>NC_051328.1:5761209-6991209 GCF_015220235.1 Choloepus didactylus | reverse complement strand
GAAAGGTTAAACATCCAAGTTAGTGGAAGGTCATGGATGGAACTTAATTTCGGGGGCAATAACAACAACAATGGTTATTTGAATGCCATTCAAAATCTCTGTTTTATATTTCAGCTTCTCTTTGACTATTATTTTTACTTTCATTATCTGCAGCCCAGCTTTCTTGGCATGGCAGGCAGTATGGCCACCAAGATGTCCCAGTCTTACAGCTATTACCACTGGTGACAGACTGCTGATCTTTCTTACAGATTGTAAGTCCCAGGGAAGGATTCCGACTGCCTTTGCTCTGACCACTTGCCCAACCTGGAGCAGATATTTGTACAGCAATGTTTATAGCAGCGATATACACCAGAGCCAAAAGGTGGAAACAACCATGTGTCCATCAGCAGAGGAATGGATGAACAAAATTTTGTACATCCACACAATGGGATATTATTCAGCTGTTAAAAGGAATAAAGTTCTGATGCATGTGACAAATGGAGGTGCCTTGAAGAAACCAGATTGAGTGAACTAAGCTAGGCACAAAAGATAGCTCTTATATGGTCTCACTTATATAAAATACCTAGAATATGCAAATTCACAGAGACAAGTAGGAGATTACAATTTACCAGGGGGGTGGGGTAAAGGTAAGAAGCTGTTATTTTTCAATGTACAGAGTTTCTGTTTCAGTTGATGAAAGATAGGAGTAATGGATGATAACACAATATTGCAAATGTAATTAATACCACTGAATTGTATACCTGAAACTGGTTCAAATGAGAATTTTTGAGTTGTATATATGTTACTACAATAAAAAGTTTAATAGAAAAGTAACAGAGTAACATCGTCAAGATGTTGTAGTGAGACATTCCAGGGCTCCATCTCCCCCATAAAATTTTTAAACAACAAGCAAAAACTGGCAGAACCATCTTTCTCAGAGCTCCAGAGAAAAGTTGAAGTGTTGCAGTAACTGGGTGAGCACCAAATCAAGAAAAAGTCAACTTGAAATGTTAGGAAACCTCATGACACCTTTGATGGCCCTTCCTCCACCACATCCCTGGCTCTGAGCAGCGTCGTGCTCTCAGTGTGGGTCCCTGTCCCTTGTTTCAGAGGGAACAGAGTAACCCTCTGGGCATACAGGAATCCATGTATGTGTGTACCAGCATGTCTGGCAGGAGCCTGAAGGACTTAACCAGGACACTTATCTCTGGCTTGCTGTCACAGAACTTACCTTGAACACAGAAGTGGCTTGCAGGGCAGTTAAATTATCGTAAGAAACAATCAAATAGCAGCACCTTTAAACAGCAGCCTGGAGCTATAAGGCAAACAATACAGCACCCAGTACTGGGAAAAAGAGCATTTCCTAAGAAGAAGTGGGAGGGTTCAGATACTGGTAAATGGAAGAATTCATAAGGCCCTGAATGCATGCCCAGTACAAGATGCAAATTAATAAAAGACCAGAGAGGACCCCAAGCTTTCACTTCTGATTGTTCTTCAGGTTTATTGCTAGAATGACTAAGGCCTGCAAGAGCACACTAACCAACTCAGAGCCAATCTGTGAAGACTGTGAAAGTTGATTTTGTTGTTCTTGTTGCTAGTTCTTGGCATTCAAGGAAATCTCTATCATAACACTAGCTGAATATAAGCATACAGAACAGACATGTCAGGGACTAAATTCTAGCATTAGCACAACAATATATCAAAATGTCCAGTGTACAAAAATAAGATTACAAGTTATACAAAGAGATGGTAAATGATGGTCCATTCAAAGGACCAAGAAAAAACATGAGAAAACATGAAGGAAAAAAAAAAAAACAGACTTTGGATGTACCAGACAAAGACATTTAAAAATTGGTCTTAATTAGAGCTAAAGGAAAATATTGACAAAGAACTAAAGAATGTTAGGAAAACAATGTATGGGAAAAAAGAGAATTTCAATGAAGGAATGAAAATTATAAAAAAGACACAAACAAAAAGACCAGAGCTGAATACCACAATAACTGAAATAAAAATTCCCTAGAGGGGTGCAACAGCAGATTGGAGTTGGCAAAAGAAAGAATCAGTGAACTTGAACATAAGACTATTGAAATTATTTAGTCTGAGGCACAGAAAGGAAAAGGAATGAAGAAAAGTGAACAGAGCCTAAAAGACTTGCAGGACACCATCAAGCACACCAATATACACATTATGGGAGTTCCATAGAAAGAAGAAAGAGGGAAAGAGGCAGAAAGAATTTTTGAAGAAATAACATCTGCAAACTTCCCAAATTTAAAAAAAGGCATGAATAAACACATCCAAGAATATTAACAAACTCCAAATAGGATAAACTCAAAGAAATTCATATCCAGACACATTATAATCAAACTGTTAAATATCAAAGACAGAGAGAATACTGAAAGCAGTGAGAGAGAAGCAAACATCATGTAAAAGGGAGCCTCAATAAGATTAACTGCCAATTCCTCATCAGGACCCATAGAGACAAGAAGGCAGTGGATTACATACTCAGAGAGGTGAGAGAAAAAAAAAAGGCCAACCAAGAGCTCTATATCTGGCAAAACTGTTTTTCAAAATGAGGGTGAAAGTCCACCAAGATATTGGTGTAAGACTCTTCAGGGTGCTGTTCTGCCACAGAATCTTTGAACAACTATTAAAAGCTAGTAGAGCCATCTTAATCCAAACTTCATGAAATAGCTAAAGGGTTGCAGTAACTGTGCAAATACAGAATCAAGAAACTGAAGCTTTAAAATGGTAGGAGAAGCAAGTGGTGCCCTTTCTGGCCCTTCCCCCAACCCCTCTCTGGCATAGTGTGGAGCAGCCTATGCTCCCACAGTGAGTCCCTGTCCCTGTTCCAGAAGAGTAACTCCTATGCATGTACTTGGGTGCTTGTATGTTGTTGCCAATATATCATGTGGCAGCCTGAAAGACAGAACCAGGAAACTCATCTCTGGCTTATCCACTCAGAACTTGCCCTGTGGGTATAAGCACTTATAGACTGCTAAAGCAGGATAAGAAACTGTTAAGACAAAGGGGCATGGGACAAATGATTACCAGCTTTAAGACATACACCAGAACTTCATAGGGAGTGTAAGGGGAATTAGGATTCCTGTAAATGGGGGAATTCCTAAGGCAACAAGCAAGCACAAATCCAGAAAAAAAGCAGGCTCAGGAAAGATGGAGAGGACCCTGCACTTCCCTTTTGCCTCAGGTGATCTTGATAAGAGGGCCAAACTCCAAAGGAAAGCACCAGGCAATATAGAGCCAATTTGCAAAGACTGTGAAGGGTGATTTTTGTGATGGTTAACTTGATTTTATTAAGTCCTGGCACTCAAAGGAAATCTCTGTCATATCACCAGCTGCATACAAACTTAAAGAACAGACATCTCATCAGCTAAATCAGAGAGTTAACACATTAGAATATTAAAATGTGCAGTGTGCATCAAAAGATTACCAAACAACAAAGAAAAAGAAATGATGACCCATCTAAAAGAACAAGATAAAACATCAGCAACCTTCAAAAAAGAAGACCAGATTTTGATCACACCACAAAAAGGCTTAAAAAAAAATCTTCGTTATGTTCAAGGAGATAAAGGAAAACATGGAAAAAGAACTAAAGGATATAAGGCAAAAGATGAATGAACAAAATCAAAATCTCAATAAGGAGACAATTTTTTTTTAAAAGTCAAACAGATATTCTGGGGCTGAAGGCCACAATAAATGAAATGAAAAATTCCCTGAGGCTTTCAACAGGAGATTAGAGGTAGAAGAAGAAAGAATCAATGAACTCAAAGACAGATAATTTAAATGATTCAAGCTGAGGAGCATGAAGAAAAGAAAAAGAAAAAAATTGGACAGAACCTAAGAGACCTGTAGGATACCAGCAAGCAGATCATTATATGCATGATAGTCCCATAAGAAGAAGAAAGTAAGAAAGGGGTAGAAGGAATATTCAAAGAAATAATGGCATAATATTTCCAGCATTTAACAAAAGACATGAATATACACATTCAAGAATCCAAATGAATCCTAAACATTATAAACCTGAAGAAAACCACACTCAGACACATGGAAGTCAAATTGTTACATGCCAAGGACAAGGAAAGTGTTCTGAAAGCTGCAAGAGAAAAGCTGCATATTGTATATGAGGGAGCCCCAATAAGAGCAAGTGCCAATTTCTCACCAGGAACCATGAAGGTAAGAAGACATTGAATGAGATATTTAAAATGCTGAAAGGAAACCATTGCCAGCCAAGAATTTTATATTCAGTCTGACTTTCAGAAATGAGGGAGAGATTAAAACATTCCCAGATAAACAAAAGCTGAGAGAGTTCCTTACCCTAGATCTGTCTTGTAAACAATGCTAAAGGGAGTTCTGACAGAAAGGAAAGGACACTAGACAGTGAATTGAAACAGCATAAAGAAATAATGGCCTCTGGTAAGGTAACCACATGAGTAATTATAAATATCAGTATTATTATATGGTATTTTTGGTATGTAACTCCACTTTTTACTTCTTTACAGGTTCTAAAATGCAAATGCATGAAAAGTAGTGCTAAACCTATGGTTTGGGACATACAATGTATAAAGATAAACTTTGTAACAAGGACAACCAAAAGGTGGGAGAAGAGAACGATATAGGAATAGTGTTTGTGTGTGACACTGAAGCTAATTTGGTATCAAATTAAGAGCAATTGTTCTGGATTTAAAATGTTAAATGTAAGCCCCATGGTAACACAAAGGAAATATCTGATCTATATATACAGAAGGAAATGAGAAAGGACTCAAAATGGTACACTACAAAAAATCAAAGAAATATAAAAGTAGGCATAAACAGAAGAATGGAGGACCAAAAATAATGCAAAGACCAAGTAGCAAAATGACAGAAAGTTACAGCCATTGTGGAAAAATGTTTGATGGTAACTCAAAAAGTTAAACATACAATTTCAATATAATGAAGCAAACCCACTTCTAAGTATATACCCAAAGATCTGAAAGCAGGGACTCAAGCATTATGCACAATTGCCAAAAGGTGGAAGTAACACAAGCGTCCATCAATAGATGAATGGAATATTAGTGAGCTCTAAAAAGGAATAAAGTTGTTTTCTATAATGAATGAACCAGAGACAAAAGAACAGATATTGTATTGTTTCACTTATATGAAATAACTAGAATATGCAAATTCAGAGAGACAGAAAGTAGAGCATAGGTTACCAGAGTTGTGGTGTGGGAAGTGTGGGGAATATGGAGAGTAAATACTTAATAGGTACAGAGTTTCTGTTTAGGTGCTGGATGTTGGTAATAGTACAACACTGTGAATGCAATTAATACCACTGAATTGTATACTTGAAAGTGGTGGAAATGGGAAATTTTATGTTTGTATCTGTTGCCACAATAAATTTTTTAAAAAACAATAACCTATGAGCTATTATAAATGAAAATCAACACTCAGTCTCTGTGTGGGGGAGGGACAACAGTGAATAGTGGCGACTGTAGCAAGTTGGAGACCATGTGCCCCATCAAACGGAGACAACCACGACTCAGTGACATTCAGTGTTTGCCTTGCAGGGGTACAGGAAAGTTCTGGGCTGATGGTTCTAAGAAAGTTGGAACTCCAGATTTTTATGTGAAGTCCCTGATTTTTTTCATGTTGGCTTAAAAAAATTTTTAACTGTTTAGGCTTTTTAAACACACATGTCTGAAGGCCAAATTTGCCCTAATGACCATTAGTTTGAGATTCATAGATTTATTCTAATCCAGAAGAGATATTGGTCTGGTACCTGGATACCTTCCATGATCATTCCTTAACTTCTGCTGCAGGACTCAGGCATAAAAACAAAGACAAGAGAAAGCCATGGACAAGAAACATTCCTAGTGAACTGAAAAATAGATTTTAAGAGCCTAAGCCTTCAAATGTAAAAACTAATAATCATTTTTTAAAAAGATACAGAGAAAGCTCTATAACAGCCATGACTAGAATATTCACATTTAGACCCAAAAGTGAGGTGGCTAATTTTAGGATCTAGCTGACATTTTTCATTAATGCTACACTGAAGAGGCAGGGTTGGCTACAATGGAAAAAAACTCAGACTTTGGTGTCTGCCAAACCTTAGTTTAAATGACTAATTTTGATTAGAACATTTATAAGAGTACTACTTATGCCAGCTTGTATCAGTTATCTATTGCTAGATAATGCTGTGTAACAAACAACTACAAAATCTTAGCAGCATATGCTAACAAGCACTTTTTATTTATGCACTCACAGGTTTCAGCTGACCTCGGCCAGCCTTGCTCGTGCTTTTGTGTTTCCTCTGCTCCTTACGTGTCTCATCCTCCTGTAGTCCCAGCAGGCCAGCATGCCTAGGTCCCTCTCATCCAATGACAGAGGTGCAGGAGAGTAAGTAGAAATACACAAGGCCTTTTGGAGCCTTGGCTCAGATCTGCACACCATCATCTCCACCTCTCTTTACTAGCCACAGCAAGTTATTTTGCAGAAGTCATGGATATAGGAAGGGGTAAAGAAGTTTTGCAATTTACTGCACAAACCAAAACTGAAAACAGCTCAAATGTCAACCAGCTTAGAATAGAGAAATAAATCAGGACATATTCCCAATACATTACAGCAATGGAGATGAACATACCACAGTTTCACTCAGCAACATGGATTAATCTTACAAATCTAATATCGAAGAAAAGAACACAAACAAATAAATACAATGGAGTCTTTTTCTATAAAGTTCAAAAACAGGCAAAACTAAACTATATGGCTCATGGATATGCATATACGTAGTAAAACGATAAAACGAAGCAAGAAAACAGTCAGAATAGCGGTCCTATCTATTCTGTGACAGCAAGGGCTCCGGAGAGTGGGAGATTTCTGGATCTTGACCTGGATGGTGGTTACACAGGCATCTGCTTTTAACTATTTGTTAAAATGCACATATATATTTAGGTATTTTTCTTTATGGATGTTATATTTTGCCGTAGTTGGCCTTTTTAAGTTCAGCTCCTGATCAAAATGAATAGATAAAAGTTACGGATGAAAAATGTCCAGTTTTCCTATTTAAAAGTTATATGATTGGGAGGGGGCTGCTATATCACCGCTGAATCTCGGTTTCTTCTTTGGGAAAAGCAGGATGATTACAGCCCCCACTCAGGCTTGTCCTGAGGATTAGATGAGAAAGTGCCTGTTTTTAATATAAATAAACAAATGGCAAAGAAAGAAAAGGTAGTCTTTGACATCAAAAGTAGAGGGAGACTGTAATTCTAAATCTTGCTCCCCAACAGCGCTGTTTTGTATTTTCTCACTACTCTGGGTGGGCGGTGGGGGTAGGGGTAGGGTGGTAGAAAGCAAGGGAGGGGCTGGAACCTGGGTCTATGTGATTCCAAAGTAACTAATTCAGGGGTGAGGAGAGTCTGAATAACCATGATCACTCAAGTCCCAAAAATCAAAGATGAGCTCGGCCCTATTTCTCCCACAAGGCAGTGTGGGAAACCCTCACCCAACCCATAACCAGAAGCCCCCCCCCCCCCCTTGAATATCAGGTAATTGGAAAGGATTTCTCGAACCCACTGCCCCTGCTGACTCTAGGTGAAGAAAATGAGTCCTCAAAGCTTCAGACCACATCAATTAAACACTCGCTCAGCATATGAAAACCATCGCTGAGGTCACTTAGCACCGGGGTCTCACAGGGAGATCTGGGGGTCCTAAAGCCACGGGACACCAGGCTCCCCCCTGCCTACCAGATGGCGTGGGTCCTGGCGGGAGGTCTGCCCCCATAGCAAACTGTTATCTTTAAACTCATCCTTCATTTCCCCTCTTATCAGTGGAGGAATGTGGGGAGGCTGTGGGCATTAGCCATGCAGGCATTTGGGATTTTGTGAGGGTGAGTATGTCAGAGTGGGAGGTTTACAGGCCTTCAACACGTTCTCAAATTAGGCGAGTGTGACCTGCCACAGTGGAATTCTCTGGCCCAGCAGAAAGCTAAGCCTCTAAGACGACACAGATAATAGTATAAAGAACCAGCAGTTTTGAGGTCTGGCTCTTTGCAAACACTGTCTTAAGAGCTTTACTTGGGCAACCTCACTGGATCCTCACCCAACACTTCTAGCCAGGCGTTATTACTCCTTCACAGCAGAAAAGAAAAAGTGAGGCACTGAAGGTCCCTGGAAGAGGACAGCAAAAAGCAGCCGACACCTGTGTGCATGCTCACGGCCGCCTCCTAAGAGGGATCAGAGGGAGCTGTTAGAAGTGGGTGTGGGGTGGTGACCTGGCCAACTTCCCAGACCTTCATTCAGTGGCTTTGCTGTTTTGTTTACATACTCTTGCAAACATCCCCCACACACATCTTCAAATGTAAGTAGAAAACCCAACCTCCAGCCAACTCTAATGAAGTGATCCTTCGACTCTCCGATGTTTCTGCTCATTCGCGCCAGTATCTTCTTTCTTTGGTGCAGAAAAGAGAAATTGGCATGCAGAGTTCGCTGTCACCCAAGTTTGCTACCCCGTTTTCCAGCCCACTTTAGGTCTATGAGTTGCACTGCATCTGCTTTCAAAGTTTCCCTTTCTTGGTAAAAAGGGGAGTTATTAGAAGAATCGTTTAGAACAGGTACAGCCCCTCTGCTCCCCCCAGTTCACAGGGGTCAGGAAACCATGCTCCCCCCTCCCCCTCCCCACCACAGCTGTGGGAGTCTGTTCCTCTCCACTTTATAGAGAGGGGGAATTCTAAGGAGAACCCCGGGCTGGTTTATTTTTAATTGTTGACCTCCAAGGCCTTCTGTTTGCATCTGTTTATTAAATTGCGAGCTCAGCTGTGAAAATGCCCTTGTTGTTTTATTGGTGGGCCATTCAGGGACCGAGTGCCACACAAACAGGGTAAATATTTTTCTTTGCAGCACGCACCCCACATTGGGGGCCACAGAACAAGGAAAACAAGGGAAGCGAGGATCTTTGTTTACGAGCTCCGAGCTCTGATTCATTCATTACTTGGCGAGGAGCTGTGAAATGTAAATCTCACATTCCTCAGGACAATCCCAGCACCAGCTTGAGCTCATTTGGAGGTGTGATGTTCCACTCAAAAGGAGGCTGTTAATTTTATTGACCAAATTTGGAAAGTGGGAGCACCAAAATTAAATAGCGCCTTTGGAAAAGAAATGAGCATTTAGGTTTCTCAAAGACCTGAAGAATGGTCACATGTTATTTTATTTTCCCTGAAGGAAACTTCAAATGCCAGTGCTGTTTAGGGAGCCTGAAGTGAATTTGCTGTCTTCCTCATCTTCTCCTTTTAAAAAAGATGTGATCACTGTGTGACAGGTTTATTAGTATTAATTATAGCAACCTTTATTGAGCACTTAGCTCCCTGCTTTAAATACATCTCATTTAATTCTCACTGCCCCCCCTCGGAAGTTAATATTATTATTCTCCCCATTTGATAGACTGGAAAATGAAGTTCAAAGCAGAGAAGCCTGGGGCCCCACAGCTAATGAAGATTTACCCCGCCCCGTCTACGCTCACTCCAGAACCTGCCTTCCCCCACAACCAAGCTTTCTTGCCTCCCTCTTTGCTATCTTTGTGTAACAAAAAAGTGGACTTCCCTGAGGCTTTAGAGAAACCTAAAGTTTCCAATAGTTACTAAGCTCCTACGGCTGCAGATTCTCCATGTTTTGTTCATGCAGAGCAAAAAGGGAATCTAACTTGCTGGAAGATTTCAAGAGCAACGTAACTGTCCTCACCACCCAGGGGCCTCAAAGAAGAAATACCTTAAACTCCCTGAGTCATGCCTGAGGTTCCTCAGGTTCTCATTTCATTCCCCTTGTGCGTGGCAGTAAAGGATAAAATCAAACCAAAGGAGGCACATCCATGCACTCGGTCTGAGATGGCATGGCCCATTCGGGCCTTAACTGGGGTATTTACCCAAAGCTAACCTTGAACTGGACCACAGAATGAGTGGGCCCCTGTCAATATTTGGACTCCGAGAAAGCCCGGTTTATAATTGTTCAGGCTTGTCTCTGAATTGGGCTTTGAAACACGCATTTGCAATTTTCCTCCAAGACTTCATTCTTTTCTTGGGGGGAAAGGCTATTTAGGGAGATTTTCTTTGCAAGGGTTGCTGGGGGCAGTGGAGAGAACGGAGGACAAGTTCAGAATATCACAATGAGATATGAAAAAAAAAATGTAAACCGTGATACAAAAGCTCTGTCCCCAAGAAATGTTATTGTTGGTTGAATGGTAAGAACCATCTGGGTCTCTTTTAATGGCCGGGGGCCCCTCTGTGGATGGTACAGATGCTTCTTTTGTTATTGGTGCGATCTTGTAAATAGTTAAAATATTTACCAAGGCACCTCTGAGCTGGAGCTATCCCATTTTATTATTTATACCTTTTCAGAGGGACAAAAATGGAGGTGTCCACTAAACGTGATGGATTAGGCTTATAAACAGCCATTATGGTCATCAAACCTCACATGTCAGAGTCCCCTTTGTGTCTGTGCATTTCTAAGCTAACCAGTGATCCATGCATAAGATAGAAGGTTAAGAATGCGCAGAGAAAAGGAGTGTTGACTCCAAGCAATGGCCAAGAGGCGAGAAAAAGGGACCTATATGTGTGTGAGTGTGTGATTGTGTGTGTGTGTGTAGGCAGAAGGGAGGGAGCCACAGAGGTGCAGAAGTCACCACAACCTGACACACTGCATTTCAGTTCTCACAATTTGATGCTGCAAACCTGCAAGGCCGCTACCTGCCAGCATCCCTCAGCTGTTTCCTTAACTGGCTGCAGCTGGCTTTTGTTTTCCCAAGATAAAAATCAGGAAATGCAAAAATTAAATAGGATTTGAGAAGAAAAGGATGGGCCCTGGCTTAGAGGGAAAGGGGTAAGCCAGCATGTACTGAGACTTGTTGACAGAGGGAGATCCCATCTTGTTGTAATTAAGTAAAAAATCTTAAAAGTGGTTGGAGAGGGGCGCACTGCAGCTGATTGCCTGCAATGCCTAGGAGCTGAACTAAAGTGACTTAATCCCAAAAGTTGGACTAAAAATCCTAGAGAATCGTCCAATTTAAGGAAAGGTGGATGACTTAAGTCAAACTACTCTATAATTTATAATTTGATATATGGTCATTCCAATAAATGGATGAAAATGTTTTCTTGCAAGTAAAGGGGGGAAATGTAAATTATATTTTATTATTGGCCAATGCCCACTGCACATGTGTTGAAAACAGTTTCCATCAAAAAGTTGCTCCCATTATATTTTTACTCTTAAACCCCAGCTCCTTTAATCTCCCAGAGTTTGGGGCTGATTTCCTGTTTTGTCCCTTGCTGTCTTCAAGGGAAGCTGTGGGATTAATGGGCAAAAAAGCTCAGGCTTGTTTTAGAAAGGATCAGGCTTGCAGTGGCTGAAGTATCATCTAGCAGCTCTACACATAGATTAGATTTTTAATTTCGGTTTAAAAAAATACCCTAGCATTCTCCTCTAGAAATTTAATGAAGAAATTAAGGTCTGATGATATTTGTTGTTTGTTTGTTTGTTGTTTATTGTGGGGACTTGGATGACAACTAACTGATGTAACAAAAAAAAACATTATATTTCTCTAGAGTTTAAAAAAAAAAAAAAAAAGGAAAAAGGAACATTGGGAAAACACTAGATGCCAAACAAACTTCCTCCTCAGAGCAGTGACCGCAGGCTGCTGCACTCAGAGCTCCAGCTTTGGTGTCCAGTCGCCTTTAACCATCTCTTGGAGAAATACTAGCAGCCCCTTCCCTTTCTAGACAATCCCCAGCCCCATCAGGCCCGTGTATACCACATTAGTATGCTGGACCATCAGCTAATTTGCCTCTATAAATACTAGGATCTGAATCACACCACTGTTGTGGTCAGAGACTGTTTCTCTCATCACTGTCTTTGGAGGAAAAAAAAAAAAGAAAAAGACAGACACACACGCACACAACATTTTCTTAACAGTTTTCTGACTCAGGGTATACTCACTGACATATCAAGCCCAGCAGATGATGATTTGGCTCAGTGGGAGGTGTCTTCTATAAAATGATGCTCTTAATAAACCTCCTTTAAGACAGTCAGTTTATTTCTTATATGTGATTATTAGTAATAGCAATAATTCTCAGCAGACTCTCATATAATAATCACAAAGTCCTAGTCAGGTTCACTTGACAAGTTCTAACAGACAGATACACTAGTATGCCCAGTATTTGATCCCTCCTCCGCTTATTAGCTCCTGTTTATGAATTAGAACTTACCAGAACTCAGAAAAAGTTAACTAAGCAAGAAGAACTTTAAATTGTACCAAACAGTTTAACCATGTGGCTAAACAATGTATAGGTTTAGATAAAAAATAAAGGGCATATATGCTATACATCACGTAATCCATAGGACCAATTAACACAGCTCATTACAGTACAGATGTGTAGGGGTCACTAATTTTATCACTCTCATGATCCCTGCTCTCATAAAACACACACAAACACACACACACCACATTGAAGTCTGAAAAAACACACAGCCTCCAGAAGGCATATTCATCTGTCCCCTTAGCCATGGACAGGAACTGTGAGAATGGCTCTTACTACCTTTATAAGAAACAGGGAGATTTGTGTTTTCCTTCGACAGTTTCCTCTAGTTCTGTCAGAGCTAGGAGCTTTTGAATATTACTAAGAAGAGATAGGATAGTATTCCAGAAGCCCAGTGGGCCTCTGTTGGCACTATCGGCACCAAACCACCAGTGAAGAAACCCTTACGTAGGGTTACCGAGTTTAGCAAATATGTCCCATGCAGTATCTGGGACATACTTATAAAAAAAGAAATTTTTTTTTGTTTACCTGAAATTCAAAGTTAACTGGGTATCCTGTATTTTTTCTGGCAACTACTGCTAGGAAGGCTGAGACCATTGTATTTCTGATGGAGATAGAAAATCTTGGCCCAGAAAGAATACTGGGGCCTAGTTACTGGGAGAGGAACTGATCTTGGGATCTTATTTCTTATGTCTGTCACTGAGATCAGAAATGTTCAGATTTCTCAATGAGACAAAAAAATTCCTGGGAGGTATCTCAGGTGGGACAGACAAGGTAGATACAGACCATGGGAGACCCCCACTCCCACTCCTTGCTAACCAGAGTTAACATCCAGCCTCACATATTAACTCACATATTCCTCACAACAACCCAATGAGGTAGGTATTTTTATTATCCCCATTTTTCAGATGGGGAAACTGAGGCATACTTTCCAAAGTCACACAGCTATTAAGTGGCAGAACAGAGATTTCAGCCCAGTCTGGTTCCAGATCCTGCATTTAAAATAAAAATGATACCAAACCATAACAAAATTTAATTTTCTAAAGGACTTAAACTGTACATATATGCTAAAATTAAAATGGTTTCTTTTTTATTACCCCCACCCCACTCCCTGCTTCTGCCCCTGCTTGAGTAGAGCACCAGGCTGTGCCTGGGCTTTCCAGCGAGGATCCCAGTGCTGGAAACAGGCTGGGGATGACTATGAGGAAGTCTGAGAGGAAAAAGGGCAATGGAGCGTCCATGTGACACTCCAGAATCGACTCCACCCCACCCCATTTCCCCCAACCTACAGGGGCAGGGAGCTGTGACAAGTACTAAGACTGAGACCCAAATGAGGAAATCTGGAAAAAAAACCTTTTTTAATTTAAAGACCACCCAGGTGTATGCTGGTTGGTCCCTATTTTAGGGTCTTTGCCTCTTGCTTTCTAGCAAGAAAAGAAACAGATGTGATGCCTATTCATCCCTAATGGAGGCAGAAGGGGAGGGAGGAATGGGGGAGGGCTCAGGGCTGTCTTGGGCCCACAAATTCTGCCTTGCACAGGCTTTAAGTCTACGGCTGCCACTTACCAACTCAGTCTGGCCTGTTAGTCAGCTCTCAATCAATATATGTTCAATTGAATTAAAATTAAGGAATGCAATCAAAAGCTTTGGGGGTACCCAGAGATCAGGTTTAGGGCTGGCCTAGCCTTGGGATTTTGAGGCTGACCAGATGGGTTTCACTGGGTTGGGGTTGTCAGTTGCTGCAGTGGGGAGGCTGGCTCCCCTTCTCCCCCCACTGCCTGGACTGGGTCAGCTCAGATCGTCCTGCACGCTTATCCCCAAAGGGGAAAAAGAGCCTTGTTCAACAAATCCTCCACTTTTGTCTCCTCCTGAGCTGCAGACCGTGGTCCCTGCTTATTCAGCCCTCCCTTTCCCCCATCCTGTGCCTGGGACACTCTGTGGTTATGAGTCAATGATCAGACAAGGAAAGGGCACACTTACTGAAGGGGAGGGAGGTTCAGTAGGGCTTGGGGCTTTGATGCTGGTTCTCTTACATCCTGAATGCATGAAAGGCTATGGGAGGGAAAGGAAGAAATATAAAAGCAGAAAGGAAGAAAATGTTATTAAAAAAAAAAAAGTTGAAGAAGGGGGTGGGGGAAGTGCCTGCCTTGAAATGTATCAGTGACGAATATCTCTGGGAGACAAAAGCTAGTTAAAAACTGAGTTGAGATAAACCAACTTCTTCAGTGACTCATCTTCCCAGGGAATAATGGCAAAGAGGCGGTGTTTAGGAGGGAACTGATGTGCAAATAGCAGTGTCCGTGAAGCTGGGGTTAGTTACCAGAAGGACTTCCAGGGTAATTGCAGATAAACAACACTTGGGAGCAGAGCCAGCACTCTGCGATTTGAATAGGCTACTGGAACATTGATCAAGGCGGCAGGGGGCTGGGTGGCTTACAGCCTCCAGCCCTGTCCCTTTGGGACTTCCTCAGAACCCCTACAACCTCTGTCCAGGACGGTATCCCTCAGCCCAGCCCTGACAATTGACTTGCAAATGAATTAGAAATAAAATGTGGCTTGCTATGCTGTTGAGAAATTAACAACCTCAGCCCAAGTAAGCACCCCCAAACCATCAGCCACACCAAGTCCAGCTGTGGAGAACCAGAGTTGCTGAATCCAAAGGTTCTTCAAGGATGGATTTCACCAGGATATGCCAAAAGCAAATTTTGTCTTTGCTTCGGTCCCCTGTAAGAGATTAAGCCATGCATTATAAACATAGAGGTAAAGTATAACTTGTGGTAATTAAGCCCAGAAGTGTACCACAGTCTGGGGAGGCTAGCAACTATTGTGGGACATGTGGTTAGAAGAAGAAGACTGGAAAACACTTAGAAATGTCCATGATGGAAAACCTCCATTGGAAAGCACGCACCTGCCAGCTCCCTATGCCGTTGCTGCCTTGTTTGAACGTTGAAAGAGCTCAGGCTCTTCTGCTTCTCCTCGGAGTGGGCTTTTGTCCAACTCCCCACAAATATATTTGGGCAGATTCCAAGCCGAAGGGACCCCAGCTGGCATTACTAGAGAGAAGATATCAGGAAACTGCCCCCTCACTGGATCACCACCCCTTCTGATGCAAGCCTCAGTTTCCCCACCATTAAAGGAGGAGGTAATCGAGAAGATTTCTTAGTGCTTCCAGCCTGAACATCGCATTCCCTGAAATGCCTGTGTTCCTCAAACAGGTAATCCAACCTTGACGGCAGAGACGTTAGCTCACAATTCTTTTCCCTTCCTTACCACCTCGAACAATGCCTTTAGCATAGAAAGAACTCAATAAATAAATATTTTGAATGAACTCATGCATGCCTATTGGGTAACCTCAGTGGCTCTCTTCTTCTGTTTAATCAAAAAGTTTGTGGGTAGGAATGGGGGAGTACTTCTTTCTGCTTTCAATCATATAGAGTTGCTTCAAAAGACCAAATAAGAATAATTAAAGTAATAGCTAGCATTCATTGCACCCCAAAACATTATGCACTTATCTCAATTATGTTTCAAAACATCCCTATATGGAAGCAGCTATTAAAATCCTCACTCCACAGATGAGGAAACAGGAACTAAGAAAGATTAAGAGATTAAGCTATTACTGGCAGGTCTGGGTATGGCCCAGCCTCTTTAAACTGCAGAGCCTGGTGCTTAAGCATTTCCTTTGAATGCCTGGAGGGGTCAGGCTGTGACTTTGTTGTTAACTTGCAGAGTGACATTGGGCAAGTCATTGTCCCTATCCATTCACAGGGTGCCCCTCTTGAATAAGGGGATACCCCTGCTTCCTTCAAGGACTGGCATTTCAGTTTCCCATTCATCCTCCAGGTCTCAGATCAAATGTCCCCTCCTTGGGAATCCCTTCCATTGACCCCCAACACCCACTAAGGCAGACCCTCACTAGAGACTGTACTTTACACTTGAGCGACATATTTATTATTATGTGATTATTGGACTCATATTTCTTTCCCACTGGACTGTAATGCCCCTTTAAGCAAGGATCATGCCTGACTTGTTCATCACTAGTATCCCCAGAAGAGTGGTTGGCATGAAGTAAATCCTCAAAAATATTCATCCAACTTTTGGGGGTGCCCTCAGTGGTTATGAAATGTGCATATCAGGTAGGATCCATTTTCATGCACTGGAGAGATTCAGAATTGTGGGCCCTGAGAGCAGCAAACAAGGAATGCCTGGTGTCCTCAAAGAGGACTTTGACAGTTAAAAGCAAGGCAAAATCAAACCACCTTGGACATCTTTTACTTAGGAAAGCCAAGGGCAATATTCATCCAGGGGGCAGTGGACAGGACTGTTGCTGCCTGGCAAAAGGAGAACGAATTGTCCTGTAGACATTCCCATATGTGGAGAGAGGAAGAGGCAACAGCCTTGTCCTCTTTCTCGCACAGACTTGGGTGCAGGTGGATTTGGAAGTATCTGGCATCAGAATGGTGGGGGCTTTTGTAATTGGACAACCCAGGCTGTCATTTGGGCTGCACACAAACCCCAAGGAACAGACAGTAGACACTAAGCATGCTCTGAGGAGGGGGTGCCTTTTGGGTTGTACACAAGAGGCAATCATAAAAACACAAAGGATCGGCTCCCTCCCCAGCCGGGTGTGCACATTAACTTGGCTGGGATGGCTGTCTCGCTTTCAAGAGAGCTCTCTCTTCCCCTCTGCCACCTCCTCCTCACTTGGTCTTTTAGTCACATACCAGACGTGTCTCTCAGAGCAGACCCGAAACTCCAGGTGGCAGAATCCCAGTTTCATATAAATTAGGCTGGGTAATGCTGTTCAGACACATTTTTTTGTCTAAATCATGCAAAAATAGGACTTTCTCAGGGGCATAAATCTGGCCCAAATCTAAACCTGAATGTGCAATTGACTAGTATACTTTATAGTGCAAACATGGAATTATCTGGAAGTATTCTGCTCCTAAAGAGTACAGCCCATTTTTTATCCATTCTGAAAGAAATGATTTATTTGCCATCCAAAAAAACGCAGAAGTCAGTGCATGGCAAAGAGACCAGATGCAAACCCCGATTCACCAGAAAAATGCATCGTGCCCCAAGCAGACAGCCATGTACACTGCCCAGAGCCACATGAAGTGATTAATTTGGACTCAAGTCCCTCTGCCTATACCAATGGCACAGACGTTTGGGCATATAGCCTGGTTTAAAAGAGATGTGTATTCTGTTTTCCAACATAGGAAGTAAGGGCAAAGAAAGGAGAGAAGAAAACTGAGTGCATTGATGAAAAAGAAAACCAAAATAGAAAAAAACAAAAATAAATAACTTCATAACACAATCAAAAAGGAATTTAATGCCCTCTAAATAACTGCTCTAAATATTGTACACTACGTAGTACAATAAACCCACTGCTTTGCAGATCAAAGTTTCTTCCACATCCGATTTCTTGATGTACCCAAATCCCCTTATTTTCAGAGTAGTGGAGCCAATAGAATGGCCTCGAAGTTTGATTCTAGAATTGTCTTAGCTCTTAGGAATTTTACATTGGCACTTGCCCCTGAGAGAGCCCACTTGGAAACACAGTCACCGTTACCCTGTTCCCACCATTCTGCGGGCTGGCCTTGCAGAGCTGAAAATGACAGAGGGAAAAATAATAATATCCTCTCTCACAAGTTGTTTAAATTCTCATGGCAGTTTGCCATCAGACTAGTTTTATTCAATTCACAGTGACTTCAAAGAGCGAAGAACAACAGCCTGAGGGCTGAATTTCTCAAAAAATATGTCAGCAGCAGGGAGAAAAAAAAAAAAATGTTTCCTTAGGTAGATATAAAAGAAAATGACAGTAAGTCCCTAAACCCTAATGTGTGCCAGAAGGTTTGATTTATGGATAAGCCTGTTTTTTAACATAGCATGTTCCTAATTCTTATTCAATGACAGTCAAAAATTGGGCATTTAGGTGTAAAAAGAAAATACAAGGAGAAAAGAGTTTGAGAGAAAAGTAAATTAAAACCAAAAAAAAAAAAAACTCGAGTAGGCAAGAGGTGTCAGAGGCTGTGAAAGCAACCAGAAATCTTCCTTTATGGTCATAGAAAGGGTGAAGTGGAAAGATCGTCATCTTTAATCTAGTAAAATACAAAAGAAAATTAACTTGGCTGGGTACAGTGTTGGGACTGCTGGGGTGAGCATAAGAAGTGTCTGCTTGAATCACTGAGCAACTTCCTACAATGTCATCTGGCTCGCTTCTTGCCCACTCCCATCAATTCCCATCACTGCGGCCAGCGCCACGCTTTTAATGTGCTCGTAGGATCCACCATCCCAACATCCCTGCTCTCTTCCCGGACCCATACTGCCCAGCACAATCTAGCCCCTGCCTGTCTCTCCCCCAACCCACCCCACAGTCTACAGGGTAGAGTCTATGCTCCAGGCAGAGGAAGCTGCTCCATCACCTTCATCTCCAAACAAATGCCTGCTCAGTCTTCCAGTTTGGAATGTGGACAGTCACTTGCTCAAGGGACCCTTCTCTGACCTCTGAAATGAATCAGGCCCCCAGGTGTAGCTGAGAATGCAAATGGAAATCCTGAGACCTCAGTCAGCTTTTGATTTTGTTTTGAGTCTATACTTGAAATTTTTGAATATTTCATATGAACATCTGGATGTATTGCTCCTTTTGAAAATCAGGTGCTCTCCCAATGCTGGATTTACTTTCCCTAGAAGCTTGGCTGAAGAGTCTCACCAGCCCAACCAGAGCACATTCTCCCAAAAGTAGTGTCTTTTCAATAATTTTTTTAAAAGAAACTGTTGGCATGGCTAGGGCAAGGATGACATTGGAGGCAAGACCGATAGATCCTTTGAGTATTCAGTCAAATGGCGATGTCTACACCGCGATCGACCCTGAACCAAAGGGACAGGGACTTCCATCATGACAGCACGTGGCTAAGCTGAGCAGCAGCTTTGCTGTGACGGCAGTTTGTGGCCCTCAGTTTGTCACAGCCCTCAATTGCTAAAGTCATGCTGCCCACCAAAATGTGCATCCAGAAGGACCAGCTCAAACGCATCCTCGTCACTGCTGAATCCCTGCACAACCATCTAACAACAGTCCTCTCCATTCTAAACGGTCACTTTGAAAATTGATGCCTGCTAGGACAAAGGCCTCATTTTGCCTTTTAGCTGCCCTGTGATCTTGGGCAAGTCACTGAGCTTCTCCTCATTTTATATACAGGTGTAATGAGGGTGATGGTGACAGTCATATCAATGACTTGTCTCTCAAAGTATATTCTGAGCATTAAAGGTGATTGTCTAATGTCAACTAACATGGCCACGCAAGCTTTAATTATTCTGCTGGTTATTTAACTAAGATTTAGTGAGCAGTTACTAGGTGCCAGGTACTAGGCTAGCCACTTTCTAGGCAATATCTCACTTCATGCTTGCAATTATCCTATGAGGCAGGCGCTGGCATTATACCCATTTTATAGAGGAAGAAACTGAAACTTAGAGTAGTCATGAAATTTGCCCAAGATCATCAGCTGTTATAATGCAGACCCCTATATGAACCCAGATTTGTATAATGTTTCCGACATCATAGTGTTAAAAAAACTACAAAATTATAATTGTAGTAATAATCAAAACCATTATTTGTATTGAGCTCTTTCTTGTATTATAAATAAAGCCGTGTGTTAAGTGCATTGCATGTATTAGCTCTTTCAACAAAAACCAGGAGGTTAGGAAGCCATTTTATTTTCTATTGTTCTTGGTTGCATTAGTGTGACAAAATATCAGAAGTGTTATTGCTAAAGTGAAGTGATTTTAAGTTGGAATTAACTGAAGTTAAGTTGCTAAAACTACACTCCTACCTTATTGATTTTTGTCTCCACTCTATTCTCAAAGCCTAGCCCAATGCCCAACATATAGTAAGGCTCAATATCTGTATATGAGTAAATGAGTGAGTAAATGAAGACTGCTGAACTCTCAAGTGATATTGGAAAATATAATTTGAGTGAAAACACACTTCTACTATTGCACATTCCACACTATTCAACTTTTGCTCTGGTCTGCTATGGTGACCCTTCTGCATTTTGTAGGTTATTCATTAGCGTAAGATCAAACTGGGCTAATACCACAGGCTAAACTCCTATTAACCCAGGAGTCCTTCTGCAACCAGTATAGAGTTACTATGTACCAGTTATAAGCATTTTATTTAATTCCATAAAACATTTTAATTTATCATCCTCTCCATTTTACTGAAAAGCAAAGATTAAATAATTTGCCCAAGATCACATAGCTATAGTAAGGAAGGAGCATGAACCCAGGTTTTGACTGATTTCAGAATCCACATAGTTGACCAAAATGCAATACTATCTGTGGGTTGCCAATGCCCTCAAATTGGGATATTTGGAAGACTTAAGTTGTGCTCCATGATGCAGCATCGTCCATTTGAGTCTGGGAAGCTTTTGCAGCTGATCGGCTAATTCCCAAGCTTGCTTTTCAAACTATTGAAAAGAAAAATGACTTTTTTTATGCTAAAAAATATCCTGAAGGATTACAGGCAACAATCCCTTGTAACGACAGTTCTATTGTTTATAGCTTCTATTCCGTTTGACGTGACCTCATGGTCTGACATGACTCTTTCATATCAACCAGAATTTCAAAAATGTTCCTTTGTTATAACCTGTTCCAGAAATTTTTATGAGTAGTTTTCTGGAAACAGGGGGAACTCTTCTATCTAATACAGTAACTTCTCAATTATTTAAAACCATTTAATTCACAATTTGTGATATTTTATACAGAATCCAGGCAAAATTTATTTTCTGGGAAAATAAAAAAGGCTAATAAGCAAATCATCGTGTAAATAAGTTCATAAGAGGGGCTTCTAAGTCCTTTAAGAGAGCAAACTATCTTCCAGCAATTCAGAGACACCCTGTCATTAGGTTAGTGTGCTAATTACAAATCATTCTAATTGATTCAGTAGTCTCCCAAAAGACTTCCATAATGTACTAGGCAAACACTTTATTAGCCAAGCTGAGTTACTGCAGGTTCTTAAAAGAAAAAAAAAAAAAAAAAACTCCCTTGAAAACAATATAAAGTCAGAATTTTCACCATTCGAGACAGACCCTTGCCTTGATTTTATTGTCAATTGTTTTGTTTCACTGTTTTAACTTCGTGGTTTTATTTAATGAATGCTAATATGATACAGAAAAGAAGAAATGGACTTGGTTGCTTTCCCTACATCTATCTTGTCTCCCTTTTTAGAAAACGTCTGTTGTTTGTTCTCGACTAGGATCAATTCCCCCTTTTTCTTTAAGAGTCCTGACTTTATTTTTCTTTTGGGAGTCACCCCATCTCCACTGTCTGACTATGTAGTTTGGATAGATTGATCTCACCTTCCTGGATTCAGGATGGCTGCGTGATCCAAGCTTGGCCAATCAGCATGTTCTATATCTTGTTCTTAGTGATAGGTTCAGGAATGAGCACATGGCTCAAGACAGGCCCATGAGAAGAAGTTCTAGTAGCAACTGGAATTGCTAAGCTGATAGGATCTAGACCAGGAGCCTGGGGTCACTGAGGAGTGAAGCCAATACAGAAGAAGAGACAGCGGTTAGGAGACTCTTGATGATATCATTTGAAGCTCTGGATTAGGCTTTGCCGAAAGTCCTTTGTACCCCCTGAATTTTCCAGCTATGTGGACCAATAAATTCCTTTTTTATTTTTTTCTCAACCTTCTTTGGATTTGCTTTTTAATTCCCTTGAAAGAAATTAAGTCCATTTTATTTACTTAAGGAATACCTCAAAATAAATAAATATATGTATTTTTTCCTTCTATTTATTTTTATCTTCTTAGTAGACTAACCTCCTTCTCTGAGACCATTCAATTGAAAAGGTCAATAGTTCATTTATATCAGAACTAAAGACTGCTATATGACCTATGATCCAAAAACTTTCTTAAGCAAAAGATTTCACATCTCTCTATTTTCAATCATCTTAATTTTTATTCTGAGTCTCCGTCTCCTCTTAACGTAGTCTCTGGGAACTGCTTTTTAGTCCAGAACTAATCCCTTGACCCTTATACTGTAGGTTCTTCAGTAAGCTTGAGATTTTAGCAACAGAAGCTCTGCCATAAACCACTACAAAGACAAAGAAGTGGAGAATCTGCTTCCTGCCTAATGGAGTAAGAGAATTATTCAACAACAAACACTAGAGCAAGGAAAAAAATATATAATTAAACTCAAAGAAATACCCCACTGCACCTACTTCAGAAAAGTAACTTTAGCCCCACAAGAAACAGTTTCAATGCAGCAAACTGGCATCAGATTCTAAAGAAAAAGTGATAGTAAGAATTTCAAGCAAACAACAAGACATTTAAATCTTATTGTAGGCTTGGGTGCAAGACCATAATGGACATTTGCTCTCTCTGGGTCTCAGCTTTGACATCTGCAAGGTGGGGATTAGCAGACCTAATTCTCTAAATGCATTGCCATCTACCTCCATGTCCATAACAGCTACATAAGCATTTGATCCAATATCGAAACCAAACCAGTCTGCTGGAATCGGTTCTGAGGAGCCATATTTTGCAAGCTTCCCAGATGATTCTGAAGAACAGACACGTTTGAGAACCCTTGTTTCAGAGGAGAGGAGGCATTAGTGGCTCCCAAAATGGTCTGGGTTTATCCGTGAAGCTGTGTATAAAAATAAAGATCCCTGCCTGGATAAAGCCTGGGAACCTGCATGTCCAAGTGACACTGGTGACTCTGAGCCAGAGTGGAGGACCAAAGCCATAAGTGACCCCCCAGAATACCATCTGTTCCAGTTTGCTGACTTGGCCTTCACTGGTCTAAGAAGCTCAGGCTCCACCCAGTGAAGATACTCGCAACGTTGACATCTACAGGGCCAACTCAGTCCACTTGGTCTTCTCCAAGAGCCCAGAAATAGACTCTCCGGTTTCCACAGAAGAGCATAAATGAAGTGTTTTCTGTTTTGTTCTGTTTAAGGGGCATCTTTGGTTGCCCTCAGCATCAAGGGAAGCTACTGACCTTTAGTGCTTGTGCAAAATGCTAACAGGGCTCCCACTGAGAAACACTGGCCGTGGGGGCACCAGCATTCTCTGTTGACACCAGTTACAACACGCGTGATTGAAAAGCATCTTCATTAGCTGAAGATTTGACCTGGTTTTCAGTGTGATGCTGGAGTGAAAGGAGGCCCAACAGTTGAAAGAGTTAATGCACATGTGTGGTATAATCAATGGGATTTACAGAAGGCACTATTGTTTCTGCTTCGTTCCTGCCAGGAGTTCTGTCGGTTATCTATAGCCTATCTATAGCTGTAGCAAAGGTGACCTTCAGAAAATCCACCACCTTGCTTTGTTTGGTCTGAAGGTTGCAAACTTGACCAGAGGCTGCATTTAACGCATACCGGGTTATTTTTAAATTAAACCCACAGAATTTTTAAACTGAAAAGTGCTAAAAAAATAATAATAATAATTGCAGGAGTTGCCAACAATTAGAAATCTTGCGAGTTCACTTAAAAATCCCTATCTTGAGCTTCCGTTGAAAACAATTCAAAGACATGGCAGCAATGGGGCTGTATTGGTGGCGCCGAGTGGCTGTTTCCCCTTGCAATGAGAGGTCACCCGTGCGCAGTGTCTGCTGCAAATGCATTTGCCACCAGCTTGGTCTTCACGGGCACTGGTGTTTCTGAGACCCCTATAGTCCTTCCTTCTTCTTCAGGACCCTTTTGTGGACAGGACGGGCATGGTGGGTCCCATTTTTCAGACGGGGAGACCAAGCCCCAGGGAGAGGAAAGGGTTTGCCCTGGATCAGAGAGCAAACTCATGGTTACCTGGGGCTAAAGAGCAGTGCTTTGGGCTTTTCTTTTTCCAGCCACAGTAACCTCGATAAATGAAACCACTGTCCCCCCACCCCCCAGATCAGGCCCCGACCTATTTCTAAGTAGGTTATTTCTCCAGCTTAGTTCAGGTGTTACTGGCTTTGTGCTGCTACAAAAGAATTGGATTTAGCTGTGTTTGGTTTCCCTGTCCTCTTCCTGACAGCCCTATTTAATGGACAAACAGTTTGTTTTATTTATCTGACAGGGTTTCTTCACATTGTTTCGGGTTATCAGCCCTCGCCTGCAGATCATATTACAGCTTGTGCCGGGTTCGACCCTCCGTCGGGGTCACTCTAAATCAGATGCTTATCATTACTGCAGTGATAAATAGAGAGGCGCTGGAAACCCACAGCCAGATTATTTATTTAGTGCCTCTGCGGATCATGTTTTATACAGCCGGGCCTTCGTGTCAGACCTTTACGGATCCAGCTTAGGTTGCATTCAGGAACTAAAACCCAAAGCCCTTTAAATAATGTTAACTTAATAGCTGACATTTTTATGAAATAAGTCTGTGTGGAGGGAGCAGAAAGGGGATGGTGAGAGGGCTGGAACTGGGCTTCCGTGTGTGTGTGTGCACATGTGTGTGTGCACGTGTGTGTGTGTGCACGGTGAAGAAGGGTGGAGGGAAGAAGAGAAAGGGGATTGGATTTTCAGGTTTATTCCAAAGGAATGGAAGATACTTGGCTTGGTGAAATCTCTCTTAGGGGTCTATGATTTTAAAAAGGAGGAGAAAAAAAAAAGGATTTGCAATTGAGCATTATAATGCTTCTTGGGAAGGTGGGCAAATCAGAGGTGAGGTTTTTGGTAGGAGGCTGTCTAAGTAGTGGAGGAGGGGACGCCTGCTCTCCGTGAAGGATGTTGGACAGAACCCATCCCAGGGGTCCATGGGAACCATCGGGGCGGGTGGGGATCATTTTCATCCTGTTCCTTAAGTACAAACTTTTGACATTATCCCCTAAATGAAGTCACACACACAGTCACTGTATTGTGTGTGTGTGTTAAATGTGTTGTTTTGCCAAATGTAAACATTCAACATATAGAACAATGTTTTTGCAATCATCTTATGGCATTTCTTCTTTCTTTGAAAATACTGGAAGCCTAAAAAATGGAAGAAACGTGGGCTGTTTTCCACCTTTGAAGCCATATAGGGGAGGCAACTTGTGGCTTCACAATGTGGCTGTCCCTTTCCTTCCAGTCTTCCCTGGGGCATTGTTGGACCCTCCCCAGACTAGAATTTGAGGGGAAGTCATGGTTCTATTTAAATAGCCCCAAAACTGAACTGCACCTTCCCATTGGAGCAGGGAAAAAAAAGCCTTTTGATCTGTTCTACAATCAGAAGGCAAATCGTCTCCCATCTCCTGGATACCTGGGTCTGCTCACATTTCTCTTGACTGTGATCTGTTTAGCTGGTGAATAGAATGATAAAAACAAAGAGTCTTTCTATAAAAGAAAAAGAAATGGAGAAAAAAAAGTGGCTCCTATGTCTTCTTCTATTCTGCCCACCAGATCCTCACTTTGAGGGCTCAGCAGGCGGTATAAAGGAGCTGTGCAGTCTGTCTGTCGGTCTGTCTGTCTGCCTGTCTGTCTGCTCTGTTTGTTATTTACCACTGAAATGACGGCACTCTTGCTGGAGTCTGGCCTTCAACCAAGGAGCTGGCACTTACTTGGCAATGCTTCCCAGGATTGGGATCTGGGAAGAGGCCTAGAGTGAGGTGATCCTGAGTGTTTTTCAAAGAAATGCCTCCTGTCCTTGGCCAACATGCTGATGCCAACCGAAAATGCAAAAGGTTCTTCCTGCAGTGATGGCATGAGCCCCTGTGCTGAACCACGGAGCCTGGCTGTGGGGAATCCTGACCCCAAACAACTGGTGTTGGGCTTTCTAGCTGAGAAGGGAGCTTCTCCGGGTGCCATACTCATATGTCATCTGCTTGGAGGTCTGGGGGTTTTAGAAAAGCTGGGTCATTCTGCATCATCACTTGACGACATAGGACAGGCAAAAAAGGTAAAGCTGGCAGTTCAGTACCTGGACCAGTAACTAGAAGGGGTATTGAGCTTGGTTTGTCACCCAATGAGCAGAATAGTCAAGGGACCCATTGTTAGGAGCCTGTGGTCACCGTGTAGGGACAGGAAGCCATAGAAGAACCACATGTAGATAATTAGGAAGAAAACAACCATGGTGTCACTTGGGTTGCAAATCTCTAAAAATGATGGTGGTAATGGAACTGAAAATAATTAAGTCATTGTCAGGAAGTGTTTTACTCCAGCTACATAAGAATTTTATTTAATAACTCTTATTTAAGTGCTTTTTTTTTGGAGGCGGGGGGTAGGCACTTTTCTAAGCACTTTGCAAAACCGGACAAATAAGTTCTGAAAATTGTGGCCCTGAGAGGTTAAGTATCTTACCCGAAGTCACACAGCTTCCATGTGGGATTCAAATCCAGGGGCCTGGCTGAAGTCCATGATGCCTTCCAGAATCTCCAGCAGCAAGTCCCAGACGCGTCGTGCCATGGTTTCTCCTTCACAGGAGCCACACTCAAGATGGGCCGAGGCAGTGCTTCGTTGTCTTCTGCAGGGTCTGTCCCTGTCACCCCTTCTCTGATCCAGAATGACTGCTGTGCATCTATTCCCTGTCTTTCTAGGCCCTGTCTACCTGCCTGATTGGATTGCAGGCCTTTCTTTTTGCCCTAGTCTCTGATATTTGGGGTCCTCTGTCTGCATCGACCCATGGGAGCCTCTGCTTTGTGTGGCAGGTGTGACCCTCATACTCACGTCTAGGGGTTCACTCATGTCTTGCACGTCCCTGCTCCTGCTCCATTATGGTCTCTGGTCTCTATTACTTGCTTGCAGATAGCATCACAGCCACTGCCTGGTGGGGAACAGACACCCGTTTAATGTTTGTTGAGTGAATGCATAAGTGAATAATTGAACAAACAGCCTAGGCCTCTGCCAAGCACCCAGACCCTACTCTTGCTCTCCTGTGGCACATCTACACATGAGACATGTCATCCCTGAATGGAGGAGCAGCCAGAGATCATTACTTAGAGTAGGAAACACAATAGGTTAAAGTAGCTATTTCCTTGAGTCCCCAAGTGTGGTTTCAGTGCAGAGGATACAAACTCATTCCAGCTGGAAGGCTTGCCTCTTTGACATCTTTCTTAAAAGCACTGGGCAAACCCTGGTGGTGGTGGTGGTGGGGTAATGCTGGCAAAATTAGAAGAAATTAGTAAAATACCAAAATCTGATTATAATCACATAAAAAATGACATCTGTCTGTGGCTAAAGACTAGGAAGGAACATGAAAAAATTAAAGTGGCTTCTTATTAGGGTACTGGAATTTGGATTTTAAAAACAGTATCTTATAATGTTTTCTTCCTGTTGTTGCTGGCGTGTGTGCATGCAGAGAATGACAGGATATCAAAACAAAGATTGTATCACCATCCCAGGGAACTCTGCACTAAGCTTTCAGATAATCCTGACCTGCCTACGAATGTAGGTTGATCTCTGATTAAATAGTCCAGGTGGTTGCCTAAGTCCTAACCTCCCAGTGGCAGGATAGGCAATACCAAGTCGATACAGTTTCTATAATTGGGTAAGCACTGCTCTTTGGGAAACCTCCTGTGATGGCTCATGGTACTTGGCATTTAAGAGGCAGTTGAGCCAACATTGCATCTGGCTAAGAATATCATCAAATGGTCAAGCTTATTCCAGTGGACTTATTGACGTGACTCCTGTTTGTATTAAAGTAACATTCAATGAGCACCTTCTCTGTGCAGAGTTTGATGTTCTTTATTTTTACTTAAAATAATGTCCAGCAATATTGTTCAATGGTAATGCTCAATAATATTTGACAGAAGAATGGGCTAACGAATTTGCATTTATGAATATCTTTTTAGCTTGGTATTTAATTATGTTTGTACACAATAATTGATTCATTTGTTTTTTTTTCTAAGCAATAAAATATATGGGCTTTTATTTTAGAAAAGGATAAATACCTTAAGCATTCCAGAAGACAACCTTTAGACAAGGATGTGAATGTAATGTAGTTTATTTGGGAGGAGATATCAGGAAGCACCAGTAGAGAAGAGGAGAATGAAAGACAGAAGGCTGCAATCCAGGACCATTGATGAGTAGATCCCCACTAGGGACAGCTGGGCTCAATCCTGCTGGGAGATGGGGTGGAATGTGCTCCAAAGGAGGCAAGAAAGCTGGGGATCCACCAACTCCCTCTCAGCATTTGCTGAGGCTTGCTCCTGCAGGCATTGACTGCCCAGCACTTCCTGCCTGCCCTGGCCTCTGACCCAGCTGCTCCTATCACCATAGCAAGTCCTTGATAGAGCTCCTAGATGCTACCAGCAAGGAATCTTCAGCAGAAATGGTGTCAACATCACATGGACAGGGCACCAACTGTATCTGCTATAGGTAAATATATTAAATAATTTAATACTTTTTTTGATAGCTGTTCCAGTTTGCTAATGCTGCCATTATGCAAAATACCAGAAATGGATTGGCTTTTATAAAGGGGGCTTATTTGGTTACAAAGTTACAGTCTTAAGGCCATAAAGTGTCCAAGGTAAGGCATGAACAATAGGGTACCTTCACTGAAGGGTGGCCAAGGCGTCCGGAAAACCTGTTAGCTCGGAAGGCACGTGGCTGGCGTCTGCTCTGGAGTTCTGGTTTCAAAAGGGCTTTCTCCCATGACGTTCCTCTCTAGGTGTCTGCTTGCTTCTGGGTTGCATTCTCCAAAATGTCTCTATAAGCTTCAGCTCCTCCTAGATGTCATTCTCAGTTGCTCTGAGTTCCTTTTGTCTGTGAACTCTTTCATAGAACTCGAGTGATTTAATTAAGACCCACCGTGAATGGGTGGGGCAATACCTCCATGGAAATTATCCAATCAAATGTCTTGCCCAAAGTTGATTGTGTCACATCTCCATGGAAACAGTCAATCAATAGGTTCCAACCTAATCAACACTAATACGTCTGCCCCCACAAGACTGCATCAAAGAACATGGCATTTTGGGGGACATAATACAACCAAACTGGCATAGTAGCCACATCAGAAATGCCTCCATACTTTTTTTCCTTAACCTATAAACCCAGCATGGAATGCCATCATTTCCCTCTGTCAATTTATAGTCTTCATAGCTCCTCAGCCTACCACATAGTTCATAATCAAAAATATTTTGAAATCAATAAAAACATATTCAAGGCCCAGTCCAAATCTCACTTCCTTCAGTTCAAATCCCAGTTCTTTCTTCAAGAAACACTCTGTACTATCTCCTATGGTACACTTTGCCCTTCAGTTAGCGCTCCTACACTCTTCATCTCTGCTTGCTAACAGCCTACTCTGTGTTCTTGACCTTGCAGTCAGCTTATCAGCAAAGGTCAGGCCAGCACCTGTGGGTGAAGTCAGCCATTTTCCACCATCATCAGTGGCCTGGTGGGTAAGCCCAACTGTCAGGTGAGGTATTAGGAGGCCTCTGGTTTCCATGCCTGTAAGTCATGCTGCCTAACATCTACTCTATCAGTAGCAAAGCCAATATTGATTTGTGTGACTTCTCTGTTCATCTCAATCGATTCTGAACTCAGGCAGGGAAGAGGGCTGTGCTTCATTATGCCCTTCTCAAATCCCATCAGTGGGGCCCAAATTCCTACCCATATGATGCAGAGACCTGAAGAGGACAAATGCCAGTAGGAACACTTCCACAATTCAAAGCCTTTTGGACTCTCATGGATCATAACCCCTGCTGAAGATGAGCTCACGAGAAAAAACTACAAACAGATGAGGAAGCAAACCCCCATGAGGATGAGTCAGCATGTGCCACAAATGGGAAAATTCACTTCCCTAATGTCAGAGCAAATGGAGACATCTGAAAATGAGATATGTGCTCCTTCAGTCTATGGATTCACATTTTCCTATAGTTCTAGTCTATTCTCATTCTCTACACCATAGCTACAGTAATATTTCCAAAACACAAACCAGGTCCCTCCTCTTCCCCATTCCTGCTCAATTTCTACAACAGCTTCCAGTGGCTCTTGAAATGAAGATAAACTTCCTTAGGTTTATCCTGTGGGTGTGGACTCTACCTATCTTTCCAAGCTTAGACAAAAACACCTGCCCCGTCCCTCTCTCTGCTCCAACTCCATGTCCTTTCAGATTCCAGAATATACCATGATCCATGATCCTTCCACCACAAGGCCTTTGCCCATATTGTTCCCTCAGCCTGGAACACTTTCCTGGTCCTTCTTTAGTTATCCAGTCCCCTCATACTAATACTTTAGAACTCAATTCAATCATTAACCCTTAGCCCCTCAGGGAAGACTTCTCCGAGAGTCTGGCATAGGTCAAATCTTATAACATGTTGTAGCACCAGGTCCCTCTTCTTCCTTACACTTGTCAGAGTTACACTTTTATTTTTGTTTGATGATCCCATCAATGTATGACTCTTCCAGTAGAATGTTAGCTCCATTAGACTGGAGACTATGCTTTTTATCCTCTGTACCCAACAGAGTACCCTGCATTGCGTAGGCTTTCAATAAATATTTGTTGAATGAATGAGTGCAGTGGGCCCATCTCTCAATGGCCAATGGTTCACAGCTGACTCCCTTCAGCCAGAAAATTGCCTTTAGTTGATAGGAGCCACCTCAGGGGAAGCAGCCAACGACTGACTGATATGAGGGTACAACAGGCTGGTGCCCCACGATGAGATACCACTTCCCACCTGCTAGGATGGCTCAATAAAAAAATGGAACATCGTAAGTGTTAGCAAGATGTGGAGAAATTGGACCCCTCTCGAATTGCTGGTGGGAATGTAAAATAGAGCAGCTGCTATGGAAAACGGTTTGGTGGTTCCTAAGTTACACACAGAATTACCATATGACTCAGCAATTCCACTTCTAGATTTAGATCCAAAATAATGGAAAACATGTTCACGAAAAAATTTGAATACAAATGATCATAGCAGTACTATTCCCAAAAAGCCAAAAGGAAACAACCCAAAAGTCCATAAACTGATAAATGGATAAACAAAATGTGGCATATCCATACAATGGCATATTATTCAGCCATAAAAATAAATGAAGTACCAATACATGCTACAATACAGATGAACCTTGGGAACATTCGGCTGAGGGAAAGAAGCAAGGCATGAAAGGTCATATATTGTATGATTCCACTTACACGAGATATCCAGAATAAGCATATCCTTAGCGACAGAAAGCAGATTAGTGGTTGTCAGAGGATGGAGGTGCGGGAACCACGAGTGACTGCTTAATGAACATGGGGCTTCCTTTTGGCATGAGTGAAATGTCCTAGAACTAGATAATGTTAATGGATGCACAACATTGTGAATGTACTGAATTGTCCACTTCAAAATGGTTAAAATTGTAAGTTTTATGATATGTATATTTTGCCACAATTTAAAAAAATGGCTGGCATCTTGTCTCAAGGCCAGGCCAACCGGTATTCATCATGACAGTGATCAGATCATAACAGGCCAAGTTTATGTCTTACCTGAGACCACATCCTTGCTCAGGTCTTTCTTCCCAACTGTGTGCCCCTCACTCCCTTGTAGGTTTCACCTAAGAGCACTTCCTCTGTAGATCATGGGCTCTTCTTCTATGAAACCTGACCTAAAACAATACGTGAACCAATGGTTAAAATGAATGCGGAAAAAAAAAAAATAATGCCCAAGCCCCTTCAGGTCAGAGCTGGGATTCAAATCCAGGTGGGTTAGACTCTACACTCCACTCTCTAACCATAATCCTGCCTCCTCTAATGAGTTCACAAGGAAAGCACCACCTTGTCAGGCCAGGTCTCTGTGGCCAGGTGATGGTCCCTTAGGGACAAGGCCTCTGCCTTGTTCTGTGCCTTCTTCGCACACCTGCATGTCAGACTAGATGGAAAGCCTATCTTAGTGGTTCTTTCCCTGCCACCTCAAGCTCTGCATAATAAAAAAGAAACATGAAAACAGCCCATTCCCCCAGCCCTTCCATATAACAGAGAAGTTACTGTATGTGGAAACCCAGCTGTCCAAAAGGACATTGCCAGAGAGTCTCCAAGCATATAGAAAGATTGGATGAACTCACTTGTCCTTGTGAAGACATTAATGTTGTTCCATCACTGAAACCCCTGATAAATCCCCATTTAAAGGCAAATTTGTAAATGTCTAAGTGTGGTCATAATAATAGTGTTGAAATTCTTACTGAACATGCTCAGAGTGGCAGGTTATTTATAGCATCACGTTCAATGTTAAACACTTCAGGACACAAATTATAAACTCTTAGATTTGGGGGGAAGTTACAGAAATGAAGACAATAGAAATGACATCTAACTGTGAAGAATTACGGTCAGAAATTAGTCCATCAAATTAGAAATCATGTTTTGTCCATTTCATGGGTGGTGTCCAGACTGATGAATGAAAAGGAACATGGTAATTTCCCAGTAAATGCAATTAGTTCCCTGGATGGGAACAGTCAGGAATGTTCTCATTCCTCATTCTTCCTATTGCTAGATTTGGGGGAGAAGGTATCTTTGTCAGCTATTGCTGTGTAACAAACCCCCATCCAGTCTCTCAATGCACATAACAATAAGCATATTTCTCACTCGTGCATCTGTGGTTCAACTGGGGTTCAGCTGATCTTGTCTGGACTTGGCTGGGTTTGTTTGGATCCAGGTGGCAAGTCAAGTGCAGATCCACTTCCCACATCAGTCACTCTCTTAGGGCCAGCAGGTGCCCAACACACATTCTTCTTGCAGCTGTGGCAAAAGTGGAAGAGAGCAAGCCCACCATACCAATATGTTTCACACCTGTGCACATGGCACATCTACCAGTATCCCATTGGCCCAAGTAAATCTCATGGCCACACCCAAGATCAGTGGGTCAAATAGGTGAACTCTGCCACCATGAGGACAAAGCCAGACTGTAGATATACTAATCTATTCCAGAGGACAGAAGAGGTAGGACCAATAATTAAATGTCACAGTGGGCCTGAATTACCAAACAGTTCTCCAGTTCTTTTATGTAGACCCAGAAAATAGAAAACCAAAACCATTAATAGCAGGAGGGTTAGAATGATGTGTTTGCCCATCCAATTCTGCTGATAATAGAGATTCCTCTTTGGAAAACTACCCCTTATCCTTTTCCATGTAATTCAGTTAGGGGTCTCTGCCCCTGCCTCTAGGAAAGAACAGGAGACCCAGGACTGGTCAATCAGAGTAACTCATCCTCTTGGCTTCACGTTCCTGATTGGTTCAGGGATGGCTACACGAGCTAAGACAAAACAGTAAAAACCAAGCCTGAGTCTTTTGTTATAGCTACCAGAAAAACTCTTTCTACCCACACATAGCACTTTAAAGTCTGGCAATTATTTCCCTCATACGCTATCTCATGAGGGGCCTCTGTTTTGTCATACTGCACCCATTTATCAAGACCTTTCCAGCTTCTTCATCCACATCAACATCACTTTCTGAGAGATGTTTTATTTATGTCATCACTCTGAGTATTGCTGTAACTCCCAAATTGAGTGGCATCACTCATGAAGTCTTGCCTCTTGAATTCAGAAAATCAGAAAATCACTTCAGAAATATCATCACTGTCCTAGCAGCATTAGTAAATTAAAATGTTCTAAATTTTGCAAATATCACCACTTTAAATGGAAGCAAGGAATATAACCAAAAAAGAGAATGCACTAAAGCAAAACAAAAAGGAGATTCCAGAGGATAAATGAAATGCATAAGTGATATTGTTAGCGTTCTAGTAACGCATGTTGGATGCACGATAATATAAAATATGAGTGGGTATACTCTACAAGGTTGAGGAAAAGATTGGGTATTTTGCTGTAATCTACTTCCCTGCCTCTTCAATTAATAGTGAGTTTATTATCGTTTTCTGCATGATGCTTTGGAACACTAAGTCTTTGGTCTTCAAACCTCAGGGCAGATAAACATTTTTAGGTAATTAAAAAAAACACATTTAGAAAATGATGTTCTCAAAGGCCTGCGGCAAGAAATTTGCACCATTTTTACAATTTCATTACAGAAGATGAATAAATGTCTGTCAAATTAACTTTGCTCAATCTTAGAAATGGCAGGATATGCAACAACAAATGCATTTTTTTTTCCTTCAGTCACTTGATGGGAAGTATCCTGGTTTCTGCCATATGTAATGCAAGAACCAATCAAAATCTCAGTTTCAAGATCCAGCCAGAGAAAGATTCATGGCTAAGGCATCTATAGGTGTGTCGCCAAGAGTTGGGAGGAGAAAAGGGACAGGAGCAGTGGTGACAACTTCTCACATTTGCCTCTGGCACTTCCTAATTCCATGCCTACATGACATGACCTTGAAAAACTAGCATCCAAAAATCCCAGTTCCAGAACTTTCTGCGTGATCTGCATTCAAACAACCAATTTTTGTCATCTAGATATGTGTGACCTAGGTCAATACAAGCTTGCATCATCATGACTGTTGTTGGCTTTATTTATTGTATTTGATAGCACTGTTATGTAATAAACTACCTCAAAATTCTTTGGCTTTAAACACTAATTGTTAATTATCTCTCCCTCCTGGGAGTCAGTTGATCTGGGTTAATGAGCCTCAGGTAAGCTCTGTTCCATATGTCTCTCATCCTCTCCTGGGACCAATGGGCTATCCCAAGCATGTCCTTCTTATGCTATTGTCAGAAGTGAAATGGAGCAAGTGGAAACAGTGAAGGCTTTTGAGGCTTGGGCTTAGAACTGATACACCATCACTTCTGTCTTACTCTATTGGCCAAAGCAAGTCCCATGGCCAAACCAAGGGTCAAGGGGTGGGAAATAGGTCCCCCTCTTTTTTTTTTTTTTTTTTTTTTTATCATCATTTTATTGAGATATATTCACATACCATGCAGTCATACAAAACAAATTGTACTTTCGATTGTTTACAGTACCATTACATAGTTGTACATTCATCACCTAAATCAATCCCTGACACCTTCATTAGCACACACACAAAAATAACAAGAATAATAATTAGAGTGAAAAAGAGCAATTGAAGTAAAAAAGAACACTGGGTACCTTTGTCTGTTTGTTTCCTTCCCCTATTTTTCTACTCATCCATCCCTAAACTAGACAAAGTGGAGTGTGGTCCTTATGGCTTTCCCAATCCCATTGTCACCCCTCATAAGCTACATTTTTATACAACTGTCTTTGAGATTCATGGGTTCTGGGTTGTAGTTTGATAGTTTCAGGTATCCACCAGCAGCTACCCCAATTCTTTAGAACCTAAAAAGGGTTGTCTAAATTGTGCATAAGAGTGCCCACCAGAGTGACCTCTCGGCTCCTTTTGGAATCTCTCTGCCACTGAAGCTTATTTCATTTCCTTTCACATCCCCCTTTTGGTCAAGAAGATGTTCTCCATCCCACGATGCCGGGTCTACATTCCTCCCCGGGAGTCATATTCCACGTTGCCAGGGAGATTCACTCCCCTGGGTGGCTGATCCCACGTAGGGGGGAGGGCAGTGATTTCACCTTTCAAGTTGGCTTAGCCAGAGAGAGAGGGCCACATCTGAGCAACAAAGAGGCATTCAGGAGGAGACTCTTAGGCACAAATATAGGGAGGCCTAGCCTCTCCTTTGCAGCAACCGTCTTCCCAAGGGTAAAACTTATGGTAGAGGGCTCAACCCATCAAACCACCAGTCCCCTATGTCTGTGGTCATGTTAGCAACCATGGAGGTGGGGTAGGCGAATACCCCTGCATTCTCCACAGGCTCCTCAAGGGGGCACTACATCTTTTTTTTTTTTCTTGTTTGTCTTTTTTCTTTTCTTTTTTTTTTTTTTAACTTTCCCTTCTTTTTTAAATCAACTGTATGAAAAAAAAAGTTAAAAAGAAAACAAACATACAATAAAAGAACATTTCAAAGAGACCATAACAAGGGAGTAAGAAAAAGACAACTAACCTAAGATAACTGCTTAACTTCCAACATGTTCCTACTTTACCCCAAGAAAGTTACATAATATAGCAACATTTCAGTGAACTTGTTCCTACTACATCCACCAGAAATTAACAGACCATAGTCATTTCTGGGCATCCCCAGAACGTTAAATAGCTTATCTGTTCTTCTTGGATTATTGTTCCCCCTTCCTTAATTGCTCTCTACTGCTAGTTCCCCTACATTCTACATTATAAACCATTTGTTTTACATTTTTCAAAGTTCACATTAGTGGTAGCATATAATATTTCTTCTTGTGCCTGGCTTATTTTGCTCAGCATTATGTCTTCAAGGTTCATCCATGTTGTCATATGTTTCACCAGATCGTTCCTTCTTACTGCCGCGTAGTATTCCATCGTGTGTATATACCACATTTTATTTATCCACTCATCTGTTGAAGGACATTTGGGTTGTTTCCATCTCTTGGCAATTGTGAATAATGCTGCTATGAACATTGGCGTGCAGATATCTGTTCGTGTCACTGCTTTCCGATCTTCCGGGTATATACCGAGAAGTGCAATCGCTGGATCGAATGGTAGCTCTATATCTAGTTTTCTAAGGAACTGCCAGACTGACTTCCAGAGTGGCTGAACCATTATACAGTCCCACCAACAATGAATAAGAGTTCCAATTTCTCCACATCCCCTCCAGCATTTGTAGTTTCCTGTTTGTTTAATGGCAGCCATTCTAACCGGTGTTAGATGGTATCTCATTGTGGTCTTAATTTGCATCTCTCTAATAGCTAGTGAAGCTGAACATTTTTTCATGTGTTTCTTGGCCATTTGTATTTCCTCTTCAGAGAACTGTCTTTTCATATCTTTTGCCCATTTTATAATTGGGCTGTCTGTACTATTGTCATTGAGTTGTAGGATTTCTTTGTATATGCAAGATATCAGTCTTTTGTCAGATACATGGTTTCCAAAAATTTTTTCCCATTGAGTTGGCTGCCTCTTTACCTTTTTGAGAAATTCCTTTCAGGTGCAGAAACTTCTAAGCTTGAGGAGTTCCCATTTATCTATTTTCTCTTTTGTTGCTTGTGCTTTGGGTGTAAAGTCTAGGAAGTGGCCTCCTAATACAAGGTCTTGAAGATGTTTTCCTACATTATCTTCTAGGAGTTTTATGGTACTTTCTTTTATATTGAGATCTTTGGTCCATTTTGAGTTAATTTTTGTGTAGGGGGTGAGGTAGGGGTCCTCTTTCATTCTTTTGGATATGGATATCCAACTCTCCCAGCCCCATTTGTTGAAATGACCATTATGGCTCAGTTCGGTGACTTTGGGGGCCTTATCAAAGATCAGTCGGCCATAGATCTGAGGGTCTATCTTTGAATTCTCAATTCGATTCCATTGATCTATATGTCTATCTTTGTGCCAGTACCATGCTGTTTTGGCAACTGTGGCTTTATAATAAGCTTCAAAGTCAGGGAGTGTAAGTCCTCCCACTTCGTTTTTCTTTTTTAGAGTGTCTTTAGCAATTCGAGGCATCTTCCCTTTCCAAATAAATTTGATAACTAGCTTTTCCAAGTCTGCAAAGTAGGTTGTTGGAATTTTGATTGGGATTGCATTGAATCTGTAGATGAGTTTGGGTAGAATTGACATCTTAATGACATTTAGCCTTCCTATCCATGAACATGGAATATTTTTCCATCTTTTAAGGTCCCCTTCTATTTCTTTTAGTAGAGTTATGTAGTTTTCTTTGTATCGGTCTTTTACATCTTTGGTTAAGTTTATTCCTAGGTACTTGATTTTTTTAGTTGCTATTGAAAATGGTATCTTTTTCTTGAGTGTCACTTCAGTTTGTTCATTTCTAGCATATAGAAACATTACTGACTTATGTGCATTAATCTTGTATCCCGCTACTTTGCTAAATTTGTTTATTAGCTCTAGTAGGTGTATTGTTGATTTCTCAGGGTTTTCTAGATATAAGATCATATCATCTGCAAACAATGACAGTTTTACTTCTTCTTTTCCAATTTGGATGCCTTTTATTTCTTTGTCTTGCCAGATTGCCCTGGCTAGCACTTCCAGCACAATGTTGAATAACAGTGGTGACAGCGGGCATCCTTGTCTTGTTCCTGATCTTAGAGGGAAGGCTTTCAGTCTCTCACCATTGAGTACTATGCTGGCTGTGGGTTTTTCATATATGCTCTTTATCATGTTGAGGAAGTTTCCTTCAATTCCTACCTTTTGAAGTGTTTTTATCAAAAACGGATGTTGGATTTTGTCAAATGCTTTTTCAGCATCTATTGAGATGATCAATTGATTTTTCCCTTTCGAGTTTTTAATGTGTTGTAATACATTGATTGTTTTTCTTATGTTGAACCATCCTTGCATGCCTGGAATGAACCCCACTTGGTCATGGTGTATGATTTTTTTAATGTGTCTTTGGATTCGATTTGCAAGTATTCTGTTGAGGATTTTTGCATCTATATTCATTAGGGAGATTGGCCGGTAGTTTTCCTTTTTGTAGCATCTTTGCCTGGTTTTGGTATTAGATTGATGTTAGCTTCATAAAATGAGTTAGGTAGTGTTCCATTTTTTTCAATGTTTTGAAAGAGTTTGAGTAAGATTGGTGTCAGTTCTTTCTGGAAAGTTTGGTAGTATTCCCCTGTGAAGCCATCTGGCCCTGGGCATTTATTTGTGGGAAGATTTTTGATGACTGATTGGATCTCTTTGCTTGTGATGGGTTGGTTGAGGTCTTCTATTTCTTCTCTGGTCAGTCTAGGTTGTTCATATGTTTCCAGGAAATTGTCCATTTCTTCTACATTATCCAGTTTGTTGCCATACAGTTGTTCATAATATCCTCTTATAATTTTTTTAATTTCTTCAGGATCTGCAGTTATGTCACCTTTTTCATTCATTATTTTGTTTATATGGGTCTTCTCTCTTTTTGATTTTGTCAGTCTAGCTAGGGGCTTGTCAATTTTGTTGATCTTCTCAAAGAACCAACTTTTGGTGATATTTATCCTCTCTATTGTTTTTTTGTTCTCTATGTCATTTATTTCTGCTTTAATCCTTGTTATTTCTTTTCTTGTACTTGGTTTAGGATTGGTTTGCTGTTCATTTTCTAGCTTCTTCAGTTGATCCATCAGTTCTTTGATTTTGGCTCTTTCTTCCTTTTTAATATATGCGTTTAGTGCTATAAATTTCCCCCTTAGCACTGCTTTTGCTGCATCCCATAGGTTTTGGTAGGGTCCCCCTCTTTTAAAGGAGGAACTTCAAAGTCATCTTGCAAAGACCATGCAGAGAAGGAGAGGTGGGGAATTGGAGTTATTAATTCAATCTACCACATTTTTATGTTCATTCATACATTTATTGATTTGTTTATCCATTTATTAGTTCAGTTCTATAAATATATACCGAGCACCAACCATTTATGGGGCCCAGGGCATCCAAAAGTGGCAAGCCAGATGAGATCTTTGTCCTCATGGAACTTGAATTTTCATGAAAGAACAAATAATAAACAGGTAGGCAAATAAATAAAGCAATTACATATTGCCTTAAGTACTCTGAAGGAAAAAAGGAATATTGATAAATAATCATGGGACAATGGAAGATGGGAGTGCTAATTTAGAAATGGTGGTCAGAGATGCACCACCCCTTTCGCATTTATCTGCCTGACTCACAAGTGTAATCAAGCGATGTAAGTCAAACCTTCACTGCCTGCTGTACATCACTCTACTTGATGCCAGCCCTGAAAGATATTGATTAGCCCAAGATAATAAGAAAAGTAATAAAACCCTCATAGTTATCAGATGCCTTACTTTTTGCAAAGTATTTTCCCAGCTACTGAATCATTTTGAGTGTCACAGCATTTCTTGGAAAGATACTGGTGAAGAGCCATGTATCACAACATGGGTAGTGGAGGACACTGGGAGGCATCCAAGGAAGGGTGGATGTGAGGTGTCTCTCCAGGAGAAAAGGAAAATGATACGAATGGGATAAGGAAGGAAAAGGTTGAGAGGAGTTTTCAGGTGAGCAAGAGGTCTGAAAGCTAATGCCCCAAACCCATAGTTGTTGGCATCCAGCTGCCTCTCCCACAAAGAGTTATGGGAGCACAAAACAGTGTGGAGAAAGGAGGTGATAGGGATGCTGACAGCATGTATCAGCCCTTCATTAATATAAAATTTCATTTTTTCCTTACAGTACAATATAGAAAAATAATTCTGTCTATTTCCACTAAGGCCAGCAAGAGGTGTATAAAGGAAAGAACTGAAACTCCTGGGTAGACTATATAATGAATAAAACAATATACATAGAGATATATAATTTTTATATATATTATAAAAATTATATATAATTTTTTTCCAGATTAGTAAATGGAGGCTCAGAGGAGTAAAATGATGGACTCAAGATCACATGGAGCCCAGAACTTAGATCCCACCCCTCTTCCTCCTGATTGGTGACCTTCCAGTCCACCAGAGATGTTAACTGAGGAATCAAGGCAGGTTATATGTGGGGTTTAATATCCATTTATTTTAAATCAGAATTTTTTTTTCCTGGGAACTTTGTGTAAAGTTCATTATTTTATTTCCAATAATTTCAAATTACAGTTCCCTTTTCTTCTTTGCCCCTTAAGAACTGTAGACAGAATTCAACTGATATTGACTTTTGCTAAGACAAATTCTAGATTTATTGACCTGAGAAATAAATATTAATAGAGGTTAAGTTGGGGTCAATTTTTACTCCAAGAGATGATAAATCTCGGTATTTTTCCTGGGATGGATTGGTCAATATGTCCCCGGTACCGTCCACGTGTCCTACATCCACAGTGTCTCCTGAGGCAAGGGCCACCTCACCAGACACGACGTCACAGCGGTGATATCTCCCTCCTCAACACTCTGTGCCATTAGGCGTTTAGGGCACACACATCTCATTTTAACCCAGCTTGTTATTACAAGCTGAGCCACAGCCAGGTCAAATCACATGTCCAAGAAAATAAAGACCTTCTTTGGTGTTTCAGCAACAATTTTTAGGGTCTTCACTCACATGCACACACACACACACATTCTCATCCTCCGCAGACATTCATCACAGTGAGAGAATGGAAAATGTAGAAGAATATATAGGCAATTCCAGGATTTTACCTAAGCAAAGGATTTCAGCATACTGAAACTCTGATACCAACCTTCTCACCCTTGTTCTAGCCACATATTTCTGCTCTACTGTTAAAAGGATCATGATTCATTCAACAATTATTGGTGCCTTGTATGTTATTCTTAGGTCACACCTATGTATCCCAAGCACTATTTTAAAAAGTGTTATATATTAATTCATTTATTATTAATTACCATCCCAAGAGGTAGGAAAATTATTATCCTGTATTATACCTCTAGGGTGGGGAAACTGGGGCACAAAGAGGGTAGGTAACTTGTCCAGGATCACACAACCAAGATCCAAGCCCTGGCACTGTGCCTGTTCCAACCACTTCCATGGCACATTTTGCAATGCCAAGTCCCGAAAGGACAGGAGTGAGCAAGACATTGAAAGTACATATGCTTACGCATTTATGCATGGAGAGTCAAGGGAAGCATACATAAAACCCAAAGTTAATAGCTGTTATCTTGGGGTAATGGGAATTCAAATGTTTTTCATTTTCTCCTTTTCCTTTGTCCTTGTTTTCTACACTTCCCACAATTTTGTTTGCAAGGCAATACAGTTTCTACAGGTAACTCAGGAAAACCCTAGGTAATTTAAATGAGTAAGGAGGGCAAACGCATTACAATGCATTACAATTTTAATGGCCATTCAGTGATTAAGTCCAAGAGGTAGATATGAGCTAGGGATGTTCAAGGAATAGCAAGAATTAGAAAGAATTTAAAGCAAGAGCAGAAAAAGTTTCTAATTAAAAATTAGGGATTTCTGCAAACCATTTAGGAATGTATTCAGCTGCAAGTAATAGAACAACTGACCCAACAGTAGTTTACGCAGGCATTTATTTGTCTATTTTTGGTCTATTTATTTATTTGTTTTTCTACGACAAGAGAGCCGTGGGTAGGTGGCAGGTGGGTGTTTGTTCAGAGGCTCAACAATACATCAGCGGTACTCCCAGGAAGCTCCATGCTTAGCGCATCACCTTTTAGTTCTTATGCTCATCATCTCATGCACCACAAATTGGCTCCAGACATCACGTGCGATCCACAATCCCAACACTTGGTATTGTCAGTTACGTTACTTTAGGCCCTACTGGTGGACGTGTGGTGATCTCTCTTTGTGAATTGAATTTGATTTTCTCTGATGTCCTATATGCTTATTGGTTATTTTGCATTTTCTTTTGTGAATGCCTGTTCAAGTCTTTTGCCCATTTTATGGATTGTCTTTTTCTTGATGATTGTTTAGTTTGTTTGTTCTGGAAAAAAATTCCTCTGCTGAATATAATGTTGTCCCATCTACTCACACTACATGAACAAAAGATACAGGGGAATGTAAATATATATTTATGAATATTTGATAGTATACTTATCAAACATATTACCTCATTTCACTTAGGATCTGGCAAAAGAAGTCTACATATTGAATAAACTTCTAACTTTTCTTCAATCAGCGTATGCATAAAAATAATATAGACACCATTTCTCTCTTTTTCCATTAATTGTCAACACACATACTTTATGATATATTTAAGAGGAATTAAGTTAATCAAAGAAGTTTTGACTTATTATGAAATGATATTTGCATCGTTTACCATAGAAAGTAATGTGGGATTTGTTCCAGCCTCATGTTTGGAATGATGGCTCCTCACTAAAAGGATAAGTCCCTTTGGAGGTGAAGATGATATTCTACTTACTGGAATTTCCATTATGATAATGCCAATTTTCTCTAGATTAAAATCAGGGATGATTCAAATCAGAGGTTGAGATTTCTTTTTCCATCTCTAAGCAAGTTGAGGCTTTGAAGTTAAGTGTGGATGAATAGAAGATCTCTGTGTGGCTGCTTTAGCACATAACTGTTTATGATAACTATTAGGGGAGATGCATACACTAATAAGTGCTGGATCTCTTTGTTTATTTCAGGCCCATTTTCTTCTGAAAAGGCACATTGGCACATTGCACATACACTCTATGGTAGACTTTCATCACCAACCCATGGATTGTGAATGCAGAGCACGAGAAATTAAGTAATGCAAGTTTACTTCTCTCCTTTTCTATCAGATTCACCTGCACTACAGTAAATTCCTATTTTTCTGGGATCCAAACTACCAGAAATTTTAAATAATCTGAATTGAAATGGGGAGGGGAAATCACTTTATCCAGTACTGTCCAGAAGAGGATCTCAAAGGTCATTATTTTTTAGCTCCTTCTGAATTATTAAGGAAAGCTCACACCATGTTTCTAGACAGTTTTAGTGTACATGTGTTTCATAAATTTCTTTTTATTTTAAATTGATTATTTATTTTAGCGTATATGTGAGCTTTCAGTTTATCAGACATTAATTGACTACTTTTTACTAGGCATTGACTGTATGCTCAGAATTGCACTGGATGGAATAAAGGATATAGGAAAGTATACTTAGGCAAAGAAATATCAGTAATATCCTTAGAAGAGCTGGAGAATGAAGTGCTGAGCTTTGTAATAGAGACTCCAAGTGTGATAGGAGTTTGACAAATGGAACATTCCAGTGTGGTGGAGCAACTGGAGAAAGTGGGGCTAAAACTGGGTCTTAAACTTTAGATAGAACTAGGATGAGAGACTGGAAAAAACATAAACAAAGATACCAAAATTCAATGGCTTAAAGAAGACAGACATTTATTCTGTCATGTAACAGTCCTCAGGAGAAGAAAACATCTTTCTATCATGGGCACCTGGGCCTCACCTGCTCATTCAGGGCCCAGGTCTCTTCAATCTTGTTTCTCCACCATGTCCTAGGGCCGAGATTCTTCAAAACCAGGCTCTGGTAACTTGTGTAAACGAGTCAGAAACTCTGGGTGGTGGGTCTGCTGGCTCCAGGGTGAGACCTCAGAACACACTGCACTTTAAACTGGCAGAGAAAAGAAGTGAGTTGATATTTCCTAAGGGGTTGTGTGGTATAGTAGAAAAGGCATGGCTATGAGAACTTGGGTTTAAATGTCACACTGCTTTACATGTCCCTATGCCAATGTACTGTCCCCATGACCCCACTGACAGAATTTACTTTTTTTGTCAAATTACTATTCTTACCTCATATTTGAATTTATTTTTTATTTTAGGCAAGACTTGCAAGGCTAAACACATGATAGGGACTCAACAAAAGAGAGTTATTCTTATCAAGTACTAACTAAGGGCCAGGCACTCTGCTAAGCATCTTTTATTATGCAATTTAATTGAGATATATTCACATACCATGTAATCATCCAAAGCGTGCACTTAATTGTTCACAGTGTCGTTATATAGTTGTGTATTCATCACCACAATCAATTTTTTGAACCTTTTCCCTACTCCCCAAAAAATAAATAAATAAAAGTAAAAAAGAACACCCAAAACTTCCCATTCCCGCCCCCCATTATTCATTTACTTTTGTCCCCCTTTTTCTACTAATCTGTTCATATACTGGATAAAGGGAGTATGTGACACAGGGTTTGCACAATCCCATGGTCACACCGTATAAACTACATAGTTATATAATCATCTTCAAGAATCAAGGCTACTGGGTTGCAGTTCAACAGTTTCAGGTATTTCCTTCTAGCTATTCTAATACACTAAAAACTAGAAAGGGATATCTATATAATGCATCAGAATAACCTCCAGAATGACCTCTATTCCATTTGAAATCGCTCAGCCACTGAAACTTTATTTTGTTTCATTTCTCTTCCCCCCTTTGGTCAAGGCGGCTTTCTCAATCCCATGATGCTGGGTCCAGGCTCATCCCTGGGAGTCATGTCCCACGTTGTCAGGGAGATTTACACCCCTGGGAGTCGTGTCCCATGTAGGGGGAAGGCAGCGAGTCCACCTGCCGTGTTGGCTAAGAGAGAGGCCACATCAAAGCAACAAAAGAGGGTATCTGGGGGTGACTCTTAGGCACAATTATAAGTAGGCATAGTCTCTCCTTTTCTGCTAGGTGTCTTACATTTTCCTCATAAACCTAAGCAAAAATAGAGTAATGATGATATTGTCATATTTACTTTGCAAATAATAAAACCAAAGCTCAGGGAAGTTAAGTATCTTGTCCAAGATCACAGTGTAAGAAGTAGATTAAAACCCAGATTTGTAATGCTCCAAATTGAATGCTTTTCCCATTATGTTTTCACTTTCAACTTCTGTTTTGTGGTTAATGCCTCCAGCTGAACCATCTAAACCCTCAGGCTTTTTGTGCCTTTAGCCATCAACTCAACAAGACAACTGAACTCATTCTTCAAGGAGATCTTCAAGTGGTTTGGGAGTCTGGATGCAGAATCCTAGCTACTTCACTTTGAGCCAAAGTTCCTAGTGATGCCGTCTCCCTCCAGTTTCCAGGAAAAGGTGAACATTTAAATCCAGAATTTCCCAGGAGACTTCCCACCTCTACCTCCCATGAGCTTACAAAATTTCATTCACCTCTGACCTCCCAAGAGGAAATTCAAATGGTGTTCTTGGGTCCCAAATATGAACTAAGTTCATATCAACATCTAGCACTAAACCAATGGAAACCGATTTGCCTCCTTATAGCTTTACCCTAAATCCCAAATAATCTTAGAGTGAAATGCTGCCTTTTAATTATTAACAAGCATCAGCTTTACACTCAGAGAGTCCAGAAAACACACAGAAATTCACCCCTATTCTTGAGCCACTCATACGGAGATTTCCATGTTAACATGTGCTAGTTGTTTTGTAATTCCAGTGCTCCTTAGTGTATTGGATAATAGTCAGTAGTCACAGCTTAATTCAGGTGTTGTTCCCCTTTTACAAGGTGTTAGCATTGATCATACCATGAAAAGTCCTTGGATAGGACCCCAGACCATGTCTTCTCCCATTTATGGCAATCATTAATTTTGGGGAGAAATGGGAACTGCATCATCTAAGCCTAAGGGAAGGTGGTTGGGACTCAGCAAGGATATACAGGGTAATGTTTTGATTATTTTACCATATCCCTTGCATTTAATTTTCTATTTCTAAAGTCCAGTGAAATCACATTTATCAATGCCTAAGGGTTCTGATTCAAACTCACTAAAAAACACACAAAGACCAGAATTCTTTTTGGTTACCGAGAATATCACACATTTATTCATTTATTTAACACATACTCATTGAGTAACTGCAACCAGGCAGCATGCTGGGTACTGGGGACATAGCAGTGAACCAAACAGACATTGTCATTACCTTCATGGAGGCGATACTCTAGTGGAGGGACAAACATTAATAAAATAACCCCATAAACAAAACTGTAAGAATGACAAGTACCACTACAGAAAGGGGCATGGATCCAAGAGACCCTGAAATAGAGATACGGTCCTGCCCGCCAAGTCAGGGAAGGCTTCTTTGGGGAAATGAGCTGTGAGTTTAAATCTGAAGCATTAAATCAGGGACGAGAGGGAACAAAAAACATTTTAGGCAGAAGTAGTATCACTGCAAAGCCCTGTTAAAATTCGGAAATAAGGCAAAAGACAGCTGCTTGTCTTTTCAAAGTTGTAATGGAGCTCTGTCGAAAAAGTTCATCTGAGGATTATTTGATTCTCTAGGGCAGGAGCCAGTAAATTTTTTTCTGTAAAAGCCTGGCGAATAGATATTTTAAGCTTTATTTTAAGACTGGACCATAAGCAGTCGACATCACATATTCACATATCCTTCTTTGTTTTTCTTTACAACTTTTTAAAAATGAAAAACAAATCTAAACAAAACAAAACATCCTCAGCTCCCAAATTGTACAAAAGAGGCCATGTGCCTTATTTGGCCAAGGGACCACAGTTTGCCAACCCCTGCTCTAAAAGATTACACTCTTGTTTGACATATACTTTACTATTAATTAGAGCCCAGACACTGAAGTTACAGTTAACCTGAAGATCTTTTTGGGTAGCAGAAATGAAAATGGCTTTTTCTGGTAGAAAAAAGATCCCAAAGGTTATGTTTTCATTGTGCTGTCTTACATGAACCATTTTTGTGTCTGAACTGGCAATCGTATCAGGACATTCTTTTTCTAGTGCCTATAAATGCACAGTTTCTCAAATGCTCTTTGAACCAGCTTTACCATCCTGCTGGTTCCTTCATGAATTGGTTAAATAAATCTTTGACATCAGCTCACTTTGTATTTCTATGAGGGTCTTGTTTATAACTTTTTAAAAATTGTATTTTGACTGCTCCTTTAGCACTAGAGGAGGGGGTTAGTTGTGCACAGGTAACTGAAGAAGTCTGGTGTGGCTGGAACAGAGAACCAAGAAGCCTGTGATATGCAGATGAGGCCAGGTGAGTGGGCAGTGCCTGACCATACTGGGTCTTTGTGGACATGTTGACACATTTTGTCTTTAATCTGAGAGCATTAGGAAGTCATCGAAGTATTAACGTGTGTGTGTGTGTGTGTGTGTGTGTGTGTGTGTGTGTGTGTTTGTATGTGTGTGTGTGTGTATGCGTGTATTGATGATGTGAATGTTGGCAGTTCATATAATCACTTTACTCACAGTGTAGACAGCAGATCGGAGGAAACTGGCTGGAGATGAGTACAGCTATTAGAAAGCTATTGCTTTAGTCCAGGAAAGACATGACGGTAACTTGGATAAAGATTAAGAGGATGGGAAAAATGATTAGATGTGAGATATATTTAGGACTTGCTTTCTGGAGGGTTTGTAAAAGAGAGGGGAATATCAAGGTTGATCATTCTTTCCATCAAGTCAAGTTTAATGTTATTCCAGGAGTTTTTTATTGATTTACCATATGTGGTAGTTTGAATTTTGTACCCCAATTTAGACATGCTCTTAATATTAATTTGTATTCCTGTGGGTGGGAACCCATCGTAGGTTGGATCTCCTGAAGATATTATTTTAAGTTAAGGGGTGGACCATCTGGAAGAGGTTGGGTCTTTCTCTATGTCAGTGGAGTCTTTATTAGCAGAAGAATTTCAGACATAGAAAGAGAAAGCCATAGGGAGGAGCTGAAAACTAGAAGTCAATGGGAAGCTGAAGAAAACAGAGACAGGAAAGCCAAGGAACCCAAGGACTGCCAGCCAGCCAGAATACTACCAAATCCCAGGAGGAAGCAAATCTTCTAGCCAAAGCCTTGATTTGGACTTCTGACCTCTGAAACCATGTGCCAATAAATTCCTGTTTAAACCAACTCATTGTGTGGCGTTTGTCATAGCAACCTGGTAAACTAAGACACCATGCAAAGTCCCCGTTACAGATGTGAAAAGTACTTGCAGTCCTTATGGCCAGCTCATTCCCTCTGTTAGCATTCCTACATGGGAAACCATCTTATATGCAGACGACTTTTCAGTGAGTAAAAGAGGAGGATTTATATGAGTTTTACATTTACTTGAATTAGTCTACGACTACCAGAGATTTTCATCGTGCAGTTACGATTGTTATTCCAAAGGAACTGAAAAGTCAAAATGACCAAACTTTGTCTCCCATGATGTCTGTTTGCCTCTGCAGCATTGAATTATACTCTAGGACTCTCTTCCAAAACTTTCATTGCTAGTCACTCTCCTAGGAGTGACACGTTCTTTCATTAGATAGGTTAATATCCCCATCAAGTGATAGTCTGATCCTACCTTTGTGAAAGATTTTGGTCTCTTTTAGTTGACTTTGCATATCTCCACACTGGTTTCAGAGGCAATCTTACTTTCTTCATTTCCAGATCCTTGGGGTCTCTTAACTGTAGCCCCCAAGTACTGTAACATTTATTTCTAGGACTGTTCAAACTTACATTGCCATCAGACCACACTGTACTCCATGAAAAATATCCTTAGCAAATTATGAAATGCCTGCAGTAGATAAAGCATATTTCAATGAATGAAGAGGTTAGTATTTCATAAACACAAGAAAAGTATAAACTGACTTCAAGCAACAGTTTAAAATCAATTTGGAGGCATTTGGAAAGCATTTTAAAGAGCAACTAAGCATCAATAAAATTTAATTAATTGGTTCTATGGATGCACATGTAAATTGGGTGTTAATTATGCTAGCAATGCTCTTCCATTAAAAATTAAGCTCATGATTAGTAACCGAGACAAACAAGCCATCATTTATAAAGTCTCATTCCCTTGCATTTGAACCAAACCTTTCGGTAATTAAATCATAACTCTACATTTACTCAGATGAATTTGAGCCCTGATGGATGGCGGGCAAGTTAGCCAAGTGATCTTCATTTGGCTGCTCCATAAAAACAATTGATAACTGTGGAGATAAGTTATGTGCAGTTGAGCTGCCCTTTAATAGAGAACTATTGAATTATTGAAAGTTCTTCCCTATCTAATTGACACCGAAAAAAGGAATGGTCGACAATTGTAAGAGATATAGTGAAGATCAGTGATCATTTCAGTGCTGATGACATTTGAAGATGGATGGCCTAGAACAAGAGGTTACTAGCAGGTGAATATAAGTTCTTTCTACAACCTGTCCCTCCCACTTCTCAACCAGGTTGAAATTCTTGCATTTGGAGATAGAAATGAAGTGAGCTTTTTTTAAAAAAGATATATCATGGCTAGGCTATTAAACATTTGGATTGCCCCATTTTTTTTCTGGACTCCTTTGGAGGCAAAACCTAATCTGCACCCAGAGCAAGGATCAAATCCCAATGGTCTTTCTTCTTTGAGAAAGAGTTACAGCTATATTTCTGAATGAGAAATGGAATAAAATACTTAAAACACTTTTACTCATCCCACTTGGTTTTCTTTTTCTCCAGAGATTTTTCCAAGGGAAATTGAGTTCATATGCTTCTGATCCATCTTTTCAAGAATCATCAAGATGCTGTTTTATTAGCGCTATTTGATGGAGCATTATATCTATTTCAATGAGCCCTTTGATGTCCCTTTTGTAAGTCATGGAAAATTGGGTTTGCAGAAAAGACAAAGAAAAACCCTCTTGTTACCCATACCCAACTAGAAAAAATAAATGAACACGGTTCCAAACCACATACAAGTTAGGGAAACTCTTCAGGATATTTCCTAACTGGTTAAATTACAATTTCTTTGGTAAGTAGAGGAGATTCAGTGGGACTTTAGAGATAGGATTCTGCTTTAGGCTGCTTTTTAAGAGGATGTCCTCATCTTTCTTTGAGGCTGTTTTTTTCATTCTATTTCCAAAATGCTATGGGGGTGGGGGGTGGAAGAGATTCACATACATAAGGAAAACATTTAAGGAATGATAAGCAGTTTCATCCAGATGATTTTGAACTTCTGCTTCTCACTGTACTCACTATATTTGATTCCTAGAGGCCTTCTGTGAGACCCCAGCAAATCTTTTATTTCATTGGATTTTGTGCCATGCACTGAGGTTGGGGCTCATGTAAGTTGGGATTAATATCTTGGTCGTAGAAACCTATGCATGCTTTTGTGTAAAATCACATATAAGTATCTATATGTATGTTCCCATGTGGACATGCTGTATCATGTTCCTGCCATGCATGCTATGTGTATGTCCCCATGTGAACATGTGCTACTCCAAAACAATGCCTTCAGATAAAGATCCAGTCATCAAACCCGAGGCAGAAAAAATTCTGTTTGTATCAGGACTTCAGCCCATCACAGAAGTACTTTGGACATACTGTCTTCATCTGTTCATACAAGTTCTACTGAACCATTTTCTGTAGAAATGTGTGAGGTGAAAGAGCAAATATTGATGCAATTCTTTGGTCATCAGGAGACATAAAAACTACCTTTCAGACTTTAGTCTGAAGACTAAAGTCCTTCCTTTACTCCAAGTCTATTTTGTGAGTTCTTCCTATGTGGTAGATTTTTCACAAACTGCTAAGGTGCATCTTCCAGTAGAAAAAGTGGAAGGGAAAATGAAAAGAGCAACAAATCTCATAACAGATCAGAAGATTGTCAGGGAATGTGTTTTGGCAAAATTGTGAAAGTTTCTACAAATGAAAGGTCATTGTCACTCAATGTGAAAAAAAATGTTAAGGGAAGACCAATAGGCTAAAAGTTACTGATATGTTACTACAACAGGGCCTGGACGAGGGTGAGATGAGTGACATGCCGAGGGCACAAAATCTAAGGAGGCCCTCACACTGACGTCAACCTTGCACCTGGACAACACTGAGAGTGAGGGCCTCCTTAAAATTTTGTGTCTTGGATGCCTCGCTCACCAAACCCTAGTCCTTGAAAGGGCAGTACCAGCCCCTCCTTCCCCCATTGGAAAATAGAAATCATATCCTTTGCATGTGTGGCAGACACTAGCTAGTTATTCACCAAACCATTTCCTTTGTCCTTCTGGACACCTGGCTAGATTGATGTCCCAGCCTCCAATAGTGATAGGCCACTTCCAGACCTGTCCATAAAACCTCCTACAGCAAACTATCTTTCTTGGCCCCATTTGTGGGTAAATGGAGAGGTCTCCAACGATGGGGGGAGGAAAGGGCCATAGAGAGAAGGAGCCTGGGTCCCTGAATGATTGCACTGACGGAAGTGAGACATACATGTTTATGTCTTAAATTCACAGGGATCAGAGGGTAGTTTAGCAGTTAATCTGCTAACTGCCGTATGTGACTAACTGACCCCAAATCTATGGCTTATCATGGAAAATTCAATTTCCCCCACCAGAGCCAGCCCGACTTATGCATACAGATATTTGCTGAATTATACGATTTGAGGAGCGCTGAGAGATCCCTACCGTGTCGTGTCGCAATCATCCCCCTAACCTGACTGCCATACCTGCTGAGAACCTATAATTAGAGTTGTCACTTTGGAGCAAGGCACAGTAGGTATGAAAATACCTCAGAGGACCAACAGGCTGGAGAACTCCTTCCCATGTCTTCCCTTTGGGCATTACAGGATGATTAAATGATACAATGTGTTGGTAGTACTTTGTGAAACATGAAGTGCGCTTTGGGTAAGAGTGGGAGGTATTGCCAACCATTCAGCCTTCCTACGATGAGAGAGGTGTACGCTTGGTGCTTGGGATTATTAACGGAGCCAGCAGAGGCCATTCATTGGAAAAGCAGTTAAACATACTTACTATGCTTGGGACTCTTCATGGGTGTACTCTCATTTAATTCTCACAACTATCTTATAAGTTGAGGACAATTTTCACCCAGTTATACAGTTGAGAAAACTGAGGCTTAGAGAAGTTAAGGAAGTTTCCCAGTAAATGCCCACTCCAGGGTTTAAAACCCGGGCTGTTTAGCACCATGAGATGCTCAGGTACTTAGGAAAGGGGGGTAGAGAAGGAAAGTGGAAAAGAAGGGGAAAGGAAGGGTATCTGGGTTGGGGGGGGAGGAAGGGAAACAGATGGGTCAAGATAGATAGTTCCAAGATTAAAAAAAATTCCCATGCTTCAAAATTAGGTCAGGCAAGGAGATTGGTATTCATTCCCAGGGTGTCTGGTTTTACATAGATTTCTGGGCAGCTCCTCTGCTGATCAGCAAGTCTTTCTCCCTTCCTCGTGTCAGCCGCCCAAATCAAGGAAGCTAACAACCCGTCTCCCCATTCCACCTGTTGTATGGGGCTGGCAATTTCTTTGTAGCTTGACATGTCAGCTCACCTGCTCCCCTGGCCCTGGGTTGCTTTACCTTCCCAGGTGGCTCCCAGTTCACTTAGGGTAGACTTATAGCAGAGGGATGTCAATTTTGCTTGAACTGCTCAATCACCACTGACATTTCGTTAACCACCCCATGAACTTCTCGAGCCTGGAGTAGCAGCAACTTGTGCCCTTGAAAACTGAAGAGAAAACAACCATATTGATTTTCTACTATCAACAAGAAAAAGACAATTTCTCTTTGCTGAGAACATTCATAATGCATTTCACACCACTTATTCTCAGTAGTCCACCTCCTCAGGATGTAATGCTGGGCCTCTTTAACCCCCTGCTGCTTTGGATTCTGCTAGAATTAACCCTGACGTGCCAGCATCATCTCAAGGCTTCCCAGTTCCTGGATAGAAATGAGTGTAAAGGGTGTGGCTAAACCTACAATCTCCTTAATTGGAGAACTGCGATCAGTTGGAAATCACAAAGGAATTTAGGACCAGGGTGAGGAGCTGGGGGAAGACAGAGTACAGGAATCTTTTTAGTGAAGTGATCTGTAAAAAAAAAAATCATAACTCTTTGCTTTATTAAAAGTACTGTTAAATCCCAGATAGGTTTTTGGTGATACATAGCATATATATATATGCCAAAAATGATTGAAGAGTCAGGTAATTATTCACTGCTGCAACCATTCTGTTTAAGTCAAGGCTTAAGGTCTTAGCTGTGAGTTATTATTCCCAATTACCTGACCTTTTTTGCCCTCAACCTGTGTTGCATTGTAGGCATGTCCTAATAGTTCTATATTTTTATGTTTCCAACACACTGAAAAGGAAGTGTGACGAGCCAAAGGAGATATAAGAACATTGAGAAAGCAAGCCTGACCCTCTGGGACAGCTGTCGTGTCAAAATCAGTCAATATTTATGCCTAGCAACCTTGACAATATCCTTTTAATTAAAATCAATGGAGAAATAAAACATGCATTAGAATGCACTTGGGAACACTCACCTCATGAGACAGAGAAGACTCCAATATTATGCACAGTGTGATTTTGACAGGACACAAGGCCCTCCCTTTGGGACATGATTTCTGGTGTTGGCATTTTCATCTCCTGTTTCTGTGGTTTCTTGGATTCCATTGTGCTGTTCTGCATTTGTCATTTGGTACTTTTTGTGACATGTTTAAAAAAAAAACAAAAACTCTCAAAGGATCAGATGGGATGTTTATTGGGTGAAAACTATAACCTAGGTGTGGTGGGGAAATTGAAAATACCATCTGGTGGGTAGCGTGGGATTTAGAAGCTTGGTGTAGCTTTGGCAGCTCTGCCTCTAAAGATGGATGACCTTGGAGAGGTCACATGCAATATCTTTGAGACTCAGCTTCACCATCCATAAAATGAGATGATTAAACTCAATCCTCAAAGGTTCTTTCTGGTTAGGACACTGTATTAGATGACATAGGTAACAATGGTGTTAAAAATGATAACCACCGTTTATAGACTATGCCCCATGTGTAATGAGCTAACTCTCTCATTTAATCCTTACCAGCAATGTATGAGATAGGTTACATTATTATTTCTATCTTATGGATGAGGAAACTGAAGGTGGACATACAAGCATCACTCCCAGGTGTCACCCAGCTGGGCGGTGGCAGAGAACTGATTGCCTGCAAGGGTCGTCTGTGTCACTGTTGCTCCAACCACCATCTTTGAGCTGATGCCACCTCCACCACCTCCAAAGACTTCCAAGAGTCTTCTGCCTGCTCTGCTAGTCATCAGGGTTCTCTGGAGCTCACCCAGCTTGGGGTGGCTCCACTTCATCTCAGGTCACTTCCTTGGGTTCAGAGTCCTCCGAACCTGGGCAAGTATAACTTTCCTATACACGCTGCTCTGATTTCAAAGGCTCTCAAGCAAGTGGCCTTCACAATGACAGGTTAAGTTGGTCCAAGAGTAGAGGGCAATTTAACACTCTCCAGTCTGGCCCAGACAGGCAGATTAACCACCAGATAGTAGTGCTTTATTAAATCCAAGCATCACGGAGGTATTGTTGTTTGTTTGCTTTTCTCAGGCAGCTTGGCTCCTCTCAGGTTGCAGAGGGCAGCCACTCCGGGGCTTGCAGGAGAACTGTCAGTTGTTAACAGCTTCCCCAACTTATCTCACTTCCTGATCTCCAAAGAGGGATTTCAGGGGCCTCCGCACTGGCTTTTCCTCTTCAAGGACTTGAGACTTCAAGGTGCTGAGACTAATTAATGGAAAGAGCCCGGAGATGGGTTCTTTCAAAAATTATGGAATGTGCTCATCAGATGGACAAGGGAAAGGGCTGACCTCAGGTCAGAGGGTCACTCTCAAATAATACAATGAATTCAATCATCACTGCCATTTTTTGTTACTCTAAAAGGGTAGGAGAGAGGTTAAAGTAAGCCCTGAGGGCAAGGGGATACCCAAGTCTCTTCTACGGCAGTGGTCAGTTAGGGAACTTTCTTTGTGAACCTCCGCCACAGTCTTTGAAATCCAGCTATGCTTGTAAGCTATTCTGACCTTGTCAATTTCCATCACTGGGAAACTTTTCACCAGTTATATCTTCCATGGGACTTCCAGTTGCTGGCTCTGTATCTGGACCTTTTTCCCGGTCTCCAGCCAACCTCCCCTCCCCCCACCCTATTATCCTTTTATGCCCCAAAATTCCTGTTCATGTCCTAAAGTATTTATTTTAATTATAAAATATTTGGGGCATATTTTTTATAGTTTGGAAAACTTCCCCTTCAGGGGAGGAGGCTATGTTAGCATTTTCCTGAGAAACAGAATTAACAGTATGTGTGTGTGTGTGTGTGTGTGTGTGTGTGTGTGTGTGTGTAAATATTAAGAGATTTATTACAGGAATTGGCTCAACTGAGCTTGGGGATTGGCAAATCTGAATACCATAGGGATGCTGCAAGTTGGAAACTTGATGAAAGTGAGGGTGAATTCCCCAGGAAAAGCTGGCTGAAGTAGAGTTTTAGAAGTTCTGGTTTCTGACTTCTGGAATCCTCAGTTCTCACTTTAAGTGCTCCGATTAATTGGATGAAGAGACTCCCCTCAGTGCTGAAGGCAATCTCCTTTGCCAATTGTAAATGCAATCATCTGTAGAATCAATCAACTGACTTATGATGTAAGTCTATGTATGAAATACCCTTCCAGTAACAATCAGGCCAGTCTTTGCTTGATCAACTGGACACCAAAACTTAGCCATGTTGACACATGAAATTATCCACCACAGTGCAGTAGATATACTTTTCCTTATTCCTTCTGCTGCTAAGTACAACTAAAAGTCCCCAGGCAGTATTTGTGAAGCCAGCTTAAGAAAACTTGGAAAGGTGGAGAGGAAAAAGGCAGACTGGCTAGGGACTATGGGACTCAAAGAACAACACAATAGTGAGTTCCCTGGGTTTTCTTTATGCCTCATATATCCCAGACTTGAAGTTGAATAAGCTAGCAGATGGGAAATAGCAATGGTAAAGACAGAAAACAAAACAAAACAAGGATGGGAGCCAGGACAGCCATCTTTGCCAGGTGATAACAAGCTCCCCCCAGCCCCACCATGATATCAGTGGGAACCAGATGAAGATCCTGAACTTGCACCGCCTCTGGTGTAACGAGGCACCCCTTCCCTTCCTCTCTTGGATGGTGTCAGAGGAGATTTTCATCACTGCCCATCCATAACAAGGCCAACTACCTCCACTGTGGTGTCAGTGGAGACCACATGGGAAGCAGAAAAAAGGTGCTCCTATGCATCCTGGTCAGAAGGCTATCAGTGAAGGTCTAGTGAGGAGCTTGAACTTCCACTCTACCCAGCAGTAACAGGGAGCCCCACTACCACGCAGATGTCAATGAAGACCAAGTGGGAAACATGGAATTCTAGCCCCCCATGAGAGTAACAAGGTGAAACTGCCCCTTTCTCTTGCCAGAGTAGTGTCATAGGATGCCACCTAAAACAGGAGGTTTAAATAAAATCCATAGTCTTACAGCATAATGCCCAAAATGTTCAGTTTCAATCAAAAATCATCACATACACCAAATTATAACAAAATTCACAGTTAGCTTCACTGCTAGCTAATAATTTGGACATATTTCCTTAAATGTCTATTGGCAAAAGAGAAATAATAAGTTTTCCAGAGTTTGCCCATTGGCTTTGTCTGTGTATGGAGGCATGTCTTCAGTGCTCAGCCAGGCAGTGTATAACTCTGCCTTAGCCTTCACTTCCTACATGTGAAGAGCCTCAAAAGGCAGAGGTGAGAGCTTGGCGTCTTCTCAGGTCTTTCCTAAGCAAGCACACAGCTGCAGACAGCCTGGGGAATGCATATGGCCTTCAATATTCCATGACTATTTCAGAGGTTTTCAAAGCCCCTAGAAGTATCTCATTCCTCATCTTTGACTTTAAGGTTTTTGGGTTAGTCTATTGTTCATCTCAACTGTTATCCATCACTACAAGCAGCCATGATACTAAAACATTCAAGAAATATTCCATAGGAAGAGGCATTTGGCAGTGGGCAAGTTTGAGTGAGGGCCTATAAAGGCAAGCCTTTCAAGTGGGGTGTTCTAGGGAACCACCAGATGAGTCGAGTAAAAACAATTCTTTGGGAATGTGGTGGTTCTGCTCCGTCTGTTACTGGGAAGTTGAGCTGTTATTTTTGAAAGCTACCACTGAGCTGGAGGGTGGAGGATGGAAGAGGGTAAGTTAGAAATCCACAAAGCATACTCTTCTCACCAAGATTCAGTCATTTTTCTTGACTAAATGTTCCCTGGTTTGCTGCAAAGCTTCGGTTAATTTCCAGAGTTCTGATAAGGTTGATTCTGACAATTTTTGGCAGATTTTTATTTCTTTTATGGAAAAGTGAACTTTTGGAGGCCCTCACTCTGCCACTTTCACTGATGTCACTCCCTGTGATCCATTTTTGTTACTTTTTGTTTAAGGTGCAACACTTTGGTTGAGGTTCTTTTTGGTTTGCTTGTTTTTTATGATGTCCACTTGCTCTAGAACCATTTGTTGAAAAGCCTGTCTTTCATTCTTTTAATTGCTTTTGCACCTTTATCAAAATCAATTAGTATGACATATTTGTGTGGGTCTATTTATGGGTTCTTTATGCTGTTCCACCACCAATAGCATATAATCATACAAGCTTTTTTACTGTAGTTATATTATAAGACTGGAAATTGAGTAGACTGATTCCTCCCTTTATATTTCTTTTTCATAATTTTTAGCTATTGTAATTCCTTTGCATTCTCATATAAACTTTAGAATGATCTTGTCTCTATAAAACAAAATCTTGTTGGTTTTTTGATAGGAATTAAGTTAAAACTTTATACCCATTTGGGGAGAATTTATGTCTTTATATGTTGAGTCTTCTAATCCATGAGCACAATTTGTCTGTTCATTCATTTAGATCTTCTTTGATTTCTTTGATCAGCGTTTTGTAGTTTACAGCATTCAAGTCTTGTACATGCTTTCTTAGACTGAAAATTAGTATTTCATTTTGAGCAACTGTATATATTATTGTATTTTTAATTTTGGTGCTCATGTATCCATTGCTAGCATAAAAATACAACTGATTTTATATGTTTATCTTGTATCCTGAAATTTTGATGAACCCATATATTCATTCTAGATGTTTGCAAATTCATTTGGATTTTTATATAGACAATTGTGTCATCTGCAAATAGAGATAGTTTTATTTCTTCCTTTCTAATCTTTCAATTTCTGTTTCTTGCTTTATTACATTGGCTAGAGCTACCAGCACCATGTTGAATGAGAGTGGTGAGAGAAGATATCCTTGCCTTGTTCCCCATTATAGGGAGAAAGCATTTAATCTTTCAATGTTGAGTAAAATGTTATATGTATAATTTTTGTAAATGTTCGTAATCAAGTTGAGGAAAGTCTCCTTTATTCCTATTTTTCTGAGACTTTTTGATGATGACTGGGTATTGTATTTTGTCAAATAGCTTTTGTGAATTGACTGATATGATCATGTGAATGTTCTTTTTTAGTCTGTTAATATGCTGGATTTTATTAACTGATTTTCTACTATTGAACCAGTCTTGCCTCCCTGGAGTAAACCCCATTTGGTAATGGTGGATAATTCCTTTTATATATTGCTGAATTCTGTTTGCAAATATTCTGTTAAGGATTTTTGCATCTGTATTTATGAGAGATATGGGTCTGTTGTATTCTTTTCCCTTTTTCTTTTCTTTATTTTTTTGGGGGGATAACTATCTTTGTGTGGTTTTGGTATCAGGGTAATACTAGCTTTATCAAATGGGCAGTGTTCTCTTCTTTTCTATTTTCTGGAAAAGACTGTGCAGAAGTGGTGTAACTATCTGGGACTGGAGATTTCCTTTTGGGAATTTTTAAATTATGAACTTGATTTCCTTAAAAGTTACATTTTTGTTCAATTTCAGAGGCCACAAATGACAAAGATACAGACTTTACAGAATTATTTCAAGAAAGTCACTTAACAAACAAGCAACAGCAACTACAACTACAACAAGCAGTAACAACAAGAAATTCTGGGGAGTGGATATAATCTGGTTTTCAGAGTTGCCACATTATATTCTTGAAACGTCTTGTTTTCAACAACAAAAAAATTGAGACCTTCAAAGAAACAATAAATTATAACTCTTATAAACAAAAAAAATTAAATCTATTTAAACTCTCTAAGGAAGTAAAAAAGCTGGACTTCCCAGATAAAGAATTTAAATCAGCTATTTTGAAATATGTTCAAAAAACTAAAAGAAAATATGCTTTAAAAACTAAAGGAAATTATGGTAAAAATGTCTCACAAATAGAAATTATCAATAAAGAGAAATTGTAAATAGGAACCAGATAGAAATTGTGGAATTGAAAAAGTACAACAACTGAAATGAAATATTCATGACAGGGGCTCAATAGCAGATCTGAACAATGAGAAGAAAGAATCAATGAATATGAAGGAAGGTCAATTAAGATTGTCCAGCCAGAGGAACTGAGAGAACATAAATGAAGGAAAGCGAACAGACTTCCAAGACCTGGGGGACACAATTAAGTGTACACACCTATGCACAATAGCAATCCCAGAGGAGAAGAGAGAGAAAGGGGAATAAAAATATTTGAAGAAATAATGGCTGAAAACTTTCCAAATTTGAACAAAAACATCAACCTATACATCTAAGAAGCTCAGTGAACTCTAAGTAAGATGAATCCAAAGAGATCCATGCCTAGGCATACCATAATCTGTCAAAATCCAAACAGAAAGAGAGTATCTTGAAAGTATAAAGGGGGAAGCAATTCATCATGTATAAGTTATCCTCAATAAGATTAACAGCTGATTTCTCATGAGAAACAACGGATGCCAGAAGGCACGGGGATAACATATACAAAGTGCTTAAACAGTAACAACAAAAAACTGTCTCATAGGAATTCTATATCCAGTAAACCATCCCTCAAAAAAATCAAGGAGAAATTAAAAAATTCCAAGATAAGTAAAAACTGAGAGAGTTAATCACTACCAAACCTGCCTTAGAAGAAATACTAAAGAAAACCTTCAAGCTGAAATGAAAGGGCTCTGTACAGTAATGGAATTCACATGAAGAAATAAAAAGCACCAGAATAGGTAACTAAATATGAAAGACAGTATAATTGTAGTTTTTTCTTTTAACTGCTTTATTTTTGCTTATATTTGTATTTCTTTATTTTAAAAGAACTGTGTAATGCAAAAATTGTAAATCTAGGTTAATGGACATTCAATGCATAAAGAGGTAATTTATGACAATATAGAAAGATGATAAGATTTTGTGTAATATAAATTCAGATGGCATTAATCTGAACTGGATGGTTATAGATTAAGATGTTAATGGCAATTCCAAAGGCAATTACTAAGAAAATAACTCAATAATTAAGATGGTATGCCATAAAATATCTATTTCACATAAAAAGAAGTCAGTAGTGGAGGAACAAAAAAGCCATAAGACCTGTAGAAAAAAGAAACAGCAAAATAGCCACTGCAAACCCTACCTTAGTCATTACATTGAATTTAAATGAATTAAACTCTCCAATTAAAGTCCTGAGATTGGAAGAACGTATAAAAATCTATGATCCAACTATTTGCTGTGTGTAAGAGACACAGTTTAGATTCAAAGATGCAAACAAATTGAAAGAAAAGGATGAATAAGATATACCATGGAAATGGTAACCAATATAGAGCTGATGTGGCTATACTAATACAAAACAAAATAGACTTTAAGACAAAAAAAAATGTTACTAAAGAGTCTGGAGAAGATGGCAGCATAGAGAGGAGTGGAAGTTAGTTATTCCCCCTGAAACAACTGAAAAACAGCCAGGAACAACTAGAAAATAATCGGTAACAACTGCAGGGGGACAAACATGACCATCCACTCATCATGCACCAACCAGAATTGGGAGGAATCCCCAGATCGCAGCATAAAATCTTTAAGTAAAAACTGTGGACGCAAGCCAGGAGAACCCTTCCCCTACAGCCTGAACTGCAAAGCCTTGTGGTGCTAGAGAGCTGCACTCTCCTAAACTGCAAAGCCTCCCTGTGCTAGAGAGCAGCACTCTCTGAGCAAGTGAATATAGCTCAGCTGAGCTCCAACAGGGTTTTAATTAGCACAAGTGAACTGCTCAATACAAGCTACAAATCCCCAACAAGCAGACAGAGGCTTTTGGTGATGAATGACCTTGGAGAGCTGCAGGCCCTCTCTGGGAGGGAGGGGGAGTCCAGAGGACCGGGTGCTGTCTTTGGCTGACAGGTGAAACTGAGGGGGGCCACAGACTGACCCTGAAGGGGTTCTTTCTGTCCCTTTTTTGGCTCAGTGGAGAAAGTCTCAGCCATTTTCAATTCCCAGTGCTCAGACCCAGACAAGGGTGGAGACAGCAGAGTCGGAGACAATTCAAATGCAAATGACCTCTTCCCAGGGGGTATATCTTCCCTAAGAGGAAAGAGGTGGTGCCAAGCTCTACTTCCCACCTTCCATTCAGAACCAGACCCCAGAGCCTGGAGGAAAACAGACACAAGCCACATCTTACACCAGTCTGGAGCTACAGGCTGACAGGCACCACCTGCTGGGCAGAAAAGCACTTTGACTCAGTGCCTCACAGGGAGAATCAGTCTTCTAAGACATCCTCAGGGAGACCTGAAACTATTGCCTCCCAAGATCTGAGCCCATTCTGGTCTAGGAAGACCTGATTGGGGTAACCAAGGAAACCAGATGCCTAGACAACAGAAAACTACAACCTACACTAGGAGGGGTGAAGTTATGGCCCAGTCAAAGGAACAAACTTACACCTCAACTGAGATACAGGCATTTAAACAACTAATACTAAGTCAATTCAAAAGGCTTAGGGAAGATATGGCAAAAGAGATGAACCATATAATGAGAACACTGGGAGTACATAAGGTAGAAATAGAAAGTTCAAAAAAACAACTGACAGAATCTATGGAAATGAAAGGCACAACACAAGAGATGAAAGACACAATGGAAACATACAACAGCAGATCTCAAGAGGTAGAAGAAAACACTCAGGAACTGGAGAATGAGGCACCTGAAAGCCTACACACAAAAGAACAGATAGAGAAAAGAACGGAAAAATATGAACAGCATCTCTGGGAACTGAATGACTACATGAAATGTAGGAATGTACATGCCATTGGTGTCCCAGAAGGAGAAGAGAAGGGAAAGGGGGCAGAAGCAATAACTGAGGAAATAATCAATGAAAATTTCACATGCCTTATGAAAGACACAAAATTACGGATCCAAGAGGTGCAGTGTACACCAAACAGAATAGATCCGAATAGTCCTATGCCAAGACACTTAATCATCAGATTATCAAACTTCAAAGATAAAAAGAGAATCCTGAAAGCAGCAAGAGAAAAGCAATCCATCACATACAAAGGAAGCTTGATAAGACTATGTGTGGATTTCTCGACAGAAAACATGGAGGCAAGAAGGAAGTGGGGTGATATATTTAAGATACTTAAAGAGAAAAACCACCAACCAAGAATCCTATATCCAGCAAAATTGTCCTTCAAATATGAGGGAGAGCTTAAAATATTCTCTGACAAACAGACAATGAGAGAGTTTGTGAACAAGATACCTGCTCTACAGGAAACACTAAAGGGAGCACTACAGACAGAAAAAAAGACAGGAGTCAGAGGTTTGGAACACAATTTTGGGAGATAGTGGTACAGCAATGGAAGTACACTGAACAAAGATAACTGTGAGTATGGTTGAAAGAGGAAGGTTAGGAGCATGTGGGACACCAGAAGAAAAGAGGAAACATAAAGACTGGGACTGTGTAACTCAGGGAAACCTAGGGTGCTCAATGATTGTGATAAAAGGTACAAATTTGTTTTTACATAAGGTAGAACAAATGAATGCCAACATTGCAGGGTATTAAAAATGGGGTGGGATTGGGGGAAAACTACAATCAATGCAAACTAGAGGCTATGGTTAACAGAAACATTGTATTACGCTTCCTTTAATATTAGATAGGCAATACACCAAAGCTAATGCATATGGTGGGGGGGGGGACATAGGGGAAGGGTATGGGACTCTTGGCATTGGTGATGTTGTCTGACTCTTTATTCCACTTGAATTTAATGCTATCTTTCCTTTTGTTGCTTCCTAGCTGCCATGATTTATTTTGTTTTATTTTTCTTTTCCTCCTCTCTTTTTTTCTTTCTCTCCTGTCTCTCTACCTTGACTCTTCCTCCTCCTTTGAGGAAGAAATGGAGATGTCCTTATACAGATAGTGGCGATGGTAGTGAATACATAAATATATGACTATACAGGGATCCATCAATTGTTTACTTAGGACTGAATGTATGGTGCATGAACAAAACAGTCTTTTAAAAAAAGTGGGTTGATGAAGAAACCTTGAGGGTACTATATTGTGTGAAATAAGGCAGACATATAAGGACAAATATTGCAGGGTCTCACTGATATGAACTAATTTTAATATGTAAACTCACAGACATGAAATGTAAGTTATCGGGATATAGAACGAGGCTAAAGAATGGGGAGTGGTTGCTTATTATGAGCAGAATGTTCAACTAGGGTGAACTTAAACATTTGGAATGGACAGAGGTGATGGTAGCATGTTGTGAGAATAACTAACAGTGCTGAATGGTGTGTGAAGGTGGTGGAAAGGGGAAGCTCAGAGTCATGTACGTCACCAGAAGGAAAGTTGGAGGTTAAAAGATGGGAATGTATAAAACAGTGAATCTTGTGGTAGAAAATGTCTGCAATTAACTGTACGACTATTAGAAATCTCTCTCATCAACTAGAACAAATGTATGACACTATAACTAGAAGTTAATAATAGAGGGGCCTATAGGAAAAAATATATAACTATTGCAAACTATATACTACAGTTAGTAGTATTTGAACATTCTTTCATCAACAGTAACAAATGTCCTATACCAATACTATGAATCAATAACGGAGGTGGGGGGGTGGTTAGGGGTATGGGAGGATTTGAGTTTCCTTTTTTGGGGTTTCTTTCTTTCTTTTCTGGAGTAATGAAAATTTTCTAAAAATTGAAAAAAAATTAACTGTGGTGATGGATGCACAGCTGTATGACAGTACCATGGGCAAGTGATTATACACTTTAGATCTTTGGATAATTGTAGGTATGTGAACAATCTCAATACAAAAATGGAAAATAATGTTACTAGAGACAAATATGGACATTTTTAAATGATAAAAAGGTCAATCCACCAAGAAGATAAAACAACTATAAATGTATACACATCTGACAACAGAACCTCAAAATACATGAACCAAAAACTAGCAGAATCAAAGGGAAAAACAGACAATTCAACAGTAATAGTTGGGGACTTCAATGCCCCATTTCAGTAATGACTAGAACAACTAGATAGAAGATCAGCAAGGAATAGAAGACTTTATCAACACTATAAAGCGTATAAACCTAACAGACATCTATGGAACTCTCCACCCAACAACAACAGAAAACACATCAACCAGCAGTTACGGAATACACATTCTTCTCAGGTGCACATGAAACTTTCTCCAGGATAGACCATATGTTATACCATAAAACAAATTACAGCTAATTTTTGGATTGATGAAAAGTTCTAGAATTAAGTTGTGGTCCTAATTGCACAATCTTATGAATGTACTAAAAACCACCCAATTTTACACTTTAAAATAGTGCATTTTATGGTATGTGAATTATATCTCAATAAAAGCCAATAAACTTTTTAAAAACAATGAAACACATACTTAAATGTCAAATATAAAACTATAAAGCTGAGAAAATAGGCTAAAATATTTGGGATCTAGGGCTAGGCAAAATGCTCTTAGACTTGGCACAAAAAGCATGATCCATAATAGAAAAAAAAATAAATTGGATTTCACCAACATTTAAAACTTCTGCTCTACAGAAGATTCTGTAAAGAGGACAAAAATACAGGCTATAGACTATGAGAAAATATTTGCAAGCCACTTACCTGAGAAAGGGCTATTTCCTAAAATATATAAAGAACTCTCAGAACTCAACAGAAATTAAAAAAAAAAATAATCTGTTTATAAAATGGGCAAAAGACATGAAAAGACATTTCACCAAAAAGAATATACAGATGGGAAATAATCACATGAAAAGGTGTTCAACATCAAAGCCAGCCGTTAGGGGAATTCAAATTAAAACTGCAATGAGATATTGCTACACACCTATCACAATATATTTATATAGTGACAACTCCAAATGTTGGTAAGAACACAGAGAAACTGGATCACCCATACCTTGCTGGTGAAAATGTAAAATGGCACAGCCACAATGAAAAACAATTTGCAGTTTCTTAAAAAGCTATGCATGCAATTACCATATGATCCAGCAATTGCACTCCTAAACATTTATCCCAGATTAATAGAAACTTATGTTCATACCCATATATGTATGTGAATGTTTATAGCAGCTTTTATCCCTAATATCCAGACACTGGAACCAACACAAATATCCTTCAGTGGCTGAATGGTTAAAGAAATTGTGATCCATCCATACCATGGAATACTATTAAGCAATGCAAAAGGACTACTGATAAACTCAACGATCTGGCTGATTCTCTAGAGCATAATGTTGAAAAAACAAAGCCAATCCCAAAGGTTTCACACTGTTTGATTCCATCTATATAATATCCTTAAAATAACAAAATTATAGAAATAGGGAGCAGATTAGTGACTGCCAGGGGTTAAGGGGGGTGTGGTCAGGAGGGAAGTGGGTTGGCTGAGAAAACATGAGGGACCCAGTGGTGATGGAAGTGTTCTGTGCCTTAATTGCAGCAATGTCAATATCCTGACTCTGATATTGTACTGTAGTTTTGCAAGATGTTACCATTGGAGGAAATGGATAAAGCATACCTAGAATATCTCTGCATTATTTCTTACAACTAAATGTGAATCTATAATTTTCTCAAATTATCTCAATTTTAATTTTAAAGAGAATATGGACAATCACACTGACTCTTGTGTACTCACTACTCAAATTTTACAAATATTAATTTTTGCTTGAGAACTCTATTTTTTTTAAAGAAATTGAAACAATGCAGATATATTTGAAAGAGTACTGCTTGCTGCTTTAGCCCATATCCCTCCAGAACAATGACGTTCTCTGTGCATATTCTGATACTTTTATTTCCTAAGTATTATCACAGCAACAGATAATACTGTTTTTGTGCTTTTTAAAGATGTTTTCATACTGTTGCATAAAATATATATTTCACAACTTGCTTTTTCCTCTCAACACTAATTCTTTGATATTCAACCATGTTGACAAATGCAGATGTAAGTTTGTTTTACATTGATTATTACATAATAATAATAGTAAATTATTAGATAATACTACATACCAGACATTGCTCTAAATGCTTTGTAAAGTCACTCATTTAAATATATATTTTGCATGTGTGATCTATAAGATTGTTGTTCCCCTTTTACAGATGAGTAAAGTAAGGCACAGAGCAGTTAAGTAATAGTTTTGGGTTGTACTGTTAGTAAATGGTAAGGCTTGATTTGAATCTGGGTGTTCCTGCCCCAGAGCTTGTGCTTCCAGAGTATGTCTCTAGCATACTTGCAATTGTTTTTCATTTTGTTCTCTCACCTAGTATGAATATCCTACTCCCTGTCTTCCTGAGCACATGTGTGAATCTAAGATAAGGACCAACGGGTGGAATTCCTGGGTAGGAGTACGTACGTATCTCAACTTTAGTGGTTATTGCTAAATTGCTCTACAGTGCAAAGCAATTCCCATCAGCAAGATATGAGTTCCTGCTTGCCCATGTACTCACCAAGATGTGGTATGGTCAGACTTTACAGTACTTACCATTTTGATGGGTGTGAGATGGTAACTCAGTATTGCTTTAATGTGCATTTCCCTGATTAAAGAGGATGCTGAGCGTCATGTGGGATGTTTGCTGACCTTGTAAATTTTCTCTTCTCTGAATTGCCTGCACATATCCTCTATGATTTTTTTCCTGTTGAGCTGTTTGTATTTTTCTTATGATTCCATATAGCCTTTGTTGGTAACATGCTTTACAAATACATTCTCCCAGTTACAAATATATTCTCCCAGTTGGTGGCTTGTCTTTTGACTTTATGATGTTTTATGTCATGCTGAAGATTTTAATTTCAATGTTAGCAAATCCATAATATTTTCCTTTATGGTTTAGGCTTCTTTGGTATCTCTTGGTGAAGGAATCATAGAATCCTTCCACAAGGAGAAATCATAAAAATTGTCTCCTGTGTATGTATGTATGTGTGTATGCAGGATATATATGCTTTTCATATGCAGGTATTTATTGCTAAATTTGGAATATTTATATAGCTTTTTTCTTTATGGATTGGAAATATCCCAGCATCCAGTTATTTTCATGTCCATCCTCCTCCCTACGCCCCCGCTGAACTGGAATGCCGTCTCTGTTACAAACCAATTTTCCTTATTCATGTGTGTCATAGTCAGTTGCGTCCTGGTGAGCCAACATTGGTCTGTGATAGACTCCTGTGCTGGTTTAAATCTGTTATGTGCCCCATAAACACTATGTTCTTTTACTCCACTCTTGTGGAGGGAGACCTATTGTGGGCGGGATCTTTTGATTAGATTATATCCATGGAGGTGTGACCCCACCCATTCAAGGTGGGTCTTAATTAGTTCACTGGTGTCCTTAAGAGAGCTCAGGGGCTGACACAGACCCAGACACTTGGAGATGTGGACAGAAAGGTGTTTGGAGATGCTACACTAAGAGATGAAGCCCAGAGACAAGCTAAGTGAGAACCCATGGACACTTAAAGAGAAAGTCCCTGGAATCAGAAGCTGAAAGCAATGCAACCCGGGAGCAAAGGACCAGCAAATGCCAACCGCGTGCCTTCTCCCTCTTGTTGATGCCTTAGTTTTGACACTTCTATGGCCTTAGAACTGTAAATTTGTAACCTAATGAATCCGCTTTATAAAAGCCAATCCAGTTCTGGTATATTGCATTTCCGGCACCTTTAGCAAACCAGAACAACTCCAAAGTCCTAAGTTTCTCTACATCTTAAAAGGGATATTTTAAAAACAAAATGGTGCATACTTCTCAGACTGCATCATACTGTTTTTTCACTTTCTACATCACAGACATCTTCCCATATGATTGATAAGATCATTTTTAATATCTGCAGAGTGTTCCATTATATTAGAAGGACCATATTTTACGTAACAGATGTCCTATTGATGAGCTTTCAGTTTTTTTCTAGAACCCCATCCTATGTATTATAAATGCGTCTATCTTTATCCCTGTTTAGATAAATTACCCATTAGTTAAGATAAATTACAAAAAGTACAACTTTGGGAGCCAAAAATTTCGGTTTTGTTACATAATGTCACACCATTCTCTAGAAAGGTTGGACCAATTTATACTGGTCCCCTCTCAGTACACCAAAGCCTCTGAGGGCAGGAAATGGCAAGATCAGCTCTATATTTTAGAAAGCTCACTCTTGTAGTGGCACAGAGAAATAAATGTCCCAAAAGCAGCAAAGCAATACTCAGAAGTTGTTTCGGAAGATTTGTTCATATGATAAACATACAAACTCTCTGCAGATATGGGGATGCCCCTCAGCAGACCGAGTGCCTGGGATAAGCTGGGCTCTCTGGATCCAGACTGAAGGGCATCAGTTAGACACCCGGATGTAGCAACTGCCAAAGGAACTCCCAGTTCCTGCTAGAAGTTCTGAAGGCATCTGGAGGCATCTGGTATAAGTAGAGGCATAAGTCACCCACAAACATAAAATAAATACCTACTTTGTATCCTCTGATGAAACAGAGTGAGAAAAATAAAAAAGAAATTTAAATAGTGTCCTGGCTGCTATCAAGGGGTCTTGAGACAAGAACTCCGAACAATCTGTGTGCATTTAAATCAAGTGTTTTGTTCCAGAGCTTGGGGTAACTTGAGCACAGCTGCTTGGGAAAGCCCGAGGCACTGCTGGGAGGTTTTCTGAAACAGGCTTCCCCTCGTCCCCACCCCTCTGAGGCTGGGAAGACACCCCATTTCCCAGTGTCGCCACACCAGGAGGTAACGGACAATTTACAAACACACTGTTTTTCAACCTCCATTTCCAGAACTCAAAACCCAGATTCTCCCTTTCGATAATATTAAAAGAGGAAAAGCATTTTGCATGAAAACATGTTTTAACTGTATTTGTAACACTCAATAAATAAATTACAGGTTTTATATCATTCAGAGAGAGCTGCCAGTGATTTATTCAGTTATTAACTTCGCACGCTTGGGAGAATGAATTAAATACCAGAACATATTGAAGGCTTGGGGGTTGTTCAGCCAGAATATACCCCTGAAAAGTTTGGGCAGCTCTGAAGACATTGTAGGAGAAGCAAGGAGAGTTTGGTAGAAGCCACCAAGGAGGGCAGGTGATTCTGTCCTGTCCGTTTACATCAGCTTATAAATTCCATAAAAAGTAAATGAATTATGCATTTTTGGGTTTACATAAGGTCACTCAGTGAACTCTGACCCCTCTCTTTTCTCATTTGGCTCAATTATTAGATGAAATGACAGATTTGATCTCTTTTCAAATTGTATTAGAAAGGGTCTCTTTATTTCGCCCTCTAGCAGCAATCAGCTGACACAAGTAGCCAAGTGCATTAATTATGATTGATTTAGAGTGTCTATAGGGTGATTATTTCTAGAATTCTACTCCTGAGCCAAAACCTTCTGACCTATTTCAGGCCACACAGCAAATTAATCCATAAGAAGATTTAAGGGGAGACTGTTGGGGACAGCAGTTTCCCTCCTGTATTTGCAATCAAAACATTTAAGACATTCAGAACAATCCAGAGGGACTGAATTACTGGAACAATCCATAGTGGAGACATTTAACAACTTGACAACTCAGTTTAAAAACGTCTTCTGCATGATAACCAAAAATGGCTCTGAATTAGCCCCCAAAAGAGGGAAAGGCTCCTAACTGTATGCTCTGAGCTAAAAGGATAGCATAGATAGACATCTTTTAGGAGTTTGTCACAACTGGAGTTTCAGAATAACACGCCTGTTGTCGGGTCATTCAATCTCCCTCTCATCTTTCCAGAGGATTAAAAATGACAGCACTAATTAAAGAAGTAAAGCAAAGAGACCACTGTCAGTTTCAATGTATAGGCTTGAATTTTAATGAGGCTCAGAGGAGGAGGAAAAAGAAAAGTTGAAGAGGTGTCATCATTGGGAGTTTGTTTGGAAAAATTCTGGCAGAAATGTGCCTGGCAGGGTTAGCATCTCCAAGCATAGTCATTTCCAACCACCACCCCCCCCTCCTGCCCTGCTTTGGTTTCCCCATTCCCTACAATACAGAAGTGCATGTTGTGTTCCAGTCAGTGTTATATTTAAGTCATTAGATTACCAAATGTGGCTATGGAGACCCAAAAGAAGTTCTTTCTGAGCATGGCAAAGTATCCTGCAGATGAATACTATTTAGAGAGAGGGAGTTTATCCCAAATTGACATCTCTAAGTTATTAGATCCCAACAGAGATTAAGAGGAAAGTTCACCTAGAATTGATGCCAGCAGATCACTAAACTCAGTCCTACTACCTGCCAACCAGTGCCCCTATATGGCAAGGAGAAAGAAGTTTGGGTGAGTCCTAAGTCCTGCCTGCAGCACTGACAAGCTGTGTGAGCTAGGACAAGTGGCATGACCTCCCTGATCTCCATTCCTTTTCCTATGAAGTGCAAATAATACCTATATCATCTCAAAGCTTGTAGTGAGGATTACAGACTATATGTGTGTTTTATTGCTGTTAATTCTCCATTGTCATGTATAGAGGTAGCTCATGGGAACCAAAGACTCTTTTGTTTGCTGAGTACCAACAAAATTTCTATCCTTACACTTGAAAATAGCACTAACTGACAGAAGCAGATAGAATCTGAGGGAGAGCTGTGTAGCTCAGCGTAAGAAAAGAGGACAGAGAAGCCCTGGGACAACCCAGGGTTGGGGCTGAGAGTCAGAGTTTGGAGAAGCTGGTGAGAAGAGGGGTCGGGAGAGAGGCCCAGCGGGCAGAAGGCGAGATTTGCCTAGGGGGATTTCTTAAGAAAAAGAATGGGGCACACTGTGGGTGAACCCCTTCTTCTCTCTCTATTTCAAGATCTTTAGTAAATGATGCAATGTTGTTACTGCACTGATATGAGTCGGCTATTTCATGTGAATGAGAAGTTCTCCAGACTTGGCAAGAGACAAAGCAGAGGCCGTGGCCGATGGCAGATGTTATATGGGTTCTGGGTACCAAGGTCTGACTTACTCAGTAAACCATGCTACCAGGATTGTCACAGTTCTGTAGCATTGATACAGAGGAATTGTCTCATTTGAGACTGTAGGACACTAGGGCTCTGACACCAGGTATTTGTGGGTCTGGGATAGTTTCTTGTCTCTTCTCTCAGCTTCAGATTCCTCACTTGGAAATGTGGGACTAGAACTAAAAAAAAAAAAAAAAAAAAAAAAAAAATCCTTGAACTCCCTTTCAACTCTAAACTCCATGGCTCTATGTACCTATGAATAATTTTCATACTTATATAGGAAACTCTGATTTTTAGCTGTAAACTCAAATGTCTTCAAGGACTAAGCAGATTGCCATAAATGAATGAAGTTGATGAAATGTAAAACAAAAGGGAATGGTATAGATTGTGGCAAATGAAAGATCATATGAATTGCTTAAAAGTGTGCAAATCCCATTTTATATATATATATATATATAAACATCATGCAGGGCAAATTCTTCACTCTAGGTGTCAACTTTTGTCCTTTGGCCAACGAGACCTGGGATGGGGAGTTTAGAAAATGGTTGGTTCTTTAAATCCTACCATCCAACCCATTTCTGCCTTCACACCACTGACTTAGACAAAGCCAGAAGATGCATTTGCTTCATGAGAAATCAGTCGCAATAAACGCAGCGATTGTGGGGCAGCCAAGCTGTCATTACCCGAGTCATGGTCATCAGTTACAAAGCTAATAAGTACTAAGCAGCCTGGGTGGGTGGGGTGCTCAGGCTCACTCAGATAGTTCTCACATGGTGGCATGAGCAGGAATGCATGTGGTTTAATGAAAGCTAAAAAATCACCCAGACAAGCACATAGCCAAGGACTCTGCCGGTAGCCGGTGTGACATAGAAAAGCTTGGGGGTTGAGGTGGAGAGGGTACGGATTTCAAAATTTGCAAATGGCAGATCCTACCCCCAATGGGCTAATGTAGGCTAAATTCTTATTCTCAAAACTGAAAAGTGACTGACAGGTCCAGCAAGTTGGTGGGCGAACTCAATTTATGCCTCCTTCATTATTATCATTTGGATGGGAGACCAAATGAAGAATATCCAAATAACCCCAAGAAGGCAGGAACCAGTAGTAATAGGCTTTAGGGAACAAAAAAGTTAAATAGCCGCTGCCATCCTAGGAAAGAGCAGGGGCCATCATTATTAAGTCAAAAAGAACAACTTCTTGGGCATTTATCCTCAGCAGAACCATGGTGGGGAGGCAGAGATGAGAAGGAGGAGGTCTCTATCCCAGGAGGTCTGTAACCCAAGATGTGAGAAGGTGTGGAGAAGAAGCAATGCAAAGTTTCTCCGGCCCAAGGCAAATCTAAAGGCAAAGATGTACCTTCTGAGGTTGTCTGGGATATCAGAGGAAGCGTGCAAATGTGAGAACTCTGCTCTTTAGAGAAGGGAGCAAAGCAAAGTTGCTTAGGGGTTAAGATCATGAAAATTGCTAACTTCCATGGAGTTCTCACAATATACCAAGTACTGTTTGAAGTGATCTATAGGAATTAACACATTTAAAGCAACCTAACAACCTTCTGGGGTAGGGACTATTATGACACCTGTTTTACAAATGAAGAAAAGAGGCACATGGAGGTTAAGTCACTTGTCCAGGTTCTAGAATAAACCTTGCAGTTTGACCCCAGAGCCTGCGCTCTTAATCACTCCCCACAAGCAGCCTTTTAGTGCCAGTCCTGGAATTGCTTTGCAGGGGAGTTTGCAAGATGGCTCAGAAGGCCAGGGCCAATGGCAAGATGTGGAGATCGGCACAAACAAAGCCCAAAGTTACACAGCCCACGAGCACATATGCTTGGGTGGGATGGCGTCCCAGAGAGATAGAAGTAAATGGGCATCGTGGAAAGACGGAGGCAATTAACCAAAGGTAAACCCACTTTTCACTGACCAGGCATTATTTCCAGGTACCTGGAAAGTACTCTGCCCCAAGAATGTCTGTGTCTCGCTCCACAGCACTTTAGTAGAGATGGACCTTCAGAAAGGCTTAAAGGGCCAACAGCCCTGGGAGAGGTAACACGCAGGGTTTCCCTACACTCAGGTACTTCACTGCACGCAAGCTTCACTGTCAGCACAGGAAGGGGAGAGGAAAGACGGGAAAGGAATACCGGGGAGGGGCAAGGAAGGATGCCCAGGCCAGGGCCTTTGGAGAAGAAACTCTTGTTCTGCTTTATGATTTTGCTCAAAGCTATTCACACATCCCGGAAGCAGATTTGGAAGCTGAGCGCAGAGACCCTACAGGCTGACGGCATTCAAAAGGAGGACAGAAATCCTCTCAATGAGTAAAACCAAGACTGGTAGATAGAGTAGCTGACCCAGGTTATGTGTAATTCAGTTACTGTCCTTGCCCTGCAAATACCAAGTCTCCCTCTCTCTCTCTCTCTCTCTCTGGGAGTTATTTTACTCCAGATTTTGATAAGCATCTACGGTTTCTCTCTCACCCATAGCCCCATTTGAGGTTCTAGGGAATGGCAACGAAGGCTGGGCAGGAGACTTTCTGTACAGCTACGGGGATGAGAGAAAAACCACGAGGATAAGAGAAAAACCACAAATGGATTTGGATTCATGGGGAAAAGAGGCTGAGGATCCCAGAAGTGTAGGAGAAATGCATGCTTTGAAGACAAAGGCTACCAGCCATTTTACACACGTAGGGAAACTGCGAGACAGCACCCTACACCTGCCAGTCGAAATAGCTTCTTCTCTTCTTTAACTTGGTGGAGTGCGCTAGATGCAAAGTTGGCAAGTGACAATTCCACCAGGCTTACCCGAGTCCCTGCAAGGTATGTCCCACCCAATGGACACTGCCAGACCACAGGAGTGCAAGAAAACCAGAACTCAAAGCTCCTACTGGCCCCTCCCCAGGGGCCATGCCTCTTGCAGCACTCCTCGGGAAAGGAAGCCAACGCAAACCTGGTGAGTCCCCTTTCAGGGGCATCCAGGAGAAACAGAGAGTAGGAAAATCCCAGAGACACAGCTCTTCCTGTTCTCCACATGTGCAATTATCCTGACCCACAGAAGGCAGGCAGCTGATGATGTAAATGACCCCCCCTGTGTCAGACAACAGGGAGTGCTGGGGGCAGCTGGCCCCGAGCTGCAGCCACTCAGGACTGTAAGGCTAGTATTGCCAGATTTGTGTGTGTGTCTCCCCTGATATTTAACATTGGCAACTAATATTTTATAAAACATTTTGTGGGCCAAACAATATATTTCTGCAGGCTTTATCTGGTCCACGGGCCACCATTCAGCTACATACTCTAAGTGATAGCATCAGTCAGGGTACAATTATACTGCTGTAACAAACAACCCTCAAATCTCAGCGGTCTAATGTAGAAAAGTTTATTTCTTGATCATGCTACACGTCCAACAGGGGTTGGTGGGAGTCAGGGTGGGAGGTTAGAATCTGCTGGGGGGCTCTGTTCATCACAGAAACACAGGAGCCCAAGCTGATGGAACCCCATCTCAATCCAGTCATTTCTGCCAGGGATTACAGAATGTGGCAAATTACACATTGGCTCTTAAAGCTGTCATGCTTTAAGACATGCATCGTTTCCACATACATGCTATTGGCTCCAGCCAATCACGTGGCCACCTAATTTCAAGGGGGCTGATGTAGTGCCTGAAAGGAGAACTGAAATATAAACTTAAAAAGTTCTTTTTAACATAGCTCCTTGCCCTTTTAAACTGGATGTCATTTGTCCCTAATGAAGATGCTGCTTTTAAGTAGGTACTTTATAGAGGGTCCTGGTAGCAACAGACTCAGTTCTCCATCGTCCCTTCCTCTTCAAATCCACCTCTTCTTTACCAGTTAAGCCAGTAAAGAGATAGGAACGTGGTTTACATACTTGGTAAGTGGAAAACCAGAAACACACTCGATGACCTTCTGTGCTGTCCACAGGAGCTTCCCTGGGGGGCCTAGCTGAGTCCCCCTTCCCTAGAGCCCCATCTGCCAGTAGGGAGGGCCCACCGCCTCGGGGCCTGTTGGGGAGGGTGCACCCTGGGTATTTCTTGAGTTTTTTCTTTACAGGCATGTGCATGCCCAAGCTGCCTGTGAGCCCAAAAAGAATCGTCCCTTGTGGCTCCCCTCCTTAAACGGGCTCCAATTAGACACCACTTAATGGCACCTCCAATTTGACGGTCTGTCCAAGATTCCACAATGCATGGGAATTCTCCCAGAGATTATTCCTGTTTTTCCCATCCTCAAAACAAGGAGGGGGGTGGGGGCAGGGGGTGGTGGTGCATGATTGAAAACTAGCCACCAAATGTTAAAAAATAGATTTGCAGTTGTGTTGCCTTGAAAACTTATTGCACAGCTGGGGGCATTTAAAGAACTTAATTAACAAGCTTTGGCCGCAGTGTGCCCCCTCTTTGGGAGGGGGAAAAAAATCACAGTTAAGATTTGTCCAATTAAATTATAGGAGAGTTGGTGCATTCAAAGAGAGGGAGAGAGAGAGAGAGGTTGGGGGAATGCACTTCCAATTTACAAAGAAGATTTCTAGTTTGATGGGAGACCTATAGTCTGATTAATTTGGTACTAAGCATTTCTGCACAGTTTCCACAAAGTCATGGGCACTTAAGGATTTTTAACCCAAATGTAATTATAGGTTTTGTTAATCAGGCTTGGTTAAATAAAGTCCCCTCTTTCTTAGAAAAACTGAGAATGAAATGTTCTGTTGTAGAGGAGCTCCATCGAACCCCAGTTGTTTTCACGTCCATAAAGGGTATTCTATGCTAGCCCAGAACTGGGGTTGTATTGGTAACAAGCACAGGTCCTAGGTACTGTGGGCTCTTTCCTCCATGAAAGCATGTTAAAGATCCTAAAACACTACTGCACTGGTATGAAGATGCTTATAATTCAGGTTGGACTTATTAGTATACATTCATGATTGTCAATATGCTCATTGTATTTTCTTTTGATTTAAAAAGAAATTAAAATTAAAACATTTTTGTGGGCCCCTGAAAGTATGGTGGACGCTAATGGATAAGTCGGCCCTGCTCAGAACTTCTCACTATGAACCAAATCGGGAAATCCAGGCGCCAGCAAGAACAGGTTCAAAATTACAATGACGATGACACACTTCGTGGCAACACAATTCATATCAGCCTTCACGGAGCGCTTGTTTTTACAGCAGACTAACCCCCTGGTCCTCCAGCCTATGCCCCCAGACACCAAAAAAAAAAAAAAAAAATGTTATTCTGACATCATTGGTCTGAAAGAATACCCAGTACAGTATGCAGTCTTTTGGAATGACGAGTTTTCTGCCTTTTCCTAGGGGGATGCTCAGCCAAAGACAAAAATGCTTAAGGGCAGCAGAGAAAATTCATTTGTATAAGCTGGCCCCCCTACTGTGGAATTTTCAATTATATATATCTAATTATGGCTGTCAGTTGATGGATTCAGAAAAGACATTTTGGTCCCCCCCTCCTTTTTTTTGTCTTTTCGTCATCTCTTCTGTTAGAATGATTATAGCACACTTACACAACTAATTGCCTTACTGCTGATTAGTGATACAATTATGCAGACCCGGCTCCTTGTGTGAACAACCATCTGCAGAGAAAAAAAAAGTGACACTATTCAAAAACTATCCATAATTTAACCAATGTTATTCCAATGCACTGAGCCCAGACAATCGTCCAGCCTTCATATTTCATACCCACCCTGGCAAGAGGAGGTTGGGTTTTGTGTGCCCAATTCACCTCTTTAGACACACTGTGAATCAGAAAGAAAGAGGAGAGAAGAAAGTACTTCAAATGTCAACCCATAGTGGGGAATTGAAGCGTGGTTAACGTCCATTCCTCCTTTGGGTAATTTTTCTTCAAATTTTATACCACTTGGCAATTTTTTGTTTCCTTTCAAACTGCTGAGAAAGTGCAGATGTTTCAACTCACCAAAGTGGGCTTGGATTTGCTGTTTTTGTGGGCTGCTCTCCCCAATCCTTTTCTCTCCTTTCCCCCGTAATGTTAAAAAAAAAAGAAAAGAAAGGAATAAAGAGCAAAAAGAAGGGTTTTTAATAGAATCCAAGGATGCAGGCTGACATATGACATTTCAATAATGTGTGCCTTTTGTTCCCTGTGGCACAGTGGATGGGACACCAAACTCTGAGTCCTCAGGGGCCACAGGGAGAGAACAGGTGGACTGGGCAGGATGCTGTCTGCCCGGAGGAGAAAACAAAGAAGGCGACTTGGTCTTTCCCAACGTGCCAGGCAAGAGCTGCCGTGTGTGTGAGGGGAAAAGAAAGAGCAAGTTAGAGGGGCAGGGAGGTTCGAAACCATGAAGCAAATGCCAAAGTCTCCTCTAATTTTAAAATAAGACTGGATGCTCTCAAGGCCTGAAAAGAAAGATTCTGAGGTCTCAGAGTGGCAAAGTTCGCCTCGATGTAGTTACAATTGCAGAACAACTTTCCAGAGCAGAGAGGATGATGGGCCTTAAAGAGAGACATTTAAGAAGAAACCCTAGATGTGGGACGGACCTACCTCACCAGCAAAACACAAGATGAGAGCTTTCTATGGAGAAGCCTGCACCCCAGTCCTAGATAGAAGCTTCCAAAAAGGAGGGGTCCCATTCAAAGCACCACTCACGTAACCTGAGGGGTCACACCTTCAGTGCCGTGTCAGGAATCGCCACATCATCACAGATCAATGAAACCAGTCTGTCCTCAGCCCGGACACCTGAACCTGGGCATCATGGCCCTGACTTCCCTTTCAATCTCACTACTCAGGGTTCTGTGCAAAGTTAAAGCCTGACGCTCAGGGAGATTTTTTATTATGGAGAAATTTTGTACTCCCAGTCCCTCTAAACTCCTTAGAAACCATGATAACTGGAATTTGTTAGGATGATCCCAACGTATGCCCTGAAATACAAAAGATGAATCTATGTTCAATCAGTTTTGTTTGTTGAGTATTTTGTGATAAAATTAATATTGCTAGTGAATATTTACTGAGTGTTTGTGGTATGCCAGACTATTTTATGTACATTATATCAATTATCTCATTTTGATCTTCCCAAACCCTCCAAGGTAGGATCTTTGATTATCCCATTGTGTTGACGGGGATCTCTCCGATTAAGGGATTTAAATAAATTGAGGCAGGACACACAGCTAATACCCAGTAGCTGTCTCCAAAGTCCAAGCTCTTCACTACCAAGAACTACCCATATCTCCTCAAGGCCTTAAAGTGTCTCTCATTGGGCAGGGAGAACATAGTAACTCTGTTAACCAGAACACCTGTTGGACAACTGATGGAAAAAAGTGAGGGAGGGAATGAGGGAGGGAGAGATGGAGGGAGGGGGAAGCTGGCACCTTTTGAAAGGTACACTGGGGTATGTGTGGCTTCACTGGCATTCCTGTCACTGCTTTCCTCCAACATGCCGAATGACCTGGGCAGGTTGCTGGACTTCTCTATATGTCTCCACCATAAAATGGGAGGCTTGGGAAAGGCTAAGAGTCCACTTCCCAAAGAGTCTTTCCCAGTCCCTCTAGCCAACCCTGGTGCCTTCATTCAACCTTTCTGGTCCGGCAACCCATTACTATCTTCAGCTATTCTTTGATCATTTCCTGGGCACTGGTCTTGAGCAGAGAAGGCACCCAAAAAGGTGTAGCTATTATTATTGTTGTCTTATATTCCACCACTCACTCCCACAGTGAGAAAATTACGGTACCTATCTCATAGGATTCTTATGAGGCTTAAATGAGAAAATGCAGGCAGAAGACCTAGCATGCTTAATATGTACTCAGTGAATCTTTTTTATATTATTTAGCATCCTGAACAAACTTTTATATCATATTGCTTTTGATATTATTGGGCTTATTTGTAGATGTGTCTTTATCCCCTACTAGATGACAAATTCCTTCAGGTTTGGAATAGTGTCTGTTTGACCTTCTATTTATTTATTTATTTTTGCCTACTCAAATGCCTGGTATATAGCAGTCAATTCGATGTTGGCTGGATAGATGGATTAGTGGGTGGATGGATAGATGGCTCAATGGATGGTTGGATAACTTTTCTCATTTCACACCTAAAGGAACTTGCTCCCCATCACATAGCAATTAAATGGTACAGTCGGCTCTTGAACCAGGACAGTGTGTCTCTAGACCTTACGCTATTAAACAGCAAACCACCTCCAAGCTAGATGATGGAGTCACCGATGAAGAAGTGACTCTAAGGGAATTTAGAAGGGTTTCCCAGAGAAGATCACATTTATTCTGGGCCTCAAAGGATGGGGAGGAGATCACCAGGCAGTGGGAAGACGGAGTGCCAAGGCCAAGAGGCAGCCCAGTGTGTGCAGAGAGAAGCAAGCAGTTCAGCATGACTGGAGTTTGAAGAGTGGGTATTTGGAGAGTGGGGTGAGTGGTAGAATACGACACAACAATGATAACGACTACAACTTTTAGGATGCCTTCTCTGCTCTTGGTCGAGGGAGTACATTGACTATCCCTATAATTTCCAAACTCCCATGAGGCAGGTATCATCGTCCTCGTTGAAGAAACTCAAGCTTAGGCTCAGAGACTTCAAATGACTTGCTCAAGGTCACACAGCTAAATAAGCAGCCTTGGAGGCAAGGATGACCTGATCCACAAGCTCAACACTTGGAACGCGGGCTCTGAAGTCGGATAGCTATGCCGTTTGCTGGTTGTGTGGTCTCAGGCCTGTCAAAAAACCTCTCTGTGTCTCAGGCTCTTCAGTCAGGCCGGGGATGATACTCATCACAGCCATCTCATCGGAGGGCAGTTCTGAGGACTCAGTGGGATAATGCACGTGACGCACAAAGCACAAAACGCCCAGCAATGTGCTTCTTAAAGGTTTGCTATTATTGTTATTGTCAAGATAACCTGATATCCATTTGTCAGGGTCACCTCAGTACTTTTTCAAAGTAAGAGAACTAAATGGATGGTCATGAGAAAAGGAGATTCCTGGAGTAGATGATGGAGAAGTGGGCAGTCACCACCAGCTAGCTGGTCAAAGCCTCAGCTCAGGAGTGGAAAAAGAGCTTTAACCAAAGGCTTTGCCAGCTCAACAAAGCACAGTTTCTCCAATGATTCTGAAATAATTCCCAAGCCCTCCCTTAAACATCCCATGAACAGCTCTGGGGCACGTTGACCTTGGCCCGGCGATGATGGGCTGTGCCTCTCTGTGCCAGGCTCCAGCCTCTGATGGGGAACATTGCCTTATGAGGAAGCCCATAATGCCTGGATTTTGGCCTCCTGGTCTTGGAAGGCCCAACACCTCATGTTCTTATGCAGAGCTGATCCAGTTTCATCCAAGTCCCCCAACTTCCAAATACAGGCCCAGCACTCTCAAGCAAATGTGGGCTTTCTGCATCAAGTGTACTGGGCAGAAAGAGAGGGTGAGACTGTTAGTATTTTCTCCTTGGGAGAATGTCTATTAAAACACAGCAGGTTATTATCCCAGTCATCACACCCTGCCTGTCAAGTCATGAATCCCAAAGTTCTGTACAAGGGCAGCCAGACATAACTTGCTTAGTTCATAAAGACAGTACTTCTCCCCACATCAAGGGAGATAAAGCATTATGCTTGCTTAGCAATGTGCGTTGGGGGTTGAGACTGCCACGATCACCACTGAGAAGACAAGCTGTTTTGGTTGGGGTTCTCCAGAAGCAACCCAACTGCAGGTCATGTGTCTAGCAGGTGCAAGAAGCCCCAGTAGGAGAGTGAGAAAGTGAGACAGGGATGAGATGTTACAGGGTGTGTTATCCAGCCAGCTACCACTAGGGGCAGCTGGAGCTAAATCCCATGAGGAAACATCCAGAAATGCTACAAAGCACAGGACTTAGAATGATCCCACCATGGTTGTGAGGGAGCTGGGGTATTTATATACCAACTCCGGACTTGGTTGGAGAGCTGCTACTGGAGGCTATGAATCGCCCAAGGCTTTGTGCCCATATCAGGGTCAAAAAGGCTTTCTGAGGTGCCAGCAACACAGACACAGAAAAATAGGCATAGACTGCCAGGAGACAGCTGGAGCATTCCGGAATGTGGGCAGGCATTGACAGTGTCTGCTTCCCTAACCGCCATCTTCAAAACCACCATCTCCTCCTTCTCCAACAAAATTTTCTGAACCAGCTTCATGTATCCAAGAGTAGTTGCTAAGCAGCCTCAAAATACCTACTAAAGTCCTTGTGCCTTATTATTAGCAGATTATTTATTCATATCAGAGCTTCAATCAGAGACTGCTTAATCATTGGTATGATTTTTGATAAACTTAACAAAAACAGATTATAAGGACAAACAAAAGGAGTTAAGAAATGAAAATGATTTTATGACAGAAATTCCACTTCTTTAAAGTTTTTTCCACATATATGCATGTGAACGTGCACCAAGATATATGGACAAGATATTAAGTGTTGCTTTGTTTGTAACAAATATAAAAAAATAGAGCCCAAATGCCTATCAATATGGGAGTAGTTAACTAAAGGCTGTGAGGCCCTGCAGGTATTATAAAGACTGATACAGATCTGCAAATACTAACATGGAAATGATTTAAGATATGAGAGGAAAAAAAAAATCTTGCTGCAGAATAATATGTGCTTGTGATTCACATTAAAGTAAAAATTATGTGTAGATAATATATAAATTCATAATACATACAACATGTATATCTATGTAAATGCATACTAAAAGATCATGGAAGAAACGTATCAAAGAGTAACAGGGCATTTCTGGACAGGGGATAGAAAATGGTTTGGGGGGGGGCTTTCTCTTTCAATCTGTGTATTTTTTGAATGGTTTATTATAAACATATATTCATGCATTATGTGTGTGATTCAGAAAACAAGTGGCAGCTGACATATTTTCATTAACAGAAGACTGTTTTAAACAGCCATAAAAGCAGAAAGAAAAACTGAAGTTTCATAGTTGTCTAGGTCATTTAGTGTAGGGAAAATGAGTATGAACGTCCAAGTCCCCTGAGGATAGCACTACAATAGAGCGCTTGTGTGATGGTTGTACACAAGTCCCTCCCATCTCAAGGAAATATTGAAATATTGTCAGAATTTCTGTTTGAAAGGCAGCAAAGTATATGATGCAATTTGAAAAAACAAGTCCACTAAAAGTAGTCAAAAGTACCAAAATACATTGTTTGATCCTGAACAGACTAAGTCCAGCTGCATGTAAAATTTGCTGGTGTAGACCAGGTGTGCACCAGGCAATACCAGGTAAGTGAAGGGCTACTTTTTGGACCATCCAGTCACACTCAGGGCTTCCCAGAATACCACAGACTCAATTAGACACATAGCATTGTATTCAGTCTTGTGCTGGTAAATGTCTAATAACGGACCCTGGGGCTGGAGGGACCCTGACTTGTAGAGGATCTGATTTCCATGGTGTAAATATTTCCACACTGGCTGATTTCAAGTTACCGATGTGACATCCCTGAATGCAGGGTTGGAAAGAGATGTGCAGGAGCATGTCATTCCATACAAAATACCATACAGTTACCACGATTCAAACAACTTCAAGAGCAGAGACAGCTAGTGAAAGGCAGCAAAATAATTAGGAAGCAATAGGTTTTGAGTGTTTAGTATTTGTTTTAATATAATTCACCTAACTGCAAGTTTATATCATTTAAATTTTAATAATAGTTGTGTTTAAGAACCAGCTCTCAAAATTCCTGAAAATTTGACCATCGTCTAGCTCTCGTGAGCTGGTACAGGCCGGCTCCGGCGCACCAGTGACTGTAGGGGCTCTCACAGATGACTATCTGGAACATTTCCACAGAGGATACTTCAAGGAAGAGGCCAAGTAGATGCTAATCAGAATTATAGAAAACACCGTGTTTGGCTCTAGAAATATAAACAGACAGATTGTGTTTTCCCAGCAGCCTAACACACGTTTTGGTTGGGAGCAGTGCTCCTTAATTCCCCCAAGCAACTTGTTTGAGCAGGAAAGCTAGTGGGGAATATGATCTCTCTTTCAGTGGGGAAAGGGTTTGACTTCTGAGGTCTGATATTGGAAGAAGATTCATCCTGTGTCAAATGCTAAAATGGCCTTCTGCAAAAGCCTTGGGAGCTGGGACATTATATAAGCAGCAAACAGAACATGATTGCTGTTATTTTCGATAGATTAGATATTTTTTTCTCTTTGCTTAGTTTCTCCAAAATGAGAAGCCTTTGTGAAATGCTATGATCATCTTCCTAGTATATATTATGTTGGATTTTTTTTATATTCCATGATCACTTTATTTATTTGGGCACTTTTAAAGTGGGCTTATATTCTTGACTATATAAAAATGGAGAGGTTTATAAAACAACCAAACCTAATAATATTATGTTTCCTCGTTTGTAAAATGGAGGGAAAGGGGGTGCTTAACCACCAAATCCCTAAGGACTATTTTAACTCAAAGAGCAGAAGAATTTTTGCCCCACTTTTTTATACAGTTAAAACATAACTGATTGGAGGTGAGGAGAGAAAGCAGGAAAGGGAAGGAGTGAGACCCCAGCACCTGGGGCATTCTCAGTGTCTGATAAATGCCAGATTTACTGCTAACGTGAGATTGATAAATACTAACTAAATCACAGCCACGCTAGGGGCTCAGCTCATTTATTTTCCCACCACCTCCCATCCCCCAACCCCCCAAAAGGAACACGAACCATGGAACTCAAGTCAGGCATGACCAGACCTGAAGGATTTGACCCTTCCATCCTGCTGCTTGCAGGATCCCTCGTGATCTGGGCAGACTGCGGGGGAGGCGTGGGGACCTGCGGGGTTGGGGTGGGGGTGGGAAGGGATGCGTAATCTGGCCAGTCTTTGGGGCGGAAGGAGCTGCGGGCCGGCCGGGCTAGGTGCAGCCTTTCATGGGTAAACACCCTAATTGGGGACATCACAGATAGTGGGTCTGACTTCTTTCGCTGGAGGGCCGGATCATGATTTGCTAATTGGATATTCCTGGGGCGGTGGAGGTGCTCTCACTGGCCCCGAGTGATTACTAGTTAATGGGGTTTTAGAAGTTTCTATTCTAGACTGATAAAGGGAGCCCAGCTCAGCAAAAGGAGCGCATGGGCCATCCCCGGAGCGCATCGGCCATCCCCGGAGCGCATCGGGAAGGAAGCGCAGCGGCAGCGCCGTGGAAAGCGGAAAGCGCAGGTGCCGTCGGGGTCCGGGAGCGCACCTGGCTTAGCCCTGGCTCTTTCAGCCGGGTGCCCGTGCCCCATGGCACTGAGCAACGTTGCCCTCTGGGCCAGCCTCGGCTTCCTAAGGCCACTAATGTAATTTCAAGGAGGGAGAAGCACTAGGATGGGAATATGCTGAATCCCAGCCGGGACTGACCCCTTCTGGGCGGGGGCATTTGACCCAGGAGCTAAGGCGCCCTCCCCCCGCAGGCTCCCTCAGCACTGCCTCTGGGCTCCCGCCTTTGCATCCTCAGGAGCAAGAAGCACACCGAAAGCCAGGCCCAGGCGGCCGGCAAAACAGCGGGGAGGGCAGAGAAAGGTGCTTTGGAGTGACTCAGGGCTTGGGATGGAGGGAGGAGGACGCCCCCGTTCACAGTGGTTGTGGCCGTGAGGGAGGGCAGCGGTGGCACCCAAAGGAGGAGCCACAGAGGAAGGTGCTGATGCTGCCGGCGTGGGGCTCTGGCTGAGCCATGTGTTTGGATTCAGGGCCACAGTTGAGTCCCTGTTCCCCACGAGGAAATGCTGGGAGACAGAGGGAAGAGGAATTGGAGCAAGGGCAGGACAGCAAAAAGGGAGGCAAGAGGTCTTTTTGTTTTTAACACTAAAACTCAAGTAAATCCCTTGTCCAAAATAAAAAGTTCGTACAAAACAAAGGCTAGATGCTCTCTGGCCAGAACCAAGAGCATCCTTGGTCCCACTGGAATACCCAGTTTCTCATCCTGCAAGAAAGCACGAGTTCTTTCTTGATGAAATTTATAGATAATTCAAGGACTGTGGACTGTGTCCTCTGGCTTAGGTGCAGTCATAAGCAGCAGCCCTGCTCAGATACGCCGCAGGTCATGGGTCTTGTTTTTAGGGAAATGGGCTCTTTTCCTGGACCAAATGACCAGTGTTGTCAAACTGTTATTTCACTCCTGTAATAGATTCAAGTGCCTTGAATAAGTTGCAGCTGACAATGAAGGAGGGTGACCCCAGCACATTTACAACCAGAAGTGGTTCTGGGGACATCTGCTACCCTTAAGTCCCAACGTGGCACTCGCATGTGGACAGCTGAGCGTTGACCTTATGAATTCAGTTTGGATCTGATAATGTCTCCTATTTATTGGACCCTTTCTATGTGCTAGACACTGTGCTAAATACTTCCCATACAGTAGTTCATTTAATCTCCCCAAGAGCCTGGCAAAATAAGTATTGTTTTTCCACTTTACAGATGGGAAAACTGAATTCTTAAACTGTCCAGGCTAAATCCCGAGTAGCCTGCAGACCTGGAACTTGACCCCAGATTCATTTGACCCCTTTCCATATCCACAAGGTCTGTGCCTCTAGATCTTTCTTGAATTTCACAATGCTTAATAATTCTTCCTTGAAGACAACTGACTGGGTGCGATTTGGTCTTTACTCACCATTCAGAAAAGCAAGGACTGATTTTATTTTTGTCGAAATCATAAGAATAATAAATGTACCCTAATAAAGGGTACATTTCAGGATTGTGAACAGAAAAGGAAAACTTTCTCAGATGTGTTCTTATTGTTAGTGGTCTTCAAGGACAGGGCCCTCCATTGCTAGACGCAGCAATAGAACTGGTCACTTCCCAGCAACTTGAAATAATCATATTTATCAGCAAAAAATGGTTGCCAATGATCCCTGGCCAGTTGCTTCAGCTCTCAAGAACTGATTTTCCCGTTACATAAAGTGACCTATAGTAACAGATATTTTCTAAGTCCTTCCCAGTTCCACATGGATGTATCAAGAATCCTACACGTGTAATAAAAAGGAAGTTTGCGCTTTCCTATGAGGTTCGTCTGCCACAACTAAGGGAATCTAATAGAGTGTTGGGGTTTTTTAAGGCTCCTATTTGCCAGTATCCATGTAACCATGTCTTTCCCCATCCCCTCCACACCCCTTCTTGCTCTCCCTCTCCTGATGCTTGTCTCTTTTTCCTTGAGCTATCTATTTCCTGGCATCCTTGGTACGGCTCCATCTGGCTCATTTGTTATTCATGAATTAACATGTGTTTTGCATGCATTTGCCTTTTAACAACTGTTCCAAAGTACACCGTAGTGTAGTCAACAAGGGCCTCCATGTTTGATCACTGCCACCATCAAGTTAAAAGGCTTGACCACGCATCCCAATATAGATGTGATTACTTATACAGTATGTACATTAAACAATATACATAAATATGCATTTTAAAATATACGCAAACATAGTAAAAATCCAAAATTTTTATCCTGTACCATAATGGGACATTTGGGGTCAGTCCCCCTCTTTTTGGAAATTCCTCATGTCCAGGATGGTGGAGGGGCTCACTTACTTTGGGCTGAGATGGCAAACATTGGGACTGTGAGACCCAAGGGTTCCCAGACATGATGGGAGCTAGTGGGTGTAGGAAGAGAGAACTCAATTCTTCGAGGGAGCACAGGTTATCCAGAGGTTTATGGGAATTCTACCCAGGTTTCATAACAGGTTGGTATTTGGTGTCGTGCTGGGACATATGCTGATACTTTATTACCCAGTCCTACAATCTAGAGGCAACCTTTTGCACCCATTAAAACCCAAATCCCTCGGAGAAAGACTGCGTTAAACTGGATTAGCTCTTTCATCAGAGCCTGAATGAATTTGACAGGTAGAGATAATGGTGGAGAAGACAGAAAACTGTACTAATAGCCAGCGAATCTGACAAGAGGAGAAACCAGAAACAGAACATCTCGGAGACTCAGGTGCCCAGGCCCGCCTTCCTAGAGTTTGATGGAGGCCAGAAACATCAGTCCCTTGCAGGAGTGCTTCTCTCTCCTTCCTTTTGGCAATGTTGAGTTCCCTAAACTTGTTGGAAGCTAACAGGGCCTGTTTGTTTTGTGCTCTGAACCTTGCACATTGCTCTTTCTGCAGAGCGACTTGGAGAAGACTAAATACCTCTCTGCTTTCCCTTCGGTATCATCCAGCATCATGGCTGTGTTTTCCTGGGAGAAGGACTTATTAGGGAAGAGCATGCAAACCAGATGCTAATGAACGAACACAAATGGCCAGAGAGAGCTATAATGAGGATGTCTAGAGAGATCTCACGGAGATAGAGACTGGCTCGAGGAGAGAGAAAGAGAAAAAAATGGGAAAGCAGGAGAACCAGGGAGGTACAGATGGGAAAAAAAAAAGCGCTTGTCCACATTGTTTGGTGAAGGAAAACATCAAAAAAGAGAAAAGGTGGGCATAAAAAGTATCCTATTACGGAGCAAAACTACATGTCCAGGTTCAGTAGGGGTATCACTTAATTCCCTGGATATATATTAATGAGTAATAATTACTCATAATACTAACACATTTACTGTAGGCCAGGCCTTATTGACATCCAGGAAATATCTTGTAAATATCATGTGCTGTGATTACCAGCCTAATTTCACAAAGGAGGAAGCAGACAGTAGAGTCATCAGCCCAATGTTTCGCAGCTGGCAGGTGGCAGATCTGGGGCTGGGAGCTTTGGTGGTCACCTCCCAGAGCCTGCCACCCATACTCAAAAGGATGCTACACCACCTGCAGAGGATCTGCATTAGAACCTGTGGTTAAGAGGTTAAGGGCTTCTGTCTTCAGAGGGAAAGCCCCTTTAACATCATCACTTTCCTCCTGTTAACTTGTATTTTGTGGGCAGAACGGTGCTGTGAAATGGCCACTGAACTGGGAGGCAGGGCCAGCTCAGTAGTTCTGTTAATTGTGCTGTTCTCTCAGTCACTCTGGCCTTCAGCTGCAAGGGACGAGCTAAGGTTATATCCTGATCAGAGATGCTATGGTGTATTGATTAACCATTATACCTCGTAAAGGACATGCTTAAAATGGGGTTAAAAAAATCTCAGCCTAGATAAGTAATATTTGAGAGCTGTTCATTGAGGAGACTAATATTCCCTCCAGAAGCACTGAGATTCATCATACAAGGTAAATATTTGTTTAGACAAATTTTAAATTGAGGATCATTTGATTGATAGATAATTGTTTCCAACGTCAGCTAAATATGTTCAGCTGTCGCTGCCAAATCACAGATTGATGTGTTTCTTTTTCCTTTTTCTTTCCCTCTCTCTCTCTTTTTTTTTTTTTTTTAATCCTGAAAATTATTTGCTTCTGACCAGCTCTCGAGTGGATTTCTTTGCTAAGGGGAGAAACACATGATGTTCTTTTTATCTCCAAGGGTGCCTTAGACAGAAGGCAGCTGGGTCCTGGGTGGTAGGATGGGGATGGGGAGGTGGCTGGAAAACCCAGGCCATCAGAAAGCCCAAAGAGGTTTGGATCAGATCTAGACCCCTCAAGAACTTCAGGATGTGAAGATGTGCATTCACCCTGCTGAGCCGATCCCTGCTCCAAATCCGTGCTCTGCAGGAATTCCCAGTGCCCATTCCTCCCCCATCCCTTCTCAACCTGCTCAGCTCTCCAGGTGAGAACATAGAGGCCCAGTGGAAAGGTTTCTCTCTGATCCCTAAGGGCCCTCCCAGTCACGACAAATTTAGATATATGCACATCTATGCTCCCAGGCCTAGGAGAGCAGGAGATGGAGTATGGAAGAGATGGATATAGGTTAGAAGTCAGGGAAGCTTCCTGGAGCTGCTCTTAAAATAATTAGGTTGATTTTTAATAAAGAAACAGAAGGAAGAAGAGAAAGTATTCACCGATTCTTCGTCATCAGGGATGGTGCCTGCAGGGAAGAGAAATATTCTGTTTGCTTTTAGCACGATTCTTATTAGACCTGCATCCTAATTTCTCTCAATTCCCTGGCCCACAGGCCAGTGCTTATTTCCATGGCTCTTTACAAATAATAAATATTATCTTTATAGCTAATTAACCCAGCAATCTCTATTTTCGTTTCCCCCTCGCTCCTGGAAAAGTTAGTGGCCAGAGAAGAAAAGGCTAGATTCTCTTCAAGGTAATTTGTTCAAACACTTCCCTCATTATTATTTTTTTAAAATAAGTTTAAGAATCTATTATTATAGAGTAATTGCTCATCAAATTTCTTTTTAAAAGTCAAAGCAATTTTCAAATTATAAAGAACTTCTCAAATGTGTCTAGATAATTATGAGGCTGCATTTTACATAGCTGCCGTGCCTCCGTAGGCTGCACGCCCTGTTATAATCTTTGCCATTGGTGCCCAAGATTGCGTCAACCGTGTGCACATGTAAAGCACCTCGTGATGCATGCTAAATATGTGGCTCTTCTGTTGCCGCAGACACATCCATGTGGAAATTATCAGCTTCCCTGCAGCAGCAGCATCTGTAGGAAGAGCACAAATTCTTTTCTCCCAGTCGAAGTTTCAAGTGTGGTCAAACTGCTTTAAAAAATAACATAAATAAAAATAAATAAATAAATAAATGAAAACTGGGCTATGTCTTGAACATATCCATCCCTTCTGGAGAAAGTGAAATGTTTGAAGGACTGGAGAACTGGAATCTGCAGAACGATTACCAGCGCCATAAGCAGGACAGCTACCTCTAACCTTTGGGGCAATTCTGGGGTGACTGTGAGCTCTCTCCACAACTCTCCCGCCACAGTTGAAAACCAGAAACCAAATATGGTTCTGCGGTCCCTTGCCACAGTGTCATCCTACCCAACAGAATCCAAGTAATTCTGATTTTTAAAATTGCAGACATCTACGTGTACAGAGAAACATGACTACCAGTGGGTTTTCCTTAAAATCTGAAATACGGGCCAGTTCTGGGATTTCTAGGGTTGTGAATTGATTCTGGGAAATATGCAGAACAAATGGAAACTCCTAAGGACTGCTAATGTTGATCACACATGCACACATGCACCCCCGTGCACACACATTGCACATTCGTCTGCATTGCTCTGATCAGTTCTTGAGTGTGAGTTTTAGTCTCGCACCCTGGGACCTCCTGGATACTCCTGACGCCCTTCTCCATCTAAGTTCTGCTTCCCTAGGACACCTGGGCAGAGATGTCACCTAGAGAGGCTCAGGAAATGGCCTGGTTTGCTTCAAACAGCACTGGTCCTGTCACTATTCTCTATACTGCCCCCCCCCCGCCCCCCACCAATACAGTTGCCGGCTGTGATCTGCTGCCTTTCAACTTGGAATAAAATACACTACTTATACAGCGAATGTTTTTAATGTAACAAAGCAAAGGAATAAAAATGCCTTACAACAGTTTTATTAAAAACAAATTCCCACAGTAAATACATATACACTCCGTCTCTGGGAGCAAAACAGCCAAGGACATCACCGCTAAGTGCTCTGGGAAGTGCTTATAAATTACTTGAAATAAAAAACATTGTTGCCTGGACATCAGGGATGAAATGCTGCAGTTTGTAATAAATTAACACAGAACTTTACTTCCCCTCCTCGAACAAAGCAGCCATTTGTCTGAATAACCCACATTCAGCTGAGAGTTATATTTTCACAACTGCAACTGCATTCATTTGCAAATTATTCTGCAGTTTTAATGCCCAAGTTTTAAATACCTTAAGAACTAATAAATAAAGCAAAGCAGAGCAAACAGTTGGCTTGTAGTTTTAAAACTGCCCTAATTTCTGCTTGTCTTTTGTGGGTTTTTTTTTCCCATTCAAAGTTATTTTTATAAACGGTATAAAGTTTCTTTAAACTACATTGAAAAAGTAAAAGCTAAAAAATGTATCTGGGGGCGTTTACACCAGAAAGAAGGTTTCATAATTCTATTAACTATGAAGGTATTTGGCTAGTACTCATTTTACATTTTCAAGACTTTTCTTCTACCAATACTTTAATTTAGTGACAGAATAATTTATAACTATCTTTGAGGTTTTCCCATTATGTGTAACTTTTGTCTGCAAGTCTTGGATTTGGTTGGATTTTTTTTTTTCTCTCTCTCTCCCTCTACTAGACTTTGGGGGGGGGGGCTCAAAAGAAAAGTCGTGTCACTTCCCTTGAATTTATTTTGATTATAAAACAAAAACTCTGCAAGAAAACTCTTTTCACAACCTGCTCAGTAAAACAAAACGAATTGCTTTCCAGGTTCTTGAAAGAAAAATTTGATAGAAGCATTTACAGATTCAATTTGAGGTTTGAAGGTTATTTTCCCGGCCAAAAAGAAAAGCCCAGTTTCCTTGTGTGGAGTTACCGGCTTTGTTCGATTTCTTTGCATTGTTTTAAATAAAGTCCTGTATAGGCAACTGCACTGTATAAAAGTAACGCCACCATTTTCAGGAAGCGATTTGGGGAGGAAAACTCTTCAGAAGCATGTTATTTTCAGAAAAGAGCCTCATAAAATATTTTTATAAAGTAGGAGTTGAAATCATTTAAAAATCACTCTCTTGTATAAATCTGTTTGGAGAAAGCTCTTTTGATCCCCTCTTTCTTCTGATCCTCATCTTTTATTTTGCTTAGAGGTAAACAACATTTGCCTGGTTTCAACAACGGCATTTACCATTGTGGCGCTCAAATAGTTTTCCAGTCACCCTATGGCAATTCATCACAAGGGATAAAATAAGGACACTTTGCATCCAAGACTTTTATCACCTCCCAGAAAATGTTTGTTGTTTTTCGCTTTGGTTTTCTTACTCCCTCCCGCCCCCACCTCCACCCTGAGCTGCGGGGGGATTGTTTTAGGACATTTCAAAGCCTTTTGTGAAGACCAAACTAAAGTCCTTCTGCGGTGCATAAGAAGTGCTTGATTGCATGCATTACAAAATGGGAGATATTCCCAAATTCCCATTTAATTAAGATGTCTAAATAGCCATTTCTTTTGGAGAGAGAGAGCTTTCCAAATAGTTTAAAAATAAGGATGCTTTTAGAACTGCTGCAGACATCCCACCCTCACCCCAGCCCTGGGGGTAGGAGGCAGTCACCTGAAGGGGCGAAGTAAAGGAACATTGCTAATTCCATAAAGATCAGATGGGGAGGGACACCCAAAACCAAGGCTGAGATGAAGAGGTAATCGCAGGTCTACAGAGCTTTAATAACACCATGCGCTTCAGCAAAGAGAAAAATTACTTCTCTAGTTACCAGGTCACTTCTGCAAATGCATACACCTTTGTCATTAAAAAAAAATCACTCAGTGATTGCTGGTTTGCTGCTATTTGATTCTCTGGCCATCCAAGCCTGATTAAGAGCTTTTCCTTAGGGCTTGAGGGCTTCATAGCTGGCAACCCATCTGGTGTTAGGGGAGAGTCCCTGAAAATCCCTCAGTTTAGTGCTGTGAATATTCTTTTTAAGGACATTTAAGGAAAAGGGCTGACATTAGCATATGTTCCCCCCAAGTGTCCTGTTGAACTTTCCGCTGGGCATTACCCTACTGTGGGTTTTCTGGATGTTGTCCAATGAGAGATTGGCTTGGAACTGTAAAATTAGCCATCTGCCTATTAAAAATGTAACCAGCTGCATCCGATGAAACACAGTGACTATTGAAATGAACTCATCCGGGAGAGAGCTCGCATCCCCTTCTTGGATATTTTTCCAATCCACTGCTGGACTGAGGCACTCCACAAGCAAAGAGCCTTCCAGTCCTTGCTTGGATGAAAACGACACGACTTTCAAGAAGGTTTGCGGGTTTGTTGGATTGTTAAAGTTCTGGCATTTCTCAGGTTGATTTGGACCTTACGTGAAGACTTCTCTATTTCCCTGCTACTTGTTTAAAGCATCTCTCTGTTGTAGGAAAAATAAAATAGAGAATAAATGAGCAAATCCCTAATATCTCTCCCTTCCTTCAAGTTATGTTGAGACGTTCCATCCCATATCTTGGGAATTTCTAATAACCCTTACTCCCCACACCTAAAATATTATAAGCAGCAAATGATAACTTAAAACAGAGAGCTATTATCCAGCAGATAGCAGGCATTCCATATTTACTACAAGGTCTGTTTATTAAAAATGAGAACTTCCAATAGCTTGCACTATTTTTTCTCAAGCCTAATGGAGCATTAAAAAATAATTCATTAACTAATTAACAAAACTGTGTTTATTTACAGTATATAAAATGTTTCTATCAGGAAAATAACACACCATAATACAGAGTTGTGTTGACAGCAAAACATCTGCAGCTTAATTTAATGCATTTACTAAATGACGAGGGGAAATCAAAGGATGCTTAAACAGCTACTTCTCTGCCTGTGATTTTGGTTTCTCTCTAGGGGTCAGAGGCACCAAGAAAAGATGTCCCGTGGGAAGCTGGAGCTGTTTTCAAAGGTGCTTTAAACAATATCTTTATATAATTATGGAAGTACCAGTGGCCCGGCATAGTTCGGCTTGGTACCAGTTAACACTATGGAAACCTAACTGCTTCTCAACCACTAAGGGCTGATGGGCTGAGATATATGTAATTCTTTTTCGTAGGTCAAAACCAGTTGAGTATTGGCAACTTCATTAAATTCAATTTAATATTTCTCATTTGAATTTAGTATCTTTCTTCCTTCCTTTCTTTTTGGGAAGAAACTCTGCCTTGGGCAGAGTTTTTACAAGCATAAAAAAGAATAAGCTCAAACTGAGTATTCATTGATACTCTTGCCTGTTACATTATTCTACGTTAAAATATATTTTCCACCAAATCCCTCCTCTCAGTTGTGAAAATATAACTCTCAGCTGAATGTGGGTTATTCAGACAAATGGCCCTAAAATTCTCACCAGGCAAGGGGTTTTCTGTTTGTAGGTTTGATTTCTTTATTACCTCTCCCCTCACCCCTACCATATGATCTTTTAAAGCAGAGAGAGAATATATGAAATTTCAAGAAAAAAAAAAAAAAGATGAGAGTAATTGTATTACTTGCAGTTCAGGTATATGTGTCAATTATGACCTCCCAGAGTAAGAAATTATACACTGAAAAAAAAAAATACATAAATGAACCCAGCAATAATCCATGTAAATTGAGAATTTGTCCTCCAGTCACCTAGACCCAAAGCAAAGAGAGACCTCGGGAATTACAAAATGAGCTAGGAAAAAAAAATCAGTTGTCTCCATGACACCGGAGTGAAGTCCGAATGTCTACACTTGTTATATGTATGCAATAATAATAACATGTTTTATTTCAACAAGCTATGCAGGGGCCACCCTTTCCACAGCAGAAGCTTGGGTACTGAGAGTCATACAGAAATTTCCTGTAGTAATTTCACCTGTTTCAGATGCAAATGATATTTTAAGCCTTTTAAACTACACAGAAGAAACAAGATATATCACAGAAACTAGAAGTCTGTTTGAAGTCAGAATGGGAATGGGGGGAAGCTCCTTGAGCAAACCACACCTACTGGTCGGAATTGTTTCGATCAACCCTCTGGATTTATACCCAGGAGGTTGTGTCATTTAACTGCCAGCACTACTATCTGTTGTGCATTTATATGTGGTGTGGCCAAATTGTGCTCTTGTGAGCCCAGCAGGGGCTTTTGTTTGGTTTCCTGTTAGCAAGCCTAGGTTAGGACAACGTCCTCATAACCTGTCTTTCCTCCTTTCAACCGGCTCCATATCTTGCCATGCACTATTAAAATAGGACACCAAAGAGCTGTAGCCCTGGATCGGGAGTTCCTCTTAAACTCCCCCCTAACCCTGCCTGGGACTGCTGCAGACATTGCTAGCGGATTATAGCACTCTTTCTCACTGAGCACGGGCACAGCGTCAGAAGGCTTCTCAAAACACATGCTACCAATCAATCAGAATTGGTTCAACAGATGAAACCTGTGAGCTGAAACTAACAGAGCCACACAGAGCTCAAATCAAGGACCGTAAAACAACAGGATAAATTGCTCCACTATCAGTTTGTCCCTGTGGCCTCAATTAACTGTATCCTAACTGATCAGCATCTTCAATTAAGCAGGTTTGTTTTTCTTTCAGCTGCTCTTTATCTGTAGGAGAAAGAGATACAAGAAAAAACAAGCACATATCAAGGAATTATTGGGACCTATAACCCTCCAGGCTAATCCTGCAGTCAGGTCACAGTTAACCTCATCTCTTACACTGTCTGCACTCACCCCTACAGGCCTGGAGAATGCAAAATGTTGTTTGGCCTGACAACCTAAACCAGATTTGTTTTTCTCAACTATGCCTGATTTGCAGGAGACTCAGACATTTCAAAAAGAGTAAAGAGAAAATATATTTAAAATGACAAGAGTTATCTCAAAGTATTCACACCCCCTGATTTCATTTGCATTAATTCTCCAATCAGAGTTCAGGGAATGTATTTGCCTGCATAGGGCCTTCCATAGCTCCCTATTACCCACAAAATCCTCAGCCCAGGTACTTTTCTGTGTAGAAGCCAACATGCTTTGTTGATCTTTATCGCTTGCAGTCTCGTGCCTCCACACCCTCTTCTACCCTTGTATTCAACCTCTGTAAATTATATACCTGCATTGTTTTCTCAGACCCCATTCTCTTGGATAGACTGTATTCCCTGATGGGCAGATGCTGTTTACTCTGCCTGGTTAATTTCTACTTGCCCCTCAAGTCCAATTCAAACATCAGCCTTGTCTGCAACTTCTACCCCCCTCCACACAGGCAGCATCAGGTGCTTCTTTCCCTAAGGACAATTGTATAATTTATCTGTGAAGCCGAGAGGTTATGAGCCAGCCCCTGGAGCAAGACTCCTGAGTTTGCAATCTTAGTTTTCCACTTTCTTGCTATCTATCCATAGCAAGTCATTTAATCTCTCTATGCCTTGGTTTTCCCATCCGTAAAACGGGAATAATAATAACTAACCAAAGATCAAGAACGTAAATACATGCAGTATGCTTAGAATAATATGCTTAGACTAGCAGTGTCAATCATATTGGCTATTCTTTTCTATCAAATTTTTTAATTTCAGTTTTCAGTGTCTGGGAACCCCACCACACACACACACACACACACACACACACACACACACACACATACACACACACAATTCATCTTTGTACTACCATCTTTTAATCTGGAACCTGACACAGTGTATATAACTAGGCAGGGTTTGCAGAGTGACTGGGTAAATGAAGAATAAGAGAATGGGAAAGATGAGGGAAAAGGGAAAAATTTAAAGTATGATTGAAACATAGAGAACACATGTATCCTATTATATATCCAAATATATTATAAAATCTGCATATATTATAATATCCACATATATTATTAAAAAGCAGTTAAAAATACAGATATTTTATCCTTACATATGACCACTCATAAGGGAAAGTGCAGAATTATGAATTTCGTGGGAAAAAAGAATCCACTGGGTTTATTTATTTTCCACCCTATGGTGAGGATAGAGGCTGGGTGAAACCTTATGCTAAATGTGTGTTCCTTATTTCAATCTTAGCTGCTGTCCACACCTTGTTTGCTAAAAGTCAAAACAAAGCTCCTGCCAAGCAAGGGAGGGGTGTGGGTGCAAGAAAGATTCAAGAAGGGCAGTGTCTGTCACGGCCGGAGAAGCTGTCCTGTTTCGGGTATATTTTCCCATTGAAGCACAGGCTCGGAACTAGATTACCTGGATTTGCACCCTAGACACAAAATTTGCCAGCTACATAATCATGGGCAGGTCACTTAACCTTTTTGTTCTCAGTTATGCTGTCTGTAAAATAGGCATAATCCTCACAGATCCCTAAACACAAAGCCTGGCACCAAACATGCCCACCATAAATGCAAGCTACTGTCATTATCAGACGAGGGTTCTCAAAGGGGATTTAGAGGCTTGGTTGGTGAAGCTGGGGTGAAAGGAACTTCCCAGATAAAAAGAGATAGGCTGGAACCTGCAAGAATGAATCTGGCATTCCGTAGAAAAAGAGTGAGCTTTCGTCTCTTCACTGTGTTTGGATTGGCTTTTTTAAAACAGCACAACCTCCGCTAACCTCAGTTGCAACACTGCGCTGAAATGTTACTCCAAGGATTTGACATTTCCTTATTCTTCCTACTACTGTTTTCTCCTTTGCTGCTTTGAAAATATGAATTAATGATGAATACTAATGAGCCCTGTGACAAGGTGAACCTCTTACGAGAATCCACTAATGTTGGGAGCTTCAGGATTCATGACACTTTTAACAAGGGATAATGTAAGGAATCCTTTCCCTGACTTCCGAACTGCTGTGGCCCAAATAGTCATTTTCCCCCATTCCCCCAAGTCCAACTCCTTTCTTAAAAAATTTTTAAAAGAATCTTCATGAAAGCATCATGAATGACACTTTGAACTTGTTCATAAGATTTTATGTGTCTACCTGGACTAGAGAAGAAATTGCATTTTTTTTTATATATATTTAAGCACTGTTGCATTTATGAAAATCTTTCTGGATGCCTTTTTATCATCCTGTGCTTTGTTTTTTTCTTTTATTGTCTCTGATGCAGTTTCATGGTGCGTGGGGATTTGTGAAGCAGCCAACCAGAGGGAAGTGAAGTCATTGATACTAAACACGCAGTGATTTCCAAGCTGATGCCAATTTTCCCTCTTCCCTCCCCCTCCAATAAAAAACAGCAATATTTGTCTGCCGGTGGCATCAAAGACAATTTTATGGCATAGTCTGCACCACCATCTTGACACCATGGTAGATTTTTGAGCATTAAAAGCTAGGGGGGGAAACAAGAAAAACTATAATATGCAGGATTGTAGAATAAAGTCTCTCTGCGACTGATTTGGAAACTAAAAATGTAAACTAAGTATCCAATTTTCTCAGTTGATGTCAGTACTTACTCTGAAGACATCCTGTGCATTCAACACATATTGTCATTAGGACTGGCTTTAAAAAACGGATAGTACCTCGCCATTAGGACCCCCTCCATACCCAAATTCCTTTTCTTGGCTGCACTCCACAGACCACAGGCCTGGATATCAACAACTGAGCAAAAAAATCCCAGGAGGAGAAGGGCCTCCAAAACTGTCACAAAACAAACCCTCGTTTCTCCCACAGTGGGAGAGCTCCTGTTGAAACAAGGGACATTTCTACCAAGATGAGCTCTAGCCCTGAACTCATTCAGCCGTGGGTTCAAATCCTAATTTAGGATTTGTGTGACTTTGAGCCTACTGTTTTCAAGACCTTGTTTTTTTATCTGTAAAATGGGGATACTGTTAGAGCATCACCCCATGACTGTCAAATTAATTAAATTAGATAATAGTTCTAAAGGGCTTAGCATAGATCTGGCTGATTGCAAGAGCACGATAAATGTTTGTTGCTCTTGATATACACAAACAGGTCAAGTTATAAGACAGCCAGAGCTCCTTGGTGGCTCCCTATCTGTTATAAAAGAAAAATATTCTATCAGAAATTTAGCAGGAGAATGTGGTTTTTCTTGCCCTGGAATTCCTGGACAAGGATATCTTTGAAATAGTGAGAATAATTGTTTCCATTTCTATTAATTGTGTTTAGCAGTGCTGGTTTGACTTGCTTTCTCACTTCAGGGACAGCCATTTACCTTCCCTATAAGTTTTCTCATCATTTCTTCATCAAATAATACTTAACCTCTAGTGTATAAATTCATTCAACAACAAATTGGAACAACCTCACCCAGAACCTCCCAGTTTCGGACAGTGGTGGTAGTGCAGCCCCTGCCCTCAGGAAATTCAGAGGTAAATGACTGCCCATCAACACTTCAACAAACAACAGTAATAGTGAGAGTTTGGTTTAAGGACTAAGAGTGTGGGTTCAAATCTGAGCTCCACCCCTAAATAGCTCTGTGACAGTGGGCAAATCTCTTAGCCTCTCTGTGCCTCACTTCCCTCGTCTGTTAGTGGGTAGTACCTACCTCATAAGGCAGAATGAGGTAGCATGCACAAAGCCTATAGGATAATGCCTGGCACACCCTAATATCGTGTAAGCTTTAACTTTAAAAATAACACTTGAAAATAAAAATTTGGTGTGCTTACTTGGAGCAAAGCACTGTGCTAAGGACTTCTCACCAATCATCTCACATCACCCTCACAAGATGTGCATTATTAGCCTGTGAACAAGTTACCAGGCCTTGGTTGTAAAATGGACTAATGAAGCACCTACCTAGAAAATCATCACCAGGAGTTGATCAGCTTGTATGTGTAGAGTGCTTAGGGCACGGCCAGCACACGGTAAGGGGAAGCAATTGCTAAATACAGTTTAAACAACTTGCCCAGATTCAGGCAGTTACTTGATTAGGGTTGATTCATGATTTAAAATCAGGCATGCTCTTGCCACCTTATCATGCTTACCGATTTAATATGACAAACTCCCAAATAGAGTTCTTTTTAAAGCATATGGAGGCACAACCATCAGTCCTGCATGCTGGGAGAGTCAAGGAAGTTTGCATGAAGATGATTTCCTCCCTCTTTCTTTCTTCTTTCCTTCTTTCTCTTTTCTTCTCTTCTCTTCTTTCTTTTTCTTTCTTTCTTTCTTTCTTTCTTTGTTTCTTTGTTTCTTTCATGACAATGAGACTAGATATTCATTTACTTTGACGCAACAATAATGACTCAATATACACTAAAAAAAATGTTGCAAACACTTACGGGTCAAGAGACATGATGGTTTATCACAGGCCCACATGTAGTCACATAGTCACGTGGTCACACTGCGCTGTAACTGGCATCGGTCATGGCTGGTGTGACTCAGCCTGAAACCAAGGGGAAAGCAAATGTGGTTAATTAAGACTGCAGGGACTGTTTAGACTGTGTGCAACCGATACCCCAGACACCATCTCCATGTTTTCCTGGAAATGGAATTGTTCACACAACCAAAGTACTTCCTAAAATTCTTCCAGATATTATCGGGGAGAGACTTAACGGGAAGAATTTAGCCCTTTTAGAATTATCCTGGTGGCGCACTTAAAGAATGTTGATTGCTGAGAAAGCACAAGTAATGATTCCTGAATTATGCTTCTATTTGTATTTTAATTATAAATTTGAAACACAAAGCTCCACTCTTATGGGAAAACGAGCCTTGTGACCCTAAGCCTCTGTAAAACTGGGCTCAGTGGCTCTGACATGGATGATACCCATAAGCGAATGGTGAGTGCAGGAATGACACAGAGTGGGATTTCATCATATCTTTGATTGAACAACAGAGATCTCTCTTGGCTCTTAGGGGACAGATCCTGAAGTAAAAACAAACTGATGAAGTACAAAGGGTTTTCTTTACTAACGACTTGTAAGTAGGGCTGAGCCTATTGGGTAAACACACCCTGAGGTTGTTTTTGAACTCTAAATAAAAGACAATTCATTCCACTGCTAATTGTTCTTTAGGCTTCAGAAACCAAGAGCTGCATTACTGAAATCTTCCTCAAACACACCTCCTAAAGCAAGTGAAACATTTTCATAAGTGGGTTTGGAGTGACAGTAGTTTCATCAACTCCTCCGAGAAACAGGGTTCTTGCTCCAGAAAGTGGGGGAAATACTCCAACAACTACCCCTTCTTGGAGATTCACATCACACACTGTTATGTTAAAAGATCTCCAACTAAAAAGCTTATTCAAATGCATTTAATGTGATATTTCCCAATTAGGATTGGCCATCGAGCCTCAAAACATATTTATATATGACATATATTTTCGGTCTCTGTCTGTCTCTCTATAGAGATAGAAATCTATCCTGAAGAAATGGTTTATAATGAAACCACATAAAGGACTACTGGTCTTGGTTGGGTTGTACTGGTTGAAGATGACACAGGGTCACAGGGGAGTGAGATCCTGCCCTCCAAGTAGCAACATTCACGCTTGGATATCTATGGAACCAGGAAGAAAGGAGAAACTCAGGATTCAGCAATCAGTGAAAGTGGGGACATAATGAAAATGGGAAAAAAAAAAAAAGGCAAGGCATCTGATTTTTTTGTTATCTTCATTTTATTGAGATATATTCACATACCACGCAGTCATACAAAACAAATTGTACTTTCGATTGTTCACAGTACCATTACATAGTTGTACATTCATCACCTAAATCAATCCCTGACACCTTCATTAGCACACACACAAAAATAACAAGAATAATAATTAGAGTGAAAAAGAGCAATTGAAGTAAAAAAGAACACTGGGTACCTTTGTCTGTTTGTTTCCTTCCCCTATTTTTCTACTCATCCATCCATAAACTAGACAAAGGGGAGTGTGGTCCTTATGGCTTTCCCAATCCCATTGTCACCCCTCATAAGCTACATTTTTATACAACTGTCTTCGAGATTCATGGGTTCTGGGTTGTAGTTTGATAGTTTCAGTTATCTACCACCAGCTACCCTAATTCTTTTTTTTTTTTTTTTTTAATCATCATTTTATTGAGATATATTCACATACCACGCAGTCATACAAAACAAATCGTACTTTCGATTGTTCACAGTACCATTACATAGTTGTACATTCATCACCTAAATCAATCCCTGACACCTTCATTAGCACACACACAAAAATAACAAGAATAATAATTAGAGTGAAAAAGAGCAATTGAAGTAAAAAAGAACACTGGGTACCTTTGTCTGTTTGTTTCCTTCCCCTACTTTTCTACACATCCATCCATAAACTAGACAAAGGGGAGTGTGGTCCTTATGGCTTTCCCAATCCCATTGTCACCCCTCATAAGCTACATTTTTATACAACTGTCTTCGAGATTCATGGGTTCTGGGTTGTAGTTTAATAGTTTCAGGTATCCACCACCAGCTACCCCAATTCTTTAGAACCTAAAAAAGGTTGTCTAAAGTGTGCGTAAGAGTGCCCACCAGAGTGATCTCTCGGCTCGTTTTGGAATCTCTCTGCCACTGAAGCTTATTTCATCTCCTTTCACATCCCCCTTTTGGTCAAGAAGATGTTCTCCATCCCACGATGCCGGGTCTACATTCCTCCCCGGGAGTCATATTCCACGTTGCCAGGGAGATTCACTCCCCTGGGTGTCTGATCCCACGTAGGGGGGAGGGCAGTGATTTCACCTTTCAAGTTGGCTTAGCTAGAGAGAGAGGGCCACATCTGAGCAACAAAGAGGCATTCGGGAGGAGGCTCTTAGGCACAACCATAGGGAGGCCTAGCCTCTCCTTTGCAGCAACCGTCTTCCCAAGGGTAAAACCTATGGTAGAGGGCTCAACCCATCAAACCACCAGTCCTCTATGTCTGTGGTCTTGTTAGCAACCATGGAGGTGGGGTAGGCAAATACCCCTGCATTCTCCACAGGCTCCTCAAGGGGGCACTACATCTTTTTTTTTAACTTGTTTTTCTTTTTTTTTTTCCCTTGTTTTTCTTTTTTTTTTTTAAATTTCCCTTCTTTTTTAAATCAACTGTATGAAAAAAAAGTTAAAAAGAAAACAAACATACAATAAAAGAACATTTCAAAGAGACCATAACAAGGGAGTAAGAAAAAGACAACTAACCTAAGATAACTGCTTAACTTTCAACATGTTCCTACTCTACCCCAAGAAAGTTACATAATATAGCATCATTTCTGTGAACTTGTTCCTACTATATCCATCAGAAATTAACAGACCATAGTCATTCCTGGGCATCCCCAGAACGTTAAATAGCTTATCTGTTCTTCTTGGATTATTGTTCCCCCTTCCTTAATTGCTCTCTATTGCTAGTTCCCCTACATTCTACATTATAAACCATTTGTTTTACATTTTTCAAAGTTCACATTAGTGGTAGCATATAATATTTCTCTTTTTGTGCCTGGCTTATTTCGCTCAGCATTATGTCTTCAAGGTTCATCCATGTTGTCATATGTTTCACCAGATCGTTCCTTCTTACTGCCGCGTAGTATTCCATCGTGTGTATATACCACATTTTATTTATCCACTCATCTGTTGAAGGACATTTGGGTTGTTTCCATCTCTTGGCAATTGTGAATAATGCTGCTATGAACATTGGCGTGCAGATATCTGTTCGTGTCACTGCTTTCCGATCTTCCGGGTATATACCGAGAAGTGCAATCGCTGGATCGAATGGTAGCTCTATCTCTAGTTTTCTAAGGAACTGCCAGACTGACTTCCAGAGTGGCTGAACCATTATACAGTCCCACCAACAATGAATAAGAGTTCCAATTTCTCCACATCCCCTCCAGCATTTGTAGTTTCCTGTTTGTTTAATGGCAGCCATTCTAACCGGTGTTAGATGGTATCTCATTGTGGTCTTAATTTGCATCTCTCTAATAGCTAGTGAAGCTGAACATTTTTTCATGTGTTTCTTGGCCATTTGTGTTTCCTCTTCAGAGAACTGTCTTTTCATATCTTTTGCCCATTTTATAATTGGGCTGTCTGTACTGTTGTCATTGAGTTGTAGGATTTCTTTATATATGCAAGATATCAGTCTTTTGTCAGATACATGGTTTCCAAAAATTTTTTCCCATTGAGTTGGCTGCCTCTTCACCTTTTTGAGAAATTCCTTTGAGGTGCAGAAACTTCTAAGCTTGAGGAGTTCCCATTTATCTATTTTCTCTTTTGTTGCTTGTACTTTGGGTGTAAAGTCTAGGAAGTGGCCGCCTAATACAAGGTCTTGAAGATGTTTTCCTACATTATCTTCTAGGAGTTTTATGGTACTTTCTTTTATATTGAGATCTTTGGTCCATTTTGAGTTAATTTTTGTGTAGGGGGTGAGGTAGGGGTCCTCTTTCATTCTTTTGGATATGGATATCCAACTCTCCCAGCCCCATTTGTTGAAAAGACCATTATGACTCAGTTCAGTGACTTTGGGGGCCTTATCAAAGATCAGTCGGCCATAGATTTGAGGGTCTATCTCTGAATTCTCAATTCGATTCCATTGATCTATATGTCTATCTTTGTGCCAGTACCATGCTGTTTTGGCAACTGTGGCTTTATAATAAGCTTCAAAGTCAGGGAGTGTAAGTCCTCCCACTTCGTTTTTCTTTTTTAGAGTGTCTTTAGCAATTCGAGGCATCTTCCCTTTCCAAATAAATTTGATAACTAGCTTTTCCAAGTCTGCAAAGTAGGTTGTTGGAATTTTGATTGGGATTGCATTGAATCTGTAGATGAGTTTGGGTAGAATTGACATCTTAATGACATTTAGTCTTCCTATCCATGAACATGGAATATTTTTCCATCTTTTAAGGTCCCCTTCTGTTTCTTTTAGTAGAGTTATGTAGTTTTCTTTGTATAGGTCTTTTACATCTTTGGTTAAGTTTATTCCTAGGTACTTGATTTTTTTAGTTGCTATTGAAAATGGTATCTTTTTCTTGAGTGTTTCTTCAGTTTGTTCATTTCTAGCATATAGAAACATTACTGACTTATGTGCATTAATCTTGTATCCCGCTACTTTGCTAAATTTGTTTATTAGCTCTAGTAGCTGTATCGTCGATTTCTCAGGGTTTTCTAGATATAAGATCATATCATCTGCAAACAATGACAGTTTTACTTCTTCTTTTCCAATTTGGATGCCTTTTATTTCTTTGTCTTGCCAGATTGCCCTGGCTAGCACTTCCAGCACAATGTTGAATAACAGTGGTGACAGCGGGCATCCTTGTCTTGTTCCTGATCTTAGAGGGAAGGCTTTCAGTCTCTCACCACTGAGTACTATGCTGGCTGTGGGTTTTTCATATATGCTCTTTATCATGTTGAGGAAGTTTCCTTCAATTCCTACCTTTTGAAGTGTTTTTATCAAAAACGGATGCTGGATTTTGTCAAATGCTTTTTCAGCATCTATTGAGATGATCAATTGATTTTTCCCTTTTGACTTGTTAATGTGTTGTAATACATTGATTGATTTTCTTATGTTGAACCATCCTTGCATGCCTGGAATGAACCCCACTTGGTCATGGTGTATGATTTTTTTAATGTGTCTTTGGATTCGATTTGCAAGTATTTTGTTGAGGATTTTTGCATCTATATTCATTAGGGAGATTGGCCGGTAGTTTTCCTTTTTTGTAACATCTTTGCCTGGTTTTGGTATTAGTTTGATGTTAGCTTCATAAAATGAGTTAGGTAGTGTTCCATTTTCTTCAATGTTTTGAAAGAGTTTGAGTAAGATTGGTGTTAGTTCTTTCTGGAAAGTTTGGTAGAATTCCCCTGTGAAGCCATCTGGCCCTGGGCATTTATTTGTGGGAAGATTTTTGATGACTGATTGGATCTCTTTGCTTGTGATGGGTTGGTTGAGGTCTTCTATTTCTTCTCTGGTCAGTCTAGGTTGTTCATATGTTTCCAGGAAAATTGTCCATTTCTTCTACATTATCCAGTTTGTTGCCATACAGTTGTTCATAATATCCTCTTATAATTTTTTTAATTTCTTCAGGATCTGCAGTTATGTCACCTTTTTCATTCATTATTTTGTTTATATGGGTCTTCTCTCTTTTTGATTTTGTCAGTCTAGCTAAGGGCTTGTCAATCTTGTTGATCTTCTCAAAGAACCAACTTTTGGTGATATTTATCCTCTCTATTGTTTTTTTGTTCTCTATGTCATTGATTTCTGCTTTAATCCTTGTTATTTCTTTTCTTCTACTTGGTTTAGGATTAGTTTGCTGTTCATTTTCTAGCTTCTTCAGTTGATCCATTTGTTCTTTGATTTTGGCTCTTTCTTCCTTTTTAAAATATGCGTTTAGTGCTATAAATTTCCCCCTTAGCACTGCTTTTGCTGCATCCCATAGGTTTTGGTATGTTGTGTTCTCATTTTCATTCGTCTCTATATATTTAGCAATTTCTCTTGCTATTTCTTCTTTAACCCACTGATTGTTTAGGAGTGCGTTGTTTAACCTCCAGGTATTTGTGAATTTTCTAAGTCTCTGATGGTTATTGACTTCTAATTGTATTCCATTGTGGTCAGAGAATGTGCTTTGAATAATTTCAATCTTTTTAAATTTATTGAGGCTTGTTTTATGTCCCAGCATATGATCTATTCTGGAGAAAGTTCCGTGAGCACTAGAAAAGTATGTGTATCCTGGTGATTTGGGATGTAATGTCCTGTATATGTCTGTTAAATCTAATTCATTTATCAGATTGTTTAGGTTTTCAATTTCCTTATTGGTCTTCTGTCTGGTTGATCTATCTATAGGAGAGAGTGGGCATCTGATTTTTATCTATCACCAGCTATCGCTACCCCACCCACACATGCACTTTCATGCCCCAAATGAGCCCTTCCTAAGTGACTTCTCACGAGATTCTCGTCATTGGCAGGGTTCATTTGGAAATCTTCATGGGTGACAAAGCCCATGAAGGAGGGCAGGGGACTCAGAGGGGCAGCTTTCTCCTAAGAGCAGCTGTGGCCTAGGCTCAACAAGGGAGTGAGAGTGGAAACCCACACGTGGACTCTCTCCTGAACGTGGAGTCCACATCACCTTCCCTGAGACTTCTCAAAGTCACTGAACAGAAGCTGAGGGGCTGAATAACAAGTGGGTGTCACAGTCAGAAGGACAGGGCTGGTCCATCCTGAGGACACCTTAGTTTTGGTCACAATCTCTAAAACGTACTGGACTTTAATAAGACATCTCAATTTCATATGTGAAATACCCCAGTCCATTCTTTCTTTAGCATGACTAAAATCAAGCCAGATAATTTGGGGTGACTCTGTCTGTAAATGCAGATTTGGTACAAGCCATTTAAAATCACCTTACACAAAAATCATCTTCTCAAAATCTTAAGTCTACTGAAATTACCTGTGAAGAGCCATTTTCTCTCTTGAGAGCCAGGTGCTCTATCTTCAAGATAGTTGCTGAGTTGCAGGTACTGTGGTTGGTGCTGGTTTTGCTTTGGTGGGGCAGAAAAGAGGAGGCATTAAGAGATGCTTGAAACAAAACACACACAGACACACACACAGACACATACACACACATTCTTGGGGTGATGTTGTGGGAGGTACACACCCCATCACCCTAGCAGTGTTCTCACAAGAAATGTTTAACCTGAACACAATTGTGAGGAGATAATCCAGAACGTGGGTTTTTCTGCAGGATCAAACATGGTGTGATGGAGAACAGGGGAAGCTGCCGGGGGCTTGTCTGGATTGGGAGAGATGAAGACACATAACAGGCAGTGCAGTGTGTGGAAATTTGATTGAACCCTGAATTTTAAAAGTAAACAACTCAAAAGGACATTTTTTGGGGGGGAAATTTGAGTATGGGCTGCATGTTAGTTGAAGAGGGAGAATGTTCTTGTTCTTGGGTGATACAAGGCAACTTATTTAAGGGGGGCACACATCACAATGCCTACAGATTATTTTTGTATGGTTTGGCGAAAGGTAAGAGTGTGTGTGCCTGTGTGTCCATGTGTGTGTGGAGAGAGAGATGCAGTTAGTGTGGCAAGATAGTAACAGTTGGTCAATCTAGATGTAGATATAAAGATGTTCATTAGACAGTAATTTTCAACTCGGCTGTGGATTTGAAAACTTTTTAAATTAAATAATACTTTTTGTAAGGAAAAGTCACAAAAAAGACAAAGAAAAAAATGAGGAAACAATCTTTATAATAATTGTACCAAAGGTTTCCTGGTACAATTATCTTCCCTTTTTTTATACGGTGGGTCATACAGGTATTTTATATCCTTTTTAGAAATAATGAAATGACCCAAACTTATACATCCCTCTCTTGTCCTCTTTAATAAATGTCTCTCTCTCAAATGGCTCAGCACATCAGGAGCAGCTCTTCCTCACCCTGCTCCAGGGCATTTCTACCACCAGACTGAGTTTTTATGGAACCAAGAGATGGGCACTATCAAGAGCTAAGAGACACTAGTGGATACAGTCCAAGCATGGAATTCAAATTCAGCAGTTCAAACCAAATTAAATTAGGCCAGCTAACATCTGGATGTTTCAAAGACTCCAGATTGAAAGAGTTCATAGCTTACTTCCATGACAAATCCCATCTTCACACTGTGACAATGCTCCCAGAATGTCCTTGCAGATGCCAGCATCAGAAGGTGTGGCCCTTACGTCACAGCTGAGAAGGCTTTGGGCAGATTTTCCTCAGGCATAAGACAAGGTGGAGTTAGACTCAGGGTCCCCAAAGGAAAGGTTGAAGGAGATGGATACATTGACCTAAAGAACACAAGTTTTGTAGAGCAAGAGAGCACTGTTTCTGAGTTCCACCCTAATAAAATAAAGAATAGAAACTAGATGAATTCTCTATGGCTCCAATTCTTTGATGTTAGAAAAAGGTCAATTTTGGCTCAAGAACAAGAAAGAGTATTTTAACAGGGAAGTGGCCAAAGACGGAATGGTGGGATGCCTGTGTAAGTAGTAAGCTCTCCATCAAAGGAAGTATGAAAATGGGGGCTATGTGACCATTGGGTGACGTCTTATTTTACAGATAATTCAAGCATTAGACACAGTGACCTGAAAATCTCTAAGATGCCTTCTTCCTGACACCTTTCCCTCTTCTTTCATCTCGCCACAACGGAACAGCCTCCTTGAAATAAAGCCAGTGGCAATAATGCAGTTTTCCTAAAGAGTCCACCCTCTGCAAGGGCCATGTCCTTGGCTGTTTGGGATAGCTTGGAGCAGAACCATCGAAGCCTGTCGCCTGGCACAGCAGGGTGGGAGCAGGAGGCTAAGGTGCCTCTTGGGGAGCCTTCTAACCCCCAACATTGGTCTTTGTGCTTCACTCCCCCTGATCACCAGGTGCCCTCGACAGCCTGCTGTAAAGAATTCAGAGGCTCTCAAGCTCCCAGCAGGAAAACCTTGGAGCCCTGTTGTTGGAAATAGCTCCCAACCTGCATCTCAGGCAGGTATTTTTAGGTCCTGTCTTGAAGACATAAAAACTTTCATACATTTTAGCTTCTTTGTCTGGAGTCACTGCAACCCCAGACATGTCATTGAAATGGGGTATAATTGTGGTCTCCTCCACCCACCAATCTGAACGAGTCTAAAAGAGCTTCCTGCTGTGCAGCAGAGAGCATGGAGAGCCTTTTCTGGCAAAGGAAAGTCAAAATGGATTTTTAAAAATAATAATATGTTGATCAAGAAGAGAAAAAAAATCGACTGAGGAGAGGGGGCTCTGAATTTGGGCTGATAGGGAGATGAAGGTTACCTATTATTTTGTAACCTGGTCTTAGCTCTCCTTTATAAGCTATAGAATTCAAGCACTGAAGAACTAAAGTCTCATATTTGAGGTTAGGAAATAAAGATGCTGAGGCTAATTTGAGTTAGATCAATGGCTGTTATTAATATGAGGTGCTCTGAGGAATAATTATAATTGTCAATCACTGGGCATAGCCTGACATTAGAAGGAGAAATAGAAGCGAAATTAAAACGATGCAGGCCACATATGTGGAATTGGCAAGGTGGATTTTGATAGTGTGTGGGAGCTGGGAGAAGGAATGTCTCCAAGGGGACCTGGCAACCATCTCATTATGGGCAAGTCAACAAAGATGACACAGGGGCTGTGTTTTCTGGGCATGCAGGGAGAACTATCTCAAGGGCAGATGTTCTAACTGTGGGGCAATTGGTCCCAACTGTCTCACTTGCATGTATGGAGCTAAATTGTCACAGCTCAGATGGCCATAAAAAAGCAACATTGTTGAGGCTACTTCAGCTAAGGTGTGACTGACCTCATTCAGGATGGGTCTTAATACTATTACTTGAGTCCTTCATAAGCAGAACAAATACAGAGAGATAGAAAGCCACAGGAGCAAGAAGCTGAAATCAATGAAACGCAGAAGAGAAGGGAGAGACCAGCAGATGCTGCCATGTGCCTTGCCATGTGGTAGAGGAGCCGAGGATCGCCAGCAGCCAGTCTTCAGAAGGAAAGCATCTCCTTGTTGATGCCTTGATTTGGACAATTTCTCCCCCTCAAAAATGTAAGCTAATAAATTCCCATTCAAGCCAAACCACTCCATGATATCCGCTTCAAGCAGCCTGGGAAACTAAAACAATGTTACAGTTATGCCTATTGTCAGTGGTGCTTGATATCAGATACAAAGAGAAGTTTACTGGCGTGAAGGGTGTTAGTGGAGTTGGTTTAAAGAGATGCTAGGTCTTTTTCATAGAAGTAAAATGGTAAAGCTTTTTGCCATGAGGTCCAGAAAGGTGATCACCAATGGTCAATTTTCTAAGCTTAACTTGACTGGAAGAGGAAAGGAGGAAAGGAAGAAAGCAAACACCATCCCGCAGGAATGGAATGTAAGGAGGCTCAGAGAACAAACCCCGAGTATCCCACGTGAAAGTTCTCTCAATAGTCCCAGCTGCCTTCGGAAGCCAAAGTCTGGTTTACATGGATTAGGAAAGGTCTGGCTATATAATTTGCAGGGCTCAGTGCAAAATGCAAATGCAGGGGCTCTTGTTCAAAAATTATTAATTCTATCCAGACAGCAATAGTAGAGCACGTAACCGAGTGCCAGCCCTACTGAACGCAGGGCCCTGTGTGACTGCACAGGGTGACTGCCCATTAGAGAGAAAATCCCCACCTGATTGTTACTGAAATCCAGAGTGTTAGGAGGCACAGGGCCTAATTCTGGCCACAAAGAGACTCTTCTAACCTTATTGAATAACTGGTAAGAAAAAGTCAAAATGGATTTTTAAAAATAATATGTTGATCAAGAAGAGAAAAAAATCTTCAAAGGGAGGGGGCTCTGATTTTGGGTACAACAGCCCAATGGTTATGCTTCTAAAAAGCCAGGCTATGAAGGATTCACTATTTAATACATGACATTTAAGGCAGAAAACCTGATCCTTGTCAAGCTTCATTCTCCACATGCAAAAAATAAAATAAAAATAAAAAATCCTTAGCAGACTTTACTGAGTACAGTACTGATAACTTTTATGTTGATCCTCATAACAACCCTATAAAGAAGGTACCATGTTACTCCGTATCCTAAAGATGAGAGAACTAAGGCTTCGTGGGGCTAAATATCAGGCCCAAGAATCTTCAGCTACTGAATCGGCAGAGCCTGAATTCTGAGTTCTGGACTGAATCCTTAACCATTAAACCACACTACCTCCCTTCTGGAAGCACGGCCTCACTTTCTTTTTGTGACTATTCTTTGGAATCATCTATGCCATTTGACAATTAAGTGGGGCGAGGTTATGACACTCCGAAAGGCAGGTGGAGAATGAGTGGGCCAATCAGAACTCGAACACAGTCCGGACACAAGATTCCATAATTGAACTAAGAAAGAAAAAAGTGCTTGGCTCCCAAACACCCTTTTGCATTCGTAGAGTCACAGTGTCTGAGGACCCAGATCTGGTAAGGGCCTCAGTATGTCACAGGGCCACACCTTTCGGTGGAGTGACAGCCAAGCCAGGTGTACCTACCAAGGGCCACAGATGACAAAGCCTGAGGGAACAGACCATCCCACAAATGCCCATAAAGTCATTTTAGCTTCAAGCTGTGTTTGGAGATAGCCAGAAAAAAAAGAAAACAAAAACAACCTGGCCTAAGCAGGCTGTAAAATTTCAGAGCTGAGCAGAGAAGTGTTTCATGCTAACTTTTCATTTAAAAAGTCGAAAAGCAGACAGGGAAAGTTAATTAAGTAATAACTTAGTTGCTGAGAAAACTTTGTTCCTGGTTGGAAGGAAATCACCCTTGGGTTGGAAGCAAAAGCACAGAGCAGGGAAATGTGGTTCAGCTTAATTTTACATCTTTTCAGTTTTCTACCCTGGTTGCAAAGATCAGGGGAGAAGGGGATATAAGAAAAAGAAGTCTTTTTCATATACTCCCAGGATTTGCAAGCAGCTCGCTTTCATGAAAGGAACTGTTTTATCAATAAGCACCAAGCATAAGCCAACTCGGTGTCAGTATTAACACAGCATCCTTAGTCTGAAACGAGAGTCTGAAACAAGAGGTGGATTGGCAGGAGGCCCATGGGTCCAAGGTGTCAGCCCCTATCTGGTTTGTGATGTTGTTCCCACTGTTTTGTTGGAATCTCTGTTGGCTTTGATATTTCTGCCACTTGCAGAGGGCTTCTCAAACGCAGGAATTACTGTTTTGTTTATCTTTGTATCCCTTGTGCTTTACCTGTTATATAGTAGTCTCAATAAATTGAAATGGCAACAGTTGATTGAGTGGGAGAAGGGATTTGTTTGAGATCCAACTAACTTATTTCTATTCCTTTAAATCTTGCTCCCTCTATATGTTGACTTTTGTTTGTAGGCTGAAAAGAACCATTTGATATTTTTAGCAACTGACACTGTCATTTTAATAAACCATTAACATATGCCGGATAAAAAGAAAAAAAAATGGTTTTACCATATGCTCCTTGTACATGTCCCAATTATGCAAGCCTGGGGAGATAAAACTATATTTGTTGACTAACCAACTGCAGTACCATTTCTCTGATAACGGCTTCTGAAATATTAAGCACAGCTCTTTGGAGGCAATAACCATTGCTTTAAACAAGCTCCCAGAATGAAATACAGTAAATAAGAGCAAATGCCACTACCAGCTCTAATTTCAGGTACTGGAATCTGCCTCTACCATCTTTAATTTTAGGTCCCAGAATCCTTAAAGATGTTGAGTAAAAATTATTCTCGAACATTTAGCATCGGGGGTCCCACACTCTAATTGCATCTACTCCTGTCCATCCCAGTAAAGCTACATGCAAGTCCTGTACTTTTTATGAAACATTTGCTGTGTGAGATGATGGTCTTCTGCTTCTACATGGGTGGGTCGTCACTATCAAAGGTGAGTTTCTGCGCACTCGAGCTCTGCAATACCAAATGGGTTCTGTCCTTTAGCTGCTGCTGCCTTGCCAGACACTTTCCAGCTATAAGAACAGCCAGGGAGGATCAGAAACAGCATTCAAATAGGTGCCTGGTTTCAAACCATTGTACACCCTCTCCCCAAACAAGTGACTGGTGGATCCTCCCAACCCTTATTCTCCCATTCAAGTTGGGGAGGATCACAACAAAAGGCAAAGAAAATGGGGAGCAAGAAGAGAGGGCAGCCCCGCATGCACGACTAAATGTCAGGTTGTACAGGAGAGTTATAATTAAAGTTCAAGATGACAGATAACTATAAAATCAGATTGGTTCCTTTCCACATGGAAGGAAAACATAATGTTGTCGTTCAAGCCAAGCTTTTTTGCAAATTGAAATAACAGTTTTATTTGGAGCTATTTTTAAAGGTCCATTAATTAAAAATTGGAAGCCATGCCAATGCAAGAAATTCCATAAAAGGTGTTAGATTTAATGGTCGCCAAGGACTATAATTAAAAGATGATGTTATCTGAATATCAAATGCTCTAAATCCATGTTTGTTTTTTATTGAAAATAAACAAATTCAGAAGTAAAAAAAGATAGAAAAGATATGTGCAAAATGTAATGATAATGGTTGACTTCTAAACAGCCAGGGAAATTATAGTCATCATGTGTGGGAAAAGAACAAACACCTCTTAATTGCATTTCATTATAACGTACCTTTCTCTGCTCGGTTGTATATATTAATTATAAAAATCGTGTTGCACAGTGGAGAGGCTCTACAATAGCTTTTTCCCCCCTTCCTCTAATTCTGTCTGAAGCAGGATGGATGAACAATGTCATCTGTCATCTGCAAAAAGAGCTTTCAAAGACAAAATCATAAAAAGAACGAAAGGCTATTATATAAAAAAGAAAAAAAAAATGCTTTGATTTCACGGATTTTCCACCTATTAATGTTTAAGGTTATCTGTTCTTTTAGAAAAGTATCTTCTCATATTGTTTTGTATGTGTATGTTCGGGTAACATCACTTTCTGATAACTGTATCACATGGCATATGCATTACGTAGGTAATTGCTAATGGATGGGAGGGGGACGACGGTGGGAAGCAAGCATTATTATGGAAAGATGCCATGCAGGACTTGAAGGATTTTGTAAGATGAAGTAAGATAGGAAAGTAATGGGTTGGCTCTGAGGCTAGTGCTTTGATACGGATAACCAGCTGCTTTCTATCTCTGCCAAGGACAGTGATGGGGAGAGTTACCATTTTTAAGGCTTAATGTAGATTCTACAACAACGACTTTCTGACAGCAGGTGTTTCGAGATGATGGGATGGGGTAAGCCAAAATGGCATTAGGAATTCCCCCGTATCAGAAACTTTCCAAACAGGAGAGATCCATCTGTTTGGCAAGGGTTAGGATGTGATTCTAGAGAGAGCTGGGGACCTGGGCTCTAAGGGGGTATATATGCATAATTGTGTTTGTCTGGGCAGAGTTCCCTAGCTAACCAGATTCTTGGCTGAATCTATAGTCCAGAAAGGTTTAAGAACTGATGTGTTAGGGCCTTGGTACTCAATGTGTGGTCCACAGAACAGCAACATCGGCACCAACTGGGAGCTGATTGGAAATGGAGAACAAGATGAGCCATGATAGGTATCCACACCCATCCATGGTGCTTCAGAGCCCCAGCTGTGTTTCTCCATCACATCTTTGGATCCCACAAGCTCAGGTTCAGTCCTGGGCCCTGGCATTGACCAGCTGTGTGACCTCAGCCCCTCCGGAGGTGGCAACTGTATGTTCCTCATGAGTGCTGTGAAAATTTAATGGGATAATAAGTGTATAGCCTTTAACAGAAAGTCTGACTATTTTTATTATATATGCCCTGGATTTTGTCAGATTCTGAAAATTATCCATGACAACAAAAATGCACTGATGTAGTCTAGAGCAGTGGTCCTTACTCAGGGGCCATTTGGCAATGTCTAGAAACATTTTTGATTGCCAGGCTGGAGGAAGGGTGCTACTGACGTCCGGTGGGTAGAAGCCAGGGGTGCTGCTAAACATCCTACAGGGCACAGGAGAGGCTCTCCCAGTGTAGAATCACCTCACCCAAAATGTCAATAGTGCTGAGGCTGAGAACTCTGGTCCAGAAGCCAGGGCATGAAGACACTGACTCAAGAGAGATCCTGAGCTACCATGAGTTATTGAGAGGCTACTTGGCACTACTGTTTACTTGTAAAGGGAAAAGAGAACTGCCACCCTCTAGCACACCAAAAACCTGAGTAAGGTTCAGAGGGAGATTTCATCTCTGCAGGGAAGCAAAGCAATAATGGATCAACCTATCAGAATGAGGTCCCCCTAAGGCTCTCCTGGCATCTATATCTCAGCACCCTGTTTATTTCTTGGGAGTACCCTCTGTGCTTGGTAATTAATTATTGTTCTATTATTTTCTTGGTTCTGCTCTGCCTTGATAGATTTTGATAGATGTCTCATCAGCCTAGGCTGTAACTATATCTCTGATACCTAGTCTTATGCTAGTGCATCTCTAGTTCCCACAGCATTTGCTAAATGAGTAAGTTTATGCCAGGCTTGGCTCATGGATATCAGTGAGACTTACCAGGCAGTTTAATTTACCTGTCCTCCTGGTCCCTCCATCTCTTTTTAAAGACTTGAGACAAAAATAGAATAAATCCTTGAGTTTGGGGTTATTTTGGAATCTCATAAGGATTCCCAGAAATGAGATGAGATAAAAAGAGGAGGAAATGAGCAGGTGCACTCCCACCCCCCAGCAGCCCAGCAGAGTGGGAATGAAAGCAGACTTTACCACATTTATTTTTTAAGAAAGAGAAAAAAGGTTATGGACTCGGGGGTCCGGTGGAAGTGGGTCCAAATTAGCGTCACCATTTACTGGCATGTAGTTTTAGCAATTTGCTCAACTGCTCAAAGACTTAGTGTCCTCACCTTTAAAATGGGATGAATCATTAGAATGACCTCAGAAGGGACTTTGAGAATGAAAGGAGACTGCTCGATCACTCAACAGATCCTGACTGCGTGCTTACTCTGTGTAGGGCCCCAAGATATATAAGCCGCTCAGCACAGTGGCTGACATGGGATAAGTATCTAGACCTAACTCCAGGTAGTATGGCCGCCACTGGTCCTCTCACAGGCAAGCTGGGTTCAGGAAGAGCCCAGCAGGGATCCCTGTCTTTTGTGGCTCAGCAGCATCACTTGGGCAAGAGTTGTGGTGACTTACGGATGGCGCCATCTTGGTGCCCAACGGTAGTGGGCTTAGTAAAAAGAATCAAACAGTAGTTTAAAATAATTGAAGTTAGCAAATTAAGGGTCCTTTACCAGCTTTCCTTAAGAACTCTCCAAAATTAGGTGGGAAGGGCACATCAAAGTAGTCTGGGAAAACAAATTTTTGCCTTAGGGTATCAAAGAAAAATGTTTGTGAAAGATGTTTTCTCACCGGCTTAACTGCAATATCTGAAAAACCAGCCCAATCTAAAAATCCAAGGAAAGGGAGAATCACTTGGTAAATTGGGAAAGACAATACAATGAAATTCTTCATTGGCTACTAAAAAATTAAAATTATTGAAGTTTACATAAAATATGCAAAACGTGTATGTGCACAATACCTACGTGAAAATCTAGCTATTTAGTCAAATTGCCCAAAGTAAAATGCAAGAAATGATTAGAGTTATATTGGAGTGGTAGATTAAGAGCACTGTCAATTTTTTTTTCATCCTGAAATCTTCTTTAATGTTCCTAAAACCTTTTTTTCTGGTTAAAAAATATCAATAATAATAATTAAATACTTTAGTATTAGATTAATCACTAGGAATTTTCCAACTTTGGAAGAAACACTGCAAGCAAGATCCCAGAATGGGAGAAATAAATCAAAACACATTGGAAAAATTAAATATGGCCAGTGGGTAAACTGCAATTACCTAGTGCCTAACACTTTGAAACAGAATGTTACGCAGATGGTCATATGCATGCTTAACTGTAGAGAAAAGAAGCAGAAAGAAAACACTGTACTTTGAAAGCAGGGATTCACTGTGTAAATTTTCATCGCTCTTCAAATGTGATCTTTGTACAACCGTGTCCTGGACCGTGGCCACTCACTCTCAGGGCATACTGAAATGTTCAGATGCTCGTGCATTTGGCTCAGAAAGATCTATCTCCAAATCTCTCCTACGTTGCTGCTTGACTCTGAGCAAGTTGCTTAACTTGTCTGAACTTCTGTTCCCTCATCTGTAACCTGGAAATAGTAATCCCCATCCATAGCACTGCTTTGAGGGTTAGAAAATAGAATATATTTGAAACACCTAACACAGAAAAATGCTAGATAAATCTCTGTTAATTTTAATGTTAACAGTACCATTCTAATAGATGGTTAGCACACTCATTTTCCTTTCTACCTTTCAGCTGGGTCATAGGCTAGCATGTTTGGGGTACTTGGACAAGAGCAGATTTTTTTGGTTGTTTCCTCCACTCCAACTCTCAACTCCGACTCTCAACTTCTGAGATTCTTCCCATTAATTGCTGCTCCCTGCGCTGTGACAGCTGTGTTTTTCCTGTTTGGTAGTTGATAAATCAATCAAAAGATGCTTTTGTAATGTAGTGATTTAGGGGTTGCTTAAATGCCTGATGGAAGGCGTGGCACTGACAGCTCCCCTGGAGACAGGGAGGGGGTTTGTGTCTTTACTAGAGGATGTTCCCAGGGGGTGTCAAACAGGTGCTCCAACCCAAACCCACCCAGCACAACCATCCAGCAAGCTGGGTAAATGGCCACCTGAGGCCAACCTAGTTCTAGTTTCAATGACAATGGTTGTTTAAGAGCTAATAGCACAGCAATCCTGTTTCAGCAGCATTGTCCTCAATCTCCAGCCTATGTTGCTTTCCCTCATCCCTCTCTTTCTGCCAGTGATTCCTGCTCAAAACTCATCTGACCTGTGTCCCATGCCTTCAAAACCCTGTCCTCTATAGGGGAGATCTAGTTCTCAGATCAGCATATTCCTGGTAACGTCTCAATATCTGATACCAGCTTATTGAGCAAACTTTCTGCAGAAAACATTTGGATTTTAAGGTGGGTTTCCTCCAAACCATCTGCAATTCAGTTAATTGATTGTGTGCCTCCTGGGTGGTGAGGATAGTACTAGAGGCTTAGAAGGAAGTGGATATAAATACCAACAAGCACCATCCTGACTTCAAGGAGCTCAGAGATGAACTGGGGAGGAGGGGGGGAGGTCACATGGATACCTCAGAGTGGTGCAAAAAAAAAAAAATTAATAAGGACTAATTAGAGTGTAATCAAAGCAGGAAGCCTTCACCAAGGAGGAATGAAGGCATCTGATTACAGGGCCAGGTGAGGAAGTGATGGAGGGGCAGGGTATTACAGAACGAGAAGGTTTTCAGTGGGCAGAAAGTAAATGGCACCCTGGCTAAGGCGATGACACGATCAAGGGCACAGAGTCACAAAAGTGCATTGTGTACAAGGGACAGTGGATGGTGGCGAGGACATTGGTCATATGGCGGAGACGATGGCATGAAGCCCATTGTACTAACAACAGCCATTGTCCTAACCGCCCTCCATTCATTGAGAACCTATTGTGTTCCAGATCCTACAGTAGGAACATCTGTTAAGATGTATTGAGGATTTACTATATGGGGCACTGTGCTAACACTTGATATGAACTTGTATCACTAGGTAAATAAGGTCTGTTATCTGTTAGAGAGTTTTGAGTTCCTGCTCTGCTTTGGAGTAGATGCTAATATACCAAAATATTCCTCAAGCTACGTGAGCTTTTGACCCCAGCTCCAACTTGTGTGACCCTGGACAAGTTTTTCCCTGCCTCTGAAGCTCAGTTTTCTCATCTACAACATGAAATGCAGTTAAAATAGTGCCTTTACTGGGTGGTTGGGAAGAGTAAATGAGAGACCTAAATGAGAAGTACCTAAAAAGTACCCAGCTCATGTGCAGGTAGCCACGGGACTGCAGGAGCCCAGAGAAGGGGTCCCAATCCAGCCTGCCGGTGGTGGGGCTAGGGAAGAGTGATGCGGGCTGAGGAAACAGAAGGCTTAGAGGAGCTACAGGGATTAGTCAGTGGGTCGGAACTTGACCCCAAGGGCACTGGGGAGCCTGGAAGGGTCTGAGGCAGGATGACACGTTAGCGAAGTCACTCCACTACAGGGTCGGAGAAGCTGTGCTGGTTTGAATGTATTATGTCCCCCAGAATGCCATTATCCTTGATGTAATCTTGTGTGGGCAGATGTATCAGTGTTGATTAGACTGTAATTCTTTGAGTGTTTCCGTGCAGATGCACCCCACCCAATTGTGGGTGATGATTCTGATTGGATAATTTCCATGGAGGTGTGGCCCCGCCCATTTGGCATGGGCCTTGATTAGTTCACTGGAGCCCTATAAAAGCTCAGACAGAAGGAGCGAGCTTGCCACAGTCAAGAGGGGCACTTTGAAGAATGCACAGGAGCTGAGAGAGGAGCTGCAGTTTACAGAGACATTTTGGAGATGGCCTTTGAAAGCAGACTTTTGCTCCAGAGAAGCTAAGAGAGGACAAATGCCCCAAGAGCAACTGAGAGTGACACTTTGGAGAGAAGCTGAAGCCTAGAGAGGAACATCCTGGGAGAAAGCCATTTTGAAGCCAGAACTCCAGAGCAGACACCAGCCATGTGCCTTCCCAGCTAACAGAGGTTTTCTGGATGCCATTGGCCATCCTCCCGTGAAGTTACCCCGTTGTTGATGCATTACCTTGGACACTTTATGGCCTTAAGACTGTAACTGTGTAACCAAATAAACCCCCTTTTATAAAAACTAAAAAAAAAAAGTACCCAGCTCAGAGCCTGACCCGTGGTAAGCATTTGATAAATGATAAATGATGATGATGATGATGATGGCGACGATGACCACGATGAATCCACCACCGCCAGTTTACTGAAGGTCCATGTAGCCAATTGAGGACATAAAGATCGAGAAAGGACATTCCATTTAATTTTTTTTTGTTTGTTTTCTAGCACCTGACATGCTCTTCCTTTTTCCAAATCATCAGATGAAGGGTTGGACTTGATATCTTGGAAGAGTGCTTCCTGCTCTAAGACACCCATTTTTTCAGTGGCTCCTCAAATGTCCTCCAGGAAACCTTGCCAGACTTCATGAAATCCACAAAGCTCTTTCCCTCTTCTAAATGCCTAGCTCTTGTTCATCCCAGCTTGTTCATTCTCATGTGAACTGGCCCAAGGCGAAAGGCAGCTCCTCTTAGCCTCTGAATCTCCCCAATTGTCTTGGAAGGAGGGGGATGGGGTCAGGGACTCTCCAGCTGTGCCCACATCTGTCATTCACCCACCAACATACACCCAACTGCTGGGCAACTCTCTCAACCGTTTCCTACCCAGCTTCCTTCTTAAATTCCACATCAAGGTTGAAATCCCACACCTCAGACCACTCTCTTCTTGAAAACTTTATTGTTCTGATGAAAACCTGCCACAATCCATCTTTCATTGTCTCTTGACTCAATATCTCTACATTTTAAGGTGTTTGGGGTTTAAGGCTTTTTTAAAACAATTTCATCAAGTATTTAAATCAATCTCTCTCTTCTTTATTGATAGATACTCAAGCCTGCTGATTAACTTTTCAATCAAAGCTGCCTACAACACGCACACTGGTGCAGGCGACGATTGCAGCTTTGGCGGCAACTGAAGTAGTCATTTAGCTGGCTTCCTCAGTGTTTCTAGCTGCCCTCCTCAAGCAAAGGAAATTTCAGGGTTGGCCTCAATTTGATTGCTCAAAGAGCCTGGTGACAAAAGCTATTTGACTGAAACTAAATTTCCTGCATGCATCTGGATTTGCTGAAATTTCTGGAACTCACCTACTACGCACAGGGCCTGACAAAGAAGCCATGCATTTGAAAGGAAAAAAAAAAGAAAACACAAAAGACAAAGAATAATAACATTTTTTCTTGTCCCCCTGGCCCATGAAACATTGAGGAGAGTTGATTAGGATACCCTTTAATAGAATCACAATCCTTTTGATAGACAGGTACTCTTTTACATGTAGGTATACCAGATATCACTCAGGATGCTTGCACAGAAAGGCTAAAGGGAAAGTGGGAAGAGCAAAATAGCAATGGTGATAATAATAATAGCTAACATACATCCAGCACTTACTATGTGTCTGGCTCTGTGCTGAATCTGTCCGTCTGTGATTTCATAGCCCTCAGACAACTTTCTATGTGCAAAAGGATTTTTCTCCTGCTTTTACAGTTGAGAAAACGGAAACCTAGAGATGTTAAGTAGCTTGTCACAGGTCACACAGCTAGTAAATGGTAGAGTCAAGGAACTAATCCAGGCACTCTGACCCAGGAGCCTACTTTCTTGAACACTAGTTCACTGGGCTTATCTTGTCTTCAGTCTACATTGGACTGAGAACTCATTTAGGGTGGTGGCAACATCTTCCTCTTCTTTATCTCCTTCAGAGTTGCCTAGCAGCCTGGCAAATCAATTTTTTTTTTTCCAGTAAATATCCACTAAGTGTCAAATCTGGGCCAGACCATTTCTGGACACCACGGATACTAATGAAACTGGTAGCCCACACCTCAGTCTTCGTAGGGTTAAAGTTGTAGTGGGTGAACGGCTCTGCTTTGATCCTTGGTTTGCTGTGACAAACGCATTGTGTTCCAGGCCTTGGCTTAAAGCCAAATTCTCTGGTTTTCTAGGGAGCAGGTCATGAGCCTTAGACTACACTTGTCCAGCCTGGGAGGCCACGAGACTGTCTTGGTCATAGCCTCTGAATAGTATTCTCCTCGTGACCTAATTTCTTTTCTTCCAGAATGGACAAAACAAAGACATCCAGTTTAGGGGACAGGTCGAGAGATAAACAGAAAGAAATAGTGTTCCAGCAGTTAGACTGTAGAGAGGAAGGCTAGAGATGGGGAACCTCCCTTGTGCAGAGCCCATCTCTCCAACTGTATATTCTAATTGAAGAGTACTTTTAATCTACTTTGTATGTCATCAACATCATCAAGTCTCTCTTGATTGGAAACTTCTGGAAAGTGAGGCTGAGAACATTGGGGTTAAATGGACCAGAGTAATGTTAGTTCACAGAAAGCACCACAGCAGATGGCTGGCTATTACAGCCAAATTCTAAACTTCCTTTTCAGAACTTCAGTAACTTACTGTCCCTTTCTGCGATTCAGCATTTCCAACAGTAAAATACAAGTTTTACTACTGGCTCCATCTTCTGGGTCTTGTTCCACAAGTCATGTTCTGCGATGTGTCTTCGATGACAGCGTCTAAGCTAGTTTTACCCATTGTTTCGCCTCATGTTGAGTCTAGCTGGGACATGGGTGAGGCCAGAGTAAATGGAAAAATAGCTGCCAGTCCAGAGGCCTCTACCAGGAATGCTGGGATCCAGGAACGAATCTTTCTGGAAAGATTGGTGTAAAGAAAGCAGAAGTGAGCATGCCCCTCAGTGGCTCCCAGGTAAATCTTGCCAAACCGCGTCATGTTACCCATCCACTTCAGCACCAGCAGCCTTTTGTCAAGAAAGGTAAGGAAGAGCTCCTGATGATGGCCGCTGAGTTCTCCTTGACTCAGGTTTCAATCTTCACACTGATTTCTATTCTCATTACTTAATTTCCTTCTCATCAGGCAGAATTAAATACCAAATACCATACCCAGGTCTTCTAAAGTCCAATTGCCCAAACGCTTTGTTTCCAACTTAAATAAAAGTTTAAATTTCCTCTTCCCCTGCTCAAATTTCTGCCAAAACAGTCATCAGCGATGAAATTTTTTAAGATAATTAGCATATCAGATATCTGTAATAAGCTAATAAGGTATTTGTTGGATTGTACTTCTCTGGTTAGCTGTTATTAATCACAAATATTATTCATGTTGTTGGAAATATTCCTGTTGGCGGATGTTTTTCTGCTCGAGGGATTCCAGCTAAAGTCTTCAGCTATAGATGAGCCCCCACCCCCAGCCCCCCACCCCAATGAGAGGCGAGATTTGATCGTGTCTTGTTCAACAGGGTTAACCTTCAGGGGAACAGCATTAAGGGAAGTAATTATCCATTCACACTGAGCTGGCTACAAATAAAGTGAGAAAATCACCTTCTCAGAACTCACATGAAAAACATAATGTAGTTAATATTAAATAAAGGGATTGGGCAACCCAGCCTCTTTTTACAGTGTGTGCTGATGTGTCCTTGATCAGGGGCTGTTTTGCTTATGATTAATGAATGACTCACCTTGGGCTGTGTTCCGTTCAATGCATACCTCATTATAAATTTGAAGAGGTCATTTGTTCCATGGATTTAAAATAAAAACTTCTTTGTACAGTCAGAAGGTTAAGAGTTTTGATATTGGTCCTGGCACAAAATTAGGGCAAAGAGAACGCAGAGGCATTTATTTGGGGTCGATTCTTTGTTGTTGTTGTTCCTTTTTGACTTTCAGAATGTGGAGAGAAATTCAAAGCCTGGTCCCTGATTTCAAAGTAGATCCTAAAATTATATAGCCTGGGCCCAGCTTCCCTGTGGCAGAAACACCACCCTACATGTGCCTTGAATCAGAAAAGCTTCCTGTTGGTAAGACTGACAGAGGGACAGCTTTCCATGCTCCACACGGAGGAACTTGCAGGGTGGGGGGTACACCCAAATAGCATTAAAACAAATGAAAAATCAACAAAATCTGAGGCTCAAGTACTTAGAGAGGGTCAGTTCTTTTTCTTCTTTCCACATAGTCTACCAGACTCCTTTAATAATTCTTTTCTTCTTTAATGCTGTCTTCTGAGTTCATTTTAGTTTAATTTCACTCATATTTATATGTCAGAATGAGGAGTTTGCACTGTAATTTGCCAGACCCCACAAAACTCAACATAGATGCAAAGGGTCGTAACTGGAAAAAATGGTATGCCTGTTTTATACAAGATTCCTGATAAATAAAACACTCTGATAAGGAAATATCTGTGTATCTCCATTATCACTATATGCGCACCCACATAACACATATACCAGGGGGACAGATAGACCTTCAGGTTTATATTTTGTTTTTTTAAAGCAAATGGGGAGAGCCACTATGCAAGAGAGGGAGCAAGGGGGTTTGGGACTGGGCCCCCAGTGGGCAGCGAGCACATTCCCGATCACCCTCATTGCCAGCAGTGCACACACACAAACATGAGGTCTGACTACCTGCGCGTCCCACCACAGCTCAGTTAATGATCTTTCCGCAGGGGTATGTGTGTTCACTTGTGCATGCAGATGAGAGCTTGTCACGCAGAAATGAAAGCATGAGCATGAGCGGACCTTGGCAGTTGACTAAGGATTTCCACTTCGTGGTAGACATAGTTCACTAGTCACCTAACCAACTTTTTTTCACAGTCAAGTTATTTCTTTATGTGTGAGAGAAACTATGTCCTTTGATCACAGCCATTAAGATGGGATTAAATAACAGCAAATCCCACCGACCAGAGCGTTATTCCTGGCTCCGCCATGAAGTTGCTCTGTGACCTTGGGCAAGGCTTTGCCCTCTCTGGGCTTCAAGGCTATCACTGTAAAATGAGGGCTTTAGACTAGATAGCCTGCTCCCACCATTGAGGTTCTATATCTTTTTTTTCTTGAAACAATGCCCCTTGTCAATGTTCTGTCATTCTGTTCTAGAAATGTCTTCTTGGTGAAGTTAGAGTCTTGGTGTTTCACAAACTAAACTCAGAAGACCAATGTTTTGTCCTTTTCCATAACCTCCATTTACCTTATAGACCTGTGAGCACCTATTAGATACTAAATACATATGGGTTTTGTTGGTTATTATCACTAAGTAGTGTTGTGGCTAGCCTGCAGACTGCTCACCTCCATGGCAAACAGACAAATGCTTTTTACACCTAGAAATAGAGGTCTCTTTTATCTTCTGACTTCATCAACAAAAATACCACAGCTGGAATCATATTATACTAAGGAAAACACCAAGCACAATCCCCTTAGTGATACTTCAAGACAATTCAACAGCTTCCAAAGATTTTTTTAGACGGATCAGCCCATGCTTGCAGTAGGATTAGAGGGAGGCCTTGAGAGCCAATGATTCCTTTGCTTGAACTGGTTAATCTCTATCGAGGATTCCTGTTACTTTTTCCAATGCTGCATCTATTTTTGGGTTTGCTAGTAGCACATCACTTTTCCTTAATACAACCAAACTTTTCTCAGTCCTTGGAGTTCACTGGTGACGAACCCCAACTGCAAGTTCCAAAGGTGTCATGTGAACTAGGCTTGGCCAATCAACGCAGAGCGTATTCCTCCAGAAAGATTGGCTCAGAGAGGTCATGTGATTAAGAAGAACCGAAGAGTTTCCCAGAGACTTTTGCTGGGAAAAAGAGATGGCAAAGACGTCCTCTCTCTGCAGGTAGTGCTGGGCTATTACACTGTAACCTGCTTTTGCTGGTAACCATCTTTTCTATTAAATCAGAAAAGCCTGGCTGATGACAGAACATAGGAAAGGAGACTCGAGTGAGAGAGAGGGAAAGAGAGAGAGGGAGAGATTTCTGATGGTGCCATTTCATTCCCCGAATCCTGCCTGTGTTCCCTGGTCTTATTACATGTATGCCAAGAAATTCCTTTTCCAGCATAAGCCAATTTGATTTATGTTTCTATCTATTTACAGTTAAAATGATCCTGAAAAGAATATTTAAAAATTATAATCATCCTTTATTTGTGTGTGGTCCTTTATGGTTTACAAAGCCCTTTCGTTTTTTCCCTCATTTAATCATCTTTGCGAACGTGAGAGGGAAGTAGCGTGATGACGTGGACTGACAGAGAGTTGGCACGTTAGTTCCATTCACTCTTGTAGAGATTATCAAGTGTCCGCCATGTGCCAGGCTCTGGACTAAGTGTTAGGGAGTGTAGAGGACAAATCAGATGTCATGTCTATTTTCTTGGGACCCCTAGTGAGGAGCAGACAATTACCACCAATTAAACAAGTGACCGTTTTGTTAGAAGAGCCTATCTGTGTGCATGTAACAAAGGAGCAGTCCCAGGAGGACTGGAAGGACAAGGGACACTTCCCTGAGGACTTTGCAATTAAACTGAACTCACAGGTATGGGTTAGGGAAGGGGACGGGCAGATGCAAAGACCTTGAGACAAGAAGGAGCATGGCGAGTTGAGAGAACTCAACTGGAGAAGTCCAATGTAATCCAGGGTGACCCATCCTGGCTGGAGGGAACAAAAAGAGGGGCTCGTGTGAATAGACTGGGTGGTAGGCAGAGCAAATCATGCTTCACCTCTGGGCCACATTAAGAATTGTGGGTTTCATCCCCATACAAAGACATTGAGGGATTTTTAGGAGGGCAGTGACATGCTGTTGTTTGTGTTACAAAGATATCATTCTCACTGCAAGGTGGAGAATGGACTGGAAATAACAGCAGATTTAGGAAGAAGTTAGAGATGCCTGACACAGCATGTGAGGCTTAAAAAACGTTTTATAAACTGAGTTCAGTCACTTGCCCCAGATCAGAGAGTCAGTAAGTGTCTGAGCCAGATGAGGATCTGCAGAATGAGCCAAAACCATGCTCCTGACCACCATGCAGCGCTGAATATAAACGAAAAGCAGATTTTCTACAGCAGAATTATTAGATTATTCTTCAATTATCAGCCCTTGACAGTTGGCATTTTCTAACCTTTCCATTTGGTTTCCTCCTCCTCCCTGTTTTTTATGTAATAGTTGCACAATTCTTTAATGTGATTCATGCAAAAATCCAATCACTATTTGCGTTGCAAAGTTCAAAAATTTCGTACTGTGTCATCACTTTTAAAAAATGTATGACCAAGAACATTTAGCAAATTCCAGAAACCTTTGAACTTCAGTTTGTTGAATATTGTAGCTTATGTTTTCTCTAATTTGTCCTGAACCATTTGTACCTTGAATTATTAATCTATAACCAAACACAGCTCTGGCTGAGCAAGTCTTTTTTTTTTTTTTTTTTTTTTTTGTCCCACTGGTGATGCCGGGAACATGACCAAATTTATTATCTTTTCTTTGAATTCTGTCAATATATTTATTTCAAATCTTTGTTCTGGCTTCTTTCTCCCTTTATATTTCATGGAAAAAGAAACACTCCAGATAAGATCAGAAATGCTTTGTCATTCAGCATCAGTAATCCTGCCTGACTCAAGAGTTCAAAACCATATTTTTTCCACACTCAGATTCAGAAAAGAAAAAAAAATTGTTGGCCACAGCTGTCTGGCTTCCTATTTGTAGATGTAAATGTATTCTGAGGTATGGCTGCCCTTTATGTGGATTCACATTTGTGAATTGGTAGGCATTTGTGGAGACTGTCATATGGACAAGCTACTGACAGGTAACCTGAAGGAATCTAGAAGGGAAGGGCCCAGTGTCTACAGAGGCAGGGGAGTAGAGACAAGTGCTCCCAGCCAGGCTCTCAGAGAACACGGTGACACCACTTAAGAGCTCCTTGAAACTGCACCTCAGTTTTCTCATCTGTCCAACACGGTACACACTTCAGAAGGATGTTACAGGGATTTGTACTGTAAATATTCAATGAATGTTTATTGAAGATCTCCCAGGCACTTTCATAGACACTGGGATAAGAAGTCCCCACCAAATATGACTCCCGGGGAGGAATGTAGACCCGGCATCGTGGGATGGAGAACATCTTCTTGACCAAAAGGGGGATGTGAAAGGAAATGAAATAAGCTTCAGTGGCAGAGAGATTCCAAAACGAGCCGAGAGATCACTCTGGTGGGCACTCTTACGCACACTTTAGACAACCTTTTTTAGGTTCTAAAGAATTGGGGTAGCTGGTGGTGGATACCTGAAATTATTAAACTACAACCCAGAACCCATGAATCTCGAAGACAGTTGTATAAAAATGTAGCTTATGAGGGGTGACAGTGGGATTGGGAATGCCATAAGGACCAAACTCCACTTTGTCTAGTTTATGGATGGATGTGTAGAAAAGTAGGGGAAGCAAACAAACAGACAAAGGTACCCAGTGTTCTTTTTTACTTCAATTGCTCTTTTTCACTCTAATTATTATTCTTGTTATTTTTGTGTGTGTGCTAATGAAGGTGTCAGGGATTGATTTAGGTGATGAATGTACAACTATGTAATGGTACTGTAAACAATCGAAAGTACAATTTGTTTTGTATGACTGCGTGGTATGTGAATATATCTCAATAAAATGATGATTAAAAAAAAAACACTTCGAAAGATAGAAATCAAAGGAAACTTCCTTAATATAATAAAGGTCATATATGAAAAAAAAAAAAAAAAAAAAAAAAAAGAGTGTCTTGGAAAGTTTTTGGCCTTTTGCATTTCCTAATAAATTTTAGAATCAGTTCGTCACATTTCACAAAGATCAATACTTGGAGGTTTTATGGACAAATGAGTAGAGAAATGAGGACAAAAAGTAAATGAATATTATGGGGGAGGAAGGGTATGGGATGATTTGGGTGTTCTTTTTACTTTAATTTTAATTTTAATTTTTTGGAGTAATGAAAGTGTTCAAAAATTGTGGTGATGAATGTACAACTAGATGATGATACTGTGAACAATTGTTTTTTACTTCAGATGATTGTATGGTATGTGAATATATTTCAATAAAAAAATACTTGGAGGTTTAAAAAAAAAAAAAAAAAAAAAGAAGTCCCCACCAACACAGCACTGATGTTTTCACAGGAGGGAAAAACAGTAAGCAAACCAACCAATAAGGTAATTTCAGATGGGGAGATGGTCAAAAGAGAAACAGAATAAAGGGAAGGAGAGTGGAGGGATAGTTTCGGTAGGTTTGCTATCTGAGGAGGTGACATTTGGACTCAGCCATGGAAGAGAAAACAGAAGCAGCCAACCAAGGAGCTAAGGGAAGAGAAGGTGGCATTGATGACAGTGCCAAGGCCTGCTGGTTCTGCTTGTGTAGCAAGATGGCCACAGAGATGGAGCAGAGAGGGTAGGGAACCGGGGATGGGAGGAGTGGTGGCGGAAAGGCACTGTGGTAGGTTGAATTATGTACCCCCAACAAACACGTATTCTTCATCTTAATCTACGTCTCTGTGGGTATGAACTCATTGTAAGTAGGACCTCTTAAAGATGTTATTTTTAGCTAAGGTGTGGCCCAAATGAATGAGGGTAAGTCTTCATCCAGATTACTGGAAGCTTTATAAAGTGAAAGCCACAGGAAGGAGCCAGAAGCTGGGAGCCAGTGGGAACCCGGAAGATAAAGAAAAGGAAATTGTCAGGTGACATGAAGCAGAGAGGTAAGCCAAAGAACCCTAAGGATTGTGGCAAGCCAGAATCAGAATGCTTCAGATTTCAAGGAGAAAGCAAGCCTTCCCAATATTTAGATGTTGTACTTCTCTTAGCCTCAAAACCATGAGCCAGTAAATTCCTGTCATTTAAGTCAACCCATTGTGTGGTATTTGTAATAGCATCTCAGGCAGACTAAGACAGATAGGCAGTGACAAAATCAGGTGGTGCCTTGAGGGCCATGTAAGGAATTTGGATTTTAGCTAAAATGTAATGGGGCAACACTGGGGTGTTGTAACCAGGAAGTAAAATGACCTGATTAATACCGATGAAGAGGCTGCCTCTATTCATTTTATTGGCAGAGATTTTCAACCTGTAGCTCAAAGGCATAGCAATCTGAAAGTAAGCCATGATGCGATACAGCTTGCCATTGCTTGGAGGTATGTGAGTATGGGTGTGTGAGTGTGTGTAGAGAACCTGAGAGAGACCTGTAACCGAGATGATGCCTTTGATACTCCTCAGCTTCTGTCAGTTAGAGCTCCTCAGATTCAGTGATTTAGACAATATAGAAGTTCATTCATCTGGATATTTCAGGACTAATCTGAATGTAATGCATCAGGGACACAGGCACTCTCTCTTTCCCCTACTGTTCCGCCATCCCTGACATACATGCAACTTTCTTCTCAGTGACTGAGATGGCTGCTCCAGGTCCTGCCATCACATCCACATTCCACCCAGTAAAAGGGGAGGAGAAGAGAATGGAAAGCACACTCCTTCCTTCTAGTGCTGCACACATCGCTTCTACTTATTTCCATTGACCAGAACCTAATTGCATGACCACATCTAGCTGCAAGAGAAGCTGAGAAACATAGTCTTTAGCTGGGCAACCATGAGCCAAGATAAAAGTTGTCTTACAATAGAAGGATATTAAAGGGATAGTCTGGATTCTGCCATAGCTTCCAAACCAGTGTAGACATGGCTGGAATTGCTTTTGGCCCTTGGAAAACTCAGGCCAGCTTTATTAAAAGAAGTTCTGTTCCCGGAGGATATATTAATCGAGACATCACCATACATTGATGATTTTTCCCTGCACAATCCTTAGCTCTGTGCCACATGCAAACAGCAGTTTGTTTTTTTAATTGAAAAAAAAAAAAAATTAAACAAATATGGCATTGTTCACCCACCACTCTTAGGGTCTATTTTCTGTTTTCCTAGAAATGGAGATAGATTTGTGCTGTATAATTTATATCTCCTCATCTGGTCCTCTTTCCTTCTTGATCAGTGGATGCAATTTCAAGTCAGCTGTTTGGAACTCAGAGTGTCCTTTCGTATATTAAACTTGGTAACTAATAAGTTATTCATTGTTTGATTTGTAACTTTAAAATCATTAGTACCATGTGCTAACTACATTAATGGAAATTTAACTCATGACCCCCTTTTTATACTAGTATATATACAACAATCACTTTCTCAATGCATTCCAAAAAGTCTTGAGCACTTGTTATATACCTAGTGAGCCAACAATTGAAAGCTATTCCCTCTCTCCATTTGGATGAGTGGAACAAGGCTGTATCTTCTATCTGTAAGGGTTTTAGCAATTGACTTATGGGTTTAATCAATATAGATGGTCCAAATGATAGTAGAGGCCCACAGTTGTACAATGGAAAAAGAATTGGAGTCAAAATCAAGAGAACTATATCCTGGCTCTGCTGATGACTAGCCCTGTGATCTTAAGTCACTCCCATTCTCACATTCTCAGGTTTCTCATCTATAAACTGAAGAATGGGTTCCTCTCTGCATTGCCCAATTCCTGAATAGTGTTGCTGTTTCCAGACCTCTTGTCCATCGCAGATATTGCTAATCAATCACAACATTTTGGTCTTTTCTGCTAATCTGAGACATAACACTGACACAATTGTCAAGACAGCCATCTCCATTTTATCACTGTTGGATCAAAAGGATGAAACCTTTCTCTAAGATCTCTTTAAGCTTCAATCTTTTAGGATCTGATAAGGTTAAAAGAAAATGGGAAAACAAGCAAAAGCTTAGGTTGAATTAATACACTAATCTGATATGTGACAATCTATAATTTGGAAAGCTTGCTGGTCTTCACTAATTAAAAAAGATGAAGCATAAATTTTGGAAAGAGTGATGTGCTATTTTGTCTACCTTAAAGCAGAGGTAGCAGAGAATATGAATGCAAATTATATGCAAATATACCTTGGGACCTTCCCATTACTCACAGCTGAATTCAGCTTCTGGGGAAATATAAAAGATGACTCCAAATCTATATTTCCCAGGAGTTAACTATGAAAGTTTTCAAGAGTCTTATAAAAAATTGCCGCCTTTCATAATAAAATAAAACTTGGGCTTTTGAACATTAGTAGTGAAGAGGAGAATCTTCTCGTGGGGATGGATAGTGAAACTTCCCAGCTGTGACTCTTAGGCCTGAGAACCATCTTTCCCTTGAGAATGTCTCCAGTGCTATCGCAGCCTCCATGCTGGCCTGGGATGGAGTAAGCAGTGTCTACTGCTTACTATCAATCTCCCCCAACTGTGGACATAAACCCTTCCCCAAAATCCTCACAGCATTAAGGTGAGGTGGGAGGAATAAACACAGAATGAACCATAGAATAAAACTACCTGGCGTGTTCAGCTTAGCGAATTCCCACTTTCCTCAGTCCCCCTGAGATGTTTCCAGGTGCTTGAGACCATCCTGGCTCCTGAAGCCCTAGAGACCCAGCAGGTACCTTCTCAGAGCCAAGGATCAAGATCAAGGCCAAGGACAGACCAGAGTCCCTGCTCCTGCCCACCCAAGATCTACCTCTGAAATTCTCACGTTCTATCCTTAGATCTGCCTTCTCCCTGCTGACTGACATTAAGAATGTAGGACAGTGCTTCTAAAACTGCAATGTGAGGATTAATGGTGAGACTCTTGTCAAAATGCAGATTGTGATTCAGTGGGTCTGGGGTGGAGGCCTGTGATTCTGCATTCAAACAAGCTCCCCAGTGAAACCAGTGCTGCTTGCCCAGGAATGACACTTTTGAGTAGCAGGGTGCTGAGCTATGCTCCCCAGTTGGATCAGGGGAATTGACCAAGCAGGATTGGCTGCAGAACAAGGCATCAGATATGCCCAACTCATCTGAGGGTCTCCCAAGCACACCTCATTCCCCCACCTTTGGGGCTCAGGACTGGAGTTAGGACCAAGGAGGGTGTATTGGTAATAAAAGTCCAAGAGCAGCCTCCAAGTACAAAGAGCTAGGACAGGAGGACGGAACTGAGGAATGAATCACAGAAGCCAGTCGTGAAAAGGAAGCTCTGTACCCTAGTACATGACAAGAGGGTGACAGACCAGTGCAGGGTGCTGGAAACATGTCAGATGCCAAAGTAAGGATGTTTAGTCTGTAAGGAAGAGATGTATGTAGGGTTGCCAGATTTAGCAAATAAAAATATGGGACACCTGGGTAAATTTTAATTTCAGATAAACAATGATTTTTTTTCGAAGAAGTATGTCCTGTGGAATTTTGGGAACATATTTATACTAAACAATTTTTCATTGTTTACCTGAAATTCAAATTCCACTAGGTTCCCTGTATTTTATCTGGTCACCTTACTTGTGTGGTATTCCGGTTTGCTAATGCTGCTTTTTCGTAAAACACCAGAAATGGATTGGCTTTTTTATAAAGGAGGTTTATTTGTTTGTAAAGTTACAGTCTCAAGGCCATAAAGTGTCCAAGGTAAGTCATCAACAATCGGGTACCTTCACTGGAGGATGGCCAATGGTGTCCATAAAACCTCTGTTAGCTGGGAAGTCACAGGGCTGGCGTTTGTTCCAGAGTTCTGGTTTCAGAATGGCTTTCTCCCAGGACGTTCCTCTCTCAGCTCCTGTGCATTCTTCAAGGTGTCCCTCTTGGCTGCAGCAAGCTTGCTCCTTCTGTCTGAGCTTATACAGTGCTCTAGTAAACTAATCAAGGCCCACACTGAATGGGTGGGGCCATGCCTTCATGGAAATTATCTAATCAGAGTTATCACCTACAGTTGGGTGGGTCACACCTCCATGGAAACACTCAATCAGAGAATTACAATCTAATCAACACTAATAAGTCTGCCCACACAAAATTGCATCAAAGAATTTGGCTTGTTCTGGGGGACATAATATATTCAAACCGACACATGTGGCACGTGGAAGGTCTTTCTCCTGGGAATCTGATGGCAAGCTTGAAAAACAGCACCAGGTGACTGGGTCCCATCCCAGGAAATTCTGATTTAATTGGACTGGGGTACAGACTGTGCACTGGGATGTTCAAAACCTCTGCAGGTGGTTTGAATGTGTAGCCATGGTGGGCCACCACTGGATTAGACAGACTCAATCTAGAGCCAGGTGGCAGAGTTTGAGCCACAGAGAAGCCATTAATGAAAGGAAATTTGGGGCTCTCCATGGGAACATTCAAACAAGGAAAGTCAAATTGTTCTCAAGTGGTAATGAATCTACTGACAAGTGAAGTTTGCAAGGAGTGACTTGATGATGAAATGAAGGCAATTTGTTTCAGAAGGGACCCAAAGATTGGAAGAGCTGAACAGGCAGGATTGAGGAGGGTAGAATGAGGAGTGATTGCCACTCCCTTTTCAGTTCTGAAAATTCCAGGACTGGCTTATTTTTTAAATTAAAAAAATAAATGATGGGGAGTTGATGCTTAAATGGTACAGAATTTATGTTTGGGTTGATTGTAAAGTTTTGGTAAGGTATAGTGCTGATAGCACAATATTATGAGTGTAATTAACAGCACTGAATTGTATATGTGAATGTGGTTAAAAGAGGGAATTGTAGGTCGCATATATGTTTCTAGAATAAAAATTAAAAGACAAAACATAGGATTGTACAACACAGTGAACTCTATTTTAAATGTTCAACTATAGTTAATAGTACAATTATAAAAATGTTCTTTCAAGAATTATAACAAATGTACCATACTAATGCAAATAGGATGGTGTATGGGAGAAAAAAATGCACCCTAATGTAAACTATTTACCATAATTAATAACACTGTCATAATATTCTTTCATCAATTGTAATAAAGGTACCATGCTAAAGCAGTGTTAATAATGGGGAGAAGGATGTGGGAACATTGTGTTTTCTACATGATTTTTCTACATGATTTTTCTGTAAACCTACAATTTCTGTAAATAAATACTTAAATGTCACAGAATTGCACATGAAAACACGCAAAAAAAACAAAAAAAAAAAAGAGGAGCGCATGCAAAAAAAAGCGAAATCGGAGGTCTGTATTCTAGTTAATTGTATGGTGCCAATGAATTCCCTGGTTTTGAGAATGCTGTGCAGTTACATAAGGTGTCGCCATTGGGGAAAGCTCGGTGATGGGTACACAGGACCTCGTTGTACTGTTTGTGCAATTTCTTGTGGGTCTATACTTATTTCAAAATTAAAGGCTTAAACTAAATCAATTAAATAAATTAAAATAAACCATCTTTTTTTTTTTTTTTTTTTGCGTCTACGGGAAGCCGCCTAGCCGGCGGGTCTGAGGCCAGGGGAGGTGGCAGATCAGCGCCCCGGGGAAATCGCGGCGTCTTTGCGCGCGCCTCGCGCTCTGCGCCCGAGCGGGGACCTCCCTTTAATCTGCTGACATCCAGGAGGACGGCGGAGGCCTGAGTGCATGTTTACAAACAGAAACAGGGCCGCTTGGTCGCACTGAAAATAAAGCGACCGGAGTTTTCCGAGGCAGGCTGATTTCCTAGAAGGGGAGTGCGTCATCATTTTCCAGCTTTAATTAGCGATACAATGAACTAATAGTAAAAATGAAAGCCGATACTGAGTCCAGATGAGGAAACAGCAGTGGCCGGCGATGATCCGTCCGTGGGTGTGGAGCGTGTGTGTATTTTTAGATAACGACTTATTCTACACGTGGTAATGAGGGCCCCAAGGGGTTGGCGATTTTTTTTTTTTTCCCCCAGGGTTGCCTAGTGGAAGGAGGCAGGGGCTAAAATTCCCACACATCTGGGGCAAACAGATACTGCACTCCAATTTCCTGTCGGCGCCACTGCTTTCTTGCGGAATTACTTGCTAAGTAAATGATTGTTATAAGACTATGAAGATTCGGTCAATCAAATTAACCCCTTTTGTCCCTCGCCCCCCTCCTCCCCACCCCAACGGTTCCCTTCATTTGCCTAAACTCAGCGGCTTTTGAAAATGTGTTCAAGCTTAAAGGCCCCAGCCTAACGCGCGTCGGCCAAGTGTAACCTGAGCGAGAACCCGGAGGCCCCCGATTGTTTTGCTAATCAAGATTATTGCCCCATTGAGATGTGGAAGCACAGCCTGGCTGACAAAATTTGTCAGTTTCCCATGAAATAGTTCTGTCAGTTTAGCCCCGGTGCTGGCAACTATTAACATATAAATGAAGTTTCTCCCTCCTTCGCTCCCCCTTTCCCCCTACCCTTCAGCCACCCATCCTAATGGAGGCAGAGAAAATATAAACACACTCCCACCGCCAAACCCTCTGCATGCTTAAATCAAACAAGCTTCTTTTCTCTCCTGCCTGGAAATCCTGTGGGCGCTGGGGGCTCCAGGAGAAAAGGATGGGGGTAGCAGGCTGGGAGGAGCCAGTTTGCACAAAACTGCTTTTAAGGAGTGAAACTGCCAGGGCCGTGCTCCACCCCCCCACCCAACCCCCAATAACAACGGGCAACTGGCTGGGCCCACTGACGCACCCATGGCTGCTGGAATGCCAGGGCACACCTCCAAGACGGCTCTAGGGACAGAGTGGCAAACTGGAGGCCAGGGTGAGAGAGTTGGCTTTGCTCAGGGGTCAGACCCCCCAGATCTCTGGCTAACTTGGCTGCCTGACAGCAGGAAAGGGGCTCCGGGCAGCTCTGAGTCCCCCTTGCTAGCTTTTCTCTCACTGAATTCTGTGACTATGGTTGGCCTGGGCCGTGGCCGGGATTTTGTTTGTCTTTTACATCTCCACTTTAAAATTGGCACAGTGTGGCTTGGATCCATTGGCCGAGCTAAAAGAAGGAAGGGGAAGCCCCTGTCTCCTGTTTCTCCAGGGATGGAATTAAGGGCTACAGGACTTCATTTTGGCATCATGACTTCATTTTTACCAGAGTGCTTGAGTTGATAGATAGATAGATAGATAGATAGATAGATAGATGATAGACTAGAGAGATATCTCAAACATGCTGGTAAATAAACATATCAAATTTAAATACATATATGAATCTGCAAGTCAGCAATATTAACTAGCCGGTGCTAAATTAGTTCTTGAAGGAAAGTTCTGCCAGGAGCCTTGTGTGGTTAGAGAAGCATCCAAGGTGACTCTGATATTGGGTTCAATAGATTTTGCAAGATGATTCTAAGCATGCGGGATCCTGCAACTGTGATTTGTTGTGATCTAGGAAACAACCGCACCCGGCTTTGGTGGCTCACTGGGACAATGCTGCAAATGAGCCTCGCCACCCCCACCTCCCAATTGCATCAGTTTTGCAATGTCTTGCCTCCCACCGCCTGATGGGAAAAGATGCCTCCTGTGTGGACTGTCTCCAAGGCCAGGAAAGCTGCTGGGGCTGGCATCTTCGGTCACACTTGGTGAATGTTTTCCTCACAAGCAAAGCCTCTTAGATGCAGGGAGTAAATGAAGCCCAGGCACTTAGCTGCTCACCAAACTCAGACTTGTGTTTGGAATCAGAAATCATTTTTAACCTATTTGATGTGATTTTGGAATTTTCAGCCTGAGAATGTAGCAAAGTTTTCACCATTAAACGTGCAGCAATTAGCCTTTCAGGAAATACAGTTTGATCGTTAAGGGCTCTGGAATCAGACTGTCTCAATTCTTAGCTGTGTTACTTGGGGCAAGTTACTTAACCTCTCCGTGCCTCATTTTCTTCCTCTGTAAAGTGAGGCTAACGTGGTAGTCTGCACATCATCATGGTCATGATGAAATGCATGAGACTGTGTTTATAAAGTGGTTAGAGAGTGTCTTGCATATAGTAAGTGCTGTGTGTTTGTCAAATACATAAAGCAATATCTAGGAAGAATTCAATAGCACTCTTTTTTTTAAACCTTTCATTTTGAAATAATTTCAGACTTACAGGAAGGTTGTAAAAGTAATACAAAAACAATAAAGAGAACTCCAATATGCTTCCTACCCAGCCACCTCGATTTGCCAACTTTCCGTATCTTACCACATTTGTTATATCATTCTTTCTGCCTGTTCTATCTATCATCTATATTCCATAGCACTCCTTTTATTCATTGATTTATTTTAGGATTATCTTCTATTTATAAACAAGGCAGTGTTTCATTTCTTGTAGTGAGCTACATTTTTCTTTTTAAAATAATCTAAGTAAAAAAGGAGTCAATTTTTTTAATCTTTCAATTGAGAGAGATATTAAATAAATTATAGTACAGCAAGAATGTGTGACTTTTTTTGTAAAAATCATGAAGATGGAGAAATGACAAGAGCCTGAAAAACACTGTTATAGATGATTAGGTCCAGGGAGAATTTTCACATGTTGATTCCCAAAGCAGCCAAAGAATGCCACGGGATCCTATAATTCTGTTACCTCTGTTCCCATAATGTTGAATTTTTTTTTACGAGACTTGGGTTTGGGTTTTTTTGGGTGAAGGGAAGAGATATGATCAGAAAGTTATTTCTTTCCATAGCTAGCGGTAATTTGAACTTTAAAAATAGGGAGAAATGAGGTGAGACAGAGTCAAGCCCATCATGGCCACCCCCTTTTAAGGATAACAGCATCCAGTGATGGTTAAAATTAGGTTCTGGGGCTTCCTTGGGGTTGAACACGTCCCTGCCACACACACCACAGGAGTGCGGCCACTGCTTCCTCACAGTACATCTAAGCAGCAGATTTTAGAGATGTGGGAACTGCAGCTTAGAGGTTAAATAATTTGCCCAACTTACAGGATGGAAGTGTAGACGTTGTACTCTGAACTGGGGTCTTTCTGCCCCTAAAGCAGTGGCTCCCAACCCCCAAGGAATTCTGCTGGCAAATTTTTCAAAACTGAAAAGGTTTTATAAGGGATGCTTAGGAGCTAGGAGAACAGCCTAACCTCACGGGGAGGGCGCTCAGACCTGCTAGAGGGCTGATGGGGTCAGGGAAGGCCCTCCTCCCGGCCCCCAGGATCATTTCCTAAAATGGTTTCATTTTACAAATGAGCAGGAGGCTCCCCTGGAAGCGGCTAACATTGGCAGAGTTTAAATAATTAGCATTTCAAAATGTTCATTTTCATTTTCCCCTCTGCCAGAGTGAGAACCACCGCAGGACAAAAGTGAGCTCCTCCTTTTCTCATTTCAGCTCCGGAGGGGTCTTCACAGAGGAAACCACACCAGCCCAGCGCCGCGGCCCGCTCCCCAGAGCCGATTCCAAAGCTGGGAGGCCGCAGGGATGGCCTGGGTGAGCCGTGGCTTTAGCGACACCATGACTCAGCTCTTCCCAACATGCCCCGTGGACAATGCTGGGACAACCCTTACAGGAATTAATGAGAGCATGTTGCTGGTAATTTCAGCATTGGCAGATTACATTTACGTTTAAAAATCCCTTCCTTGAGTTTTGGATTAGGGCAGGATACTGGGGCAGTTTCCGCTGAACAGCACTGACAGATGCAGTAGCCACAGGCACACGTGGCTGTTGAGAACTTGCACATGGCTGGGCCACACGGATGTGCTGTAAGTGTAAGATACACATCCGATTTCGAAGATGTAGAATGAAAGCAGAAAGCAGAAGGTAAAATTTTGCATTGGTATTGTTATTATTTAATTACATGTTAGAATGATAGTATTTTGGATATGTTAAATAGATTAGTCATATACTAACTAATTGATTTTGAATAGATTAAATTAAATAAATATGTAATAATATATATGTGTCCGTGTATTATTCAAATGAATCCCACCTGTTTATTTCTTTTTACTTTTGTTGACATGGCTACTCTAAAGGCCTTCCCTATTTCTCTACATCTTTCTCCCTCAGTCACCACCTGATTTCATTCTCTCCATGGCACTGGTCACAACCTGTGTATTTATGTATTTGTTTATGTATTTGTTTGCTCAAGAGTTTTGTTTCTCCTCCTGGAATGGAAACTCCCTGAGGGCAGGAGCTCTGTCTGCCTGTCTGATTGGCTGCTTTACTCCCAGTACCCAGAGCCAGGTATATGACAGGCACTTGCATGTTTAGCTTTCAGAGCTCAGGAAGGAGCTTCTCTGCAAAGCACCTGGACCACCAGGTGGAACTGGCCACACAGTTGCTGTACCTGAGGCGGCCCTATGCAGAGGCACCACAAGGACTCTAACACTTAGGGCACCTATTTGCCTCCCTGCCCATCCCCTTCCACTAGACGTAACCAGCTTCTTGGTTGCAGGAACCTTGTCATATTTACCTTTTTATTCCCAGACCAGATACATAGCAGATGCCCAATAAATGTTTAATGAGCGAATCAACCATGGAAATTTTATTTAATGCAGTGTAGACATCTAAAATGAGCCAGCTTTCTCAAACCAAGGGCTACCCTGGCCTTGGGTAAATAACTTTCTTTTCCCCCCTCTCTGGTTAACTGCCCTCTTTTTCATGATAAGAAAGTGTCATACTTCCCCAGTAAGATATGTGTTTGGCAGGCAGCTGAATGGGAAAATAGCATGGCAATTCAAGTTATTGTTTATATAGTGTTTCCTGTTTTTCTGGGTACTTTCATGCACTCTGTCATTTCATTTGATCCTCAAAACTACCTTGTGAAGTAGGAGGAGCAGACAGTTGCATGCTATTTTACTGAAGAGGAGACCGAGGTTCAGAGAGTTTAAGTGGCTTGCTTACAAGTAACAAACGGAATGGAAGTTCAAGTCCAGACCTTCATATTCTTCCTTTAGGGCTTTTTCTAGACTCTTTGGACCAGAATCCAAGGGACTACTGACAAATATGAGGAAGCAAATTTTCTTCAATTTACCACATCTCTGTTTCAAACCCTACAATGACTCCTATTCAATTTTATAGGATGAAAACCAAACCACTTATCCCAGCATGGAAAGCTTTCTGCAATCTTATCTTTCTAGTCTCATCTCTCAATAAGTGACTCCCTCCCCTACACACCCCCTGTGTGCCGATGTCCGTGAACCCTCAGATCTCACCTTTCCCTAAGAGGACCGTGCACTTCCCCACCTCCTATCATTTCCACCCCATTTTCCCTACCTGGGCTGCCTTCCTCAAAACCCACTCAAATTCTTTCCTTTCAGCTCACTTCCTATCTTGTCCATCACCCTTTCCAGGCCACATCGTTGCTTTCCTTTTGCCGTTTTTCTTTTTGCCAACACCAGGGAGATTTTCCCCATGGTTACCCCAGCTAAGCCCTGTGTTCCTCATTGACCTTTTATTGTTTGTTTCTGAATCCCCTGCCCAGTGCCTCATTCAAAGAGCCCTTACTTACCTGGTATGGGCATTTGTGGTATCATAACCCAATAACACACCTATTCACATTCCTAACCGGGAGCTTCCAGTTTCCTACAGGAATCCACTCCCTGCCCCCAGTTGAATAATCCAAGGTTGGGTATTAGACTCAAGTCTACCCAATCAAAATGTTTGGAACAGGAAAAATGAGTCTCTTATGGCTGACTCAGGAAAATGTATCAATGAGAAGCTGAAGATAGAGAATGAGAGCGAAGTAGCATAAGGGTAGAAGCATATAGGAGGAATGGAAATCCCTGCTTGGTTTCAAAGCTGTGGTTCCAGCAGTTTTTGAAGCAGACCTGCTTCCCAGGCCTTCTCTTTAATATTAGACACCGGCTCAGTTATCATAAAATACAAGTCATAGAGCTCTGACCAACTGATGGATCGGTTCCCACTGAAAAAAGTGTTCTCCCTGAAACAAGTATTCAGCTGTGGTGGGATTAGAAGGCATGTTAAAAGGAGAGGTAGGAATGGCAGGAAGTAGACTGGCATGTACCTTTGTACTTGTCTGCTTTCCAGGGCTGTTGTGTGCAATGGATCTTAACTTTGAAAGCTCAAGCCTCTCTATGCTATTGGGTAGAAAGAAGGGCATTCATTCTTAGAGAATGCACTTTGAAATTAATATGTGATAACCCTTTGGAAAGCAAGGTGAGCTGATTGTCTCCACCACAAGCATGGCTGAGATCTATTCAGAATTCAAAAGCAAAGACAATTGGAAGCTCACAGGCTTCCAATGAGCAAGCCAGGTCTGTGAGTTAGAATATTACACAAAAGACTCCAAGCATCAAATGGGGAGTCAGACTGGATGATAGTCGTTATATCCCTAATCTTAAAATACTCAGGTTCTCCATGATCCCCGAACAGCAGATTTTCATTCCAGCACATCTCCAGCCTGGCAACTCTGCAGGAAACGCAACCCCGATGATATTCCTCCAGTCTCCTTGCTTGCCTTTGTTAAGTGTTGCCATTATTTTCACTTCTAGTACAGTGAAGAGATTGTATTTCTGACAGGCCAATCCTCTGCTTTAGTCAGTGAGCAGTCAAGAATAGACTACAAGGGAATGAGACCAAAAAAAGAATATATATGAAAAGGACACTCAGAATAGAGCAGGCAGCAGACAAAAACCAGAGATAAATAAGGAAGCAGTCAGAACCTCATCTCATATATTTTTTTACCAATTCATTGGGTATTTTTAAAGAACACGCTGAAGGCACATTATTTCACTGGGTAGAACATAGGAGCTTAACACAGAATATGTGGTCCTGACATCAAAACATGTTTTAAGTATGGTATCAAATTGCTTTTTTGTGAATGCTCCATAGGCAACTCAACTCAATCCACCCAAAAGAGAACTCCTTACCTCCCCATCCCACCCCAACCTGTTTCTCTTCCAGATTTCTCGAAATATCACACCATTTACTCAATTATACAAGCCAAAAACCATGAAACCATCCCGGATTCCTTTTGTTAATTCTTCTGTCTAAATGTCTCTCAGATAAGTCCGCTTCTCTCCATTCTAGTCCAAGCCATCATTATCTCTTGCATACTGCACGGTTCTACTGATTTCCTTGTAGCTACTTTTGAACCTTGCCCATCAGGCTTTCTCTGTGCTAATTGCCAAGATGATCTTTTCCCAGCTATATTGAGGTATACATGACACACAATAAACTGCACATATTCAAATTACACAATTTGTGGTACATTGTGACATAGGAATACATCCATGAAACCTGAATCAGATAATCACCACCAAAATTTCTTTTGGCCCCTTTGTAAGCACTTCCTCCCCATCCTTCACTCCCCCAGTTCCTGGGCAGCCACTTTCTGCATTCTGTCACCATAGGTCAATTTGCATATCATAGAATTTTATATAAATGAATTCAACAATACGTACTCTTTTTATCTGACTTTTTTCACTCAGCGTAAGTATTTTGAGATTTGTCTGTGTTCTTGTGTGTTGTATTTGCTGTTGCTTAATTGCTGAGCAGTATAACATTGTATGGCTATACAACAGTTGATTTATCCCCTCACCTGTTCATGCACACTTGGGTTGTTTCCACTTCTTTACCTTTTACAAAAGCTGCTAAGAAATTTATGTACAAGGTTTTGTACAGACATATAGATTCAATTCTTTTGGATAATACCTAGAAGGGTAATGGCTAAATCATATGGTAGACATATGTTTAATTTTTTAAAGAAAGTTCCAAACTGTTTTCCAAAGTGGTAGAACCATTTTAGATTTCCACTAACAGTGTGGGAAATTTCAACTACTCGATAGTCTTATCAAATTTGTCATAAGCAATTTCTTAAATTTTAGCTGTTCCACTGGGTATCATACCAAATGATAATTTGCATTTCCCTGATAACTAATTATGCTGATCATCTTTTTGTGTGCTTGTTTGCCATTTGTATAGCTTTTTTGATTAAATGTCTATTCAAATCCTTGAACTATTTTTACTAGGTTGTTTATTTTCTTGTTATTGAGTTCTGAGAGTTAATTTATAAACACCACATACAAATATTCTTACCTCTTTAGTTTTCTACAACCAGCATTTCTTCTGTAAATGTTTGGTAGAATTCACCAGTGTAATTCTGAGGTTGGAGTTTTCTTTGTGGGAAGGATTTGAACTGAATTAAATCTCTTTAATAGCTCTAGGACTGTTTGTACTATCTAATTCTCCTTGAGTGAGCTTTGATAGTCTGTATCTTTCAAGGAATTTTTCCATTTCAACTAAATTGTCAAATTTGTTGACATCAAGTTGTTCATAGAATTTCCTTCCTATTTTTTAAATATCTGTAATATCGGCAGTTATACCACTGCTCTTATTCCTAATATTGGTAATTTGTGTCTTCTTTCTTTTTTCTTGGTTATTAGGGCTAAACTTTTATTCATTTTATTGATCTTCCCAAAAAACGAGTTTTGGTCTCACTTATTTTCTCAAATGATTTTGGTTTTCTATTTCATTTATTTATACTCTGATCTTTTTTATTTCCTTTGTTTTGCTTACTTTGGATTTAATTAGCTCTTTTTATTTCTTCAGGAAGCAGTAGGTCATTGACTTGAGTCCTTTTCTCTTTTCTGATATAGGCATTTATTAGTATAAATTTCCCTCTACATACACGAAAAGCCAGAATGAATGATGAAAGTAACAACACAGAGAAAAATAGACCTGAGGGATGGATATTTCTGATGATAATATTTAGGTACAGAATATAGCCATACCTGAAGCCAAAGATCCCCAAACTTTTAGCTGCACAAGTCAATATATTCCTCTATTTTAAGCTAATTTAAGTTGGGTTTCTTTCATCTTCAGCTCAAAGAGTCTTTTCTAAAACAAACAAACAAACAAAAAACCCCAAGGGCAAGCCACAGAATCAACTGTCATTTACTGTCTACAAGAACCAAGCTTTGCAAGAGATACTCAATATTGACATTTTCATGAAATCTTCACAATTAGCCTCTAAAACTGATATTAACTTCATTGCATGGATGAAGAAACTGAGACAGTAAAGCAACTTGCAAAGATTGCACAGTAAGCGAGTGACAGCTGGAATTTGAACCTAGATCTGTCGAAATACAAACTTCTTTTCACTTCCCCTCGTTGCCTTGCAGACGGTTGACAAAGTCACTTATTTCCATCCACCAGAATCCTGAAGGACTCAACAGAGTTGATATAGCTTCTAGACTTTGGAGAAAGTCAAGAAAACCTTCTGTATTGCAGGTTTTTCTCTGTGAAATTGTTGTCCATCCTCCCTTAGTTCTCTGACCCCAGCCTGTTCTGAGCTGGTTCTTCTGCCATCAGGAAGCTCTGTAGAAGACATTGTCTAGCTTCCTGGGAACCTACCTACTTTCCTTCTTTCCTTTCCAGATGAGCAGGCACTCCTGTGGTCCTGTACCACAGCCCACGATCCATCTGTTAAATAGTGGTCTGTTAAATAGTAACAGAGATTATATACCTAATATCCCCTTGGCATTGTGTTTGGTGCTGTCTGGAAAGTAAAAGAGAGAGCCCCCAATCTCTGGAATATTTCAGCCCTGATGAGACATGAAAGATATACACTAAATGTCTTTTCTACCTATGTTGTGAGTGTAGCGAAGCCACTACAAATAGAAGGATCCTGGGGAAGAATGGTTCCTGGGGGTAGGGTAGTCTGGGCACATTTGTTGGAGAAGACAACTTTCATTAGCTTTTAAAGATACCTGGTTTTCAGAAGAGATGCCCTCAATATTTTCTTCTACTATTCCTTGTCATCTTTTAAAGGCCCATTTCCAGGCTTACCTCTTCTAGAATAGTGTACTGGTTAAAAGCACACATTTGCACATCAGACAAGGAGGATTTTACTCTCGGCTCCACCACTTGCTAGCTGTGTGGCTTTGGGAAAGTTATCCCCCTGTCTCAGTTTTCTCCTCTATAAAATGGAGGTAGTAATAATATATACCACATGCGGTAATTGAGAAGATAAGTAAAACAATGCATGGAAAGTGTTTAGAACAGTGCCTGATGCAAAATCAGCTCTCGTTGACTCTTTTATGGCTGAGGTTGCTTTTGTTTTTAATTCTTGCTTAGTGTTGTTTGATAAGCATAATAGTCCCCAAAGTAAGTTTTTTCTGGGGATTTCTCTTTTTTTGAAAACTTTCTTGCATTCTGCAGGGCTCTATATACGGATCCTCCATATTTTCACTAAGTAATCATCCGTATTGCCATGAATCTTTTGATGGCAAGTATCATAGCCCATAATTCAAATTTGCTTAATCAATATAGGGCATTTGCTGGCTTTGTATTGAACTGTCAATATTTGACAGTAGCTTTACAGGAGATTTGCTTCACCAGCTCAACCTTATCTCCAAGAATACACTTTCCTTTTGTTTCTTTCTGTTGTTCCATTCTACCTTCTGTGGTGTCCATCTAATCCTAGGGAGTCTCATAGTTTAAGATGGCTGCCAGTAGCTCCTGGGTCTATGTGCCCCTTGTTCAAATCTAGCAAATGAAAAAATTACAGGTGACTTTGTTCTGAAATCCGAAGGATCATTCTGGAGCAACTTAGTCATAGGGTAATCTCTGAAACAGTAAATTGGAATGTGGTGGTTGGCTTAGCATAAGTCACTTGTCCACTCCTGAAGACAAGAAAGGAGATGGTATCATCCAAACTCCAGACCTCCCAAACAAAATTTGGAGCTCAGACCCAAATTTATTACACTATTGGTTTTTCAGTTCATATCTTAACATCATATTGATAAGAATATGACATCCAGACACCCCTACATTGTGGGCCACCAGGGCAAGGATATAAATCAAGGCCTACAACCCACATTTAATAATATTTAATAATAAATACTAAAAAACTATGAATTGAGCTAACAAACTGTTAAATAAAATATATTTGATCCTTCCTTGGGTTGCCAGATCAAATAGAGCAAATTTATTTTATATGCATACAGCAAATTATATTTTATATACATTTATTTATGTAAATTTATGTTATATAAATATAGAAAAGTATTTGCTAAAGTATTGGCAACCCTTCTTCTACCTTGACAAATAAAGCATCATAATGACAGAATTGAAGAATATGTGTAGAGCTGACTTGCAAGTGCCTCTGATATCACAAATGAGAATATAAAGAGAAGTAGGAAAATGGGTGTTCCTCCTTACTGGGCATAGTGCTTTGGTATGCCCAAATCTACTGCATTCTTGCCATCTGAGAAGAAAGTATTGGTGGCTAATTAGTGTTCTCTCTTGCCTACAAGCATTTCCATGGTTGAAAATGCCCACCCTCCAAAGCATTGTCCATTTCTGACTTGGGCAGTGGGACAGCCCATGAATCCTCCTGGTATTCAGGCCCAGCTGCCTTTTGTTTTGAGAAAACTATGCACATCCCTGGGGCAGGAACTGCTGCATTAGTCACAAGAGCAGATGTTTGGGTTACAAGTCATGCTGAGCCAAGCCAAGAACCAGACCCACGTGCGGGAGAAAGCCATGCGTTCTCTAAGAATGTATTCTTTGCGTGCATGCTTGTGATGGGCAGGACTCTATAAAGAGTGTGGCTCAGGACAGAGGCCCTTTTTGCCTGGGTCTAAGGGCAGCACTGGGCCCTTTCCTTCCAGACATAAGTACAGCTGGATCACATTTCCCAGCCTCTTTTGACCTTAGGATTGAATCATGGCCAGTGGAGGTAGACTACTTCTAGGCCTGTGCAATCCCTTGCTCTCTTTTCCCATATCCACTGGATAGCTGGAGAGAATTCTAAAACCCTAGAGGAGAACAGGGTCACAAATGGAATAAGCTTTGGTTCCCGAATGACTGCGTGGAGCAGAGCCTCCCAATTGGATTTACCTGAGCAAGAAATAAACTTCTGTTATATTAAGACTTTGACATGTTCATTTTTCTCTGTGATAGCAAATAGTAGTTCCTTAACTCGTACCAAGGCTGATGGAAAAGCAGACAGTATGCTGCTGATATGGCAACTAATAAGTTAACGCCTATCACAATTACCTCCAAATCGCTTTCAGGCAAATAGTGACCATAGTTAAATGCTACTGCGTCACAGAGTCCTGCCTGTCACCACAGGTTTTTTATGCATTACAAAATATGGACCTCGACTTAGAGCCCGTGTCGGTTTACGTAATGTGCCTAACATAGCAGCCCGCCCATGTGACTTACAGCTTTGGCATGTAAAGTGTCCAGGAACTGGAATTGATTTTCCAGTGTCTGGATGTCATATTCTTATCAATATGTTAAGATATTAACTGAAAAACCAATAGTATAATAAGTGGCTATAAAAAAATGCCAATATTGGCCCACAGTTAAGACATTAAAGGCAACACAGGCTTGTCTCTCAAGACTCCACTGGGTCAGCGGCCTCTCTTTTTAGGGCAAAAACAGAAAAGCCTTCATTCTTTTCCACAGTCTCAAAGAACTGTACTTGAAATCATCTCTGATACATTATTGATGGTGGTTTGGTGAGGGTTTCCCCAAAAGTTCCTAAGGATGGAATTTAAAAGTTACACAGACTGAACTCCTGGTTTGGGGTAGTCTTTGGTCAGAAGGTGTTATCAGTAGATAACAGGATTCCAAATGGTACAAATCTTGGGAAATTTTTAATACTTTGGAGAGAAATGTGTGGCATTGGGTTTTTCAGAGAAAAGAACTTAATCAGAATAAATTTATAGAGCCAGTATGTATTGTTCATTTCCAATTAGAATTTTAATTCATTATCTTCCTTAACTGCAATAGTCTTTTCATATTTTTGGAGATCAGGCCATGCCCTACAGTCCACAATATAACGGAGGCACAGCACTGACCAACGATCTGGAAGCAGGTCCTGCCAGGTGATCAGAAGTGAAAAGGGAGGCTTGATGGCCATTTCTGTTTTAAATCAAGTTGGAGAGTTCTTGATGTGCATCTAAGAAGTTCTGTCAGCATAGGGTTAACCGAGAAACTGTAAAAAATGATGGAAACAATATGAGATCTAACATCTCAGCAGTTGCCAAAACTAGCAAATAATCAAAGTCTGACAACAAAACCTCTCCAGATACATAATGACACCAAACCAGCTTAAGAACAAAAGCTGCCCAGTATATATTTTTAAAATCCTTTCCCGTCTCCACTCATCTCCTGACCAAATGTTGGCAAGAAACTGGCTCGCAGAATTTTGAGTTGTAAAAGGTTTAGAGATTAACCTCAGAAGTAATTCTCAAATAAGGGGGGAGTGGAAGATACCACCCCTGGAGGATGAGGGGGGCATATCAGAATCTGGAGAAGAGGAGGTTTAAGAAAATATTCTTAAATATATTTTAAGGACAGCATTTTTGCTTTCTTTTAACAGAACACACAAAGAAACACTCTGAAAAATCCCTTTGGCTGTTGGAGAAATGTAGATCTTCTCTGCCAATCAGGATGATTACGGTGGAGGGGATACCCCAGGTTCCCAAGAGGTGAAGGAACGCATGTGTGAGAATGGTGCCACTATCAAAAGGGAGCATTGTTTAAAAGCTGATAAAAAGTAACCTCTTCTTTTTAGATATTTGAGAATTCATTTACTCATTCAATCAATTCAGCAAATTACAATTAAGCACTATGTGCCAAGGACAGTGGGAGATGTTGGGAAAACAAGCACAGTAGCAGCCTCCCAGTAACCCACATTCCAGAGGGGGAGACACACACAAACAGAAAAGGGGCAGTGCAAGGTTAGCTCTACAGAGATATGCAAGTAGCCCTGGAAGAGACAGACCTCAGGGTATACTTAAGGATGGTTTCCCTGAAGAGGTGATACATCCCCATCGCCATCAGCATCATCACTGAGACCATTGCTATACTTCCTATGTGTTGGGCAATATAATAAATTTCTTGAGAGGAAATCCTAAGACTCTGTGGTAGGCAGCCTCCAAAATGGCCCCCAATGATGTCTGCCTCCTGGCATCCATGCCCTCAGTCATCTCCTCTCCTTGAGTGAGGGCGGGACCTGGTGCCAGACTTCTAAAGAAAATACTGCAGCTGAAGTGATGGGGTGTCACCTCCAAGATTTGGTTACAAAAATATTCTGGCTACCCACCCCCCCAGCTCTCACCCCTCTCTGGGGAGGCTCTGGGGAAAGCCAGCCGCCATTTTTTGAGTAGCCCTGTGTTTAGGTTTGCTAAAGCTGCCATTATGCAAAATACCAGAAACGGATTGGCTTTCATAAAGGAGATTTATTAAGTTCCAAATTAAAGTACCATAAAAGTGTCTAACCTAAGGCATAAACAAGAGGATAGCTTAACTGAAGAATGGCCGATGGTGTTCAGAACACCTCTGTCAGCTGGGAAGGTGCGTGGCTGGCATCTGCTGATCCTTTGCTCTGAGTTGTGTTTCAAAATGGCTTTCTCCAAAATGTCTCTCTCTGCTGCTCTGTTTGCAACTCTAAGCATCTCTAAGCATCAGCTCCTAAGCATCTGTCCAAAAGTCTTTGTCAGCTGCTCTTGGGGCATTTTGTCCTCTCTTATCTCCTCCAGAGCAAACTCTGGACCAGCATCTCAAAAGCATCAACAGGCGTCTGGGCCTGCTCCTTTTAAAGGATTCCAGTGGACTAATCAAGACTTACCCTGAATGGGCGAGGTCAAATCTCCATGGAAACACTCAATCAAGGGGTCACACCCTAATCAAAAAGATTAATCAATCTGCTTGCATAAGATTGTGTTAAAGAATATGGCTTTTGGGGGACATAATATATCCAAGCCGGCACACCCCGTGAAGCCCAACCAGCTGCCAACCAAGACCCAGGGCCGGCCAGCAGTAGACCCACCCCTAGCCCGGCTCTGAGATGACTTCAGTGCTGGCTGAGACCGTCACTGCCTCCTTGTGAGAGACCCTGACTCAGAGTCATCCAGCCAGGTTGCATCCAGATTCTTGACCCCTCCCCACTAATTGTGAGATTATAAATGTGGTTGTTTGAAGCCACTGCGTTTTGGGGTTATTTGTTAGGCAGCAGTAGATAATGACTACAGACTTCTAGCACATATTGCACACACACACACACAACAATAACAAAAAAACTGACAAGAACCTGTATGGATCTCACTCATGCTTACATCTTTGGGATGAATTCGATTATTCTGGTTCCTAAAAGAATTCTACGAATGCTTACCTTCAAAGTGACCATGTTCTCCTCACCCAAGAACAGAACACCTCTCAGCTTTTCCACTATATTTCTCATTTTGTTGTTGGAAGCATTTTCTTCTTTGTATTAAAAGATTTAGAACTGCCTCCCCACCTCCAAGGATGTGTTTAAAGCCTCCTCTTCTTCTCTCCCTCATGGGTTACCATCCCTTTTCATTTAGATGTTTTCCTCCTTTCATGCACTCCTCTGCAGGGTCAGGAGATGTCAAGGCCCCTTGTGATTTGGGATGGCTTTCCATTTATTTGTTAATTTGTTTGGTTAGTTGGTTGGTTGGTTGGTTATTTCCTTCCTTCTCTTTCTTTCCTTTTCTCTCTCTTTCCATCTTTTTATTTTTAAGAACAAGAATACTTAATTCTTGGTTGGATCCTAGTTTTTTGGCACTTGCTACCCTTATAGCATGGGAAGATATGGATCCATTCCAAGCCTAAGGCTGGATCAGTGGTGTGATCAGGAGGGAGGAGGTGGGGAAGCACGGCCCATTCAATGCCTCAAACCACAGCGCACGGTGTGTGCTTTCCCAGGAGACCTCGTATCCCCCAGATGGTTAGACCCTGTGCCAGTTAATAAATGAGATCTGACAAGACTTTAATCTGAAGTGGCATTTCCCTGTAAGGTTCCTTTCAATCTTAAATGGAGCCACAGACAACAGGAGGAAAAGAGAAGGAAACGTCGTAAAACCGAGGAGGCTGCCGTTGCTAACAGCTCAAAGGGGAAAAAAAAATTTGGCATTCATCTTAAATTACCTAAGACTTTAGATTTAAGCTCAATTTGCTGTAAGAATTGTATCCAAATCTGGGATAACTCCATTCCTTTTATTCAGGTTCAATTTTTCTACCTCTGGTTTTTATTTTTAGCAGTGCTTCAATTATTTTAAGATGATAATAATCATCAGACTTTTTCGAGTCGCAATTTATGGAGAGCAAGGCCAACAGTTTTCTTTTTCAAAGTCTTCAAGAACCCAAACTTTCACAGTCCCACATTCTGCTGCTCCCAAGACGTTAACGCTAATTAAGCTAATCAAACCCATGCACAGTTGTAAGAACAAAAAGTACTAAAGAACAGACAACTCTATGAGAAACAGATATTATACAATGAAAATAAAATGAATTCTCCAGACTTCTTTAACTACTGTTCCATTAAATATATTTATTTTTGAATGAGCTTTGATCTTTTTTTCATTTCGTCGACCAAGATGTTGTCATTAGAGGAATGAATTACTTCCTTTAGGCTGACCTCATTCATATTCCATACCAAGAGCAAATCCTATTACAACTGTAATTGAGCATAATCCAATTACATTTTTTATTTCAAAATATAACATGATCCCCTGAACTTGAGAACCAAATTTATTCTAGGTTGGTAAAAGAACAGAGATTCTCATTTGCATGAACCAGGAAAGACTGTATCTATGGGCTGGTTTGAAAAAACTAGGTTCTGAGAGTTAGAAAAATGGAAACACCAGTCCACTGTGGCCACCAAGTGAAGGCAGACCTCATCCTTTAACCAGAAACCTCAGCTTAAAGGTTCAGGTGTCCTCCTGGGGGAGGCAGAAAAATCCTGTCCTTGAATCACCCCCCCAAATGTCCTTCATGGCTTTTACTTCTCTTCTTCTCACCTTTTACAAACCCCACCCCATACAGTGGCTTCTGTTTTCACTTTCATGGAAGCTTTATTGCTTTTCCCACTTACATCTTCCTATTGTTCTCCAGCCCCTGGTCATGTCTTTTTAGCTTTACCCAAAGCCAGTTTTTGTCTTAACATGCCTGCCACAATGTATGCCCTTTTTCCTGTTGGTGATTATCTGTTGGTGATTATCTGGTGATTATCGGCACTCATTTTAGCCAAGACTTCCCTGCAGTTGGAGAGACTCTGCCTGAGCCTCTTTCATTGGTTCATGAGAAAACAGATCATTTTATCTGCTTGGTTAGCCACCCAAGATTGTTAGGAAGGTTAAATAAAAAAAAATTTTAAAGGAAATCTATAAAGGGTTTTATGCAAGCCTGACAAACACTATAGTGGATTGTTCTGGAAGATGGTCAAAAGGAGGCATTCACGAGGAATCTAATGCATAGCACCCCCTGGAGTTGTGCAGTGAACATCTATATGCAATGATCCTGGGGTTAGGTAGATATGTTGTCCTTATGGATATATTTGGGAGGCACAAGGATTGAAGGAAGAATAACAATGGGAAAAAGGAAAAAGTGAAGAAAAACAAAGGAAAGTGACTGAGAAAGAGGTTGGTGATGTGGAATGATGCCCACAAAACATGCAAATACATGCACAGAAAAAGATCTGGAAGAATGTACACAATCTCTTAACATGGGCTATATATTGAGTATGGAACGGGGAATTATTTTAACTTTTTAAGCACAAATTTTATTGTTTTCAAAAGTCAATAATAAAAGAAGCAGCAAGAAGGAGAAAAGAAGAATACACCAAATTCCCATTGGTAGATCAGTGAGGGGTTTGACATTGAGAGACACACCCACTTACATACTTCAAATTCATACTTTGACATCCCTTCATACTTCATCATCCATACTTATATGTAAGGGGGAGAAATAATAAAATCAAGCTTGCCACATGCTGTCCACCAGGATTGTCAAGTTGGGCACCTCTTACATCCTCTGGCTTTGAAATTTCACACTGAGGAGTTGTCTGGAGCCAGGGTAGGGCAGTGATTAGGGCCACCAAAGGAGTAAACAGAAGACCACATAGGCTAGAAGCCTATGAAACATTCCCTTTGTGGGGACAGAGGTAGGGAGCAAAGTCAGTACAAGAGCAAGGTAGGAGAAGCGCTGGGTTAGAGCTGAGCATTGGGAAACCAAGAGGCCCAGGAAAGAGCTGGCATTAAAAAGGAATATTTGATTGCAAGTGAGAGAAATCAACTCAAATTTGCTTAACAAAAAAAAAAAAAAAAAAAAGAAAGAAAGAAAAGAAAAGAAAGAAAGAAAGAAAGAAAGAAAAGAAAAAAAGAGAAGAAAAGAAAAGAAAGAAAAAAGAAAAGAATAAATGTATTTGCTCCAATAACTGAAATGTCCAGGATTATCCTGGCTCCACTTTATCTGGCATATTCTGTCTATACAGCATCTAGGCACCATTCAATCCTCTGATTGTGCCCATATCCCCCAAACAAAGGCACACTGAAGAGAGCAGGAGACCAATTTGATTGCTTTACCAAATATTGTCATCTCTCACCCTTCAGAACCGTAGTCTGATCACGGTGCCTGTAGAAAGCATCTCACTGAGTGGTTCATTTGTAGGCAGTTATTAATAACATTGCCTTGCAAATAAAAATATTTTAGTGCTCTCTCAAAGGGCTTTCTCACCTATCATGTTGCTTTGCATTTGAAGCAACCCTGAAAGGCAGGATGCATTACATAATGCTCACTTGAGAGATCATCGTTAACTGAGCTCCTCCCCAAGGCAGAATTGAAGCAAGAACCCAGGATTCTGAAATTGTTATCTAGGCAGTAGAGTGTAATGGTGTGGAGCTCAGACTCTAAGCCAAACTTCTTAGGTTTAATTCCAGCATCACCACCTACTAGTTGTGTGCTCATAAGCAAGTTACTTTAGCCTCTTTGTGCTCCAGTTGCCTTATCTTTAAGTGGGGTAATCACATTTCCTAGCTTTGGTAGCTTATATTATTAATACTTTTTGTTTTCCCTATGGAAGGATGATACATCCCTGCCTTGTTGACATCAGGCTTGGCCATGTTACTTGTTTTAGCCAATGAAAGATGGTGACACATCTCACTTCCAAGCAGAAGCTTCAAGAGCCTCTTGTGGTTCTGCTGTCTTAATGTTTCCCTCTGCCAGGAGACCCACAATTCCCAGAAAAGGGCTACTCTTTCAGCCTGGGTGTCTGAATGAAGATAACATGGAATAGAATTGAAGACACTCTGAAGTAGGCATTAATGTGAATAAAAAGTAAATTTCCATTGATGTAAGCTGCTGATATTTCAGGGATGTTTGTTACAGAAGCATAACTTAGCCTAAGGTGACTGATACACTGTCCTATAAAATGCTATGAGGACTCAAAATAGTGATGTTTGTATAGCACAATGCTGGGCATATTGTCAATATTATTTAAGCAATTTAACTGTCTTCTTAACTCAAATTGTATATTGTAATTATTGAGTGCCAATTATGCATAAAGTGTACCTTGGCCCTGTTCCTTGTTTCCCACCCTTGATCAACTTTCAAGTCCTGCTGAACTGATATTCTTGACCATTTTTGCTCCTGTCCTATCCTTTCGGAGAGGATACCATCATTGCCCTAGTTTAGGCTCTTATGACCTCTTGCTGAACAACTGTAATAATCTCCAGATGGAGCTCTAGAGAGTCTCACCTCCAGTTACTTCTACATACTTACATCACTCTATACTTTGCCAGTTTTCTTAAGCTTCTTCAAGTTGGGCTTCTGCTAAAAGGTAGAGTCCTGATCACTGGGGAAGAATCAGGTTCCCCTGCCACCAGATGCTTTTTTAAAGGCAGAAACTGTGTCTCACTCATCTGTATAATTCCTGCAGCTCTCAGCTGAGTGAGTGGCACATACAGGTGTGTGTTAAATGGTGTACATTGAGTATTACATTTGAGAATTTATGCAGAACTTATAGGGGCTTATGGGAAATGTTGTGCTATATTTACACATATCCCATAGAGGAAGTTGTAATTTATCCTGTAGAATTGTCTTCAAAAGATCACATATAATTAGTGTTTCAAAAAGTATTAACTGGAAAAATTTGGATACTTGAGAAGAAGGAAAGTTTGAAATAAAGAGCAATCATTTATCATGTACAGAGTCTTTCCAAAGATTGTTCAACCTTTCTGAATCTCTGTTTCTTTATCTGTAAAATGGATTAATATTAATATCTTTCCTCTCTGCCTGGGGACCAAATGAGCTAATATGTGTCAAAAATGACATGCACACATTTTACAGCAAATTGTACAAACAAAGAGTAGACACTGTCATCCCACATTCACAGCATCTGGGCACCCTACTTAGACTGAACAAGTCCTGCTGGGCTCTCTGGATGCAAAGAATTGATAATGAGGTGATTTAATTTGAACTTGGAGGCTTTCTCTATTGTTATAATCAATTTATCCCAACTAATAGGCACATTAAGTTTACATTAACCCCAAGAGAAGATCGGCCAAAATCAAGATAAAATATGAATTGTGACCCAGTTTCCCAGAAATCACAAAAGCCACCAGCTAGACTGTCAGCAAGGGTTCTCACCCAGAAATCAAAATTGGTGAGATCTAAATGCTAAATACACAAAGCAGAACACACTGGCTGATTCTGACTTTAAGTGTGTGGAACAGGTTAGGATTGGCAGGCAGAGGATGTGATGATGGCCGACCTCCCAAATATGGACACTGGTGAGAGCGATCAGCAAGACTTGAGATTTTTTTTTTCCCCAATGACAAATATTCTTTTCCTCGCCCTTCTACTCTTGCTCCTCTGTGGTTAACGCTCTATAAAACAGCCATGGAGATGGTTAAAAAAGAAAAAAATAGATCAAATCATATTTCTGCATTGCTTGAAACTTTTAAAAGTTTCCTACCAAAATTGGAATAAAATCCCAATTCTTCACCACAGCCTAAAAGGGTCCAAATAACTTGGTCCTTGCCTTCCTCTCCCGCCAACTCTCAGAACTTTCTCTGCCTCACTTGGAGGCCCCACAGGCTTCTCTACTATTTCTGGAACACACCCCTCTCATTCTTGCCCCAAGAACCCTGGGCTTGACATTCCCTCTGCCTGGAAAGCTCCTCACCAGGACTTGATTGCTCATCGCTTCTTGTCACTTAGATCTCAGCTCAGTGCCACCTTCTCCGAGGACTTCTCTGATCATATTATCTAATACGACCCCCTCCCCATCGTCACTCTCCCATTTCCAGCCTTACTTTCACGTCAGTCATGACTTCCTGAAATAATGGCTTAAATTTGTGTCTGTGTTCTATTTTCCCATTGTAAAAATCAAATTGCATTGGGCCCTTATTCTTGTCTTACTCACTGCTCTATCCCCAATGCCTGGAAGAGTGTCATCCCATATACAGTGCTCAAAAATACTCCTCAAATGAGGGAATAATTCTCTCCCAGCAGCTCCTGCTCTTCCTGATTTCTGTATTTGCTGGCCTTGCTTCCCCTCCTTTCTCTAATAGATGTGGGTTTTCTTAAAAAACTTGAAACTTTTTATTTTGAAATAATTTCAAACTTACAGGACAGTTGCAAAAATAAAATTTAGAGAATTTCAACATACCCTCCCCAGATACCTAGATCGGCTAGTTTTAACATTTTGCTACATTTGTCATATCATTCTATTTATATCCCTTTATCTGTCTGTCCATCTATTTATCCATTTTCTGATTTTTTTGTTTTCATATAAGTGGAATCATACAATATCTGTTCCTTTGTGTCTGTATTATTTCACTAAACATGTCTTCAAGGTTCACTCATGCAGTGGCATGTATCAGAACTAAATTCTTTTTAAGGCTAAATATATCCATTGTATCCATATACCGCATTTTATGTATCCATTTACCTGTTGATGGACATTTGGGCTGTTTCCACTTTGGGCCATTGTGAATAATGCCAAGCATCAATTTCAGCAAAATATAATCTCTTACGTAGCAGCAGTATCTTAACTGCTGCTGAAAGAGAATTCAGTATTTCTTTTAAGGAAAAACCAAAAAATAAAAAAATAAAAAAGTCCCAAGTCTCTTGATGAGGGTCTGGAGATTGAAAAGATCCCTTTGGAAGTTCAATTGACTTTGAAGGAACTCACTTTTTTTTTTTTTTAAAGCAATTTAACTTTTTTTTTTTTTAATAATTTCAAACTTATAGGACAGTTGCAAAAGCAATACAAACCCCATACAGAGAATTTCTACATACCCATAACTCCCATCCTGTCAGATACCCAGATCACCAGTTTTAACATTTTGCCACTTTTGCCATATCAGTCTATCTTGTGAACATTTGAAAGCACATTGCACACATCGTACTCCTTGAACACATAATACTTCCATGTACATTTCCTACAAAGTTATTCACTTATGTCATCACCTTAAGTGCAGTTATCAAGTTCAAGAAATGTAACATTGATATAAAACTTAATTCTATATTCCAGTTTTTTCTTATGTCCCCAAAGTCCTTTTGATTCTTTTCTCCTCCATTCTCAGATCTCATCCAGTAACATGTATTGTCATTATCTCTTTAGTTTCTCCTTCTATCTTTTTAATTGTGGAAACATATATACAACATAAATGTTCCCATCCCAACACCTCCCAATCATACCATTCAATGAGGACAATCACAGTCACAATGTTGCAGCACTACCCTACCTCCATTACCTGAACAGGTGACACTCCGACTTTGTTTACCTGGGAATATTTTTGTTTGTTTGTTTTAATTCATTTTATTGAGATATATTCACATACCACGCAGTCATACAAAACAAAGCGTACATTCAATTGTTCACAGTACCATTACATAGTCGTGCATTCATCACCAAAATCAATCCCTGACACCTTCATTACCACACACACAAAAATAACAAGAATAATAATTAAAGTGAAAGAGAGCAATTAAAGTAAAAAAGAACACTGGGTGCCTTTGTTTGTCTGTCTGTCTGTTTCCTTCCCCCATTTTTCTACTCATTCATCCATAAACTAGACAAAGAGGAGTGTGGTCCATATGGCTTTCCCAATCACATTGTCACCCCTCATAAGCTACATTTTTATACAATTGTCTACAAGATTCATGGGTTCTGAGTTGTAGTTTGATAGTTTCAGGTATTTACTGCTAGCTTTTCCAATTCACTAGAACCCGAAAAGGGTTGTCTATATTGTGCGTAAGAGTGCCCACCAGAGTGACCTCTCGGCTCCTTTTGGAATCTCTCTTCCACTGTAGCTTATTTCATTTCCTTTCACATCCCCCTTTTGGTCAAGAAGATGTTCTCCATCCACCTGGGAATATTTTAATCCCTCACTCATCTTTGAAAGACAGTTTTGCTAGATATGCATCTTACCTGGCATTTTTTTTCTCTCAGCACTTTAAATTTATCTTCCTATTGCTTTCTTACCATAATGGTTTCCAATGAGAAATCAGCATTTAATCTTATTGAGCCTCCCTTAAATTGAAATGTTGCTTCTCTCTTGTGACTTTCAGAATTTGCTCTTTATCTTTGTTATTCAGCAGTTTGATTTAATATGGTGCAGTGTAGTTCTATTTGGGTTTATCCTGTTTGGAGTTCGTTAAGCACACTGAATATATTGATTCATGTCTTTCATTAAATTTGGTAAGTTTTCAACAATTATTTCTTTGAATATTCTCTCTGTCCCTTTGTCTCTTTCTTATCCTTCTGGAATGCCCACAATGTTTATGTTGGTATTTTACTGGTGTCCCACAGTTTCCTCAGGCTCTCTTCACTCTTCATTCTTTTTCCCTTCCACTCCTCAGACTGGATTTCAGTTGTCTTATCTTCAAGTTCATTGAGTCTTTCTTCTGCTAGCCCCAACTGCTGTTGAACCCTTGTAGGGAATTTTCAATTTCAGTTACTGTGATCTTCAGCTCTGCTTGGTTCCTTTTTCATAATTTCCATCTCTCCATTGATAATCTCTTTGTGTTCATCTGTCATTTTCCTGATTTCCTTTGGTTCTTTGTCCATGTTTTCTTTCATCTCTTTGAGCATATTTACGACCATTTTTTAAAAGTCTTTTTTATGTCCCTGGTCTGATCATCCTCAGTGATGGTTAACTAATGCTTTAATTTCCTCCTTTGCCCAGGCTATCACTTCTGTTTCTTTGTATGTTAATTTTTTGTTGAAACCTGGACATTTTGATATGTTTACATGTTATTGCAGGAATTTAGACTATGAGGATTCTGTTCCTTAAGTTTGCATCCAATTAGTGTTATGACAGAACTTTCCTTGAATGCCAGAAGCTAAGAAAAAAAAAGGATGAAAAGGAGCCACCTTTCCCAGTGTTTGCAGATTGATCTGTGGGAGTGCTTTCCTTTAGAGCTTATCTGTACAATGAGTTTAGAGAATCGCTCCAGGCCAATATGTAGGGGCATCCCTGGTCCTTTCTGTGCATGCATCTTTTCTTGGCATACATGTGTGGCCCTAGGAATTCTCCTGCTTACAGGGCTGATAATGTCCTTTCTTCCCTAGGAAATAGTTACCTTATGATCCCAAGCACTGCACTATATGTCCTTCAGTCAGCAATCCCTTGCCCCAGGCAGTACAATTTGGCTGCTCTCCCACAGTGCTCTGTAGGAGAGCTCTCTGAGCTGCCTTCTACACACACAGCAGGTTCTCAGACAGCACGTTCCTCAGGCCACCATCAGATAGATTGGGCCAGACATACCTGCTCCCAGTACGTGCACAAGGGTTACTCTGCTTCCTCCAGAACAAGGACCAGGGACCTGCAGTGGGAGTGTGGTCTGGCTCCACACCGAGCCAATGAGGGGATGTCGGAGGGGCCAGCCAGCGCACCAGGAAATCTTATCATTTTTAGTGGCTTATTTCGTGATTCATCTTTTACCCAATTCCTGCAGTTCTTTAACTCTTTTCTGGCATTTTGAAAGAGATGTTTCTGCCAGCTCTTCCTGGTTGTTCAAAGCTCCTGTGGGAGAATGGAACCCTGAAGCTTCTCACTCGGCCACCTTTCTCAAATAGAGTTTTGATGAATCCCAGGGCTAGAAAGGACCTTGTGAAGTTATGAAGTCCATTCTCCTGCCTTTTGTCATGACTGTGACTGGGACATCTTTGGTGGAAGAGAGTCCACCCCTTTAAACATCTATGGATAGATATACTAAGTGGTACAAGTCCCACCAGAGACAAAATTCATTCCTATATATAGTAATATTTTTGTGCCTAGCAAAGTAGAAACTAGAAGATCTTATCACAGAGCAGATACAAGTGGGTTTCAACTCTAGTGCCAATACTGACAATTTACCTAAAAGCCTGTGTTTAGGAATTTCAGGGTGTGAGGAGCTCAGAAGGGGGAAAAAATGCTGGTATTGGTTAGGAGGGGTCTGTGTGGACATAGGACAGAGGGTGGCTGCATTATATCTTTGAAGCTCAGAAAAGCACAAAGTTTCCTCTTCACCACATCCGCACCATCCTGCCCACTTTGGTGATGGAACCAAGCAAATGAGGATGAAAGAGATGGGGTCCCTTCTCTCTATATACCTCACAACGAAGCACCTTAACCTGATCTTATTTTCCCTGATAATCTACAAAAGCATTAGAATATGTCATTTATGTATGTATATCTATATCCAGTTTGGGAAGATTCATGCCAAGTCTATAATTAACAACATCTCATGGGCCAGGGAAAAAACAGTTTAAGTGAAGAGACAAATTAATCCCATCCCTAAACATTACATTCTTGTAATGTAATAGATTCCAGGTCTCCCAGGATGTTTCTGAAGAGTCAAGCCTTCCTTCATAGTTTGGTACATCTCTTCTGGACTCATATTTCAGTCTGGAACTTACTTGGGCAATTCCAGCTTGACATGTCCAAAAGAAAGCTCAATTTCATTTTTTGGCCCAATAACATTCAAAAGCTGTTTTGATTTCCATCTTCCATATTCATTCAACAAATATTTCTTTAATGTCTTCCTGTGTGCTATGTACTATACTAGGCAGTGGACTACAGATGTGAACACCACACAAGGGATCCCCATGTCATGAACGAGTCTACCAGATTAAACAACTCCAAGAGGAACCCATTACGTTATGTTCTTTGTGAATAACATCCTCAGAGTTGTGCAATGTGGCAGCACTGCTCAAGGAGCTGAACTTCTAGTGAGGAAGATAGAAAATAAATGAGTATACAGAAATAGAAAAGGAATTTTCATTCATGACAAGCAATATGTGGAAAATAAAATGATACAGTAGAGTGCCCAGTGTTGGGCCACATTTGATAATGGGGTTAGGGACATTGTCTTTGAGGAAATGACAAGAAACAAGATCTGAATCATGACAAGAAGTCAATCATGAAGATATGGGCGGAGCATTCCACAAAGAGGGAAAAACAAGTCAATAAGCCTGGAGAAACATAATGGAGAGCACTGTGATTGCAGATAATGAGTAGGGAAAGAGGGGCATAAGACTGAGATGAGGCCTGACAGCAGGCACCAGATCAGGTGGACTTGCAGATCGTGGGGAAGCATTTGGCTATGGGAAGCCATTGGAAGGTTCAGGCAGGGAGTTATAGGACCACTGTCTTAGCTGGCATCCTTATTCCCCCAGTTGCCCAACCTAGAAGTGTCTGGGTTAGTCCTTGACCTTTTACCCTCCATCTCCAGTTATCCAGATGGTCATCAAGCATAGTAGGTTGGTGTCCCCCCAAAAGATATGTCCACATCTTAAACCATGGAAACTGTCACTGTGACCTTGTTTCAAAAAAGGGTGTTTCCAGATGTAATTAAGGATCTCAAGATGGGATGGGATCATCCTGGATTATCTGAGTAGATCCCAATCCCAGTGGTAAGGGTCCTTATAGAAGGTAGAGTGGAGAAGACACACACACACAGAAGAGAAGGGCATGTGAAGACAGTCAGAGTTTGGAGTGAGCAGCCCCAGGAGCCACCATAAGCTGGAAGAGGCAAGGAACAGAATCTCCCTTGGAGCCTCTGGAGGCAGCATGGCCCTGTGGACACCTTGATTTCAGACTTTTGGTCTCCAGAGCAGTGAATGGGTACACTTCTGTTGTCCTAATTTATTACAGCAGCCCTGGGAAACTAATACACCAAGCCTGTTTATTCTGTCCTTGAAAATGTCTTTCAAATTGTTTCCTTTCCCACCTAAACTTAGAGGAGGCCTCCCAGGGGACCTCCCTGCTCCCACCTCTCCCAAGTCTCTTCTGTCCTTGACAATGTTGCCCAAATTAAAGGCCCCTGATTAGAATGCTTGGCTCATTCTCCACTGTCCACAGGTGCAGATTCAGATCCAAGCATCACCCCTCCCTCCTACCACTTTCCCACACCAACACATTCTTCCCTTCCTTAAACTTTTTAATTTGAAATACTTTCAAACTTACAGGACAGTTGCAAAAATAATGCAAACCCCATACTCAGAACTCCAACTTATCCCCATGCCCACCAATTTTAGCATTTTGCCACATTTGCCATATCAGTCTATTCATCTCTCTATCAACTCATTTATCTATCCATCCATCCATCTATTTATTGATCTGAACACTGAAGAGTAGATTGTATACATCATGCTCCTTGAACATTAATATTCTTACGCACATTTCCTAAGAACCAAGAAATCCACTTATGCAACCACCTTAAGTGCAATTATTAAATTCAAGATATTTAACATTGATCTAAAGCTTAGTCTCAATTTCAATATTTTCTTATGTCCCAGTCATGCCCTTTGGAGCCTTTTCTCTTCCCTTGTTACATCCTGTCCAAGATCATGTATTGCACTTAATTGTCATTTTCTCTTTAGCTACTCTTTCTTTCTTTTTTTTTTTCCTTTTCTTTAATTTCCCTACACAATTTTAGGCTCACCAGACTCTGCTTTGTCTGCAACATGCCATTTTCTTTATGTGCTGATATTTATATATGCCCCTTCACCTTCCTGGAATGCCATTCTCCATCTGGTAAGTGTCAACCCATCCTTTAAGACCCATTTCAATGCCACTTCCTCTGAGAAGACTTCCTTCCTGATTCCATCATTCAGAGCTCTGTGTCCAAGCAGCACTTTGGATCCTCATCTTCTGTAGCATTTGCCAAGTTGATATCAGAGTTCTCTGGGCCCAGAGCCAACACCCTCACTCTTGGAGGCTTCTGGGAGAGAGACTGTAACTTGTGTCTGCAAGAATGCCAGGGCCAAGCAGATGTCCAAGAAATAATGAACTTAATAAAAGCATCCCATATCCCATAGAGACCCCTAAAGAGAGGCGGGGGGACATCTGCCAATGTCCGATCACCTCTTAGAGTGACCACCCTTGGGTTCAGCTCCCAGCAGCCATGACTCTTCAAATCCTAGTGCTCAAGTTGTCCAGCTGCCTACTCGTAATACTGACAGGGAGGAGATACTGTCCCTCTTTCCTGGTGTCTCCGGGACCCATCAGGTCCACTCAGCCTGTTAACACAGCAAAGACTATATAATGTATAACAAGTCATCGGGCCATTTGTCAAGTCACACTAATGACAAGGTTAGTTTAACAACACACATTAGGGTGGACAGATAAATGCATCACACAGACTCACATAGCTGACTACTTTTGTGGTCAAAAAAAAAAAAATTAAATCTATGGCCACCCATAATGATCAGACCCAGGAAGGTCCCCAAATAGATAAGTGATAAGAAGAATCTCAACAAAATAAGCAGAGGAACTAAAAATATTAATCTACACTCTCAAATTCTGCCTTTTTTCTTTTCTTTACTTTTTTTTTTACAGCCTGCATATAATACTGTCTAGAGCTTAGAGTGAATGCTCATTGGCAAATGATGATGATTTAGATTATAATAATAGTCAATACATACTCATTGTGAGCCTGGGAGGAACAGTAAAAATGAAAATGTGGTGCCTGAATTCAATACGCTTAAATCTAATAAGACAGGAGCGAGAGAATGCAGAGCCCTATCGTCTAAAAGGATCTTGGCGAGGTTCCAGTCAAACCCTCCTCATTTAGAGATGGGAAACTGAGACCTAGATGGAAAAAGGGACTGGCTGATGGGCACTCAGCTTGTGGGCAGCACGGTGAAGACTGGAACTTAGTAACCCCAAACAAGGTGTGTTGGGCCAAGGGCTACCAGGTGCGTTGAAGGCGCAGCATGAGAACAAGTCCCAGAAAATGGAAAAGTTTGTTCCACCAAAGGCAGGAGAAGGTTGCTAGGAGGAGATAGCCTATGAACAGGGCCTTGAGGGGAAGTGGGATTCTGACAGATCTTGGGGAAACATACTTCAGGGCAGAGGAGCAGATGATCAGAGCACAGGAGCAGTAGCGAGAAGGATGATTTGGGGGTGGGGGTGGGGTCCCAGTAATGTACTCGATGTGTGCCCTGGCTGGATGAGCTAATGCAGGGAGACGACCTCAATTTCCCATGCTGCCCAAACAAACCTTCATCCCAGCCATCCCCATCTCTCGCTTGGACTCAACAATTGTCTTCAACTTCAGTCTTTACAGTACATTCCAGTCCTTAGAGTCTTGTAAAGTATAAATGAGAACACACCATTCTCCTGCTTAAAATTCCCACTGCACTTAGAATAAAATCCGAATTCCTTTCCAGGGCCCACAATACCCCATATTATATGCGAGCTCTCAGCCTGCTCACATTTTCTTTAAGTGTCTCCTCATTCACTGCATTCCAGCCCCTACAGACCCTCTTTCTGCTCCTCAGATATGCAACGATCTTCTAATCTCAGGGCCTTTGCACTCTCCATTTTCTCTGCTTGGAAATCTATACCTGCAGATCTTCCCGTGACTGCCTCCTTTTCCTCACCCAGCTCAGATGTCACTTGTTCAATAAGGCTATTTCCTCACTAAATGTTGCCAACCGTCCCCTTTCCACATACCAATCATTTTACCCTTTTTTATTTTCTTCTTGGAACTTATCAGGACTATTCAATAAATGGTGCCTGGAAAATGGAGTAAACACATGGAAAAAAATTAAATTAGATCCCTACCTCATGCCATACACAAAAAGCAATTCCAAATAAGAGCAAAAACCTAAATGCAAAAGGTAAATCTTTAAAGTTTTTTTTGAAGCAATTATAGGAAAACGTCTTCATGACCACTGAATGGGGATGATTTTCTTATGCAAGACCAAAAAAAAAGCCATAAAGGAAAATATTAACAAATGTGACTGCATTACAATTAAAAACTTCTGTTCATCAAAAGAAAACAAAGGGAATGAAAAAAAATCACAAACTGGGAGAATATATTTTCCAGATAATCAAGCAATAAAAGTTCAGTATAGGCATACCTCGGAGTTTGGTTCCAGACCGCCACAATAAAGTAATGTCATACTTTTTTGGTTTTCCAGTGCATCCAAAAGTAATGTTCACATTATGCTAGTAAGGTAATGTAGTCTAGTAAGTGTGCAATAGCATTATCTCTAAGAAAATAATGTGCATACGTTTATTGCTAAAAAATGCTAACCATCATCTGAGCCTTCTGCTAGTTGTAATCTTTTTGCTGGTGGAAGGTCTTGCCTCAACGTTGATGCCCGCTGACTGTTCAGGGTGGTAGTTGCTGAAAGTTGGGGTGGCTGTAGCAATTACTTAAAATAAGACAACAATGAAGTTTGCCATGTCAGTTGACTCTTCTTTTCATGAAATATTTCTCTGTAGCATGTGATGCTGTTTGATAGCATTTTACCCACAGTAAAACTTCTTTTAAAATTGGAGTCCATCCTCTCAAACCCTGCTGCTGCTTTAGCAATTAGGTTTATGTAATATTCCAAATCCTTTGTTTTCATTTCAACAATATTCTCAGGAGTAGATTCCATCCCAAAAAACTACTTTCTTTGCTTATCCGTAAGAAGCAACTCTTCATTTGTTAAAGTTTTATCACGAGATTGCAATGTTTCAGTCACATCTTCAGGTTCTCTTCTCATTCTAGTTCTCTTGCTATTTCCTCCACATCTGCAGTTACTTCCTCCCTCAAAATCATCCACGAGGGTTGGAATCAATTTCTTCCAAACTCCTATTAATGTTGATATTTCGACCTCCTCCCATGAATCACGAATATTCTTAATGGCATCCAGGATGGTGAATCCTTTCCAGAAGGTTTTGAAATGACTTTGCTCAGATCCGGCAGAGGAATCACTCTCTACGGCAGCTCTAGCCCTAGGGAGACTCTTCCCTTCACTTGAACCCTCAGAGGCCGTGGTAGGGTTAGTAATAAGCCCAGTTTCAATATTGTTGGTCACTGGGAATAGGGAGGCCCGAGAAGAGGGGAGAGACGAGGGACGCACTGGTGGGTGGAGCAGTCAGAACACACAACGTTTCTTGGTTAAGTTCACCATCTTTTATGAGTGCGGTTTGTGGTGCCCCAAAACAATTACAAAAGTAACATCAAAATCACAGATCACTGATCACAATAACAGATATAATAATAATGAAAAAGTGTGAAATAGTGCAAGAATTATCAAAATGTGGCACAAAGACACGAAGTGAGCCCATGCTATTGGAAAAATGGTGCCAATGGACATGCTCGAAGCAGAGTTGCCACAAGTATTCTATTTGTAAAAAACGCACTATCTGCAAATGACAAAAAAAGCTAAGTGCAATAAAATGAGGTATGCCTGTGTTTTGAATACTTAAAGAACTCTTAAAAATTAATGATAATTAGAAAAGGTTTTCCAATAGGAAATGGACAAAAGATATGGACAGGAACTTCACAGAAGAGGAAATAATAGTGGCCAACTGACAAATGACCATAGGCTCAACCTTAGGGGAAAACAGGGCAAGAGGCACTAAAATCCTAGTGAGAAACTTTTTGTACTTACTTGGTTGGCAAAAATTTCATGAAATCTCACAATCCCAAATTTCGGTGAGAATATGGGACAGTAGGAACTCAAATATCAATGAGAACATTAGCTAAAATAATCACTTCAGAAAAGCAATTTGGCTTCATCTTATAAAGTTAAAATACATATGGTACAACCTAAAAATTTGACTTTCACTCACAACCCAGAGAAACTGTTGCACATATGTTCCAGAGGTTATGTACGCAGCTTTGTTCAAAATGGCTCAACAGGAAACAGTCTAAATGGCTGTAGACAGAAGAATGGATAAATAAATGAGGGAATGCTCATAAAATGAAATACTATGCACCCACATAAATTATAGCTATATGGATCACCAAGGGTGAAACTTAGAATATAACATCGAATAAAAAGTGAAATGCAGAAAAAAACATACGAAATAATTCTGCTTTTATAAAATACATAGAGAATCAAAACTCAATAATATATTGTTTAGAAATAGATACATGGAAAACTGTAATGAAAAACAAAATGATTTTTAAAAAAATCAGAACAAATAAAATGATGTAAGATGTCAACATCACAATAACACTAAAGGGAAGGAAGCACATAGGGTAGGGATAAATAGGATTGGCCAAGAGTTGACAATTGCTGAAGCCGGATGAGGGGCATATGGAGTTTTATTACAGGATCCTCTCTACTTCTGGATATGCACATATGTGTGCATGTATGCACATATGGTTATTACTTTTCTGAGAATAGGAAGGCAGCTAGATGAAATTGGAGAGAATTATGTGAGGAATTGCAACCTTATTGGCAACATCCTATGTCTTCATTTGGGTGGTAAGTTCATAGTTGCTCTTTTATTATTATGCTTCATAACCTGATAGCTGTTACATATATCTTATAATGAATAAATACTTTATAATAAACAGTGTGAAATAAAAAGAGAGGAGAGAGACAAAACACTATGGGATGGTTGGGCTCAGCCCTCTACTCCTTAAACTTTAGGTAGCTATAGGTTTCCCCCATTCTTACGGATAAAGGAAACTGCATCTCCAAAGGGCTACATACCTAATGCGGCATAACTGTAGGCGTCTATGAAAGGGTTAACAGGAAAGTGTCCGAGGTGAGGAGAGGCAGGGAGGAGGGGTGTCAGGGAAACTGAGACAGAGCTCTGGCCCAGGGACATCTGCTCAGAGGAGGGTCATTTGGGGCACGGACAACAACTACACTGACCAAGTCTGTCCCGATGCACTGAGGCTGGGGCTTCAAATGTGGGCACCGTCTCCAAATGGGTCTGCTCCAACTCTGTTTGTTCTTTGCTGATGAGCCTGTGAGCATGATTTCTCCAGAGGGTCTGAGCCAGCTGGTGGAGAGAGCCAAGCTCTGGCTTGCAAGTTACTGAAACATAGTATTGCCCATGTGGATTATCAGCTTTGCTTAGAGAGGATTCTACAAAGGAAGAAGTTTCTGCTCTAAATATCCTGCTCCCATTCCGCTTAGTAACTGTTGCAAGTGTGTGCACAGATAGCCTGGGCTTCCCCACCCTGGCTCTCCTGGCTTTTAATTGGGCTCACAAAGGCCCACCCCCAATGACTTGATACAGCTCATCGGCTGTCACAAAGCAAAGGAACCCCAGGTTACAGCCACAATTCAGCCCCCGTTCTCCTCCATTGTGCCGGCCACGGCAGTGGTCTTGGAGCCGTCGGGGGTCTTACATATCTCATACGTGCTGCAAAGTGGGGGAACAATGTGACAAATTATGAACAAGCTCAGAGCCGAGCCTGTGGAATTCTTCCCTTTGTGCGTCTCCATCACGTGTCAGCTGGGCTGCTGGGCCATGGGGGGGACCGGGGGTGGGGGACAGCCCAGCTGCAGGAGGCCAGCCCGCGCTGGAATGCTTTTCACACTTGGGAAGGCGGCTGCTGCCCCTTCTCTTCTGGAACAGTGGCGCACTCTCTTGCTCTCACTCTCTCGCTCTCGCTCGCTCTCTCGCTCATTCTTGCTCTTGTTCTTTCTCTTTCTCTCTTATGGGGATTGCAAGGGGAAAAAATTATTCTGACTGTATTTTTTCTTTTACATCTAAATAGTAATATCATTTCTTGCCAAGGAAGACATAGGACCTGAGCAAACTCTGCAGAGTCCAAGAGGCCAAAAGCAAAAAGCCCGAGTGATGAAATTGGCTGTCCTGGGTCCTAACGCTTCCATCTTCTGAACGCCTGCCCTTCTCTTAACTTCCCTTTGCTTCAGTTTCCTCACCTATAAAGAAAGATGACAATACAGGACCTGCTCCATGTTCTTATTATGGGATTAAATGTATTACAAATTGGTTAGAGTAGGGTCTGGTATCTAGAGAGCCCTTAAAAAGTGTGTTGTCGTTGTTGTTGATGTTACTTACAGTGGCATTACTGAAAACACACTCCAGGTGGTCATTTTGAGATTTCTTGCCTCACTTCTTCATAGGTTCATAGGTGCAAGGGTCCCCTCTGATGCTTCATTTGTATCTGAAAGTGTGTAGCTAGGGGCAGAGCACATAGATTTTCAGCGAACATCTGTCTCCTAACTGTCAAAAGTAGACTCTTTGCCACCAATGCTAAATAAATTTATTTGATGAGGATGCTGCCGTATAGCAACTAAAAATTTTCTCTCGGGTTAGTTTGCCAAGTTTCATTGAGAAATAAATATGTTTTCTCAGGATAACAAGATTAAAGCATTCTTTATGCAAACAATTGGTGAGATGTCAGTCATCATTTTAGTGCTCCAGGTGCCATGTCCTAAATGTGGCCGTATTTTCTGAACAAAGGTTTTGTCACTACATACCTCAACTGCTTTCCTTACTTTTTTTATTTTGTCAGTAGCTGTTTTAGCAAAGTCCTCCTCAAATATTTAACTGGTAGCAATGTGTTTTCTTCTCTTTTTTGTTTCAGAGACATTAAGTACAATCACACCTTTCACTGATTTAGCTCTAAGTCATTTTTACTTAATAATGGAAAATTCAGACCACAACAGTGATCAAGATACAACTTATTGCTCATATGTCAATTTTTCCCAAACCTCAGAGAAACGAGAGAGGGGGAAAAAGTCAAGGTTTAAAAATACTTCCTGTTTTTGAGTATTAAAATCTGGAAAAATCCCCTCTTATTGATAGAATAAAATCAGCAGAAGTACTTAATATGTCGTTCTTTAAATTAGCAATAGACGTGGTGATATGGCAGCTCACTGTCCTGCTCCTAAGTAACAGAATAAATAAATACTTGTGGGTTTGGGGCAACAAATACAATTGCTTTATTGGTGAAACCGTGAACATTTACATGGGATGCATTAGGCTTCTCAGATGTAGCAAGTAGGAGAGTCACGGGTACTGTGCACCTCCAAATAAAGAACTGAGAGCGTAGTTAGAGGAAACACCCGCTGTTCATTTGATAGCAAACTGTGAAATGACTTGAACTCTAAAGCTTGATTCCATGCATGGTTACTGAGCCCCAACAACTTGTGCCCTGGGCCAGGCTGATTGATAAGGGAAAAGAAATCCCTGTTCTCACGTCACTGGGAAACCAAGTCATACACAGAGGAAAGCAACCACACAGGGCAGAGTATGTCTCAATTCCTGGTAGATGTTGGGACCATAAAGATGCTCAGTGATGGGGGTGGAGGATGAGCACTGCTCGTTGTGACTGTTAGGTTCATGTGTCAATTTGGCCAGGTGATGGTGCCCAGGTGTCTGGTCAAGCGAGCACTGGCCTAACCATTACTGCAAGGACATTTCATGGCTGGTTTATTAAATCATCAGTCAGTTGATTGCATCTGATTAGATCCACAATCAATTAAGGGAGTGTCTTCAGCAAGGAGAGAATCCAATCAGTTGGATTTAATCCAATTAGTTGAAGACTTTTAAGGGAGAAGAGAGCACTTTCATTTCTTCTTCAGCCAGCCAGCCTCTCCTGGGGAGATCATCGAGGACCTTCATCAGAGTTGCCAGCTCACAGCCTGCCCTATAGAATTTGGACTTGTCCATCCTGCCCTATGGAATTTGGACTTGTGCATCCCCACATTGCATAAGACACTTTTATGAAATCTCATATTTTCGTACATCTCCTGTTGGTTCTGTTTCCCTAGAGAACCCTGACTAATACACCAGTGAAGGCTCCAAGGAAGAGGGGGGTCTCATCCACTTGGCCTGGAAGGACTATAGCATTGGAGGGAGGAAAGGAATGAGGGGCCAGCCCAGAAGGCTCGGATGTGGGGACCACTTGGCACAGTTGCTTCCCTCTCTCCTCCATGATGGTGGCACTCATCATTAACTAATCAAGTCACTCCTTCCCTGACCAGAGTCCAGTCTAGGCTTCAGAATCCTTCTCAACACAGCATTCCATGTAGGCATTACCAATTGTTCAGGGTTAGTTCATGAAATAAAACCTGTCTGTCCACCTGAATGGGGGGAGGTGACGTGAGTAAACGTGTGAGCCAAGAGGAAACATGGGCTGTGCAAGACACTCAGAGGGGAGCCACCGCTGTGAGTACAGGTGTCCCGTTGGCCATGAGGGATGAGCGCTCGAGAGACGGGGTCCTTCACTGCCACATTATCTGCAGGTGAGGGTGCCGGGAGGGGGCACAATGAGAAGTCATCATCCCTAGTTCTGATAAGCCACTGCACATTTTAATCAAAATGGGTAAAACACCACCCAGGCGAGTGATATAAATAAAGCGCTAGACATTTCAGGGTGCCATTAATTGAGATAGGGATGAATCTCTTACCGTAAGAATATGTCACAAAGGAATTGAAGTTGCAGTCTCCTTGAAGAAAAGTCAGCCAGAGAGACAGAACTGTAGGCAAATAAATCTTTCTTTGGAGGAAAATTTGGCAAGTTTATGGTAGCACCTTGCTTTGCCATCTGCCCCATCTGCCCCACCTCCTATTTTACAGAAACCCGGAAGGTTATTTTTCAGTCAGAGAGTGGGCTGTTGTTCTGTCTGCATTCTGTAGTCACTTGGCACGTTGGTCCCCGTCCCCTGCCCTGTATGCCAGAGGCTGAGGATTGGAATAGGATGCAGAATCTCACTTTGTTTGACCACCGGAGAGAAGGGGCTCTCTTTACTCCCCATACTTCATCAGACAGGACCCCTCAGGTTCACTGAGATGCACACAGCCCACAGGCACTAATCAAAATCAGAGTTGTATCAACAGGCCAGTCCAATTTTGTTAAGCCTGAGATACATCTTCCATAAAGGCAGATGACTCTTTCCCCTCCCAGACAAAACGTCCTTCACTAAAGCATCATGGCTTTAACTCCTTGCAGTCTGCATGCCCGTTACGGCGTCCCTTAAGAAACAAAAACCCCGAGTAAAAGAATCAATACACACAGACACATATACCGGAGACAGTGACATTGTCAGGAAACTTTCCTCCCACCCTTCATATTCCAAGAGGGAGTATTAATCATCCTCAGAAAAGGACGCCGACTAAAAAGGAAGATACGGGTTTATCTGGAATCCCACAGACGGAGCAACTGCTTCTCCTCTACTTGCCAGAGCCAGGTTAGCAAGAAATCTGAACGCCACCTTAGAAGCCATCATTTATAGTAAACACAGCCACCACCCCAACTTCTGGAGGAGGATTTTATTCTATTTTAGGAAGGCAGAGATGGCTTTTTTGTTTAGCTTTAAATCATGAGGTGTGTAGCCTTCCCTTTCTCCTTCCCTCCCAAATGGAGGCTTTCACACCCAATTTTGTTTCCCGACAAGAGAAGGGGAAATCGGTGGCCTCCTGTTGGCACTGAGGGGTCCCCCACCCCCTGAGCTTTTGTGTTGCTGGAGATCTTGGACCGTCCCCTGGCAAATAGCGTTCAGCTCGATTATTCGGCTAGTCACAGCCTTCAAGAAACAAATATTCTAACACCTTGTTCCTTTTTGTGGTTCAAAAGCCACTGTCACTGGGGTACACTGGTGGTTTTTAAAAAAAGGCTATAATTCATATGCAAACTAGAGGAGGATTTTCATGATTTCATAATAAAATGTTGAAACGCTTTGATCGCGAGTTGTAAGGAGGTGTGAAACAGTGCTTCCGAAACAGACAGATATTTGTGTAAGCATCCTCTCTGTATTGCCAGTGAGGAATAATAACATATCAAAGCCCCAACTTACCTCATCTGCCTGGTACAGCCAAGGCTAAATAAAGGGGAACAATGGAATTACTATTACTCATTCTCCAAGCGCCTGCGACATCACTGTATTCTTTATAATTGCTGGCAAGAAGATTAATGTTTTGTTAAATATCAGAGCAAGGTCACAAGGGGGCTTGCAGGCCTGTCTAAACATCCAGTCTTTAAGCTCCTTCTCTCTCACTTGCTCTTTTTTGCGGAAATGAACTTGTAGCATTTCCTCTAATTACGGTGATTTTTGCCTCTGAAAGCAGGCCTACATCATCACCTCCCCTTGCACGCGCTTGCACGCACGCATCTTCCCCAAATGACATTTGGGGACAGGCTTCATTTAGCTGCAGCATATGGACAGTGTTGTTACGGAGCAACCTTGCCCTTTTAAACAACGCGGATAATTCATTGCCTGTCACCGTGGCCCGAAGCGAGGGGCTTGTGCTTAAGAGATTGACTTTATTGGGGTCCTCAGGGGGCTCCCTCCCAAAGCCTGCTATCATCGTCCCCGCCCTTCTGTTATGTTTAGCCCACACGCCCGTCCATACAGATGTTTCCAACAGCAAACAGTTCATGACCCAGAAAGAGCAAAATATTTTGGATCTCCCTGGCTTTCAGCACCTGTTCAAACCAAAGGGGCTTGGAGGCTCAGTGCACAGTTCAGACGGCCCAGCTGGTGACTGCAAAGAGGCTGTGGCGAGGCTAGAGTCACCCTCTTGACTTTCCCAGACCCTCCGTTCAGTGACTAGTTCATCATCTTAATTTACTGATCGCCAGAAGTGTTGGAAGGAGGCAAATGGCACACTCCACAGAAACATCAGTCATCTTCACACAAAGCATCTCACATACGTATGTCCGTTTGTCTCAATTACATCAGAAATTAATCCAGAAATTCCACATATAACCTTCCATCACTTGAATCTACATTTTTAGGGCAATTCCAGGCCTTTGGTGTAGCGCTGGGATACAGTCATTTGCCATCTGTGCAATTTCTGCAGGGCTGCGGTAGACTTCGGAAGTTCTTTTTCTTGCTTGAAGGATTTGAGGATTATGCTTTGGAGATAGTGGAGGCTCTTTACGTTTTCCCAAAGGGAACCAGCAGCAGCACTCAGTGGGCTCAGATCAACACAAAGGTCTTGCAAATATGGCTAAGTACACAATAGGAAGGACCAAGGGGAACCCTTTGCCTTCTGGAAGGATCTAAAGGGAAGAGTTGCTGCAGAGGTTGGAGAGAGGGTGGAACGATGCTTTTCAAAGGCCTGTTTATCTCACCGCTCCATACCTTTTGTCTGGGCAAAGTGTTTTTAAGTTGCAGCTCCAATTTTAAGGAGATTTTCTTATTTGTTTGTTTTCCTTCCTTGCAGCTCAAGGAGGAATTAAGAAGTAAAAGAGACAGCTTGGAATGAAAGTGGGTGTAGGAGGTAATTAGATCTGAAAGGGAGGATGTCCTGACTTTGAGGATGAGGACATGCCTTAGCTTCACTAACCTCCATGGCAGTGGGAGCAGGAGAGCTACAATTACCATGTGCCCTCTCGCCTTGGCATAAAACGAAAACAGTGATGCCGTACTCAGTACAGAGCCCTGTGATTCATCCACAATACAGGCCCTTAGTAAACATGTGCTGAACCAGTTTCACGGTTTGCCAGAGCTGCTATGACAAATACCACACGATGAGTTGGCGTAACAACAGGAATTTCTTGGCTCACCATTTGGAAGGCTAGAAGTCCAAAATCAAGGCATCAGCAAGGCCGTGCTTTCTCCCCAAAGCTGTGGCACTTTGGTGCCTGCTCACCACAAGGCTTGGGGTTCCTTGGCTTGACTTTCTGCCTCCCATCACGTAGCAATCTCTCTCTCCTTGTGTCTGCTCTCCTGGTTTCCACTGACTTCTGGCATCTTTCTGTGTATCCTTCTCTGATTGTCTGTGTCTGGATTTCTTCTGCTTTTGAAGGACTCTGGCAATATGGATTAAGGTCCCTGCTGATCAGTTGGGCCTCACCTTAACTAAAAGCAACATCTTCAAAAGGTCCTATTTGCTCACCAGTTTACACCCACAGGAGTGCAGATTCAGATTAAGAACATGTCTTTTGTTGGGGCACATAATTCAACCTACCGTCATCTGTAAGTAAATGGATGGATGGATGGGTGATCAGAGAGATTCAGCACTAAGAGGAACAGATTAATAAGCACTCAGCTACACCAGGTGTTGGCAGACCATGTCTTGCAGGCTGAGTCCCACCCACCCTCCTGCTTTTGTAAATAAAGTTTTATTGGAACACAGCCATGACCATTTGTTTGCATATTGTCATGATACAAGGCAGAGCTGAGGAATGTAACAGACACAATATGGTCTACAAAGCCTCAAATATTTATTATCTGACCTTTTAGAGAACAAGTTCTCCAACCCCTGAGCTACACCGTTACTATATTTTCTGATTTTATGTAGTTTGCATCTGCCCTCCCACCTTTCTTCTTTTCCCTTCCTCCCTTTCCCTCACCCCCTCCCCCTTTGTTTTATCAGTACCAGAGGCAATAAGACCACATGACAGTAAGTAGCCAGGAATAACTAGAAGAATAGTCTTGAACAACTGCTTGAGGGACATCCGTGACTAGACACACATCGTGCACCCGTCTGTGATGGGTGGAAGGGCTGAGATCACAGTGTAGAACTAAATGGAAATATCCTTACATGGATTGTGGTGGTGGGTGCACAACTGTGTGATCACACCGGGAATCACTGATTGTTTACTTAGGATGGATTGTATGGTGTGTAAATAAAGCTGCTTAAAAAATAAACAGAGGGATACAAGTGCTGGAGAAAATGTGGAGAGAGGGATGTACCTATTCCCTGATGGTGGGGAAGTAGAATGGGGCAGCCCATGTGGAGGGCAGTGTGGTGGTTCCACAGGAAGCTAAGCATGGGGTTGTCATATGGTCCTGCAAGCCTGACATTGGTTGTATACTTGGAAGAACAGAGAGCAGGGACACCAATGGACATTTGCACACCGGTGTTTATGGCAGCAGGATTCACGATTGTCAAAGGTTGGAGGTGGCCTAAGGGTACATCAACTATTAAATGGAATTGTGAACTGTGGGGTATACACACAATGGAATATTGAGTGGCAGCAAGAAGGAATGAAGTTGTGAGGTGTGCAACTAGGTGAATGGAACTTGAGGACAGTATGTTGAATGAAAGAAGCCAGAATCAAGAAGACAAACATTACAACACCTCTTTAATATGAACTAACTCTAAAGTGAAAACTCTGAGAATTGAATTTGAGACCATAAGTTATCAGGGGAAGGATTACTGTAAAGCTTCCTAGACTGTAAGCTCTTGCAGCAGACACATCCATTCATGAGTTGTAATGGTTATTTCCAAATTCTGAGATGCTGAGCTGTTTGAGTATAACCTAGTCAGTCCATGTAACTTTGGGTACCTGTGTGATACCTGAAACTCAGAGCCAGAGTCCGGCAGCTATGAATGACATCATTACCTCATACAGCAACAGTTTAAAAAGCTGAAAAAGAGATCAGACTTCAATTAGAGATTGAATGAAAGGGACTGGGTTGGGACTAAGGTACATCAGACTAATGGGTAAAGGGTGATATTGACTGTGTTTTAAAACTTCAACTTCTATGTGAGACCGAAGGAAGAGATGTTTATTTGGTGCAAAATCCATATTTTCCATAGCATGCTATAATTTAACTTGTATGGTCAGTTTACTCAAACACCATAATTACATAGAACCTTGAATAGGGGGTGAGATTTGGTTGGTTTGTACAGGTTAGTGTGAGGCCCCGATACATCTCAGAGTAATTTGGGCAGAGAATAAAAAGTATTTGCACCTGAAACTATCAAACTACAACCCAGAACCCATGAATCTTGTAGACGACTGTATAAAAATGTAGTATATGAGGGGGTGACAATGTGATTGGGAAAGCCATATGGACCATACTCCCCTTTGTCCAATTTATGGATGGAGGAGTAGAAAAATGGGGGGAAAAAAAAGAAAAAAAGAAAAAAAAAAGGAAGACACCCAGTGTTCTTTTTTGCTTTGTTCTTTTTCACTTTGGTTTTTATTCTTATTGTTTTTGTGTGTGTGGTAATGAAAATGTCAAAAATTAATTTTGGTGATGAATACACAACTGTATAATGATGCTGTAAACAATTGAATGTGCGCTTTGTTTTGTATGACTGTATGGTATTGGAATATATCTCAATAAAAATGAAGGAAAAAAAAAGTATTTGCAAAACCCCCTTGAGGGACTGGGGGAAAATGTGGTAACATTAAATTTACCCACCTGGGGAATTCTTGATATTCTTGAAAGGACTGGGGACTACCGGTTTAATAGGCTGAGCCCTCAATCTCGGGGCTTACCCTTGTGAAGCTTATTATTGCAAAGGAGAGGCTAAGCCTAATTATAATTATGCCTAAGAATCACCCCCAGAGAACTTTTTCTTGCTCACATGTGGCCTTTCTCTCTAAGCCAACTGTTCTAGTTTGCTAATGCTGCCGGAATGCAAAACACCAGAGATGGATTGGTTTTTATAAAAGGGGGTTTCCTTGGTTACAGAGTTACAGTCTTAAGGCCGTAAAGTGTCCAAGGTAATGCATCAACAATAGGGTACCTTCACTGGAGGATGGCCAATGGTGTCTGGAAAACCCCTGTTAGCTGGGAAGGCATATGGCTGGCGTCTGCTACAAGTTCTGGTTTCAAACTGGCTTTCTCCAGGATGTTCCTCTCTAGGCTTCAGTTTTTCTCCAAAACATCACTCTCAGTTGCTCTTGGGGCATTTGTCCTCTCTTGGCTTCTCTGGAGTAAAAGTCTGCTTTCAACGGCCATCTCCAAAATGTCTCTGTAAAATGCAGCTCCTCTCTCAGCTCTGTGCATTCTTTAAAGTGTCCCTTTTGGCTGTACCTCCTCTTCAAAATGTCACTCTCAGCTGCACTGAGTTCCTTCTGTTTGTCAGCTCATTTATATGACTCCAGTGATTTAATTTAGACCCACCCTGAGTGGGTGGGGTAACACCTCCATGGAAATTATCCAATCGGAGTCATCACCCACAGTTGGGTGGGGCGCATCTCCACGGAAACACTCAAAGAATTACAATCTAATCAACATTGATACACCTGCCCACACAAGATTATATCAAAGATAATGGTATTTGGGGGGACATAATACATTCAAATTCAAACTGTCACACCAATTCTGCAGGTAAACTTTCTGCTCTCCCCTCTACATGGGACATGACTCCCAGGGGTGTAAATCTCCCTGGCAATGTAGGACGTGACTCCTAGGGATGAGCCTGGTCCCTGCATTGCAGGACTGAGGAAGTCTTCTGGACCACAAGAGGGAAAAGATGAAACAAAATAAAGTTTCAGTGGCTGAGAGATTTCAAATGGAGTCGAGAGGTCATTCTGGAGGTTATTCTTATGCATTACATAGATTTCCTTTTTTGGTTTTTAGTGTATTAGAATAGCTAGAAGAAAATACCTGAAACTGTTCAACTGCAATACAATATCCTTGATTCTTGATGATGATCATATAACCACTCTCTTTATCCAGTGTATGGACAGAAGAGTAGAAAAATGAGGACAAAAAGTAAATGAATAATAAGGGGGGAGAGGATGGGTATGAGATGCTTTGGGTGTTCTTTGTTACTTTTATTTTTATTTTTATTTTTTGGAGTAATGAAAATGTTCAAAAATTGATTATGGTAATGAATGCACAACTATATGATGATACTGTGAACAACTGATTGCACACTTCGGATGATTGTATGGTATGTGAATATATGTCAATGAAATTGCATTTGAAAAAAACACATCATGCGCCCTTTAACTGCTGTCAGCTCTAGTAAACATGCTGGACAATAAATAACTCAATATGCATTTTTTTTTTTTTTTTGGTAGAACAAGGCGAAAAAACCAAGCTGCCCACTTTGTCTGAGGCTCTATTGAAGAAATGACAATCTCTTCCACTGACAGGCAAAGAAAGCTCAATGGGATGGACTTTTTTGAGAATCTGCAAGGTCTATACAAAGCAATGTATTCCATACTTTGTGTGACATTTAAGGGATTGTTCGGAGACTAATTTTGATTATCTACAATTTTTTGCCTTAACACATCCACTTTAGAGCCTATGAAGCTACCCCATGCTACATAGAATCTTGTAACCACAATGCACAAATAGGAGGGGTGGGATTCTCACGTTCACCCCCAGTGTACATGTTGAGTCTTTTCTCCTTGCAGAATAAAGGGGTTTACCTCACTCTACTTCTTATGGTCTAGAAGGAGCAAAATAACAACTACTGATATAAGATGAATTTAGTTATAGGCTCTGTAAACACTTCAGTAATGAATACCGAACAAATTGGTAGGTCCCCATCATCTGTTTCCGAGTCCATCCACACCAGCAGTCAGCAGAAGGGCCAAAAGAGCACACGTGGTTGTTCAATGAAGCATAGCTACTAGAAGCTACCATGCAGAAAGTCTAGCTTGAGAAGCCAATGCCTTAGAGAACAATGCTGCATGAACTTGACAAAAATGATCCACAAGTTGGAGAGGCAACGGGAATGGGGACAGGGGAAAGGGAAGGACAGGTATGTTAGTGAGGCAGATATTAATGCTTGTTGTCTAATATATTTAATGGCCATATCCCATTTCATACACTGATGTCACTGCTTTCTGCCCTGACAATGCAAGAACCCGGCTGCCATCAGGAAAAGTACAGCATGACTCCATTACCCACTTGGAAGGTCAGTGTAGTAGGCAGCTTCCCAGATGGCTCCCAGTGATCCCCACCTCCTGTCACTCATAACCTTGGGTTTTCTCCTCCCCTTGGGAGTGAGTTGGACCTAGTGACCTGCTTCTAACAATTAGAGTAAGCAAAAGTGATGGGTTGTTATGTCCAAGATTAGGTACAAAAGTCTGTTGCCTCGGCCTTGCCCACCCTCTCTTGCTCCCATGCTTGTTCTCATGGGAGCCGGCTGCCAGGTTGTGAGCTGCCCTATAGAGAAGTCTACATGGCAAGGAACTGAAGAGGCTTTGGACTTACAACAAGGAACTGAGGGCTTTAGTCCAATGACCTGCAAGGAACTGAATCCAGCAACCAATCACGAGTGAGCTTGGAAGTGGATCCTCCCCCACTTGTGGCTTAAGGTGGCTTCAGCTCCAGTTGACACCTTCATTGAGCCTCAGAGAGCTCCTGAGCAGAGGACTCAGCTAAGTCACACCCAGTTTCCGGATCTATGGAAACTGTAAGTTAAAAAGTATTTGTCTGCTTCAAACTTCTAAGTTTGGGGGTAATTTGTTATGCAGCAAAAGCTAACCAATACACTCAGAATTTTCCTAGTTTGGTTTATCCTTTGATATCATAGTCTAGGTCCCTCTTTGTAAAATCAAGGCATGGCATGTTTTGTTTTGTTTTGTTTTTCTTTTGAAGACTCAAAAGAAACTCTAATTTAGGAAGAGGCAACTGATTTGTCAAGTCTGCTAATTCCCTGCTGGAGAAGTTCTATTCCAGTTACTATTGCTGCATAACAAACTATCCAAAATTTAATGGCTTATGCTTTAAAGCAATACCATTTTATTATATCTCATAGATTTTCAAAGTCAGGAATTTAGGCAGTGCATGGCCAGGTGATTGATCTTGGCACCAAATGAATCACCCAGTGCTAGTCACCCAATGGCCAGGCTTGGCTAGAGGGGCCACAGTGGCTTCACCCTACATCTCCAGCATTGGCAGGGGTAACTGTCACCTGGGAGCTCAGCTGCACAGCTGGTCAGAGCCCCTGCATGTGATCTTGCCAACACCCAGTTTCCAGGGCAATCCCCAACTTCTGCCACGGCAGCTGGATTTCCCCGGAACGAGAGCCCCAATGAGTTTGATTTCATATTCATCCTCTAAAGCAGCATTTCCTGAATGGTTAGACCAATAGATGAAACATGAGGCCCAAGAAACACTCAAAACAAGATAACATGGCCCAAATAAGTTGGGAAATGTCTCCTCCTGCTCTGACTTGGGTAGTCAAAATATGCGTTAGTATAGTAATGGTCTTGAAAACACAGAACGCAACTTAACTTCTTTAATCAAGGGTTTCCCAAACATGTTGACTACAAACCCTGTTTTCGTGTGTCAGAAAAACTACCTGACATTTGGAAATAAGGCAAAAAGTTGGGCAGCATGTCCTTTCAATGACAATGTAGAAGGAAAGGCCACACAAGGATTGTCAAGGGCTGCTATGTCCTAAAGAACTCTCCACAAGGATGGAAATGTCCTCCACCCAGCGCACGTGGTCACTGGGCATTTGGAACGTGGCTAGGGTGATTGAGGAGCAGAATTTTTTTTATTTTGTGTAATTTTAATTGATTTAAATGTAAATAGCCCCTTGTGTCTAGTGGTTACCACATCAGACTGTGCAGTTTTAGGGAAATGTACTTAGTTCGTCTCATTGTTAACTATTGATCAAAGGTCTCAGACTTAGAGAAGTCACTTAGTCGTCTTGTGCCTTCTCATCTTTTCAGCTACCAATGCTTCCCCACCCAGGACCCCCAGGATCAACCCACAATCCAGCAACTAAGTGAGTAATCCCTGGCCCCGTGGGAGCCCTCCAGGATGCCGCTATCAGGCTAAGATTGTTCTGTCTGGTCAATGCCTGGGCCAGGTCAGTTGTGACACATTTTGAATATTACTCCTGGATGAATGTAAATCACCCTGCACAGGACCTGGTCCCAGGAGCCCCTCACTGGTAGCTGTTATGGTCCTGTTAGGTTGTGATATTGCATCCCAGGGTGGTGACCATCTCAAGCGTGGGGTCCTAGCACTCCAGGAGGTTGCATGGCTCAGGAGATAGAGTTGGGGACTCTGAGGCCACACTGTCTCCATTAAGATTCGCACTCCCCACTCACTCAATGTGTGCATTCAAATGTTATTGACATTTCTAGATTTCAGTTCTTTTTCTATGAAATGGAGATAATTAGTAATAAGAGAACCAACTCATGGGGTTTTGGGAGCAGGCCCACTCCGAACATTTGCATTTTCTCATGCACACAATCTCCCTATCCCCACCCCGTGCACCCCTCTGTCCCCATCCCTGCCCCCACCCCAGTTAACAGCTGCCTCTTGGACCCATGGGACACTCTCTGGCAGCCTCATCCTCCCTTGAGGAACCGACCCAGGAAAGAGGCGTGGGCAGCACTGGTAGGAAATTCCCAGGTTCTGGGCCCCCCGAGTGTGGTCCAGAAGAGGGATGAGAGCTCCAGGGGGCCCATCCCCCTAGCCCCTGTCCCCTCACACCATTGGGACAGGCACAGTCAGCAAAGAGCCAGAGCCGGGCTCATGGGACAAGTGTGCTGGCGGGACCCAGGGCAGGGGTCCCTCTTGCCTGAGGGTCGGGGTGGGATCAAGTGACAGCTCAGAACCGGGGTGGCCCCTGGTAATGATTCAGTGAGCTGCTTACACCCTGCACTTCCGTTTCCGGCGCTGTCTCTAGCTGTGTAAGGTCCGCGGCTCCTCTGAGCCTCAGCCCTGCTAACAGATGACAAGGGATAAACTTTATTTTAGTTGGAGAGGAAAGAAAGCCAGTCTCTCTCTTCAAAGAGAGTTCGGCGGCACGATGGGATGACAAGACAGTCACAGGGTACGGGAGGCCTCAAGATCCCAGCAGCCATCTGGATTCATAAGGTCAACCTTTACAGCCCTGTTACTGCCGCAGTTGATAATCCCTATCAAAGATACGTTATCTATTTCATCTCTGCATTAAAGAGAAAAAGAAAGGAAAGCTTCTGTGTTTTTCTTGTAATGAAGGCTACAAAAGGACTATATATATATGGCTAGAACGTGAGAGAGGAATTAAAGAGATAGAAACATATTTATAAGCAGACATCACATGTTACATATTCATTAGATTCTATTGCAATCTAAGTTAGCAAGACCCAGGTATTGCTCAGATCACCAGGAAAAGAGCTCCGTAAAAGGTAGTATAATAATGAATTTATTTATAAAAGTCAAAGATTTCACCCAGAGGGATCTCAAGGTGAGGCTAGCGAGGGCACCCCGGGTGCAAAATTTAAGGTGGCGCTCGATCTCGGGGTCATCTCCTAAGAGTGAGGGCCTCCTTAAATTTAAGCCTGAGGTAGCCCCACTCTAATTCTGGTTCTGAGGCATTCTGTTGGTCAATTGAGGCTTTTAAAAGTGGAGGGTAGGATTTGAAGTTGTTGGTAAATTCTGATAAACTATCTGACAAATAAACAGGCATATACGAACTTCAGAGCCTTTGCACGTGGCTCTTGCTGGCAGCTCTCTAGGTTGGAGATGCAAAGGCCAGGAGTAGCTAGGATTATTCCCCATGAGGAGCTACCCTCCCCCAGATGTGCAGAAAGCATGCACATCTGGATGTCCTTCTTGCTTTTGCCTCAGCTGAGAGGCTTGATGAGACTTCATGCCAGGCTGAGCTGGCATCCAATGGGGTGGGGAAGGGGCAGGCTGGCTCCCGAGTGCACCCCAGGCCCGGTGGCCCCAGCAGGCACCAGGAATGAAGGAGAGTGAGGGCAAGCCCGACAGCACACACCCTCTCCTTCCACTCAGAATAGTTGTCTTTGTTGCCATAAGCATTTATTTGTGTTTTTCTCCGACTGTTTTGCGTGTCATTGAGAGTTAAAGAAGACATATTGTACATCCTAAAGAGAGGCAGTAAAAATAATTTAACTTATTTCTTTCATGTCTGTGTGTATTAATTCTTGCTTACATAAGGAAATACAAAAAACAAACTGTAAACAAGGAATCATTTGGAATCAGATTATGCATGAATAATGACACACATTCTCATCTAAGATGTGTGTTTGCGCGGAGGGGGCGCAGATCTAGTTTTACTGCCAGTGGCTTTAAAAAATGTTTTGCTTTTTCAGAGGAAATTACTCAGAATGTAATAAAACATGTTTTCTGCTCTAAAAGGATTAATTTACCTTTTGTGTCATGAGAAAGTAAATGCAATCAATACCTCAATTCTCCTCCTCTATGGAGAAAGACAATTCCCAAATTTGAATCCTAGGGAATGTTCGTTGAACTTCAATTTCCTAAAACTCAGATTCTGTTTCTTTTATGATTTCTCCGTTTCAGCCTCTTTCCGGAGCCCCAGAAGACTAGAGAGGGGTCTCTGCTTTCTTCTCCAGCTCTGGACCCTCTCTTTCCACACACTTTCCTCATTTCCTGTGGCCTCTTCTCCCACATCAGCATCCAGCCACTGAGAATCACAAGGGAAACTAACCTAGGGAAGGGAGAATTAGTCTTCGCAGGCTTCAGAAATGGAGCTTCTCATGTAGCCTCGCCATCTGTCACTCTCCTCACTCACAAATGAGATGGAAACTTGTACCTACCCCAGGAGGTAATAAGGAGCGAATGCGTGAAAAGTGCTTGCAAGGCAGTAACTGTGCGTGGCAAGACCTTGTTTTACGGGGGCCATTGTTATTTGCCTCTTCTCTTTCATGTCTGGACGTAAGCATCCTGTTTAGAAACAGTCCTTTGTCCTAATTTCTGTCCTCCCCATAGAAGTCCTTCTTCGAAGTTGCCCCAAGCATATCTGAAAGGTATGTCTAAGATTGTTCTCATTGCTTTTCTTTTCTTTGGTTTGACCTTTATTCAATCCCAGACCCAAGAGTTGGAAGGACCCTTCAGGACCCATCCATCTCTCCATCCATGCATCCATACAGCCACATTCAACAAATACTTACTGGGCATCAACTCCATGTCAAGCACTGTGCCCTGGAATGCAGAGGTGAGCACACAAGCCCCTGGCCCTCATGGTGCTTGCACAATTCATTGAACAATCCATTACAAGTAGGGGACCAGCTCATTTCCCTGGTACTTAACCTCTTTTCACCCTGAAAGTCCACCACCCTGGGAAACCCCTCAGTCCCTGAAAACCGGGACACTGGTCACCCTAATTTCAAATGTGATGAAAGGAAAAGATACTGTGAATGCCCTCCTAGAGGGATGTGACCCAGTCTTTGGCATCAGGGGTGACTTGCCAGAGGAAGTGCCCTTCAGAGGAGAACAATTAGATTAGTAGGAGTTAGTTGAGCAAAGGACACTGGAGAGAAGGAAGATAGGTGAAGGGTACAAGCAGAGGAACCGTTTATACAAGGGTCTGGGGACTGAAGGAACTGAAAGAAAAAGAGAAAACAAAGTCAGGAGGAAAAAGAACCCAACAGAGGAGATGTAACAGGTGAGTAAGGAAGAGCTCACAAAACACGTGGAAGAATTTGGACTTTATAGGAAGGGCAATGGGGCATCCTGGAAGGGTTTAAGTAAGAACTTTGCATCAAAGGATTTTACTGAAGATAGTACTCTGGCTCCACTCTGAGGAAAATAGATTGGAAGGAGGATGCAGGGACCAGGTGAGAGAGAATTTTCTGAAGGAAAGTTGATGATGGCTTGGGCTTGGTTATGTTGTCAGTGGGATACAAATCCTGGATCAAGAGCTCTCCTGGAGTAGAACAGACAGGACTAGCTTGGATTGATTGGGCAGGGGTAGAAAGGCAAAGAAAGAGGAAAGGATAACCCCCAGGTTCTCGGTAGGGAAGATGGGAAAAGCCTCCTTCAGCAAGCCAGGTTCTGCCAAGTATCAATACTTCCAGAGCTTCCAGCCCTGTACCAGATTCTAGACGTGCTTAGGAAGTAGCACCTGCCCTCCAGACACTCACCGGTGTTGGAGGGAAACAGACTTACCAACACACTTTACAACATAGTGTGGTGAGTGCACAAAATACAGAGACAAGTTGGGGCAGGGAAAAGGAGGAAGAGACCACCTATCTCAAGAAGTCAAGGAAGGTTCTTAGAGCAGGAAATCCTTCTCTTTGGTCTTGACAAATGGATAGAAGCTCAACAGGTACAAAGGGAGGTCATTCCACATAAGGGGCAAAGCATAAGCAAAGGCAGGGACTACAAGATGCATCAGGGGACACCCAGGAGCCTTGTGTGGCAGCAGCAGGGGTGACAGAGCTACATGGTGGAGGGAAGGTAGGCTGTGGCAAGCTCTCAGAAGTGCCATCTGCCGACCATGGTAAGAAGTTTGGATTTTATCTTATAGTCCATGAGGAACTACCAAGGATTAACATTTTCTTTGTATGGAAATAATTTTAGACACATACAAATTGCAGAAATAGTTCAGGGAGATCCCACGTAAACTTCACCCAGCTTCCCCTGCTATAAACATCTAATATAACCCTAGAATTACTATTGAAAGCATTGATGCAAAACTATTAGCTCATCTATGGACCTCATTGGAACTTCACCAATTTTCTCAAATGTCATTTTTCTGATCCAGGATAGAATCCAGAATCCCACATTTAGTGGTCGTGTCCCCTTAGGCTCCTCCAGTCTGTGACAGTTCCTCAGTCTTAACTTTGTCTTTTATGACTTTATCACTCTGAAGAGCCCTGGTCCATTGTTTCATAGCATGTCCCTTAGCTTGGGGTTTTTTTCTGATGCTTTCTCATGATTTGAATGAGTTTATGTATGTGCTGGTTTGGACATATTATATCCCCCAAAATGCCATGTTCTTTAATGCAATCTTGTGGGGGCAGATGTATTAGTGTTGATTAGGTTGTTCCCGTGGAGACGTGACCCACCCAACTGTGGGTAATGTCTTTGATTAGATTATTTCCATGGAGTTGAGGCCTGCCCGTTCAAACTGGGTATTGATTTAATCACTGGAGCACTTTAAAAGAGAGCCACACAGGCCCAGACGCTTGCTGACACTGATGCTTAGACATGCTTGGAGTTGCGGACCCCTGATGTTAGCTGCAGCCAAGAGAGACATTTGAAGACAGCCATTGAAAGTAGACTTTTGCTACCCCAGAGTTTGCCTGGAAGAAACTAAGAGAATACCCTCAGACACCTAGAGAGAAACATCTTGTGAGAAAGCCATTTTGAAATGCAACCTGGGAGCAAGCAGATGCCAGCCATGTGCCTTCCCAGCTAACAGAGGTTTTCCAGATGCCAATGGCCTTTCTCCAGTGAAGGCTTATGCCTTAACTTGGACACTTTATGGCCTTAAGACTTGTAACTTTGTAACCAAATAAACCCCTTTTATAAAAGCCAATCCATTTCTGGTGTTTTGCAAAACAGCAGAATTAGCAAGCCAGAACAATATACTAAGGGCGGGAATCCCCAAAAGTGATATCTTCTCCTCAGGACATCCTGTCAGGGGGTACAATGATGTCAAAATGTCTTACTGGTGATGCTAATCTTGGTTACCTGGTGAAGGTGGAGTCTGCCAGGTTTCTCCATTATAAAATAACTATTCCTTTATTGTTGAAAAGTACTTTGTGGGGAGATTCTTTGAGACTGTGCAATATTAATACACCTCTCCACTAATTTTAGCATACATTGATGATTCTTACCTGCAGCAGTTATTATTATGGATCTGCTTAATGGTAATTTTCTGTATCCCTCATTCCTTTCATGTTTATTAGTAAGGATTCTACTGTGAAGAAGAGCCATCTCTTCACCCCTATTTATTATTTATATTACTATAGACTCATGGATATTTATTTTATTCCGTGGGTTCTACTCCAATACTAATATTATTTATGGTGTTGATCACAGTGTTTTAGAGCTACTTCCAGGTGGCTCCTGCACCCTTCTGACACTCCCCTCTCCTTTTTTGATCACCTTATTGCTTTCTGGCACCACACGGTGCTCCAGATTCATTTTGGATTTTCCTTGCCCCAAACCTAGAATCAAACATTTCTCCAAGGAACCCTTGGCCAGGGTTTTTCAGGCAAGCAAATGAGGGCAGACAGAATATTGGATTATACTCCAGTTCAACCAAAGGCAGGGAGAGAGCAGGTGGTGCAGGCAACAGAAGGTATGACAAAGAAAAAGGGAATGAGGATGATGCCAAGACTGAGTGGGGGTAGGGGTAAGAGTACATTTTTAAGGGATATTCTACTTTTCACTTCTTTGCCTCATAAAAGGCACCCATAGAAAGTAAGCATGAAAGCTCAAATCAGGAAATGTTGCGAGTACAGACTTCACTCACCAGGGTTCCCAGGGTCAGCCCCAAAGTCACCCACAGGCCTCTGGTTTAGTGACCCGTGCCTGGGCTGGTGACCCTACAGACCTCAGATCACCATGGGGCAGAGCCCTGAACCCTGGAGAGCTGGAGCCAGTCCCTCCCACACCTGAGTCTTCCCCTGACCCACAGGGATGGACCTCCCTCACCGTCCAATCCAAGGAACATGGTCCAGCCATGAAGAGCCCGGGCCCGGGAGTCAGAGAATCCTGGATTTACATCTCAGCTCTGCCATTTACTAGCTGAGTGACTAGGACCAATTATTTTAACTGGTTCTGAACTTTAGCTTCTTATCTGTTAGCAAGGTCAAGAATCATAATACTCAGGGTCCTGGCCAGAATTAAGTGAGATGGCACATGTAATATCCCAGTAGGGCCTGTGGGGTGGACAGTCATTCAGTCACCAACTCTATTTTCTCGGCAGCCGTTTGATGGACATCAGACATTGTGACGGATATATTCACAAACCATACAATCATACACAGTGTGCAATCAACCGTTTACTGTACCATCATATAGTTGTGCATTCATCACCCCAATCTATTTTTGAACATTTTCCTTACACCAAAAAGGATAAAAATCAGAATAAAAAATAAAAATATAAAAGAACACCCAAATCATTCCACCCTCCCCCCATCCCACCCTATTTTTCATTTAGTTTTTGTCCCCATTTTTCTACTCATCCATCCATACACTGGATAAAGGGAGTATGAGCCACAGGGTTTTCACAATCACACCGTCACACCACGTAAGCTACGTAGTTACACAATCGTCTTCAAGAATCAAGGCTACTGGGTTGCAGTTCGACATTTTACAGACCTCTTATACCTGTTGAAGCATTTTTACTTTCCTTTGCTCATCCTCCAAGTAGCATGTGAGGTGAGCTCTGTTACCTTCAAACAATGATACCAGATTAGTTCTTTAACCTAAGTCTCAGCTTCCTCAGAGCCAAGTGGGAGCATCAACTTTTGCCTGCCTTGCAAAGTGCTGTTTTTTCTAGACTATATTGTTGTAATAGAACAACAACAACAATCCACTAATATGTTCCAGGCACTTCTCTAAGGATTTTACATCCATCAGCCAACTCATGTCATCCTCTTTTCAACCTGTTAATAACCTCATCTTACAGATAAGGAAACTGAGACCCACTGCAGGTCTCACAATTAGTTAAGTGGTCCAACTCATGCAACCTGATTCTGGAGTCTAGGCATATTTTTTAAAATGCTAAAGTTACTAAAAATGTATCAGGCCCCTTTCAAGTCACCTTGGTGGGTGATCTCACTGCCCTCCCCTCTACGTGGGACCTGACTCCCAGGGGTGTAAATCTCCTTGACAACGCAGGATATGACTCCGGGGGATGAATCTGGACCTGGCATCATGGGATTGAGAACACCTTCTTGACCAAAAGGGGGATGTCAAATGAAATGAAATAAAGCTTCAGTGGCTGAGAGATTTCAAATGGAGGTGAGAGGTCACTCTGGTGGACATTCTTACGCACTATATAGAAAACACTTTTTAGGTTTTAATGTATTGGAAGAGCTAGAAGTAAATACTTGAAACTATCAAACTCCAACCCAGTAGCCTTTTAAATCTATCTTTATTTTTTATTCTTATTCTGATTCTTTCTGGTATAAGAAAAATGTTCAAAAATAGATTGGGGTGATGAATGCACAACTATATGATGGCACTGTGAACAGCTGATCGTACACCATGGACCATTGTCTGGTATGTGAATATATCTCAGTAAAACTGAATTTAAAAAAAAAATGTATCAGGCCCAACAGTAGAGGTATGACAGGTGATGTTACCCCATTGCACAGCTGAGGAAGTCAAAATGTGTGTGTTTGAGTGACTTCTCTAAATCTGAAACTAGAACACCACCTTCCAGAGGCTGGTTTTGAGCTTATTCCTTCTTTTCTTTTTCTTCAATATCTCTGCCTTAAGCACAGTTACAGTCTACATGAGGGGGAATGCTGAAAATGTGAGACATCAACAGAAACAGAAGATTTGCAAAATATTTCAAAATGGTGAGTGCAATTAAAAAACGACACATGAGTCATTGCCAGATGAGTGGTACAGACAGTAATTACTCTAGAATTTCCAAAGAATCTGAGGCAAATTTACAAGGAAGGCACCAGAAGCTTTTTAAAAGTTGCAAAACACTTTGTTAATTCTGGGGTTGCAATTTACCTAAGTATTGAAAGGGTAAAATTAGGATAACCAAAGAAAGGAAGGGATCCCCCAAGTAGAGAAAATAGCATGAGCAAAATCCTGGGAGCCAGCCTATAAATGTCATACCTCTTAAATGGGTCCCCTTCTCTTCAACCTATGTACAAATACTTCCCAAGTACAAAGGTGTGTTGTTCACATCTCTGAATGCAACCCAAATCATAGCACAAAGCTATGTACATAGTTGGTGCTCAAGAAACATCTTTCAGCTAATCAATCCTACAACAAAAGTTGGCTTTGTAGAGAAAGGTAAGAAATTTCTCCTAGTGTTTGGCAGTGATGTGCTTTGAGGGTTACGGAAAGCTACCTACTTTATCCTCACTTCATTTGATCTAAAATTATATTTAACAAAATCCTTCATATGTACAAGGCTCTGTGCTAAACACATTGCATTAACTCCTTTTAACTTTACAACAGCTCTATCAGCAAGAGACTATTATTATCCCCATTTTTAGATGAGGAAACTGAAGCCTGAGTTCACACTGCTAATAAGGCTTGGGGCTTTAATTCTAACTCCAGTAATATGACTTTGAAGCCACACTTCAAGTCATGGGCTTACCCTGACACCTCAAATGCTGTCCATTTATTTCACTGAGCATGAATTTACTGAGTCACTATTAAGTATCAAGTGCCAGGGACATATTAACAAAGACAGATAAGCCATTAGTTGCTTCTTTACTCTAGGGCATAAGTTTTTAACCTGAATTTACTAGGAACTTGGACAAACATCAGGAGGCACTGGGCAGAGGGAGGTGGGACATCAAGAAGGTCTTGGAATGGCCTGTGAAACTGTGTGTGCATTTCCCTATTTCTAGGGGAGAAGAGTCACAGCTTTCAGTCATTTCTCAAAGAGCTTTGTTACCTGAGAATGCTGGTAACTATAGTAGGGTCGGGTTAACTGAGCTCAAATCCCAGCTGTTCCAGTTCATAGCGACATGACTTTAGATGTCTTTCAGACTTTTTGTACCTCTTTTTCTTCATGGGGATAATGATACTGACCTCTTGGGATTGCCGTGATGATTAACTGGTTTACTCAACATAAAGAAGTTACTATCATGCTTGGCCAGACAGTAAAAATTTTGAAATCAACTTTACTGAGGTATAACATATGTATAAGAGACTGTGCCCATTTAAATTGTACAAGTTGATGAGTTTTGATATCTGTGTTCACACATGGAAGCACCGTGACGATGGAATCAGCTACGGTTCTATCTCTAGTGTAAATGTCTTTACATTGTAGCATAGTTACAAGGTTCATGGCATTCAGAACAGTGCTGGGTATGTAATCTATACTCAATAATTGTGAGCTAATTTTACTATTCTCACCAGCCATTCAAAGTCCCTCAGTGGGAAGAGTCACCAAGAAGCTCAGAGGAAAAAGAGAGAGAGAGAGATGGAGAGAGAGAGAGAACAATCCTACTTGGGAGAGAAAAGTAGCCTAAGACTCTTCTGAAGAAACACTGGTGATGTCCTGTCAGGCAGCAGAAGGTGAGAAGGTTAATGACACCCAAGGACTGACCTGCCCCAGTTCAGGCCCCAAAGGGCTCTGAAGCTTGACCCTTGGTAAATTCATGCACACACACAGAGCGTGGACACCAGGATTCCTAACAGCACCCCACTCCCTCACCAGGCAAGGGAAGGCAATCCTCCAGGACAGGAGCAGAGAAGTCACTACCAAGAAAGACACCCCTCCATCTACTTCTGTGGCTTTAATGGAGCTTCCAGATCATAACCTCCTATCAGCAACTCCAACTTTCATGTCTTAAAATCTCCTTTCCAAAAAACCCAACAGCGTAGACTTCTCAAAAAACAAACAAACAAGAAGAGAAATAGTTTAGTCAAGGCAGGAGCCCTGCAGTGGCTGGCTGCTCTTAAAGATAACATATCTGTCCACCTTTCAAAAATGCCAGACTTGAAATACAAAAGGCAGGATAATGGGGTCTCCTTTCCACAGAAGGAAGCATGCACCTGCTAATTTACCACAGGCCACTAACAAACATTCCATTTAGATGCTTTTGCTTCAATTGTCAGATATGCAAATAGCTCAGGCTCAAAGGATACACTTTTTTCTTTATGGTCCTCTGCTATTTTAAAAATATTTCAAATAGTCCTGATGATTCAACATCTATTCATTCATTCAGCACACATTTGCATAATACCCACTGTGGGCAAGGCATTCCATTGGGGCTGCTGGGGACCCTATGAGGCTATATTTTGTGAAGAGCAGAAGCTTTGGAGCCAAACAGGTTGGAATTTGAATTTTGGCCTTGCCACCCAGGTTAACATGCCCCAAGCCTCAATGTACCATGTACTTAAGTGAAACGGTGGGTGTGCCAGTTTGAATGTATTATGTCCCCCAAAACACCATTATCTTTTATGTAATCTTGTGTGGGCCAACGTATCAGTATTGATTAGATTGAAATTCTTTGAGTGCTTCCGTGGAGATGTGCCCCACCCAACTGTGGGTGATGACTCTGATTGGATAGTTTCCATGGATGTGTTACCCCACCCATTCAGGGTGGGTCTAAATTAAATCACCGGAGCCATATAAATGAGCTGATAACCAGAAAGAACTCAGTGCAGCTGAAAGTCACATTTTGAAGAGGAGCTACAGCCAAGAGGGACACTTTGAAGAATGCACAGAAGATGAGAGAGTAGCTGCAGATGAGAGACAGTTTGAAGACGGCCATTGAAAGCAGACTTTTGCTCCAGAGAAGCCAAGAGAGGACAAATGCCCAAAGAACAGCTGAGAGTGACATTTTGGAGAAAAGCTGAAGCCTACAGAGGAACGTCCTGGGAGAAAGTCATTTTGAAACCAGAACTTGGAGCAGACACCAGCCACGTGCCTTCCCAGCTAACAGAAGTTCTCCGGGCACCGTTGGCCATCCTCCAGTGAAGGTACCCAGTTGTTGATGCATTATCTTGGACACTTTATGCCCTTAAGACTGTAACTGTGTAACCAAATAAATCCCCTTTTATAAAAGCCAATCCATTTCTGGTGTTTTGCATTCCAGCACCATTAGCAAACCAGAACAGTGGGGATGCCACTATCTTTTTTTTTTTTTAAGAAGAAAACTGGCATTTATTGAACACTTACAACACCTGAAACATGTGCCAAACATTTGCATTAATTTATGTCATCTCCACAAGCCATGTAAAGTAAAGATTATTAATCTCATTCAGTGGATGGGTAACCTAAGATTCTTGGAGGTTAAGTTACCTGAGGAAGTCACTTGGCTGGAATTCAAATACAGATCCAAAGGCTGAGCTTTTTCCATACCTAAGGAAAACTTATTCCAAATCTGGTCTGTGACAGAACTTTCTGAACTATATAATTCACAACACCATTGTGGAAAGAAATTAGCATTATAGACAAAATGCTTAAGCTGGAAGCTTCTGGAAGGCTAGCTAGTAACCATCCACTTTTAGCCCCTCAATCAGAAGTTTAAAATTCTTTGGCTCTACATCCTTTTCTTTTTGTTGGATGCCACTGTCTTTTGCAAATTGCTATTGGTGTTGAATGAGGTAATGCAAATAAAGTGTCTAGCATGTGGAAAGTGGTACTTATTATAAAGAAGGAGGAGGTCAAGGAGAAGGAGGAAGAAGGGAGAGAGAAGGAAAAGAGAAGGGGAAGAAGGAGGAATTAGAGGAGACGGAGGAGGTGAAAAAGGAGAGGGATACAAAGTGAGGATGGAGACAGAGGAGAAAGAAAAGAAGAGATCTCTGTTTCACTGACCTCCTGATGTAGTGAGGAAGACTGACAAATGCACAGATAAGTAGGGTAAATTGAGAGAGTTAAAAAAGTATAACAGAAGCTTTAAAGAGGGCAACTGGATCTTGCAATAGGATTGGGAGGCAGAGGTTGGGAAGAGGCAAGAATATCTAAGGATGATTATTTTTGGAGTCTTGATGAGTGGACAGATTGAGTAGGTGGAGATGGGCAGGGCAAGTCCCCTAGATGGAAAGAAAGGCACAAGCAAAAGCCCAGAGCCCAGATTATACAGGGTGCATTTATGGCATAGAGAGGAGTTACAGCTGGCTTGGCATGTGGGGCGTGCTGGAAAATGAGCCGAAGATGTGGTCCACCTGGACTCTGGAGACCTTGAATGCTTTTATCTGAAAGTGGTTAGAAGCTTCCAGAAGTGGAATCCAGAGGTAGAAATCCAAAGTGAGAGAAATAATTCCAAATCATTTCATATGATATAGTACACATTAGGAAGGGTTATTCTATAAAGAGGGTTAAATTTCTTACTGTGGGAAAATGCTGTGCCCTCATCTCTGTAACACATTTGATTTCTTTCTAAAGCAGTGCTTTATGAGTTGCTGTATTTAATTCTATTAACTCTAAAAGTGAGGTCCAGCTCTCACTTAACTTAGTGGTAAAGCCTGGGCTATTTGGACCTAGGGATCTTTTCAGTACATTAGTGTGCCACGAACATCATCCCCGAAATCATGGGAGATTAAGAAGACCAAGGAGTAAGTCTGTCCAGTTGATAGAAGAAAATTTCTTGGAGAAGTGAGTCTTGAACCAAAAGGTGAAGGATGGGCAAGACTGAGCCAGGGTGGTGGCACATTAGGGTGGACCAGTGCAAGCCAAGGGAGAAGAGCATCCCAAGTAGCTGGAACCCAGCAAATGGTGAAGACATGGCCAGAAATGACCTTGAGTTCCAGGCTAAGAAATTGTTCTCCAGCTTGTAAAAAATTGTTTGCCGAAGTTGATTCTGTGGATTGGCAGTCAACAAGATTCGTCATTCATCTGTTATTTGAACTGTCAATCACTGACCTCACAAAGGATCAATGGAAAAACCTGTCGACTGAGCAATGCTAAGCTTATCAGACCTATTGCAAGAACAGAGAACACCACCTCCACAGTATCTCAATATAGGGACAACCTGGGGAGGGTATTTATAAGAGTTTAGGGCTAGAGCTAGGGGATTTCAAGGTGCATCTTGTAAGGTAGGAAACTGTTGGGAATTGGGCAGAGTTTATGCCAAAATAGTTTTGGATGGGGGGTGTGTAGAATGAGGCAAGAGTCTTGAAGCAAACCTCAGTGAGCAAGCTAGTAGTCTGGATGGGTAAGTATTAGTCACATCTTATCTCCTAGAAACAGGTATTTGCTGGAACTAGCAGCAAATTACTTTTCTTGGTCCCTGTATTGCTTAATGCAGACACATGGAAGTATGTTAGTTTCAGTTCTCACAACAAATATTTACTGAGTGAGGATCCACCATCTACCAGTAACTAGTTCTAGGCCCAAGGGGTGTGACTGGGGGGAAATTCCCTGCCTTCATGAAGCTTGGATTCTGACTTGGAGTGTGTGTGTGGGAGGAAAGAAAATAGAATCCTCAATAAATACACAATACCTACATAGAGGAAATTGAATTTCAGAAGTGCCAAGTAAATAAAGCAGGAAAAGAAGATGGGGTTTGTGCTGGGGAAAGAAGAAGACACAGTGTTAATAATTTTTGTGGGAAAAATGGTCCTGTGGCCACAGAGGCTAGGGGAATGCTGGGCTAAATGAAATTAAACAGGCCCCATCACTCTAGAACATCGAGAAGTCTTGGGTTCCCTGGTGTATATTAAGAGACTCTAAGAAAAGAAAAAACTATGAGGTATTTTCCAACGTATTTGGCTTTATAGAACGTCATGAAGAATCTTTTTTCTTTGGTAATATGTTTAAGACAGAACTCTGCCAGCAAAGGTGTGAAGTCTAATTGACTCGGAGAAACTAAAAGCCGATGGTCCAAGGCTTGAGCTGGGTGAAGAGCAGGTGTGGAGAGGAGCCCAAGGACTGGAGATGGAGAGTGAGAATGGAGGGAGTGTGACAGCCCCATAAGCTCCTTCCCAGCAGTTCCCTCAGAGTATGGGCACGATGATGCTCAGGAAAGGAGGAAACTCATCTTGCTATTTCTCTGTTCTTTCTGCTCCTATCACAAAATGGTGTTTACTGTTTGTTGAGCAAATGAAAAGATATAATGGATTGGAGAAGGGAACTGGGCAGATGCCATGAACATTTAACCAGTGTATGTACAACAATGGGGTCTCTCGTATCTTACAATCCCCAATTACAAAGTCTCAGAAACCGCCCCCCCATCCTCACTCTGCTCCCCATTCTCTTTGCAGGAAATCCCATCTATTTCATTACTATGTCTAAGCCCCTTGGGGAGCTTCTATGTGCCTGTGAATCAGTCTCCTTGCACCAGGTGGGGGATGGTAACACTGTTAAGCTTCTCCAAGTTGAACCGTGCGAACGCTGCATCCATGCCCCTGTCCACAGCAGAACACCTGCTGGACTTGGTCACCTCAAACCCTGCATTGAGTTGCAGCTGGAGCCAGAATGAGGTGACAGCTGCCTACACAACACCCTCCCAGCTTCAGTGTTAGTGTCACTGATTTGCTGAGATAACCAGATGCCGCATGGTTTGGGGAAAGAACTCCCCCAACCTTTGCAAGACCCACCAGTCCCCTGGGACTATACTACCTCCCAAAGGCATCCAGCTAGCAGTGATTTCAGTATTGGTTTCTTTCCTCCTACACTTGGGCTTGAGGTAAAGGATGCTGTACTGGCTGGGGATTGATTAAGGTACATTCTTAATCTTAATCTGCGTCCCTATGTGTGAATCCATTTGTCAACAGGACCTCTTGAAGATGGTATTGTTAAAGTGGGGCCAAATTGATTCTGGGTGGGGTCTTCATCCATATGATCAAAGTCCTAATAAAGAGAAAAAATTTGGACACAGTCAAAGAAGCCAGAAGATAGAGAAGCCAGGAGTCAGCGAGAGCTACAGGGCAGAGACCGAGGACAGCCCCATGCCATGGAGGGAGAGATGCACATTTAGGAACCCCAAAGATTGTGCAAGCCATCTGCAGAGTGCTGCAGACTCTGAGAGAAAGCATGGCCTTGGATTTGGAACTTCTGGCCTCAAAAACCATGAGCTAATAAATTCTCATTGTTTAAACCAACCCATTTTGTGGTATTTATCACAGCAGCTCTGGCAAACTAAGACATCTGCCTTCCTTCTCACCTTCTCTTCTTTCTCTCTGGGGCCTCCTTGTCCTGATTTGCAGTCTGGCCTCACTCAGGAACACGCCAGGCTTCTGAACAGGTTTAAATATCCCCCAACCTCAATTGAGGGGAGGAGGAAGTTAGGGTAACCTTTCTCCCAAGAGGATCTTCTAACCATATGTAAATTTGGGGGTGCAGATAGAGGAGGAGGGTTGCCCAATTCTACTCTGCTGCATCCAAGTTCCAAATGAAAATGTATGTGTGGAGAGGCTCAGGGCATAACTTCATTCATCAGTGGCGTCCAGGACTCCAGGTCTGTCAGGATGCCTGTTAACAGTGGTTTCCCACACACCCTGCACGTTTGCTGTCCTCACACTGGATAATCGAGCTGCTCTCCCTGGGACCTCTGGGACCGTGTTCTGGCTTCCAGACATGCCAGCCCAGTGACTGGCTTCCAGCTTTGACAGACCCCAATTTCCCTCCAGTTTGCTGCCGCCTGCCCACCTCACCCCCACCCCACCCCTGCCAGGCAGTTCTCAGTTCCACCGGCTGCCGAATCACCCTCCTCAGAAACATTTTGTTCCGAGATTTTTTTTTAAGCCTGCCATAAAAACATGGAATTATTTTTTTTTATTTTAAATTCATTTGCAGTCTTCTTTTATAGATCTGTCATTTATACAATGCCTGGGAAACTTTCTAAAATCAGATATAATTTATGAACCCCTTCTTTTCGGCATAATGTCATTTAGTACATTAAAATGATAATGACTGGAGGGATCAGATATGTCTCTCCTGGGGGGGCGTGGGGGGGTAGTGAAGGGGAGATGGTGGGTGGGGGGCTGTTCTGGTTCTTCTTAAACAAGTCCCAGCATGCCTGTGCTCAGTATCACTAGGGGCCCTCATAAAAGGAATAAAATAGAAAAAAAATATATTTTTCACATCCTTGAAATGAGAATAACAATGGAAAGCAACATATGCCCCTTGCAAGAGACTAAGGCCTTGACAAATGGTTCAGGATACCATTTCTGCATAAAGTTTTCAAATTATAATTGATTCTGCCCCACCCCCCCACCCCCAAAAAAAATTCCTTTAAGGGGCAAGAGGAGAGCAGGTTATAAAGCAGTGGCTCTCAGACTTCAGAATCACTTTGGGAATGTTTTTCTAAAAAATGCAGATTCCCAGGCACCCTTCCCTTCATTCTGATTTAATTGATGTGGGGTGGGACCCAGTCATAGGTATTATTTTAAAGCTCCCTAAGTAAATCTAATATTCAACCCGGGCTGAGAAAGTCTGTAATAGTAGCCCTGAGAAGATGGGAATAGTTGGCACACTGCATGATCTGAAGTCGATAATTAAAGCTAATGCATACTGAGTCCTTACTATGGGTCAGAGACTGTTTCAAGCACTTTCCGCAAAGTGACTCTACTTAGCAACCTATGAGGTAGCTACTATTTTAATCCTGTTTCTCAGGTGAAGAAACTGAGGTTCAGAGAGATTCAGTAACCTTCCTCAGGTCACACAGCTAGTAACAGGCTGAGCCAGGATTTGAACCCAGGCAATCTGGCCTTGGGGCCCATGATCTATCTACCTGCTATGCCTGCTGCCTTCCTAAAAGATCTAAATAGGTTTCCAAATACCCTTAATACTAATTTCCTCATCTATAAAATGAGGTGAACAACACTAAGTGAGTTTTAAAGTTCTGTGGTTATAGGGTACTTACTTTAACAATGAAGAAAATGAATCTCAGAGACATGAAGTACCATGCAGCTGTCACACAGCTGATGGGTCGGGCACAGCCGATCTCCCAAATCTAGCATGGAATTTGTTCCCCGTTCTCACAGCAAAACAATTTGGAGGAGGTGTCTGCCTCTAAAACATCCCACAAGAAATTAAACCACTTCACGAAAAGAAGTCAAGTCCCAGATTTAAAACTGTACCAAACCTTAACCCCATGTGTCTCCCAATATTTTCCAAGAGACGGACTGAAAACACCTACTGTTTATGGATCTCTGAGCTATATGCTATGAGGAATACAAGGAAAATGCATGGTCTTGTCTTCACTGGAAGAAAAACCACACAGAGAAAGTTAAATGCAGGGGAGGAGAGCACTTTCCACACAGGTCTACCCCGGGATCATGGGCACACTTCTGCCCAGTTCTCTGCCTCTCCCTTCCTAGCTCCTCCTTAATAGAGAGCAAAGTTGTTGTTTAAGGCAATTGAAAAGAGATAATGGCCACTGTGTTAAAAAAGTGTATAACCCGGCCCAACCTTTTCCCCTTCCACTCCCTGCAGGGGAACCAGAGCCAGTCTATCCCCTCTGCCTCTCCATATGTGTGCATGGGTCTCCTGGTCACCTTTCAGAGTCTGTCAACCACAGACCTGGCCCTCTGGACCCCAAAAAGACATGCTCTTCCCACATAAAAATGCATTCACTCCATCCCAGTATCCCAAAAGCTTTAAACCATTTCAGGACCAACTCTAAGTCCAAAGTCTCATCAAGATTGGGTATGGGTGTGGTCAGTCCTCACACTAAATTCCTCTCCATCTGGCCCTGTAAAACCTAGGAAAAAAATTATCTACTTCCAAAATACAATGGTGAGACAGAAAAAGGACAGATGTTCCCATTCCGGAAGGGAGTAATTGGAAGGAAAACAGAGACCATGGGTCCCCCGCAAGTCCAGAACTCAGCAGGGGAAATTCCATTAGATTCCAAAGTCTGAAACTCATCTGTGGATCAATAGTTTGTCCTCTGGGCCTGCTAGAGTGGCAGCTCCACCCTTTACAAATTCTGGGGCAAGAGTCATGCTCTCCTTCAACATCACAGTATAGGACCCTTTCTCTCCAAGCACTGGGGTGATGGCCAGGGTCTCCCTAAATCCTAGTGTGGAAGGCTTTCCAAACACCAGGGCAGACCCACCCTATCAAAGGGACAGAATGGAAGCCCCTCTCTCTTGGCCTGAGGAAATTTCTTCTGCCTGAATGTGCTGGTTTGGATGTATTATGTCCCCCAAAATGCCATTATCTTTGATGCAATTTTGTGGGGGCAGGCGTATTAGTGTTGATTAGGTTGTAATCCTTTGAGTGTTTCCTTGGAGATGTGAATCAATCAACTGTGGGCGAGACCTTTGATTGGATAATTGCCATGGAGGTGTTACCCCACCCATTAAGGGTGGGTCTTAATTAAATCACTGGAGCCATATAAAAGAGCTAACAAACAGAAGGATATCAGAGCTGCAGCTGCGGGACACATTTTGAAGATGGCCGTTGAAAGCTGACATTTTGGAGCAGGCCATTTTGAAATGCAACCTTGGAGCAAGTAAACGCCAGCCACATGCCTTCCCAGCTAACAGAGGTTTTCCGGATGCCAATGGCCTTTCTCCACTGAAGGTATCCTATTGTTAACACCTTACCTTGGACATTTACAGCCTTAAGACTGTAACTTTGCAACCAAAAGACCCCTTTTATAAAAGCCAATCCATTTCTGGTGTCTTGCAAAGGGGCAGCATTAGCAAAGCAGTACACCCAACCACTATTAATGTGATTCTGCTCTTGAAGTCACTGTTCCTGGGTTTTGTCCCATCTCTGTCCCTTTCTGTGAGGCTGGCAGTGCTTATACAAAATTCCCCAAATCCTTTTCAATTTTGTGTGCAATTCAAGGGGGTCCAGACAAATGGATCTTCCACAGATCCTTCCTGGGTAATTGTATTTCTAATCCTGACTTTCTCTGAGATGGTTCACTGGATTTTGGGTCATACATCTAATCTCCATAGCAAACAGCTATTCAGCCCCAACCTTGTTTGGGGCCCTGTTCTCTGGGGTTCAACTACTGGGAGCTTGAAGAGGGCCCTGAAAGAGCCTATTTTGCCCTATCTCAGAGCACGCTATCTGGATAGGCTGAAAATTGTCCAAATCATCAATTTTGTGCTTAACTGTTCAGTCCTCAAGTTATCTCTTTCTTCTTACATTTTACTATAAGCAGTAAAATGTGCCTTTCACATTTTGCTTGGAAATATCCTCAGCTAAATATCCAAGTTTACCACTTACAAGTTCTGCCTTCCATTTGACACCAGAACACAATTTTCCCATGTTCTCTGCTACTTTATAACAAGGACAACCTTTTTTCCAATTTCCCACAACACATTCATTGTTTTCTTCTAAGGCCTCACTAGAAGCACATTTAATATCCATATTTCTGCCAACTTTCTGCTCATAGTGATATATGTGTTATCTAAGATGATAGAAACTTTGTCTACAGTTCTCTTCACAGCAATCTAAGATTTTACAAAATTTTTTCCAGCTTGTAGCCATCAAATAACAATTTCAAAGTCACTTGCACATTTTTAGGTATTTGTAATAGCAGCACCCTCCTTTCTAGTACCAAAACCTGCCTCAGTTTGCTAGGGCTGCTATGACAAATACCCATAATGGATTGGCTTAACGAACAGCAATTTATCCTTTCATGGTTTTGGAGACTAGAAGTCCAAAATCAAGGTCTTGGCAGGTCATCCTTTCTCCTGGAGTCTGTAGCATTCTGCTGCTGGCTTCCCACAATCCTTGGGGTTCCTTGATTTCCATTTCTGCCTCCAACACATGGAAATCTGTCGCCTTGGTCTCCTCTTTCTCTGACAGACTAAATCCAAATTTCCTGTGCCTTATAAGGGCTCGAGTCATATGGTTTAAGGCTCACCCTGACTCAATTTGACCTCATCTAAATAGGGTCTTCAAAGATCCTATTCATAAATAAGTCCACACTTTAAGTAATAATAACATCTTCAAAAGTCTTATTTACAAATGGTTTCACACCCACAGGAACACAGATGAAATCTTGAACATGTCTTTATTTGGGACATAATTCCCTCCACAACAGGTTCCCATACAAGCAGTGGTCCGGAAGATGGTCAGACACCCTGGTTTGGATTCAGAGCCCAGGGCTCTAGGACTGTCAGGAGGAGCACCCCTTTGAAACTTGAGTCCAAAGACATGCACTGTCATCCCAAATTTCCAGAAACTCTATGTTAAAAAGCATCTTTCTAGCCATCTGCTCTACCCCCACTTCGTGTGAGTCATCAAGATGACTAATATTACACTGTGATAAGTAGCATTATCCTAAATGGTACCCTGTAATGGTGTCAACAGAGCAAACATTGAGATAGAAATATTGCTTTAGGTTTTACCCTGGAAGAAGTCACTTTGTGCTTATTCAGATCAGTGGGTAATAAATTCCAAGCAAGCTCAGACATTTGGTCTCAGATATTTAGACAGATAAAAAGGGGAAAAAAGTAATTTATTTCCTAAGAAAGAAGATTTACAAGGAGGAGGAAGGGGTGGAGGTGAAAAGGAAAGAAGACTAAAGGAAGAAATGGTTATTGATGATATTAGTACTGCGTCTTTAGAAACATCATTTTTATGAATTAAGCGCAAATGAATTTTAAAAAAACACATGGATTAAATTCCCCTTAAAACACTCATGGGCTTAAAAATTTTATGGTCCAGGACCAAATGCATTGTAATTGAACTCAGGAACATGTCCTGGGCTTTGTGCATCACACTCACCTGAGTGGCCACATCACGGCTCAGTCACATTGTCCCCTCCCTCCCACCCCTGGACCCTGAGAAACCTGCACCCACCTTGGAGGTGTAGTGGGCATTGAGAAGCTGTGGGATACAAAGAGTCACTCCAATGCCTTGCTGCCAAGCAGCCGGAATTCACAAGTTCTCACATTATAGCCAAGGGCAGGAAGAAGCAGATTTGGCAAAGATGGACTCTTGACTCTTTACTTGAGTTGAAAGTCTGAGATCAACTGCTCTGCCTTCTCCCTGAGCTTAAAAAAGACAGAGTCTGACCAAGGGAGGCATGAAATTCAGATCTGCTATCCAGAGATAGTATGCAGCTAGGCATCTGGGCTTCTGGTTTGCATAATTATAGATTTTTAAGGGACTACTCTCACATATACAAGTATGTGGATGACTGTTGTCATTTCATGGGCATCCTTTATTGAGCACTTACAGGGCATGTGGCACTATAATAAAGACTTGCCTAGTATCTGCTCAGTGCCTTTCCACAGATACCCTCTCAGGGTGGTTGAGGGGCATCAAATGAGGATACTAAAACTCAAGAGCTCAGTGACATGTCCAAAGATGCCACATTTGATTTCTGATGAGGGAGGGAGATGGGCAGGCACCAATTTTTCCAGCTATAATGCCACAGTTCTAGTACTCTTAACCACGTAATTAAAACAGTATATAAAATGTAAATTTGCAACTTGCTGAACAGCCAGTCAGTAAACTCCAAATTGTTCACTTAGAGAAAATAATCACAGGGTGATTTCATCTCTTCATTATCTAGAGAGTACTTCTAGATAAGCTCATATCTGGTTTGTGTTTTGGCCAATATAATACTGCTTCAAAACTAATCTGAGAAAACCATAATTAGACAAGTATAAGTGTTGTAGAAAAAAATAGAGCAATGCATTTTAAGATAAATGTAATGATGTCTCCAACCCCCACCTCCACCCCAAAGCAGAGTGGATAATCAAAATTTATCTACACCACAAGAAAAATTTCTCCTCCACTTCTGTGTTAGCTCTGTTCCTTATACATATCAATAGTATTGGCCCTTGTCACTTCATCGTAATTAATCTCTTACTTATCTCTGTCTCTTTCATTTGGCTCTGAGGGCAGAGACCATATCTGATGTACCTTGTGCCCCTGGTTTTGGTTCACTACCTTTAAGGCCCCCTGCACAAGGATGACAAATATGTGGCATGCATGCTGTCATTCCATCTTCCCACACACGTGGAAGACATTGCTAGTCAATCACTGTGCTGAGCCTCCTCCTGGTCTAAGAATTCTTCAAGATAGCCCTTGAGTAGCCACAGCCAACTGATCACAGATGACCTGAAAATGAAACCTTTCCACATCCATGTTCCAACATCTAAATATGAAGCCTTTCTTAGTGCGAGGTTCCCAAATCAATATCTCTTTCCTGCTGAGGGCTGGTCCAAAGAAAGGCTCATCAAAAAAGAGTACTGAGCCAGTGATCCAAGCTGGGTGACTCTACCTTGGGATTTTTCAATTTGGAACTAAGGGAGGATTTGCGAGCTTTCTTCAGTGGTGAAGCCTGGTCACATGAGATTAGGAAATATCAGGAATTATGGAAAAAGCAACTCTAACAAAAAAAAACCTTCATGCAGATGTGGAATGAAAGCATGTTGACCCATGTGATTTTAGGTTTCTAGTTATCCCCAGGCTCAAACAGACTTTTAAACTTCATTTTGGCTTGGTTACAGAAACTGTCTTTGGAAAAACTGTTGTGAACCCTAATTCATAGTGCAATTTGAGAACGTGATTTTATTTAACATTTTTGGTGCCTGACTTGCTTCAAGTTAGTCATACACCTTGACTTGTATGGCTAACAAGATGTGTAGCAGCAAACCTCTGGGCTGACTCAATGACACCATAATTTATTGGGGCTTAGAAGAAAACACAATTTGATAGCTTTGGAATTCCAGTGTCATTCTTTCCCTCATACCTTTACTCAATGACTCAACTGTGAGAGGTTGGTTGTTTCTCTAGGTTCTTAAATCAGAGATACCTTTTTTTTTTTTTTTTTTTTTGGTCTATGATTATGTCAAATAAGGGAGTTGAAAGGGTGAACTCCAAGAAGACTTAGAACAGTGAAGTTCCTTGACAGGCTGATCAGAGCTGGTTGACGTCTTGCTTGGCATGCTTGGGGTGGAGGGAGCTGGCCTCTTGGAAATGGCAGGACCCATTAGGAGACCTAAGGCAGGAGGTATTAAGAATGCTTCTCTGCTCAACCCACCAATCCTGCACCTATGGGCCTCAAAAAAATGAAATACATTTCTCTGCTCCAAGTTCTGTGGTGCCGGTACTCTTTTCCCCATTTCTATCATTAGGCTTAAGTAGCCTCCAGGGTAACCTGAGCACAACATCAGCCCCGGTCTCTCATCGATGCTAAGCAAGTTTTCCATTTATACAACTTCCAGTAAGTCACAGGATGAATAAAGCCAAATCTCAGACCTGGCTCAGGTTAACAAAGTTCTTCTAAGGGTCAGAAAGCAAAAATCCAGGCCCAGCAAAACCTTGGGGCTGAGAGGTCACAGAAGGTCATCTCTAGACCTCTCACCTCTTGGAATCTTGCCCAGTGAAAAAGGAAAGGCCAAAGCTCAGGCCAGTGAAATAGCTATGCGTTGTGGTGCGTATGTATGTTTGTGTTTCTTTTAAATGAATTCCTCCCCCTCATCCCCCCGCAAAAAAAACCTTCCTTGTGTAGGTGGATGTACCAGTTCAAATATATTATGACCCCCAGAAAAAGCCATGTTCTTTGATGCAATCTTGTGGGGGCAGACTTATTTGTATTGATAAAGTTGGAACCTTTGGATCAGTTTGTTTCCATGGAGATATGACCTACCCAACTGTGAGTGATACCTTTGATTAGGGTGTGACCTCTTGATTGAATGTTTCCATGGAAACGTGGCCCTGCCCATTCACTGTGGGTCTTGATTAGTTCACTGGAGTCCTATAACAAGAGCTCACAAACAGAGGAAGCTCAGAGCAACTGAGAGTGACATTTTGAAAAAGAGTTGCAACTTACAGAGACATTTTGAAGACAGCTGTTGAAAGCTGATATTTTGGAGAACACCATTTTGAAACCCAACCTGGGAGCAAGCAGACACCAGCCACGTGCCTTCCCTGCTAACAGAGGTTTTCTGGATGTCAATAGCCTTTCTCCAGTGAAGGTAACCGATTGTTGATGCCTTACCTTGGACACTTTATGGCCTTAAGACTGTAACTGTGTAACCAAATAAACCCCATTATAAAAGTCAATCCATTTCTGGTATTTTGCATAACGGCAGCATTAGCAAACTGAAACAGTGGACGATCTACAAATAAAGAGTCATGAATCAGCCTCTGGCTGCTCTAATGGATGCCTAGTCTGAGACTCCTCAAGTGATTGGCAGTACCGATGGGTAACTGGAAGGAAAATCTTTTTAACTCTGTGAAGTTGGAGATGTTGGAGCTGACCTCACAATGTGATGGACCATAATGCTTATCATTACAAAAGTGAATGGGGGAAAGAGGTAGAAAGATGAGAGAAAATAGGGGAACTACCATGCATTTATTGCACAAAATTCAGACAGTAAACTTAGTGATATTTTCATGCTTTACAAAACCTAGAGGAGTTGATTTTAGAACCTAGGTCTCCTCATTATCTATCCAGGACATTTTATTCTTGACCCCTTACTTCCCTTATGGAAGACCCCCTTCAGCCTTGTCTTCTGCATCCCAATTGCCCCAAACTCAGACTCTTGCATTGCCATCCTATAAACCCCTCCAAAGCCTCCTTAGAATATGTGTGTGTCCTACGTGAGGCCACATCAAAATTGTCAACTCCATAAGCAAATTAATGTTGGATTTACAAAAAAATTCTTCCCTTTACTTCACTGAGAGGTTCTTTGAAGAACAAGTTCTTATATATTTAAATAGAGTTTTGTTTCCAGAAAGTGGGATTGAGGGTCCACTATGACAAACCTAGTCAATGCTCTGAATTGCCATGAGCAAGACAGTTAGGAGGAAATGGAGATTGTGAATGAGCAGAAAGTGTGAGGAAGGGCAAGAATGAGTGTAGAGAGTAGGAAGAAAGAGAGCCAGGGAATCTGGAGTGAGAGTTCAGGAAAAGCAGAGACTCCATGGATAGTACATGTTAGCACCTGAGGAAAGACCCCTCCAAAATCCTACTGAGCTCATAAGAACTACCTGGATCCAGTTCCTGCACCCTGAGGCGTAATGACAATGCCCCCCTTTATCACATCAGCCCAGATAGACACTATTCCATCAGTCCCAAGTGCCCAGTTTAGGATTGTTTGCTTCAGGAACAAAGCTGTGTGTAAAACTCGTTAGATCTGAACCTCCAGCAAGGATGTCCCCTGGTTTGGCTAATGATCAGAGAAAGCCACAGTGAATCAGCAGGACCACTTTCTTTGGGGCTGACCCAATATGACTTTTCGCTGCAGCAGATGACAGGGTAAAGAATGAAAGGGATGGATGGAGGCACTTTCCCACTAGGGCAATATGTAAACCGGCTGACAATGGGCTCCAAGCAAGGAGATCAACTGTTTTAAGATACAAGTAAGGTCTTTCTTAGTTATTCATGCAACTTGGGTTTGACTTTTTGCTCTGCCCTAATTACATTTAACTGTTTTCAAACCGATATAAAGGTTGGATTCAAGCTAAGTCCTCTACTGCACTAGGAAAGGAACATTTTATTTTTTGCAGAAACTGAGAATACTCCAGTATTTTTGCAAACAGACCAAGCAAGTTGAAAACACTTTCCATTTCCCAAAAATTGAGTCCAAGGATTGCGAAGCACACAACTCAGTAAAAATAAGCCCATCTATCTTTTTCTCTTCTACTCAAACAGAACTCTCGGAAGCCCCTGAGATAACAGGATAATTAATCTCCTTTCATTAACTAATAAGAGTAAGTGGAATCTGCTCCGATAGGAGAATGTGGAAAACTACATTTAACACCAGGCGCTACCTGACACTAGTTATGTGGTCTCGGGCAAGTCCTTGACCTCTCAGGGTTCTGGTTTCTCCACCTGTAAACTGCTTTCTGCAGTCCTAGAGGTAGGAGAGGGGAAAAGGAAGGGTGGTGTGAAGAAACCAGAGCAGGGATGGGAGGTGGTGTCCCAGTCCTTTCCCCTGCTTCAAAGAAAACAGCTCTGAGTTTATCTCTTTAACATGTTGAGTTTCTGCCTAAGTTTTCAAATTAAAGGGTTTTGTTGCTTAAAATATTTAAAAATACATTGTAAACTCCTGGACTTGGTAGCTTTCAGAGTGAACTTTCAGGAAAAATCACTGCGGAAGAGGGGGAAATGATGTTTCTAGATTTGTGCACAAATGTCACATGTAACAAAACTCCAGAAGTGCAGAACATCATCATCAATTCTGGACCAGACTGATTTGGGGTATAGTTATACTCTACCTCATTGATCAACCCCAAAATATCTGAGGTGTAGTTGCTTAAAATATCAACACAATAGTAAACAAATCATGGTTTTATTTAGAATTTGTTAATCAATACTTCATATTTCTTTTTAAGAAAATATATAAGCTCACTTGGGGACATTATAAAAGCAGATTCCCTGGCCTGCCCCTCCCAGGATTGTGTTTTAGGAGGTCTAGGGTGGAGACCGGGAATCTGCTAGTTTAAGAAGCCTCCCTGGTGGTTCTGATGGTGGCAGCCCATAGACCACAGTTTGAGAAAGAGCACTCATGTTACATTGCAGTGCCCAAAAGTAGAGCCTGAGATGTGGATGGTGTATAAGTGATTTATCATGGGATTTTTCATCATAGAGACTGTCAAGAAAGTGAGGGAAGCAGGACAAGGAAGAGAAAGAACATACACCAGGGTATGATTTCAAATCAAGTACAGCTGCAGCCTGATCCTGCAGGGGCTCTGGCGAGTAACTTATTCCTTGGAGTGCTCCTACTGCAGCCAAGGAGCTTTCACCGCTTCCCCCAGGTCGTCATTGGCTAAGGCTGTACCCATAGGAGAAGTAGATACCAGGTACCAACTCTCTGTATTTTGGGGGCAAAGCAGCTCTGCAGCCTGAGGGTGGTCCACCTGAGACTCCAAGGTATGAAGGTGTCAGCAGTTAATCCCAGAGCATCTGGGTGGAGCAAGGCAGGTGAAGTGCTATCACAAACCACAGGTTAACAAACCACAGGGTCACGTTTAGGAGGCCACGGTTTACCAGCACCCTCAGTCCAAGATGCTCCAGTGTTGAAAATCAAACGCCCACTGTCGTGGTTTGAAATGCATCCTCCAGAAGTCCAAAGCCCCAGTCCCTCAGAATGTGACCTTACTTGGAAATAGGGTCATTGCAGATATGATTAGTTAAGATGAGGTCATACTGGAGTGGGGTGAGCTCTTAATCCAATGTGACTGGTGTCCTTGTAAGAAAAGGAGAAAATACACAGACACAGAGAGGAGAATGGCATGTAAAGATGGAGGTGGAGATTGAAGCTCTGCTGCCACAAACTAAGGAACTCCAAGGATTGCTGGGAACCATAAGAAGCTGCAAGAGGCAAGGAAAGATCCTCTCTTAGAGCCTGCAGAGAGCATGGCCCTGCTGACACCTTGATTTAGAACTTCAAGCTACTAGAACTGTGAGAGAATAAATTTCTGTTGTTCTAAACCACCCAGATTATGTTATTGTTACGGCAGCCCTAGAAAACTAATACACAAACATGAAAAAAATATGAAATGCCAAGGAACATTTATGACAAGCTTGGTTGATGAATGAGAAAGGGATAACCAAGATTAAAATGTAACGGTGCTCTTGCATCCTTAATTTCATATAAAATCAGAGGTCTGTCAAACATGACACTCTGTTTGCAAAGCAAGAGTTGGCATTAAATTTCTTATTGACACTCTTGGAGGGCAGCTTTACGGAATAAACATCCCATCTCACTGTCTCTCTCCCCTGTTTAGTGTTCAGCTGTTAACCTTGCTCTCTCCATCCATCTCAACCTCTGGCCTACCTTTTTCCTTCAAGCACTTTTATATTTCTACATTTCTGATGATTATATATATATGTCTTGTTTCCTGTTCTTAGCCATGAGCTCCTTGAAAGTAGAGACCATATCTAGTCACCAATACATTCCATTGCCTGCAGTTCAGGTCCTCACAAACTCTGAGCAGGTGATGAAGGCTTGCCTGTTGGCTAAACTATTCATAACCTAGAGATTCACTTGGGTTGTTTCATGCAAGCAAACTTCTCCCTAGACATCCATTCTATTGGATTCCTTAGGTTAATCAACTGATGAATTCCTTAAGTAATTAATCCTAATTCTTTAAGAAATTAATCAACCAAGTATTTATTGAGCACCTAGTCTATACCCATCTCGATGCCGGAAGGTTATAAAGAAGTATAAAACATGGTCCAAGCATCCTGCATACTTAAACTCAGTTGGAGGAAACAATGGTTAACACCACATGAATCAAAGAAGAGGATAATATAGCAATATAGTTAAGTGCTATATCATGAAATTCTGCTAAAACTCAAATGGTACAGCATATGCTAAAGAGCTAGTTATGAAGCACAGATCTTAAAAACAAAAGAAATTAGAGTAGATTTCATCTTTTGACAGCTTTAATCAGTTGGCAGTGTTTGCAGGGAAAATCATCTTGAGAAGTCTGTGAGTCCAAACCTGAGCTCAGTCAATCTCTGGATTGATTAGTAATGTCTTCCTTGGGAGAGAAATGGTAAGTGATATTAGTGCAGCAAATTTTACATGTCTGCTGGTAACAGGAGCTCCCTGATCAAGAACAGCTTAATAGGAGAGAGCTTTTGGAATCATTTCACTAATAGAGCCCACAATCTCAAAGGATGCCAAACTCATCCCACTCCCTACTACCTCCCCTTTCCAGACAATTTTGCCAAATATTTTATACATCGATACTTATATTGTTTATCTATATCACATATCTAAATCCCCCCGGGCAGAGAACTTGCAGGAAAATAGGAGAGGAAAGGGAAAGCTGGTTTGAGTTCAATCTCAGGGTGATTCAGGCAGAGAATTGAATTCTATCATTCACCAGTAGTACCCAAATGCTGTTTGCACATTACCTGATGAAGGATGTTGTTGTAGGAAATTAGCCATGTCATCCCAAGGTCTGGCTGTCTGCAGGTCAGGTAGGCCCATGGATGGTCAGGTAGGAGTAGTATAGGGTAGAAAAAAGAACATTGGGCCTGCCAGACAGAAGAGTTGGGTTGTAGTGCCAGCTCTAATACTTTCCAGTGTGAAATCGTGACAACCAGTAAGTCTCAGCTCCCTCACCTGAAATACAGAGTCAGTGTTTTTGGCTTCCATAGAGAATATTTGTTGTTTGGGGGTAGCATCAATTGACCCACTTTCCTGGTAAAAGTGCCCTGAATATATTTTGGACACTATCATCCTTGACTTCTAGCCATTTAATTTGAATAAGATTGTCCCCCTCTTTAAGCTCCTAAATGGAGGGCTCTAAAAGGTTTAAGTCCATCCTCCTGGCGATTCATTAAGAGCTGAGTACAAAAGAAAGGCATTTTGATAAATATTTAACAGCTGGCTCTCTGAATAACAAAAGCCCTGATCTGTAGCAATTGCTAATTTCTGTGGTGTAAATGCTCCCACCATGGCTGATATTGAACTATGGCCGGGATGCCCCTGGTGCACCCAATCAGCAGATACAAGCTGGCCCCAGCACACCAATGGCACAATCCAAGTAAACCTCAGGCTGGGTAAGCAAGAACATGGAGTCCTCTCTCCTTGGCTTGGTCCTATATGGATGTGAAACTTGAAACCAGTAGATCCATTCACTACAAAAAGGGGAGCTTGTAGGTGGAACCTTCCTGGACAAGGTATGATGAATCTAAGCCATGTCACCTGAGTCTTGGACTGTTACATGTCTGAAGTCATTTTACTTATAAATTCATATTTTTCTTTAGCCACTTTTTGTCATGTTTTATAACACTCACAATAAAAAGAAAACCAACCTTGCACTGTCTATGTCATAGAATTACCATAAGAATAAAATGAGGTATGCTGTACAAAACTTTGTAAATGTAAAGTCTTCCTGGTATGATTGGTATTTGCGAGAGACCAGATGTGTTCTCCCCCATGAAATCTGAAGACAACAATCTCCAATAGGTTATAATTCTCATGGGGTGAAGAGAGCAAGAAGAGGAGACTTGTTCTGCCATCACATCAACAGAGATGATTAAAGAGATAACAGCTTTCCTTAGGAATGTAAGTCTGGGAGTTTTATAACAAGAGTGGGAGCTGTCCCATGGGGGGTTCCTTGGATACTGCTTTCTAGAAGTTTGCTCAGGATCTCAGAGGTCTGGCTTATTACCATTTAGAAATTCCAGAAACAGCTAAATCAACACTTCCCACAATACCACCAGCTTCAGTTGCCCAAGTGACAGCAGAACAGCCACCTGCCAAGGGAAAGAAGTTTAGGTTGCTGCCAAGAGTCTGTACCTCTCAGAAGAGCTCAAAAATGACAACGAATGAAGGATGTACTCCTTCCTGCCCATGAACTTCACGAAAATGATTTTGGGGTCCTACTGGGGACATATGAAACACCATCAACAAATAAGGACTTGCCAGAGTTTGACCATTTAACAATAAAAGAAGAGAAAAATCAATAAAAATAATGTCAGGAAACTGCTTCAACAGTACTGATTAAAAACCAAAGAATCAATAGAGGTCTTTGGGGAAACTGATAAAACTCTCAAATTCCCATTAGTTGAAGTTGGTGTCTCTCTTGAGCAAGAGTAACTCCACCAAGCAGGCTTAGATTTATGGGCTTCACAATCCTGTTTCTCCACACCCAAAGAGATTATCTATCGATTTGGGAAACTGTATTATTAGTTATCTAGTGTCACAAGCTCTCAAATGTATTCACTGCCCCTGCCACTGGTCCTGCAAAAATAACTTTTTAAAGGCATTTTAGTTAAATGATTAGATAAGGATGTTGAGAAACAAATTATGCCAAAAATCTTCTTTAATTCATTCTTTGTTCATTCTAGAAATAATTGCCTTTATAACCAATATTTTGCTAACTATAAGGTAAAATGAATGGCTTCATTTTTCAAGATATTGTCCAAATAAGTTTTTTATTTCCTTCACTCTTATGAAATTTAGATCCTTGATTGTAAGTGGATTTATTCTCAGCCTTTTTCTTCTACTATTTATCTTTAGATAATAGGATATTCCTCTACATACAAAGGGCATATTAAGTGTTATTGAATGGTTGGCTGGATGAATAGAAATGGCTTCTTTTACCTTCAAGCATGATCAAAATTAAACCAGGCTTCATCAGCAAGCAACTACAACACAGTTCTTAAAGATGTTTCTGGAAAGAGATAGCTTAGCACCTTTGATTTTTCTGCTCAGAGAGAAGAAATTGGTAGCACTTTATTAATTTCACCAGTAGAACTCCAGTTCTATTTCAATCAAGGCATAAATAGATGTGAAATATTTACTAAGTCCCAGGCACTGTGCAAGCATTCAGAACCATGGCCTCCCCTTCAGATTTATAGATTAAGGGATTAGGATAGAGAATAGTTGCCATCTGTTATAAATTGCATAAAACCAAAGGCTGGTACAGATAATACAGATACTGAGAACCCAAAGGAATTCAGAGGAACATGGAGAGATGAGAATGGGTTAGCATTGGTGGGACAATGATTGGCAGAAAAGAAGAGAAAAGGTATCCCAAAAGAGGACGAGAAGCAGTGTTAGAAAAGGTAAAATCATCAGTTGGGTATCAGAGGCTTAGGAGAGTTGGATTTAAGAGCTGTAAGGAAGTAGGTGAAGATGGGGAAATCCTATTCCCTTTTCAAGTCCATCCCTTGGGTGGCATTTTGGCACCTCCTTCACTGACTCCTCAAGGAGTCTGTGTGAATATGTGGAAGCATGTGTGTGTACAGACTACGAATCCAAAACCACGTTAGCTTTCCTATCAGCTGAAGTTGATGTCTTTTGCGAACAACAGGATTTCCACCATGAAGACTTAAACTTATGGGTTTAAAATCCTGTTTCTTCACGCGCCAAGAGATTATTTATCAATTTGGGAGGATGGATCAATTATCTACTGCCGATGTATTACTAATATTGAATAATAACCATAAAACCTCATTGGCATACAATAGTAAACTTTTATTGAGCCAACGAATCTGTGGGATTCAACTGATCTGGGTTGGGCTTGGCTGATCTCAGCTGGGCTCACTCACGTTTCCTGGGCTGGCTGGCTGTTGACTCATCTAGAAAGGTCTCAGCTGATATGACTGAGGTGGCTCAGCTCTAAGTCATATGTCTCTCTCATCTTCCATCAGGTTAGCCTTGGCATGTCCATGTGGCCATAGTAGAGGGGAAGAGTTAGTAAGATCACTTGTCTGAGTGCTATTCAAGCCTCTGCATGAATTGTATTTGTTAACATCCCATTGCCCAAAGAAGGTCACATGGCAGAGTAATAGGGCAGTACAAAGTTATATGGCAAAAGATAGAGATGAAAAATTGGACCGCTTAATGCAATCAGTCTACCATGAGGGTTATAACTGCTTGTGATTAACAAGTTGGGGAATGGACCAGTAGGTATAGACAGTCATGTGATCCATTAGATGCCTTCTTCAACCCTTGCATGTCGGGGGGGGGGGGGGTTGGATTCTGGGGTATAATATGTCTTAGAGTGAACTAGCTGAGCAGCCAGCATTTTCCCAAGGTTGCCCTGCTCATTTCAGAATAAAGACACAGGCACTAGTCCATACTTGGATGCCTCTGACCATCTGCCAACAAAAACAGAAAAAAAAATTAATTATGAATGGTGTCTTCCAATGCTAATCACTTATCCTATGGGATTTCTCCAGCTTGTTTATAATAGCTGTTGCCTAAGGGTGCATGTTGTATAAATTGTCTGATTACAGGATACAGAGTGCTTCTTAATAGGCCTCAGCTGATTCGGAGAAGGGGAAGAAATTAAAGAAAAAAGAAAAAAAAAAATTTCCCTTTACGTATGCAAATACCTCCCAGAACAAAAAATAAAGATATGATAGAACACGATGAAATGCACCCTCTTTTCTTTTTACCTTAAGTTATGTACCAGGAAAGGAGCAAGCCTCATTGCATGTGTCAGTGGAGATGTGAATAGTCAAGTAATTGAAACAACACTAGTGTCAAGGAATGCATGCTGAGCTAAACTAGCTTCCTGGGCACCCCTGTAACAAATGGTAGTGTGGTTCTTGAATCTCTTCAGGTAAGGGGTCACTTCTGACCTTGGGGTAATTTGGCTCTGCCTTGTTGAGATAAATTTGTTTGTTTCACATTGGCCTTCTCATTTCTGAAGCCAGAACGTACATGCCAACATCTGGCAGAGGGCAGTTGGGAAGACAGACTCGGAGTGTTTAAAAAACATAGAAGTATGCAGTTAGCTACCTTCCCAGCTCTGAATTTAAAATGTAAACCCTCACTTAATGGATGGGTAGATGGGTAAGTGTGATAAAGACATTGTAAGATGCTAATAATAGAATCTAGCTGTTGCATGGCAGGCGTTCTTTGCAAAATTCGGCTTTGCTACATGTTTAGAAATTTTCGTAATAAAATATTGGAAAAATTTAAACCTCATCATCAATAGTTTATGGGCTCAAATCCATGCTGAGCACATTTAGGCATTTGGGGCTGTAGAGGTTCTTTCTCAGGCTTTAATAGATCGTCACTTAGATAGATGAATCACCTATCTATCTAATTTTCAGTGGTTGTGTCTGGAAACATCTGAGGTTGACAAATAAGTGAGAGAAGTTCCAGAGGCTTGTCAAAATGTAGATTGCAAAGGACAAAAGAAGTGCTAGTCACCTTCATACTTGCCTATTCGTTACCTCATTTGACCCCATGAGCGAGGTGGAGCTGACAATCTGCTGACCATTTTACAGGCAAGAAGATGTGAAGGGAACTCCACAGGGTCACACAGCAAGAACATTGACAAGTTAGAATTTGAACTTGGGTCATTGGACGTAAGCACCCAAGGCCACTGCTTTGTATCTTTGGTCTGATGATAATAGCTAATAGCTTTTACTATATGCCTTGTTCTGTTGTAAATGCTTTTCATGTTTTAACTCATATTTCTCCTCATAACAACTCTAGGTAGGAACTACTTGCATCATTCTCATTTTACAGGAGGAAGTGGATATTGGAGTGGTTAATTAGTTTGTCCAAGGTCACACAGCTAAAAGAGGGTGGGGCTAGTTTTTAAACTTTGTCATGATTGCAAAGCATCTCAGCATTAAGAAATGGTGGCCATTGGTTACTATCAACTATCATTTAAAAGTGTCCTGGGATTTGATTAAATTTCAGATCAAAACAAGTTCCCTATATGCAGATGTAGACTGCATTTCTCAATAGCTCTGAGCTTATTTGGTGAATATTCTTCTTTACCTATCACTTCCACTGTACCAATGTTTTGAGTTTAGATAAATTTATTAGAGTCACTACAAAAATCAACCATTTGTATACATGTTGGTTGCTCATATCTATTTACACCCCAGGAAAAGAAATATATACATTTGAAAAAAATTATGTGAGTCTTTAAAACTCTTAACTAACTCTGAAATTTCTTCAGAACGAAGTATATTTGTACCTGAATGTCCATAGTAGCACTGTGTATAATGGCCCCAAAGTAGAAACAGCCCAAATGTCCATCAAATGATGAATGGACAAATAAAATGTGATATATCCATAAATGGAACATGATTCAACCATAAAAAGAGATGAATTGCTGATACATGCCACAACATGGATGAACCTCGAAAACATTATGCTAAGTGAAAGAAGTCAGTTACAAAGGACCACATGTTGCATGATTCCATTTATATGAAATATCAGGAATAGGCAAATCTATAGGAGTCAAAGTGGATTAGTGGTTGCCTAGGGCTAAGAGTATGAGAACTTGGGGAGTAATGGCTAAGAAGTATGGGATTTCTTTGGGGGATGATAAAAATGTTCTAAAATTGGCTGTGGTGATGATTGCACAACTCTGAATTTACTCAAGGCCCCCGAATTGTACATTTTCAATGGGTGAATGTTTTGGTATGTGAATAAAGCTGTTAAAAGCAAAAAAAAAACCAAAAACCCTGAAATGACTCAGTGAGTTAGTTAAACAAGGAATGAATTCCAAATTTAGTATTTTTTAAAAAGTTATTTTTAACTTTCAGTTTTTTTTAATAAAGGTTAGTAATACAGTATTCTTATCTGGAAAACAAGTTTGATATTTCTTATATGTGTTTTGATTTTAGTTGTTTCAAAGTAAATCAAATGATAGCTGAATATTTCATTGTTTTTAAAAGCCAAATAAAATTATGCTTTATCCTTGAACAGTTCCTTCTGCCATTTTGGAAGCGGACTAATGTCAATGTTTGTTTGTGCCGAATATATGTGTCTAGACAACACCAGTTTCCTAAACTAAGTCCTACCTCTGATAAAGATCTACAACAGACCCAGAGAATCTCTCAAAGGGTCTGTTTCTGAATCTCTTGCTGCTACTATTGTACATATTTTCTACCTTCCCTTGAAGTCTTGGGAAGTACAAGTGTGAGGCCAAAAGGAGACTTGGCTGGGTCACTAAGAGCTGGAGAAATGACAGAACACCATGGTAGATGCTGTTGATGTCCCACCCCAATCTGGTCCTGAATAGCTTCCTTGCCTGCCCAGCTTTCAACCACAAGCACCTGCCCTCCTTGACCTAAAGGTTCTCTAGCTTGCTGTGTGAACAGCCAGAGCTCAGCAAGCCAGGAGGATGTGGGACTACCCCTTGGCCATGACCCCAGGTGGGATAAGTCTAGGAAGCGGGTTGCAACTCCAGTAGCCCACACAAACTACAAGCTTAATATCACCTCCTTTGCCAGCTTCCTGGTTTGCCCTGTCTTCCTTCCCGACTCTCACACTGAAATATCTTAGGACAACCCCCCAAGCCAATTACTTGCACTTGAATCCTGGTCTCTGGGTCTGTTTCTGGGGTATCTAAATAAGACACCCTGAGAGTCTCAATGAAAGAAAGATATGTGTTTCTGGTTTGGCAGAGGGAATTTTCTGCAAAGACGTACTTGTGAGATCCAAATCAGAAAAGGTACAAATTGAACCTTTACCATGTGTTTTTCCTGTGTTGCTCTGTCTTGTATACAGTATATCAATTAATCCTCACTATAACCCTGTGAGCTAGGCATGATTGCTGCCCCATTTTACAGATGAGAAAAATGACATTCAACAAGGGAAATATGGGGTTAAATCCAAAAGGATCGACTCCAGAGCTTACATCCTAAATCAACCTTCTGTAGTTCCCGACATTTATTTATCTGGTCGAGAAAACAGAAAATTATCTTTCCACCCACAGGGCCACATCTTTCTCCTGTAAATAGATCCTGTGAAAGGACAGCACGGTACAACTTGACTCAGAGATTAAATCCATGCTGGAACCTACTTTTCCTACACTGGACCAGTATATCTGATGCTGGGGGCAAAAATTCCTGTTTCTAAGAAAAGGAAAAAAAAAAAAAGAGAGAGGAACCGGAGAGGAAAGGGATGGGGGAAGCTGAATATACAAGAAAGAACTTCAGGAGTCTTCTTGGAAAGCAAACAACTTTTGCAAAGCAAATTTTGATGAGTTAAGTGCAAATGAATCAGGCATAATGAGAAACACATGGACTAAATTTTCCTTAAAATATATGAGTTTAAAAATTAAGAGGAAGAACTGCTTGGGGAAAATGTGTTTTAAGTTTTAGCCAAACTAAAAACATTCGCAAAATGGATCAAGATATTTGTTGAGCCCACAAAATGACTAGGTTGGTCCATCGCAGCCAGATAGAGTGATAAAGAGACAGATCAACAGCGGAAGGAGACTTGCTCGGCCGGCCCAGGACACAGTTTTACGACAGGACTGTGCCAGGCTCCCCAAGGGCTGTAAACTGGGGATTTAGAGTGATATTGTTTTTCTTTCATTTATTTCTCCAAGTAACACGAGACACTGCACTCTGAATGTAATACTAATGAATAAATAATACGGTCATTTGGAAAGCTGTTTGTTGAGAACACGGAATATATTTGGTGTGTTTTTTAAAGGCCTTCAAAATCTGTATTTACAAGAGAGTCCAGGAACGTGGAAGATGTATAGAGACTCCAGCGGTGAGCCGAAGGGACTAAACGTAGCTGTTGCCAGCTTCTGGGTGGCAAAAATGACATGTGTCAACCAGGAAGAAGCACAGCTGCCAAAACTCCCCGCTGCCAGCCCGAATAGCTCTCCCGCCAGAGGATTCCCTCAAAGGCCAAGCAGGACCTGCCATGAACAGCTCTGCTGGAGGAGCCACTGCTCTTCACCAACACCAGGGCACATGGGTGCCACCCCGTCTCCATCTCAATGGGAACCCATTTTCAGCCGGTATCCAGTCACACTGGCGATCTCAGAAACAATGACCAAAGTTCCATTTTTGTTTTGAACCAATATAATTTTTAGGTGAGAGGGGAAAAAAGCTTGGAATGTTTTGAAATATATACTGGTTTTTAAAGAAGCAACATTGATGTCCAGCGCTGCCTTGAACACTGCCTTCCAACGAGCGTCGCAAGGTGCAGACACATCACTGGTGGCACCAGGTCTGGACGAGCAATTACAGCGACATGATGGTCCAGGGACAGCAACGGAACTCAGCCTTGGAAATTGGCTTTGTTTTCCCTGAGAATGAAAATTGGCTGTGATCCCTGCTGCTCTTTGCATAAAGAAAAAAGGCTCTTTCGTCAGTACTTGGAGCCTCAACTCCTCCTACCGCAGCACTTTCAGATAGAGACCTGCAGAAGAAATCAGTGTTACCTTCACCCTATTCCCACAAAGCGCCAAGGAGAAGCCAAGCACCTTTAGAGGAAGGTTCAGGGTACTGAGCTTTCCAAGGGAAGGGAGGACAGGAGGAGATGGAGACAGAATAATTGGATGGGCTAGACCCAGACTTTGGAACAGAGAACCAGAAAGGAGCAAGTTCCTAAAAGGAGACTCTCAGAGCAACAAGGAGATGTATTTTGACTCTTTTGCCCGCTGCCATTCTTTACCAAGACTAAACAAACTTTCTTTTGTAGGCATAGGGCCTTATGGTAGCCAAAGAATATGGTATTTGGGCTTTTGGACCCAAGTTGCCCAGTCCCCTTTTGACATCTAGAACTTCTTTTGAAAGAAAAGCACTTGACTGTGACTGAAATAAAAACCCAAGGAACAAAACATGACTTTGGTTCACGTTCCTTCTGTGTTCAAGACTATCAGAGAAAATCAAAGCAAACCTAAAAACCTGGAGAAGAAGGTGGGAGGGGAAACTCTTGTGTGGGAAGGAAAAAAAAATGGCCTTTTTGAGGCTTCCTTTGAAAGAAAAGAGGGTCAGTTTTAGAGGTAACCAGCTCATTCTGTCACATTCTGAGCCTGAATTCGCTATTCTATAAAGCAGGGGGAGTGACTGATTTGCAGGACATTGCAGGGGTCATAAATGACATAGATGGTGTGTCCAGCTCACGGCAGACAAATACTTGCAAACCATTTGTTAATATTCTCATTAACTAGACAGAGGACAGGATGTTAACATGCAACAACATGGAAGCAAAGCATTTTGCTTTCCCTCCGTGTCTTACTCAGGATGGGTTGAGGGAAACTTTTGAATGTGAGCCTCAGCACGGTGGCACGGGCCTCCTGTACACAACAGTTCTGCGGAGGTGGGTGACATTTCTGAAATGTCTTCGTTGACATCTTCAGCCACAGAAATAAAAGAAAAGAAAAGTAACATCGCTCCCACTAAGGAATGCAGAGAACCTCCTCTAGATCACCCGCTGGAAACACAGAAAGCAGCAGGCTCTGCCAGGAATGAAAGTTATTCTCGAAGCACAGCTAAGGAATCCCTCAAGAGCATGACCCTGGTTCTTCCTTGCAGAGCTGACCCTGCAACAGCTAAACAGGCAGGTATTAGGCATGCAGTGCTTCCCCAGAAAACCAGTGTGGAAAGTCAAGGCCATTAATTTCTGGAAAGTTCTGTCAGCCATCAAGGATGGGCTTCTTCTGGGGGAACTCAGCTTATCTTCTATAGCTGCATTTCTTAAAGCGTGTTCCTCATGTCTGTAAGAGACGTGAATATTTAGTTAACAAAAAGTGGTCCGTCCTCAAGTTCATCCGAGACACATGAGAAACACTCAGTTAAGCAGGGCTGAACGAGTTTCTTTAGGCGAGGTCTTCCTGGTACATCCCCTCCAAGAGGGGGCTTCTGTTCGGAACTTTTCCCACATTTCTTGACCACAGATCCTCTAAGGGGAGCATCTCAAGAGCCACCCAGTGCAAAAACTACACCTAGGAGAGGTCAGTGTTGGCAGCACTGTTCCATCAGCAAATTGTTCTCCCTCCTGGTTCTTGAGTGAAAATTATTCATTTAACTATCTTTTATTGTTTTTGGTTGTTTGTTTTTTACACCTCTAGTGCACAAACTGGCGGTGCATCTGAGTCGTCTGAGCATCTTTTTAAGAAAAAGAAAATTCTGGAGCCCCCTCCTAAACCCCAGGGATAGCAGCTCATGAGTCCTGGGCAGCCGGCCTGGCACAGCCAATGAAGATCTGAGCCTTGGACGCCTCCCATCTAACTGTGTCAACAACACCACGATCCATCTTCCTGTCGTCACAGACGTCACAGCCATTGGCGTAAGTCTTATTTAAACATGAAACTGGCATGTGATGGTGTCAACCCAAAGGGAATTTTGAAACTTACAGAAAAGGGGATAATTTCTTTCCATTCTCCAGACTCACGTAAGAGCAATCATCTACTGTCCCTAAAACCCATTAACTCTATATTTAGGAAAGAAAAAAAAAAAATCCAACCACAATTTCACTCCTGAAGGAAAAGATCATAGACTCCCAGTAGCTATGTTGGCAAAATCCAGAATGAGTGGCTTTCTGTGGGGTGTTATCATTCTCATACTGGACTGTTCTTTTCTAAGGGAAAGTAGGTGAGTTAATTTATCTTGGACCAACATTCCTGCAGACAGAGTAGGAGATCTGGTATCTTCATCACCACTACAGGTAGTACAATCTGGACATGCCAAGTCCCATGTATGCCTGCAAGCAGTTTTAAAAGGTTTTGGTTAGCTCCAATTTTATTAGAATGAAAGCTTTTCACAAGTAAGAGGTTTTATGGGAGTTATTTTTAAAGTAATGTGTTTTTATTGGTTTCTGGTAAGATCAGTGAAATCACATGCGTTTTTAAAGAATTTTAAACCAAAAAAAGATGTTCAAACAACTTGCCTGCGACACACAAAAGCCAGGAAGTAAGAATAAGATATTTGAACACAAGGGGATTAAGATAAAAACAGGTCTGAGGAAGCCAAAGAAAAGTGGTTAAGGAGTCATCCCAGCCAGGACAAAGATGGACTGAGTTTAGATCTAAACTGTCTCTCACTTATGAAGGTCTGAGCGCTTGCACCTCTCTTTGACAAAGTTGCCCTCACAGATATGGGGGATGCCATTTGTTGTGTCTGAAAATAAAATTCTTGCTAAAAGAAAACATGCCTTCTCTTGCCTTGGCCTCAGAAGAATAAAGTAAATGCTACCCAAAGTCTTGATTGGGTGGTGGACGAATCAACAGAATTTTAGACACAGGAATCACAGAAGATCCCACTGGATTCCACTTCTCTTGCTCCTCCTCATTCTTCTTTATCTTCATCTTCTTTATTTTGCCATCTTTTTTTTCTGATTACTAAGGTAATACATGCTCAGTCTTTAAGAGCTAATCTCATTCTCAAGGTGTGAGAAAACAGATCAAGAGAGAAAAGAATAACTTGACCAAGGCTCACAGAAGACAGTTCGCAATCTAAGACCCAAAACTGGTATTTCAATAGCCCTTAACCACAGTTTGTAATTATAAATATGTGTGTACTACACATGCATATGCATACAATACATAAACACACGTTTGCCATTTATTTCTTTCCTACCCTGTAAAACACACACATGCATAAGATAATAAGCTTCATGTTGGAAAAGCAAGTTCTGTGTCTTTCTTATACAGCACTGCAGATCAAGTGCCTGGCACTTAATAGGTGTTCAGTAAATATATGCATGACTTCCTCATAACCCTTTGATCCAACACAAGCAAGCAACAAGATAGATCTACTAATGTGACATATTAATGTGACTATGTGAGAACATAGTCTTCAGAACTTTTCCACCTAATTATATAAATCAACTAAGAAATGAATCACTTGTCCCATGAAAAGGATGGCATTAAGGCAAACCTTGAGGACATAATGTTGAGTGAAATAAGTCAGATACAAAAGGGGAGATATTGTATGATACCACTAATGTGAACTCTGTGAAAAATGTAAAACAAGTGTCTTATATTGTAGAATATAGGGGACCTAGAGATAGACAGCAACTGATGAAGGGGGAATGATAATCTAATAAGAACAGATAAGATATTGAGGGTAATCTTAATGATATGGGAATGCTTAGGAATGACAATGGTGCATTAATTTTCTTGGGATATGGTAAGAGCATATTGGAAGCAATGTAGTTATTTCAGGATATTTGTTTTTCTTATTCCTTTGTTTTGTTTTGTTTGAAATTTTTTTAATTTTTTGATAAACAAAATTAAAAAAAATAAATCAATTAAGGAATGAATCATCTATCCCACGAAAAGGATGGCATTAAGGCAAACAAGCCTTCTAGAAAGAGAACTGTAATGCTACAATGAGCTTCCAGAGAATCTGGTGCAAATGTTCTCTGTGCCTCTGCAGCTGTGTGGACTTTGGATTCCTGCTCATCCCAGAGATGAGGATACACTTTTTCCTCTTGAGTTGGTATAAGGTTTGTGACTGTTAATTTCATGTATCAACTTGGCTAGGTTATGGTGTTCAGATGTTTGGTCAAGAAGCATTGTCCTAATTGTTATTGTGAGGGTTTGTCATGGATTTAAATCATGGGTCTTTGATGGCTGATTGTATCTACAGTCAATAAAGGACATTGTCCACAGCAATGAGAAAAGTCTCATCCAATCAGCTGAAGGCCTTAAAGGGAGAAGTGATGATTTCAGCAGTCTCAAAGAAGAATTTCTTTCTATACTTCAGTCAACCAATTTCTCTGGGGGAATTCATTGTCACTTTCATCAGAGTTCCCAACTTGCATCCAGCCCTACGGAATTTGGATTTGCCAATCCCCATGGTCATAGAAGCCAATTTCTACAATAATTCACTTCATATTTAATTGTATATGTATATAAATATACATATACACTCTGTCAGTTCAGTTCTCTGGAGAACCCTGACTAATATAAGGTTAAGTGGGGCAAAAATTCAGGAAGGACCAAAGTTGGAAATGTTACACATACAGAATTTCTACTAAAGAGATGAAACTATCTTAGAATGCTTCTCTGTCCATTTGGGTACCATTAATAAAGTTATGTAGAAGATATAAAAATGCTTTCATGAAGTATGGCCCCACCCGACTGTGGATCCTGGTTGCTTTCATAGAGTCTGAACAATCTCCTCTTTGAAATGAAATCTTCAAGGGAATCATCTCCCCATATTAGCTCTCAAGGACTCCGTCACTTTCCTGCAGGAGAAGATGAACTTCAACCTTGAAATTCCACCTCGTTCTACCTAGACTCAATTCTATCATAGCTATGAAGTTTACCCACCTTGGATACAAACTGAGAAAAGGAAAAGTTGAGCCTCTAGCTACTATTGCTTGGAGGTACTTAAATAGATAAAAGATTAAGCTGTGTTCAATATATTTGACCATCTATGACTGAGAGTTATACTGCCTCTTCCTTTTCTCATTCCTTTCAGGTAGGAAAGCTTTCCACCATTTTTCCCTTTTACTGACTTGACTTATGAGTATTCATTCACTGTGTTTACCATGCATTTCTGGCTCTCCACCACTTGTGCACATGCTAGAGCTGTGATTCCTGGCCTCCTGTGATTGAGTAAAGCCACATCACTGGTTCCCACCAATGAGCTGTGAGTAGAAATGAAGTGTGTTGTGCCCAATCTAGAAAATTTAATTGCTAATCCAAGTCTCTTCAAGGATCTGTTTTCCTCTTCCATGGCACCCAGCAACACTTCAGATGTCAGCTTATCTCCCAGAGTATGGAGAAAGGGAACAAAGCCCCCAGATGACTCACATGGACATACACAAAAAATTAATCTTGATGTTCTAAGCTGCTGAAACTTTGGGGTTGTCTGTTATGGCAACATAATCTAATTTTGTCATGACTAATACAAACTAGAATGGTAGAGAAAATCTGCATCACTCACTTATTGCTGCGTTATCAACCCTATCAAAACACACTACATAATTTCACTTATATAAAGTACTAGAAGAAGCAAATTTCATAGAGACAGTAGATTTTAGGTTATGAGGGGCAAGCAGGGAGTGGTGTGGGGATGCAGAGTTTCTGTTTAAGATGATGAGAAAGTTGGGGAAATGGATATTGGCAATGGTTGCACAATAATGTGAATGCAATTAATAGTACTTAATTGTACACTTAAAAATGGTTAAAATGGAAATTTTTGAGTTGTATATATAATACTGTATTAATCATGGTTCTCTAGGGAAACAGAACCAACAGGAGATATCTGTAAATATGACATTTTGTAAAAGTGTCTCACGCAACTGTGGGGATGGCACGAGTCCAAATTCTGCAGGGCAGGCCATAAGCTGGCAACTCTGATGAAGGTCCTTGATGAACTCCCCAGGAGAGGCTGGCTGGCTGAAGGAAAAATGAAAGTCCTCTCTTCTCCCTTAAAGTAAGTCTTCAACTGATTGAATTAAATCCAACTGATTGGATTCTCTCATTGTGGAATACACTCCCTTAGTTGATTGTAGATGTAATCAGCCACAGATGCAGTCAATTGACTGATGATTTAATAAATCTGCCTTCTAGTTTATTAACCAGACACAAAATGTAGCTTGCAATAATGGTTAGGCCAGTTCTTCCTTGACCAGACACCTGGGCACCATCACCTGGTCAAGGTGACACATGAACCTAACTATCACAATTACTATAATAAAACATTAAGAAAACAAAACAAAACTAGTAGCTTAAAACATGATTCTGTGGGGCAGCAATTTGGGCTAAGCTCAGCTGTGTGGTTCTTCTGCTCATTTCACCTGGGTCATTCATACAGCTGCAATCCACAGGTGTACTGGCTGGGCACTGGTGGGTACAGGGGGCCTCAACCCTGCTCCATATATTCTCAATATCTAGTAGGCTAGCCCAGGATTCTTCATCAGGCTGTCTTGTCCTGACAGCAAGAGAGCAAGAGCAGAAGTCGTGAATCCTCTTGAGTCCGGTAACTGGAACCCCTACATCAGTTGGTCAAAGGAGTCACAAGATGAATCCAGATTCAAAGGAGTGAAAAAATAGACTCCACTTTTTTGATGGGAGTAATAGCAAAGCTGTATTACTTAGGGATGTGCATAAAGAGATAGGAGAAACTTGGGCATCTTGTCTTTTTTTTCATATGAACAACAGATTTGCTGAAGAAACAGTAACTAAAAAAGCCCATTATTCCACATCTGCCATCAGAGAGCTGTGTTTACACAGCCTCCATGAGGTCCCATGGCCTCCTTATATTCCACGCCTCTTTCAACCAGTTGATCCCTGAGCCACCCATCTCCCAAGATGCCTGAGTCATCTTTTCTGACACAATTTATACAGTGTTTAAAAAACCCATCTGTTATGGTTAGGTTCACCTGGCAACTTGGCCAGGTGATGGTGCCCAGCTGTCTGGTCAAGCAAGCACTGGCCTAACAATTGCTGTGAGGATGTTTGTGGCTGGTTAATAAACCAACAGGCTGGTTTATTGAATCATCAGCCAGTTGGCTGCAGCTGTGACTGATGACTCACCGAAGGGCGTGCCTTTCACAATGAGAGAATGCAATTGGCTGGATTTAATCCAATTAATCAGTTGAAGACTTTTAAGCGAGACAGACGGAGGACCTTCACTTCTTCTTCGGCTGCCCAGTGAAGCATTTCCTGAGGAGTTCATCGAAGTTGCTGGTTTGTTTCCTGAGGAGTTCATCGAACACATTCGTCGAAGATCCCAGCTCATTTCCTGAGGAGTTCGTCAAAGTTGCCAGATCATTTCCTGAGGATTTCATCGGACATCCTCCTTGGAGTTGACAGTTTGCTGACTGCACTACAGAATTTGGACTCGTGCATTCCCACAGTTGTGTGAGTCACTTTTATAAATCTTATATTCACAGATACCTCTCATTGACTCTGTTTCCCTAGAGCACCCTAACTAATACACCCTCTCTCTCAGGAAGATGACTGGGAAGTATCAGGTCAGAGCCAAACAGTCCCCAGTTTCACTCAAGTGAATTGGAAATACCCAGAATGATTCCCACAGCACAGGACAAAGACTGTTATCCAAAGATAGTGATGGCCGGAGGAGTCAATTAGATATGATGACGTGGAAAAGAAGTCTTGTGAAAGCAGACAACTTGACAGAAGCACTGATAAATCATAATAGTTATCACTAAATAAGCATTTAATGTTACTACTACTAATAGTATTCAATGTTAAAATTCATTAAGTCTCTGTTTTCCTAAGAATGGGCCAGAGAGGCGGTAGGAATTTTGTTTTGGTCACTTGCTTGTACAGTTTTAACAGATCTGAAATTAAATCCACTGAAAGAAAGGATAGTGCAAGGAGAAAATGTATGAGGGTTGAGGGGACACCAGTAGGCCCACCTGCCATTTTACCTTCCCCTGCTTGCCCTTCCTTGCTAAAGCTCCAGAGTCCGTGGGCTCCTTGCTCTCAACCTCTGGATTCTTGGGCTTACAGTATTTTTGCCTTCTGGTATCACAGAGGCCCTGGATGGAAGTCCAGAGTGGGGGCATTTTCAGGCCTGGACACCCAGACCCTGCCTTCTGCTGCTGCCATAGACAAGGTGGTAGCCCAGGGGTCACCTGAGGACAGAAAACCCTCCCTCGGCCACATCACCTCTAAAGGCCTGCTGAAAGGTTGCTGCTCTCCCAGATGCAATGTGAGTGGACTTCCCTAGAGGCAGTGGGATAGATCCAGCTCCCATTCAGCTCCATGAGGTTCCAGAATTTGAAAGGGCAGCCGTGCCTCTGGGCTGGTTCTGAAGGTTGTAGGAAAATTGCGGTGTGGGCCCTTGGAGTCACTCTGTAGGTCGCTCCCTGCTGCTTGCCAGTTCTTTTCCCTTAGCCTGACATCCCAGATTCTGATGACTGTGCGTTGACTCTTGAGGGAAGGAAAGAGCCCACCTCTGCCAGGAACCCAGGAAGCCTCCCTGGCCTGGCATCGTCCACTCTCAGTTCATGCCCAAATGCTTCTTTCACAGGCAGCCTGTCCTGACTCTCACTGCATCATTGTCTTTTGTGTAAAATGATAGCAGGGTGGTCAAGTTGAGACTGGATTTCTGAAATCTTGATAGCCAAGAACCAAGGATATAATTCCATTTTAAAGCTGCCACCAGATTTCTGGTTCAAAATGGTAGAGTGATCACGCATTTTTATCTTCCCTTTCTCCCTAAGTGCTAATTAAGTAACACTAGTAAACTCAAACAGCGCTGAGAAGAGAAGGAAGGAAGCCTTCAGTAGAACAGAGAGCTTCACCAGTTTCTGGAAGATGTGAAGTACGTGGGATTCTCTTCACGGATAAATCATGGACGAGGACACTGCAGACCAGAGCACCCAGGGGAGGCTCCTGCAATGGAGATGGGCATCCTTCTTGGCAGAGCACTGGAGTGGCAGTAAGCTAGAAACCCGTGGGTAAGCAGAGGAGAAGCGGGAAGAGAAATCAAGGAGATGAATCGAATTTTGATCAGACTCCCCCTCTGTTCTAGTTTGCTAATGCTGCCAGAATGTAAACACCAGAAATGGATTGGTTTTTATAAAAGGGGGTTTATTTGGTTACACAGTTACAGTCTTAAAGCCATAAAGTGTCCAAAGTAATGCATCAACAGTCAGGTACCTTCACTGGAGGATGGCCAATGGTGTCCGGAAAACCTCTGCTAACTGGGAAGGCACATGGCTGGTGTCTGCTCCAGAGCTCTGGTTTCAAAACGGCTTTCTCCCAGGATGTTCCTCTCTAGGCTTCGGCTTCTGTCCAAAATGTCACTCTCAGTTGCTCTTGGGGTGTTTGTCCTCTCTTAGCTTCTCCAGAGCAAAAGTCTGTTTCATAGGCCGTCTCCAAAATGTCTCTGTAAACTGCAATTCCTCTCTCAGCTTCTGTGCATTCTTCAAAGTGTCCCTCTGGGCTGTAGCAAGCTTGCTCCTTCTGTCTGAGCTTATATAGTGCTCCAGTAATCAATGCCCATGCTGAATGGGTGGGGCCATGCCTCCATGGAAATTATCTCATCAGAGTTATCACCTACAGTTGAGTGGGTCACATCTCCATGGAAGTACCCAAAGGATTTCAATCTAATCAGCACCAAAATGTCTGCCCCACAAGATTGCATCAAAGAATATGGCTTTTTCTGGGGAACATAATACATTCAAACCAGCGCACCCTCCCATTCATTTCTCTTAGCATACTGAGTAAGTGATGGTTTACACCCAAGGTCTGGACTAGGGTTCATGACACAGTTGTCAATGTGTCTTTCAACTTGGAGGAGGGGAAAATTTGCTAATTGACTCCTTCCGTCCCACACAACCACCCACCACCATATGCCAAGGTTCTAGTCTCCCCGACATACCTTTTGTGGAGAGCTGTGTTGGGGAAGCAGAACCACACAGCTGAAGTGAAAAGCTATGCCACCTACTGTATAGATCAACCAGTTCCATAATTTGCACATAATAATGGACATCTAAGGATCTGGAGAAAAGTGAAGAATCCATTGAGGATAACTCACAGCCCCAAATCAATAAACAGCCAAAAAATGACACCAAAGATAACAGAAAATTCAGGAGATATTTAAAATTTAAGATTATGAATTAAGATTATATCCACAAAAAAGAATAGGATAATCATAACATAAGGTAATCTGAGGATAAGAAAAAGTACCTTAAAACTAAGCACCCAAGCTGCTGTAGAAGACAGTTTGGCAGTTTCTCAGAAAGTTAAATACAGAATTATCATATGACCCAGAAATCTCACTTCTAGGTATACCTGTGCCTTGATTGAATCAGTGAAGTCCTAGAAAAGAACTAAAAATGGAGGGAACTCCGAGCAGCTGAGAGGGAAATTTTGGAGATGGCCTCAGAAAGCAGACTTGCTGAAACTTTGGAGATACTAGCCGAAGTTTGCTCCAGAGAAGCTAAGAGAGGACAAACATCCCAAGAGCAGAATTTTGAAGAATGCACAAGAGCTGAGAGAGTAGCTGGAACACAATCTGGAACCAGCAGATGCCAGCCACATGCCTTCCGAGCTAACAGGTTTTCTGGATGCCATTGGCCTTCCTTCGGTGGGGGTACCTACTGTTGATGCCTTGGTTGGGACACTTTTATGGCCTTACGACTGTAACTTCGTAACCAAATAAACCTCCTTTATAAAAACCAATCCATTTCTGGTATTTTGTATAACAACAGCATTAGCAAACCAGAACAATACCCCAAAGAATTGGAAGCAGGAACTGGAACAGATATTTGCACACCAACATTCACAGAGGCATTATTCACTATTGCCGAAAAATGGAAGCAACCCAAGTGTGTATGAACAGATGAGTGGATAAACAAAAGGTAGCTATACACACAATGGAATATTATTCATCTGTAAAAAGGAATGAAGTTCTGATTTGAAGATACCATGTTGAGTGAATAAGCTGGATACAAAAGGACAAATATATGATCTCACTGATAGGAAATAATTAGAATAAGCAAATTCATAGAGTCAAACGTAGAATATAGGTTGTCAGGGGCAGGGTGGGGATGGAAATGGGGAGTTAATGCTTAAATTTCACAGAGTTTCTATTTGGGTGACAGAAAAGTTTTGGCAATGGATATTGGTGATGGTAGCACAACATTGTGAATGTAATTAACACCACTGAATTTCACATATGAATCTGGTTAAAAGGAGAAGTTTTAGGTTGTATATATGTTACTAGAATAAAATTTTTTCTAAAAATCCATAGGACTGTACAAAACAAACACTAAAGCAAACCAGGGACTATAGTGAAGAGTACAATTACAAAAATATTCTTTCATCAATTGCAACAAATGTACCACACTAATGCAAGACATTAATAATGGGGGGTATATGGGAATTCTGTATTTTTTGCATGATTTCTCTGTAAATCTACAACTTCTCTAATGCATAAACAAACAAACATACAGTAATGTCATAGATTTTCATGCTTGCCTACTCAGCATCATTCCTCTCCCAAAGAACTCTCATTTTGCCGGCAACCCATGAAACTCAGCATTTTTTTGGTTGTTAAAATGAGGGGAGGTAGGGAGTGAGGGGGTGGGGATATGGTAAGCTGAATAATGGCTTCCCAATGATATGCATGTCCTAACCCTTGGAACCCGTGATTATTTTACTTTACAACGTAAAAGGGACTCAGGTGTGATAACAGAAGCAATAGGTTGGAACGATGCAAGGAAGGGGTCATGAGTCAAGAAATGTACACAGCCTCTAAGAGCTGAAGAATGCAAGGAAATGGATTCTCCCTCTGAAGCTTCCAGAAGGAACACATCCCTGCCAACCCCTTGATTTTAGATTTCTGACCCCCAGAACTGTGAGAGAATAAATTTGTGTTGTTTTAAGCCACTAAATATGTAGTATTTTGTTACAGCAGCAATGGGAAACTAAAACTAATCCAGGAGGTATTCCTGATGATGATTAGGCAAATCCCAGGGATGCTAAAAGTCCTGAGATACATGACCAATTGCTCACAGCAAAGAATTGGCTTGACAAAATGGCAATAGTGCCCTTGATTCAGGAAAATTAAAAGCTATTCAGAAATCTTTCCCCTTTGCCTGTGGTTGGTTCAAGAATGGACATATGGCAATAGAGAGGTCTTCAGAGTTCTCTTTCTCTGGAAAGACATTAATGAAGAAACATGCTGACCCAGTTCCTCCTGGAAGCCACCCTATAGCCATGAAGTGAACCAGCTTTAAGATAAAGTTGACACTGTGGCTAACAGAGCAAAGATGGAGAAAGACCTAGATACTCAATGACATGTTTGACCTGGAGGATCAGTCAATCCTGAATTCTGTCCCACCTCTGGACTTAGAGTGATGCAAATAAAAAAAATGACCTTATTGTTTACACCATTTGAATGTAATTTTCTTTTGCAGAAAAAGTATTCTAAAGTAATACAGTTGTAGAAAAGAAACCAATGAAGTGTTGAAAAATAAGCTTAAAGATAGCTGCCACCCCATAAAAGCTGTAAATGAGTGGGGGACAAAAATCATAAATTTAAAGTACCAAAATAGTAATTTCAACATTTCCAAAATTGGAGGATTTAAAATAATAAGAGTATATTCATACAATGGAAAATTATTTGGCCATAAAAAGGAATGAAGCATTGATGCATGCTACAGCATGGATGAACCTTGAAAACATTATGCTAAATGAAAGAAGCCAGACACAAAAAATCAACGTTATATGATTCCATTCATATGAAATGTCCAGAATAGGGAAATCTTTAGTGACAGAAAGTAGGTAAGTGGTTGCTTAGGGCTGGGATATTGGGAGGATGACAGCTAAAGAGTACTGGGTTTCTTTTAGAGCTGATAAAATGTTCTAAAATTGATGGTTGAACAACTCTGAATATCTTAAGAAACAAACACACATTGAATTGTATACTTTAAATGGGTGAATTGTACATGTGAATTATATCTCAATAAATCTGTTAAAAAATAACCGAAAAAATTATAGAAGAAATTTCTTATGCATGAAAGCTTATCTTGAAAAGAAATACCATTCTTTTTGTATTGAAAAAAAAAGCAGTATTGAAAAAAAAAAGTCCACACTTTCCCCCATTTCAATATGTTCTTTAAAAACTTAGAGAATAAAAACAGGTTTTCTACAAAGTACAACACTCAAAAACACATCTGACTTCTTTCCAACAATACAAGATGCTAGAAGAAAATGGACAAATAACCTAAAAATTACAAAATTTACAAAAAGAGTCTAGAATTTTATACCCAGAAAAACTGTAAAATTTTATGTGGAGGAGGGGGATGATCAGATATTTTTCAGACATATAAGGACTCAAAGTTTTTTCCCCACTAAATTTCACCCCAAAATTACTTAACGGAATAATGCAGCAGATAAACCAAAATAATAATAATCATAACAGTAATAATAATAAGAATAGCAGACATGGGACTCAACCAACACTGGATCTAACCTACAACTGAAAGGAAAAGAATCCCAGGATGAGCTCTGTGAAGCAGATCTAAAAAACAATATATCCAACTTTCAAGGAGAAGTCAGAGGGCTGCAAGAAAAGCTTTTAAGGAGAAAATAGACATAGTCTCACAAATTGTGTAATTAAGAAACTAATTGATCTTAATTACTACATAAAGACATATGCTTCCTTAATCAATAAGGAAAAATGGAGAAACTCTAGAAAAAATAAATACACAAGAAAAACCTTGGTACAAATATAAAGCAAACTAAGATGTGGCATACCTTGGGGAACCAGAAAGAGAGTGTGTATTAGTTTCCTATTGCTTCTGGATGTCAAAAGTACAAAATCAGTCTCACCAGGCTAACATCAAGGTGTTAGCAGGTCTGTTCCCTTCTGGAAGGTCCAAGGGAGAAACTATTTTCTTGCCTTTTCCAGCTTCCAGAGGCCACCTGCATCCCTTAGTTTGTGGTCCCTTCCTCCGTATTCAAACCTAGCAGTGCCATATCTTCACTTCTCTCTCTGACTTTCTGACCTCTGCTTCCATCTTCACACCTTCTTCTCTGACTCAGACACACCTGTCTTTCTCTTATAAGTACCCCTGCTGTGACATTGGGCCCACCTGGATAATCCAGGATACTCGATCCTTTTCAAGATGGTCTCTTCTGCGATGTGAACAGATGATGGGGGTTAGGATGTAGACATCTTTTGAGAACCATTATTCTGTCTATCACAGAAGATAAGAAGGGAGAATCCATGTCACTGATATTAGGAATGTTCTTCTGAGAGCTGTACTCATTTGGTGAAATGGGAATGGATTCATTCTACCTATCTCTGTATTTAACATCTATTTCTTAGTCTTTTCTTTTTGCTCAAAATGGTTACATAATAAGAATTAATTCTGCAGTAAAAATATGTTTATGTAATCATAATATTCTCACTGCAGTTTATTAGGTTTCAACCTATAAAAACCATGATTATTGATTATTACAGGACATAAAGTGTTATAAACCTTGGCAATGTAAAAATAATGGTATGGCTAATAGAAATTAAAGAATGATGGAGGTTTTGTAGAAATGCTAATTTCTTCCATTTTGCAGTATGGAGAGAGAAGATACATTGTGATGTTGGTAGATTAAAAAATAAAAATAGTATTATTTAATAGTTATAAAGACCTTCAACAGAAAAATTTGAAGCAATACAATGAACAATATTGGGAAAAGGAAATGGAGAGAATGAGTTAAGTCCTGGTCGTTCTTATCAGGGAGTTGACAGACACTGTTCATAACTGATAGGCCAAGAAGTAGAGCTTTGAGCATATTGTGTGGATATTTGAAGTCAACTAAGAAAAACTAAAAACAGAGCCAACGAAATATGGTTATTTCTGGGGAGTGGAAGAAGGGGTATGGAGGGTGGGTAAAAGGGATGCCATTGCTTTCTATTTTATACCCGCTAGTTAACACCGTAATGTCCAGCCCAGACCCCCTTAGGAAATGCAGAACTTATTTTTCCAGCTGTTGGGAGTCCTGCCCACAGTCAGTCCTCGCCTATCAGCCCTCCTCATGTAATGCCTCAGCTGAAGATACCTTGCTCAAGTTCATGCCTCCTTATGGAGGTGGCCTACAGGAAATGGTTGGTCTGGGGTGGGGAATATGAAGTTCCTGGCTTCACTCCACTTCAGGAACATTCTGAAGGACCATCCCAGCTTCAGGGCCCCATGGGCTCATTGCATCATGGAAACTGCTTCATAGGCAATCTCGGCCCCAATCCTGCATCCTTCCTTTCCCTTACAGGGTTGATGCCGAGAGCCCTCCCTAAAACACTTCCTACATGCTTATCTCCAGCCCATAGTTGGCCTCCTAAGATACACAACCTGGCACATACCATTTTACAAGGACTATTTTTAACTGTGCCAAAATTACTTATATAAATGTGAGCACAGACATGTGAGCATGCTTTTGTTTGTTTGTGTTTTTTTCTAGAAATGAAGGTTTAATTAAAATTTGAGGGAAGACTAAAACTTTATTTTGACAAGATCTTTAATCGCTGTTTGCTTATGCAGAGTTAAACCAACTTCTTCCTCCATCTATAATGGAGAGGTTTAAGACAAGGATAAGATAAATTGTTGTTCCTTATAATAAAAAAGGCTGTCTTCTTGGAGTGCAGTTGGGCTGGCATCTCAGGAGTGTACCTTAGTGCTGTGTCTTTCAACTTCAAGGCTTAATAGTGGGTTCAAAACTCAGTTGGTATGGTCATAGTCAACTTTGTTTTAAGGAATAAGAGTACATAGCTAGCTCTTTTCCATCCAAATACATGTACATCTAGAAATTGTCAAGCGTGTCTCACACCAAACCATGTGTTCTTGGTAATAACTTCCAATGGTTTCCCATAACATTAAAATCAAATCTAAATTCCTAATCAAGACTTAAAAGGCCCTATAGGATCCCACCTCCACCTCTGTTTCTGGCTCACTTGACCTCACTTCCCATCCTACTCTTTGCTCTTGAGCCACCCTGGCATCATTGCTGAACTTAGAAATTACTAAGCTGATTTCTGTCTAAGAACCTTTGAGCCAGGAGTTCCCTTTGCTTGAAACGCATGAAATATTCTTCCCCTGTATTGTAGTGGGTATGGCTCTATTGTGTCCTTCAGGTCTCAGCTCAAATGTCAACTTACCATGGATACCTTCCCTGGCCATTCTATCTAAAGTGATTCCTCTTCCTTCTCTAATACGTCACTCACCTTCTCTGTTACATCACCTTTATTTTCTCAAGAGCCCTTATCACCAATTGGAGTTGTCTTCTTTATTTGTTTATTATCTGCTCTCGTTGCCCACCCTAGAAGGTAAGCTTCTTAGAGCAGGGATTTTCTTTGTCTTTGCAGCATCTGGAACAGCGCTTGGCCCTAGTAGGTGCTCAATAAATATTTATTGAATAAGCAAACACTATAATATGATCTGAATTGCATATGTTTAGGAATATCATGTCAAACTCATTATTTTTAAAGAAATTAGGGGATAGATTCACAATTTTGAAATAGTCCTAAGAGTTGACAACTCAATCAAGCAGTGTTTCTTAACATAATGTTGAGACACGGAATGTCTTGGAAACCCAGATGAAAGCTATGGTCCTTCTCCCCTGGAGGAAGGAGGAGGACCATTGCATTTGCATATACACTAAGTATGACACATATGATTTCAAGATTTCTTCCCACATGTTAAGAAGCCCTGCTTTCAAGTCTGTGTGAAAATCCTAAGTAACTGGCACACCATCTGCAGGTAAGTAGGCTGCAGGAGTCCAGGAACACCGTTTTCCCCCTCAATGTTCTACACTGTTTGAATGGGTCTGGTTAAATGGGTTCTCCCTTGCAGAGTTGGACAACAGGTCTAAGCCACAGGAGGATTTAAGGGGTCAGTTACCCCAGCCCCTTGCTGGGCCTGACTCCTCCTCAAAACAACCCAGCAGGCTGTCAGCAACTTTATCAATGCCCTCCTGCCTCAGCTAATCTCCCCAAAGAGACGTGAGCCCCATCTGAAGTAATTTATCTTTAAATGTGTCAGTCTCTTGTGTTTGACTCTAAATTCATCAACATTTCATCAAAGACAGGTTCTCCTAAGAATCTCTAGTGCCCAAGCTAAATGTCTATGAAGTAGATATTAAGTACCAGGCCCTAGGTTCAGAACTTTACGTGAAGAAACTATTTTTTTTTAATTTAGTACTTACCACCATCCTAAGCACCACATGTATCCTATAATTGATTTGCCTATTTGTTTATTGTTTTACATTCTTCCCTAGAAAGCAGGTGAGATGGGAACATCTGTTATCAAGTGAACCCAACAAAATTGTTGAATAAGTAAATGAATGAATGAATGAGGCTGCTCCGTTCTGGGCGTAGTTCTAGGCACTGGGAACACAGAAGAGAACAAAATAAGTAAGTCCCTCGCTCTCTGAAGACAAGGTGACAAATAGTGAGTAAAGAAAGACTATAAACAAGTAGGAAAATAAATAAGTTATTTTATTTCAGATAGTAGTAAGTGCTTTAAAGAAAGAAACCACTAAAGCTGGCTGATGAACTTGAGCGTAACTGTGGTAGGAGGAGGCTGTGTTAAACAGGGTAGTCAGGGGAGCTCTTTCCAAGAAAGGGGCGTTTGAGCAGAGGTTCAGTGGTGAGGTGGAAGTAGCAATGGTAAGACTCTGAATAAGAAGATTCCAGATGGAAGGACCAGCAAGTGCCAAGGCCCTGCAGTGGGAACCCGGCATGACCAAGGGATGGAAAGAAGACTATCGTGCCTGGAGCTAACAGGTACCAGTGAGAGCTCCCCATGAGAAGTCTGGGGACACTGGCAGGGCCAGATCATGTAGTATAAGAATTCTGGGTTTTATTTCAGCAGACACTGGCATCCAAACAGGGGACTGGCCTCACATCTTTGATCACTCTAGCTTCTGTCTGGAGAGTGGACTGCAGGGGACAGAGAAGCACAGGGTATGAATGAATGGATGAAGGGCTGGATAAAATGCTGGTGGGGACAGAACATTGCCCGTGAACCGGAAGACCTAGGGTCTAATTCCAGCCCCCCTACTAACCATTTGCGAGATGGGCAGGTAGCTCTCACACCTGGACCTCCATTTTCCCACTTACAAAATGAATGATTCAAGGAGGCCATCTTTCAGGGCCAATTTAGCTGTGACATTCTGCAAACTTCTGAATCCTGTCTTTGGCATTGGTCACAGATCACAAGACAGCTACCCAGCCCAAGGCAGGGGACAATGGTCAGGCCAGCTCTGGGACACTGCAGGGCCGAGATGGGTTGATGGAACCCTATCGTGTCCTTCCTACTGGCTTGCTCTCCCTCCATGGAGAGGGGACGAGACCGCCTTGATTCCGCCTCTTTGTCAAAGCAAAAGACAAATGACAGCCAGCTTTTAAAACAGCAACTCATCGGGAAGCCTCTGTTCTTGTTTTGTTCATTGCTCCCCCAAAAGGACACATGGACACCCCTCGGGGATCATCCCAGCAACCCCTCGGGGAAGAGAGATGTGCTCCTTCCAGGCCAGCATTCCAGACGCTGTAACTTGCCGGTCTGACCAAGGAGGAAAGGGGTTTGGCCTGGTTGGATGTTGAATCTGGCTCCCTCCCTCTCTCCCTTCTTTGCTTTCATCTCCCAAAGAGGTCCTCTCCCGGCTTATGGGAGAGGGCTTGTGCTGTGCCAGGGGTCACACCGCCACCCCAACCCCCTTCCCAACTTCCTCAGCCCATTGTCCTTCACACACTTGCTTGTGCAGCTGCTCGATATAAATTCCTCACATACATCTCTGGCCAGCCAGTTTATTTTTATAAACAATAAATAGGATGACATTCCTATGGTGTCCCACTCTGGCCGGGCCTGGTTTACAGAGCTGGGGAGACAGCGATGGGAAATTGGTGGGGTTTACACAGATGGCGTCCCACATGTCATAAATCTCCTAAACAGGCAGTGAGGGTTTTTTTTTTTTTTCCTTTTTTTTTTAAGAAACACAAACAACAACAACTCTTCCACCCCAATTCTGTTTTCTTTCTTTGCCCAAGATCCCAAGGCATTATCAAGGCCTACAAATCACCACCAGATGATATTAAGTTGCTTCGATAACACTCCGGGTCCCTTCCGGTGTGTCATTTTTCTTCATTAGAAACGATAGCCCCAGCACACCAAAACCTCCTTCCCTCTCCTCAAAATTTATAGATCACAGTCTCTAAACTAATTGTTAGTTGCCCACTAGGCCACAAGCTGTTTGTCCATGGAGCAATTACCTCCGAGGCCTTGATTAAAGGCGCAGGGGAAGCGAGAGGGTGAGGAAAATGAAACACCCCGGGCTGTGTGGGCAGGAGGCCGTTGCCACAGTTGCCTTCTTCACATCCATCTGTGGGTAAAAGCCAGCGAGGAGCTCCCTCGTTCATCACAGACCCTTGTTCAAAGCACCGGATGCTACAGGAGGCAGGGTCCGGGTAGCCACCGGTTTAGGGCTTTATGAGCCAAAGCAGCCTCTGGGTCTACGTGGGCACCTTCCTGGGCAAAGAGGAGCACCGTCTCAGGTTCCCCGTCTCACCTCCCGGCTCATGGCGCCTCCCGTTTCTCACGAACTCATTTGCTTCCCTGTGAATCGATAGAGCAAGAGATTGCCTGGCTCTGATCAACCTGGTTCCGTGTTCCTGCCACATTCAGGAGGTTCTCAGGACCTGGATGGTAGAGGTCTCCCATAAAGACATCATCCCCTGCTCCCCTCCAATGGCAGAGGGAAATCCCGAGTCCTGATGTCCGAGTTGGAGGTGCCGTCTGACCATCGCTTTTTGCACATGGGGCAACTGAGGCACAGAGACAGACAGAGGCTCACTGGACTTAACACAGCAAGCTACCGCCAGGGCAAAGTGCCGTGGCTCTGTTCCCTAGACACACTAGGCTCTAGAACATCAACCCCCTGGAGAATCTTCCACTTTGGAAGTAGAAATTCAATTTAAAATGTCACAGGAGAGATGGCTCCAACTGATCCCCTAATCGTGATTGTGGCTTACCACCAGCCACAGGCACCCTCAAACGGGAGTTCTTATTTAAAGGGATTTTCAAAATGATGTCCCAAGTGCTGAAGGAGAAGTATGCTACTGTGGAGTAAAATCAGTCTTGGTCGCTCTAGCTTCTGGTATCAGTTCATGATACATGGACATTGTGTGTGCCCCGTCCATAACCCCTCCGCACCCATAATGCAATTCCACCTGAGGAAGGTGGATGCTTGAACTTCGTGGGAGTTAACATGCTCTGGGAGCAGCTCTCAGCCCAGAAAGGAGCAGAGACAGTGGATCAATACCCCGGCTTCCTCATCCTCCAATGGGACATCTCCAAGGCATGACTGCTGAGGTCTCCCAGAATTCCTGGTGCAGTTGAGCCCTGCAGGGTTCGAGCATAACCTGCTCCCCAGCACACGCTTTAGAGGCCACTTTCCCTTCCCTCTTTCCCCTCCCCACTCCACATCCCCCACCCCAGGACCTCCTATAATAGCTGTCCAAATAAATTACTCACACCCAAATCCTCTTTCAGGGACTGCTGATGGGGAAAACCAAACCCAAGGTACTTCACAACTGTCTTCTTCCTTGTAAATGGCATTGATGAGTTAGTGGCCCAGTTTTTAAAAAAATTGTAAAGTTTTTTACTAGGATTTCAAATTCAGGGCATTTCAAATAAACATAAAAATAGGAATTCCGGTTTCTTTTTACAAATCAGAAAATCTGGCATCCTCCCGTGGCAGCCCCTTCGGATGGGACCTGTTCTCTCCACTTCGTTGTAGCTCCCACCAGGCCCAGCTTCATTCTTTCATGTCGATTTTCTGGTCCCTACAGGCAGTGGAATTTTTGAACTCTACATTTTTATATTAATCTGGGCCATTTTTAAAAATGACTGCAAGTAAAGTAAGCATCCTCCTTGCATTCTGTTTATTTTCTAAAACCTATTAGAGGGACTCTCCAAGATTTGGAAAAGTATTCCTCTTTTTCACTTTTGTGAATTTCAGGGTTTTATAATGATCATTCTCAATTTTTAAGACAGAAGAGATTCTCCCTGATCTCTCATCAGATTTTGGCCCACCCAGGCACTTTATTCAGATTAAACAGGAACCCAAACTGATGGTTCCCTGACTTCGGTTCATAGTGGCTTCCAGGTTTCCAGTCTCAGTGGGCCAACTTTTCCCTTAAGAGGATAAACCTTCATAATCTCCATCTTCCCCTCCTACCTCTCCAGTCTTAATATTTGTGGACTTTTTCTCCTTGTGTGGCTTCCCAAATTCTGATCAATTCACTATTTCCTCAAATCAAAGGACTGCATGGTATCATTGTTAGCCTAATAATATAACACGTAGGATAAGAAAACAAAGTGGGTGGCCTAATGCTCAAGTTCTACCAACTTAGAAAATTAGATGTTTCTCTTAAAAATGCCATCAGTTCTGGATCCAGGGGGTCCAAACTTAGCCAATGCCCTTTGCTGTAGCTGTGAAAGAGCCACTATCCAGAATAAGACAGGAGAAATCCATTCCATGTTTGCATATCCCTAAAGAGCCAGACATTGGGAAACAATGTTTTTCACTTCTCTTTTGGCTTTTCACCTGCCAAAAAAGGGCCAACCATCAGATGAGAGTGAATCTGAGAACATCGGGTTGAGATGAACTCTTTGGAGGACTGAGTCACAGTCCCCATCCTTTCCCCCCTCTACCCCCAACCCCCCGCCCCAGCTTCCTTGTTCCTCCAGTGGGTTTGGCTTCATGAGCAAACAAGTAGCACCCAGGTATCGCAAACACCGATGAGCCCATCCTTTTCCCAAAACAGCTTTGTATCAGGAGCTACAGAGTGGGAATGGAGCCCCACAGAATCCCAGAAATGTCAGTGCCACCCTAGCTTGGAATCAAAGTAACCTGGCCAGTTCCAGCCACAGGATCAGAGGGCTGAGGCATTCCTGGCATATATTCCAGGCAAAAAGTCTGTAAATGGGGTAGTCAAGATGCCACAGCATCCAAGCCACCAGAGCCCATCTTCAAGTATAAATGACAGGTGTGACAGAGATCCAGGGCCATGGGCTTTGTATAGTCTGATGGTAGGTAACACACACTTGGCTCAGGCCACGCAGGATATGAGAAGGTTGTGGAGGGACCAGCAGAGCCCAAGGAGAAAACCTAAAACATCAGAACCAGAGAAGTGGGGCTCAGGTCTAAGATGCTGGGGAGCAAAGCAAGAGCTCACATCAGCTTGCCAGAGGAGACCTACTGCAAGCAAGATCCTGCCTCTCCCCTGCTGAAAACCTCTCAAGTGTTCCCTCTTGTTCTCAGGCTAAAGTCCAAACCCCCAAACAACTTTTCAAGATCATTGGTTTCCCTGATCTCGTGAGTTTTGTCCATTCCTCCTGAGGCCACACACAGTCTGACTGCTGAGCAGCACCCTGTGCAAGCTGCTGGGTGCTCAGAGATGGGCCAGTTGTGCTGCCTGCCCTCAAGGAGCTCACACTTCAGTTGGGGACACAGAAGGTGACAATTTGCAGAGCCACCTGGTGGGAGTGATGAGAGTTCTGAACTGACAATAAGAAAGGGGTTGTCAGCTCACAAGACAGGTGGAAGGGAAGGCCTCAAACTGAAGACTCTCCACTGGGCTTTGAAGACTGAACAGCAGTTCACAGAGTGGAGAAGGAGGGGAGGGAAGACAGACTGACTCAAGGGAACAGCATGAACAGAAGCACAGAGGTTCAAAGTAGCCTGGGACTCGAAGAATTCAGTGACAGGTAGTCACGGGTGTCATCTGGGGGACAGGGACAAAGGAGTTCCCGGGCCAAAGTTCAGTGTTCCAGGGCACCACTGGGACTTGGAACCTCTGGACATAATCTGCATATCCAGGCTGTTGAGGTTGCACTTGGTGGTTCGTCCCCAAGAGGAATCCACTGGCTCATGTTCCTGGGGACTCCAGTGGGTAAGTGGCTTTCACAACTGCCCCCAGGACAGGGCCCTTCATCCAGCTCCTGGTGCTTCTCTCCTCTCTATTGGCTTTGCTTTCCAACCAGATTCTCCCCAAGTGGCAACAAAGAAGGCCTGTGGTATCATCAGGGATACATCTCCACATCTAGCAACTTTCTGGAAAGACAAGGTCTCTTTCCCATAAGTTTCCAAGGGAGCCCTTCTCTGTGGCTCCAATTCTGCCACAAACTCATTTCTAGAACATTCATGAGGGCCTGGCAAATGCAGTATTTTCATTGGCCAGACCTGTGTCATGAGCTAATTCTCGCAGACAGGAGTGGGGTCACCAGAAGGAGCAGTAGATGCTGGATGGGCAATAGCCAGCACTGAATCCTGTACAAGTCCAAACCGAGCCCCTCGTTGACCAGATGTGCAGCTCGTGCTTGTCCATATCCCTGTTGCCAAGATGATAACTGCGTTGACTTTGATGTTCCTCAGTTTCCACGTTTTCTTTAGCTCCTCTGCCAGAGCTGCGTACTTGTTTGTTTTGTCTGGATGGATTTTGCAATACTTCTGCCGAGGGGAACAGCTATATCAATAAGGTCCACTGTTTTGTTAGCTTTATCAAGTCTCAGAATGGCTGCTCTGGTGAGCTCTTTCAGTGACCATCCCATTTTCCAACATGCTCTTTTTTTTTTTTTTTTTTTTTTTTTTTTAATCATCATTTTATTGAGATATATTCACATACCACGCAGTCATACAAAACAAATTGTACTTTCAATTGTTTACAGTACCATTACATAGTTGTACATTCATCACCTAAATCAATCCCTGACACCTTCATTAGCACACACACAAAAATAACAAGAATAATAATTAGAGTGAAAAAGAGCAATTGAAGTAAAAAAGAACACTAGGTACCTTTGTCTGTTTGTTTGCTTCCCCTACTTTTCTACACATCCATCCATAAACTAGACAAAGTGGAGTTTGGTCCTTATGGCATTCCCAATCCCACTGTCACCCCTCATAAGCTACATTTTTATACAACTGTCTTCGAGATTCATGGGTTCTGGGTTGTAGTTTAATAGTTTCAGGTATCCACCACCAGCTACCCCAATTCTTTAGAACCTAAAAAAGGTTGTCTAAAGTGTGCGTAAGAGTGCCCACCAGAGTGATCTCTCGGCTCGTTTTGGAATCTCTCTGCCACTGAAGCTTATTTCATTTCCTTTCACATCCCCCTTTTGGTCAAGAAGATGTTCTCCATCCCACGATGCCGGGTCTACATTCCTCCCCGGGAGTCATATTCCACGTTGCCAGGGAGATTCACTTCCCTGGGTGTCTGATCCCACGTAGCGGGGAGGGCAGTGATTTCACCTTTCAAGTTGGCTTAGCCAGAGAGAGAGGGCCACATCTGAGCAACAAAGAGGCATTCAGGAGGAGACTCTTAGGCACAAATACAGGGAGGCCTAGCCTCTCCTTTGCAGCAACCGTCTACCCAAGGGTAAAACTTATCCAACATGCTCTTTTTTGCTCCACTGATTTCTTCTCCCAAGCCCACTTTAAAACAATCAGTAGACTTTGTGGCAACAATCTTTACTTGCTAGAACTCACTCATGCCAGCCAAAGGTGCCTTACACTTTCCACATTGCTCAGCAATCAGATTTTGCTTCTCAAGCAAATGTGTTAGCACCAATGTTGCTGGCTTGAATTTATTAAAATAGATCTTCAAAGCTCATGAAATGACTTGTACATCACTTCTGCCATTGCCATCGTTATCTTGCCTGCATAATATTGACCAAGCAATGTCAAACTATCATAGAGAATGGAGATCTCCTTATCTTATTTCTCCCCTCCCTCCATCTCCTCCCTTCCTCTTTCCTTCCCTCCCTCTCTCTCTCACCCTCTCTCCTCTTCTCCTTGTTTGAAGCTAAGTTCATGATAATTTGTTGTAGCAGCAATAGGAAACTAATGCATGGCATGTAAAGCTGCATACTTTTACACATCTCACACTATTTCACCATGATTTAAGAGTCAAGCATCAGCCACATTTTATCTAACTGTTGACAAAGTTTCCAATCAGCTTAGGAGAAAGGTAGCTATTTCCCCATGTCATGGGACAAGGTGTCTGTCCCCATTTCTGTCACAAAAGCATTTGTAGCAACTCCATGTGTTGTCGTCAGCTGCTGACACCCACATCTTGCAGCAGCATGGACTTCCAGGGGCCCCGGTGCTAGTCAGCTCTGTGTCCAAGTCCTGGCTTAACGTGGGTAAATTGACCTTCGGCAAGTTGCATAATCTCTCTGAACCTCAGCTTCTCACCTGTAAGACGGGGATTCTGTCAATACCCACCCCACTGGGTCACTATGAAGATATTAAAAGAAGTAACGTAGAAAAACCTTAATACCAGATCCTGACACAGACTAGGGCTCAAAAACTATTATCTCCCTCTCCTCCTGCATAGCTACTTCCATTGCTCCAGTTTCTTCCAGGTCAGACAATACAGTAAATGTTTGGATAAATATAGTCTTGAACACAGAGTGACTTCTAAAATATAAGTGCCAGATGAATGTCAGTCACCAGCCTATGATGATGGCCAGGGCTCTCTCAGAGAAATTCCCACTTAATGATAGTCCTAAAGCATTGTGATATCTGGGGTCATCCATTCTCCCAGTTATTACCTGGAGCAGTGGGGACGGGCCATTGCAGACAATGATGTTATTCATAAGCAGGTCACTGTTGGCCAGACAGTTCTGTGCAAAGGGAGAGAGTAGTCCAGCCCCAGCCTGAAGGAGCCACAATCTAGTAATTTAGGGAAGATGTGGAAGGAGGCAACCAGGCAATTACTACCCAGCCACACAAGCACACTTTCCATAAATAATGTAACCATTTCCTATATATCTACCCCTTGTATTTGTTTCTTTACGTTTCTGAGAAAAAGATATAAACCTAGAGAGGAAACAAGTCATCCAGAGTGTGCCTCAGCCATTTTTACTGTATATCAGGAGACAAAACCGGAACAGAGATATCAGTGAGGTCTCTCTGTCTCTTACGTTCTGGGTAAGAGTGAGTCAAATCCCCACTCCACAGTTAGGTCTCTGTCCTTCAAGAGGATCCCTCCTTCTGCTGATTTATTGCATTGTAGGAATCTGCCAGCTTCTAATAGGTCAACCCCACCAGGAAACCCGAGTGTTGACAGAGGGCTCACAGCTCAGCTTCCCAGCCCAGAAAGCAAGGTGGAGAAGGTGGCGAATGTGTCTGAAGATCCTGACACAACATGTAAGTGTGTGCAAGTATGTGAGATGCCGCAGGGCTTGGGAGATGGAGTCTTGGCAGCATGCATGCTTGGGGGTTGGAGGTGGCAATGCATCCATGGCCTTTGCAGAGGCCCACCCAGGGGAGGAAAGAAGTGTGGGGTGCTCTTTTCAGGTTTCTAATTCCCCCCCTCAAATGGAATCTTTTTTAAAAACAAATTTATTGAGATACACCTCACATATCATACAATTCACCCACTTAAAGTGTGGAATACGGTGGGTATTAGTATAATCACAAATATGTGCAACCATCACCACAGTTAATTTTAGAACATTTTCATCACCTCCAAAAGAAACCCCATACCCTTTAGCTATCACCCCTCCATCTCCCCATCTAACCCCACCCCCCATCCCTAAGCAAGCACTAATCTACTCTCTATCTCTATAGATTTCCCTATTCTGGACTTTCATATGAAAGGGATCATATTGTATGTGGTCTCTGGTGACTGGCTTTTTTCACTTAGCATAATGTTTTCTATGGTCGTCTGGGTTGTAGCATGCATGAGTACTTCATTCCTTTTTATGGCCAAATAATATTCCATCGAATGACTCTACCTCATATTGTCCATTCATTCATCAGTTGATGGGCATTGGGGTTGTTTCCATCTTTGAGCTATTATGAATAATGCTGCCATGAACATTCAGGGACAAATTTTTTCAGACATATGTTTTCATTTCTCTTGGGTAAATACTCAGAAATAGAATTCCTGGGTCATATGGAAACTGTATGTTTAATTATTTGAGGAACTGCCAGACTGTTTTCTGAAGCAGTCACACCATTTTGCATTCCCCCAGCAGTGTTTGAGGGGTCCGGTTTCTCCAGACCCTTACCCACGCTTGTTGGTATCTGACATTGGGATTGTAGTCATCCTAGTAGTTGTGAAGTGGTATCTCATTGTGGTTTTGATTTGCATTTCTCTTCTGACTAAAGAGGTTGAACATCTTTTCATGAGCTTATTGGCCATTGTATATCTTCTTTGGATTAAATGGAATCTTGAACTGGGCTAAACCAGACAGCAAGAAGAAAGCAGCTAGTTGACCAACGATTTTTTTGACTTAATTGATTTTGGGTTCCCTGGGCTGTATCTACATCTAAGTATCACCTCAATGGAACAGACATCTAGGAAAGCAGCAAGATGCATTGGGAATTGGAATGGTGGAGGGAGCTGATCTCAGGATAGGAGTCTTCTTGGAAAGTCAGACCACAGGGGGCCTTCCAGAGTCCAGCATTCAGCTATCGGGCACTTGAGAGAGGAGGCATCACTTGTTGAATAAAGAGTGAGAAGGTAGAATACCAAAAGGGCATTTGCAGGACCTCTCCATCTGCTTTCCCATGAGTCCTAGACCACCTCTTTGCCTTTTGCTTCCAGACTTCCTTGGTTTCCCATCAAATTTCTTTGGGAATTGCCTCCTTCTCTTGATCCAGCCCTTTTGACTTAAGGACCAGTTTTTAACTGTTTGCCCCAACTCCACTCTTACATTCCCCCAAACACATATCACCTGCATGAGGTGCCATGCCCCCTGGGATATTACTCTGGCCATGTAAGCCCCTGAGAACCAGGTCAAGAAGAAGAGATGGCATATTTTGGAAAAGGTGTTGTTCAATTTCCCACTGCACCCAACTTACTCTTCTAGCTAATTTGCTCTGCTCACAGTCCTGGGAAAGACACTCCTTCTTGCCTATATGACATCACACTACCTGGCCACAGTCAATTGCATCAGGGGTATTTACTTGACTCAGGAGGAGCTGGTCCATTGGTAGCCAATGCCCAATCCAATTTTTTGTTGATCAACCATGTGAAAGACTGAGGGAGTTGTAAATTGAGTCACTAGAGAGAAATTCCAAGATCTCTTGCCGGTAAGATCCCTATAGCTGCCCTATTTCCATCCTTTCTTAAGTCTTATTTGTTTAAATCTATAGACTCAAACCAAAATGCAAAGCCAGTCTTTAGAACACCTAGCCAGTTACCGCTTTCTTTGTCTGGTGATATGGACTGAGGGTTTGGAGTTTATGACTGTCTGATTCCAATAGGGAGTTTAACAACCGAGGGCAAGAAAGTCAGGGTGATGGGCTCAGTCCTGTGGCCACCAGCTTTTGGCTGAGACTATCCTGCATGAGGATGCTTTCTTTATAAAACCCAGTCTTGGAGATTATTTGTAATAATAGACATATGCAACTAAGGCTTTGGGAGACCCTTGGGAGGCTCAGTGGTAAGAACACAGGCATTTCCAAACTAGATGCTTGGAGCTATGTGTATCACCTTGGAGCAACAACCTGGTGTGGTCAAAGATCTGGGTCTCTGAGGTCGAACTGAACAGGGTACAAATCTATGCTCCAATGCTTCCCAACTGTGATTTTTGGCAAAATGCTTAAACACATTTATTCATTGTGCAAATGTTTATTGAGCACCTACTAAGTGCCTGACTTGGTGCTAAGCCCTGGAACTATAGCAGAAACAAAACAGGCATGTTCCTGCTTCTGTAAAGCTTCAAATAGCAGAGAACTGAGTGTCATTGCCCTATTTATAATATTAAGACAATAAATACTATGAGAACTATCCTAAGAGCAGAACAGTGCCTGACATAATTATCATGAGCCTCTGTTTCAGTTCGCTAACGCTGCCTGAATGCAAAACACCAGAGATGGACTGGCTTTTATAAAAGGGGGTTTATTTGGTTACACAGTTACAATCTTAAGGCCATAAAGTGTCCAAGGTAACATATCAGCAATTGGGTACCTTCACTGGAGGATGGCCAACAGTATCCAGAAAACCTCTGTTAGCTGGGAGGGCACATGGCTGGCATCTGCTCCAAAGTTCTGGTTTCAAAAGGGCTGTCTCCCAGGATGCTCCTCTCTAGGCTGCAGTTCCTCAAAAATGTCACTCTTAGTTGCTCTTGGGGCATTTGTCCTCTCTTAGCTACTCCAGAGCAAGAGTCTGCTTTCAATGGTCATGTTCAAACTGTCTCTCATCTGCAGCTACTCTCTCAGCTTCTGTACATTATTCAAAGTGTACCTCTTGGCTGTAGCAAGCCCACTCCTTCTGTCTGAGCTTGTATATTACTCTAGTAAACTAATCAAGGCCCATGCTGAATTGGCGGGGCCACACCTCCATGGAAATTATCTAGAGTTATCACCCACAGTTGGGTGGTGTGCATTTCCATGGAAACAACCTAATCCAAATGTTCCACCTTAATCCCCACTAATATGTCTGCCCACACAAGATTGCATCAAAGAACATGGCTTTTTCTTGGGGACATAATATGTACAAACTGGTACAGCCTCCATCGACACGAGGTCTGTTTCCTTTCACCTGAGTAAACCAGTTTCTGAGCAGCTTGATGCTTTCTAGATCTCAGTCCCCTGGATATGTCTGCACACTTTCCTCTTCAACCTCCAAGATGGACTTATTGAGCATCAACCCTCTGTTAGGCACTGGAATACTTTAGTGAATAAGACAAAAGATTCCTGGACTCATGGAGTGAACAGATGGAGATAAAAAATGAACCAGTAACATAACAAAGAAGTATACACTGTCTCAGACCATCTCCCCAAAAGCAGACCCGCAGTCACGGACCGGATGCAAGGGATTTACTTGGAAGGTGGTCCCAGGAAGCACAGGTGAGGAAGAGGCAAAGGCAAAGTAGAGAAGAGAAGAAAGATGATAAAAGTTGCATTAATGATCAGGTTACAACTATAGGTACCTGGGGCTCAGTCCTTGTGAAGGTTAGCTTCATATGTCAGCTTGGCCTAGCAAAGGTGACCAGTTGCCTGGTCAAGCAAACCCTGGCCTAACTTGCTGCAAGGACATTTCCTGGACTTAAATCATCAGTAAACCATAACAGATTGCATTTGTGGCTGCTCACATCTATAATCAACTAAGGGGAGAGTCTTCCGCAATGAGAGACATTTAATCCAATCAGTTGAAGTCTTTAAGAGGAGAAGTGATGAATTCAGCAGTCGGAAGAGAGAATTTTCTTTTCTGCTTCAACCAGCCAGCCTCTCCTGGGGAACTCATCAAAAACCTTCTTTGGAGTTACCACCTTGCAGTCTGCCCTATGGAATTTGGACTCATGCATCCCCATAGTTGCATGAGGCACTTTTATAAAATCTCATATTGTTTACAGATTTCTCCTGTTGGTTATGCTTCCCTAAAGAACCCTGACTAATACAGTTTGGTACAAGGAGTGGTTCTTGAGAAAGAGAATCTTAAAAAAAAAATGGGTTTTTTCAGTTGGTTTTCTACTCTGATTAGATTCAAAAGCACTGAAGACTCTTATTTCCAATAATCAAGATAGCATTGACAGTCCATGGCGTGAGTTGGAAATAGAAATTTGTAAAATATCACCACTTGATTCTGCTAATCATATGCTTATATAAACCTTAACAGGGTTTTGTGCAGTTAAAAGATGTAATGATGTTGGCTTGTTGTCTCTAGATACACTGGATACAGTTATAAAAGAAAGGGATGAGCTGAAGTCTTCAAATTTGCAACTTAAATGCCCTATGAAACATACAAAACTTTCTATGTGTGCCCTGAGAGAAAATCATATTTCCTGTGGCCGCAGACATGAGATCTCTGAAAACCAGAACCAGAGTCTCATTGTGCGAGCAGCAGATTTACAACATGAACTAAATTCTCAACCTTGCAGGGTGTCTGCTGTTAAAGTGAGGGCATTGATTGGAAAGGAATGGGATCCTGAAAATTGGAATGGGGACAGATGGGTTGGCAGCGGGGACCTTGAAACCCTAGATTCTGATTAGTCTTTGCTAGATAAACTGGCAATGGTTTGCCTTGAGGAAAAAGTTGCCCCACCTCCAGTCTGCCCTGAGGAGCCTACCATCCACCCTCCACCTGAAGAGATTAACCCTTCAGTGACTGCCAAACCTGTAATTGCCTCACCTGGGGAAACAGCCCTCATTCCTCTGCCTGGAGAGATTAATCCTGTCACTGGGTGAAACTGCAAGGGAACACCCTGAGGTCACTGGCCTGAAAAACACTTCTAATTCTTTTCATGACCCACCCCCAACACCCCTTTTTTCTTCCAGGACTATAACTAGATTAAAGTCCCAACAGGCCCTGAAAGGTGAGGTACAAAGTGTGACCCATGAGGAAGTACGCTTTACTCCAAAAGAACTGCATGAGTTTTCCAATTTATATAGACAGAAATCAGGGGAATGTGTGTAAGAATGGATATTAAGGGTGTGGGATAATGGTGGAAGGAATATAAAGCTAGATCAGGCTGAATTTATTGATATAGGCCCACCAAGTAGAGATTCTACATTCAGTGTTGTAGCTTGAGGGATTAGAAACACCATTTACAGTTTGTTTGGGTGGTTGGCTGAAACACTGATCAAAAGGTGGCCAAAGTTACCTAAGGTAGAAATTCCAGAACTGCCCTGGATAATGCAGAGGAAGAGATTCAAAGGCTTAGAGAGATTGGAATGTTAGAGCAGATTTATTATGGAAGACCTGCTCTCACACCCCTGGAATGTCCGAAGGACACACCTCTTACCAAGACTGTGGGGAATAAATATGTGCAACTAGCTGTGTCATCCCTGAAGAGCTCTGTAGTTGTCCTTCTCTGTAGGTCAGATATGGTGGCAACTGCTGTCACTGAGCTGGAATCCTTATACACAATGGGGATAATCAGATCCTGAGTCAGCAGAAGCCATATGGCAGCAGTTAATCACCAAAGATAAGGTGGGTGTGGCTACCATAATGGAAAACAGGTTCAAAGCAGCAGTCAAAATAACCTGACTCGCAGAGACCTGTGGCATTCTTTAGTAGATCATGGGGTACTCAGAAGTAAAATAGTTGGGCAGTCTACTAAATTCTTGTTTGATCTGTGTAGGCACTAGAGTTCAAGGTCAAGTGAGCAAAAGTCGAACTTGAATTACAAAAACAGAGAGTCATGACCCCTTAATCAATTCTCAGAATGAGACAGTTTATAGACCGAGAGTCCCTTGACTGAGGGGAAGGTTAGGTCCCACTGGGGTAGGACCCTGTTACACTGCCAAAAATTTACACTGTTCATCTTCTTCCTAGCCTTCCCCTGGGGGACTTACAGCATTTTACCAGGGTAATTATGCATTGGGGAAAAGGAAATGATCAGATATTTCAGGGATTATTAGACACTGGCTCAGAAGTAACATTAATTCCAGGAGATCCAAAACATCACTCCAATCTACCAGTCCATGGAGGACTGATGAAGTTTTAGCTCAGATCCATCTCTCAGTGGGTCCACTGGGTCCAGTGAGTCCCCAGAACCACTCTGTGGTTATTTCCCCAGTGCTCAAATGAGTGATTGGAATAGAAATATTCAGCAATTGGCAGAATCCCCACTTGGGTTCCCTGACTAGTGGAGTGAGGGACACTGTGGTAGGAAAGGCCAAATGGAAGCCACTATAACTGCCCCTACCTAGCAAAATAGTAAGTCAGAAGCAATACTGGATTCCTGGAGGCATTTCAGAGGTTAGTGCCACTCTTAAGGACTTGAAGGATACAGGAGTGGTGATTCCCACCACATCCTCATTCAACTCTTCTATTTGGCTTGCGCAGAAAACAGATGGGTCTAAGAGGATGACTGGATGATCATAAACTTAACCAGGTGGTGACTCCATTTGCAGCTACTATTCCATATGTGGTATCATTGCTTGAACAAATCAACACATCCCCTGGTACCTGGTATGAAGCTATTGATCTGGCAAATGCTTTCTTCTCAATAGCTCTTAGTAAGGACCACCAAAAACAGTTTGCTTTTAGCTGGCAGGGGCAGCAGTATACCTTTACTGACATATCTCAGAAGTATATTAACTCTCCAGCCCTATTTCACAATCTTGTCTGCAGAGAACTTGATCATTTCTCCCCTCAACAAAAAATTACACTGCTCCATTATATTGTTGATATCATGTTGATTGGACCTAGTGAGGAAGAAGTAACAACTACTCTAGACTTATTAGTAAGCTATTGCATGTCAGAAGATAGGAGATAAATCCAACAAAAATACAGGGTCCTTTCACCTCAGTGAAATGTCTAGGAGTCCAGTAGTGAGAGGCATGTCAAAACACCCCTTCTAAGGTGAAGGATAAGTTGTTGCAACTGGCGCCTCCTACAACTGAAAAAGAGGCCCAACACCTAGTTGGCCTCTTCGGATTTTAGAGACAACATTTTCCTCGTTTGGGTGTGTTATTCTGGCCCATTTACTGAATGAACAGAAAAACTGCTAGTTTTGAGTGGAGACCAGTACAAGAGGAGGTTCTGCAACAGGCCCAGGCTGCTGCGCAAGCTGCTCTGCCACTTGGACCATATGATCTAGTTGATCTAATGGTGCTGGAAGTGGCAAATAGAGATGCTATCAGGAGCCTTTGGTGGGCCCCTATAGGAGAATCACAATGCGGGACCTTAGCATTTTGAAGTAAAGCCTTGCCATCCTCTGCAGAAAACTCTTCCTTGGGAAACAGCTTTTAGCCTGCTACTGGACCTTAGTAAGGACCAAACACTTAACCATGGGCCATCAAGTTATCATGAGGCCTGAGGTGTCCATCATGGGCTGGGTGTTGTCCGAACTGCCGAATCATAAAGTTGGGTGTGCACAGCAGCATGCCATCATAAAATGGAAACAGTGTATATGAGATAGGGCTCAAGGAAGTCCTTAAGGCACAAGTAAGTTACATGAGGAAGCAGCTCAAATGCCCATGGCCCCCACTCCTGTCACATTGCCTTCTCTTTCCCAGCCCAGAGCTAAGGCCTCTTTGGGAGTTCCTTACAATCAGTTGACTGAGGAAGAGAAAATTTGTGCCTGGTTTACAGATGGTTCTGCATAATATGCAGGTACAACCCAAAAGTGGACAGCTGCAGCACTGCATCCCCTTTCTGGGATGTCCCTGAAGGACAGTGGTGAGGGAAAATCCTCCCAGTGGGCAGATCTTTGAGCAGTGCACCTGGTTGTTCATTTTGCTTGGAGGGAGAACTGGCTGGAGTTGCATTTGAATACTGATTCATTGGCTGCTGTTAATGGTTTCGCTGGATGGTCAGGGACTTGGAAAGAACATGATTAGAAAATTGGTGACAAAGAGGTCTGGGAAGCAGTATGTGGATATACTTTTCTGGGTGGGCAAAAAACATGAAGGTATTTTTGTCCCATGTGACTGCTCACCAGAGGGTGACTTCAGCAGAGGAAGGTTTTAATAATCAAGGGGATAAGATGACCCATTCTGTGAATACCAGTCAGCCTCTTTTCCCAGCTCCTCCTGTCATTGCCCAGTGGGCTCATGAACAAAGTGGTCATGTGGTGGGGATAGAGATTATGCACCAGCTCAGCAACATGGACTTCCACTCACCAAGACTGACCTGGGTACAGTCACTGCTGAGTGTCCAACCTGCCAGCAGCAGAAACCCACACTCAATTCACCGATATGGCACCATTCCCTGGGATGATTAACCTGCTACTTGGTGGCAGGTTGATTACACTGGACCACTTCCATCATGGAAGGGGCAGCACTTCGTTCTAACTGGAATAAACACTTGCTATGGATATGGGTTTGCCTTCCCTGCATGCAATCCTTCTGCCAAAACTACTATCCATGGACTTACAGAAATATGAATTCCTAATCCACCATCATGGCATTCCACACAGCATTACTTCTGATCAAGGAACCCACTTTCCAAAAAAATGAAGTGTGGGAATGGGCACTTGCTTATGGAATTCTCTAGTCTTACCATGTTCCCCATTCATCCAGAGGCAGCTAGGTTGATAGAACAGTGGAGTGGACTCAATTCTGGTGCCAATTGCATGGCAATACCTTGCAGGGCTGGGGCAGTGTTCTCCAGGAGGCTGTGTATGCTCTGAATCAGCATCCACTCTATGGTGCTGTTTCTCCCATAGCCAGAATTCACAGGTCCAGGAATCAAAGGGTGGGAATGAGAGTGGATCCACTCACCATTACCCTGCAGTGATCCACTAGAAAAGTTTTTGCTTCATGCCACTACAACCTTAAGCTCTGCTGGTCTACAGGTCTTTTTCCCAAAAGGAGGAGTGCTCCCACCAGGAGACACAACAATTCCATTGAACTGGAAGTTAAGATTGTCACCTGGCCACTTTGGGCTTCTTATGCCTCTGAATCAAACAGCCACAGAAGGGAATTACTGTACTGGCTGGGGTGATTGATCCTGATTATCAAACGGAAATAACAACTGAAACTAAACAATGGAGGTCAAGAAGAGTTTTCCTGGAATACAGGAGATCACCTAGGGCATTTCTTAGTACTACTATGCCCTGTGAATAAAGTCAACGGAAAACTGTAAAAACCCAATCCAGGCAGGACAACCAATGGCCCAGAAACTTCAGGAATGAAGTTTTGGGTCACCCCACCAGGCAAAGAATCACAGCCAGCTGAGCTCCTTGCTGAGGGAGCATGGAATGGGTATGGAAGAAGGTAGTGATAAATATGACCAGTTACAGAAATGAAGAATGTAATGGTATGAATATTTCCTCCTTGTTTTGTTATGAGTATGTTTGTAAGAGCAAATATCTTTGTTTTCTTCTCTAACTTATCTTCTCTATCTTACCCCCTTATCATATGACATAAGTTGTGTTGTTCATGTCATAGTATTTAAGTTTTAGGATATCAAGTTTAAGAGTGAATATTACCCAAGGACTTGTACCCTATTCTGGAGAGATTTAGTTAGTTTATTGTTGTACACAAGACAGTTGAATATTGTTAGACAAAAAAAAAAAAAAAAAGTCTGTTATTGTGTTCTATTTAGAGATAAAGTATGGTTTAAAGTTATGCATATAGCTGTCAAGTTGACAGGGGGTGGACTGTGATGGTTACATTCATGTGTCAATTTGGCCCAGTGACGGTGTCTAGTTGTCTGGTCAAGTAAGCACTGGCCTAACTTACTATGAGGACATTTCATGGACTTAAATCATCATTAAGTTGATTGCATCTATGGCTGATCACATCTATAATCAACTAAGAGGATTGTCTTCCACAATGAGAGACATTTAATCCAATCAGTTGAAGTCTTTAAAAGGAGGGATGGTGAATTCAGCAGATAGAAGAGAGAATTTTCATCTCTGCTTCAGCCAGCCAGCCTTTCTGGGGAGTTCATCGAAGACCTTCATTGGAGTTACCAGCTTGAAGCCCACCCTATGGAGTTTGGACTCAGGCATCCCCACAGTTGCATGAGACACTTTTATGAAATCTCATATTTACGATATCTCCTGTTGGTTCTGTTTCTCTAGAGAACCCTGACTAATGCAGCCCTCCTGCGCATACCTCTGGCCCAAAGTTAAAGCAGGATGGTACCAAAGCAGACTGACACCCCCTGAAGCTGTCTCTCCAGTGCCATTTCCTTAAGGGACACCCAGTGGAGAAAATGTCCTCCAGCCCTAGGCAGCCTGACAGACTGCTTCATGGGGACAGCAGTCTGCTCATTGTCTCCACAGCCAAAGGAGTGGGGAGCCCACAGTCCCAGCCCCTCAGGCCCCTCCAGTCATGCCTCCTGTCCCACAAGCCAAGGACCTCCAGGAGCCTCCTGGGATCTGAGAGTGGGCTCTGGGTATTATCAGGACTCAGACCACCACAGAGAGGGACAAATCATCTCCCCCCAGCCCACCCTGTCAACTCAGGATCCACAGTTACACTCCTCCAATCCCCTCAGGGATGAGCACCTTGCTTCCTCTGGGCTCCCCAGAAAGGTAACAGAAAAGCCAGATGAGGGGATCCCTGACATCCCACCCATAGAGAGAGTAAGATCCCAGTGGGTATGTGTCCTACTGGCAAACCCATGACCTGCTGCCCTTAGGGGAAAATTTGTAAACTTAGGACATTTTTAACCTCAACTCACAGTAAACAAAACATTTTACCTGGCATTCCAGAATACGCATATGCACATAACTAAAAAAAAATTTCATTTCATCAAACAATACTTGCCCTTCCCACCTGTTTTACATTCTGATGTTGTTATGTTATGTCATAGTATGTTATATTTTGTTGTTTTTGTAAATGCTGGTCAAGAGCCACTAAATTAATTTTACAATCCACTTTCTGCTTACAAATTGATGGCCACCCACAATATGAACTATGATGAGCTGCAGGTAAGGGATTTGGCACCAAAACAGGAGCTCTAGATGACGCAGCCTGCCCAGGCTCCAGCCTGCTGGATCTTGGGCTCAAGTGCAGCTGAGGATATCAGCCTTGTTTCAAACAAGCTTTTTTGTAAAGTATAACGTATATGGAAAAGGACTCAAACCATAAGTGCCCAGCCCAGTGGGTTTGCAATTCATGAATGTCCCAGTGAATGCGTGCCCCAGAAGCCCCCATGCACCCTCTTCCCAGTCCTACCCCATTACCACCGCAGCTGTAAAACGAGCCTGGCTCCTAAGATCAGACATCATTAGTTTTGCCTGTTTTTGAACTTTATAAAAATCATTCAGGATGTACAGTCGACATCCTAGGTGTGAGATACACCCCTAGATGGGGCTGAAGTGTGTGCATCCTCATTGCTGCGTGTGTCCGCTGTGTGACTAGACTGCAATTTACATCTCAGCCTGTTGTTGATGGGCCTTTGCTTTCTTTCCAGTTTGGGGCTGTAAGCCCTGCTCTGAACCTTCTTCTAGTGTGTCTTGGATGAACATATTTGCTTATTTCCATTAGGTATTGTTTCAGTTTGCTAATGCTGTCAGGATGCAAAATACCGGAAATAGATTGGCTTTTATAAAGTGGGTTTATTTGGTTACACAGTTACAGTCTTAAGGCCCTAAAGTGTCCAAGGTAATGCATCAACAATCGGGTACCTTCACTGGAGGATGGCCAATGGTGTCTGGAAAACCTCTGTTAGCTGGGAAAGCACATGGCCAGTGTCTGCTCCAAGTTCTGGTTTCAAAACAGCTTTCTCCCAAGATGTTCCTCTCTAGGCTGCAGCTGCTCTTCAAAATGTCACTCTCAGTTGCTCTTGAGGCATTTGTCCTCTCTTAGCTTCTCTGTAACAGAAGTCTGCTTTCAATGGCCATCTTCAAACTGTCTCTCATCTGTAGCAAGCATCCTGGCCTGTGTGGCTCTTTTTAAAGCACTCCAATGATCCAATTAATGCCCATCCTGAATGGGTGGGGCAACAGCTCCATGGAAATTATCCAATCAGATGTTTCACTCACAGTTGATTGAGTCACATCTCCATGGAAACACCCAAAGAATTCCAATCTAATCAACACTAATATGTCTGCCCCCACAAGATTGCATCAAAGAATATGGCTTTTTCTGGGGAGCATAATATGGATACAAAACAGCACAGGTATTTACCTAGAAGTGGATTTGCTGGGTCAGAGGCATATGTTCAGCTTTGGAAAATATTAACCAGGTGTTTTTGCAGGCCAATTCTGATAAAATAAAAATGGTTTGGGATTCTACTTTTTTATACTCAACATGAAAACAGTTTATAGAGAGTACCACGGGGTTTAAAATAAATACACTTACAGCTGAAATTATTTACTCAATCGAAGAGAGGAATGTCAACAGTAAATTGGCCCTCTTGTCTGCCACCAGGGTGCTGATATCCAAGCATCTGTGAAGTGCCGAGGAAGCATCTTCCTGAGTTTTTCACTTTCAGATTAATGCATGGCATGTGAGGACACCAGGAGGACTACCAGTGTCTCAAAACCCATCTCTGATCCCTTGAAGGTGTTTCCCAGCTTGGGTTTTAGAAATCCACACCTTTCCCCACTATGGGTGCTGATTACACCTTGGAAGATGTTTATTTTCAGTAGATACTTGTACATAAATATTTCTTCAATATTTGGGTAGGCAGTATGGAGCCGTTGTTAAGGATGTGAATTCTGGGGTAAGATACATCGGCTTTTGAAGCTTGACTCCTAGATGGGGCACATTATTTCACCTCTTGGGTCTGGATTTCTCCATCTGCAAAATGGGTACAATAATGATATCATCTCATAGGGTCATGGAGAGAGGGTGAAATGAAAGTTAGCCCAGTACCTACTGCTTATTCCTCAGTAGATATGAACAGCAATCATCATCATGCCAGGCTTATTCTTTTTTTTTAATTCAGTTTTATTGCGATATATTCACGTACCATATAGTCATCCACAGTGTACAATCAACTGTTCACAGTACCATCATATAGTTGTACATTCATCACCCCAATCAATTTTTGAACATTTTCCATACTCCAAAAAGAATAAAAATAAGAATAAAAATAGAAGTAAAAAAGAACACCCAAAGCATTCCATCCCCCCATCCCATCCTATTTTTCATTTAATCTTTGTCCCACTTTTCTACTCCTCTGTCTTTACACTGGATAAAGAGAGTGTGAACCACAAGATTTTCACAATCACACAGTCACACCATGAAGCTACATAGTTACATGATCAAGATCAAGGACACTGGATTGCAGTTCAACACTTTCAGATATTTCCTTCTAGCTATTCCAATACACTAAAAACTAAAAAGGGATATCTATATATCACATAAGAATACCCTCCAGAGTGACCTCTCAACTCCATTTGAAATGTCTCAGCCACTGAAACTTTATTTTTTGCTTCCCCCTTTTGGTCAAGAAGATTTTCTCAATCCCACGATGCCAGGTCCAGGCTCATCCCTGGGACTCATGTCCCATGTAAGGGGGAGGGCAGTGAGTTCACTTGCTGAGTGGGCTTAGAGAGAGGGAGAGGCCACATCTGAGCAAAAGAGGTTCTCTGGGGGAGACTCTTAGGCACAATTATAAGAGGCTTAGCCTCTCCTTTGCAGTAACCAGCTTCACAAGGGCAAGCCCCAAGATCAAGGGCTTGACCTTCTAAATTGTTAGTCCTCAATGTTTGTTAGCATATCAGTAATAATCCAGGTGGAGAAGTCCAACATTTCACATTTTTCCACAGTTCCTCAGGTGGGCCCTGCAAATATATTTTATTCCCTGCCCAAATTACTTTGGGATGTATCGGGATTTTGCAGTAACCTGTACAAACCTACCAGATCTCACTTCCTATTCAAAGTTCCATGTAATTAGGGTGTTTGAATAAACTGACCATACAAGTTAAATTATTTAGTGTATTGCAGACAATATAGATCCTGCATCAAATAAACATCTCATCCCTTGGTCTCACATAGAAGTTGAATTTTTAAAACACAGTCAATAATGTCCTTTATGCTTTGGTCTGATTGGTCTTAGTCTTAACTAGATTTGCTTCCTTCATATCTCTAATTGAAGTCTGAACTCTTTTTCAGCTCTTTTAACAGTTACTGTATTGGGTAATACTCACATTCATAGCTGCTGAGTTCTAGCTCTGAATTCCAGGTGTCAAATTGATACCCAAAGTTCCAGAGACCAACAGGTTATACACAAAGAGCTCAGCATCTCAGAATTTGTAGATGGCCATTACAACTCAGAAATAGATGTGACTGCTGTAAGAGCTTACGATCTAGGGACCATTACAGTAAGCCTTCCCCTCATAAGCTGTGCTCTAAGATTCAATTCTCAGAGTTTACACATTGTAGTTAGTCCATATTAGTGAGGCATTACAATGTTTGTCTTTTCATTTCTGGCATACTTCACTCAAAATGCTGCCCTCAAGGTCCATTCACCTAGTTGGTGTCTCACAACTTCATTCCTTCTTGCAGCTGTTCAATATCCTACTGTATGCATACACCACAGTTCACCATTCTGTCCATCAGTCAATGTACCCTTAGGCAGCCTCCATCCATTGCGAATCGTAAATACTGTTGCCATGAACACCAGTGTGCAAAAGTCCATTCATGTCCCTGCTCTCATTTTTTCCAAGTATATACTCCATAATGAGGTTGCAGGACCTTACGATGCCCACCTGCTTAACTTCTTGTGGAACCACCACACCGTCCTCCAGATAGGCTACACCATTCTACTTCCCTACCAACAGTAAGTAGGTACATCCCTCTCTCCATGTTTTCTCCAGCACTTATCTCTGTTCATATTTTCCCTGCAATTTTATAGAGATATATTCACATACCATACAATCATCCACAGTATGCAATCATTTACAGTATCATCATATAGTTGTGCATTCATCAGCACTTGCACAGTCATTACTCCAAAAAAATTTAAAAAAAGAATAATCAAAAAGATGAAAAAATTACAATACAATACAATACACTCATAAGGTCAGACAACACCACCACTACCAAGAGTCCCATTCCCCTCCCTTATATCCCCCTCTCATAGATGTTCAGCTTTGGTATATTGCCTTTGTAACATTAAATGGAATCATACTGCAATATTACTGTTAATCATAGACTCCAGTTTGCATTGATTGTATTTTTCCCCAAAACCATCCCTTTTTCAACAACTTGCAAGGTGACATTCATTTGTTCTCCCACATGTAAAAACATTTTTATGTCTATACATTAAGTCACCATCATTGACTGCTCTAGTTTCTCTAAGTTATGCAGTCTAAGTCTTTATCATCTATCTTTCTTTCTGGTGTCATACATGCCCCTGGCCCTCCTCTTTCAGCTTTACTCACAATCATCTTCGTTCAGTGTATGTACAATATTGTGCCACCATCACACAATATTGTGCTATCCAGCCCTGGATTTATACATCAATCCTGTTGAAAAGTCTATACTCTTTCAGCATCAAATGCCCAATCTCTACCCTCTTTCTATCACCTGATAACCTGTGTTCTCAGCTTCAACTCTCAAAGTTTGCTCATTAATGTTAGTTCATATTAGTGAGACCACACAGTATTTGTCCTTTTGTTTCTGGCTAACTTCACTCAAAGTAACGTCCTCACGGTTCATCCAGGTTGTTACATGTTTTGTGACTTTGTTTGCTCTTACTACTGCATAACATTCCATCGTGTGTATATACCACAGTTTGTTTATCCATTCATCCTTTGATGGACATTTGGGCTGTTTCCGTCTCTAGGCAATCATGAATAATGCCTCTATAAACACTGGTTCACAGATGTCCGTCCATGTCTTAGTTTTCAGTTCCTCTTGAGTATATACCTAGTAATGGAATGGCTGGGTCGTATGGCAAATCTATACTTAGCTTCCCGAGGGACCGCCACACTGCCTTCCAGAGTGGCTGCACCATTCTACATTCCCATCAACAGTGAATAAGTGTGTCTCTTTCTCCATACCCTCTCCAGCACTTGTAATTTTCTGTTTTATTGATAATGGCCATTCTGGTAGGTGTGAGGTGATATATCATTGTGGTTTTGATTTGCATTTCCCTAATAGCCAGTGAAGTTGAACATCTTTTCACATGTTTTTTGAGGCCAGGCTTATTCTCGTTTGCTTACTGGCAGAGGCAGGGATTCTCCGAGCTGGGTGGCACCCATGCTGTGCCCAGAAGGCCGAGACTTCCCCACCCCCTTCTTGCATGCGTCATGGGCTTCGGCTTTCCCCACCCTCAGCACACCACAGTAGCCAGAGCATCCAGGCTGTGAGTGCCAGAATCACATCACGCTGAGCCCGCTAATCCTCCTTGCCCTCAGATGTGGTTAGCCAGGAATGAGAAAGGCAAGGGCAAGGGGTGCCAAGTTGCAAACACAGGGCAGCAGAGCCGAGCTGCCTGAAGCCTGCAGCCAGGAGCAAATGGGAAACAAATTAGTTCAATCCCAGAACATAAACCAGCATTGACAGAGATGCATGGAAGAGCCATGCATTGAAAGTTTGCTGCAATTTCTCATCCAGTTAGCAGGCTGAGCAGAAGACACTGCATGTGGCATATACATGGCCTGGGGCCTGGGACCCCAGCAGGGCCCACAGGCAGCTTTGGCAGGAGGGAGGGCAGTCTTGCTCTTAGATGTATTGTGTCTACATGCCACAGTGCCTGAGAGTCTTGCCTAAGAGTTCAATTCAGGGACCTAGAATCACAAGGACTTGGTACCCCAAGCCCCCCATTGCAAGGACTGTCCCTTCTCCATTGCTGAGCTCAGCTGTGACCATGTGACTCGCTTTAGCCAATGAAATGTGAGCAAAGGTGACGCATCATTTCTGGGTAGATTTAAGAGCTAGCATATCCATTACTGTGCTCTTTTCCTTCTGCCACAACTAGCTGCTTCATTCCCTGGAAGAAGGCCACTGGAGCAGAGTTCTAAACTCCTCATGCTGGATGTGAAACATGAGAGAGAAATGAATGTTTACAATTAGAAACCCCTACAATATCCAGGTGTTTTGTTTCAAGGCACTTCAGCCTCACCTTGCCTAACAGAGCAACCGTGCATGTTTATGTTCTAATCTAACACGAAATGGCCTTATACTTCTTTATATCCTTCCCCAGTGCCAAGGAGTAGGATCTTTCATATGTCAGCACTCCCTAAATGATTGTTTAGGAAAGATTCCACCCCGGAATTCCTTGTAGGGGCAAGGAAGAAGAGCTTACCTGCAGCTCCAGAATAAAGGCATCTTGGGTACAAGCTGACCCTTCATAAGGCTCAGTAAATAATTATTATTATGGCCACTGCTGGGTTCTGGCCCAGATTGGGGAGTAATTTGAAGGTAAGTTGGACTGAAGCATTCGATCCTGCCCAGGACCTTTCTTTTTCCTCTAGGCAGCAAGAACCCCAGTCGCTGGGGCCTCACATTCTCAGAACCTCATGAGCAGAGAAGAGAATACTTCCTTTCCACCTCTAATTTTGAAAATCCCAGGGAAGACTTCTGATTGGTCCAATTTGGGGTCACATGCCTGTCCTTGAACCAATCACAGTGGTCTCCGGGTAAGGTACACTGAACGGCCCAGCCAAGTCTTGATCCCATCCTCCTGCCCGGAAGAGATGGCTTCTGTGATAAGAATAGAGGTCAGAGTCATTGTGAACCAGGTAGGCTCCTCATTTTCATATGCTGTGCCTACTTTGAAACAGAAGAGGTTTTGTGGGGTAGGGAGGCAGAAGCAGGGAAAGGTCTAGCCCAGATTGTGTGTGACCCCACTGTGTGGGCACTCCTGTGGTAGCCCGCCCTGGAAGATGGTCCTCCTCCCCAGCCCAGCTGAGAGGGAAGTGCTCTGGTCCCCTCCACACAGCTGGCAGCCCCCCCTCCGGCCTGTCCCCTCAGGAGCTACAAGGCAATGCAGCAGCTCTCCTAGCCTGAGAGCTCAGTTGGACTGAAATGAATGGGGCTCTGTGAAGGCGTCTTGTAGCTCTCTCAGCTCTGCTCTGCTCACAGGCGCTGTGTTCTTGGGTTTCTGTCTCCTCTTCTGTGTTTGTAGGGCTGCCTCCCTGCCTCTTCCCTGGGTGCCTTGGGGCTCCACTCAGCTCTAGGATGCGTCACCCACTCTGCCCCAGACACAGAGGCCGCGTGCCGCAGGCTCTGCAGCTAGAGGGACCCGGGTCTAATCAGAGCCCCTCAACTCACCAGGTGGGTGACCAGGGACATTGGGTCAGCTGGGGAAATCTGACCTCAGTGACTTAAGCAAATCAGTGTTTTTACCTTTCCTTCATAGCAAGAAGCCCAGCCTAGAGGCCCAACCACAAAGGAGCCAACAACTCTGCGACTTTTTGTGCTTTTTCCTCATTTTGCACAAGGGCTGCCCCAGGTCTTGGCAAGGCACCTGTGTCGGCAGGTGGAGGGCTACACGTCTTGCCTGTTTCTTTTAGCAGGGAGCAAAAGCTTTCCCAAAGACTCCCAACAGATTTAGGGCTCTGTTATGAATTGACTGCGCCCGCCACAAACACACGTGCATGTGTAGATCCCTGGTCCCATGAGTGTGAATCCAATTTAAAATAGGACATTTGAAGATGCTCATAGTTAAGGTGAGGCCAGGCTGAGTCAGAATAGGCTTTAATCCAACATGACTGGAGTCCTTCTAAACAGAGGAAACTTGGACACATGGGGAAAAAGAGACAGAAGGAGACAGACGGCCATGGGACAGAGGTGGTGATTGAGTTAGGGATTGCAGCAAGCCACCAACTTCACGCTACCAACTTCAGAGAAAGGGTGGCCCTGCTGACACCTTGGTTTTGGGCCTCTAGCCTCCCAAACAGGGAGCCAATAAATCCCTGTTGTTTAAGCCACACAGTCTGTGGTATTTTCTACAGCAACTCAGGTCAGACCATGGTCAGGGCTGCTTCTAACTGCAAGGAATCCTGGGTAAGCAGGTATTTTCTTCTCCAGCCGTTACAGTGGAAGGCAACAAATGGCAGAAGTGTCAGAAATGACTGCAGGTCAGCCGATTAACCTATTCTGCTATAGAAAGTTACCTCTCTAAGCCTCGGTCTCCTCATCTGTAAAATGAGTATGCCAACAGATCCTTTCCCACACTGCAGCTGGGGGGCTTCTCTGGGGCAGCCCATCTGGGCAGCAATGGCAGTGCCTGTCCCGTGGCACATGGCAGCCATGGGTGACGACTCCCCAGGGGCTGAAGCTCAGGTTGGAACCCATAGAAGGTGGGGGGGGCCAAGGAGGAGAGCACCCATTGGGACCCAGCCTCTCAAGCTTGCCCGTCCCCCCACTCAAGATGAGAGTTTTCCAGTTCCCGCCAAGAGCACTGTAGATGGACACGACTCAAGAACTCACTAGCTGGCACTTTCGTTCCGAGATCATACCCCTCCCACTGCCGATTCAGGGCAGCTGGTGACCTGAGTCACGGGGACCTTTGTCTACAGTTTGGGGCAGTCCCCCCACACCTGGCAGCCCCAATGGGGATGCATTTCCAGGGAAGCAACCTTTAGCAGTTCCCAGCGAAAAGAAGGGGAGGGTCCCCAGCCCTCGCGTGGCCGTCTCTCCTCTCTGTGCCCCAGAGGAGGCCACCTCTTCCCCCGGGGGACACTTGTCGTTCCTGCAGGGGCAGGACACGCTGCCACCTCCCAGATTCGCAGAGGCTGTTCTGTCTCGGCAGTGAACCCCCTGTAAGGTTTTGAGTAAATTACAAGGCTCTTATCAGTGGCGGGGGCTTTATTGTTCTGCCAGGACATCTCCCTTTGTCAGAAAACAATAACTTGTTGTAAGTAGTACTTTTTTAGGTTTACCATGCAGACAGACTAATTGTATCTTTTAATCTGGGTCAAACTGCTCTTGCTTATTACAAATTGGCTCTGAATCCTAAAAAGAGCAGGAGAAAAAATGTGAGGAACATTTGCAAATAATTTAGAGGCAGAATTACCTTCTGACAAACATTGTGTCATGTTGGGGAGAAATGCTTACCCTAAGTCCTCAGCTCAGTTGGGCTCTGGTTAGCACACAGGGAAGCTGGGGGACAGAGGGGCTCCTCCTTACAGATCCTGGCTGCTCACGTGGATCTGGAGCTTGAGGAGGCCCCCCTCATATAACAGGGTATGGAGCCAGGTGTAAGTAGGCTGGATATGGCCCCAACATGTCAGGTCTGAATCCCTGGTATTTGTAAATGTTACCTTATTTGGAAAAAGGGTCATCACAGAGGAGACTAAGTAAAGGACCTTATCCTGGACTATCTGGGTGGGCCCTAACACAATCACAAGTGACCTTATAAGAGGGAGGCAGGGGGCCACTTGACCCAGGGAGTAGAGGAAGAGGCAAGCTGAGCAAGGAGGCACAGATTGAGGTGATGTGGCTACAAGCCAAGGAATATTGAAAACTGGATGAGGCAAGGAATGCAGTCTCCCCTAGAACCTCCAATGGGAGTGCCATCCTGCTGATGGGCCTTAATTTTGACTAAACAAAACTGATTTCAGAACTCTGGTCTCCAGAACTGTGAGAGAATAAATTTCGCAGACATTTGTTACAGCAGCCTTGGAAAGCTAATACACCAGGGGCTCCTGTCAGTGACTCCTCTGTGCCCAAAGCTCTTCCAAGACTGAAGAGCCACGGTGCCAGTTTGAATGTATTATGTCCCCCTGAACACCATTATCTTTGATGAAATCTTGCATGGGCAGACATATTAGTGTTGATTAGATTGTAATACTTTGATTGAGTGTTTCCATGGAGATGTGACCCACCCAACTGTGGGTGATAACTCTGATTGGATAATTTCCATGGAGGTGTGGCCTTGCCCATCCAGCATGGGCCTTGATTAGTTTACTAGAGTGCTATATAAGCTCAGAAAGAAGGAGTGAGCTTGCCACAGCCAAACGGGGTGCTTTGAAGAATGCGCAGGAGCTGAGAGGAACATCCTGGGAGAAAGCCATTTTGAAACCAGAACTCTGGAGCAGATGCCAGCCATGTGCCTTCCCAGCTAACAGAGGTTTTCTGGACAACATTGGCCATCCTCCAGTGAAGGTACCTGATTGTTGATGACTTACCTTGGACATTTTATGGCCTTAAGACTGTAACTGTGTAACCAAATAAGCCCCCTTTATAAAAGCCGATCCATTTCTGGTGTTTTGCATTCTGGCAGCATTAGCAAACCGAAACAGCCACCAAATGCCTAAGTCATGGAATGGCCTTGGGAATGGTGTGGCCCTGGGATCGAGTTCCCCTGCCACCACTTCCAAGCTGTGTGACCTTGGGCAGATGGCCTAACCTCTCTGGATCTCAGTCTCTTAATTGGCAGAATGAGGACTGCCATATCCCCACACAAGGTCGTTTCAGGGTTAAATGAAATAGCACACATAAAACAGAGCCTGGCCTGTCTTCCCCTGTCAATGAATAGGGGTTATTCTGTTTTCCTTTTTTTAAAAAAAAAATTATTATTACACTTCTGTTGCTTTTTCAGGGGCTGCTCTCAGTGTGTTCTGGAAATTCCCTGAGTGCTGTAAATCACATTCATATTCTCTTCAAATCAATAATTTGCCAGGTAAATTTACTTGCTAATTTCATGGACTCAGCTCACTGAGAGTTAGTACCTCATAAACTCAAGACGGCTTACAGAAAGTGTCCTTGACAACAAAAGCAAAATGGTGCCCAACCCGGAAAGGTGGTCCCAGAACAATGGGAAACAAAGAGGAACATTTATATCAAAATTCTTTGACAAAGTTGATAGCAGGTAGAATTAGCTGCATCCAAGCAGTTCTGGTAGTTCTCATACAGGTGAGATAAAGCTGGCAGTTAATATATTCATGGTATGTTTTCAGAGGTACTCTTAGATTACCCACTTCATAAACGCCTTTGCTATTGGAAGCCTAAATTTCACCATTAGAGATGTTTTCCTTTGTTGAGTTCAAACATGGACCTGTTGAGAGCCAAATACCATGAAGATACAAATACTATTACCTGAGGACAGTTGCAATTTAAAATCTTTCAGTGGTTTCCTGATGCTGCTGGGAAAAAAAACTACATTTTTCCATGGCCTCCCAGGCCTGCATGTTGTGCCCTTCTCCTTGCTCTGTGTCTTCCTATCTTTCTTCCAATTCTCCAAATGTTCTATGGCCTCTCCTTCTAATCTATGTGGTTAGAAAGCTCTTTCTCTCAACAACATCTGAGCTCCTGAGGGTGGGGACAGGTTCTTCTCTTACCATTTCTGCATTCCCATAACCAAATATTGTGCCTGGTACATATCTTATGCTGTTTAGTAAATATGTGTTGTATGAATGAATGAACTAATGAATAAACCCAGTTCCAGAGTGATGGCATTGAGGACACAGTAAAGTTTTGTTTGTTTGCTTATTTGCTTAATGTAGAAAAAAGAATAAAATAAATGGCAAGTTTAGAGAAGAGAGAGAATGATGGCAGAGAGGCTGTTCAGTAAGGATTAGATTTGGTTACACATAAAATAACAATGGCTTAACTAGAGAGGAAGGTCTGAGGGGAGATGTCAGATGTTGGTGGGATGCTCCGTGGTTATCAGGACCCAGCCTCCTTTCTTGGTGCTCCAACAAATTTAGGACCGACTTCAATACTCAAGGTTGTCTCAGAGTTTAAAAAGGCTGCTTAGGTTCCAGCCACCACATCTAGATTCCAGACAAGAAAAAGGAGGATGGAGGTAAAATACTCTATTACCCAGATAAACTTAAGGAGCTGTCCCAGAAGCCCCACCCAACAACTTTTGCTTGCATTTTGTCGGCCATGCCTACTGGGAAACATAGTGTCACCGGCAAAATAAAATAATCATTCTTTTGTTAATAAGGAAGGGGAGCCAAAAGAGTTCATGACTTTAAAGAGGAATCCAGGGCAGAGTACGTCATTTATTCACTTCATTTACTCATGGAAAATGTATTTAAGACATACTGACCTCTTGGGGCCCCGTGCTGGACCGGGAAGGGATAGAGTGAATGCAAACATAACGAGGTGTGGTCCTCACACTCAAGATGCTCAAGTTCAAGTAGGTGATACAGGCTGATAAGAAGCTGAGTGCAGGACAGAGACGGCAAGCAGCCCAGGTGAGGCAGAACTAAAAGCTGCAGGTTCTGAGAGAGCTCCCTTTTCCCTGGAGGTGGCTAAGAAGATTCAGGAGGCAGCAGGGATGAGCTGAACTTTGAAGAATGGGTAGAATTTTGCCAAGTAGTGAAGATTATTGTATAGAATACATTTCAAGTGGAGAGGATAGCTCAGGCAAAGGTTTGGAGATGGTAGATTATGACCATTCAGGGATGAGGGACTTGCCCTAATGCCAGCAGGACAAGGGCTGGGGCAATGGGGGTAACCTGGAAAGCCAGTACCAGCTCCCTTACGACCTGTCCCGGCCAGTGCCCCCAGTCTCATTTCCTACCACTTTGCTCCCACTATCACAGCCCAGCCACGTGGGCCTTCCTTCTGCATCCCCAATAACTCTAAGTCTCTCTCCTTAGGGCCTTGGCTCCTGCCTTCCCTCTGCCTGGAGTCTCTGCCCCTCCACTCTTGCCCTGGCTGACCCTTCTCATCCTCAGGGTCTCAGATTAAATGTCATGCCCCAGAGAGGCTTTTTTCCTGCCCTCCTCTCCAAAGTACGCCCACCCTTTTATTACCTCTCAACGCACCTCACTCTTACTTCATGACATTTATTATAGTTTGAGATTATATTTTTACTTGTGAAATTATCTCATTAATGTCTGTCTCCCCCATTAGATCACAAGTTTGAGATGCCAAAACCGGGTCTGTTTTGTCCACCCCTTGGTGGGACTTGGCACAGGGTGGGTAACCAATGGAAATTCACTGGCTTAACAAATGCATGCATATATGAGTATGTGTGTGTATATGCATCTGTTATGGCTAAAGACTGATAGGGGGCTAATGTCCAATGAAGATTAAAAAACTAGCAAATTAATTAACTGTGCTCTTGTATACTTTAATTCTAAAAGCTAAGTGGTTATTTGATTAAAGCCTGCTGCCTTGATCAGAGATGTTAGCACAGGGACAGATTTGATGAGCAGTGGCTTCCTGTATTGAAATGAAATATATGGAATTCAAACACATTTATGAACGCAAACATTACTTAGCAAAGGTCTAGAACCACGCACAACTCCTTTCTTAGACAATTAGTTCCGGCATAGCCCAGAATAGAGTTATGGAAATACACGCCATTCATCTGTAGCCAGCTCTTCTCCTGTGGGACACCCACTTCCAACCATTCACCCTGGGAAGCCTGGCTCTCTAGGAGTCTACTCGTTTGGAATTCACTATTACTCACCTCCACTAGACCAATGTTTTTTCTGGACCATCTGAAAGGAAACTATTCTGAGCAAATAAACCCAAATCATGAAATTTCAAGAAAGCAGGTCTAATAATTTAAGAAACAGAGGTGCACTGTGGTATCAGAGAGAAATTGATGTGCAAACAAACAATTAATATATTAATAGCAAAACATTCTACGCTTTTCATTAAAGTAAGGTTCTGCTGAGGATATCCACTCTGGGTAATGCTGGTGGCTTTATTAGAGTTTCCGTCTGTAATTAAAGATAACACAACTACCTTTCCATGAGATTTGAGGGCATGAAAGGAGAGAGGAAAAGAGGGGTTTGCAGCTTTCATTTCCCTGGGAAATAGTGTGCCAGTCATTGGGCTAAATGCTTTGCACATTTAATCTCTTAACTCTCCAGCCACTCTCTGAGTTAGGTATTATTTTTATTTCCATTTCACAGATGACCAAACTGAGGTTCAAAGAGGTACAGCTGCCTACTGAAAGTTGCAAGAACATTTTGTAGAATGGAAGCCAAATCCAGACCATGTCTGGCTAGAAAGCACATGCTTCCCCAGCACAGCCCCACCACACCATTTCCCTCATCTAAGGTTCTGAATTTCCTTCCTGCAAAGTGGTCTTTCACTGATGAACGCAACTGAAAAAGCCTTAATGTTTCCATGTATATAAGGTGTGTGTAATTTTAATCACATTGAAAAGTCATGTAAATCATAATGAGATACCTCATCCCCAAAGAAGAAATCTCTTTAAAAGTCTGGCAAATCAGTGCTGGTGTGGTGGTTGAACAGTGGGAACTTTCTTACCCCTATTATAGGCAAAATCATTCAAAAGCGCATTTGCTGACATCTAGAAAAGCTGAAGACCCATATACTCCTTAACAGTGCATTTCCTCACCCACATGTATACACAAGAGGAACTTTTGTGTTTGAATAAAGAGATGTGTACAAGAATATTCATTTCTGCATTGCTCAGATTGGAAAAAATGGAAACAAACTAAATATCCATTCACAGGAGACAAATAAAGCTTGATTGTCATTCTGTGGAATGCTAGAAACACTGAACTCTAGGTAACAACACAGATAACTATCAAAATAATGTTGACTATAAAAATAGTAATGATAGATCTATAGTTTTGGACATGCAGTGTATAAAGACATAATTTCTAACAAGTACAACAAAAAGGTGGAGGAGTGGAGGGGTATAAGAACAGTGTTGTTTATGCTATTGAAGTTAAGTTGGTATCAAATCAGATATGACTGTTATAGATTGAGGATATTAACTTTTAACCCAATGATAATACAAATAAAATATATGCGTGCTGTATTCAGAAAGAAATGAGGAGGCACTCAAAATGGTACAATACAAACAATTAAATAAAAATGAAAGTATGCATTAACAGAAGAACTGAGAGTTAAAAAAGGTATGACTTACAAAGGCTAAACAGCAAAATAGCAGAAGAATGTCCTGCATTATCAGTAGTTGATTTCAATGTAAATGGATTGAACTCCCCAATCAAATGGCAAAGATTGACAGAATGTATAAAAAAGTGTGACCCAAGTCCAGCAGCTATGAATGTCAGCATTACCCCATACAACAAATGTTGAAGAGTCTGAAAAGGAGATCAGACTTCAAGTAGCGATATGAATGAAATGGACATGGTTCAGACCAAGGTAAATCAGACTTAAGGGTAAAGGACAATAGTGATGCTGTTTTAAAACCTCAACTTCTGTGTGAGACCAAAGGAAGAGATGTTTATTAGGTGTAAAATCTATCTATTTTTTTGTAACACACTATATAATTTAACTTGTGTGGTCAGTTTATTCAAACACCGTAATTACATGGAAATTTGAATAGGGAGTGAAATCTGCTTGGTTCGTACAGGTTAGTGTGAAGCCCTGATATATCCCAGAGTAATCTGGGCAGAGAATAAAAATGTATTTGCAAAGCCCACTTGAGAGACTGGGGGAGAATGTGGGAATATTAAATTTCCCCACTTGAGGAATTACTGATATTCTCACAAGCACTGGGGACTACCAATTTAGAAAGCTGAGCCCTTGATCTTGGGGCTTGCCCTTATGAAGTTTGTTACTGCAAAGGAGATGCTAAGCCTACTTAAAATTGTGCCTAAGGGTCACCCCCAAAGAATCTCTTGTTGCTCAGATGTGGCCTCTCTCTCTCTAAGCTCACTTGGCAGGTAAACTTACTTACCTCGCCACTACATGGGACATAACTCCCAGGGGTGTAAATCTCCCTGGCAACATGGGACACGACTCACAGGTATGAGCTTGGCCCTGGCATCATGGGATGGAGAAAGCCTCCTTGGACTAATATGGGGAAGAGAAATGAAAAAAAATAAAGTTTCAGTGGCTGAGAGACTTCAAATGGAGTCAAGAGGTCATTCTGAAGGTTATTCTTATGTGTTATATAGATAACCATTTTTAGTTTTTGGTGTCTTGGTATAGCTAGAAGAAAATACCTGAAACTAATGAACTGCAACCCAGTAGCCTTGATTCTTGAAGACAATTGTATAACTATATAGCTTACACGGTGTGATCATGTGATTGTGAAAACTTCATGGGTCCCATGTGCTTTATCCAGTGTATGGACAGATGAGTGGAAAAATAAGGACAAAAAGTAAATGAATTTTAGGGATGAATGGGGGGTGTGGGATGTTTTGGGTGCTCTTTTTTACTTTAATTTTTATTCTTATTTTTTTGTGGTAATGAAAATGTTCAAAAATTGATTTGGGTGATGAATACACAACTATATAATGGTACTGTGAACAAATGATTGTATACTATTGATGATTGAATGGTTTGTGAGTATATCTCAATAAAATTGAATTTTTTTTTTAAAAAAAGGCACAATCCAACTATATACTGTTTACAAGAGAATCACCTTAAATTCAGAGACACAAGTAGATTGAGAGTGGAAGGATGGAAAAAAAAAATACCATGCTAATAGTAACCAAAAGAGAGCTGGGGTAGCTATACTAATATCAAATAAAATAGACTAAGTCAAAAACTATTACAAGCGACAAAGAAGTTCACGATATACTGACAAAAGGGTCAACTCAATAAAAAGACATAACAATTACAAATATATATGCACCTAATGGCAAAATCCCAAAATATGTGAAGCAAATATTGACAAATTTGAAGTGAGAAAATGAGTGTTCTACATTAATAGTAGGAGACTTCAATGTACCACTTTCAATAATGGATATACATCCAGACAAAAGATCAATAAGAACACAGAAAACTTGTATGATATTCTAAACCAGCTAGACCTAACAGACATGTATAGAGCACTTCAACCAATGACAACAGACTGCACATTTTTCTCTAATGCACACAGATCATTCTCCGGGATAGACTATATATTACATATATAATAGTTCAGAGAATAAGACTCAATAAATTAAAAAATATTGAAATCATACAATGTACCTTCTCCGACTACAATGGAATGAAGCTAGAAATCAGTTACTGAGGGAGAAATGAAAAATTCACAAATTCATGGAAAAGACGTAACATACTCTCAAATAACCAATGGGTCAAAGAAGTCACAAGGGAAAATAGGAAATAAATTGAGGCAGATGAAAATGAAACCCAAAATACCAAAACTTATGAAATACAACAAAGGTAATGCTGACAGGGAAATTTATAGCTCTGAATGCTTATATTAAAAAAGAAGAAAGTTCTCAAACCAGAGACCTAACCTCACAACTGGAAGATCTAGAAAAAGAAGAACAAACTAAACACAAAACAAGCCTAAGGAAGGAAATAAAAAAGATTAGAATGGAGATAAATGAAATAGAGAATAAAAAACAATAGAGATAAACGAAACCAAACATGGGTTCTATTGAGAGATCAATACAGTTGACAAACCTTTAGCTAGACTGACAAAGACAAAAAGAAAGAGGACACAAATAACCAAATGCAGAAATGAAAGAAAGGACATTACTCCTGAACACACAGAAATAAAAAGCATTATAAGAGGATACCATGAACAACTGCGTGCCATCACGTTAGATAACCTATATAAATGGACAAATTTCTCGAAGCACTCAAGCTATCTATTTTGACTCAAGAATAAATAGAAGATCTCAACAAACCAATAACTAGTTTCAATTCAAAAGATTGAATTGGTAATCAAAAACCTCCCAACAAAGGAACCGCTGACTTCACTGGCGAACTTTACCAAATATTCCGAGAAGAATTAACACCAAACTTGCTCAAACTCTTCCAAAAACTTAAAGAGGAAGGAACACTCCCTAACTCATGTTATGAGGCCAACATCACCCTACTACCAAAGCCAGATAAACGTACCACAAGAAAATTGCAGAGCAATAGCCCTTATGCATATGGATGCAAAAAGCTTCAACAAAATAGTAGCAAACTGAGTCCTAAAACATATGAAACAAATTATACACTATGAGCAAGTGAGATTTATCCCAGGTGTACAAGGGTGGTTCAACATAAGAAAATCAATTAACGTAATACACCACATTAACAGAACAAAGAGAAAAATACATGATCATCTCAATTGATGCAGAAAAGACATATGACAAAATCCAGCACCCCTTCTTTATAGAAACACTTAGAAAACTATAGGAATAAAAGGAAACTTCCTTAACATGATAAAGGGCATTTATGGGAAACCCACCACTAAAATTATACTCAATGGTGAAAGATGGAAAACTTTCCCGCTAATATCAGGAGCAAGACAAGGATGCCCACTGTCACCACTTGTATCCAACATTGTACAGGAAGTTCTAGTCAGAGCAGTTAGGCAAGGGAAAGAAATAAAATGCACTCTGATGAGAAAAGAAAGAATGAAAATTTCCCTATTTGCAGACCACATGACCTATATACAGAAAATCTTGAAAAATCCACAACAAAGCTGCTAGAACTAAGAAGCAAATTAAGTAAAGTAGCTGAGTACAAGATTAACACCAACAAATCAGTAGCATTTTTATATATTCATAATGAACAGTCTGAAGAAATCAAGAAAAGTACCATATACAATAGCAACAGAAAGAATCAAATATGTGGTAATGAATTTAACCAAGGATGTAAAGGACTTGTACACAGGAAATTACAAATATTGCTAAGAAGAAATCAAAGACAATCTGTATAAATGGAAGGCCTTTCGGTGCTCATGGATTGGAAGACCAAATATAGTTAAGATGTCAATTCTTCCCAAAGCATTTAACAGATTAAATGTAATCCCAATCAAAATTCAATGGCCTTCTTTGCAGAAATGGAAAAGCCAATCATCACAATTATATGGAAGGGCAAGGGTCCCTGAATAGCCAAAGTCTTCTTGAAAAAGAATGGGAAGTTGGAGAGCTCACACTTCCCAATCTTAAAAGTTATTACAACACAAAAGGACAGATATTGCACAGACTCACAATATGAACTGATTATAATGAGCAAACTCTGAGAGTTAAAATCTGGAGTAATGGTTACCAGGAGATAGAATGAGGGTAGAGAATGGGGAGCTGATGCTTAATTTGCACAGTTTTTTAAATAAGGTGATTGTAAAAGTTTGGAAATCGATAGAGGTGATCGTAGCACATTACTGTGAGTGTAATTAACAGTGCTGAATTATGGGTGTGATTATGGTTGAAAGGGGAAGTTTAAGGTTGTGTATGCCACGAGAAGGAAAGCTAGAGGATAAAACATGGGACTGTCTAACATAGTAAACCCTGTTTTGGGTGATGACTATGGTTAATTGTACAAATATAAGAATGTTCTTACTTGAACTAGAACAGATGTATGTCACTATTGCAAGGCATTAATAATAAGGTAGTATATAGGAAAAAAATACAACTAATGCAAATTATGGACTATAATCAACAGTAATATTGTAATATTCTTTTGTCAATTGTAACAAAGTACTATACCAATGCTATGTGTCAATAACAGATGGGCAGAAGGGAGGATTTTTTTTGGAGCAATGAGAATATTCTCAAATTGACTGAGGTAATGAATGCACTACTTTGTGTTTATAATCAGAGTCATTGATTACACACTTTGGATGGACTGTATAGTATGTGAATAAAACTCTTATTCTTTTGTAAAAAAAAGCTATTACAAAGCCACAGTAATCAAAACAATATGGAACTGGCACAAGGGCAGACATATAGACCAATGGAATCAAATCAGTAGTTCCAAAATACACCCTCACATCTATGGTCAATTGATTTTTGACAAGAGTGCCAAGCCACTAAATGGGGAAAAATAGTCTCTTCAATGAATAGTGCTAGAAAAACTGGACATCCACATGCAAAAGAACAAAGCTGGATCCTACCTCACACTGTATACAAAAAAAAATTCAAAATGATTCAAATACCTAAATACAAGAACCAGAACTATAAAACTATAAAACCTCTGGAAGAAAATATAGGAACACATCTTCAGGACCTTGTGTGAGGAAATGGTTTCTTAGACTTTACATCCAAAACTTATCAAAAAAATAAAAGACAAATGGGACCCCATCAAAATTAAAAAAAAAAAAAATTGTGCCTCAAAAGGACATTATCATGAAAATAAAAAGACATCCTATGTGAGACAGAAAATGAAAGCACGCTGTTTGCCAGGACATTGTGGGTTTATATTCATGTGTAACAAATTGATTTGGAACACTGGAATTTCATTCTATTCTGGTTTTGGTGTTTTGGGTTTTTTCCCTCCTTGTCTTTTGTAAAGGCAATTATCTAGTCCCAGGAAAAAGCCTTCAGTTACATAAAGTTTTGTTTTATGAAATGTCATGGATTCATTCATAATTTTGTCTTGTTCTTCCAATTGATATACATGAATTTCAGAGCTCTTGTATTTGGAAGGCTTGAAGGGCCCAGACTTTGAAACAGTATCCTGTTTTCATTGTTTTGGGTTTTTTCCCCTAAACTAAAGCTATATGAAGCTGTGGATTAAACAATAAATTTCTAAATTAAAAAAAAAAAAAATGACATCCTACAGAATGGGAGAAAATATTTGGAAACCACATATTTGATAAGGGTCTAATATCCAGAATATATAAAGAAATCCACAACTCAACAACAAGAAGACAACAACCCAATTAAAAATGGGCAAAACAGTTAAATAGACATTTCTCCAAGGAAGATATATGAATGTCCAAAACTCACATGAAAAGACACTCACCATTAGCCATTAGGGAAATGCAAATCAAAACCATAATGAGATCCCATTTCACACCTACTAGAATGGCTACTATTAAAGCAAGAAAAGAAAATTACAAGAGGTGGAGAGGATGTGGAGAAATATGAACACTCATTCATCGTTGCTGGGAATGTAAAATGATGTAGCTGCTGTGGATAATTTGGCAATTCCTCAAAAAGCTAAGTATAAAATTACCATATGCCCTGGCAATCCTAATTCTAGGAATACACCCAAAAGAAATGAAAGCAGGGGCTGGAACAGATACTTTCACACCAATGTTGATAGTGGCATTATTCACAATTGCCAAAAAATGGAAGCAACCCAAGTGTCCCTCAGACGATCAATGGATAAACAAACTGTGACACATAAAAACAATGGAATAATTGCTGAATAATTTCAGCTGTAAAAAGGAATGAAGTTCTGATACATGCAACAAAATAGATGAACCTTGAAGACATCATACTGAGTGAAATAAAGCAGAAAAAAAGGACAAATATTGTATGATGAAATAATTAGAATTAGCAAACTCAAAGAGTCAAAACTAAAATATAGGCTATCAGGGGCTGGGGTGGGGATAGGAATTCAGGAATTAATGCTTAAATTTTACATAATTTCTATTTGGGATGATGAAAAAGTTTTGATAATGGGTGGTGGTGATGATAGCACAACATGGTGAATGCAATTAACAGCACAGTATTACATATTTTAACATGGTTGTAAGGAAGAAATTTAGCTTGCATATCTGTTATAGAATAAAAACAAACAAACAAAAAAGACCTATAGGACTGTACAACACAGTGAACCCTAATGCTAACCATGGACTACAGTTAATAGTACAATTACAATAATATTCTTTTATCAAATATACCACACTAATGGAATATGTTATAATAGGAGGGTATATGAGAATACTGAATTTTCTGCAAGATTTTTCTGTAAACTTACAATTTCTCTCATAAAAAAAAGTTACTTGGGAATTTAAAAAAAGCCACAATTTTGATTAAAGGCAATGCATGACATGATCCCAGCCTGGATCTAATAAAGGAGGAAATGCCCTAAAATATATTATTGGGGCATATGAAAAAATTGGAATATAGACTGTATAGATGTTACATAAGTGGATATTCTTGTTCTTAGGAAATGTACATGGAAGCGTTAAGTGTTCAAGGACCATGATGTATACAACCTAGTCTCAAATGTTTAGAAAATAAATTGATAGAAAGATAGATGGAAGGATAGATAAATAGAATGATACGGCCAATGCAGCAAAAAGTTGGTAGATCTGGATTTCTCGGTATGTTGGAGTTTACATTATTTTTGCAATTGTCCTGTCAGTTGGAAAGTATTTCAAAATTAAAAGCTAAAAAATGTTGAGAAAAATTAAAAAGCTGCAGAAATTACCAACAGTGTTATAACATTTTTTAAGCTTAAAAGCATATGGATACTCACAAATGAAGTAAAATCATCACACACACACACACACACACACACACACACACACACACACAAACCATAAACCATATATGGGAAAATTCAGAACTGCTAGGGAAAAGGGAGGAGAACAGAATGGGGAAGAATAAATAAGACACTTCGGCTGTATTTGCAATGTTTTATTTCTTAAATTGAGTCTTTGGTACTCTATTATTTATGGAATTACTCTCCATGGCTTTTTCCCCATGTCTGAAGTATTTCAGCATCTTACAATTTAAAGAGAGGGAGCAAAGTGTTTTACTTTCTATAAGAAAGGCTCCTGGGGAATAGCCATTGGTGGGGGGGTGACTGTGGGAAGCAAGAAGCTAGGAAAAGCTTCAAACATCCCATTGCTTGGCCAGAAGCGCCCTGCTACGCAGCTGCACGTGGCAATGCCTGAACGCAGCAAGTGTGTCAGACCTTCTCAGTCACCCCCCACACCTGCTGCAACTGAGCACGCATTCCCTGGAAAGTCATGTTTCCCCCAGGTGAAGGATGGCATCGCTCTGTCTCTGTCACTCGCACAGAGAAGGAAGTGCTGTAGAGAGACAGATTAGATCATCTATTATCAAGCAGGCAAAAGATAGACTGAGGAGGCACCTGGCGCTCGCCAGATGTTCTATCAATTACTGGAGTGGTGGGGAAGGTGGGCCTCACCTCCTCCCCACTGTGCCCCAGTCCAGCCTCTGCGGGGAAGAATTAGGCAAGAAACTAGATCCTGGATGGGTTACCTGCAAAACTGGCCCAATGAAGATGTGAAGCAGTGGAGGTAATTCTCCAGGTTTGTGCACACAGGCTAGAGATGAAGCACAGTGACTCTCCCCTAGCGATCTTAGAAGAAAGCCCCGCCAGTAGCTACAACCATCATCTTCATCACCTCCATCATCATCATCTACAAATGGTTACTCTAACCCACGACCTCTACCAACATTTATCTGTAAGTTTTCATTTTCTCCGATGCACACCTTTCCAAGAAAGGTGCTATCAATGTCCCCATGTTCCAATAGAGGAAACTGTGACAGGGAGAGTAAGTAAGCAAACCAAGGTCCTCCCAAGGGACAAATGTGCCCTCTTCTTGAACGCGCCAATGAGCCATTAATGATCACCTCACCCACTCACTCAGGCATGGGGAGGTGAGCACAGCCCTGCTGCTGCTTTAAATTCTGGAAGACCCTGAGCAGGGACAGCACCCGCAGGATGGCTGTCTCCAACCAGGCAAGGCTCTTGGGCCCAGGCCTCCAGAGTCTAATCTCTAAACAGGGAACTAGGGGAGTTGCCCAGCTTTCCTAAGAATCAAAAAGGCTCTTCAAGACTTGATGAATCTTTGGAGGGGAGAAAGAGAAAGGCTGCCAGGAGATACTAGAAGTCTGCTGTGTCCTGTGTTCCTTCCCACAAAGGGGACTTCAGCCCTGGGGTCTTTGCAATCTCCCACCCCTAGCACCCCAGCTTGCTGGCCCTTGGAAACAAACAGCAGCAAGTTGCTGCCTCCCCACCACACACACTCTAAGCCACAGCTTTTCACATCCAGGGCACCCCAAGTAAGTGGGAACCCTCAGATGTGCTGTAAGAGGGACGTTGCACAGGCAACCCAGCATAATTCAGATGCACTCACAGATTGGGCACTCATGGCCTTAAGCTGATTCTGCCATTACTGGCAAAATTGGAGGCATCAGACTTGGAGAAGAAGAAGGAGAAGGGAAGAGAAGAGGGCAGCTTTACTGGCTGTTCTGGTTTGGTAATGCATCAACCATCGGGTCCCTTCACTGGAGGATGGCCAATGGCATCCGGAAAACCTCTGTTCGCTGGGAAGGCACGTGGCTGGCGTCTGCTCCAAAGTTCTGGTTTCAAAATGGCTTTCTCCAAAATGTTGTTCTTGGGACGTTGTGTCCTCTCTTAGCTGCAGCTCCTCTCTCAGCTCCTGTGCATTCTTCAAAGTGTCCCTCTGGGCTATAGCAAGCTCGCTTCTTCTGTCTGAGCTTATATAATGTTCTAGTAAACTAATCAAGACCCACATTGAATGGGCGGGGTCACAACTCCATGGAAACTATCCAATCAGAGTTATCACCTACAGTTGGGTGGGTCACATCTCCATGGAAACACTCAAAGAATTACAATCTAATCCACACCAATAGGTCTGCCCACGCAAGATTGCAACAAAGATAATGACGTTTTGGGGACATAATACATTCAAACCGGCGCACTGACCAAGAGCAGAATTATGCTGTAGAAGTACAACCCACTGATCTGTCCCCGCCCTGGGACACTGGCTAGTAATTAGTTCACCCAGGGAAGATGCATCCTTTAGAATTTTCAGGCTGCTCCACTCGACCCTGGCCCACACCCTCTCCCTTCCGTTCCTCAAAATCATCCTATCCAAAGTCACACTTGCCTTCCAAGGCACAGCCACCGCCAGTGTCCTGATCACTGATACTGGGAAAATAGCACCTTCCCAGTCCATCCGAGGGAGGGAGAGCCGCTCGCAGAGAAATGCTGGAGTTTATGTATGTCACTAAATGCTTCTTTCTTCCATCAGGATTGTCCACCTGCATTTACATTCTCTTGCAAGCCCCTTTCGGCTGCTCTGCAGTCTCTAAATCTTGACAGATTAGAGGCTTTCACACGCCCTCATGATATTATATTTTCTCTTTACAGCCAGAATTAGAGCAAATTTAAAGCATTGCTCTAAGTGCAGGAGACGAGCCCTGGAAAATATTGTTATCATGTCCAATATTGGCATGCGTTATCTCCTCTGGAGTTGGGCTCGGCTGCACTAATTAATTAGTTCAGTGAATAACAGCCATCAGTCACTGCTGGGCTCTTCTCTGACACGCTATCTATGTGATTTTCTTGAAGTTTCAACAGAGTCAAGGTAAACAGGGCATGCACAGAATGTTCTAGAATTCCCAAAGGATAGAGGGGCTTCAAGCCAGGCACTACCCTCATCAAACTGAATAACGGGATTTCCAAGACCAGGAATGGAAATTGGAGAGATGAGGATGGAGCAGAGTCGAGAGAGCCCTTGGTAAGCCCAGCCTGGCACAATTGGAAAGAAAATAGCAGCCTGTACTTTACCCCTCACGGAGTCCCAGGTCCCTGGATCATCTACCCAGAGAGGATGTTGGGAGGTGGCCTTCTCCATAATCCCACCCAAAGGAAAAATAAAGCTGAGAATGCCCTCCTAATTATAAACACAAACAACAAAGATTAGGATGTGGGCCTGGGAGACTGTTTGCTCTGCAGTCCTTGTTTTAAAAAGCATTTGAGAAATTCCTTTGGATAATTCCCAGGATGTTTTTCCAGTGCTCATCCTATGTTGAATCAAAGCTTCCACAAGAGCTGCAGACTAAGTCCTCTCTCCTGCAGTTACTTGTGGATGGAATAAAAAAGGTTCCCTTCTGGGAGAATGTGGTCTCCTCCCCATCCCCATCGCCACTTGCAAAACAAGGGCACTTCATACAATGCAGACAATATGGCGCCCCATCCACTGGGTGCAGGGCCCCAAGCAAGGGTGCAAGGCTGAGACAGTCATTGCGGCAGTGCTCACACATGGAAAACAGTATAACATAGCAGCTGATTACTGTAATCTCCATGATGGGTGGGACTGGGTCTTCCTCATTCACCATTGCCTGACCCAGAGACCAGCCCATAGTAGGTGCTCATTTGCGGTGTGTGAGTAGGCAGGGTTTCATTAAATGTGCAATGCAGAGCCAGGGAAATGGTGTGTCCCAAGCAGAGGAAACTGATATTAGCAACAATCAGAAATCAGAATTTTGCTTTTTTGGATGTAGAATAAGAGAGCTGCTCGTCCCACACTGGAGCCTCACTTCATACTTTATGAGGTTAGAACAAGGGGTTATGCTGCAGGAGGAAAGCCACTCTCAAAAGGCTGCATGCTGTGTGATTCTGCTTGCATAGCATTCTTGAAAGGACAGAATTATAGAGATGTTTTGGGGTGCTTTTGTCACAAAACTGTCATGTTTCTGACAATTACCTCCCCCATTCCCCCAAGGCTCCTTGAAGCTTTGTGTACAGTAGTGTCTAAATCATCTCTGTCTGTTCCGGGCCTAGCCCAGTGCCTAACCCCAGAGGAGGTGCCAAATATCATCTTGTTGAATGCATGTATGAGTGAGTAAGTGAGCAGACTCCAGGCAAGGAAAGCAGGAGGCAGGTCAGGAATTATAGGCATCTAGACTACAGATTCAGAGAGAAGCCCCAGCAGTTCACAAGGTGAATCCAAAATCAAGGCCAGCCAATGGCCCCATGTCGACTTCTGAGGCCCAGGTGTCCCCAGGTTCCAGGTGAGAACACAGATGAGTGGCTGCACCTGGCCAGAAGGCAAATGATGGCTAGAGGTAGAACTTGAAACTGGGAAAACGGGCCCATTTGCCCAAGAGAGTCTGTCCTTTGGGAAATGGTTACTCCAGATGGGGGAGGTTGGAGAATGCCTGGCTCCCTCTAAGTTCCTTTCTGGAGCCAGCTCATCCTCAGACTTCTCCCACTCTCCGTCTGCCTGCTTAGCCCCTCCTCGCCCTGTGGGCCCAGACACGTTCTCCTTCTTCCCACTGTCAGTGTCCTCCGGCCTTAGGAGTGTGTCTAAAATGTTGACACTAGAGAGCAAATGCCACTTCTGGGATCCCAGGTATGTGTAAGCTCTTCCAAAGCAACCTGGAAATGGCTGGCCTGAGAGCAGCCTGCCCAGCTCAGGCAGAAGCAGTGGGGTCCTTCAGGCTACCTTCTCCCTCCCTTCCAGGAGCCTGCCACTCAGAGACCAGCCATTTAACTTTGAACTGTAAACAGAAGCAGTAAATTAGAGAGAGGCAGGGGTACAGGGAATCAGGAGGGAAGGGGCAGGGCCTGGGGAGGAGGAGGGCCTAGGTGAGCCACAACAGTCCGTGACCCTGGAGACACTGCTCCCTCGGGCCGGGCCAGGCCGGGCTGGCCATGCTGGGGACCCACCTCAGAGGAGATCTGCCCACCGGGGCCGTTCCAAGGCTGTCCTTCACTAAGTGCTCTGGACAGTTGTCCCTAGAAGCCCAATCCCAGTCATGGACCTTTCAGGTCAGGTCCGAAAAAGGGACAAAGGTCTCTGTAGAAAATGGACATCCTCCTGCAACCCAACAAGGAGTGCAGGCTGCAGGCCCTGGTGGGGATTTTCAAAGTGAGCTTATGTTTCTAGCACTTCTCCGGTGGCTAACTTGATTTTCGCCTTTGGGCAATCTGTGGAACCTCCCTGGCAGCACAGTTCTGCAGCCATTCCCTGAGTGTCTGTTCTGAGTCAGGCTCTGTTCCGGCCAGAAAGGCAGAGCTGGATGAAGCAGAGCTCCAGGTTTCCAGAGACGCCCAGTCCAGTGGGAGACACAAACAGTGGACCACAGACTGTAGCATTAAGCAAAGCAGCTGGTGACGAAGATCAGTAGGAGGTAAAAACAAGATAGGGGGACCTGGTTTTCCATCCCACTTGGGCGGGTTATTTCGTGGGAAAAAAGGTCAAAACTGCCTGAGTGGCCACTAAGGTTTGGGGATAAGCAGCTAGGAGCCCTTTCAAGGCTAGTACCATCTAAAAACCAAAAGAAGTCTGAAGAGGTCATCTGGAGGTGAAACGAGATAAATGTATTATTCCTGAGTTTGGCCCGGGGTCAGAGTTCAACAAATGTTTGCTGACTATATGGGAGAGTAAGTGAGAGAATGAATGGTTAAGCAGGAGAATTAATTCAGAACTGACTCTCTTACCTCAGAGCAAGATCCTCAACTGAACCTCTGAAAAGAAAAGAGACTCGGCTTATATATGTGTTTATTTAGCAAACATATAGTACATGCACCCATATAGCGCGGATGGGTAGCCTCTGAGAGGGTGTGCAGAGACCATGTGCCACACCAGGCCCCAGCCTTGCTCCTGGCCTCACCATCAGGCACTCAGCACCACCTGCCCCTCTCCGAGCCTGGGCCCCAGTTCTACTGACTAGACCTGTGAAGTGTCCTTGAGTGGACAGCTGCCCCTTGCACCCCAGGTCCTCCCAGAAAGGGGCCCTGTCCGGCCCCTGTCCAGGACCTCAGGCAGGAATGGCAAATGTGTCTGTGCTTGTGCCAAGTGTGGTCAGTCAACAGTGGCTTCCTGGAGCCCTGGGTTGGAAAGGATTTGGTGGTCACATCTGGACTGACCAGGAATGCTCTCGCTGGCCTGGCTTCCCACTACCCTCCACTGTCGAGGCCTGTAGTCCTCTGCCCTCTTAACCAGGCTGGGCCAGACTCATCCCTCTGGTCACCTCCGGGCTGCTCTGCCACTATGTCAGTCAGGACAATCTGGTTGCAGGTGACAGAAATCCAGCTCTAACTGAGCAAACAAAAAGGGTACACACATAATTGTACCATTCAGGGCAGACTTCTCACTCTCTCCAACTCTCAGGTCTGTTTTCCTCTGTGGTAACTTCACTCTCATGTGACTCTTCCCTCAGGATGGCAGAAATGGCTGTCAGTAGCTCCAAAATTAGTGACCCCAATAGGAAGAACATGCTCTTTACCTGTAGTGTCAGCAAAAGCCCAAGAATTGAGTCTCCTTGGCTTGAGTTGATAGCATGACCATCCCTAAACCAATCACCAGGCAGGGGATGCTTTAGTGGGCACACGTCTGGGTCTCCTGCCCTCCCCTGTCATGACATGGGGGTTGGGGGTAGAGATCAATCCCAACACGTTATATGAACCTAGAGGGGAACAGGGCTGGGTCTTCAAAGGGAACATGGGAAGGGTATTCCCAAAAAAAGCAGGAATGGATTCTGCACTAGCAAAGACATCATGATCCCAAGTGCACGCCCCCATTCAAAGAGTCTATCCAGTCCGTAGAGCTCTCTCCTATCTGTTCTTACCCTCTGGTGCAGCCTGTCTCCAGCAGAACCCTCTGGAAGGTCAATGTACTCCCTTGTGAGAAGGAAAAAGTTGCCTATGGTTTTGAAGGGACTGGATCTTCATTTGTGAGACTTTCTCCCTTTCCCCTGTGGTGACATCAAGTAACTATGTTAGAGTCACCTTCTTCCCAACCCCTTCCAAAGGAAGAGAGGCCAGGGCTCAAAAGATGTTCCACTGGGATTTTTCCACATGCAGGGGAACATCCATTCTTGTACCCATTTCTCCTGTTCCACCACTGTCACCTGACTCTCCTTCCAGCCCATCAGGATGCAGGAAGGAAGAAGGTGGGTCTGCAAGTTGAGTGAGGCCATGTTATGGCAGATCTTGGATATCACACAAAGGACATTAGGATGGTGCAGGTGAACCAGAAAGCCCATGTGGGCTCATGAACAGGGGAATGCTAAAACGGTGTCTTAAGACGGATTTTCTGGCAGAAGTGTTTACAACAGGGCTTAGAGCAGAGAGCCAACCAGACAGTCTTGGCTTCTGTTCTCTGGTTTATTCTCACAGAACCCAGTCTTGGGGAGATGGGTTCTTTGCAGGTTCTGCTGGTCACTCACATCTTAAGGAGTTCTGCTCCTTATGAGTTGATTTTTTCTTTTTTAATTATGGAAAGTTTTCAGATATAATCAAAAGTATAGAGAAAAGCCTAAAAAGTACCCATATGCCCATTACATGGCTTCAAAAATTATTAACTCAGAGCCAATCTTGTTTCATCTAAAGCCCCACCCATCCTGCTCCATCCTCGATTACTTTGAAGCAAATCCAGGCATCATATATCTTTAAGATACTCAGATTGCAAGCTCCCCAACCCCCACCCCCACCCCACACACAAGATCTGGAGATTCCATTCTCCTTGAGAAGAAAGGAATCTGGTCCATTATTACTACCTCATTTAGCAAAGGAGAGCCTTGCCCTTCCTCCTCCACAAACACGGTCTAAGTCTTCTTACTTCACATTATACTTTGCATCTTTATGGGAGGAAAATTGTACTCCAGTGATTCTTGTCTGGAAATGCTCAGCTGCAGTGATTGCAATGTTATCTCCCCCGGGCTTGCCCCACTGCCCTCATCCAGCCCTCTTGCTAACCCCCATCCCTGCCCACTTTCTCAGTCTATAGCCCTGTTTTCTGATCTGCTTCCCGTTCCCTTTTGCCCGATTTTAAGGTCCCTCTCCCCCATCCTCCAGAATCCCAAGACACACAGATGGCCCAAGAACCGGGACAGCCTGGAAAAGCTCTATTTCCCATCTCAGAATCACAACACAGAACGCCCTCTCTCCCGTCCACTGTACCAGCCTGCAAGTTGCCACAGATGCAGGAAACAAAGAAAGATTTGGTTTCTATCGTAAACACGGGCTGACCTTGGGCTTTCAAACGGTATGTTATCTCGGCTACAGCAGTACTCCTAGAATAACTAATAAATGCAAAAGAAAGTTTGTGGGGGGAATGGGGGGAGGGGGAGAAACACAAAAATTATTATTATTACTTAAGGAACCAATGAAAGAGCGAGGTTCTTCTAAAGTTGCAACAGCATCTTTAGCAGCTGCAGGGTACATTAAAGCAAGGGGCCGGGGGAGGGAAGATGGGGCATATTTCAAAGCTGACTGCCGCAGTAACAAAAAGCGAAGGGGGTGCTGTGTGGAATACGCCAACTGTTTGAAGTGGACAAGATTTCTAGCATGTTGCCTTGATGCCTGTACATACTTAATAACAGATGTTTGGTCTCTGTAGGCAGATAACTGTGCCGCTGTGAGGCTGGCTTGACCCGCGGAGCCGTCCAGCGTCCAGCGCCGCAGGGTAACAAAGGATCCTCGCGTCTCCCTTTTCTTCACTAGGGGAATGCCCAGCCACGCTTCCTTTTAAGCACATAATTACTCGGCGGCAACTGAAGCTCATACATCCCCCCCTCCTAATGGCCGTGGAGCCATTCGGCCGTAATTTATGGGGACAGGGTTCAGAGTTTTAATAATATTTGGATAATATCATGGCCCGCCCGTCGGTGGCGTGGTGATGAATAGAAGGCGAGTGGGCGCATTTCGATTCCGAGCATGACGGGCGAGCGCGAACGACTGGGTGCCCGGCCTGGCCTTTATGGAAACCTCCACCGGGCCATCGACTCATGAATTATAGAACTGGGCATGAAGGATTATAAACGGCTGCAGGGAATCGCACGGGGACGCTTGCTCCGAGGGGAAGTGCCCTGTTAGCGCCTCTTCCTTATGCAGATAAATGAATTGCAGAGAACACCAAAAGGGCGTAAATAAACCCTTAGTGGATGACATATTAGCACATCAACATAAAAAACCTGCTCGGGGATATTTATGTTTATACTCTCTGCTCAAGTGGCTCCCTGGATTTTTGGCTTCTTACTGCTCACCTCATAATCCCCACTTTCTAACGGCACCTCTGGGCGCGTTTCTCTGTTGGCATTTGTACACCGGTTTGCTCAGAGAATCCCTGATAGGTTGGCAGTGGGGTAAAGGATGCTCATCAAATTCAAAGCAGACTTGGTTAAGCTCGCCAGGGCAAAGTCTTGGGGTGCCCCCAAGGCAGGGACTACATCCAGGCAAAGGCTAGAGCTCTCAAGAGCGGAAAGAAGGGATGTGGCTTCAGCAAGTTCCACCCACACTAGGACCAAAGAGGGGGAGCCACTCTAAGGCTCAGAGAGAAGAGACTCCCTCAAAATCGCAAAACCTTGTTGCCAAGCCAAATCCCCGACTCCCAAGCCTTGCCCCAGGCTGCCTTATCAGGCCTGATTTTTCCTTCCCCAAAATGTAAACATTCAACACCAGCCTAAAATGATAGTGTTAAGACTAGGACAAGGTTTGCCAACTTCCTCCTCTTAATCTAGACTGACTCACCCTGAACTTTGACAAGGTTCGCGTGCCGTGAGCAATTGTTGAACTTACACACTCGATATCCATTTAATCTGAAGGATTTATTTGGAAAGAACAGCAATTATAGCTGCACCTCAGAATAACTAGGAAACGGAGTGTTTAAATCTCCTTAAATAGCTTGCTGGAGTTCTAAATAGCTTCCCCCCGCCCCCAGGTTTGGCTTCGGAGCTGTCACTTGCCTGGGCCTTCTCACGGAGACCTGGAGCTGTTTGGAGCAAGTTTCAGACATCAGGGCTTTTTGCTTTCAGTGCTTTCTGCTTTCCAAAGCATCTAAAGGCATGTGATATTCCCTTATCTCGCCAGGAGAAAAGAGGCAGCAGAAGGACACCAACATTTATTGAGCTCCAAATATTTTCTTCTTTTATTATTGTGTTTTTAAAATTATCATACAAAAATTAACTTTTTTTTAAGTTCACAAATCCATGAATTTTGTCACATGTATACATTCATGTAACCATAGTCACAATCAAGATACACAACGGTTCCATCACTCCCAAACACTTCTTCAGGCTGTCCGTTTAATGTCAAACCCTCCCTCCACCCCCTATCCCCTGGCAACCCCTGATGAGTCTCCATCATTATTGCTCTGTCTTTTGAGAATGTCATGTAAATGGAGTCACACACTAAGTAACCTTTTGAGACTGGCTTCTTTCACTCAGTGAATGCCTTTGAGATCCATCCAAGTGGTGGCCTGAATCTACAGTTCACTCCTTTTCATTGCTGTGTTGTATTCCTTAGCAGAGCTTGCCCTAAAGTCAGGTTTTTCCCCCAGCAGTAGTGGCTCACAGCTAGGGAGCAACACTGGGTGCCAGGGTCTGTCCTAATGGCTTTGCCCTGTTGACTCATTTAACCTCTCAATAATCCAATGAGGCAAGTACCTAACATTACATCCATTTTGCAGATGAGGAAATCATGGGATAGAGATGTTACATCGCTTGCCCAAGGTCATACAGTAGGTAAGTGCCAGAAACCCCTATAAGATTAGAACTGCACCCAGCCTTGTGTTTTATAATGGGAGGCCATAATTGTAAATGTCTCTGGCAGGGAGCTGAAAAATTAAAATTCCCAGGGAGGGATAAATGGCTGATAGCATCGCCTTCCAGAGAGCAGGTTATGCTGAGACTTGGAGACTGACAATTGACATGACCAGAAGAAAAGCAAGGGAAGGGGACAGTGGGCTCCCACTAGCCCATGGCAGTGAGGGCCACCCACAGTTTACACCCACCCACACATGCCCCAAGGGGGAAGTAGTGAAAGCAAAACAAGACACACTTTCCATAAATACAGCAGCTGATAAATAAGAAACATCCCAGCCTCCACCCACCCTGCCAAGTCTCAGGGATTGGGAAGGGAACCAGACCTGAGAATTTGGAATTAATTACCAGGAAATCCTGGGGCGGCTGACCTCAGGCCTCCAGAAGGACAGTCATCCACTGTTTCACCCAGCCTTCTTCAAGGCCTCAGATGCCACTGCTGTCCTTGGAACCAAAACCACACAGAAACGTAGATGTGGCATTTCAGGTGTCCTTTCACTCAGTTCACGGGGAGGCTGAGGCCCAGAAACAAAACGGACGTGTCCAAAGGCATACAGCACATCAGTAGCAGATCCAGGATTATAACCCAGATCCCCACTTTGTCCTCTAATCCACTCATTCATTCATTCGCAAATGCTGTCCTGAGGGTGGCAGGGGGCTACTCACCATGTGCCTAGCACCTGTCTGGATACTGGAGATAAACAAATGAAGAAGACAAAGCACCTGCCTTCATGGAGCTTATAGTTCTGGCAGGGAGAAAGACATTAAACAAATAATCACAAGCAAATAAATAATTAAAACTATATTAAAGATTACAAAGTTGTCTTAAGACTCCCAGTCCATGTGCTTCCAGCTAACTCCAGCTTCTTCCAATTCCTAAAGGAACAAAGGGGAACTCTCCTGTAACAGTGGGAGCCTCCACAGGCCGGCTGCATTAGGTCATGCAAATAGTTATATAGTGATAGAGCTTTTCATTAGAGCTTTTCAGTGCTGGCTCTTCAGACAGTGCTCACACCCTGTTGATAAGGCAAAGCTGGGCTGATTGCCCACTGTGGTGAGGGAGATACCCCTTCTACTGAGCCTTCCTAGCACCTTGGAGACAGAAGGGCAAGGTGGGATTTTATTGAGATTCTGACGTCTGGATTAGGAGGCTTTTTCAATGTGGAAGGAGGGGAGTTGGTTAGAATGAGAAAAGGACCTTATTATAATAGTTTTGCATTGGTGGAAAGGACAAATGATGATTTTGAGGGAGGGTTTCAAATAATCTAGGGGATATAAACTGCTGTTTGATGCTTTCATCGAAGAGTTGATAGCTCCTTCAGGATGTTCCTGTAATGAACAAAAAGCTAATTGACTGGGCCACAGTCTTCTGGAACAGTCAAGCTATGGTAATGAGACAATGGAGTAGTAAAGTCACGTCACTCTAGACTGTAAGTCATGTGGGTGGATGGTTTGGGTTTTCATGGAAGTAATACCTGTTCATTGTACACCATCCAATATTAACAACAACAATGATAACAGCAATAATAATATCTTCCACTGGGCCACTCATTGTAATTAGGAAGCTAAGAAGAGACCCACTTTACAGATGATAAATGTGCAGCTAGAAGGGGGGAAGATGTTTAGCCAGAGGCATCTAGTTTGGGACCACGAGAGTTAGGATTCAAACACAGATCTTCTCTGTCTCTGCTCTATGCCACCCAGCTAAGGGAAAAGAAGATAGGTATTAACCATGATTCCACCACCAAGAATGAATTCCAACCTTTTGGTGATTATCCTTTTAGGCTTTTGTCTGTGCATATGTGAATATTCGTAATTTTTATAACAATTTAATCATTCATACTCTGCTCAAGTCACTGCTTCTTCCTTTCTGGCCCAAATCCATTGCTGTTCCTTCTGGAAAAGCATTGCAATATTCCTTTGGAAACCACCTCTCTTCCACTCTCAGCCCAGGTCATTCAATGGGGTTCACTACCCCAGCCTACCCTCTCCCTGCTTGGGAGTGAACATGCTACCCAGGTCTGGCCAATTAGCTTGGGCCTGGATCAAAGTGAATGGTTGCTGAGATGAGCTGGTGATGCAAAGCCAGACTAATGAGAGTCTTTCAAAGACTTTGCCTGAAAGCCTTAAGGTTAAATGTCCACTTTTTTCCAGAATTCTTAGGTATAACGATTTGATAAGCCCAAACCTGCAAGTAGCCAGAGTCTGCTTGAGAATGAAGCCCACAAAGAGAAAAGTGAGGCCAGGATACTGTATTCTGATACACCACCCCAGCTCCTGGGTGCAGCTATGACTGAAATCAGTTCTCCAGGACTTTTCAGATATAGGAGACAATAAATTCCTTTTATGGCTTTAGTTGGTATGAGTCAGATTCTATCCCATAAACTTAAAATCCCCAGATTTTTTCCAGTGGTTCTATGCCCTTGGGTCTCAAACCTAAGGTTGTTGAGATCCAGCCCTGGAATCCCATTGCCCCCAGCTGTGAGGACACTTCCACCGTGGACATCCTCTTTCACCAAACTCCTTTAGCATCAGTTTACATGGTTTAAACGTGTTTTTGTGTGTGTGTGTGTGTGTGTGTGTGTCAAGTTGCTTATTCTGCCCTGAATGTCCCCTCTTCCCGAAAGTCCAGTGGGAGAACTCTGCCTCAGACCTGAAAGTTTCAATCTGATGGTCGTCTCTGGAAGGTGATGTCCACCACCCTACCCCTACCCCAGCCCTCCCACCTGCACTGGGCCGGTGGCTCCTGCTTTGGGACATTTCTAAAGGACCATCACAGCACTCATCAGGGGACTTTGCAAGCTCACTGGACTGTGAGTTCCTGGAGGGCAGGGACTCTGATCAAATTCTGAGCTCCCAGCTGCACACAAGTGGACTGACCCAGAGCAAGAAATCAGGATATGCTCCTAGAGTCCTGGAGTAACAGAACGGGAGATTCTGGTGAAACCCAGATTCCTGGGCAGGAGGCTGAGGCAGGGCTCTTGACTCACTCTCCACCCCCTGGGCCTCTATAACCCTGGGTATATTTGGCTCTCATGTCTCAGGCCATGTGCAAATGCCCCCTTTGTCCGGGCTGCCACTCAAACACTGGCCTATCAGGCAAGCCCTGATGCCCCCGGCCTGGGCACAGCCACTCAGCGTCCTGCGGTGTGAGGAGGAGGCCAGGGTCAGAGAGGCCCGGGGAGGCCATTTGGTAGACTGGGAAGTTCTTGGAAGCAGGCACCAGCTCCGCAGAATTCAACGCTCAGGGTTCAGCCACAGAGGAACCCGGAGAGAGCCAACATTTGTTAAATGTGATGAGCTTTGTTTTCATTTTTTTACTCTTGAAACTTAGAATTAGATGTCTTTATACCAAGGTTCTCAATTGAAGGGTGCATCAGAAATCACCAAGAGGGTGAGGCCTGGGCCCCCCACACTGGGTTTCTGATTCAATAGGTCTGGGATGGGTCCGATAATTGGCAGCTCTAATCATTTCTCAGGTGATGCTGACGCTGCTGTGCAGGGTCCCCATTTTAAGACCCACTGCCCTGGTGGGAGGTGAGCGAGTAGGGCTGTGGATTAGATGGCCCAGGAAGGACCAAAGCCCCTACCCCATCTTCTCCCTTCCTCTCCCCAACCTCGACAGCAAGACCCTCCTGGGCCTTCACGGGAAAGATCAGAGACTTCATCGAAAGGTCCAGCAGGGAGGTGGGGATGGGCGGACACTACCTGGGGAAGGGGCAGGTCCCCGGGAGGCCTTCTGTTAAGCCAACAAACAGTAGAAGCCACATCTCCATCCGGACCTGCTTGTTTTTTTGAGTAAACACAGTGCAGAGCCGCCTGTGTAAACACACATTGTCTCCTGTCGGATTAAGAAGCAAGCAGGGGCTGGGCTTTTTCTTTCCTTCCTTTTTTTTTTTTCCTTTCTTTTTTCTTTTTTTTTATAAGCACTGAGAAAAGCCATTAAGGGATTAACACCCCGATTTATGAAAATGGAGGATGATAAAGGAACAATGGGGTGACAGCATTGTGTAAACGACATTGATTCATTTCAGAGACAGGGCTGTTAACTGGGAGAAATGAAGAAATAAATGGAACAATGAGGAGATGCTTTTACCAGCTTGTCATTAATTAGCTGAGAGTACAATTGTTTTATTGTCCTTTTTGAAAAATACAAAATTGGTAGGAAAATACAAGCACTGAGCAAATCGATTATTCTGTGTCATGGGCTGACATCTGCTTTTCCTTTTCTCCTGGAGCTCTCCGCCTCCGGAAGTGGCTTCCTAAGGGAGGAAAAAGAAACTTTCCTCCTACACAAGGTTCTTGTGGGATTTGGAAATAGAATGACACCCTCCCCCCCAAATATACCCCAAGCTTCTCACCAGTGGAGGACAGCCCCTAAGCTACAGAACCACCCTTGGTCCTTTTCTGGACTTGGCCAGTGGCCAAGGAGGGAGCAAGAGGCTGGGAGCTGGGAGGTGAGGGAGGGCACCCTGGCAGCTTCTCTGGCAGTGGATGGGGAGAAACAAAGGGCTTGGGGCTGCAGACAGAGCCAGCCCTGCTTTGGGGAAAGACACATTTCTGCCTGGATGAACATTTCAGTAAGACTCCCCTGGGTTCTTCTGGAGGGCTTGTGTTCTCATGAGCTGAAGGAGACATACATGAGCCTAGGGTTGTAGGGACAGGGACAGAAGCAGATCTATGGGGAATTCTGACAAAACAAGACTGGGTCTATGCAGTCTGGATCATCCTTTATCAGCTGAGGGAGAGGAGTGAGGCTGCCAGAATCAGTGTCTGTTTGGGCCATTTGTAAATCTGAGCACTCCACCTGTCAGATCCAGGAAAGGTGGCCAACTGTGGACATTGCAAGAAAGAGCCAAGTGGTCCCCTAAGGGTTAATAGCACTTATAAAGAGAAGGAGCTCACAGAAACCAACAGTTTGCCTGGTAAGACAACTGTAAACAGCTTTCCCATTGTTCTTGCCTTCTGTGAATATTGGTCATTGTTAGGCCTTTAAACTGGAAACATAGATATAAATATAGCTATCTTTATAGCATTGTATCTTTATGGCTCAAGATAAAAACAATGCACCCTTATATCTCTAATCTTCAGTACATATTTATATAAAGACATCTTTATTCAGGAAGATTATGTGTGTATACCTCACATATAAATGTTGACAATCATAGACTTTGACTGATTCATACCACACGTATTTATTAAGTGTCCCCTATGTGCCAGGCACTGCTTTAGTGGATACAGCAATGAACAAAAGAGAACCCTCCCCTCCCACAGAATTCATATTACTGTATGAGAAGCAGAAAATAAAAAAATAATGATAGTTACAGGTCAGATAATAATTGGTGCTATGGAGAAAACAAAGCAAGTTTAGAGGGATAAGGAATTGGGGAGGGGGGCAGTTTGCCATTTTAGAGCCAGGGAGGCCTCACTGATAAGGTGACTATTGATCAGAAACCACAGGCAGCTGCCATGCTGGGGGAAGCAAGTTCTAGACACAGGGAAAAGTAAGTGTGAAGTCCCCAAGGCAGGAGAGTCGCACATTAAGAAAGCCCACGAGGCCGCAGCAGTGAGCAAAAGGGAACCAAGCATTATAACCATAACTGCATAAAATTCTTGGCAAAATCACTTGCCATCTTCTTCCGGCTCTCACAGTTGAACATGATTTTTAAATGTCCAATTAAAGACTGTGTACATTTTATTGTAAGTAACTTCAAATTATTTTCAAAGAGGAATAAATTCTAAATCAACAAAACTAGACTGTTAGAGAGTAGCTACTTTGATCACATTACTTTGGATCCATGTATTATAGGTGTTTGGTTGGGGGGAGAATGGCAATCAACATACTTTATTAAATACATGTGTTTGTCTTTTGTTTGGGAAGCTTCTGCTGTCACACCTGTAGTTTTCTCCAGGAACAGAGCTGGTTGTCACTTCTTCCCTGCACTCTTGCTTCTTGTGGATTTTGTTTCTGTCCTTTTTCCCCTTTCTAATTGCTCCTTTTTCTGTCCTGAAATCTTGGCCTGCAATGGGCCCTGTCTCCAATAGCTGTACCAGCCCAGCCTGCCTGCTACTTTGAATCCCTAGAAAGCACCTCTGGCTCCTGCCATTGGAATCCATGAGGACCCCTGAGGACAGAGCAGGGTGGGGTGGTGGGGGGAGACGATTTACCATCAACTCACCAGCCAATTCTGGTCAGTTGGAAACAGCTGCCAAAAATACCTGTGTCGGGAAGGAATCTGAGGCCAGGCTTAGGTTGAAAGGAAAGTACAGGCTGACAGATTCTCAAGAGATTAGGTTTTTGTCCGTGGAGTGGGGAGGGTGGGACAGACAGTATCTCGCTTCCTTCTAGTAGAATTGCAGGTGAGATCAGAGACCATCAACTATAGGCTGCACCCCTGTCGTTGACCAACAGTCGTCACCCTTTAGTGCTAAGAACCCTGGATTCAAACCCTGTCTCTGTGTTCTACAAATTGCACCCCTTTATCAAGTTCCTTAATCTCTCTAAGCCTCAGTTTCCTCATCTGTAGAATGGGGATAATAGTCGTATGCTACTTTATAGGACAGTGAGGATGATTAAACGTAAAGTCCTTAACTTGCTTGTTATAAGCACTCAGCCCATGTTACTTATTATTATCATTATCATCCTTATTTTTCAGAGGTCTGCCCCACCTTGGGGTACGCCTGTCTGTCAGCTTTTCTTGCTTCATGTCTCACCACCTTCCCCACTTCCCTACTAACTCCCCACCCCGTCCAATCCCCCTACCTCCCCACCTACTGTCTCTAGAGCATGGCACTGCTTCTCAGCATCCCTCTCTTTTCCTCACTGTGGTTCTCTTCCTGAGTTTCCCACAGGCTGTCTCTGTGTCCCTGCTACTCCATGACGTGCAGCCAGGAAGCTCATGGACAGTGAAAGTCAGGCTTTGCAGAAGCAGAGACTACCTGTGGGTGGGAGGGGACTTCCAGCGGCTGATTGACAGGGCAGGTGAGGTACCAGCCCATTTCCTTGCCCGTGCCCTGCACCAGAGCATGAAGGACCTGGGCGTGAAGCCTGAGAACTGGCATTTCTAACATTCCCGGGGGAGGCTCACATTTTTGAGAACCACTGATCTAAGATAAGCCATTTACAGTTTTTCCATCTGTAAAATGGGAGCAGTGACCCCTTATCTCACAAGATGATCTTTCACATTCCTGAAAATGAAATGCTATATATGGTAAGAGTCCATCAAAAGTTGAATTTTTAGGAATAATGCTGATGAGAATTTCTCAGAGTTAAGGTAGTGCGAGGCCAAATAAGAAGTTGTGTAATTATTATAACTCCCTTGGGGTGTTCAGCACTGCCAGGAAGACAAAGGAACTGGTAAAACCATCCCTAGCACCCCTCAAAAGCAGCTGCTTCCAGTAATTCTCTCACTTTACACTCGAAACAACCCTCTGACTTTGGTTTAGTGTTCCCATTTTACAGAGAAGAATCTGTCACTCCAAGATATGATGGGACCTCCCAGGGGCCACTACGACAGACCCTTAGCGGGGTGCCTGAACGTCTCCTCACACATCCTTCGCCTCCCCTCAGAACTGCCTCCCCACTCCTGGGGTTGACTGGACGCCATCTTTGTGTTTCGTGGTCCCAACATTCTGGCCAGAGCTGTTCGGATCAGAGGTTGACTGACCCCTGACCTAAGCTGGTCCAATTAGCATCTCCCTCCCGGGAATTTGGAAAGGCCACTAAGGCGCAGTTACAGAGTCCCCACATGTGGACCAGAGAATGCCGGTGGGGAGCATGAGTGAGAAGGGAAAGAAATGAAGCTTGCACACACAGAAAACTGCAGAGACAGCAACCAGAGGGTTCTGGAGCTCTTCAGTTTCTGTTTCCAGTACCTTCCTGGGCCCCCACTCCACGCCTGTCCTTGGAGTCCATGCTATAAGCCTGTAGCGAGTTAAGGTTTGGGGTGTTAATCTTTTTACTTGTTTATTTTGTTTTTGCTGTAAGTGAAAGAAAACTTAGATCAAGTGATTTCATCTAATAAAGATGTTATTGAATATCACATATGTTGCTGGGAAGTCTGGCCTTAGTTCTGGTTTTATATGAGGCTTGATTTGGTGGCTGAAGTAACATAACCAAGAACCCAGCTTCTTTCTGTCTCCCTCTTCAGCCTTTTGTCGTGTGGGATTCATTCTCTGGAACCACAGGGTCCTGAGCAGCTCTATGCTTTTCCATGGTGGCACCAAAAATGCCACTGTAGGTTTCATCCCTCATGCTGTAAATAAGGCTTTGGAAAGGAAGAGGGAATTTCTTCCAGTTGGCCGCACCCAAGTCACACGATTTAGTCTCATTGGCCCAAACAAGGCCACATGCCCATCTCTGAACCAATCACTGTGTCTAGATTGAACCAATCAGAACTCTCCCTAGGCACATTCTATCTGACTGAAGATGGGAGAAGAATGAATTCACAAAGGAGAACCAGGGCATTTGGGGTGGAGGTAGGAGGCGGGGAAGGGACGCTGAGAAAGCTGCCAACCCATGCTCACTACATCCTATAGCCTTTGCTGTTGTTGCTTAATCTTTTAAAATTTTTAACCAGAGTCCTAACGAATTTGGTAAGTGTGATCTTCACCCTTTACTTTTACTAATTATTTTTGAACATTCTTGGGAATCCTTTGGGGTGTGCTTGCCTGGTTTAAGTGAGCAAGAAGGGAAGGAAAGCCAGATCTCAGTCATTCACGGTAAGGAGGAGAAGTATAGTCAGACTTGGTCAAGATCCTTGTCTGTACAAAAATTTAATAGAAATTTTGATATTAGGTCCAATAATTGGCTATGAGCAAGATCTTAAAGAATGGGACTAAGTGAAATGATGAGAATAATAGATGATAATTAATATGAAAATTATATATAATCCATAGTGTTTCATTAGTTTATAATCCATTATAATCAAGGCTTTTTTTGGGGGGCCTGACTCAGATCAAAGGAATCTTAATTTGAGTCATTGTGCAAAAAAAAAAAAAAAAAAAAAAAGAAGACTGAATATTTTGTTTTACTGGATTCCTTATATCCATACAAATATTCACATAATATTCATGTATATATTTGCAGAGGAAAAAAACTTTCAAAATCGTACTCGATGAGAATACCAAATACTATTTCAGAACCATCACAAGTGCTGAAGCCAGGAGTACAGCTGTGTAATTTTCTGGATGGATATAATTGCCTGGGAAGAAAAAGCCAGAGGCAACAGCCAAGCATCCTTTTAGGAAATGCTGAATCACCCATGAGTTCAGAGGTTGAAGACAGGCAGACTTTAAAAATTCTGAGTCAAAAAGCAATTTAGAAGAGTTGGATGTTTTATCTGAAGATGCTTTAGTGGTGTCTTACCAATTTTCTTTAGCTTTAGCTTTGCCCAAGAGGGATATAGTATCGTCATCCATGCCTAAATACGATGTGAGAGCTCTTCTAATAAATGTGATTTAACAATACTAATGACAAGAAAACACTGCACCATATTTACTTGATATTTTTTCCTCTCACTGATCCATGAAATGATCACCACACCTTAATAGCCTCCTAGATTTGGTACAAAGTGTCATAACTTAAAAGCCCACATGATGTGGCCCCACTACATTCTTATTGCAGTTACAGTTATTTTTTGTTTCTATCGTCCACTCTCCTATATGCCATAGACTCTTTTCGTTCTTGTACTCATATGAATGCGTCAGAGCTAAATTGCAGAGAGGCAATTTAAGCATAGTCTCTGGTTGGGATGTTATGTGTGATTCTATCTGCAAGGGTAAATGCATTTTACAAACAATTTTACAACAGTACCAACATCATGTATATTAATTTCTTTTCCTGTGGTTGTGCACCCTAGTTCCTCCAAGAATCTAAGATGTGTGAAACAAAACATACTGACCAGTCTCAAACACATTACCATTGACTGTCAGGCACTGATGACTCGGTGCAAACGGAAGAGCAGTTCAAATAAACAAATGCTTAGTGTTGGATCCAAATAAATGAGTGGGCACATCTACTTCCTGCCCAGGCAACAGGTCCTTCTTGGTTGGGCTTTAACTATGCCTTCAGTGCCTCCACCCAGAATGAATTCAGCAGCCAAGTTGCCTTGCATGTCTCACTGTTTCTGGAAAATGAGTGCTAGGACCATGTTAAGGCATGACTGTGACTCTTGCAAATCTTTCTTCTTGCTCATGGCTGATCATTCCATTACGTCATGATTATCATACTGCTATAGTGTAAATACATGCTTATTTGCATCTCTCTGTCCAGATGGTTGGTTACATGATAATTACAGTATGTTTGTACTTACTGGGTTTAATTACCAGATAATCAGGAAGAGCATGCAAATTGCTAGGTTGTTGTAACACAGTACATTGAACCAAGTAAAACCTGTGTATTGCATGTAAGTAAACAAGTTCTTACATGGGATTGTGCACTGTAACCTGTGACGACAAGGAGGCCTGAGGTTTGTTATAGGTCCATTGTGTGGGTTAGCATCACATTTGCTGAGCTTGGATTAACGTCCAGATTACAAGGAAATGTAATGGGAGAGACACTTAGGCTGCCACGCCTGCTGGGGAGACAATGGGGAATTGGCTCAGGAGTGGCTGGGTAAGCGCCAGCTCTTGGCTCTGGAGCTCAGCTCCCTTCCAACCTTGTACATTCCAGAGTCACGTGCAAGCATCTCTTCTCAGTCCAACCATGGACCTGTCCCAGTGCTGGCAGAGAGAGGTTGCAAACTGTCAACTCAGTAAACCTTTCCCAGGAACAAAATGTTGCCCCAGGCAGAAGCCAATTTACAGACCCCTGTTGTGTCTATTTTGCCATTGGTGCCATAGCTAAAGTGTTATGTTTGTGTGTGTGTGTGTGCGCGCGCGCGTGCATGTATGTTTCCCTTCCTTACACCAAGGGGAACTTCCCAGATCAACTTCATGACTGAGCCACTCTTGTGCATTTCTTGGTTGCAGCACTTGTATTTTTTTCTACTATCCCCTTCCTGATTTTCACTTGGGAAGCCATTTGTTTTAAAGAAGCCAATTCCATCCCTGCTTCCAGGAATGAAGCTTTTGAACCTTCATTCAGTATATTCCCTTCCCCTAGCTGTAGAAATTGGCTTAATGTTGGACATATGCCTTTAGCCAATCGTAGAACATTTTCTGGAAATCCCAGAAGTGAGACACTCTCTCTTCCTCACAATATGAATGATGTAGCCTGAGGCCTCAAGGACCACTGAAACTCATCTCACAGCCATAAGGAAGAAACTGGGTCTTCAGTGACATCAGAACGGCAGGATCAAGCTTTACCTGAAAGCTACTCAATATTTTCCAATTACATGAGTGAATAAACTCCTTGTATTGTTTATGTCATCTGGAGTTGGGGTTTCTGTCATTTATAACTAGACACATACTAACCATCCTGGGGTGAATAGTGCCTCCTGCCCCCAGATTCACATCCATCCAGAACCTCAGACTGTAACCTTATTTGGAAAATAGGGTCTTTGCAGATGTATTTCGTTAAGGTGAGGTCATGCTGGATTAGGATGGGCCCTAAATCCAATGACTGGTGTCCTTATAAGAAGCCCACAGGAAGACACAGACATACACAGAAGAAGGCAAAAAGGAGTCAGAGGCAGAGATTGTAGCGATGATTCTACAAGACAAGGAACACCAAGGAGTGCTGGCAGCCAGCAGAAGCTGGGAGATAGCCATGGAACAGATTCTCCCTCAGAGCCTGCAGAAGGAGCCATCCATGTAGACATGGTGATTTTGGACCTCTAGCCTCCAGAACTGTGTGACACTATATTTTAAGCTACCTTATTTGTGGCATTTTTACTATGGCAGCTCAGGGAGATAAATCCACTAACTTGAGAAGTGGCTGTGGTTTATCCACCTGTCCTGACTTAGAAAGCCCCTTACAAATTTCCTCATGGAATCTTCTGGCTCTCTTCCTGGACATGAGCAGCCTTCATGCTCTGAAATAGCATTTCTAAAGTTTATGCATGGATTGCTTTTCCCACGGACATGAAATGGCATCTTGGCATCTACCTGGGGGTGCACAGCCCATCCCTGGGGAAGGAGGAACAGAGAAACTACTCTTTATCCATGGCAGGAAAACTCTCCAAAGCCTTGCTCTTCTCCTGGGAGAAGTCTGGTGGGAGGACCCTGGATCAAGGCAGGTGGGGTGTTACTCGAGTTTGCTCGAGTCTACAGCCCAGGATGGAGAGCGTCCAAGGACACAGCCAGAGAGACAATTGACTTGTAAACTCAGAGGGCAAAGGAAAGGCATGATGGCAGAAGGTGCAGAGAGGTGGTTCTGGTTTGCTAATGCTGCCGTTATGAAAAATACCAGAAATGGATTGGCTTTTACAAAGAGGGTTTATTTGGTTACAAATTTACAGTCTGAAGGCCATGAAAATGTCCAAATTAAGGCATCAACTTGAATATACCTTCATCGAAGGAAGGCCAATGGCATCCAGAAAACCTGTTAGCTGGGAAGGCATTTGGCTGGCACCTGCTGATCCCGGGTTGTGTTCTAGCTCCTCTCTCATCTTCTGTGTGTTCTTCAAAATGTTGCTCTTGGAGCATTCTGCCCTCTCAGCTTCTCTGGAGCAAAAACTGGGCTAGCATCTCCAAAGTGTCAGCAAAAGTCTGCTTTCAGCAGCCATCTCCAAAATATCTCATTGCTCTCCAAAATGACATTCTCAGCTGCTCTGAGGTCCTTCTGTTTGTGAGCTCTATTAAAGGACTCCAGCGATTAAATCAAGACCCACTCTGAATGGGCGGACTCCATATCTCCATGGAAATAATTCAATCAAACAGTTCACCCTCAGTTGACTGAGTCACATCTCCATTCTAGCACACAGTCAGAGGACTCCACATTAATCAATAGTAATACCTAATACATCTGCCCCCACAAGATTGCATTAAAGAACATGGTGTCTTGGGGGACATAATATATGCAAACCAGCACAAAGGGCTTCAGACACAGGCAAAATGAGGTGTGGGGGGTGGCCCTGCACCCATGGGTGCAGAACATGCACTAGGTCATCTCCCAAACAAAGAGCCTGTTATCTGTCTTGGAGCCAAGGCTCAAAGCAGCCCTATCAGGCTGGGCATTCACTAATCCTGCAAATGTTATCGAGCACCTACAGAACAGAGTGCTGGGAACTGTCCCAGACACTGAGTTGAAGATACATATGCCCCATAATGCACTTGCCCTCATCTTCTTGTGTCCATCAAGTGAGACAAACAATTAAAAGAGCAATTGCCGTCTAGTACAACTTCCAGTCTAGAGGAGGTTTAAGATGTTGTGGGGGGATATAATGAGAGAAACCAACCAGACTTGGATTCAGGGGCAACTTCCTGCAGGAAATGAAATTTATGCTGAAAATTGAAGGATGAGACCTTGGTCCCAGGACGAGCAGGAGGGAAAATGCTTCAAACAGAGGGAAGGACATTTGTCAGGAGACAAGAAGGATTGGGCAAACTTCTAGGAACAGGAAGGAGTCTGGTGAAGCATGACGGGAAGTGCAGCTGCCGAGACAAATGGGCCAGATCTCCCGGGGCCTTGTCCGTCCAGCAGGGCGTTTGCATTTATTCCAAAGGCAACTTTTAACAGGCGGGTGGAATGACACGATTGCATTTGCCTTTTAGTGGGCACCCATATTTTGTTCCAAGCACATCTCTAAACTGTTTTTCAGAGGTCTTCTTTGGGGGAGTAAAGGGAAGGGGGTACATATTTTCCTCCAAACCCATGTGTAACAGAGGAGGAGAGCAAGCAGTGGGTTGCGGATGCATTTGCACTTCAACCCTTTTGTCACAGCTGTTTGATGTTCAAGAAGCCCTTGGAATACTTTCAAAAAATCTTTTCAACTCTGTTTTCCTTCGGGGTAGGAAGCCTTGTTCTCAGCATGTGATTGGATTGCAAAACCCAGCACCTTCCAGACTTTACTGGGAAGCCAAGATGGGGCACCCAGATCTACCAGATGACCTGCCCCACTCTTAGAATCCTCTGTTGCCCAGACAGGAAAGCTTTGGCTCACCTGGAAGCGTCAGTAACTTTTGCTTGTGGCACTATCAGAATTTAAGAGGGACATACCCAGGATGTTACCAGATTCAGAAGGGGAAGATATGCACTGAGTCTGATGAGCACAATTTTGCATTTGGCCATCCTTTTATGGGCCAAGACAGATAACAAAGAATGGGAGGAAAGGATTTTTTTTTTTTTACTGTGGCAAAATATTTATAACATATTTTTTCCATTTGAATCATTTTAAGTGTACAATCCCATGGCAATAATTATATTCACAATATTGTGTAATTATCACCTTTATCTACATCCAAAATTTTTCATCACCCCAAACAGAAACTCTGTACCCTTCAAGCAATAACTCCCCAATCCCCCCTGCCCCCAGCCTCTGGTAAACCTCTATCTACTTTCTATGAATTTGCCTATTCTATATATTTCATATAAGGAGAATCATATATATAATATCTGCCCTTCTGTGTCTGACTTATTTCACTCAACATGATGTCTTCATGGTTCCTCCATGTTGTATTATGGATCAGAACTTCATTCCATATCCTGGAATGAATAATATTCCATTGTGTGTGTATACCACATTTTGTTTATCCATTTTTCTGTTAATGGACACTTGGATTGTTTCCACCTTTCGACTATTGTGAATAATGCAGCTATGAATATTGGCGTATAGGTATCTATTCGAGTCCCTGCTTTCAATTCTTTTGGATATATAGCTAGGAGAATTGTTGGGTCATATGGTAATTCTTTGTTTAACTTTTTGAGGAACCAGGAATGGTTTGTAATTTTCTTTAGTTTGCCTCCCTGGCATTTCTTCCGTTTTCCTTCTTGGTGTGAATCATCATCATCATCGTCATCATCATCGTCATCCTCATAATCATCATCATCATCATCAGAGAAAGTTGTTAATAAGAATAATAATCAACAGCAGTGATGACAAAAATGGCTGCCACTCATTGAGTTTATAGTGTGCTGGGCACTGGGCTAAGTGCCTTAAATCAATTATCTCATGTAATCCTTACAGTAACCTTGTGAGACAGATAACATTATTGTCCCTATTTTACAGGTGAGAAAATTGAGGCCCAGCAGCTAAAACTGCTGAGAGGGTTTGAACTCAGGCCATCTGGCTCTAATGTCCACAGCACAGTTGACTCCAGGGAAGTCAGTTCCTCATGTATTATTAGGAAGTCAGTCCCAGGCCTCCGGTTCTTAGTTTCTTGATGCCCAGCATAGTGTAGGGCTCTGTCTGCGTCCTCAAGCATTTCTCCCTGATGCAATCCCTGGTGGAGCCACAGGGCTGAGCCAAGAGAGGCTCGATCACCTGGGCCAAGTTTTCATTAAAATGTGTGTGTGTTTTGGGGGCTTAATGATTATTTTCAGTCCTGGTTCCTGCTTATTTGGTTTGGGTTTTGCACGATTAATTAGGAGCCTAAATTAATGAGAAGGGAAACACGTGTCCAGCTGGTCCTCCCAGATGTTCCTGGAAACAAACTCTCCAATTTGCACAGCATGACAGTGTAAACATGACTTGGGGAAGTCGCTCCGAGCCTGGTTCAGTACCCAACACTCCTGGCTGGGAGGAGCCTGGCCTTGCTGGAGAGTCTGTGGCTTTCCCAGGTTTGAAATAATGTCTCAAAAGTGCTTGCTGATCCTGTTCTCCTTGGCTTCACAATGGGCCGGCCATACCCAGGCTTCCTCACCTGATCCCGGATAAGAAGGGGAAATGAAAGCCTAAACTCAGAGCAGGAGACAGAAAAAGAGGGAGACAAGGCAAGAAAAGAGGCTTCCAAATAAAGATGATGAGCTCTCCAAAACTTCAGTGGCTGTCTGCCTTTCATCTGCACCCACCCCAGTCCAGTTTTCTTTCATATCCTATGCTCGATGTTCCTTTTGTCTTCATGATGAGAACAGACTGATTGATCTGTTCCAGTTTCATCTTGTTTGGGGTGGTGACTGAATTAAAATAAATCAGGGTCCATCAGGGTCCATCAGGGTCACCGAGGATGTCTCTCCAAGATGGAGTCAAACCCTCCCCTTCTGGCGTCCACTTGCAGGAACTATGGGAGAATGCACCCATATCAGCGTGGGCAATTCCTAGCAAGTCCACAGAAGATCAGGGAGCTTTATACTGTCTCTTCTCTCAATGCACTGGGCACCTACTCTGTGTCAGGTGCTGGAGTTGTGGAGCGAACAAGGTAGGTATGAGCTCTGTCCTTAAGGAGCTTATGATCTAGCTGTTCTAGCTACACAAATCACAAACTTCACTACGGCTATTAACCCAGTCAAGAAGCTGCCCTGTGCCCTCCGTACACAAGCTGCTTGGAGGAGTGAGTGAGTTAAGATTACCTCTGTAAACAAGCCCACCATTCCCTTACCTCCCTACCCCCCACTACAAGCCCCTTATTCTAGTTGGATCATTGGCTTCTTATCATCGTTCTACACGGCATTCATTTATGCATTCATTCAACAAATATTAGCGATGCCGTCCCAGTCCCTGCTCTAGCTTCTGAGGATACCACAATAAACAAGACACAGAAGGTTCCTGCCCTTAAGGAGCTTGCATTCCAGTGGAGGTCAGAGAATAAACAAGCAAATTGCAAACCCCCACCCCAAAAGGGTCCATCCTGGCCCTGTTTTATTTTTATCCTTAACATTCGTCACAATCTAATACAATATATAATTTACTATTTTTTCCTGTGTGCCGATATCCTCTCACCAGATTATAAGCTCCATTTTATTGATTTTATTGTTGTCACCCTGAGCCTAGAATAGTACCTGACATGTAGCAATCATCCACATGTGTAAAGCAAATGAAAGTTAAAAAAAAAAAAAATTTAAAGGACAATTTTTATTGTGGTAAATACTTTAAAGGAAAGAAACAATATTCTGTTATGAAAAGTAACTTACAGAGAAAGAAAAGATAAAGCAAATGGGGGTGTGTTATTTTAAAGTAGATGAACAGAGAAGTGTTCTTTTTTATAAGGTGACATTTGAACTGATACCTGAAGGTCAAGAAGGAGATCTCCATGGAACCCTGGAGGGTAATTATTCCAGGCAGAGGAAACAGCAAATGGAAAGACCCAAAGGCAGGAAAAATCTTCATTTGCTGGAAGAACAGAACCAAACCCAGCGTGGGTGAAATGCAGTGAGTGAGGGAGAGAGTTATCAGGTGAGAGCAGAAAGATCAGCAGAGACCAAATCATGTTGGACTCCATAGTCTGTGTAAGAAAACTGCATTGAATTCTAAGCGTGATGGGAAGCCACTTCAGTTGTATTTTTTTAAACAACTTCATTGAAGTTTAATTAACAGGCAACAAACTGCACCTATTTAAAGTGTGCAAGGGGATACACTTTGACGTAGTGAAACTATCTCCATAATCAAGAAAATGAGTATTTCCATCACCCCTGACCCTTTGAAGTTCCTCCCTCTGCTTTTATGGCTCCCCCATGTCCCCACATCCTCAGGCACCCACTGTTCTGCTTTCCATCACTAAAGTTAGCTTGCATTTTCCAGAATGTTATACAGAATCATATAGCATATGCTCTCCCTGTCTTTTTTCACTCAACAATGTTGGAGCATGTACCAATAATTATTTCTGTTTCTTGATGAATAGTATTCTGTTGTATGGAGATACCACAATTTTTTATCTATTCACGCAGTGATGGGCATTTGGATTTTATCCAGCTTTGAACTATTACAAATAAAGCTGTGATGAACACTCACGTTAAAGTCATTGTGTGCACGTGAGCATTCATTTCTCTGACATAAATATCTACATGTGACTAGGTCATATAGTGTATGTATGTTATCATTTTTAAGAACCCACCAAACTGTTTTCCAAAATGCTTTTACCATTTTGCATTTCCACCAATAGTGACTGAGCATCCCAATTCCTTCACATCCTCACTTCATATGTTCAGTCCTTAAATTTAGCCTTTCTAATAGGTGTGGAGTAGCATCTGGTAGTTCTTTTAAATGGCATTTCCCAAATGTCTAATCATGTTAAGTATCTTTTCATGTGTTTATTTGCCACCCGTAGATCTTCTTTGCTTATATGTCTATTCAAGTCTTTTGCCCATTTTTTATTGGATTGTTTGTTTTTATTTTCTTATTATTGAGTTTTAAGTGTATATATGCACGTGTGTGTGTGTGTCCTGGATACAAGTCCTTTTGCAGATATGCACTTTGCAAGTACTTGCTCCCACTCTATAGTTTGTTTTTTCATTCTCTTAAAAATGTCTTTTGAAAGGCAGAAGTTTTAATTTTTTATGAAACACAACTTATTTTACAAAGCATGATTTTCATGTCAAATCTAAGAAATCCTTACCTAACCTTAGGTCATAAAGATTTTCTCCTATGTTTTCGTCTACAAATTTTATAGCTTTAGGTTTCACATCTAAGTCTAGGATGCACATAGAGTTCACTTTTATACAGTGTGGGGTGTGGACCAGAGTTCAGTTTTTTGATTATAAATGTGCAATTATTCCAGCACCATTTGTTTAAAAGACTATCCTTCTTTCACTGAAATGCCTTTGTCAAAATTCAGTTGTTCTGTATGTATTTCCTATTTCTGAACACTTTGTTCTGATCCATTGAGCCATTTGTCTGTCTTTATACCAACACCACAGTGTTTTGATTATAGTAGCTTTTGACAGTACAGAATTTGATGTCCTAGAATCAGGTAGTGTTAGTCGTCCAACTTTGTTATTTTTTTTACTTTTTTTTGGCTAGTCCAGGTCCTTTGCATTTTCATATGAATTTTTAAATGAGCTTGTCAATTTCTCAAAAAAAAGAAAAGCCTGCTGGCGTTTTGATTGGTGTCTCATTAAATCTAAACCTGTAGATCAACTTGAGGACACTACTGAGACCTCTGACCCTGAGCATGGCATTCCTCTCCATTTATTTAGATCTTCTTTAATTTCTTTCAAGGATGTTTTGTATTTTCCAGTGTACAGGTCTTTAACATCTTATGTCAAATTTAACATTGAAGTATTTTAAAGAGGCAATTGACATGGTCTAAAGTAAGAAGAAAGGACTGGAAGGAGATCAGAATGGGAACTGGGAGACCAATTAGGGGACAACAACAGCGTCCGGGCAAGATATGTTGGGGGCTTGAACCAGGATGATGGTGGCAAAGATGGGATTTAATTTGGGGGAACCATATGAGGTTGCCAATATTATAGCCTCTTTGACCTACAAAATGGCAGTTCCTTATGGTTCAAGCTAATATTTTGGAAAAGTCAGGACTTACCGATGGATTATAGGCAGGGAACTAAGGAAAGGAAGGACTCAAGCATGCCTTTTGGTGCTTAGCTCAAGCAACTGAGTGGACGAATGATGCCATTTCCTCAGCCTGCAAAAACTGGGAGTGGAAAGGAGCATGTAGCCCCATGCTCCATGCCCTTCTCTTTATTCCCAATTCTCTCTTTCTCTCCTCATCTTTAGCTTTTCAGGGAACACAATTATCACAGGACTACATGTTTACTGTTAAACATGCATCTTTCCCAGCCAGCTCCCCATTTGACGTTTTAATGACTTTTGCTGGCTTAGCTTTCCGTGGGCAGGGCATACAGAAAGAACATGTTTCTGTGCATGGTTTCAGATTCACGCATACTCCCTTAATTTTAATGCCATAGTAACATGCCCTGAACTTTTTATTTCCTTGGGCCCAGCCCTCATCTGGAAGGGTTCTGGGCCACATTTTCAAGCAATTTGGTTCTGATCATCATGAGGCTCCTGCATTTATGGAGGGAAGGCTAAGAACGCATGCTTGGGTTTATATTCAAATTACTACCCTAAATGACTCCACGGGGGGTTCCTTTTAGGGGTCACTGAGAGCCAGAGTGGAATGTTTTTCCTTCTTCACTTTATCCCAGACCTGGGGGTGCGAGGACCATAAAGGCAGGTAATGTGTTTTATAGTCAGCTTCTCTAGATTCATTTTTCCACCTCCATCCCCACCCACAAATGATACCCATGAAATTCCACAGAGCTGACTGGAGACTCACTTTGTACAGCCCTGTTTGTATAAAGGCCAAGAGGTTTGGGTAGCTAAGTGACATATCAGGGGGCACCTGAGAGACGTGACACTCCCCATTTGTGCCTCAGCCAGTCATGAGTGATTGCTCTGAAGCCCAGTGAAGAAGTCCAGTGTGAAAAGGGCTACTGAAATGGTAGTGAGGTCCCCATCACTGGAGGTGTCCAAGCAGTGCTTGATAGAGGTGTTAGAGTTGGAGATTTTGTGCAGCTAGCAGGGAGTTGAACTATATAGCCCTATAATTTTCCTTATAATACAGACTTTTTATGAACTAAGATATTCCTTCACTGTTTCAACAGATATTTATTTACCCCCTACCATGGGCTGGAGATTGTACCCTGAGGATACATCAGTGAATAAGGTGGACCTGGGCTGTGCCCTCTGGAAACTTATAGTCCAGAGAGGGTGACAAACAATCCATAAGCAATTTACGAGATGATGACAAAAATTGTGGCAATCGTGTGTTGGGCCAAGTGCCTTGCTGGCATTTTGCATGGGTTATCTCAAAGACATGACCTTAAGAGGTCAAACTCTATTTTACCAATGATAAATGCAGGCTCCAAATGGGTTGCATAAATTGTCCAAACTTACCCTGTTGCCATCTGCTGAAGCTGGGGTGGCAGCCCAGACTTCCGGGTCTCCAGGGTCCATGAACTGAATTATCCACCTGGTTAAGATTCTTACAAGACCAAGTTCGTGCTAAGTCCTGAAAGCCATGGTCTCCCCCACTCACCCTACCCCCACTCTCACCTCCAGAAAGGTAAACAGTACAGGTTCCTTCTCCCTCTCCCCTCACCAAACATACTAGTCCTTGGAGGCCTCCAAATAAAGTCTCTCAGCTTAGCAATTAAGTTTGCCAGCTTAAATAAAGGTATAGTAATATGATTTTACTTAAAACTTGAGGCTTGATACTTGCCAGAACTCCCACTGTCTTTCAGAAAGTGAAGGTAGGAAAGTCAAGGCAGGAGGGCTTGTGACCCCCCTGCTACAATGTGCTCAGCCCTGGAAGGGGGGAGGGTTGGGCAGCCTGAGTGTGGTGAGGAAGTAAAATAAAAGGCTACCAACTCTTGATGTACATACAGTCTAATTGCAGAGACAAAAAAAAAAAAAAAAAAGAGATGGGCAGCAGGTGAGCAACAGAGTACTAAGGGAAGGACCAAGACATGGGTTCCATGAGACGCATGTTTCAAACCCTGCGTCCTGCTCTGTGTCTTTGGATAAGTCCCTTTCCCTCTCTGAGTCTCAAGTTCTTCACCTTTAACAGTGCTGTCCAATAGGACTTTCTATGGTGATGGAAATATTCTATGTCCACAGTGTCCAAGACAGTAGACACTAGCCACATGTGGCTTTTGAGCTCATGAAATGTGGTTAGTGTGACTGAGATCTGAATTTTTAATTTTGCGTAATTTTATTTTAAAATTTAGATAGCCACATGTGGCTAGTGGTTAGTATATTGGGTAGCATAGACCTAGATATTTTGGAGTTAGGAGACTTCTTCTTTTCCACATAATATATTGAAATGTGCATTTTGGAGACAGAGCACTGTGGCCATGTCCCAGCTTTAACATGTCCATTTGTGAAACCCTGGACAAACCTCTTAACCTCTCAGTGCCTCAGTTGCCTCAACTGGCACCTAACTCTCTGGGTCATTGTAAAAACTAAATGGGAAAAATAAATAGATGGGAACTGCTTGGAACAGTGTCTGGCACTTCATAAATGCTCCGCAAATGTAACTGCTTTTTAAAAATTATTATTATTACTGTTATTATTAATGGGTCTTGGCCTTACTCAGCCTCCTAGAAGCAGGCCTTGTCCGGCTAACACCTCCCTCTTCACCAGGTAGGCAACAGTAACTTCTAAAAGTCATCGTCCTGATCTCAGTTGCCCAAATGGAATGATGAGGGGTGAGAGCCCCAAGTCTATGGGGACCCTCTGTATGTCCACAATGTTTCCCATTCTAACAAGTATTGAGTGTCCTCCTTTCTAGCACCTGAGAAAACATGAAGAGAGTTGGACATCTTTATGGCATCACCACTCCAGAGTCTTTTGCCAAAGTGATTAAGATTGTTCTTGGGCTGAAATGATAAGTGCAAATCAACAGGACAATGATCAGGTGAGACATTCAGGTATGTTCATCTGTAAGTTATTTGTTTTAAGGCTGTTGAAAAATTCAGATGGGCCTGAAAACAGCCCAGAATTTCCTTCTTTTTCTTTCTTTATTTCCAATCCACTCAAGAAGGGAAAAAAGCCTGCAAGTATGGAAATCTGTTCTTAAATTGCTTTGGCTTCAATTCACTTTGATTGTTACCACGGATTTCTGTTTGTGGGAAACTCTCTACAGTGTGTCACTGATATTATCAACTCAATGTGTAACCATGGGCAAGTGTCCTCTTCTTTAGGCTTCACTTTCCCCATGAATACAACAGGGATTTGAACCGTTTTGGGGGTGGAGGAGTGTCCTTTGAAGGGCTTTTCTCTTTGAAGAGTCTAAGTTTGAACAATACCCTTTCTTTTCAGACTGAAAATATGACAGGGTCACGAGAAACTCATCATTTTAAACACCATTTCCACTCTCCAGACCTAGAAACGCAGAAGGCATCAATCATGAGTTGGAAGCTCAAATGCCTCCAGGGGCCCCACAGGGAATATAAATTAGTGAATTGGGCTGGGTAGGGTTCATGGTGAACTGGAGAACCTACACCCTGTCTAAAGGAGGCCATTGCTACATCTCCAGCTAATTGTTACCACATGGGAATGTGGGCATCTTGTTGACAGATGTCAACATTTTCAAGAAAAACCAGAAATCTGAATTTTAAAAATAAAAACTTCCAATTTTAAATGTTGGCTCAAAAAAAATTAGTACTCTGTGGACTAAGCAAAGAATATATGTAGGCTGAACTCCATCCTTACCGCCATTCCTCCAGCATCAGGTGTAGATGGTTGAGCCAAAAGGGCCTGAGTCCAAAGCAGACTTTGGAAGGCAGCTTTTAGAATAAATCTCAGGTATCAGTTCTCTTAGTATGACTCTTTCTGCTAAAAACCAATCCAATAACCTTCAATCAAAAACAGTAAAGTCCAACCTAGGCTGAAAATCAAATGCAAACAAGATCCCTACTGACTTCAGGGAGTTGGCTTGCAGAGCCTGGAATTGAACTTCATCCATTTTCCAGGTAACGGCACCCAAAATCTCCTGGATTGTTGTGAATTCCTAGGCAACAAAGCAATCAAGACGCTCCCATTGCTGAGTCATAGAATCACTCTCAGACTTGTTAGGAAACAAACGTCCAAGGTGATGGTCAATTCCCATCTCAACCATCCTGGAAATGGTGGAAGTCAGCTCCCCTTTTATCCCCTATATTAGCAGCCTTTCTGTGTCCTTCCAGTATAAATCATAATCTATTATTTAAAAACGTATTTTTGTCTCCTTGTTTATTATCCACATCCTCCACCCCACTAACTCCACGAAAGTAGGGACTCTGCCTGCCCAGTTCATACCCATTTCCCCCATGCCTAGAACACTGGGGTTCCATTTACATTTGTTAAATAATAAGTTAATGATGACTGTGACTATATTTGAGTGTCTACATGAATAAGGAGCTTATCACTTCCCAAAGCACTCTGCTATTTCTTTGGACATTTTGCCTAATAGAGAGCTCTTCTAAAACTGGTCTGAATCCAGATGATCTCTCTTAGCCCCAGTTTTTCCCTTTGGGCCACGCAGACTAAGACTAAATCCTCTTCTAACTCATAGGCTCCTAAAATCTGAAGACAGATATCATTTCCCTTTGAGTCCTTCTTTTTTCATTCAGGGAAAACAGTTTCATTCCTTCATTTTGACCTTTTAAAAGGGGAGGACAATGGGGTGAGAAGGGGAGTAGAGGGGTGAGAAGGAGATGGGAGGGGTCGATAAATCAGGAGAAGCCCTGAGCAGAGGACGCAGTTGACAGAGTTACTGACCCTCTTGCTTTCAATATTTATTTTAAAGCTAGATGGTTCAGTTTTTCAAAATGTGCATTTCTCAGTCACATTTGGATACACACATTGAAAAATAGGCCTGTGTCTTTGGACTCCACCACATTTCCATGTGAATGCAACAGAAGGATCCATTGGTTGAGTTAGAATGTCTTGGGCCCTGCCAACCTTGAGATTCTAGGACTCCATGAAGAACACTAAGTACTAGCACTGGTGTGTGTGTGCGTGTGTGTATGTGTGCGTTTGACTGTATAGATGGGCTTTTCTCTTAAATACATGTTTCTGAAAATGCTTTTTGAAGAGTCCAAAGCCAATGGCCCAGAGCAAAGGAGAAACGGGCCCGGGACTGCACGACCCACACCCTTTTGGTGTCCTGAAGAAAACGAATCTTTCTGGAGAACAGCGCTGTACTTTTCATTGCCTTCCATGCTTCCTGCTTAACTGACTTAGCCTGTCAGCTCTCTGATGGACTCTGGGTGGGGAGCAGATCAGGAGGCCCAGTGCAAGCTCTCCTGAAGCCAAAATGCCAGGTCTGAGTAACCAGCTGAAACCCACACGCTCCTCACTGAAACTTGGCAGTCGTAAGGTCCAGTGCTCTGGGAGGGAAACTTACAAAACATCAGAAAGTCAGAAGGAGAAGAAGGAATGAGCTTCTATATAAAGCAATGAAAATAACAGCAGTAATTCAACCTGACTGGAGACCATAGACACCAGATTATTAGGAAAGCTTTTAATTTCCTAAAATTATTTCTTGAACAAGAAGGAGTTGGATTATATTTAAATCAGTACAAGTCTTTTATATCGTAAGAGCCCATCTCAAATACTTTATTTTGAACAAACAGTACTATTTCAGGAAAACACGTTAGCCTGAAATAACCTCAACCAGCTGCTTTGAGATGCTAAAAGAGAGGTCACCTGACAGAATCAGTAAAGAAAGAGGGCAGACATTCAAAACAGATTCAGCCATTTTTCCTGAGGGTATGACTTTACAAGCGCACATTTTGAATACTGTTGTATACAAGCCTTTAAATGATTGGTTCAAACAGCAATATAATAAGTTATTACTGCTGGAGATCACAAAGAGTACTAGTGCATTGGAATAACATTTCCAATGACTGTATCATTCACATATTCAAAAAGTGCAGTATCTAGAACACAAAGAAGAACATGTTGTAATGGTGAAAGGACCAATCCATCAAGAAGACATAACAATTAAAAGCATATATGCACCTAACAACAGAGTCAAAATTTATGAAGCAAAAACTCACAGAATTAAAGGATAAGTGGACAATTCCACAATAATAGTTGGAGGCTTCAATACTCCGCTTTCTATAATGGATAGAACAACTAGACAGAAAATCAACAAGGAAATAGAAGACTTGAACAGCTCTATAAATTGCTAGACATAAACATCTATATACTACTCTACCCAACAACAACAGAATACACATTTTTCTCAAGTGCTCATGGAAAATTCTCCAGGGTAGACCATATGTTAAGGCACAAAACAAATCTCAATAAATTTAAAAGGACTGAAATCATACAGAGAATGTCCTCTGGCTGTGATAAAATCGATAACCAAAAAGAAATTTGATGAATTCATAAATATATGAAAATTAACTAACTAAACAATGTCCTAACCAAACAATGAGTTAACAAATCACAATGGAAATTACAAAATACTTTGTAATGAATGAAAGTGAAAACACAACATACCAAAACTTATGGGATGCAGCTAAAACAGTGCTTAAAGGGAAACATTGCTGCAAACACTTATATTGAAAAAAAAAAAAAATGATGTCAAATCAATAACCTAAACTTCCGCCTTGAGAAACTGAAAAGGAAGAAGAAAAGCAAGCTAAATCCAAAGTAAGAAGAAGGAAGGAAATAATAAAGATTAGAAAGGAAATAAATGAAATAGAGAATAGAAATTAATAGAGAAAATCAATGAACTTACAGAAAAAGTACAGTATCTATGCTTTTTGTAACACAGACAAGTTGATTCTAATATTTATATGGAAAGGCAAAGGAATTCAAATAGTGAAATGATTTTGAAAAAGAACAACATTAGAGGACTCACATTCCTTGTCCTCCAAGACTGGGCACAGGTGTAAGAGCTCCTGTGCAGCCATCTTTGATTCCTTCCTATCAGACTGATCATGTCTCCTCCATGTTACCATAGGGCACTCATTGCACTGTACTGTATGGCTGCATCTTGAGGAGGCAAATGGCATCTTTCCTTCTCATCCCTTGAGGATCCAGCAAAGTGCCCAAAACAGAAAAGATGGTTAATAAATGGTATTTTAAATGGATGGATGGACAGATGGGTGGGTGATAGATGGATGATGAATTCTGAATCCTATTACTTGTTTACAAATAGGTGAGGCAGTCTGTCTTCTTAGATTGTTACTACAGAAGGAACACTAAACTAGAAAACCAGGAGCCCCTCAGCTCTGCTAACCCTCCTATGTGACTTTAGCTGAATCGAGTCATTTCCTCTCTCTGGTCTTTAGTCCCATCTGGAAAAAGCAGTGAATTTTACTAGATGATCTCTGAAAGTCATCCAAGTATAGGTTTTCTTGTACTTGGTTAGAAGGATAGAAGCAGTTTCTTCCAGCTATGCCCAGAGAATCCAGAATTTGATGTAATGTGTTTTCTAAAAACCAAATTTAGTGGCTCTATCCATTAAATCCTTTAAAGTGGTTAAACCAGCTGAGTACCTAAACACAACACTTTGTCTCTCTCCAAAACCTTTTGTATAACTTAAACTCAGTACCCTTTAGCTCCTTTTGCAGAAAATTTACACAACACTCAATCAGCATTCACAACAGGTTTTTGGCAAGGAGAATTTGTCAGCTGCAACAATGTCACCCTATAAACTGGCCCCAAAATTCCATTTTCTATTACTGATGGGAAAGGGCATTGTGGACAGGAATTCATAGGATGTCTCTGGTTTGACAGAAAGCCATGTGGGTAAAAGAAAAGGACAAAGGAGGTCTCTTCTGGAATTTAAAATCGTATGTCCTCCTGTAAAACTTGGGAATTGATTCTGATTATACCATAGTAAAGAAAAGAACTGCTCAGGCTTTTTCTTTCCCCTCTATTTCAAAGATATTTTATTTCTCAGAGTTTTTTTAACACAGAAAAAAAAAAACAGTTTGGTCTAATTTCAGAATTTTAGCTTCTTTTCATTTCTGAGCAAGACACCACTCAATTTCTCATTCTGGTTCCAGCCACAAGAGGTTTGACAAGGACTTAATTATCAATATCCTTGCCTGGGCTAATATGGTGGGCCAGTGGTTTAAATCTAGTATTCGGTCTCAGAATCTTGAAATTATTTATCTATCTTTGCTGCAACATTGGTCAATTTTGCATTAGAACATTTTCCTGGGATCCAACCAAGGACCACAGAAGCTTCTCATTTTGCCATCTTAAGAATAATTTAGCCCTTTTTAGGAAAAGAAAAAAAGTCAGACTTTGGAGTAAGGGAACTGGCCACTTTTCCATTGGCTTCCTTGGACTCATCATTCCTAATTTGAGAAATGATAGCTAAAAACATCTGTAGCTTGAATCTGTTTTTTTTCCCAACCATGTTTGAACAATTATACACGTTGCTATCAGAAATTCTTATATATCACTTTTAAAAAATAAAATTTTCATGCAAAAAAATGTGATTTTGGTTTATCATTTATCCTAAATTGATTTCTTGCAGAGAAAAGATAAAACTGGACACTAGGTTGAAAAAGATGGAAGGGTTTCTTTCTCTGTCTTTTAAGGCAGCTCACTGAGAAGCCATTACAAATCAATGGAAATGCATTCAGCGAAGAGTACAGACCCATTAAAGCCTCTATACGTATTTCACTGACCACCTTGGGACGTATTTTCAGAATTTTAACTACTGCACACATTCCATGCCAGGGGCCTGAGAATTTAACTGGAGAGAGCGAGGTCCGCTCCCCAGTGCATTCACTCACCAGCGCTCTCACTGACCAACTGTGGGCTGGTGTACAGATTAAACAAGGGGAATTTAAATATCTGGCTTCCTGGGAAATAAAAGGTCAGCAGGTTTATTACTACCATCAAGCCTTGATTGTCCAGAATCACGGAAAGGAGCAGTGGCCTAGAAACTCCAAGCGGCACTGCCATTGCCTTCCCCACACTTTGGGACTCTCCCATTTTTTATCCCATTACTATCCTTTCTGCACCAGTCTCTTCCTCTGAGGACAAGTAGTCTGAGGATCATAAGAACTGATCCAAGAAAACTTTTTTGTTTTGAAGAGTCATCTCTGAGCAATATCTGGATGCATCTTAGTGTGTCATGAGGCCTTGTCAAATGGTGAGATGAGGGTCTGGCCTCAGCAGAGGTGGTGGGTGTGGTATGGAAGAGGGGATGGCGCCTGGCCATAGGCCCAGCACCTTAATCCCTTGGCCGCCATTTTGTCCCCCCTCCCCCCACAGGGCACAACTTCCAGGCCACTTCCCATGTAGGAAAAGGAAATGGTGATGATATTACTCCCATTATTGCCATTGCTTCCCACAGGAGGTTCAGCAATTTCTTGTCATGAGGACCCAAGCACCAAGGCCACTCCACCTATGATAGAAAGTGCAATCCCAGCAGCTAAAGGCAGATTTCATACAAAAATGCTTAATACCATAGAGATAGATGGATGGATGGATAGATAGATGGATAGATAGATAGATAGATAGATAGATAGATAGATAGATAGATAAAGATAGCTGAAAATGATGGATGGATGGATGAATGGGTGGAGAGAGGGAGATAATGGTAGAAAGGAAGGACAGAAGGAGGGAGGGAGGAAGGAAGGAAGGAAGGAAAGAATAAAAGGAGTTGAAGATTTATATTTTTCTGGCAATGCCTTTGGGATTACAGAGCATAAACCTTCTCCTATCCTGAAATTCTGCACTTGTCCCTTCAATAACACAGTCCTCCAATAAACATTTAGTAGACATCTGTGGTTTGTAATGTGAAATTCTGTGACTGCAGAGCACAGCTTCCCAAATCTTTCCAAGTATTTTAACCACCTGGAGAGCCTTTCAGATAGATCTGAAGATCTATCCCCAAAATAATCTTGCCTTGCCCACCCACTCCCTCTCTCTCTCTCCCTCCCTCCACTTTCTTTCTTTTTCTCTTTCTCTCTCTCTTTCTTTCTTTCTCTCTTTTCTTCTTCTTCCTCTTCTTTTTCTTCTCCTCCTCCTCCTTTTCCATCTCCTCTCCTCTCCTCTCCTTTCCTCCCCTCCCCTCCTCTCGCCTCCCCTTTCCTCTCTTCTCTTCTTTCCCTCTCAAGTTTCTGAGTTCCCTGGGTAATCTTGTTGGTCTAGTTACTTTGAGAACCTCTTCTGTAGGCCATGCAAAAGAAAACCAAGCCACGGGGACTTTTGTCCTAGGGAAATGCAAGTTTAATTGGATTCCCATTCTAACCCAAGTACTTCGGAGAAGAAATGCTGGAAAAAGACTGCACAATGACCTGGAACTGAACCCAAGATAACTACCTACTCACACGGAGATCTTGGCCAAGCCTCTTAAAGTGAGTTTTCTGCACTATAAAGTGGAGATATGAAGAGTCCTTATTCCATGGAGTAGTTGAATGGATGAAATGAAATGCTGCATGTAAAGCACTTAGCATAAGGTCTGGTACATAATGGAGTTTAAACAAAAGTTGGTGTTTGTTGTTGTTATTCTTATCATGGCCAAGTAGAGAGGTCAAGCCCTATTCAAGTGCTGTGAAAAATAATGGAAGGGAAGTAAGTTTAGGAACTTAGATTAGTCAAGGAAAATGTAATAGGAATAACAATAATAACAGTTGGGAGCTACTTACTCTGTACTAGGCTCTGTGCTTGAAGAGTTGTTTAGAGAAATAGGAGTTACCAGTCCCAAAAAGTCAGATCCTCTTTCCAATTCCCTGTGGTGGCCCTTCCTTAGTTATCTAAGTGGGAGCCAACCCAACCTCCACTCATACTGAGGATCCATGGCCAGAAGCCAAGAGCAGACCTTGATGAAACTGTGAAGTTATACTTGGCTTATCGTTTTTTGGTCCCTTTGGCCTAGCCCCTGATACCTCTCTTTCTTAACCATCCTTGAACCTTTTTCTCTCTCAGGCAAAAGCTGATAAACTCAGTCCCAGGGTGCTGCAGATGACATATGGCCCATAGAGAGACCACCCCCCACTGCCACCAGGAGATTTTCACTTTTTCTGAGAACTAGAAGCTTTAAACCAAGAATACCCATGGATCAGATGGTAGGGTATTTTTAGGGAGGCAGGCAAGCTGCGTCTCTTCTGAGACATGATCCCATCCACAGGAAGTGAGCAGTGCACCTCCCAGCTCCTGGTGTACAGCACTTCACAGTTTAGGAGGCCCTGTCATCCTGTATTCTCTTTGGTACTTCTGAGCAGTCTTGTGATGGAGACAGCACAGATGGAGCCAGTGGTAAGATCCAAAAGAGCCCAGAGGGATTATTAAATCCAGAATTCCCAAAGCTCAGGGTGCACACAGTACATGAGCTGATGAGAGCCCCCAGGTACAGTAATCCCTCACAGAGACTCACTGTCAACTCTAATCCTGTCCTTCTGATCAGCTGTCTCCATTGGATCCTACTGAGTCTCTATCCCCTCTCCAACACTTGCCCTTCTCCCTTTTTAACACTGAGAGTGAACTTACAACTCAGAATCTTTGCAAGCAAGAGCGTCTAGCTAGAATTTAATACCAGATTTTGGTCCTTTTAAATTTTATTTACTTTTCCTTTTACTTTCTATTTATGCCAAGTGCTACTGGTTTTCCATCTGTGGGGATACATAAAATTTCCTTATTTAAAAAATTATACAGTAAATTTAGTGAGTCAATTAAAAGGAAACTATTAAGTAAATAAATGGTGGTTCATAGATGTGACAAAAAATTGGAAAAATGGTATAAACACGTTTTAAGTCTAGAAAATCCTCAACAACCTGACCCATCATCCTATCAATAGAAAACTGAGGGCAAGTCCAAGGTCACTTACTTGTTGGTAACAGAACACACCCAGAGCTCACGCCCTCCATGTGGCCAGCTTGTTAGCAGCTGGAGAATTTTGGTGTCCAGCCCCTGGTGAGCAGGATGAGACTTCAGTGAGGGGACACAAGGGGCAAAAGGAAAAGGCCCAGAACTCTAGGGTTTTGCTGTCCTCCTGCCCTGAGCTTTGTCTCCAAAGCAGAATTAAGGCTGCAGAAAAGACCCTTAGTGTGGGCTCTTTGTTGATCAGATTTCAGACACCCCAGGCCTGAAAACCTGAGAAAATGATTAGACCCAGATTGTCTTCCAGAAACGCATCCAGCTCCCCCAACAGGCTCAGAATTTCAAGAGAACTGCTTTGGGTGCCTCCAACCAGGGCAAGGACAAGCTTTAAAACATATATTAAGAAAAAAACATGTTTGCATTGGTCTCCTGTGAAAACCTGAAAATAAATTTGGGTTTTTTTAAATGTTTTGTTTTTAAGAATTTAAAAGGTTAAAGATAGGGAACTTTTGTTTCTAAGAAGATGGAGCAGACATACTTTTTCCTATTCTTCTCACTAAGTCCAACTAAAACCCTAGAATATTATCTATAAAACAAATACAAGAAGATTCTGTGAAAAGTGAAGAGAAGAAGGAGATGGGCCAAGTACCTCCAGACACCAGGAATGTCAGAGCAGTGGGTTCCCTGAGCTGCCTTTTTTTTGTGTGTCATATACTCTAGATGTGGAGCTAAAGAAGCCAGCAACCCAGAAACATCAACAGGCACAGAGAAAAAAGCCCCATCAAACATCTGCTCTCTTAGCCAAAGGACCAAGGAAGAGGCAACCTAGCAAGACAGAAAACTTTCAAACAATAACCACTCTACATCAAACACCACAGAAAACAAACAAACAAACCAAAAAACTGTGGTACCACCCACACAATGCAATGTCAGAGTGGGGGGCTTAGACCACAAAAGGGCAACAGGAAGGATCCTTGTGGAATTGTTCTGAATTTTGACTGCATCGAAGTCAATATCCTGGCTCTGATATTGTACTCTAGTTTTTCAAGATGTTAGTGTTAGGGGAAACTGGATAAAGGGTACATGGCTCTCACTGTGTTATTTCTTACAATTGCATGTAAATCTATAATCTTCTCAAATAAAAAATTTAGTTTTTTAAAAAAATTGTTAGGGATGAAAAGGCAGAACCCATGGGAAAGGTCTGTAACGAATGGTGGTGAGGGTAGCACAGCATTTTATGATTAATCCCACTGATCGGTATGTTTGGGAGCGGCTGAGATGGGAAAGATCACGTGCCAGTTTGAATGTATAATGTCCTCCAAAATGCCATTATCTTTAATGTAATCTTGTGTGGGCAGACATATCAGTGTTGATTAGATTGCAATTCTTTGAGTGTTTCCATGGAGATGCGCCCCACCTGGCTGTGGGTGATAACTCTGATTAGATAGTTTCCATGGAGGTGTGGCCCCACCCATTCAGCATGGGTCTTGTTTAGTTTACTGGCACTATATAAGCTCAGACAGATGGAGTGAGCTTGCTACAGCCAAGAGGGACACTTTGAAGAACGCACAGAAGCTGAGAGACAGATATTTTGAAGACTGCCATTGGAAGCTGATGCAGACATTTCAGAGAACGCCATTCTGAAACCCAACCAGGGAGTAAGCAGACGCCAGCCACGTGCCTTCACAGCTAATGGAGGTTTTCCGGACGCCATTGACCATCCTCCAGTGAAGGTACCCAATTGTCAATGTGTTACCTTGGACACTTTGTGGCCTTAAGACTGTAACTGTGTAACCAAATAAACCCCCTTTATAAAAGCCGATCCATTTCTGGTGTTTTGCTTAATGGCAGCATTAGCAAACCAGAACAGATAATTTTGTATATGTTTCCACAATTTAAAAAAAATAATAAAAGTAAAAAAAGACAGAGCTTAAAGAGACAATAAAAACTAAAGGCAATATATGATCCTGGACTAGATCTAAAAATGGAAGAGAACATGCCTAAAATGATAGTAGTGGGACATATGAAAAAATTAGAATGTAGACTGAAAGCTTAAATTGTTTGAACTTGATAGCTGCACTTAAGGTGGTTACATAAGAGAATATCCTTGTTCCTAGGAAACATACGTGGAAGTATTAAGTGTTCAAGGAACACGATGTATGCAATCTACTCTCAAATGTTTAGATAATAGATAGATAGACAGATAGAAAGATAGATAAGATAGATGATAGATGGATGATAGGTAAAAAGAAAGATGGATAGATAGAATGATACAGCAATTGTAGCAAAATGTTAAAAGTTGTGGATCTGGGTTTCTGGCAGTGGGGAGGTATGCTGTATGGAATTTGTTATTATTTTTCTAACTTCCCATAAGTTTGAAATTATTTCAAAATTAAAAAGTTCTTTTTCTTAAGGTAGGACTCAGTGTCTCAGTCTGGGTCCTAGCACCTTAAGCAGATGGCAGAGTTAAGAAAGATAGAAAGATTGGCACTTGAGGGGCAGCAGACACGGGGCCACACCTTTCAACATGGATTTTTCTCTGGTTGTAGAAAACCAAGAGAAAGGTGGAGGCCTCGTTCGGGCTGCCTTTGTTTTTCTACTTTTGAGTCTCTGCAATTGGTTCCACTTGGCCTGAGGTTTTCAGGCACTATATGATAAAAGATCCAAGCAGGTATTTTTATTAGCATGTGTCTAGTGATTTCTCCCAGCCTCTTTGGCACCAGGGCACATCAGAGTAGATTATAAATACATGTGCCACTTTCCACTAGGTCAAGGATAAACATGCCTGGGCCTTAGTGTCCCAAAGACCAAGGTTGCTTTAGCACCCCCAGAGTCCTATTTAAATCATCCTAAATCCAATGGTACTTTGAAATATTATTTTTCCTACCATCTACTCTCATCCCACTTCCAGGGCAAACCTGGATCTAAGCTGAATGAGGAAGATGCTTCCTGATTTTCCCAAGAGCCTTGCAGAGAAACTTCTCAGGTCCACCTGGCTCAATTGCTGGACCATGGGAAATAACATATAGGCATGTGTATGTGAACTAAAAGAACCAAGATGGGGCATCATTTTGTATCAGCAAAGATCCTTACCAGAGTGAACAGTTACCAGACTGCACTGGACTAATCTCCAACAGTGACTCCATGAGGCAGAGATCAACAATAGCCATATTATACTGCTGAAACTCATTTCTTTCTCTTGGGTGTTTGGAGGAGAGATGACTCCCATGGATTAAAGCAGGATTTCTCAACTTTGGCACTGCAGACATTTTGAGCCAAGTAACTCTCTTTTGAGCAAGACTGGGCATTGTAGGGATGTTTAGACCCCTCTCTGGCACACCCCCGCTTCCTATTAGCCAACCCCATCCGCCTACCCCCATAATGACCAAATATGTCAGCCATTGCCAAATGTCCTCTGGGGGCAAAGTTGCCCCTGGTTGAAAACCACTGGGTTAAAGTAATCCCACAAGGTTTTTGAACAATTTAAAGAGAGTAGAAGAATTCTCAAGACGGAAATATTGGATACCTCGGTCTAGGGGATGCAGGAGCTTAAGAAAAGCAAAAGCTTAGACAACAGGGCTTTCTGGATATGAATATAAAGGGCCTGGCATATAGTTAAATGCTTAATAACATTTTAATTTTTTTGTCATGCTCTTGCTCTTTGGCATGCCCATTTCTTGCCAGCGCTTTTAAAATCATTGCCTATGTGCATATGCTCATTTCAAAAGTAGAAACAAGTGTTGGAAGGGAGAAGTAGACATGGCATTCAAGTAAAGCCTTTTCTTAGACACAATGGTACAGAAGACAAGTCTAGGGTGGGCATCCCGGCTTCTCTTGCTTTTGTTGGCTCAGTAGTGCTTCCCTCCTTCTGGAAAGAGTCTCCACCTTTCCTTTAGGCATTTGCTCCTCTTTCTCGCCAAACGGTTCTGGTGGAAGTGAAAGTTAATACACCCACTCAGTCTCAGCCACAGGGTGAGAACAGGACCCAACAAGGCCAAGTAAAGATTCTTTCCTGGGAGTTAGATTCCTAAGTGGAGGTGCTCAGCGGCAGCCTGATGATGACCTTGAGAAAGTCAGGTCATGACTTCCTGCTTTTCTGCCATTATCAGAGATGCCTTGGATCCTGCCAGTAGCACCTTCAACAATTCCTTTTTCTTGCTTAAGTTAGTGAACATGCGTCTCTATTATTTGCAACCAAAGAACCTCACAACAGATTCTCTAACACCCAAAGAGTGGCACTGGTTGGACTAGCTTTCCACAACAGGAACATCTTAAAATTCAAATTACACTGAACCAATTAGAAATGTGTTAAAGGCCAATGAAAGATACAGTGGAAATAAATCAGTAAATTGTAAGAGAACTTGGGGGAGTATAGTTTATGTGCAAAATAGAAAAAATTAAAACAATATTGTCAGCACTGGACAAGGGTACTATACATTCTACATAAATAATTATCAGCAGATCATTCCAACCTTGGTTGGGCAGATGGGGTGCAGTGTGGTTCTTATATTAGGAAGTAGAGTTTGTTGATATATACAGAAGAGTTGCATCATTGCAGGAATTCACTTTTCTCACATCCATTTAATCAAGCTTGGCAGAGATATAGGAGACAGAGAAGGAAGGAAGAAGAGAGGCAAAAAGAGAAATTGCAGTAGGACAGGACACCCCAGAGGTAGTGTGGCGTGGCTTTAGGGACCCCCTGCTCCCTCCATCAGCCTCAGTTTCTTTGTGCCTCCTATGCTGTGAGCATCTTGTGCCAGCAAATGTGATTTTATTTTCTTTTTCACACATGGCCCCTAAACTATGTCATCTAGTGTCCAGTTGACGGACATCATTCTCTTCCAGCTCTAGAAGACATTCTAACGGGGTTGGACTCACTGAGAAGATGATAAAGAGTAACTGAAAGGTTTTGGTTTGAAGCCATCTGAGATTCTTTTTTAATGCTTTACAGACTGAATCAGTGTCAGGCCTCATTTGTCCTGGTGTGGCAGCCAGCTTGACAGCTGTCCAGTTCCTTCACGTCTCCTCTCTGCAATCTGAAGTCTGCTTGGAAAGAAGGCCTGACTCCCACTGGGGACTCTGTTCCTGGCCTAGGGAGGGGACTCAGAGCCCGCAGGGTGACACGGGCGTGCTGGGGTGTTAATCCCCAGGGGCAGCCCTCGGCCGATGGCAGACAGGAGTTGGTGGACAGATGCCTCTTCCTCACCCTCCAGGTGGTATAGTCTGAAATGAGGATTCCGCTCTGACTCCCCAGGTTCCCAGCAGGATTAAGTCCCCTCTACCCACAGTGACAGGGAACCAGGGCCCCCTCTTGACTGGCCACCTTCCCTGCCGGCCTCACTTTTTCTTTCCTACCAATATGATGCCTCCCAAATAAATTTGCTTTCAGATTCTTATCTTAACATCTTCTTCTGGGAGATTCTCTCTCTAAGCCCAACTCTGCAAATAAACTCACTGCCTTCCCCCTCTATGTGGGAGCTGACGCCCAGGGGTGTTAGTCTCCCTGGCAACATGGGACATGACTCCCACACATCATGGGATTGGCAATGCCTTCTTGACCAAAAGGGAAAAAAAGAAATGAAACAAAATAAAGTTTCAGTGGCTAAGAGATTTCAAATAGAGTTGAGAGGTCATTCTGGAGGTTACTCTTATGCAAGCTTCAGCCAGATACTGCAATTTGCCACAGTATGCCAAGCCCCAACTCATAATATTCCTGAAAACCCTAAAGAATACCCTAGGCTCTATCTAAGATTCTATAAATGTTTTACTTAGTAAGTTTATTTTTTCAGAAACTTAAGGCCTTCAGATTGTTCCTATACCAGATAAGCCCTGAAACCCAAAGGTACCAGTCTCTCCAAAACATCAAACAATTCCATTCCTTTACCCCATAAGGTTGACACCCCTTTCCAGCGTGCAGAACCTAAAATGGTCATTGCCCAGACATTCCTGAAGATTGAGAGAATAATCAAATGAAAGGGAGGAGTGTAACTGATAAATTAGATTTGACAAATGATTATGACTACTGACTCATTATATAGATATTTCTTTTTAGTTTCTAGTGTATCAGAATAGCCAGAAGGAAATACCTGAAATTGTCAATCTGTAATCCAGTAGACGTAATCTTTGATAATAATTGCATAACTATATACCTTTATCATGTGACCATTTGATTGTAAAAACCTTGTGACTGACACCCCTTTTATCCAGTGTATGGGTAAACGAGTAACAAAATAAAGGCATGCATGAAAAAAATAATAATAATAGGTCAGAAATATGGGGGGAAAATACCCCTACTTAAACTATGGAACATAGTACTACTTTAATAATCTTTCACCAATTGTAACAAATGTAACTACTGTTAAAAAATAGAATTACAAAAAAAGTGTTACCCGTTGTAACAAATTTTCCACACAAATCAAATATTGGTGACGGGGTGGTATGTGGGAATCCTGTATTTTTTGCATGATTGTTCTGTAAACCCATAACTTCTCTAATTAAGAAAAAAAAAAAAAATCTACTTCTAGGGGAACCCAAACTAAACATTTGTCATCCTCACCTCACTCCTATGCTCCAAAAAGGAAAGCTTAGTGTTTCTTCAGGGTCAAAATCTGACATTGTCTTCAAAGTCATTTTTTCAAATACAAACTACAGGTACAACGTGTATAGCCTATGAGCTTCCCAAGGGCCTACAAAATATTGGTGAGCCCGATTGCCCAACATTGTGGATGCAATTAGTGCCATTTAATTCTACACTTAAAAACAGTGAAAATGGCAAATTTTATGACATGTATATACATATATTTGTATATATATGTACATATATATAAAACCACAATACTTTTTTTAAAAAAAATCGAGACCCAAAACCTAACACATTGGCTCCAAAATGTACAAGAAATCTGCAAAATAAAATGAAATATCCATTTGATGAAACATGTGCGAAATGTAATATGAGTTCAACTAGTCAACCACAGCTCACATCAATTCACATGCAGTTTCCCATGAAGTGTAATTGCTGCAGGGTGTGGGTATTTTAAAACACTTGATAGGAGATAAGATAGAGTGAGGAAGGCACGCTCACGGGTCATGGTGGTTGAGACTGGAATCCGCATCTCTGTAGCACTTTGACTCCTCAAATCAGAGAAGGAAACATCTTTCCTCCTCACCCTGCCTGGAAATACAGACAACCATTTGCAGGAAGAAATCTTGTCTGGGGAGAGGATGTCACCAATGCTTAGAATCCAATATTCGCCTGGCTTTGTTCTGCCTTGGAAGGAATCCATACTCCGCGCGATTCTGATGAAGACAACATCTTCCCAGGCCAGATTGTGACACCTCTGGGCCCCTCCCCCATATGAGCTCTATACCCAAATGTGGCTCGAGACTAGCGAGGCTCAGTGACAGTGCCAATCAAAGCCACCAGATCGGCAGTGCGCACACCGCTCCTCGATAGAAAAGGTGTTTTATTTCTCATCCCTTTATTTTTGTCACTGAAAGAATGCTTCCCATGTGTGGATTAATTAAAGTGTAAACATTAAATATTGATTGATGCATTATCAGCACGGAGCAGTGGCCTCCCGTCTGATTGATTCCTGCGGTGATTTATTGTCATATTTGGGGAGTCATTTTGCCTGATAACCAAGGGGGCGGCCTGCCTCCCCGCCAACCCTCACGCCCACTCCATTCCTTCTTTTTTCCCACTACCTCCTTTTATTCTTCCAGGTGACATCTGCCTTCCAATAACTAAAACATCTTCATCTCACTGTTGAGAGAAAAGTGTGTGACCTGACATTTGTTTTGTGTGTGTATATGTCTGTGTGTGTCTCCCAGGCAATTACCAAGGCAATTAACAATTTAATACAGAAAATAACAAATCTCCCCTTTGCTATGGATATTTCTGTTTCACGGAGCTTCCCCTACAGAGCTCTGTGAAATATGATTACAGGCAAGTTGGGAGTGGTGGGGAGAGGGATGTAAAAAGAAACAAAAAGGAACAAAACAAAACAAAACACATGGTTCCAGTCTTGACATTTTCCTGAGGTGGAACTAGAAAATATAGGGGAAATAAAACAACAATTCATACTGATAATTGCTCATAAGTCTCTACAGATGTGAATCAATATAATAAATTTTGTCAGCCTTACTCACATGAAATTGCCATTTTATAGGTCAAAAACGATCAAAAATCGACAAATTCATCTGGCTCTACCTTACACATGCAAACTCCCTTCTGAGGTAGGATATGAAGTTTACTGTCTCTCTCTGTGTTTCAAATGAAAAAATGAGCACATACAACTACCATAGCATTTGTGTTTTACCCTAAACCAAGCACTGATCCAAGTGCTTTACATGATTTCCTAATGGGAAATTACCACAGCCCTGGGAGGTTGGCACTACCATTTTACTGATTTCACAGAGCAAACATAAACAAAACAAGACTTCTCAGGGTTAAAGTTGGCGGAGACCTCGTTGGAAGCGTTTGTCTCAAGATGCTCAAGGCACTCGCCAGTCAAGGAGAGACTCCCAGACAACCAGGGCCTGACCCCCAGCCGGTGACACACGTGGTTCATGACCCCATGAAGGTGTGAGACTTTGGCTTTGAAGGCATCCCGTTCCCTGGCTCCCTCCCCTTGGCAGGAGGGGAGGTGCAGGCACTATCTGAGGCAGAGAAAGCCTTGAAGGAGAAACATTCTCAAGTCTCTCTTCTCTACATGAGCCCAGCATCAGGTCCTGCTTAAACACGGGGCATTTGAATCCTCCTTGGCCAGGGAGCTCAGAGAGGAATTTCAGGGGGTCTAAACTCTCCAACATCCTGTCAGCCTAAGGTCCTTGAAGCTGAGAGTGGTCTCTGATTTTTGCCACAATGGAACTAGAAAAGGAAGCCAGCTCATGAGTCACCCCACCACCACCACCCTCAGTCCTGGGGATTCCTGGCTGATAGCTCAGCGTCCTCCTACCCCAAAGGAGTCTACACTTTGCTCTCAGGTCTCCAGGTCCTCCCGATGCTTCTGCCAAATTGAGCAAATTGCATCCTGCAGTCAAATGCTTCTGACATAGTCCAAGGCCCAGAATGGGCTCTCTGCAACCTGCAGCACAGCCTGTCAGTTCCCCCATAACCCCCTCCATCATCTTTGACTGACACTTTTCTGAGGTCAACCTTGATCAAATAAAACATGATTGGCTGTTATAGAATGCCTGTATCCTTTGGAAAGCTCCGTGTTCTGCATAATGACAGTATATATAATTCCAAATTATTAATTAGTGAAAACTGTATCAACTCTTCAGAAAATCTCTTGATACAAACACATCCCCCTATCATAAGACTCTTCTAAGAGAACAGTCCAGTGGTAACTTCTTTCTTCCTTTAAGGGTGTCTGCTGTTGCTGCTATGTATTTTCCAGCTTCTTAACTCAAATGCTTGGGTCGTATATTTTCAATCCTTCTTAGGTTTTGATTAATCCATTTAAGGCTATAAAATGTTCTCTGAGTGCTACGTTAGCCATATCTCAGCTTCCAGCATGTGGTGCCATTAATATATAGTTTATTATTTCAGTTTTGACTTCTTTAACTTAAGAGTTTATTTGGAAGAGTATTTTTGAATTTCTGAGGGAGAAAATCAGAAGCATATTTTCTTGAAATTGCATTGGCTATAAATTTTAGAACTAGCTAAACTTCCTTACATTCTACTTTTCAAATCAATTTCATAGCTATTAAAATTCAAAGAACCAGGGAAATTCCATTGACACTGTCCCCCAACCCTAGAAGAAAGAGCAGATATCACTGGCCCAGTCAATGGCCAAAGCCCATAAGGTTAGGCAGTTTGTCCAAAGCCAAAGAGCAGAGAAAGGACACAGCCAAAGGCCCCTTGTACCCTAGTGGAGTGCTTGTCCCTGCCATACTCAACCCTGGACACTTGGTGGGGTTCATTTGTCAATAGTATTGACTGAATACCTACTGTGCACCAGGTACTATTCTAAATGCTGGGAATGCAGAAACAAGCAATACAGACATCCCTGCTCTTGTGGGCATTTGCATGGAGAGCAATGTGTGACAATAAGACCTGGAGGTAGGAGAAACCCTGGGTCCAGAGGAATAGCTCCTGCAAGGAGTCAGTGAAATAGCAAGTCCTCTTCAAAGGAGCCAAGTAAACTAAGTCTACTGGGTCCCCGTGATTCTTTCAAGCCCACATGTATGAGTTACTTCCATCTACTTTTCAGAGGTGCTCAAATTAGTGGGCGAGCCACTGTGCACTGCTTCTCTCCAGAGACGCCCTCAACTCGTCTCCCAAGACATGGCCTCCTTCCATCTACTAGACATTTGCTGGGCACATACCACCCTAGGTACAAGACTAAGCACTTCTCCCAGGATGTCTTTTCATTCAATCCTGACATTTCTGCCCATTTCACAGATGCGCACTCAGACAAATGAACTCACCCAAGGTCAGCATCTTGTGTGGGTGATGTCTTCTGTCTCCAAGACCAGCACTCATTCTAGTACCCCAGGTTGTTTTGCCTCATTGGGAGGAGACTTTGGGGAAGAACTTATGGGATTTCAGTTGATCTGTGGCCCTGTGTCTTCCACATGCAAAAGCTTTGTACCCTCCACTTTGTTGCATTCATCATCATCATCATCCTCATCTTCTCAGCAATGTGATAAACATCTTCATTGCTCCCATTTTCTGAGCAACCAGGGAGTATGCTGAGCACCTTCAATTAATTGTGCCCTTTAATCAAGATAGTGGTTACGAGCAGGGACTCTGGAATGGATCTCTTGGGTTCAAACATTGGGTCCGCTCCTTACCAGCTGAGTGAGAGTGGCATTGGGCTCCTCTCTTGCCCAATATTGCACAAAAAGTAGGTGGCAATCTGGGCTCAATCCAGGTCTGTCAGGCCACTCATCATCCTGCCTCCCAGAAGCTGGGCTTGGCCTGCAAGCAGAGCCCTTAAGGAAGGAATTCTACCATCCTCAAGAGAGTGTTGGGTTCTGTAACTCTACAGACCCACGGAGGGTATCTGGTGCAGCCTGAAAAGGCCAAAGTGGTGGCAAGAGCACATCTTACACCTGTAGCTGAAGAGGAAAAAATTTAGACACCTGGGCATATTTGGATGGCAAGCCCTGTGAAGGTGAGCTTGGGAAACCATAGACCAAATGTTCTCACCATGCAGAGTGTGGCAGTCAAATGACTTAGGCTCAGTTTTCTAGAAAAGGCTTATTCGAGAATATGAATACACAGTGCTTGAGGGAGGAAGAAGAGCAGAAAAGAGCAATGAAAGGGGCTGCATGGCACTGAGGACTTGAGTAATATCTAAGCTTGGCCTGTCGTGGAGTGGGGGCTCTGAGAGGTCAATAGCTCCTTATGGTTGTCTCTTCTTGATGCAAGGGGGGCAGCTGTTCTCTGGCTGTGGGCTGCCCCAGGGGACAGATGGGTGTAACTCTCAGAGAAAGTGGCAGCTATGAACGATTGGCAGCTAACATTAGTAGCAAGGGAGGGGGTACACTGACCTGGTCAAGGAGATCTGGACAGGGCAGCAACAGCATCTTCTTCTACCTCGCTGACATCGGTGTTACTGAAGTCCCTTCTGCAGCACACTGCCAGTACTTGGAACGGCTGGCTTATAGTGGTAATAGAAAGGAGACCACTTTTAGTTGGTGTTCTTATCACTTCTGAATTCTCCATAGCCAATGCACCCCCTTACTGCAGGTGCTTTCCTTTTGGTACCCGCTGCCCACCAGTGCTTTTTTTCCTTTTTTTTTTTTTCATTCAGTTTTATTGAGATACACTCACACATCATACAATCATCCATGGTGCACAATCAACTGCTCACAGCACCATCACACAGTTGTGGATCCATCACCCCAATCTATCCCTGAACATCCTCCCTATACCAGAAAGAAGCAGAACCAGAACAAAAAAATAAAAATAAAAAAGAACACCCAAACCATCCCCCCATCCCACCCCAGTCCCCATTCAGTTCCTGTCCCCATTCCTCCACTCATCCATCCACACACCAGACAAAGAGAGCGTGATCCACAAGGCCCCACAATCACACTGCCACCCCTTGCAATCCACACTGTCATACAATCATCCTCAAGAGTCAAGGCCACTGGGCTGGAGCCCCAGGCATTCACCTCTAGCTATTCCAATACATCAAAACCTAAAAAGTACTGTCTATATAGTGCATAAGAATGTCCTCCAGAGTGACCTCTAGACTCCATCTGGAATCTCTCAGCCACTGAAGCTTTATTTCGTTTCATTTAGCATCTCCCTTTGGGTCAAGAAGATGTTCTCAATCCCACAATGCCAGGTCCAGATTTATCCCCGGGAGTCATATTCTGTGTTGCCAGGGAGATTTACATCCCTGGGAGTCGGGTCCTGTGTAGGGGGGAGGGCAGTGAGATCACCTGCCAAGATGACTCAGTTAGAGAGAGACCACCAGTGCTTTTAAGCAGAGGGGAGGCAGGGGGCCCTGTGCAGAAATGACCAGGTGTCCCTTGGTGCTTTCTGCTGCTCAGGGCCCTGCTTTTCCCTCCACCCGCCAGGAGTTCCCTTGAGAATCCACAAGAGGAGCTTGAAGTCTTTCCTCAAAGCTTTCCCCATCCACACCTCCACCCTCTCCCTCAATAAAAGAACAAAATTTCTATGTACAGAAAGAATAATTCAAGCCACACCCAATCTGTGCTTTTTTCTTACTTACGGAAACCATGAAATCAATTACCCCCATTTCTGACTTTGGAGAAAACGGGAATTGGAAGTGAAGCATTCTGATCGCAGCCTTCGGTGAGGTGTAAAATAAGGTACAAATGGCTCAAAGATTATCTCAATCAAAAGACACAGAAACTTGAGACGGATCTTCTTACAGCCATCATCCGAGTACAGACACTCCTTCATCTTCAGAAGGAAGATAGCCAGCGCCCCGGTGGTGCCGCGTCTCCTGCAGACACATTTCAGACCAACTCACCGCAAGTCAGACTGTGAGTGCATTTATTAAAAAGAGGATTTCTAGGAGGCAAGAGGACTGGGGGCTGCTTTCTCACAGTGGGCCAAGGGGTCCCTCTTGATCACAGACATTAATTCAGAAACAAAGGACATGAGAGAGTCGCTCCTGTGTGCTGTGACACGGCAGGAATCAGGAAAGGAAATTCAGAGACAAGATGTTCGAAAGTCGAGTGGAGCTTTACGGAAACGCTTTATGGACAGGCATGAAAATCTCATTTTATACAAAAGCGGGTCTGTGACAAACTGCCGGTCTCTTTGCACTGTCCAGGAGAAATTATTATCTGAAAGGAAAGGCAGCTAATATTTTTCTTTATTTGATCTCCCTACCACCATCACTTCCAGCACTGACATGCATATTCTATATTTCTCCTGATTTGACTGGACACTCTAATCATGCAAGCTTGCCTAGGGTTTCAAAAGTGTGAGTCTGGAAGAGAAAAATGCATCCTTTCTTTATACAAAAATGACTTACCCATTTTTTAATCAACAAGCACAAGTCACCTCCTCATATTGGTGTGTTATTTCCTGAAATTATACACAATGAGTTTCAAAATGTTTGGGAAAAAAAGGAGTTCTGAAGTTTGCTAAATGCCCACCATCTCCATGACCACTCAAATCAGGCTTTTTTTTTTTTTTTGTAATTCCTTAAATCAAATATTTTTGATAAATGTAAATTAAAGAACAATAAATTATAACTTCTGGGCTGACCAGTGAGTAATTATATATATTATAATTAATTCTGGTTTCCAACACAAGCTATCTATCTTAATAAACAGCCCATATACATTAGCATGATACCTTAAAGGGACTTCATGAAACAGCCTTTACCATTTGAAGAGCCATCTGAGGTTCCTCCCCTGGGCTATGAAAGAGTGCAGAATCAAAGGAGATGGAATTACTTTCAAAAGAAGCTTGGGCTAAATATAAGCTGAGAAACTCAGATTATAGGCATAAAACCCTGACTTAAAAATATTTATCCTAAATTCAGCCTCTGACCATCATTAGAAAGCCTTTGGTTTCCAAAAATCTACAATTCCCACGAATCTGTTCAAAATATATTTTCAGACCCTCCTAGGCTTTGGGGAATGCCTCACTGGAAACTCTGGATTAGGATTTAATATCACAGAGGAAACCTGTCTGATTTTACAGGAAGCCTCTGATTTTGTTCTAGGAAAATCAACAAGGAGAATCAGCTGTCGGAGGTGGTAAGTCCAAAACAGCAGCTACTGATTTCATTCTCATCCCAGCTCTTTCATTCATTTTAGAAACTTACTTTTCTGACCTATAGTCACCTGAGCTCTTGGAATTATAAATTAGGCACAAGTAAGACAAAGAGGGTTGCTCCAGCCTTTTTGAGGCTTAGTTGTCTGCAGACTTTTCTGTAAGATTCCAAGTGTTGCTTTTAGATGTGCTACAGAGGCCGAGAAGTTCAGGGACGCATCCTATGAACACATGAAAATGGCCCGAAGGCGCTCGCCGTTCCCCAACCTACAGCACCTGCATTTCTTGGAGACCATCAGAGCCTCCTCTGGGGCTTTTCCTCTGGCTCTCAGAGGTCTCTGGGGTGAACGGTTAAGCCTTTTGATACAGCTGGTAATCCCAGCACTGGCCATTATCACTGCATTTTCCAACTGTCCCTGGGTAATTGTCCAAGGGACTTAAGACAAGCCAGACCAACCAAAGGCATCACGAAGGTCAAACCACAATAGAGCCTGCCCTGATTTTATCCAGGAGATTGATGTTCAAATCACCTTGATTTCGATTTGGCACTGGGGTTATAAAAGGCACTCACAATCGCCGAAATCATGAAAGATCAGGCCCAAGCTTGGAACACTGTATTTTATATCCTCTGTGGAGTTTTCCCTAATGCAACCATAAATCAGCCTGCAAAGCAGGGCATTTTGTACATGTTAGTAAAGACGACAGCCAAAACCCTTGGTGTCTTGGGATGGAGGCATTTCTGAAACTCGGGGCAAGCTTGAAGTCTTTGGCTTGTCTCTGGGCCACCCAGAAGCAAACTCCAGGAAGCCAGCGCACAGTGGGAGCTTTAGCAGAAGCCCTGGAGGGATGTTGGATACAGGCTGACCCTGTGAGAAGCGTATGTGTGCATCAGTTTATATCTCGGAGCATTTGAGCAGAGATTTTCAAGCTTGAGGTAGAAGAAAAAGTACAAACTAGGAGGCAAACTCTTTCTAATACACACACTTAAGTGTGGAAAGGAGAGTAACATGTGGTAAGAAGAGAAGGAAAAAAACAAACAAGCAAGCAGTCCAATCAGAAAACCACCTAGTTTGCAATAACTTCTGGCAGTGGGTACCTTGCTAATGTCTTTCCTGCCTGCCCTTCTCTAAATTCTTAGGTCCAATTAAGATTTTTTTAAAAGAAAGCCAGTGCTTTAAGTACTTTTTTAAAAGTTGCAGCACTAGGCACCATAATTTATGCAACCTTTTCATAAAATGTGCCAAGTGGGGGAATTCACTGGCCTTTGGATGTTGAACTCAATATCAGAAAAAGAAAGAAACAGCTGGTACCTCCAGGCCCATCTCCCTGGTAGCCTCTGGCTTTTGGAATCTGTTCTGCTCCCCCAACTCCTATGCTCCCACTGTCCCACTTCTCCTGCCCCACCCCACAGTTCACCTGTGGGAGTCACAGCTTGTGCTAGCAGAGCAAGTCCAACATGCCTGGGGTGGGGTGGGGGGGCTACCAAGGAATAAAGGGAAAAATTAAGGGTGGATCAAAACAGATAGATGGAACGAATTACTTGCATTGTTTACCCCCTACAATTTTATTCTTCTAGAGCTTCAAGACCTCTCTCCCTTAATCTAAAGTAAGTTAGGAAACATCTGATGAAACTGATTCCCTGGTTTGGGGGTTACACAGATAGCTCTTTCCCCCCAAATAAAACAGAAACCAGCAGGCTGAACTCGCAGGGGTAAAAAATGCGTTCCACTCAACAAGACTAAAGTTTCCTATAATTTAAAGAAAAAATACTTCAAATGAAACACGTTTAAAACTTTCATAAAGTCCCACATTTGTTATTTCCGAATGTCATTTAAGAGTGAAGCGCGATTTGGTTTTGAAGTTCAGAAACTCGACAAAATCCAGCCCTGGTAGTTGGAAATAACCCCTGGGGTAGCATTGCCAAGCAGGAAGCCTGTTTCTTAGCAAACTATCATTCCACGCTTTCCTTTTTTCTTTTAATTAAAGTGGAAAACACACACACATTGCTTTCTTTTTTAACCAACTTTTCTCTAGTGATATCTTATCAAGGTAGGAAAATAAGTGACTAAATGAAAAACTTTGCATTGAGTTTAGAAAGGGGGAGAAAACAATGACCTTTCTACAAATTCTTAAAACCCAGAGTTTTGAAGGTAATTTATGTTTCTGATATCTGGCTTCATTGTATCCAAACTAAACTCTCCAGCAGTTTTATCCTGTTTGGGGGGTGGGGGCGGGTAATAATAAAAGGAAGCTCCCTTCTGTACTCTGCCGCAGATCAAGATGTCAATTTGAAATAGCAAGCAAACAAAAAAGAAACAAAGTAGAAATCGCCTTCTCCTTCCAAAAAGAGAAGGTGGTCCTGTGCCCAGGGAGGGGTAGAGAGCAAAGCCCAAACCCCTTTTCTGCAGTGGTCCCTCCTTCCTCCTCTGGGGCTCTCCGACCGTCCGAGGCGAAGGACTCAGGGGTCCCCATCCACCTGTGTGCAGAGAGAATGACCCCAAATGGCCCAAACCCAGGGACACTTCTCACTGGCTTAGCCAGCTGACCCAGCCGCGAGGCTTCTTCCTTCTGCTTCCAGGTGAGGAGACCCTTTCTCTCCAGGCGGAGAGAGAAGACAGGATCAGGAGGAGCAGGCACAGGTTAAGCAGGTCTAGAGCCACACCGTGTGCGCAGTCCCCACCCTCAGCCACCCGCAGGGGCCAGGAGGCTGGGCTGCTTGCAGGATGCATCATTCAGACAAGTGGTGGGGGGGGGGGGCGGCAGGGGTGCCTCCTTGGAGGGCAGGGAAGCAGGGGGGCAGATGTGCATTCTTGGGGGAAAGAGTGGAGATGGGGGTGGGGTGGGAACTGAGACTGCTTTGGTAGGACTTGCAATCAGCTACCCTGTGAATCCTTCATCTCCTCATTTCCCCCCAGGGACAGCAGGGAGGATGGACAGAGGCTGGGAGTTGGGGACCCAGTCCAACCTAGTCTGGGCCCTGCTGCCATGGGGAGCCAGGAGGCCATGGACGGTGGCAGGCAGTCAGGACCTCGGTTTCCTCACTGTGAAAGGCTGCGATGACCCCACGCAGGACCCTGGGCTCAAGCACATTGGCGCCTGCGAGCTCTGTAACCGGGAGCAGGGACTCCACCCCAGCATCTCCGCACAGCAGGGGAGAAATAGCTCCTGTTGGGATGAGTGGGATTGGCCTTCAAGTAAGTTCACGCTTGCAAAAATAGCCCAGGGCCAGGCACACAGTGAAGCCCAAATGTTAATAATGATAATAATAATAATAATAACGTTTGCATATTTGTTTGGTTCAAAAATTATCCTTCACAGGAAAAAGACAACTTTTTTTAGTGTTGCAAAGGCATTGCCTGTGAGGGCCTCCAATGCACTCAGGGGAAATGTCCGTCCCCAAATGCCCTCAGTCAAAGACAGCTGCTGTGCTTATCAAGGTTATCGGATTAAATGGGGCAAAGGAGGGCAAAGAAAAGTTGCACAGATGTAGTAGTCCTTAGTTGGGGTGAGACCTCAAAATTGCTAGTGTTGGGGATCTGGACAAGGCAGTTTTAAAGATGGTTTTAAAAAGAGGCAACATTGCAGACTAGCCAGTGGGTACCTGAGGTTTGTCCTTTCACTCCCAGGGACATTGTCTCAGGTGAATCCCAAACGTGCTGAGCGGACACCACACAGGTGGTGGGCCCGTGGCACAGCCTTAGTGCCAGGGGCAATGGAGACACTGGGGAGGTCAAAGCTGTACTTGCAACCTAACATATTACAGTCTTTATTATTCGAATATCCTAGCATAACTAAATTGATTGGTTAAACATTGTAAGTGGACATTAGAGAATTTTGTCTTTGCCTCAAAGAGTTCATGCAATATTCTTTATAGATATTATGTTTGGGATCTTCTACTCTTATTAGTAACTCAAAGAACTGACATGGCAGGAGAGAATCCAGAGATGGCTCGCATGGATGTCTTGCTGTGTAAAATGCTTGGCGGCCCCCACTCGTGCTCTCCCCCTGTCTTGCCCACGAGGGCAGGCCCAGCCCACAGGACAGGAGGGTGTGGCAGCCATGCACTTCGGCTGCCTCTTGCTCATTCTTCCCTGGCAGGCCCTTTTCCTGCATCTGTCAGTGTGTGTGTGTCTTGCTCTCTGTCCCTTCTCTTCCCGCCGCCCCCTCTGTCTCTGTCCCTGACTCCCTTACTCCCTGCCCCTCACCCCCAGACCCTGTTCTTGATAATGAGAGTTTATTGATTCTCCTGGGGGTGGCTGCCTCCGGCCCTGGGCTCTTCCTCTGACGCCATCGCCATCTCCTCCATCACAGGCTGCATTTGGCAGCAGGCAGAGGCCTCCGAGTCCCACCCCAGAGTCAGTGGCTCCCCGGACCAAGCCGGGGGGAATCTTGAGGAGGCGGGCCTGACCCCCTGCCGAACCCCCATCCCTTTTGAGGCCCTGGAGGCTTAGTCAAGAGGGTAGTTGAAGGAATAATCATAGCCGTGAATGTGTGCTGACACCACATGGCAGGCAAGTCCCAAATGTCACTGCTGCAATCCGAATCCTGAGCCCACAAAGCCCTAACCGTCCCCCAGTATAGGTGAAGCAGAGAGCATAGGGTGATGGGAAAATGTCCCCAGGATGCTGGGGAATAAACACACTGAGTCTGGTGGGGCTGGCCCATTCCCCACCCATTGCTACCCAGAAAGAGAGGGTCCTCGGGCCTCAGCCCCAGCTGTTTACCACTCAGCCATAAACAGGAAGGCCCTAAAAACACATGTCCCCAGGCAGAAGGAGTTTTTCCTTTAGAATGCTGCTACTTCCCAAATGCCTTTGACACTTTGCCTTAAAGGGCCTCCTTGGACTGGAAATACCAAATATGAAAGTATTCTTGAGTTGGAGAGCAGGGGTCAAGGTCGGTGCCCACCCCAGAGAGCCCCAAGTCACACAGGCCACCGGGACAGCCACGCAGTGACCTCAACCAATCTCCAGTGAGTCACCTGATTTTTTAAAGTCATAGATAAATAGAAATGTTCCCTTTCCTGAAAAGAAAAAAACTGCAATTTTTAAAGAATGCTGGCAAGAAGGAGAATATACTGAGAGGTAAGGAAAGAAGCCCCCCGATGAAAGATCAGAAAGCCCTTCTCCATCACATTCTTCCCCACGAGACTCTGGAAAAAAAGGGGGGGGGGAGTGCACTTTCACAGCAGAGCAAGAGTGCCACACCCTCTTGGAGATATCTGTAGCCTATTAAAGGTTCTGAGAAGTCCTGCAGCAAAGGGCCTTGTTTCATCATGTAATCCAGTTTTCCAAACGTCTTTGCCTGCAGGAGTCTGTCTCCACGGATGGTCCGTTTATTATGATGTTAGTAAAGTTCCCCTCTGTGCTTTGGGGACCCATGGGCTAGTGCCTGAGGTCAGATGCTCCAGATGCTACTGGGTCCCCTCTGACTGGGTCACGCAGGCACTTTCCTTGCCAGAGCCTTTGTGTTCTAAGGGTCACACGGACACGATCTTTTTTCCTTCTCACTGTCCCGATCCCCAAGAATGAGCTGAGGCCCACAAGGCAATCAGCTAGAGAAGAAGTCATCAGATGACAAAATCTTGGATTCATCAGGGCTTTGTCAAGCAACTGGGGAGATTTCCAGTTTCCAGGAAGCCTTCCTTCCCAACTGAGCCTTCTCCTTCTGGCTCAGGACGTTCAGCCATGTGCCCTTCATTCACATGGGACAGAACTCCCATCACTTGGAGCCAGCAGTGTCCCCTCAAAGAGGATTTGTACGTGAGGATGACAGCTTCATACACAAGATCCAAGCAGCTCCAACAACACAATTTTGGTGTGATCAATTCCTTGAAACTGTACGTGACTCTCTCCCCCCAGGGATGTCCTGATCCCCATCATCTTACTGCCCAAAACCCTCTGGGAACTGGGGACTGGAATGCTGTCCCTCATGCCAAGTCCTACTGCCCGCTCAAAGCTTCTTGGGCTGCTGTACCAGCTCCCAGCTCAGCCGGCCCCTCTTGTAACCTGGACCATGTCTCTTAGCACATATATATTACTTGCTTGAATTTTCAGTGTTTTTTTTTTTTTTAATTAGAAGTTCAATATTGTAAAATCTCAAACTGATGAACCAAATCTATCTCACTGATTGATGTCTCGGCCTCTTAGTGTGAAAAAAAAGAAGGAAACGCCTTCAATTGGTTGCCTATGTATAATAATCAGGAAACTTCACATTAGATCTTTGGATTTATGGCCCTGTTTCAAAAAAGTCAGAAGATCTGGCAATGATAAGCCTGCAGTTGTCTTTTACCACTTTCAACTGGAGCTGAGTAGCAGCTATTGCCTTTAGACAGGGCAAATATTTTCAGTTGGCTAAAGTCCTCACCGTTCTCTGATGTCACTGGGAAACTAGGACACCGAGCCATTTATCCCAGATTCACCACTAATTAGCTGTGTGCTTGGGCAAGTTACTAAACCTCTCTGTGCCTCATTTTTCTCATCTGGAAAATGGGAACGATATTAGTACCTTACCTAATCAGTTAGATGATGCTAGATTTGTCATGGTTAAAAACCAACAACCCCCAAATCTTGGTGAATTAACACACCAAGTTTATTTCACACTCACAGTTCATACCCGTGCAGGTGGACACAGGTGGTGGTGGTGGTGGCACGGGGCAGGGAATGGAGCCTCCAACTGTCACACTTACTTGGGGTCCCAAGGCAGAGGAGGCTTCATATCAGCACATGCTCCCACTGTCAGTCCTGGGGGTGACCCACGTCACTTTCACCCCCCTTCCATAGGTCTCAGCCACGGGACCCTGCCCAGTCCACAGCTCAGCCTGCACCAAGTAGAGACGTGGGAGCAAGAGGCAGAGTTACCAGAAGGCTTCCGAGCCCTGCCTTCCATGGGCCCTTTCCCTGTACCCAACTTTACAAGAGGCGATTCTGCATTCCTTTTCCTCACAAAGGCCCCCCGAATTGGAAAAGCTTTAGAACCCTCAAAACCTCAACTGCCTCTGGCCAGACACGTTGTTAGAAGCCGTCGTGAGCTCCCCCACCTCACGGGCTTGCTGTGACAAGCGAGTGTGGTGACACGCAGCATGTCCAGAATGGTGTTGGGCACCAGGTCTATGTCCATCAGTGTCAGACGCTATTAGGATCAGGCAGGGGGGCCCCTTACATGTGCTAGATGCAAAGCCAGCTCACGGGCACTAAACGTGCAAAGTTCGGAACTTGGATCTGCACGTGATCATTAAACAGCATCGGGAATCGCCAGGACGCAGCTAGGTGTAATCTGTGTGTGACTGTGTGTGTGTGCCTATTTTTGTGTCTGTGTATGTCTGAGTGCGTGTCTGAGTGCATGTGCCTGTGTGTAGGCGTGTCCATCTCTGCAAGTCTGTGTATATCTGTGTGTGTGTGTGGTCTGTGTGTCTCTGTGTGTCTCTATGCGTGTTGGTGTATGTCTGTGTGTCTGTGTATATCTCTGTGTGTATGTATGTATGTGTGTCTCTGTGGGTATGTGTGTCTGGGAGTATGTGTGTGTCTCTGTATCTGGGAGTGTGTATGTGTGTGTCTGTGTGTGTCTGTGTGTGTGCATCTCTGCATGTGTTTGTGTGTGTCTGTGTGTCTGTGTGCATCTCTGCATCTTTGTGTGTGTCTCTGTGTGGGTATGTGTGTCTGTGTGTCTGGGAGTGTGTGTGTGTGTCTCTGTGTCTGGGAGTGTTTATGTGTGTGTGTGTGTCTGTATGTGTGCATCTCTGCATGTGTTTGTGTGTGTCTCTGTGTGTGTGCATCTCTGCATGTGTGTGTGTGTGTGTGTGTGTTTATGTATGTATGTATTGCCACATACTGTCTGGAAAAAGTCAGGGGCACCTGCAACCTTGAGGCAGTCCTGTACCTTTTCTGTGCCTCAGTCTCCACTTCTGTCCATGACGGGTGGTCCCAGATGAGTTGTCTACTCCACAATACCCTAGGGGCCCCCTCCAGGGGCAAGGCAAGTGCTGAGTCACCACGCAGGCAGCCCCACCTCTGCTTACCACCCCTCTGGGAGGGCGGCCTGCAGACAACGTTCCTCTGCATCCTCCGGCCATGTGCCTTTGCCCTTAGTCATCCAAATAAAGCATCCCAGCAGCCACTTCCGCAGCCTCCAGGCCCTGCCCCCACACAGTGTCCCTTGTTCACAGCGGTGGGTCCTTTTCCTAACAAGCTTGTCTGGCCAGAGACTAGGGATGTGAGAAAGGACCTCTCTGATGAAGCAGCCTAACCCTTTGCCCGATGTGACTTCCTCTGAATTTTTTTCTCATCCTCTTTTGCAAGCTCCCAATTGCACACGCCTTTCCTACTCTAAAGCAAAAAGTGTTCAGGAAACTCCCCACCCTAGTTTGCAAAAAAGTCCCCTTTAAGTCCTCTTGCTTCCATTTACAGCCTAAGTGTCTTGGGCAAGTCCCTCAACCTCTCCAACTCTATTTCCTGGTCTGTAACATGGAGACCCTGCCCTGCCCGTATCCAAGCACTGCTGGGAGGATCTCAGAGATGGATGTGTTTTGCTATATTTAAAACACCTTATAAATGTAAGGAGGTAGGGAAGGGGGACACCATTATCCCTTTTGCTTTGAATTGTCTGAATCAGCATGTCTTAATTTTCTATTGCTGCATAAAAAATTGCTGCAAATGTAGCAGCTGAAAACAATACCCATTTATTATCTCATCAATGTGTCAGTTGAAAATCTGGGTGGGCTCAACTGGATCCCTCTGTTTAGGATCTCGCAAGGCCAAAAGCAAGGTGTCAGCCAAAATGGGCTCTTATCTGGGGGCCCCGGGGAGGAATCTCCTCCCAGGCTCATCCAGTTGTTGGCAGAATCCAGTTCCTCATGGTTGCAGGTCTGATGTACCCATTTCTTTGCAGGCTGTCAGCTGGACACTGCTGTATTTCTCGAGGCTGCCCACATCCCTTCCCATGTGGTCCCCTCCATTTTCAAAGCCAGCAAAACAGCATAAAGTCCTTCTCGCACTTCCAGTTAAGGACTCACCTGATTGGGTCAGGCCCACCCAAATAATCTCCACTTCTTAGGTCAATTTCCTTGGAACTTTAACTACATCAGCAAAATCCATTCACAGTGGTACCTAGATTAGTGCTTGGTTGAGTAATCAGGGCACAAAGATCCCGGGAGTGGGGAGGAGGGTGTCATTTTTAGAATTCTGCCCAACACATAGTGATTCTCAAACTGTGTTCCACAGAGATAAGTGTGGGTAGACATTCTGTGAAGAACAGGAGCTCATAGCCAAATGATTTTGGAAAACACTGAGTTAAATAAACAGAGTGAAACCAGTTTTTTTTTCTTGTTTTTTACTTCAAAATGAATTACTACGCCATTGTGCTCTGTGGATATTCAAGATATACAACATTTCCCAAATGTATTGTGCTGTCATCCCTTTTCTGCCAGAGTACCAGCTATTCCTTTTAACCCAGTCTGAGATACAATTATCAAATTTTTAAAAGTAGTTTTAGCTATTTGTGTAGTCAAGGACCCAGGAGGTAGAGAAAATTCCCTATCCCTTTATACATCAGTTTTAGACAACTGTGACCTGATAGTTCCAGTTTGGCTCATCATCTCTAGGTGACCTCCAAAGCACAGTCCTGGATGACCAGTTACCGGAAGGAGTTAATTATCTGTGGTCATCCAGGGGCACACAGCTCCCCTTCCCCCAAAGGCTGGGTGCAGTGCTTTAACCTATTGTGTCATTTAGGGCAAGCCAAGGGGGCGGCAGTTTCCAGGGTCTAAAGGCCTTAATGCCTCAGGGGCAACCCCCCACCCCCACCCCAGAACTCAGTTTGCCTACAGTTATGTCTGAGAGGTCCAAGCCTGGTCCCTACCCAGGAGGACCAGAGGGAAGGGGTTTTGTGTACAGGAGTGTGCTGAAACGCAGCATCTGCTCCCTGCTCCCCGGGCTGAGCTGTCTGACACTCTGAAGCAGAGAGGAACGCCCTTCTTGGAAGGAGTAGGACTCTAGCAAGCACCCCCTTCCCTGCTGCCCCTGCACCCCTTCTTGGTGCCTGGCACCCCTTTCAGCAACCAGCCCAGGGACTTAGCTCAGGCCAGCCCAGGGCCACGCTATAGTTGAACCCTCTGTGTCTGGGATAGGAAATCGATGTAGGTTTTACATTATCTCCCCTGTTAATTCCAAAATAACTTTGTTTTCAATCCATTCACCTGTGATCTAACTCCTTGATTTCAAACTGTGGTGCATTTTCCCTTGGAGAATCCCCCAGCCATCTTTTGGGTAAATAGCAAGCATGTTCTGGGCACTCTAATAAATGTTCTGGGCACTCTAATAAATTACAACTTTAGATGGAAGGCTGCTTTTGCTGCAGGCAAGTGCTTAAACATTTTAATAGCGTAGCAAACATATCAACAGACTTAGCAGAAAAAAAAAAAAAAAAAAAAAGGAAGTGATTTTATCCTCCCAGCTTGTGTTTCAGAGTATTTTACTACTGAGGTCAAATGTCTGTCAAAGATTTTGAAGCCCCAATTTGATGTTGAACAACCTCAACCGATTTCTATAATGCACACTGCATTATACCTAGTGGAGGATCGAGCCTGCACAGGTCTCACTATCCAGTTCGATATCACCATGGTGCCTAAAAGGTTTTTAATATAGATATTAAATATATCCATATCATCGCTTCAATGAGAGTGTGAGCTGTGCTTTTTCCTCTGGGGTTTTCCAAGCTATTTGCTGCTGACATACACTATTAAAAATAAACCTACCCCAAGGAACTAGTCATTTTACACAGTATTAGGACTAATGTTATCATTTAAGTAGCTGAGATTTGCCAACTACGGAGGCCCCAGATAACGATGGAAACATGATCATGTGAGATAATCTGCGCGGAAATGGCTTTCATCATCTGTAATATGTCATTTAGATGCTTATTTAAGACTTATACTATTGAACAAATATTGATGCCTTCAACAGAATAAAAACATCAATGAGATGGTTAGATAAAGGATAAGATTCACTTCTGGGCTCAGGACAGGGCTGGGTATGGAACAATACCCCAGGAATCTGTATAGGGAGGAGGGGAAGTAGGGTGGGGCAGTGATGAGAGGGACATATTTCGATTCAACTTCCAGTTAGGAACGTGCCAGGCACTATGCTAAGCGCCCTACATGTACAAGTGGGTACAACTTTCCATGTACTAGACCCCATGGACATAAAATTTACATGAGCGATAACCTAATAAAGGGGGTAATATTTGTATCCCCATTTTACAGATGAGGAAACTGACAATCAGCAAGTTTTCTTAAACTGAAGGTCAAACAAAACCACTGACAGGATATGATAGGACCAAGAATTGAATATATATATTTCTGCCTTCAAAGTCTATAAACACTATACAAATATTGCCTTTCTCCATTCCACCCACAGGAAAGAGAAAGAAGTTCATGGTATAATTCAGCATCCATTCATTCACTGACTCACTCAGCCGTTAATTACCTAGTAAATATTTATCAAGCACCTACAATGCACTAGGCCCTGTGCATACAGAAATGAAAAAGGCACAGACCCCAACCCCAGCCACAAAGTTTGATGCCCACACTGCATGCCCTCATGGCTTGGTAGAAGTTGAATGGCCACACTGCATGCCCTCACAGTTTGGTGGAGGTCAGGTTCCATATTGCATGACTTCATAGTTAAGTAGAAGTTAGATGTCCACAAAAGATGCAGACACTATTACTCCACATACATACCTAGTTCCGGTTTAACACTGCCTGACTGTTTACCATTACACAGCACCATGATGTCCATCCATTGTCTAATGTAACCCTTGTAACAGTCTGAGAAAGTAGGTTTGATTAGCCCCATTTTACAGATGAGGAAACTGAGGCTCAGAGAGGTGAAGTGATTTATCCAAGGACATACAGATGGCAAGTAGTGGAGGATGGCCACAGGGCCTGGTCCTTGCCTCTCTTCACCCTCCCGGGCACCATTACAAAGGCTAATGTTATCAGTGAGGCCCTTTGGGGCAGGTGCCACTAGAGTGAGGAATTGGAGGCACAGAGCAGTAAGTCACTGGCCCCAGCGTCCACCGCCAGGAAAAGGCAGAGACAGAACTTAACCTCAGGCCTCTGACTCCCACCACCAACCTTCCAGGCTCTCCTTACTGGGTGGTTCTCCTCGAAGCAGACATTTTGGCCTTAGCAATGACTCACCAGGTCTCTCCAGTCAAGAGGCCATTGCCTTGGGGACAGACCCCTATTAAAGGCAAAACCCAGAAGAGGCTCCTCTCTCTTGTCCCTTCTTTCCCTCACCTGCTTCTCAGGTGCTGGGATTCCTGCAGCTTCATAAGATCTGGGGCTACTGAGCCTGTCCAGAAAATAGTGGGGATCTGTTTTTATCTTAAAAAAGAAAATAATTTGTGTGACGATTCCAGCATACGGGGGCAAAGTTGATGATAAGATGACACCAGCGCTGGCTCTGGGGAAGGCGTGGCGGCAGTGGTAGTGTGCACGTCTGGTTAAGCTGCACAGCTGGGCTGATGGAATTTGGCAAACTCCAGCCCTGTCTCATATCTAGTCATTTTTACCTGCTGCATTTGCATATACATATGATATCTGTAATGCTAATTATATCTATTTTCCCAGGTACAGACAAGACATACCCCAGAGTTGGGGTGCCCATTAGCAGATCACACGGGCTTCTGCAGCTGTGTTTTGATTAGCAGAAAAGGTTCTTTGGCATCAGAGAACTGAAATCACCTTTTAGGGTATGACAAGCGCAGCCAAGCATCTTGCAAGTGAAAATCAGAGGTTTCTCTAAGGAAGGAGTGAGAACGACCACAAAGAATTAAAAGGAGAATAACCTTTAATGGTTTCAACTGTGAAAGCTCAGTCACGCTTAAGGCCTGCCATCCATCATGACAGGGTGGCACTCTGGGCTCCCTTCAGGCCCCCATACAGGCTTCTGGGAAGAGGGGATGGCAAGGGGAGCCCCCAGGTGGAGCCCAACCCACCATTTTTCCAGGCTGGGCTCCAGCAGGGCCGGTGGGAAGATGAAGAGGCCAAGTGTGGTTGGAGGAGGGAGAGCAAAAGTATTATGGATTTGGCTGCATACCCACCTGCCTCAAATGACTTGCAAAGGACATGCAAATCATTCTGCAAATTACTGCAAGCCCTATTTTAGACCGTGTGGCTCAGGGTCTCCTTTCAGAAGACATGCAGGTATTTTCATGTTTGCAGGTTCCCACTGTAGACTTACATGCCCCAGCTCTCTTGGCTTCCCTGGGTGGATAGTACACCTGTGTTACAAATGTGGTTTAGGTGTTTCGTTTGTGAAAGTCTCTTTAATTTGCATAGACTTTTCATAAATTCTATCCTATGCCCCCTCACAACTGGACAAGGGAGTTAAAACAGGTTGTATGGACCCTCTTGTCCTGGGCCTAAAGGCATTAAGCGACTTTCCTAAGAGCAAACAGCCAGGCTGTGGCTGAGCCCTACCTGGAACCCAGGTGCCCCAACTTCGAGTCTGGTGCTATTTACTCTACATTTCCCTGATTGCAAATATTACTCACGGAATGGTGGAGGCCTGGAGAGGCCTGGAACACCCAGGAGAGGGGATTCTCAGACTTTGATTTTTCTTTTTTTCCCCTCCTAAAATATCAGCTGGGTTTCTCACCGGAGGAAGGAAAAGGCCGTGGAGGGGAGCTGGGCTTTGTGGATTGAAAATGGTCCTTGGGTGATTGCGACGTGTTCCCAGGTGTGACCTGGTTGAGAATTACTCATTATCTCCTCCTTTCCTTCAACAAATATTTATTGGGGACCTCCTAGATGCCAGGCATTGTTCTATGCTGTTCACTTTCTATTGGAAGCAGACAATCACCAATTGTGCTGAGAGCCATGAGGAAAAGAAAATAGCCAGTAGCTGACTGAGACCAATTTAGGGCAGACTCTCTGAGGAAGGACATGTGAGCCAAGACCCCGGGACAGGAGGAGGGGCAGGCCAGGGGGTGGCAGGGTGGCCGGGTGGCATGGCGGGGGGGGGGGGGGTACGGGGACACATGCAGAAGTTTCTGGCAGAAAGGGCTGGGAGTCTGAGAACCAGAAAACAGGTGGGCCTGGCTAAGGCTGCACAGAGCAAGTTGCCCCAGGCAGAATGGTATGAGCTTGGAAGGGAAGCAGGAAAGAGACCATGCAGGAAGGGCCTCAAAGGATTTTTTTTTAGGTAGCCTTTCAGCCACCCTAAACTCAGTGGCTTAAAACTAACTGGTTTTCTTTGTCATTAAACAAATTAGAATAGTACACACTATGCAGCAGTTCTCAAACTTTAGCCTTAATCACTTGGAAGGCTAAACCTCCCCAAATGTGTGATACAACATATCTAGGGTGGGGAAGAAGAATGTGCCTTTCTAACAAGCTCCCGAGTGATGCCCCTGCTAATGATGCGGCACCACACACTGATGACCACTGTCATAGAGGGCATCACATGTGCTAGGACAGGTTTTGCTTTGTGAAACTCTTGTTTTGGTAATACACATATTCATGGATCTTGGGGTATCAGGAAATCCAGGGCCTGGAGCATAAAGGAGATTCAGACACAGCCCGTGTCTTCGAGAGGCTCCAACATACGTAACTGCCATGATGGAGGGTGAGGTTACAGACGGTCCTCAGAAACTCAGCCAAGGCTCCTGAGGCGGGACACAACTCTCTCCCCACCCAGGCTGTGGTCTTCTTGAGGGCCGGGGCTAGGCTCTTTCCCACCACCTCCTGGAAGATCCAGCATCTTCCTTGGAGAATCCTCAAAAGGAAAAGGTAGCAGCACAGAGATGTGGAGCCAAGTTCATGGAGGCACAGGGGAAATTCCCCTCACTCTTTGCCTCCACCCCTTCCCCAATGGCACTGGCTGGTTATAACGGAGTCCATGGAACCAACCCCTCCTGTTCTAGTTTGCGAATGCTGCCGGAATGCAAAACACCAGAGATGGATTGCCTTTTATAAAAGGGGATTTATTTTGTTACACAGTGACAGTCTGAAGGCCAAAGAGTGTCCAAGGAAAGGCATCAACAATCGGGTACCTTCACTGGAGGATGGCCAATGGTGTCCGGAAAACCTCTGTTAGCTGGGAAGGCACGTGGCTGGCATCTGCTCCAAAGTTCTGGTTTCAAAATGGCTTTCTCCCAGGACATCCCTCTCTAGGCTGCAGTTCCTCAAAAATGTCACTCTTAGGTGCACTTGGGGTATTTGTCCTCTCTCAGCTTCTCCAGAGCAAGAGTCTGCTTTCAACGGCCGTCTTCAAACTGTCTCTCATCTGCAGCTCCTGTGCTTTCTTCAAAGTGTCCCTCTTGGCTGTAGCTCCTCTTCAAAATGTCACTCACAGCTGCACTGAGTTCCTTCTGTTATGTCAGCTCATCTGTATGGCTCCACTGATCAACTTAGACCCACCCCGAATGGGCGGAGCAACACCTCCATGGAAATCATCCAATCAGAGTCATCACCCACAGCTGGGTGGGGCACATTCCAAAGAAACACTCAAAGAATTACAATCTAATCAACACTGATAATGTCTGCCCACACAAGATTACATCAAAGATAATGGCATTTGGGGGGACATAATACATTCAAACTAGCACACCTCCCCCCCCAGAACTCCCTAGCTAGAAACTGCCCTGCTTCCCACCCCCCCCACACACACACGGTCACCGAGTGAGTCACTCTGTAAGTCCAAGGTGATTCCTGACCACAGGTGATTGCCCCAGGGGTTAGCACCTGAGCCACATGGAGCCAATCAGAGGCTTTTCAGGAATCCTTGAAATTAAAACTGAAAAAGAGCATCCAGTACCTTCAAGTGGGGCATAGACTGTGCTGGGCAGCCCATTTCCTTCCGCTGAAGGTCTAAGAAGTGGAAGAAGCTGATCAGCCTGCGGAGAGGATGGAGCAGATGCTCGGTGAGAAGCAGAATGAGAGACGGAGGGTTCTGATGCCATTGGAGCCCCTCATGTCATTGATTCTTGGGGTCCTGTTGCATCTTTTCTATGAATCTCTCCATTATCCATTTACTCCCTCTCTTCCATAAGTTTCTCTTGCTGCAACCCATGGCCTTCTGCTCTAGGAAATCTCTCCACTTGGAAAATACCATGCCCTTGGAGGAATTTCTTCTCTGCCTTACCCTTATTCCTACCCCAAACTGAGAGACACCCATGAAAGGTGCTAGTAATTATGTTAAAAACAACATCGAAAAAGAAAATGAGCCCTTTAATGGTAATGGAAGGTGGTCAGCAAAGCTCCAGGGCAGGGTGTCTGTAGTAGACGTGCTTTGGCCACAGACTGGTCAGATGCTAAAGTCCGGGCTGAGAAGAACAATACATTGACACATCTTCGTTCTGTTTAAACTGCTGGTATGTAGAATTTTTTGGTTGAATAAAGAGCTAAATATGATCACAAATATCAGTATGGTGAATATAATGACTGGCCTGTATCCCCTGGTCTGTGTCCCTGTTTTAAATTAAAAAATGAGTTAAACTTATACATATTTAGGATATTCAGACACCCTACAATTCCCTGTAGTAAGCCATGGTCAACTCCCCAACATCCATTCCACCTCTCCGCCATCTTGTAACGTCCATGCAGTTTGGGGATTGGTTCTGCTCCACTGGTAGGTCTGACATTGGTCACATTTAGTATTGGCCATATGATGCAATTCTGGACCGTGAGACTCAAGACGAGGTTTGGGGGAAGCTTCTGGGAAAGTTCTTTCATATGTTTAGAGAAAGTATGAAACTCTACTCCCACTTTTCCCAGTGGGACATGAAGAAGGAAGCAAAGAGTCCTAAGGCCTCCGGTTGCCATCCTGAAACCAAAAGAGCAGCCAGCCTTAGGATGAAGCTGGCACAGGCCCCCAATATCATGGCTGAGGGCTCCTGGATTAGCCGATATGAATATGGGAGCTAATAAAATTCCTTACTGTTAGATCAGTTTGTGTAGTACTCTACTACAGTACCTGTTACTGTCAGCTGAACTCATCCTTACTGATGCATTCCCTAATTAGAGAAAGTGCAGCTTAGTGGTTAGGAGCTTGGTATCTGGAGTATAAGAATTCCGAGGACAAATTCCAGCTCTGCCACTTGCTGCCTGTGTGAAACAGGGCAACTTTAGCCATCTGAGCTTCAGTTTATTAATCTATAAAACGGGGCACTAATATTTCTACGGTGGATATTTGCCAGTCTGGGCTATCCAAAATCAAGCCTGTCATCTTCCTAACTCCTTAGGAAGAAAGATAGAACCTGTCTGGCACTACTGATGCTTTTCAGACAAGACCTTTTTCTGCCATTCAAATGGCAGGTATCTATGATGTAGGCTGAGCAAATCCTGATGGAGTAATTCTAGAGTGTGCAATGATTGGAAGTTATGTTGACTGTAGCAGCAGCAGTAGCACATTGACCACCCACCCCTGCTGTCTTGCCCTCTGGGATCCACTGACTCCCTCCTCCTTTTCACAGCTTTGTGTTCCAGCCTTCTGACAACCCTGGAAGCCTCCATCGTCCTTCCAATAAACTCCTTCCTTTGGTATAGCGAGTCAGCTTCTGTTGCTTGCAGCCAAGATGCTGGCAGATAAAAGGGCCTTCTTTGTAAGGCTGGTGTGAGGCTTAAATGAAATCACACTTGTAAAGCCTTTTACTGAATGCCTGGCACGTAGTCAGGCTCAATACATGTTAGCTATTGAGATTGTTACGGCCCCGATGAAGTGTTGATCTCAGCCAACACATGGTTTTGATTGACCAAAAAGGGTACACAGAATCCTAGTGGCCCAACTGGCAACATTCGCCACTACACTTAGGCTTTGGCTGCTTGGGGTCTCCTGCTTGCCATATTCACCATGAATTAGCAACACTCGATGAACAGAACGGAATAGAGGCATAGACCATCCAAGAAAAAACCAACATCAAACAAACAAGGATGTCACCAAGTGATTATTTGGACAGTTTTCCTCCTTAGCTATGGCTGGCTTTCCCTTCATAGTCCTGGGACATGCCACCAATGGGCAGCACAGGGAGGTCCGGGAGGTGAAGGAGCAGCAGCTCAGGGCAGAGTCCAAGGCCAGCTCTGGAGTGCAAAGAACCATCCAAGGAATGTGTTCCCTAACAGTTCTGACTGGCCTCTTCTCCACCAGTGGTGCTTTGAGGTGGTTGAACCCCCTTCCTACCTGGCAAGAATAAGAGTCAAACGAGTAAAGCGTGTGGCAATACTTACAATTTGGTATATTCCAAATGACAAGAGATCATTGTCGACAACATCATCCGCATCAACAGCATCTTTTCCTTCTTCCTAACATTTATTGAGCTACTATTATGTCCCAGGGACTGGTGATATATTTTACATACACTCAATCCTAAAAAACACCTTTATGAGGCCAGTTACTATTATTTTCATTAATAACCTGATGCTAGAGAACTGGAATGATGCTAAAGAACTTGAGCCTAAAGTCATACAGCTAGTAAGTGAAGGAGCCATGGTTGACCCCCTGGATCTTCCCAGGCTCTTGACCGTTCAGCAATAAAGCTGCTATAGTGTTTGCAGAGAAGCTCCCCCCTCCCAGACACAGGCTCACACATCCAGACTCTAATTTCAACCTGCTCTATTTGCAACAGACCTTTCTCTGCAGCCTTAGCAGCCATAGAACAGAACTTCTGCTAAAGGGCCTTTGTGCCTTTATTTGGAAGATGGGTTTTATGCCCTAGCTGGGGCTGGTGGCAGATGTCTCTTCCATATTATAAAGTTTCATGTACGTGCCATAAGAATGCCCCCCCGGTGTTCATGGCAATATACTGATCCCTGATCACGGCCATTTAGTCTCACATGTGGAGTCAGAGGGTGGATGGAGTACACACTCCTTTCCACTGAGTTTTGCCTGCAGGCTTTGGTGCTGGGTCGGGGGAGGCAAGAAAAAGGATTATTTATGAATGGGATTCTCAGGCGTTCTGCCATGGATTGATTGCTTTCAACCCTGTTTAACGGAGGCCCAATGTGTCAATGGCTGCAGAGTGAATCACAGCCACACCACTCCAATGAGGAAAAAATTCTGAAGAGGCCCGAATATTTCTGACTGGTCGTCATATCCTCGGACCTGGGTAGTTTCTCTTCATCGGTGCACGGGGCAATGGTGATCAACAGCTCAGCCAGGAGGGGCGACAAGGAACACCCGTGCAGCCCACCACAGCTCAGGGCCTCAGGCAGCAGCTCCGACACTTTTACTCCTTCTCCCTCGCCAGATCAATAAGATGCGCAGGTGCCCGCAGCACGGCCATTTCTCAGGCTAGACATGATGGCAACTAACACTGGCAATAAAAGGCTGCCAGAGCCTGGATGGAGAACGGGGGCCGACCCATCGTGGGCCTGTCTGCCTCTCTGATAAACATCTCCCGCACAAGCTTGCCGCAAAGAAATGATTTCCAGGGGGCAACGCACTGCCTATGCACCACCGCCCCCCCCCAACTTCCCAATCTGTATTTCCTTGTGTTGTTCGGGGATCCGTCCCTTCCTTTCCACTGAGCTGTGTGGAGAGATGGAGTCTCAGGGAGAGAGCGCTGCTGGAGGGTTTGCAGCAGCTCCTGGCTCTCAGGGAGGTGTCAGCAGAGACCAGGGGCTGTCAAGTTCCATTCCAAATTAAATGACTTGACGGAGGGCAAACCCCGTCAGTCCTGCCTCATTTTTGGAGAGGAAAAAGCACTATTCTGCCAAACTAGTTGCCTACAGTGCAGCTAGACTGTTTATTGTTGTTGTTTGGGTCTTTTTTGTTTGTTTGTTTTGTTTTGTCTTGTCTTCTGTCTGGCTCCCCATCCTGGGCAGGGACCCCCTCACTGATCTCAGCCTGGGCAGGGAAAGGAGTGGCCCCAGAACTATAGGGTCTTGTTCTTACAGAGATGGGGTACCAGCACACCGCCACGGGGCCCGCTTCTCCCCTCCTCCCTCCATGTTCTGAATGAGAAAATGAAACAGCCCCAGCCACAGCCTCCTTACTGAAAAAAGCAAAGGGCAGGGGGCAGAGCCTGTGGGAAAGCCCTTGCTGGCCTTTGGCTTGAACTCACACAACTAAGAGGCTCCAAAGTATACACGTCAGGAAAATCACATAGCGAGTAAGATCTTTTTCATTCCAAAGTCGGCATGGAGAACTTGGAGCATATTTGCAGGCAGAACTGGGGACTGCATTCTCTATAGGGGGAAACACCTAACACAGGGTTTCTCAACAGCGGCCCTACTGACTTTTGGGGTGCCACCATTCTTTATTGTGGGGGCTTCCCTGTGCATTGTAGGATGATTAACAGAGTCTCTGGCCTCTACCCACAAGATGCCAGTAGCTCTTTCCAATCATGACAGCCAAAGTGTCGCTGGACATGGGCAAATGTCCCTGGAGAGGAGGGGGTCTCCCCGGTTGAAAGCACAAGGCTGTAATCTATGGTGTGAATGATCCAGGTATGTCCAAGATCTGGAGGTAAAAATTCCAAAGCCTGCATAATTAATACCCACCTCACCGGATAACTAAGAGAACTAAATGAAGCATGAAAAGACTCAATAAAAAAATTAATAATAACAATGACAATAATAATAATTACCCTTTCTTGAGTGCTTATCACACCCTAAGCATTTGCTGAGTACTCAACACAAACATCTCTAACAAGTATCAGTGGTCGTTAAGACTAGTGATGCAGAATAATGGGGCCACCGTTTACATCAAATATGGCAAACACAAGATACCATGGCCAGGCTGTGCTCACAGTTGCAAGAGAATAAAAAGGATGTGCTTTTCATTCCCTCATAAATGTAGGAAACTGGGGATGTTTTCCACAGGGGCTGAGATGGAGAACTGATTGGTGCTCCTGGCTTCGATCCCATGGGAAGACGGCTGGCCCTGGAGTACACCCTCCACCACCTTGTGCATTTGCTGGCCACTTATCTACAACCTCTAACTTCAGAGAGTGGACCCTGAGCAAGCAGCACCAGCATCCCCTGGGAACTTGTTAGAAATTCAGAATCTCAGGCCCCGCCCCTGACCTCCCAATTTAGAGTCATCATTCTAAGAAGGCCCCCAAGTGATTTGTGAGTGCCTTAAAGTTTGAGACTCTGCTCTAGAATAGCATGACAAGGCACACGTCAGTACGTTAGGGTGTGCACGGATGCAGTGCAGCATCCCTGCTCTTGCTTGGATTCATTCACTCAACAAATATTTATTGAATGCCTGTCATGCACTGGGCAGGTTTCAAGTACTGGGACATGGTAGTGAACAAAACAGATGACATGCCCTGCCCTTGTGGAGCTGCCAATCTGTTGGTCCATCCCCCACCACCACCCCAGGTGACTAAATAGGATGCAGATGAAGGCACATGGTTTACACAGGAGGAAAATCTGGCTCTACCAGGTTAAGAGTCTCGGGCAAACCCCTCTGCTAATAAACAGAGAAGCATTGTTTATCAGGTATTCTTTTCCCAAATCCTGGCGCTTTATACAACTCCCATGCTACTTTTTCAACCACAATCATCAAGTCAAAAAGACAAATCAAGGCAGCCAACAGAGGTTTCTGCCTATCTCAACTACTGAATCAAGTCAAAGGAGGAATGGGGGGCTCGGAGCTGCTCAGACTGACTGCTGGCAGCATCCTGATCTCATCCAGAATCAGAGGCTCAAAGACAGTTTAATTCACTGGAGTGGGGTTAGCTTTGCTCAAACTCTCCATCAGTTCCATCAGTTCCAAATCAAAGCCATTTAAAGACCACCATAAAAAAAAAATACAAAGCAATTGCCACTCCTGAGACTTTGAGTCTGTACCCTCACACTGTTTCTCATCATCTTCCGAGATCAAAATGGAAGGCCAAATCACGCCCCCACTGTGAGCACCAAAGTCCTGCCCCAGCCCCTTCCTCACCTGGGCTTCCCAAAACTTCAAAAGTTTTGTATTGTCATTTAGTTTCATTCTATTTTGTTATATTTTCCCATAAAGATGCAGATAAAACCTGGTGTTAGCCATCCATCACTCATCTCCCTGAAATTTCAGGGAAATTTCTTGAGAGCCTCAGTTTTCTCTTCTATACAATGGGAAAAAGAGAAACCACCCCACTGAGTTCCAGCAGAATTCAATGAGTTCTGCCCAGCCCAACTCCTGGCAAGTATGCAACAAATGAGAGCTGCCTTCTCCCTCCCATTTTTCTGAGAACATTCTGGGGGACTGAGGTCTGATGGAGCCTGATGACTCTTTCAAGGAATTCTCCAACATATCAGGTTTTGTTGAACTGGGGGTATGAAAGGGGTAGAGCCCACACAGGATGGAACCTAACAGTTGCCTGAAAGTAAGCTTGCTGCCATCTTTGGCATGTAATTTGGAGATAGGCTTTCTGTGATGCTCAGAACACGGCTCTGAACCTCTCCATTAGTGGAGTGAATGTCTGTAGAGACCCCTGACTTCTTTCTGGTTCACCCTGAGAACTCTTCACTACATAAGCCTTAGATCACCTCCACCATAGAAGCTGAAAACACCAGATGTACATTTCTCCAGCCTCCCTTGCAGCTGTGGAGCACCCAGCCACTCACCCACCTGCCAAATGCACCTGACCAAGATTTTGACTCAGGAGCCAGGGCCTGTGAAAAATCCAATCTGCTGTGCCCAGCTCCCGTTGTTGTGACAGTTTGCAGTGGCAATAACGGCGTCTCTTCAGGAGCCCTTCTGCGGAGTGGATCTGGGCAGGCTGAGCTGGATTGTCTGGCCATCCTAAAGAATGTGTGAGCTCCCCAAGTCCTTTGACAGCTTATTTCTCTGTTTAAACATTTTTTGTTGCTGAAGCTAAGAACCCTGCTGGAAACTTCCCCCCGTTTAATTCCTGGGCATAAACTTAACTAGTGGAAAGAAGCAAATGCATACCAACAGGGAAATCTGACCACTGACCACCTCCACTGTTTACACATAAGGGCTTCTCCAAATGAGGTCCTCGGTACACAGGTGTCATCAGTGTGTAACAAGGCTAATGCTGAAAATGCCGATTCCCGGGCCTCACCTTGCAGATACTGCATTACAGTCTTTGGGGCTGACGTTCAGAAATATGTGCTTTTATAATTGTTACAGTCACTAACGTGGGAAAACCACCGGTCTATGGCAACTTCCTAACCTTTTCCACACAGACAACTGTAGCACCTGTGTGGTTCAGTGGGATGAAAGGAGGAAGATCCTTGTGACCAGAAGCAACTGGCCCTGAGGGGTCTCTGGCTGCCCCAGGCCCCACCCAGCTGGCCTGAGTATTAAGGGGAATCAAAATCTCACATACCCATACCCCTCTAGAGGTACACAGGCTATGAGGTTATGATCTATTCCAGGGTTACTCAAAGTATGGTCCACAGATCAGTGTCATCTGTGACACCATACTACAAAAATTGAGAGAAGCATTTAGAAGCTTCTCTGGCAGTTTTCCAGACTAATATTAGGATTACTGAAGACTTCATGGCTGTTCTTTTTTCTAATAATATATCTTTATTTTATTTTACCGAAGTAGTCATCCATGGCTGATTAGGGAAAGAAAAAAACAAAACAAAACAAAAAAACCAACCATAGACGGTTTGAGAAGTACTGATCTATGGCTACCAAATCCAGTCAGCAAGCCGTAAGTTGGTTTGGGGGTTCTGCACCATGTGGGCCCAGCCTCAGCTCCTGAACCCCTGTGGATGTGCCTATCGGTGGAAGCTGCGGTTTTCCCTCCTGTCATGAGCAAGGGCCTCTAATTCTGAGACTAGATTAGTACCTAACGTTCAAAGGTCTTTCTTTGTGCTTCTAGGCCTTTTTATTTCCAGGGAGAATAATGGAAAGAGTCACTACTACTCAGAAATACAAGAAAAGCTTCATGTTGTTTCCAGGGTTGATATAGGTGGCTTGGTGCCAACCTCAGTCCATCCCCACCCTAGCTAATAACTGTCTCCAGATCAAATGTGACCCAGCCTCAGAGGACTGTTTACAGTTCAAATGCTTAAATAGAAAGGTGATCATTTCCATTTTCCCTCTAAATTCTTTATATATAGCATCCATTCCCAACATCTTTTGAAATGAAAAACCTAATTTCTCTCAACTTTATTGCAATATAGTTGAAGTAGACTGAACTGCATATGTTTAAGGTGTACAATTTGATCGGTCTTGAACCATGTATAAATCTGTGAAACTATTACCACAATCAAGACAACAAAAATTTCCATCCCCCCAATGCTTCCGGTGTCCCTTCTTCCCTTCCCACCCCCAGGCAAACACTAATTTCTTTTCTGTCATTGTAAAATTGCATTTCATAGAATTTTATATAAATGGAACTATACTGTGTGGACTCTTTTTGTTGTGGCTTCTTTCACTGAGCATAATACTTTTTGCCATTCATCCACGTCACGAGTATAAATAATCCATCCATTTTTATTGCTGAGTAGTATTCCATTGCATAGAAATTCCTTAATTTGTTTAGCCATTCAACGAGAGAAACTAGTTTTCATAAAGGAAATTCAATTCCCCTAATCTTCCTGAAAGTATAATAACCAGGAGGGGAGAAAAAAGGAAGAAGAAAAAGGAGGAACCTTCTTCAAGCTCATTCTCACCTTGGAAATGCGGTTTTGCCCTTGCTTTTCCCTTGGTCAGGAATGTTCTTCCCCCCAAATCTCAACGTAGCTGACGCCTTCTCATCATTCACATCTCAACTCATAGATCACGTTTGCAGGAGCTCCCCTGGTACCCTCTCCTTCCTCCCCGTGCACCCACTCAAGGCACTCGCCATTACATCTTGCAGTTCATGTTCCCCAAATTTGATTGAATCTGTTTGCTGTTTTTATGTCTATCCCTGCACCGGAATTTGGACTTCAGAAGAGCAGGTGCTTTGTCTGCTGCATTCACCCTTATATCTTCTATGCCTAATCTATTGCCCGGCATGTAGTAAGTGCCCAATAAATGTTGATTAAATGAACATACATAGGAGTGAATGAATGAATGAGAAAGTGAAGGGGCGCTGTATATTGAATTGCATTTTTTAAAGTTATAAAACCTATGGTTTTGGAAAGCCTCAGTGTCCCCTGATAGAGTAAAGCCATTCCGGAGGCCACCCAGCAAAGCTGGGTGCTACTCTACAGATCACATCAGAGGCCAGGAGGGAAACGGTGGAGAACAGGCTGGACAAAGCAGCAGCCGCGGTGCAGCAGTGAGGAAGCCAGCTCCGGCTCTCCCCACCGCCCCGGCTGGCTCCAACGCTCCTACAAATCATCTGAAATGCTAAATCATGTTTAAATCCCTCTGATTGTGACCACGGGGAACTATGAAGGACACTCACGCATAATTTACATACTGCCAAGCTCCTAAGAGCCTCTAAATAAAGTCCCCGAGGCCCCCCGGGCACTGTTTTTGAGGAGAAGGACATCAAGTGACAGATTAACTCGAGTCTGCTCCCCCAACACCAGGGAAAGGGAAACCTCACCCTCCACTCACTGACATCTGCAAAATGTCTTAAACTACGTTTGCTGTCAGATGCTTCCCCGAGAAGCAGTTACTACGTTGAAAACAATACACATGTGCAATTGTCTCTCCCATTTTACACAACTCCCATTGCTAACAGATATTTTTGATCAGACTTTCATTCATTTTCCAGACTCTTACCATAAAAAGTGTTTTCATCTCACAGCTCTGGAGTGGGGTTTCAGAAGAGCACTCTGCATTCTGCCAGTAAGTGTTAAATTATATTTGGTCACAACATGGTAATAATACTAAAAATGAGTGGGTTGATGTGGTGACCTTTAGAGGGTCTGAATCCCGACCCAAGGACACACACCTCTGAGGACTGGACAGGCTGATATTGGGCTTCTCCATCTGAACCATTAGATTTCACTACAGAAACCTCTGCTAGCATGACTGTAAGTAAATTATTATAATCTGAAAAATGGGAAGTGATAAAGCCAGAAAAGTGAAGCCTAGGACACTGTAGGTGGCTTATATTTTTCAAGGACCCAAAGAAAAGCAGCATGAGCTTGTCTTGCTTTGTTTGGTACACAACCCTGAGTGGTCTACACAATCAAAAAAGCAAATAAATGAGAAAATGAAATCACCAGTTGAGTGCAAGCTGGCACCTGAGCAACAGGCCACTTCTGTGTCCACCACTGTTCCTGAACTTCTCAGAAGCATGAAGATGGTCCGGCCCTGGCCCAAATGATTCCATGCACTACTGGGCTTTAGCTCATAACACAATCTACTCTAGTCTCAAATTTCTTTATTAATTTAGATGTCCCTGTTAGAACATTACGAATTCCCCTAAGATCAAGCACTACTTTCACCCTTGCTCCTATGCCATTCCTCCCACCCCCAACACTGAGCCAGGCAATAACACATTCCCAGTAAATAATCTGTTTGATTGATTAATTTCCTGTAAACAAGGAAAGGAACCAAAACGCTCATTTCACAGTTGCATCCCCCATCCTAGCACATTACTCTGTAGAATGAATGTATAAATGAATGATGGATGACGGATGGATGGATGGAGAACAATATTTTATCCATATTATATAATTTGACCCTCACCATACCTCCACAAGGTAAGAACAGTAATAGTCAACACTAATATCGTGCTAATCATATGCCAGTCGCTTTTCTAAGTTCCTCATCCCTGTCAATGCTTTTAATTCTCAAGAACCCTATGAAGTAAGAACTAGTATTTCTCCATTTAACATCTGAAGAAACTGTTGGAGGCATACGGAGGTCACACTGCTAGTAGAAGGCAAAGCTCATTTCTTGTTAGAAATCACAATGCTTAAGCACAATGCCTTCTCTCCATTAGTTATATTTTGCAAAGCAGGAAGCTGAGGGTAGTGACATTAATTTGAGCAAGGCTATCCACCACATGCATGCAAACCTAGGGCTGTATTTCCAGGACACTCATAAGTGACAGAGCCAGGATGCGAACCCAGATAGCCTAACTCCGAGTCCACACTCTCAATCCCCAAGTAGGACTCAAGGAATCAAGCGGATCCATAGCAAATATTTGAGATCAATAGAAGAGAGATTGTATTGTCAAGAGGGCTGAAATAATAGGCGCTGGTTTTCTCAGCACTATTCCCCCAAACAGGGGGTGCTGTGGAACCCAGGAAAGAAAGTAAAGGGGAAAAAGAAAAACATGGAAAATGTGAGCTGTACCCAAGCTCTCCCAGTACAATTTTTGTTTGGGTTGGAAGGGTGATTTGCTAGCATTTCCCTGGTCTCCGTCCCCGGGCATCCACTGCAGCTGGCAAAGGCCACAGCCAAGTTCTGAGCAAGTCCTTTTAGGGGCTGGATTTTACTATGAGATATGTTAAAGAACCTGGGGGGTGGGGGTGGGGGTGCAAGATGAAAAGGCGGAGGCCAGGACAGAATGAGAATTTATAAACGGAAAGAGGAAGAAAATGTTGGCACTGCCTTCTAACATTAATGGGGGTTGGGGGAAAGGCCGAAGGGGGAAATGATTGATGGTTTCAGATTATGACTTTAAAAGAAAACTGCTTCTGTTTTGAGAAGGCACAAGAGAGCAGGAGACACATGTTGAAATTAGGGCATTTTAATAATTCTCTTAAATTTAAAATTCCACATTAAAGTTGGAGAGAGCAGTGTCGTGACTGTGGCTGGAGAGATGAAGATGAAAAGTGAATGGAAGAAAGTATAGGGCAATAATCAAGAAAATCTGGCCAAGCTGAGGAAGGGCAAAAAGAGCGGCGAGGGGGATACCCCCCTGGTTTGTTGTGTTGTACCTTCTGACTCACAGCACAGATGGAGCTGGAAAGACAAGGATGCAGGTTGGAACTGAAATGGTTGCACAGGGTTGATGAATTGAAGTTTACTGTGGGGACGAGGTAAAGCAACCACTCTGACTCAAAACTGTAGCTGCCAGAAGAAATGCCTCTCTGCCTCAGAAAAATAAGCTGTGCTCCAGAGTTGGGGGAGAGAAAACCAGAGAAAATTCTCCATGAAAGGTATATCTCAGCTGAGACTTGCGGGATTACCCCCTAAATCTTAGGGATGCTTTTGTAAATTTACCATATTGTGAGTGACGGCAGGCCTTGTTCCCAGGCCCCGCCAAGCAATCAGCTTTGGGGTCCCAGTAACAGTCCTGAACCCCCCCACCTTGCCATTTGATTTCCACCAAATAGAAACAAAATGGTGCTTCCCTCCCTGAAAACTTACCAGGAATAGCCATCCCCGGGGCAAAGTTTCACTGCACACAGCTTTTGAAAAACCAAGATGCACATCTCTTTGAGAAATTTTTATCTGTTCTTTATAAAGGAAAAGTGACAGACTGTAACTAAAAAAAAAAAAAAAAAGTTTGTTGCAAGAGATTTGCTGAGTTAGTTCATCCCAGGCCCACAGGGTGGGGCTTTGAGAGGGTCACCTTTACGATTGCCAAGTTCCCATCAGACTCCCAGTCACCCCCAAATGCACACACTCAGAAGACAGGGATCCACAAACCTTACACCTATTCCCCACATTAGACAAACAAGAACTGATGAATATCCACTGGATCCTAAAATCCAAACTGTAGCTCCTAGATGAAGCTCTGTGACCCCCGCTGGGCTCTCTGACCGCTTACTCCTCGGTTCCAGGAATTAGCTACTGTTACACAGAGGGGTGTTTGCTTTCTTTTCTTGAATATATATATTTTTCACGCTCAGAAAACCACAAAGGCATTTTAACCAAAAAGAAACAAAGGTTTTCTTTCTACAAATTCGATTAATCTTTTCCACTTTCTCTACCTTGGGACATTTCCTTTGGGAGGAATTTTATTCCCAGAGACTTCTTGGCGAGGCACTGTTGCATGCAGGGCGCAGTGAATTTAAGTGCAAGGCGCTCAGTGTGGACGGAAAGTAAAAATCTCGGGTAGTTGTAGTAGCCCAGAGAAGTCACTTTCTAAATGCCGGCCCGGGGATGGATGGTCCTGCAAAGAAAGAAAAGACGAAGTTTGCCGCGGGCAGGCAGTGTAGGACCCTCCGCCGCGAAGCGCGCGGGTGGTTACCACCGCTGGATTTCCCGCCGGAGCCGGCGCCGGGGCGCCTGGTCCCCGCGCTGCGCCCGGCGCCCGTCTGGAGATAGCCCTTGGCGTGGGCGGCGGGAGTCCCCCAGAAAGTGCGCCTTTTCGCAGCTGCGGCTTAGCTGTTGCAGAAGGACCGTGCCAAGGGCGCACAACCCGGACTCGACTTGAGCTCTGGGGCAGGGGCACCCACCTAAGCCTGCTCCCCCAGGCCTCCAGTTCGAAACCGCACCAGTAGCCCAAGTGAGATTAGGATTGGGGAGACAGCAGTTCGGTTACGCAAGGTGTTTCTAAAACTCCCCGGGTAGCCAAATCTCGGGGCTGGGAAAATAACCGAATCCACGGTGGGCTTCACAAACTTTGTCTTTGCTCTATGTCGTTTTTCTTGACCCCCTCCACCCACCACTCTAGAACCAACCTCAGGAGCAAGCCCTAAGGGCTAGGGTAAAAGCTACCTCAACCCTTCCCCCCGCCAACTTTTGTTTGAAAACAAACAAACAAAATATCCGGGTGGTTAGTGCGGGTGCGTTCAGGCACCCCCATTCCAACACGCACACGCACGCACAAGCGCGCGCACACAAGCATACACACACACACACACACACCCCTCGCTACCAGCTACACACACACACACACACACACACACACACACACACACACACCCCTCGCTACCTGCGTTCAGGCACCCCCATTCCAACACGCACACGCACGCACAAGCGCGCGCACACAAGCATACACACACACACACACACACCCCTCGCTACCAGCTACACACACACACACACACACACACACACACACACACACACACACACACACACACACACACACACACACACACACACACCCCTCGCTACCAGCTCCGTCCCACCCACCTCCGCATAGGGGAGGGACTGGGAACCTGATCTCCGGGTTCCAGCCCCGAACGTTTCCCCATCAATAATGTTGATAGCATCGATGTGCCTCCTCCCCCACCCCCGGGGCGCCGCTGCCGCCTTTTTGCCGCTTTTTGCTTGGTGTAAGAAAACGAAACCTCTCCTGCCCTCCTAGCTTGGGCCGAGGGCTGAGGAAGCAGAGGCGAGGGCAACAACTTGGGGACGTCCTCCAATTGTTGGGGAGGATGGCCCGACTCGCGCCCGCGGAACCCGAATGAGGGTCCCGGGCTCAGGCAAGGCCTCATGCCAGGCCCGGTCCCGAACCCGGGGTCAGATTGGGCAGAAATAAGGTACTTTCGCCGGAAGAAGAACCAGGCCTCGGAAGGGGAAGTCTCAGCACCCCCTGCCCTTCCTAGTATCGCGGATGGAGCGAGGAGGCTTGGAAAGCCCTTCGTTGGTAATGGAGTTGTGGCCCGCGGCCTTGGAGACGGCCCTTCGGCCCCGCCAACCCACCGAGGCCGCTCTGGGCCTTGGGAAAACTGAAGGGGAGTATTAGTGGAAGCGCAGGCATCAAGCCCCCATGATGGGAGTTTGCAAAATTCGCCAAAAGTCTTTCCCAGGTGCGATTCTTCTTGACCCGCGAGGTCACGACCCCGGCGCAGCCGCTGCCTCACATCGCATCATCCCCGTTCCCCATCGCGAATCAGCTCCTAAATGCCAGACCCTCTCGAGGAAACGGCAAGCCCGGGCCCTGTCACCCCAATTCCCCCAGCACCTGCCCCACCCAGGGATGGGATGGTACTAGCCCCTGTAGAGCGTGCACGCAGGTCTCTTGGGTGACCAAGACATCGGAAGAGCTACGGCCGTGGCACCGCACTCGCACTTGCTGCCTTCTTTCGACCCGCTCAAAAATAAAAATTACCCCCCCACTCCCTCTCGGTTTTCACTTATTTAATTATTTATTTGCATCGCGGCACGCGGAGCCTCCCCCGCGCCCTGCCGCAGCGGCGCCCGCGACAGCGAACCGCGGGACTTGGGCCCAAGACAATGGCCGGTAATTGATGTATTGCCATCAACAATAAAGACCAATTCTCCTCTCCCCGCCATTCCGACTATCCCCCTCCTCCCATCCCCTCCTCCACCTCCCCTCTACTCTTCCCCGGCCACGGAGGGAAAGAAAACAAACAAGAAATTAGCCCGGGACGCGGTGCGCGGAGAGGGACTCCCGTCTCGACGCCTTGGAGGACGCAAAAGAACGAAAAAAGTTATTAAAGTTTGGATCCCCCCAATTAATTCGTGTCTGCTCTCCCATTTTTAATTAAATATTGCGAAGCTGCTTTTGCATGTGCATTTCGTTTAGTTGTTTGTTTTTGTGGGGTTTTTTTTGGGGGGGGAGGGGAAGCTTAAAAAAAAAAAAATCTCACACATAGAGCAAGTAAGCAACACATGTGAAGCTATTCCCGGGAGCTTCCTGCGGCGCACGCCGCGGGTTCGGGAAGGATTTGCCCGGTCGTCCGCTCGGCTTGGTTCCCGACAACAAGCGGTGCCCAAGAGGCCCAGACTTCCAAGAAGCCAAGATTGTTAGAGACCGATGCCGGCGTCTCCAAACACGGGCATATTCAGGGAAACAAGTGTGCTGCTGCACACGGGCGCGCTCGTGTACCTGGAAGAGTATGGGTCAGTGTGTTTGCGAGGACGCCTGTTTGGCGGATGGGGGTGGGGTGCGGGGTTTACAAGTGCTCCTGTACACGTTCCCGGGAGTCTGGGGGAAACCAACAGCTCGCACCCCAGGAGCGCACAGATCCATCTTTGCCCAGGGAGCTCTTTAAATATTCAGTGAGAAATAATGGCATTTGAAGCACCACCTATGGAAACATTATTATCTTCATTCTTCAACATCAACCCCACTGATAGCTTCGTTTGTCTTTTTATCAAAATCTACTGTACCCAACAAGACCTGGGGAGAAAAGGAGAGCGAGGCGCGGAGAGGGGGTATGTATGTGCGTGTGTGTGTTAGTAACCAAGCGAGGGCAGAGAGGGAAAAAATAAGGGGGGGAAGAGGAAGGGTGAAGGAAGGACGAACATGGAGAAGGAAGGGAGAAGTTATACCAAGGAAAAGATGATATAAAGTCAGCAGGAGAAAAACATAAACATTCACCCGCACACACAAAAATTTAGATTTAAAAAGAAGTAAGATGCAAAGAGAAAGAGAAAAGGGTAGTTTGGGAGATCCTGGTTGGTGAAGGGTCCAGGGTACCAGAAGCGCCGCTCGGGAGACTGGTGCCCACTTCGCGCGAATCGACAGTGGCACTATACGCACTCGAGAGCGCTGAGAAATTGGGGCGTCCTTATGAGCCCCCTCCTTTCCCGATCGCGAGATAGGGCAGGGATCGTGTGTCTGCACCCTCCGCTTCCCCGATTCCTCAGCCGAAGTTTAGTTTGTCCTTCGGGAACCTTGGAGCGAGGAGACCCCGAGGCTGAGCCAAGGACCGAGTCCCAGGTTCGCGGGCACCTGAGCCCGGAGGAGGGGCGCGGGGAGGGAGCTGTATCCCAGCCCGGGGATATGGAGATAGAGCGAAAAGTTTGGGTGTCGCGCTCGGCAAGTGAAGGCGAGCTCCCGAGCGGTGGGTCAGCGGGGAACAGGGACCCTCTAACTCACTCCCGACTCGGCGTCGCCACACCATCGCCCAAAGGCTGCAGCGCAGCGTCCTCTCCCCCACTCCCACCCCCACCCCCAGCCCCAGGGCTGGGAGCTGAAGGGTCCCAGGGACTGCTTTGCCCAGCGCCCAGCCCGGCCCGGCCGCGCCTCCCGAGGCCGGGGGCGGGCTGCAGTGAGCAGGGTTAGTCGGCGGCCCCTCCCCTTGACCCCCCACCCCACCCCGGCCGGAGCTGAACTCCTAGCCCAGGCCGGTCCCCGTTCTCCGCCCGCCCCGGGCTCGGCGGCGCCACCACCGCCGCCGCCTCCCCGCGGAATGACGCGCCCTGCAGCCAACCCGGGCGGCCGGGGGGGAGGTCCAGGAGGGGTCCTGGGCGGAGCCGGGCCGCCCCCTTATCCCACGGGCCCGGGGGCCGCTTCTCCCGAAAACTTCAGCCCTAATTGTCCTGGGAATGCCCGAGGTAGAGAAAGGGAATGAGGGAACAAGAGAGAGGCAGGAGGATCGGGGGCCTTTCGGGCGTGGGGGGGGGGGAGGGAGGGAGGGAAGGCGAGAAAGCTCCCCCCCCTCCAAAAAACAAGAAGCCCCAAACCTTTCCTCGATCCTCTTCTCCGCGCCCCCGCGAGCCCGGATCCAGGGGATGGAGAACTCGGGGCGAAGGAGCGCCGAGCCAGGCGGCGGGAGGGAAGGAGGGAGGCCGGGCCGCGGGCGGGAGGCGGACCGGCGTGGGGCTGGCTCTTCCCCACTCGCTTTTTTTTTTTTTTTTTTTTTTTTTTTTTAATAGGAGTGGGGATGGGCTGCTTTCTGGTAGCTCTTAAAGAAACGAAGAAACACTCACGGAACGGGACGCGCTCCTCCCCCCACCCCCAAATCCCGCCACGGGACTCCCTCCCCCCGCGGGCCAGCGCGCTGGGCCACCGAGTTGGGAAGTTCGCCGCGCGCCCGCAGCCCGGGTCCCCAGCCCCCGCCTCCCGGCCCCACCCCCCACCCGAGCGGCTGGGTGCGGGGGAGGGCATGCTAATTTGGGTCGGCCCAGCCCGGGATGAGGTGGGGGAGCCCCAGGGAGGGAGGGAGGGGGCGCCGGGCCGGGGCTCTGGGCACGCAGTGGCGAGGAGGCAGGCCCCCGGCGACCCGGCCGCGGAGTCCCGGGCGGTCGCGAAGAGGGTTAACCCAGTGCCGGGCGGCGCGGCGCGCAGAGCCAGCCCCGCGGCCGGCTTATTGGGCCAGCGCGCGGAGAGACAGGGGTCTGCAGCAAATCACGAACTAATTGATTAAGGCGAGCGGGTTTGAATAGCGCTGGCCCGGTGCCAATCGCCTTTCAAAGAGCCCCTCTATGATTAATCGCAATGCATTATTGATAATCATAATTATAGCAGGACACATGCGCGCTGCGCCCGGGGCCGGGGAGCCGGGGAGGGGGCGGGCGGGTCGGCGGGCGGGGGGAGCCGCCGCCGCCGCCGCCGCTCGATTTCCGTAATTTTGAGAAGATTTTTTTTTAGTAATTTTTTATTCTGCCCCAGCTGATGTTTGAGCCAGCATGTCGCGGAGGAAGCAAGCGAAGCCTCAACATTTCCAATCCGACCCCGAAGTGGCCTCGCTCCCCCGGCGAGATGGTGAGTGCTCCGGCCCGCGCCGCGGACACACACACTCGCACTCGCACTCACACTCACGCACACTCGGACCCACGCACCCGCGGGCTGGCCCCCGCGCCCCCTGCCCCGCCGCCGCCGCCGTAGCGCTCGCTCTGTGGACTTGGCTGCATTCTTCTTTCTTTTTAATTTTCACTTTGCTTTTGCTTGGCTTCCCCCTGCCCCGGGGAAAGCAAACACATCTCCCTGCAGGATCTTTCTGGAGTTGTTGGAATCTCCTGTTGGGAGGAGGGAGAGCATGCCTGCCTTTCTCCTCCGTCCCTGCTTTTCCGGGGAGCTTTTCCGGGCACAGGAACCCGGGACGCGCGGCTGGGGCCCGGGAGCCGGCAGAGGCAGTCCGCAGCTGCACGCTCAGGGTCCCCGCTCTCCCCGCGCGGTGCCCGGGGCCCCCGGCCCGGCCTCGCGGCCCCCGGCCCTTGTGCAAGCGGGAAGGAAGTTTACTTTGGGGTCGGGGCTGAGCTCCGGGCGAGGGGGGGAGCTCCTGCTCCGCGCCCCCCACCCCACGCTCACCTTCCACCTCGACCCGCGCAGCGGAATGGAGTGGCTTTGGGAGGTTCGGAGCTGCAAGAAGGTGGGGACCTGGGTCTCGCGCCCCAAATCTGACACGCTGGGGTCGCGGCGGGGGCGAGATGCCTTGTTGCTGCTGGTTGCTTCCGCGACAGAGTGAAGGCGCACGGAGGAAGGTGTCCGGTCCGGCTGCCCAAGTTTACCCCGGCATCTTTCCCCCCAACTCACGCACTCCCGCCCCCAAGAAAGCTTTAGAGTCGGTATCCGCCGGCTGAGCACCCCGGTATCCCGGACTTCCAGATGCGTCGGGGAAGGAGTCGTAAGGGTAATTTTTTTAGGGTTAGGGGGCTCTACAACCAGAGGAGAACCCTCTGAAACAGAGGCACCCGGTTTTTCCGATGGAGGCGACAACTGCGGAGTCCCGAACAAGTCCGGAACAAAGTTTGTGTCCGAGAGTTACGGCCGAGCGTAGGCGAGATCCCGGCCGGGAATTTGGGGCACGGAGGGAGGACACCTTGAATCCCTCCCGGTACCTGCAGGGTTTCATTTTAGGGGCCTCCGAGCTCCCAGGCCCAGCCCCGGAGGCGAGGGAGCAGCGCCCGGGCTCGGTTCCCGGGTCATCCCGACTCGAAGCGCGCCTCCCGGCCGCCGCGGGGACGAGGGGCAACCCCCGAGGGGTCTCCGCGGTTCCGGGTGCCTCTTGGGATGCTCCGGTCCCCGACGGCATTTTGGGGTATGCCGGAGGGATCAGGACCCCATGGGGCCCAGAAGCGCGCCCTTAGATCGTCACCTCTGTCCGCCAAACTGCGGCGGGCCGGGCCCCACGATCCGGAGGAGCCTTTCCCCGAGGCCTGCCTCTCAGTAGAGCCGGGGCGCAGGGACGCGAGCAGATCCCAGGCAGGGAAGCGAGGGGACCCCTACTCATACCGCCCCGGCCGTCGGGAAAGGGGGACTCCTGTAAGAAATGGGGACCCGGAACCCGCTTAATTGTTCATAATCTTTGCCCCTCATGTACCTACTCAAGCTTGGAGCCTTACCGAGAGCCTCTGCGGTTTCTCAGCCGGCTGGGGAGAGCCCCTGAACCCCGCTTATCAGCACAGACGAGACCGGTGCGCGGGGTAAATCGAGGTGAAATTAACCAAGGCCGCAGCCAACTCCTGGGGGTATTTTTCCGGGTATTCTCAAGCTGGTTTCTTCTGCTTCTCGCCCCCACAGTCATCTTTCCTAAAGTTCCTAGTGAGACCTTGCATTACCGAAATACTGTCAAAGTTAACAATTTGTCTACGAAAATCCAAACGGGAAAGAAGAGAGAGGTTTATTTTTCTGTATTTTGGTAAATTTGTACTGACTTTATACATTTTTAAATTAAAAAAAAAAAAAAAGTCTCAGGCTTTGCGGAGAAATGATGCTTGTTAGGTCTTTGCCTTCTCCTGCCGCCTTCGAAATCAGGAATTTTTAATAGTTAAGTCTTCTCATAAAGCGATAGCATAAAAGGAGTTCACTGCCTCTTACCATTATCATTTATTAGTGCTTTTTTTTTTTTAGTTTATTTGAGCTTTGAGGTAAATTAATTAAGTGACTAAATCTGTTCCTTTCTCTCTTTTTTTCTTTCCTTTAATTTCTTTCTTTCTCTTTCTTTCTCTCTTTTTTTTTTTTTTTTTTTAATCTCCAAAAGTAGTTCATTGTCTTAAGAGGCAGTCAACTTTTAGGGGCACCGTAGGAAAGAAACCCCCACCCCAGCCCCCTTCCTTCACGTCTCTCCACCCCCCCCCCCTTTCTCTTCAGTAGTAATGGTTTTAGGTTATGACTGTTTTTACATGGTTGAACAATAAGTTTGGGAGAAGTTGCCTAGAGGGTAGATTTTGTAATAGGGTTACAGGATTTAGTGTGTTGTAATAATATTAGTACACAACTAATCCTCTCCAATGCCTGACTTACAGGAGGGCCTTACATATCCAGTTCTTTTTATTTGGGAATATTTGTGGGATAAATGGCATTGAGAGTTCAGGACATAACTCAGAGTTACCTTTTAAAAAGTCACCTTTCCACATTGAATTCAGCCATTTCCATTCTCCCCAAGAAAACAGACATTTCAAGAACATTTTTTTTGAATAAAACACATATAAAGGTGGTTAAGTTTTAGAAGACAAACCCCTGTTCAAACCATGTGATTATGTTTTCTTATATCTCGAGATGGCCTTAAAATATGACAAGTGAAATACTGAACATAGCAAATTAAATCTAGTTTGTACTCTTCTACTGTGCTAGCACCTCAAATTTTAAGACTTTTACCCAGAATGGGACCTAGAAAAGTTTGTTAGCTGGCAGTTACCCGAGCACTCCAGGAGCAGCCCTAAAGCCTAAGGAGCTCCCAGGGCTGATGTGCTGTTTCTGTCATGCATGTGTGTGCTTGAGTGTGTGTATGTGTACTTACAAAGAAAACCCAAGCCATGCTAAGCAGCTACTCCGATAACTTCATTGGACCAAGTTCAAGGAAACTGGATTGTTTGGTCGATCTTATGATGTTGATATTTTAATCCTGTTGCAATATAGCTGTGATGCCAGAAATGCCCTCAATTAAAATGGGGAATTTTGAAATATTTCCAGTGAAATCAAAATTATGGCAAATAGGACTTGTCTCTTAATTGATATTCAACAAGTCTTGAATTACTCATAGAAAAATGACTACCACTGGAAAGATAATTTACCCAGACAAATCTTTTTGAGCAAAAGGAATACTGGATGAATTTACTGGTGTTCTTTATGTGTGTTCTTTACTAGAGATTTGGATTTCAGTACTGTGTGTGTGTATGTGTGTGTGTGGGGGGGGGGGGGTTTTGCTTTCTTTGGTGGTGTTTTGAAGATTCCTGTAACTTCATGGATGGCCTTTTCAGACTTCACTGATTTATTAAGAAAGTATTTTGGAGCTCAGCTGTTTCAAGGAGAAGATAATATTGGAAAGGAAATAAGAACATCATGAATTGCTGATAAAACATTGACTTTCATATACAGAATCATAAAAATTCCTTGTGTTTATATTAAATAATGAAAGTCTATTATTTACCAAAGTAATTTATTCATTGTGAGCATCTTAATGGCAATGCTGATTTCTGGACCCAAAAGGTGAGAGAGAGCTATAATTAATTGTTTTGTTTTGTTTTGTTTTGTTTAAAAAACCGACACCTGCAAGATAAGGCAGTTGGAAAGAATTCGTGCTTAATCAGGCCTATCTTAAGTTTGTGGCATAATGGAAGATTCTGGATGAGAAAATGCAAAATGTTTCTTGGGATTTGCTTGGGGCTGCACATACTTCCTAAAATGTTAAAAAAACAAACACACAAACAAGCACAATCTAGTTGGATAAGGGATAAAGGTGTATGAAAGTGAATCGGTGATACTGTAAGTTTTGTGGTTTATTTTCCATCAAGTTTCTCCCATGATTTACAGGCACAAGTACCAATTTACACGTTATTCTTTGGAGGCTTTATTCCATTTCTTTAGTCTTTTGGAGGCAGCAAGTCGTCTTTACCAACACATATCCTTTAGAAGTCAGAAACCCACATTTTTAATGTAGAAATCTTACTGGGAACGAGGGGGAGAAACAGGCAGATGACTAGTTAAGCTTTTTGAGATTGTTAAAAGCCAAGCTCTATACTGTAAGCAGAACAAATTCCTTCTGTAGTCTTTGCTAGGTTTTTCTAAGGCATATCCTGGTGCAGCTGGCTATATCTTCCAGAAATAGCCATAGAATATCAAAACTGAAGTAGTTTGGCCAAGGAGATGGTAAATCAACCTAGGAACCGGCACCCCTCCCCCCACACAGACAAGAAAAAACTTTGTGGGCCAGGCTTTAGAAAACCTAAATGTGTCCGGCTGTTTTAACCTTTGCTAGCCTCCTTCCATGCAAAGGTGACAAGGTCCAGATCATAATACGTCCTTCAGTATCTTCCCAGTGACCCCCAAATTGAGTCTTGCTAGTCACTTAGCAGGAAGTTCGTAGTTTATTTTAGTTTCACCTTATCAGCTTGGCTTCTTTTCCTAACCTTATTCCCCTGTCACCCTCAGATGCCAGACCCCCAAAGGGGAAGATTGACAGGTAGTTCCCATAGCTCGGTTCTACCCTCAAACAACAGGGATTTAGTTTCTTGTGCCTTTGCCAATGTTTATGTAGTCAAAGTTTAGATCTCGCCTTAAGGAGTCTCTCTTTTACGCGTCACTGGGATAGGAAAGCCACAAAGAAGTTTTTGAACAAACCCTTGCAACTGGAACCCCATCTGGTGTTCAGTTTGATTCATCCATGGAAAAGACATTTTCCCCCTTTCATTTATTGTGTACATTAGGTGGGTTTGGATTACTATTTTTAAAGGAGTGTCTTGTCCGCGTTGCTGTTTGTTGTTTGTTTTTTATTCCCCAGAAATTTCACTCGTATTCTTCCACTTGAGACTAATCCTGGTCAGAAAACTGAGCAAACTTGAAGGGTGCCAGTAAATTTGTCATTTTGGTTACATAGTGTGTAGAGGAAACATTAGACATTAAATAATGCACAGAATATGTTGTATTTAAATTTTCTTTGGAACCTTAAGCTGGACATTCAGATTCAGGCGTTTACCAGGTCAGCGCAAAAAAAGAAAAAAGATAGTTGATCAGAAACGTTTGTGACAGCCCTTCCAAATAGATGGATGGAAAGTAACAGCCTGCTAAAATTCTGAACTCCAGAATCACCATCATGAGGGGTTCTATTAAAAATTGTTAATGATACCATAAGGTAATGGGAAGTATGGTGAAGTGTCCTTCTGAGGAGCTCCAAAAACAAAAGCTAAATGCGGTAGAATAGGTTTTGTTTTTCTTTCCTGGCTGGCTAAACCCTTCTGTGTGGGGCATACTTTTATTTTTATTTTCTCAGTAGACAGGCTGAAACACTTCAATTTTCTGCTTCCTATTTTGCAGTGCTCGGTTAAGATGATGAAAAACTGACAAATTTGAATTGGGCATCAAGTACCCAAATAATACAAGAACCCAAACATCTAGGATTTTAGTATAATTGGGTGGAGCTATTAGATCTCCCACACCCAGACATGGGAAAAAAAAAAAAAAAGCACAGAAAATTCACATATCTTTTGGTGTGTACATAGTTGGAAAACCACTACTTCTTAAATTTTCTTATCGGACCAGGATTACAAAACTGCTTCAATTTATATGCAAAATTCATTGAAAAGGAACTGAAATGTTCTTTTCACAGTAGTACAGGGATCAAGGCAACTGTATTTACTGTAATGGGGTCACCAGTTGCAATCTTGTGTAACAGATGATTGAGTGAGATACAAGATAGCAGAGATTTTGGAAAAATGAATTGGAACATGTTAGTTTGGGGTTTGTTTTGTTTTTCTTTTGTTTGTTTGAATCTTATTACAACTTAAAATATCGTAGTTAAAGACTTCAAACTAGTCCTCATGTTTTGTCTTTTTTTTTTTTTTTTTTTTTTGCTGTTTCATTGGAATTCTGTTCAGAATACAGATAGGTTTAAAGTTAAGAATTATTACAGTGTAGCGACACCTGCTTTGAAAATAAATCAAAATAGATACCATGATTTTTGTGTGTGTGGTGTTCATAAACATCAGGAAATTAAATTAGTTGACTCTCGAGTGAGATCAAATATCAGCTTCTTAAAATGTTGTGAAAATCAAAGCTAAAATATGGACAGCTTTTTAACAGTCTCTTTCTTAGAAGCGAGTGGGAATTTTTTTAGGTGTCTATATTTTCCATTCAGTTAGCACAATCCTAAATATAAAAAGCATTCAGTTTGAAAAACTTAAAATTTCGAGTGAGTCTTGAGACAGCACAAATGCAGAATTCTAGCACAGGAAAGTAATAATCAGCTAAGTCCTGTAATGTAACCTTCCTTTTATTTTCTTTATATATTATGAGAATATCAGATGTTTGCAAGTTAGAAAGAATTAAAATGCCCTTTAATCGTGAGCACAGATGTGCTAAATATTTGAAGTAACTACATTGTAATGTGTGCAATTGATGAAGTCAGTTTTCTGATTTCCCTTGCTAGTTATTTAGTTCTGAATCTGTCATTATTTGTCTAAGCCCAGCTGACCAAGCAAAACTGTGTTTTAAAGTGGCTTTATGTTTTGATAAATGTGAGCTGGTTGAAGAGTATTTTCCACTGAATGCAGAGCTTAATAGAACATGCTGACATAATAGTTTTAATGCATTTTGTTGAAAATGTGTGAACAAACAGAATAGCTTTTGTTCCTTCATAATTGGCTGTAAAAGTAGATGGAAACATAACCATTACATATGGAAATGTGCAAAGAAAGAAATAACATTTCTGTTGAATATATTAGGAATTGCATTTCCTAGTTTAAAATAAGCATCTGAAATGGATGCATCATTTAAAATTGGTTGTCAAAATAAGAAGCTTTAAACAGAATTTTTGTCACATTATTTTTGTCCCAAGTTAAGCAACATAACTTTAGCGAATTTCACCTAATATTTTGTTTATATTATTTTAAGGCAGGGAGAGAGACAGAATGTGCTTAAGACGGCGCCTTGAATGTACATAGGAATCGGGCACCAATTAGGATGATTAAACGTTAAATGAAAACTGAATCATTATTGGTATTTTCTGCTACGACGAAGATTTGTTTGGTGGTGTTAATGCATTTTGCACTATACCCTTGTGGAGATTAAAAGATAGGTATTAGGAAAGCTAGCTTGTTAAGTATAACTTAGCTACTCAAACAGCACTCCCAGTGAATAAAGCGTGCATACGTTTGGCATACTTCGCCAGGGATTCTAGTCAACTTCAACACCACTCAAGGCAAACAGAGTTAAGGAATTTTCAGAAGTTGGTATTTAGGTATTAATTCTCTTTTCTGAAATGCAAAACTGCTCACGCTTTTTTTTTTCTTTTTTTTTTCTTTTGATGCTTACTACAAAAAGGCAAATGGCCGGCTCTTTTGAATTGACTCTTAAGTTTACAGAAAAGCAGCATTTTGATTTTGCATTTATTCATATCTGCAGTTACGTTCTCTTCCTGCAAGTTTTCTGGGAGATTCAATTTGGAAGTCATGCAAACTACCTATTATCTGACTCAGTTCTGCAGAAAAGCATGCAGGGAGGTAATCCTTGAATTAAACAGTTTTTTTTTTTTCCACAGCCTTTGGAGATGACCACACACCATTTGTACAACAGAAGTTGGTGTTCCCCATGCTGGGCAAACAATGGGACGCCATCCTGTCTTTGAATAGGATGTTAGCTTGGAGTTGGAGATTTTTATGTTTAATTTACAAATGGATCTTAGTGAGAAGAAATCTGAGCAACCAGTGGAAACAAACATGAAATAAAGGGATTTCATAATGAAAGGTTCAGGACAATCTGTTGAACAATTGATAACAGTTAAGAGCAAACTGTTTTTAAAGGCATTCAGACAAGGAGAATTGCAAGGCATTTCCAAACTCCAAACCAAGAATTATTTCTTATGGAATAGGAGCCCTTCCTCTTAACTGCACATCCTTCTTTAAGTTGCTGTTTAATCAGAACTATAAATCTTGTGCCAGTTTTTATAGATACAAAGAGTGCTTTTGATGAAATATTTAGAGGCATGATGTTAACATTTGGAGCTTACTGGTCGTTTATTCCTTGATTAGTGGAGTGGTAGCCTGGGTTGCATTCTTTAATTTTAAAAACAAACATGCCATGGGGTGATATCTAGGTGCCAGGCAGGCCTGGTAACAGATTATGGCCATAGTGTTTCTCTTCATTGTGTGTGTGTGTTGCTTTCCCTTTTGTATTCAGCTGAGGCTTGAGCTGGCTGGAGGGTTTGTTACTGATGTTAACTAAAGTACGTTTGTCACGGATCAGACTTAGCTCAGGTTCTAGGTAGGGGCTTGAGGTGATTTTTAGGTTGTCAGTCTACGCTTGGTGATGTGCATTTTGTTTTCCCCTTGTCAACAACTGATTGGAACCTGAATGACTACAAATTAGTTTAGTGACAGAACAGACTGTCACGAGGTATCTTGGAATCAGTTGAAAATGAATAAGGTTGACAGATATTCAAGAGTAATGAGTCCTCAGAATGATTGCAGGACACTCTCTGGACAAGTAGACAATAAGGTGTATAAAATGTTGGAAATCGGTATTTTTGCTATGGAATTTCATTATGCACCAATATCTTCAGTTCCATAGTATTTTATATTTTGATGGGTTTTGGGAAAGCCGTGACTCTCTAAGATATCAGACTGACAGGAATTCCTCCTGTACCCTTAAAAATTGATTATGAAAGTTCTTAGGCAATAGTGATTGCTTTTCAGGGCTACAGCTTTGAGCTTTGCAGGTAGAAAACAATGAATTAACCTTTTTTATTCTTTTTTTAAGTCATAGGTGACTCTTGAGTGCTCTGGCTCCTTTCTAACCCTGCGCCTTTTGATATTTGTAGGAGACACGGAGAAGGGTCAACCGAATCGGCCCACTAAGAGCAAGGACGCCCATGTCTGTGGCAGGTGCTGCGCCGAGTTCTTTGAATTATCAGACCTTCTGCTCCACAAGAAGAACTGTACTAAAAATCAATTGGTTCTAATCGTCAATGAAAATCCACCTTCCCCTCCCGAAACCTTCGCCTCCAGCCCCCCTTCCGATAATCCTGATGAACAAATGAATGACACGGTTAAGAAAACAGAGCAAGTAGACTGCAGTGACCTTTCGGAACGCAACGGACTCGACAGGGAACAGTCCATGGAGATGGAGGCCCCCGTCACTAGCAGAAGCGGTGGCAGTACTTCCGGCGGCGGCGGCGGCGGTGGCGGCAGCAGTGCCATCCCCAGCTGCAATGGCACCTCCACCACAGGTACCTCAGCCATCACAACCTCTCTACCTCAACTCGGGGACCTGACAACACTGGGCAACTTCTCCGTCATCAACAGCAACGTCATCATCGAGAACCTCCAGAGCACCAAGGTGGCGGTGGCCCAGTTCTCCCAGGAAGCGAGGTGCAGTGGGGGCTCCGGGGGCAAGCTGGCCGTCCCAGCTCTCATGGAGCAGCTCTTAGCTCTGCAGCAGCAGCAGATCCACCAGCTGCAACTGATCGAACAGATCCGTCACCAAATATTGCTGTTGGCTTCTCAGAACGCAGACTTGCCAACGTCTTCTAGTCCTTCTCAAGGTCCTTTACGAACATCTGCCAACCCCTTGTCCACGCTCAGTTCCCATTTATCTCAGCAGCTGGCAGCAGCAGCTGGATTAGCACAGAGCCTCGCCAGCCAATCTGCCAGCATCAGTGGTGTGAAGCAGCTACCCCCAATCCAGCTACCTCAGAGCAGTTCTGGCAATACCATCATTCCACCCAACAGCGGCTCTTCCCCCAGTATCAACCTGTTGGCGGCGGCAGTGACCACCCCATCCTCGGAAAAAGTGGCTTCGGGCGCTGGTGCCTCCCATATCAGTAACCCAGCAGTCTCAGTGTCATCCTCACCAGCTTTTGCAATAAGCAGTTTATTAAGTCCTGCATCTAATCCACTTCTACCTCAGCCGGCCCCTGCTAACTCGGTTTTCCCCAGCCCTTTGCCCAACATCGGAACAACTGCAGAGGATTTAAACTCCTTGTCTGCCTTGGCCCAGCAAAGAAAAAGCAAGCCACCAAATGTCACTGCCTTCGAAGCGAAAAGCACGTCGGACGAGGCGTTCTTCAAACACAAGTGCAGGTTCTGCGCCAAGGTCTTTGGGAGCGACAGTGCTCTGCAGATCCACTTGCGTTCTCATACTGGAGAGAGGCCGTTCAAGTGCAACATCTGTGGGAACAGGTTCTCCACGAAGGGAAACCTCAAGGTCCACTTTCAGCGCCACAAAGAGAAATACCCTCATATCCAGATGAACCCATATCCCGTGCCTGAGCATTTGGACAATATTCCCACAAGTACCGGCATCCCATATGGCATGTCCATCCCCCCAGAGAAGCCAGTCACCAGCTGGCTGGACACCAAACCGGTCCTGCCCACCCTGACCACTTCGGTTGGCCTGCCGTTGCCCCCGACGCTCCCCAGCCTCACGCCCTTCATCAAGACGGAAGAGCCAGCCCCCATCCCCATCAGCCATTCTGCTGCCAGCCCCCCAGGCTCGGTCAAAAGCGACTCCGGGGCCCCTGAGCCACCCACAAGAAACCCTGGTGGGCTCCCAGAGGATGCCGAACGGTCCACGCTGCCAACTTCCAGTGGGCAAACTGAAGAGAGCGGTGGGGTCGTCACCTGCGTCCCGACAGCGAGCAAGAGCTCCCTGAGCTCCCCGGCGGTGGACTCGGGCCCGGGCAGCGCTGCCACCTTCACCAACCCTTTGTTGCCGCTCATGTCAGAGCAGTTCAAGGCTAAGTTTCCTTTTGGGGGACTGCTGGACTCAGCCCAGGCATCGGAGACGTCCAAGCTCCAGCAGCTGGTAGAGAACATTGACAAGAAGGCAACCGACCCCAACGAGTGTATCATCTGCCACCGAGTCCTCAGCTGTCAGAGCGCCTTGAAAATGCACTACCGGACACACACTGGGGAGAGGCCCTTTAAGTGTAAGATCTGCGGCCGGGCTTTCACCACGAAAGGGAATCTCAAGACTCACTACAGCGTCCATCGTGCCATGCCACCTCTCAGAGTCCAGCATTCCTGCCCCATCTGCCAGAAGAAGTTCACTAACGCCGTCGTCCTGCAGCAGCACATTCGAATGCATATGGGAGGCCAAATCCCCAACACCCCAGTCACCGATAGCTACCCCGAGTCCATGGAATCAGACACGGGCTCCTTTGATGAAAAGAATTTTGATGACCTGGACAACTTCTCCGATGAGAACATGGAGGACTGTCCCGAGGGCAGCATCCCCGATACGCCCAAGTCTGCAGACGCCTCCCAGGACAGCCTGTCTTCTTCCCCTTTGCCCCTAGAGATGTCAAGCATCGCGGCTTTGGAAAATCAGATGAAGATGATCAATGCCGGCCTGGCGGAGCAGCTGCAGGCCAGTCTGAAGTCGGTGGAGAATGGATCAGTAGAAGGGGACGTCCTGACCAACGACTCGTCCTCGGTGGGTGGAGACGTGGAGAGCCAGAGTGCTGGGAGCCCGGCCGTTTCAGAGTCTACCTCTTCCATGCAGGCTCTGTCCCCCTCCAACAGCACCCAGGAGTTCCACAAGTCCCCCGGCCTCGAGGAGAAACCACCCAGAGGGTTAGCAAGTGACTTTGCCAATGGTCTGTCTCCCACCCCAGTGAATGGGGGCGCTTTGGATTTGACATCTGGTCATGCAGAGAAAATCCTCAAAGAAGATTCTTTGGGAATCCTCTTCCCTTTTAGAGACCGGGGTAAATTTAAAAATACTGCTTGCGACATTTGTGGCAAAACATTTGCTTGTCAGAGTGCCTTGGATATTCACTATAGAAGTCATACCAAAGAGAGACCATTTATTTGCACAGTTTGCAACCGTGGCTTTTCCACAAAGGGTAATTTGAAGCAGCACATGTTGACACATCAGATGCGAGATCTGCCATCACAGCTTTTTGAGCCCAGTTCCAACCTCGGCCCCAATCAGAACTCGGCAGTGATTCCCGCTAACTCCTTGTCATCGCTCATCAAAACAGAGGTCAACGGCTTCGTGCACGTTTCTCCTCAGGACAGCAAGGACACCCCCACTGGTCACGTCCCCTCTGGGCCTCTGTCATCCTCTGCCACATCCCCAGTTCTGCTCCCGGCGCTGCCCAGGAGAACTCCCAAGCAGCACTACTGCAACGCGTGTGGCAAAACCTTCTCGTCCTCGAGTGCCCTGCAGATTCACGAGAGAACTCACACTGGAGAGAAACCCTTTGCTTGCACTATTTGTGGAAGAGCTTTCACGACAAAAGGCAATCTTAAGGTACCCCGCTCTGTGCATACCTCACCCACCCTCTTGCCCTGCTCTCTCGGTGCCACTGATTGTTTCTGATGGCTGTTCCCAGTGTCATCACCCCAGCCCCTCAGGGAGAGAACCCCCCCCACACACACACACACATAAGGGAACTTGCTGCCTGGGGCTGCCTGGGGAAAATTGGGGGCACCCCCACACATCAGGAGGGTGGCAGGGACCAGAGCTGCCTGCAGGTTGCCGAGTGTCAGAGGGCACTAAATAATTTTGCACCTAAGCAAGGCAGCAGCCTATCTCTGTTGTCTCGCTAAGTGCACCAGATGAATTGCTTTACCTACCGAATAAGACAGCCCGGCATTGCCAGGGGGTATTGATTGAAGACCTCTGTGTGGCCTGCGTGCTGCCCGTATCACTTAATAATTACGGTTCTCCTCGGCGCCTGCACCTATTTGTCATAACTGTGCAGTTCAGCATGGTTTGTTTTGCTCAAAACAATAACGTCACTGCTCTGCTAATGGGTATTATGATAATTGATTATACAACATTTCCTACTGATATGTGTTGGAAATAAAGCAAATATGCTTAAGTTCTAGAGCAACAGTTGAACGCTCTTGCTGTGTACATTTTTCTGTTGACAGAGTATTTCTCTAGAGATTGCTGCCAGTAATGCGAGATGAATAATTACTTTCTGGCTTTTCTCTGCAGACACGGGCCCTCCAATGGGCAATCAGTGAGGGGTACTTTCTCCCCATCTGAAAAGGACATTTATAGGGTAGAGGGTGTCAGATACAATCCTTACCATGGCAATGAGAGTGGACATAACAATTCTAACCCTGAAAGGAGCTCTCTGCGACTGGCTGGCTTGCTTGAGGCCATTATAAGCTAAATACGGGTAATAAAAAAAGAGTAAGTAAGGCATCTCTTTTGCCAGGGAAGAGGAAAGAAGGACCAGGGCTGCAGAGAGCAAACATGTTATTACTAGTTGACGGGAGTGGATGGTTCCCGTTTCCTTTTCCACTGTCTGTCACATAATGAGAACAGACGTTTAGGCCACGTGCTTTGTCGAGTGTTGGGATATGAGTTGAGACAGATTCAACTATTAAGCCTCTCCCTCTCTCCTCTGTCTCTTTCTCTCTCCCCCTGCATCTCAGGTGCACATGGGCACCCACATGTGGAATAGCACGCCTGCACGCCGAGGCCGGCGGCTCTCTGTGGATGGCCCCATGACATTTCTAGGAGGCAATCCCGTCAAGTTCCCAGAAATGTTCCAGAAGGATTTGGCTGCAAGGTCAGGAAGCGGGGATCCTTCCAGTTTCTGGAATCAGTATGCAGCGGCGCTCTCCAACGGGCTGGCGATGAAGGCCAACGAGATCTCCGTTATTCAGAATGGTGGCGTCCCTCCAATTCCTGGAAGCCTTGGCAGCGGGAGCAGCTCACCTATTAGTGGGCTGACGGGAAATCTGGAGAAGCTCCAGAACTCCGAGCCGAGTGCGCCTCTGGCCGGCCTGGAAAAAATGGCAAGCAGTGAGAACGGAACCAGCTTCCGCTTCACCCGCTTCGTGGAGGACAGCAAAGAGATTGTCACTAGTTAAAGGAACTTGAGCTCGAGAAATAACATTCCTCTTCCGAAGGCCACCTCTGGTCACCTCCTACCCGTGGTCCCTTCCCCCTGCCCTGTGGTCCCCCAGATCTATGAACTGCAACTTTATGAAGATGGTCTTTTGTACCTTGTTCAACTTCTAGAGTTCTAAGAAAGCTTATTTATTAGTGATATAACCTTGCTTTGCAAACAGAATGCAAGCGTTAACTTTGGTCTTCTGTATTTTGGACTAAATACTAATTGACTAGAGTGCCGTAAGCTTGCTGTAACATTTATGGCAATCGCAAGTTGCCCTGCTAGGCGGTCTTAATCTGGCATTAACTTATTTTCTATATCCAGTTTAATATGAATCTGGTGTTGATGCAATGCCTCAGTGATGCATTAGATCTCTAATAAAGTCTGTATATAAATGTACACTTTGATCCTGCTGGAAAATTTTATCAGCAAACACATTGTCTAATCTTTCGAAACAGATTTAAGGAAAGGACTAAAAGTAGCCTGAATAGTGTGGTTCTCTGAAAGATTCGGTTTTTTAATTTTTATTCTAAACTTCAACCTGGTTTTTTTTTTTTTTTTTTTTTTTTTGGTAGTTTAACCATTTCCGTTTTGAACTGCTATTTGTATTGCGCTTTTTACTTGAGTCGTCCTCAATGTTAATAAGTTTCTGTACAGTAATAAGCACGCAGAATTCTTTAGAGAAAATACAAGTGTTGTTTTGGTAGTTGAAACTGAGACGTAACATTTTGCCTTGTAGGTATATTCACGATAGAAAATGTGTGCTGGAATTTCACAGTGCTGCTAAGTAAGCATCTTGAACAACCTTCAGTGGAGACAACGTAGATGCTCTTGTGCATACAATAAGAAATATCACTTTCATTAAAATGTACATAGGTTCCTTACAAGAGCAGATGCTTCTTCTTGATCAAGAGAAAACAGGTATAGTGTTTGTTTATTTTGTATTAGGTATGGAAGGAAGAAAAAAAAAGGACTGTTACATGCACTTTCTTGGAAAGTTGAAAGGAAAGGGGGGGCAATTTCTTTAACATTTAATACTAACAACAGAGATACTGTAATTTTACTCAAGTAATCAAATACATTTTTTTTGCAACAGATAAAAGAAAATACTGTGTCTGTGTTTTTAGAGTGCATTTCTATTTAACCAGACCCCTAAACGTATTTTAACTTTTCCCCTAGTGCCAGTAAATTGAGTATGTGAGTGTGTCTCTGTCTAAATAAGGATTGTAAGAAGCATAACAAGTAAGGCATTGCGTGGGCCTGCATTTTTTTTTTTTTTAATTTTGAAGCTATTGATATTTTCACATTACTTGTTTGAGAACTTATTTTATAATCTTTCTGCTCTTTTCTCAACACCGCCCTCCTCCCTCGGGGGAAAAAAAAAGAAATGAAGTGAAATAAAACTTTGTTACTGAATGTTTCATTCAAACAGGTAAGTTTCCTTAAGCGGACATTTGTGCAGAGCTAGACTTCAGCTTTATTTCAACTCTCCCGGTTTCACTTCACTGGATTCGGTCGTGTTTTTTCAGGCGGCTGCGGCAGCAGTGCTAGAGAATTCCCGATGCAGCGGGGTTATATAATCGGACTGCGAAACTGGGCCTCAACCCAAAGAGGTCAACGTGTTCTTTATTTAATTACTCTTTTAGGCATTGAAACACACATACATATTTGAAAGAAAAAAAAAATTCAACTCTAAGGCATATTAGAGTCGACATGAACATTTCATCATCAAAATTCAGTTGGATTCTTCCTCTCTCTCTAATGTTCTTTCTGAACACTCGGGGGGAGGGCAAACCGACAGGGTGGAAGTTGTATCTACAGGAGTCAGCGAATTTCTCCTTCCAGGGAACCGGTGGCTCCGCGCCCAGGTAAGGGTCGCCTTCCCATAGACGTTTCCACGGGGGCGCGGGCCACGCGGTGACCAGCCGGGGCCGCGCGCCCCAGACCTTGTCATTGGACTCGGGCACGAGAGGGCGTGGATGGGGGTGTGCGCGGCGTCGGTGCAGAGAACCATCTCGACGTTTCAGCACCCGAAAATTTAAAGGGCGGTTATTTCTCAGGTGCGTCTCCCATCACCTCCACCCTCCCTTCCCAGGAGAGACCCCTTTTCTCAAAAGTGGGAGCAAGGAGAGAAGGCGCGCCGAGCTGGCGAGCTGGTGTCGCGGAGAGGGAGTTGAGCGTCTTCCCGTCGCGCGGCGTGGCGAGGAGAGGCGTGCCCCGGCGCTGCGCGGGGTTGGGGGCCCGGTGCTCTTCCGGTGCGCCCCGGAGCGAAGCCTGGGGCCATCCTGCGGGGATCTGCGAGCTGCGGGCAGCCGAGAGCGGCGCGCTTGGACGGCACCCACCGCCGGCACACACCCCGGCTCCCGCGCGCCCCCGCCTCGCGCGCGGCCCGCTCCAAAGGGGTCGGGGGGTCTGAACCCCGACGCCGTTTCCCAAGGGCCCTCTTCCTGTCGCAGCAGTCCTGACACACACACACACACACACACACTCACACACACACACACACGCACGCACACACGCTCGCCGATTCCTGTCGCAGCACTCCTGACACACACACACACACACACACACACACACACACACACACACACACACACACACGCTCGCCGATTCCGAGCTGAGTGGCGCGGGGGTCACGGCCCTGCGCACCCCGGGTTGCGCCTCCCTTTCAGCAAGGCGGGCCGTGGGGCAGAGAGGCTTTTTTTTTTTCCTTTGCCCTCTCGTCACCAGCCTCCTCGTCACCAGCCTCCTCCCTTCTAGCGTTTTCTGAAAGTGAGTTAAGGGGGACAGTGGTAGCTTTTCGTTTAGACAGAATGTCTGAGACAACCCAAGTCCTGAGGAAAAGGTCGGAGCCTCAGCGTCTGGGGCTGTCTCCCTCCCTCCCCCTCCTCCCACTCCCCCTTTGTCTGCCTATCCATCTGTCGATCAAATATCTTTCTAATATATTGATCAGTACCTCCCCATTGCTTTTTCCATCCATTTCCAAAACAAGAAGTCGCCCTCAGCCCTGCTTCCCCGCAGTGTGATAAATACTCAGCCTTTCGGCTCAGCCCTGAAGAAGAGAAATGGATACAAATTTATAAAGCACCGGGGTTTATTTTAAGGCGGTTGATGCTTACACAACACCCCCATCTCAAGCACACCCCCGACCCCCGCGTGCCTTCGCCTTTCTTGTCCCCTCCTGAAACTTGAGGGGCTTCGAGGTCGTTTTGGAACCACCGTGGACAGAATGCACTGAAGGAAGAAGGGCTGCAGCTGCGAAGAATGGTGACAGCAAAGTTCACACAATTTTTGAACTAAAAAGATTCATTTTGGTGACTTATACTCCCAGCTAATTAAAAAAGAAAAAGTCAGTCGCTGCCAAAAAAAAAAAAAAAATACAAAATACAACGAATAATGTAACACCCCTTGTGTCCACCATTCAAAGTTAACAAATGTTGGCAACTTCTTGCTTTCTCCTATTTTTTTTTTATTTTTTAGCAATATCCTTTCTGCTCCTCCCTTTCTGTCTCACTGTGTCACTACCATCCTCTTTCCTTCTTTTCCTGTGTCTTTCCTTCCCTATCTTCCTCGGTGTTTTTTTCCTTTCTCCTCCCTCCCTCCAATCACCCCCACCCCCACCCCCCTTCTTCTCCCTGGAAAATTTAGTTGGAAGAGCAGTTTGGTGATCAACAGGGACCTGAGGAGGAAAAAAGGAAGAGAGAACTAATAACAGACCCAGGTGCCCAAGAGATCCCCCCCCCAATGTCCTTTGCTGGGGTGGAGAGGGGGAGGCTGACAGTAAGGCAGAGACAGTTCTTGTAAACCACTTGGAGATACCTGAAGCTGACTTTGGGCCTCAGGTTTTCAGACCTCAATCCTCACAGGCTAGGTTTATTCAGATGGCTTTTGGGGGAAGCAGTCATTTTTTTTTTTTAAAGTAGAAAAAAAGTGTTAAAACAGAAAAAAATCCTAAATGATTTGCAGTTGACATAAATTTCTAGCAATAGATTATTTGCTTATTGTTTTTGGCATGTTGTGAATGTCGAGAATAAGAGAACTTAAAAAGAGAAAAAAAGTATTGCTCCTACTCTGTTAAAACTTCGCAGTCCTGTTAGAAAAATAAAGCAATGGAGTCTTTCTAGGAGTTACATACTCTACCTCAGATGAAACAAATGTCAGAAGGGGTAACAAAGTGGGAAAAAATGTAAAGTGAATTTCAAAGGGCTCCACAGTAAAGCGCAATCGGAGATTCACGGAAAAGTGGAGCCGGATAAGACAGGAATTAGGTCATCCCATTCAGACCCCAGGAAATATGTTTAGATCAAAGCCTGCTCCGTTAGAATAAACAAAACGGGACCATTGGGCCCTACCAATATTTTCTTCTCAGTGCTAAGGGCTGCTAATCTAACCAGCTCTATTTGATGAAAGGGGGTAAAAATTACAACTACACAAATGACTAAGTAAAAATAAGGATGTCCTCTCAACTTATAATCGGAAGATAAAGATTTAGATTTGAGCTAGAAAGTAACAAGATCCAGGCCCAGATCAACACAAACTTCCCGGAATTTTAGCACCAAGTAGAATATCTAATCCCAGCCCATTGTTTCCCCCTGCCCCTTCCCCCCACCCACCCTGGTGCAATTGAGTCTGCCAGATGATTACATTAAAAAATTGTTAAATTTTAACTACAGTCTAAGAACGTTGCAGGAGGAAGACTTTTGGGTTCACTTAATTTACATTCCTTAAGGATCTACCCCCTCTTCTGCCCCTCCACCAATCCCACTGCCGCCCACCCCCCCCACCCCCACCCCCACCCCCGGGAGTTGTTGGAGTGGCCAGGCCTTTATTGTGGATGGTTCTTTAAGCTCTGTCTGAAAGTTTGGTCTCTCTTTCCATTGTAACCACAGATTGTCAGAGGCCTGGAGCTGGTGTCATCTAAACCTGGCTGTGTTGATATTTTAGCAGCTAAGCCCAAGAACCGTGTGAAGCTTCCTTTCACCACAAAGTTGATGGCCTTACACCAACTGCCAGGGAACATTCAATACATAGAAACATCCAGAAAGGGACAGGAAATCCCAGAGAAGGAAAATTCACCCAGGCTAAATCCAGGGTTGTAGTTCCTTGCTGAGCCTGGTTTCCTCTTAACTGTTTAAACATATGATTTGGCTCCTCTTGTGTTTCTACCTCCATCTGAGCTCAAGTTTACTGAAGACTCGTTGCACACTTGTCTGCTTGGCTGTGGCCCTTTCTGAAGCCAGGGACGAGTGGGGGATGTGTTGGGCCTCTAGAAACACTACCAGGAACAGCCGTCTTCTGTGTGGGGTCCTTGGCCACTCACCTCCCCAAGGGCAATTCCAGGATCAGCCTAAGACTTAGGTTCTGAGAGAGTGGCACTGGGCTGGAGACCCCACAAGTCGTTCTTCCCTGTTATCCCCAGGGTGGACCTGGTGCAGCCTCACCAAGCACAGTTGGATCCTGACATGGCACATCTGTTGGGATGTGACGTGGAGAGACCAGGGATCACACATTCAGTGTCTGGCCCAGACCGGAACCTGTATCACAGGTGTGACAGCAGGCTCCACTGCTGGCATAAGGAACAGAAAGAGGACTTCTTACCAGTCTACAGTCCATAAAAGACCTACTAACTCCTAATGTCTCATCTCTCTTGTGATTCCTAACAATCCAGAAGTAGGCAGGGCCACTGTCATTTAACAGATGACAAACTGAGGCCCGGAGAGCAGAGAAGGAGCACTTGAACAAGCCATCCAGAAACCTGGAGCTGTCAACACCCTAATGGCAAGCCTTGGGGAGCAGTCATAACTTCCCTGATCCATGGTACCATATCCCCATCTTACAGCGAAGGTGTGATTCCCTCAATAATATTTCCCAGTAGCTTCCATCACACTCTTACACCCTCACGATTTCCCTTATCCGAGCACCACCTTGACTATTACTTAATATTCTAATTTAAGTTGACTTCTTTTTTAATACTTAAGGTCTTTTTATTTTGGAAGGAATGGGAAACACTGGATTAGATTCTCTCTAATAGTCTTCCCCATTCTTTGCAGGAGAAATCCTTACCATGCAGTACGATTTCACGTACATTCAGTGATGTGTCTAAGGTCAAAATAATATGGACATAATCTTAATGCTTCACTTAGCTACGTCCTTTCTTTGTTCTCTTCTAACCAAACGAGGTCTGTGAAATCTGAGTTTTATTTCCTGGTCCCCATCTCCCTCCCTTTACCTGTCAACACACACCTTTGAATGGGGCCAGAGTTTTAGAAGGTGTGAGTTGTGATCCATTAGTGCATCACGACATCAGTACTGTAGGCCATCACCAGCATTATTTTTTAATATAGCAGAATAAAAATTAACAGAGTATATCACACATAGTAAGGGTAAAGAGTGTTTCGTGAAACTTCTTTCAGTTTGTGCGTATGTGTACTAGGCCACATGATAAATGTAGTTTTTACCATAGGTTGCCATCAAAAAAGCTTGAAAAGCCCCTGAAAAATATGGTTCTCCCCTAGGTTTCTCACCCAAAATCACAGAATCAGAGGCTTAGAGAAAGGTCTGGCAGTAAGGTTTGGGGGGTAGGGAGACTGTGGATGGCACAGGTAGATACCCCAGGCTCCCAAGTTCCCTTTGTAATCACTCACTCATTATGCAGAGTTTTCTAGCTGCTGCTTCTGTAAGGAAAGAGAGGCTGGCAGCTGGGCTCATGGTGCCGGCTTGTGCGTGTTCTCCTCTCCCAGGCTGCTTCCACATGGAGGATTTTAATAGCATTTTGTCGTCAAGGGGATTTCTCCTTAAATATACACATGCATGCAAAAGAGAAAAAAAACTGTGAGTAGGAAAGCTTAATTACTGTAACAAGCTGCACTGTCCCTTTAAGATCCCTCCCCCATTGGTAATTGGGCTCAGCTCTTAGGTAACTAACACATCTCTCCCAAATCCAGCTATATCCAAGCATTCTTAGTCACTGTGCTAACTATGGGGCCTAATAGTATGAAGCCTTAAGAAATCTTTCCTAGAAGGGTTCCTTTAAAAACAGTGCTCCAGCTGTATGAGGGTACCAGGGGCAACTGATTGTACACTTTGGATCTTTGGATAATTGTATGGTATCTGAACAATCTCAATAAAAATTAAAAAAAAAAAACAAAACAGTGCTCATAAAAACAGTGCTCATATAGGCAGCTTGTCTAAGGACTTAACCAAGATCTGAATCTAAAACGCATATGCACACACAAACACACACATTTACCAACATCTCCAGAGCTAGGAGTGGCCAAGGAAGAACTTCTTTGGATGGAGAGCTAGGGCCTGAGTTATTTAGATTCATCCCTCTCAACTGGGGTGCGGAAGTGACTTACAAGAGGTCAGCTACTCAGTTGAAGACCCACATTATAGTGTCTTAACCTTGAATCCCAGTGAAGTATTTCTTATTTAAATTGCAATTAAAAGAGTAGCTATGGTGGTTTGCATTATAGGCATCAATTCTTCAGCCCTCTCTCTGTCCCTTGACATGGGACTTGCAGTGTCTTCCTACCATGGACAGGGTAACACCCCCCCCCCACCTCTTTGGTTTTGGCCATGTGACTTGCGTTGGCCAGTAGAATGAGGCAGATACAATGGTGTGTCAGTTCCAAAACTAGGCCCCAAGAGGTCTGCAAGTTTCCACCTGTGCTCCTGTGCCTCTGCTGACTCCATGAGAACATACCTACTGGTAGAGGATGAGGGCCACATGGAGCAGAGCCACCCCCTGACAAGCCCAACCTAGATCGGCCAGTTCCCAGCCAACTGCAGACACTTGAGTGAGCCCAGCTGTGCAGAGCCTACCCATGGATCTGTGGGAATAAATCCTTCTTGTTTTAAGCCATTGAACTTGGGAGTGTGTTATGGCTTGAACTCTGTCCCCCCGTCCCTCCCCAAAAGACATGGTCAGGTCCAAATCCCCAGTCCTGTGAATGTGAGCTTATGTGTAAATAGGATTTGGAAGACACTATTAGTTAAGATGAAGCTGATCTTGATTAAGGTGGGTCCTAATCCAATATGACTGGTATCCTTATAAGGAGAGAACATTTGGACAGAGTCAGTAGGAGACAAAGAGAAGATGGCCATGTGACAGAGGCAGACATTGATTGAGTCATGTCTCCAATTCCTGGCAAGCCACAACCAGAACCCTTACAGATTTCAGAAACATGGCTCTGCCAATATCTTGATTTTGGAATTCTAGTCTCCAAAATGATGAGACAATAAATTTCTGTTGTTTAAACCAGTTGGTCTGTGGCACTTGTTATAGCAGACTTGGCAAACTAATACAGGGTGGTTTATTATTTAGCATCACTGGGACCATAGTTCACTGTTCCAGTAAAATATATTTAGCAATTACTAAGTGTCAGGCATTGTTACGGATATTTTACTTGAATTAACATATTTAATCCCTATAGCAACCACACGATTTAAGTATTAACATTATAACCCCTTTATGGATATGGATAAGGAAACTAAGGTAAAGAGAGGTTAAGTTAAATGTCCAAGGTCACACAACAGTTAAGCAGCAAGAATTTGAACCCAAACAACCTGAGCATGTATACTGAGTTCTTTTGCTCTGTTACAGATCTTCCCAAGAAGCTCACACTTTCAGTCAGGATTCTCCAGGGAAACAGAATCAACAGGATATATATATGTAAATATAATGAGCTTTATTATAGGAATTGGCTCACACAATGGTGAGGATTGACAATCCCAGATTCCATAAGGCAGACTGCGAGTTGGGAACTCTAATGAAGGTTTTAATTAATTCCCCAGGAGAGGCTGCATGGCTGAATTAGAGATAAAAATTACTGCTTTTGACTGCTGAAATCATCGGTTCTCACTTTAAGGCCTTCAACTGATTGGATGAGACTTCTTTTGTTGCTGAAGGCAATCCCCTCAGTTGATTGTAGATATAATCAGCCATAAATGCAATCAGCTCACTAATGATTTAAGTCAAAATATCTTCACAGTAACAATCAGCCCAGTGCTTGACCAAACAACTGGACACCATAACCTAGGTAAGTTGACACATGCAATTAACCATCACAGTCCACCCCTTGTCAACTTAGCACCCATACACATCTCCTTAAAACATACTTGATCTCTAAATAAAAACAATAATAGTTACATACTCACCTAACAATATGCGACTGCCCTGTGTAAACCAGAAATGCATGAACTGTTTCCTCAGAAGAGGGTGCAGGTCCTTGGGTAATATTCACCCTTGAACTTGATATCCTATAACTTAAATTCTATGGCATTAAGTTAATACAACTTATATTATATGATAAAGGGATAAGCTAGGGAAGAAAAAAAGATACTTGCTTTATGTATATACACAAACATATTCATAACAGAACAAGGAAGAAATATTCATAAACTTTATAGTCCTTGTTCTAAAACTGGTCACATGGTTGTAGTTCATATTTATAACTACCTTCTTCCACTACCCATTCCATATTCCCTTTACTCTCGGCAAGCAGCTCAGTTGGTCGTGTCTCTTTGCCTGGTGAAGTAACCCAAACCTTTATTCCTGAAGGTTCTGAGCCATTGGTAGTTCTGCCTGGATTGGGTTGTTGTAATTTTCCATTGATTTTAATCATAGCACATGGAAGTACTAAGAGATGCCCAAAGGATCTCCTGTATTCCAGGCAAACTCTTCTTTACCTCTACTGTATAGTTGCAGTCTTATATTCCCTTGAGAGTCAAGATCAATCACCCCAGCCAGTACAGTAATCCTTTTCCTTGCCTGTTGACTCAGATGCATGAGGAGCCCAAAGTGGGCAGGTGGCAGGTTTAGCTTGCAGTTCAGCGGAATCATTGTTATGTCTCCTGGTGGAAGCACTCCTCCTTTTGGAACTATGACCTGTAGAACAGCAGAGCTTAAGGTTGCAGAGACAGGAAGCAAACAATTTTCTAGTGGATCACTAGGGATAATAATGAGTGCAGCCACTCACACTTCCACCCCTTGATTCCTGGACCTGTGTATCCTGGCTACGGGAGAAACAGGTGGATGCTGACTTAGAGCTTACACAGCCTCCTGGAGAACATCACCCCAACCCTGTAAGGTATTGCCAGGATTTGGTGCCATAATTGAGTCTTCAAAGGTCCATTCCACCATTCTATTAATCCATCTCCTTCAGGATTATGGGGAACATGGTAAGACCAGTGAATTTCATGAACATGTGCCCATTCCCATATTTCATTTACCATGAAGTGGATTCCTTGATCAGAAGCAATGCTGCATGGAATACCATGATGGTGGATAAGGCATTCTATAAGTCCATGAATTGTAGTTTTGACAGAAGCATTGCATGCAGGAAAGGCAAACACATGTCTGGAGCATGTGTTTATTGCAGTTAGCAAAAATCATTGTCCCTTCCATGATGGAAGTGATCAAACATAATCAACCTGCCACTAGGTAGCAGGATGATCACCTCAGGGAATGGTGCCATATTGGAGACTGAGCATTGGTTTCTACTGTTGGCAGACTGGGCACTTAGCAGTGGCCGTATCCAGTTGGCCTTGGCAAATGGAAGTCCATGATGCTGAGCCCATCACATAACCTCCATCCCCACCACCATGACCACTTTGTTCATGAGCCCATTGGGCAATGGTGGGATGGCTGAGGAAGGAGCCCAACTTGTATCCACAGAGCAGGTCATTCTGTCTATTTGATTATTAAAATCCTCCTGCTGAAGTCACCCTCTGGTGAGGATTCATGTGGGACACAAGTATTTTCATGTTTCTTGCCCACTTAGGAAGATCCATCTATATACCTCTCTCTCAGACCTCTGTGTCACTAGTTTTCCAATCATGTTCCTTCCAATCCCTGACCATCCAGCCAAACCAATGACCACAGCCTGTGGATCATTATACAAATACACCTCCATGCAAGGCTTGAGGCTCTGCCCACCAGGATGATTTCTTTTCATCACTGTCCATCAGGGATGCCCCAAAAATGGGCCATAGAACTGTAGCTGTCCACTTTCAGGTGGTACTTGTATATTGTGTGGAACTGTCTGTTAACCAGGCCCAAGTTTTCTCTTCCTCAGTCAGTTGTTCTTAAGGAACTCCCCACAAGGCCATTACTATGGTCTGGGAAAAAGAAGGTAATGTGGTAGGAGTGGGGGCCATTGACATTTGGGCCACTTTCTCATGTAACTTACTTGTGCCTTCAGGGCCTGTTTACCTGATCTCATATAGATACCACTTCAGTTTTATGGTGGAGTATGACTGTACACACCCAATTTTATACTTTGTGGGTCAGACAACACCCAATTCATGATGGGCAGTGAAGGTCTCATGGTAGGTTGGTGGCCCATGGTTAAACATTTGTTCTCTATCAAGGCCCAGTAGCGGGCCAAAAGCTGTTTCTCAAAAGAAGCCTAGTTATCTGCAGAACATGTCCAGGCTTTGCTCCAAAATCCTAAGAGTTTGTGCTGTGATTCTTCTGCAGGTGCCCACTAAAGGCTCCAGACAGCATCTCTATTTGCCTCTGCAACTTCCTGCTCCATTGGATCTGCTGTATCATATGGCCCAGTTGGCAAAGTAGCATACACAGCAGTCTGGACCTGTTGCAGAGCCTCCTTTTGTCCCAGTCCCCACTCAAAACTAGCAGCTTTTCATGTCACTCAGTAGATGGACCAGAGTAGCACACCCAAATGAGGAATATATTGTCTCCAAAATCTGAAGAAGTCAACTAGGCATTGTGCCCTCCCCCCTTTCTTTTGGTTGTAGGAAGGGCCAGATGGGACAGCTTATCCTTCACTTTAGAAGAGATATCTCCACATGCCCCATACCACTGGATGCCTAGAAATTGCACTTAGGTGCAATACCCCTGAATTTTTGTTGGCTTTATCTCCCACCCCCTGACATGCTAATAACTTACCGGTAAGTATGGAGTAGTTGCTACTCCTTGCTCACTAGGTTCAATCACCGTGACTTCATCAATTTAACAAACCAGTGTGACTTGGAAGGAAGAGATGATCAAGGTCCCTGTGGACTACATTATGACATAGGGCTACAGAGTTGCTATGCCCCTAAGGTAGGACAGTGAAGGTGTATTTCACCTCAGGCAATGTGGGTCACCTTTTGGTCCATGCTTCAGCCAACCACACACAGAGATTGTTAGAACCCTTTCTAACCCCTCCAGTTAAAACGTTGAATCGAGAGTCTCTGCTTAGTGGGCCCATATAAATAAATTCAGCCTGATCCAACTTTATGTTCTTTCCACCATCATCCCACACCCTTAATATCCATTCCCACACATACACTCTTGATTTCTGGCTATATAAATTGGAAACGTCATGCAGTTATTTTGGAGCATAGCATATCTCCTCACGGGTCACACTTGGTATTGCACCTCCCAGGACCTGTTGGTACTTCAGTCTAGTCATAGGTCTGGAAGAAAAGAGGGGTGGTGGGGGTGGGCCATGAGAGGAATTATCATTGTCTTACAAACCAACTACCTCAGGGCCTTCCATTGCAGCTTCATCTGGTGAAACAGCATTAATCTCCTTAGACAGAGGCGTGAGGGCTGTTTCCTCAGGGGAGGTAGTTATGGGTTTATCAGGTACAGCAGGGTTCATCTCTTCAGGTGGATGCTAGATGGCCGATTCTTCAGGGTTGACTGGACCTTGGGTGGCTGACTCCTCAGGGCTGACTTATTACAGATTTACCTGGCAAAGAGGACTCAGCAGAATCTAGGGTTTCAATATCCCACTGTTGTATGTCAGTCCATATGTCACTGTTCCAGTTTTCAGGATCCCATTCCTTCCCAATCCATGGCCTCAATTTAATAGCAGACACTCTGCAAGGTTGGGAATTCAGTTTATGTTGTAATTCAGCCATGTGGACAATGAGACTCTAGGTCTGGCTTTCAGTAATCTCAAGTCTGTGGCTACATGAAATAATCTTCTGAACACAATAGAAACTTCCACGTCTTTCATGTGGGACTTAAGCTAGGAACTTGGAGACTTGAGCTCAGTCTTATTAATAACTGTATCCAGTGTATTCAGGAATAGCCAGTCAACATCATTATACTCCACAAAACTCTGTTAAGGTATCAAATACACTCTTATCCAGAGCCTTACCTCTTATAAGCATTTGAGTAGCAGTACCCCATGGTGCTATTCTGTATCTCTATTGCCAACTCATGCCATGGACTTGATCTTTGGAAATTGAGTCCTTAGTGCCTTTGAATCTAATCATATTAGAGAACCACTTCCTAAAACCCCAGAACCAACTCAGAAATCTCATCCTTAAGATTCTGTTTCTCAAGAACCATTCCCAGCATAAAATCTGTATTAGTCAGTGTTCTACAGGGAAACAGAACCAATGGGATATATATGTAAATATTATGAGATTTAGTATAGAAATTGGCTCATGAGACTGTGGGGATGGGCAAGTACGAATTCCATAGGGCAGGCAGCAATCTGGGAAATCTATTGAAGGTTTTCGATGACTTCCCCGAAAGAAGCTGGCTGGCTGAAGTAGAGATGGAAATTCTCCCTTCTGACTGCTGAAACCATCATTCTCCCTTTAAGACCTTCAACTGATTGGATGAGATTTCTCTCATCACTGAAGTCAGTCTCCGCAGCCGATCATAGATGCAGTCAGCCCTTGACTCAATCAACTTCGTGAAGATTTAAATCCATGAAATACCCTCCCAGTAATAATCACAACAGTGTTTGCTTGACCAAACTACAGGACACCGTAACCTGGCCAAGTTAGCACATGAACTTAACCATCTACCACCTCTACCTCCCTAACTAACCCCAGGCCCAGAATGATAAAATAAGTAAATCTAATTTCTGCAGCTTCTCCATTCTGATGTTTTCCCTTTCCCTCTTTCCCTACTCTATTTAAAGGTCACCAGAGAAGAAGTCTTGGGGAGTCACAGGCAATTAACCTGCTCTCTTAAACACCTTCTGCCAGGAGATCCCTTCCACACAGGCTCCTTCATGCTCAGAGACACTGCCACCGGAAATAGCAGGATCCGCACTGATTGTGGGTAATTCCAACGTCTCCCTTCAGTGAGCCTCCGGTGCCTTAGGCAGGCGGGAATCACTTATCTACCCTACAAAGGCTTTGCCAGTGCTCAGAGATCCAGTTGCTTTTGTATCTTTTCCAGAGCGGGAAAGCAGTGTCCTGAGTGTCTACCCAGCACCAGGTGGATCTCTCCCCATCTTCTCTTTCATGGGAAGACACATCAGCTGTGATTCCTTTTATTTTTTCTCATACTAAAGGGGAACAGTTGCATCTGAATTATCACAGTGAAGAAATCGTGTGCTGGCAAGAACAGCTGGTATATTTCTGTCTCCCTGTGAAGAGGATCAATGACATTCACATTTTCTTACTTGCGCAAAGATAGATCTCAAAATTCCTGGAACATCAAGGAAATGTTTAGAGAAGTGGTTAACATTTAGGAAAGCTGAGAGGAGGGTCAAGTTTTTACGGTCTGGGCACCCTGTGGAGGAGGTAAGCAGGTTGGGAAGGCTCAGGAATGGTTCTTCCTTTCTTTTCTCTGGGTCTATCCCCAGTTTGATCAAGTGTGACTTCGGTCACCCGCCAGTTACCAAACATTTTCTCTGCCATTGCAAAGGAGTGCCTGCCTGCTAGAAGTATGTAGTACGGGGTCAGAGATAAAACTGGCACTGGAAATAACCCTGCAATAGGTAAGAGCTGGTATTGTGCAATTCAGCTCTGGTTTGGTTTCGTTTCATTTTGTTTTTATTGTGGTAACATATACATAACATACGATTTGCCGTTTTAACCATTTTTAAGGTTAAATGTAACTCAACGGCATTAGTTACATTTACAATACTGTGTTGCTGTCACCACCATCCATTACCAAAACTTTTTCATCACCCCAAACAGAAACTTTGTACCCAGTAAGTAATAACTGCCCCTCCCTCCCCCTCCCTTACGCCCTGGTAACCTGTGCTCTACTCTCTGTTTCTATGAATTTGCCTATTCTTGATATTTTATATAAGTGGAATCATATAGTATTTGTCCTTTTGAGTCTGGCCTATTTCAATTTACTATAATGCCTTCAAGGTTCACCCACATTGTAGCATGTCTCACAACTTCATTCCTTTTTATGGCTGAATAATATTCCCTTGTTTGAGTAAACCACATTTTGTTTATCCATTCATCTGTTGATGGACAGTTGACTTGTTTCCACCCTTTGGCTATTACGAATAATGCTATGAACATCTGGTGTACAAATACCTTTTTGAGTCCCTGTTTTCAATTCTTTGAATTCTTTGGGGGTAAAAATCTAGGAGAGGAATTTCCAGTCATATAGGAATTCTTTGTTTAACTTTTTCAGGAACTGCCAAATTGTTTTTCCATAGAAGCTGCACCATTTTACATTCCGACCAACAAGGCATGAGACCTCCAATTTCTCCATGGCCTCACCGACACTTTTTACTTTCCACTTCTAAAATAATAGCCATCCCAAGTGGTTGTGAATTGGTATCTCATCGTGGTTTTGATTTTCATTTCCCTAAGGACCAATGATGTTGAGCATCTTTTCATGAACTTATTGTTTGTGTGTGTGTCTTTTTTGGAGAAATGTCTATTCAAGTCCTTTGCCCATTTTTTAATTGCAGTATTTATCTTTTTGTTGTCGAGTAATAGGAGTTCTTTAAGCTCAGTTACACTTTGTTTTAAATAAGGGAATGATAAGGTCACTATGGGAATTTCTGAGGTTTAATAAGAGGATGGTGTGCCTCAAGATGAAGTGAAAGAGCAATTTGGTACTGTCGCAGTGGCTCAGGTGAGACACAATGAGGACCTGTGAGGAAAAGAAAGGGTAGAAAGACTGGAAGTATTTTTGAGCAAATTTCACAGCCCAGAAAATCAGGGCATTCAAAACTAAAAAGGTACCTCGAGCCCTGAGGTCGCAACTTGGAGACTCACAGGCAGAATTCAGCCTACATATGTGATTTTTTTTTTTTTTTTTTTTTTTTGACTCAGAGACATATTTAACAAATTTGAAAGTGTCACCAACATTTAAAAGTCAGGAGATCTCGTGGAAAACTTCAACTTTCCAGATTTTCTCCAAATGTGTGATGACCTCATGTTCTCACATTCCTACATTTCAACAATTGACAAGCACTAAGGCATGACTGTCCCCTTCCAATACAGCAGACCCAGTCTCCAATTTTCCTCAGTTCCCACCAAACGATGATCCTCGTCTGCCCCAGCAGTGAGTAAGTAAGTGTGTGATTTTTCTCCCCAGATCTAGTCCAGTCAGCTTATTTTGCAAGTGAGGAAATGAAGGCCAAGAGGCAGAAGGACCTTGCATTGGTGATGAATATAATTACAGATTAATTTGTCAAGGGAAGGTTGGAGGTGGAATGGTAGAATACAGATACCTTCAGGGGAAAGAGAAAAAGATAACAAAGAAGGTCATTCACAGCATGGACCTTTCAGGAGAAGGGCTCCATCAGGAAACCAATGTTTGGGGTCAGGACCCTGGATTTCCTGCAGAAGTCCTTGCTAAAGATGCTAGATAGAGAATGGGAGAGAAAACACAGGCTTGAGGCTGAGCCTGACATAGGAAAAGAAGGTTGGAAGGTCATTCTTTGTACACTTGAGGCGTTATGCTTTCAGCTACACTTTATCTTCACTGTTCTTCTTTAACCCCATAGGGCAGGATGGATATTAACCCCATTCCTATTTCCCAGATAAAGGAAAGGAGGGTTAGAGTATTTCATGTGACTTTTCCAGGGTTTCATAGTAAGAGGCAGAGCACGTTTTAAATGCACATTTCTTTCTGCTAGCCTAGGGCTCTTTCCAACGAACCTCACACTATTTTAGAAGTTGTAGTTGAGCTCTGGCAAAAAAGGTTCTATCACCCCTCAATTTGGCAGTTTCCATTCAGGTCCAGCTACCACAAAGATTATAAAAAGGAAAGTTAGCTTCCCTTAGAAGGGGACCCCAGTTATCTAGACAGAGCAATCTTTAATTAGCCACTTACCCAGGGCTTGCCTTCCCTCCCTCCCTCTTACCTCCCTTCTGCCCTCACCTCTTTCCTTCCTTCATCAAATAGCCATGAAAAATTATTAAGCACCAACTCAGTGCCTGGCAGGGTGGTAAGCACTAGGGTTGCAAAGACAAGGAAGACACAGACGTGCCTCTGGTGCTCACAGAAAACAGCATGTGAACCAGCATGCAGTGAAGTGTTCTAGAATTCCGTACATGGGGCAGTAAAGTGTAGCCACAAAAGGGGGGTCATTTCTCCTTGGAGAAGGGGATCAAGATAGGCTTCTAAGGCCCTGGGAATGTGCCTGGCTTGCCGGATGTTTGCTCAGTCAATCAGCAAATATTGTGTGAGCACCTACTCTGGGCCGGATACTGTTCTAGGTGCTGGGATACATCAGTGACCAAAGCAGAATAAAAATCTGCCACGTTGCTTACTCTCTTGTGAAATGGCTGGACGAGTGGTTCCTGCAGCTTTAGGTGGATAATTTTCTAAACGCTGTTGCACAACCCAAAGGGGATAATAATAGACACTTACAACAATGCAGACTGCTGTAGAGGTATTTTCATTCTGCATGACTAGGGCACAGAGCAAAGCAAAAGCCACGAGATGAGAAGTAGACCAAACCACCCCAGGCCAGGCGCTGAGCTAGGTGACCCCACTTCCGGGACTTTCTGCTTCCGGAAGCATGGAGGACCAGAAAGCCCTCCTGCTGTAGAAGTCCCAGAGGCAAGAACAATCCTCTCCGCATGGGCTGCACCCAGAAACCCCAGTAAAGCAGCCGCCCTCGTCGTTCCAGGTGAGTGGGGCTCGTCACCCGGGAGTGTCTTTGCTTCTCTCCAGACTCATCCAGTCAGGGTAAAGGGGCAAGATCAGGTCTTATCCACAAGAAAATCTTTCTGACTCAATCACATGGGAAAGGAGCAGCAGCAGCCCCTGCTGCCAAAATAAATAAAGAAGGACGAAAAAGAACAACTGTGCTCCTTACTTATGAATCCTCCTTCATGGAGAGGAAAACACCTGAGGACATCGTGGGCTGAAGCAGGTGGCAGCAACACCTCATGGCGAGGGCAGCGTGGCCATCACCGCTGGAGAAGAGGCCACTGGGGGGACGTGGAGAAGCCCCTCTTTGATTCTGTTCTCGGTTATGCTGTATCTGACATTAACATCCTCTAATAAAAGAGCACAGATAGGAAGTCAGGCCTTTTCTAATTCCAGTTTCCTTTAACAGAATGTAGCACGTTGGGTGGAAACATGGTATTTATTCTTGAATTAGTAATGGTTGCTAGAAATAATAGCTATTGACTTCAAAGGATGAAAAGATAAAGTTAGGGGCTGTGGTGGGTTGAAAGAAGCGTTTCTTGATTAGTGAGAGCCTCAGAGTAAACTCAGGGCTTATATAAATTCATACAACGTGGGCTTTTTCCTGGCCACTCGAAGGGAAAGAAGCAAGACCTGCCCGAGAATTAGCAAAAGCTACTGCATAAAAAATAAAAGGCCCCATGTTATTTTGTCAAAGAGTGATTTTACAGAGTAAAGAAGAGCACACAGATCTGAATATGAAGGTCAGCGAGATGTGCAAAGCTTTATGAAGCATCACGAGGAAGAAGAGGGAACATGACTGAGTCAGGATCAATAAGGATTAATGATAGGAGTCTGTTGATTCAATAGAGTTTCTATTTCTTTAAATCTTACACTATGGCTTTTTTAAAAATAGGAAATACTTTTATAACAGTGACTATTTATGCTCAGTTGCTTTAATAAAGAATTTTCCTTCTTTTCCTTTTTAAAAAGTTATAAATAGTAAAGTAAGTTTTGGAGTCTATTGCACAGTTAAGTGGACCTTTGTAAAGTCAAGGTCAGGTGCCAAGGTTTCAGTTCAGACACTGCAGTTTACCCCAAGAAGGCTTAACAGAGTCATCACCTAGAACAGGGTTATTCTAAGCTTTTCTATGTGACTCTTTAATACCAGAGAAAAATAACAGTATAATCAGATACTTTGTTTGTTTCTCACCTTTTATCTCTAAAAACATGCAGTTTCCATTTTCTTCTATATAGCAGGGTATATGATATATAGTCATGTGCATTCATGTGCATTTAATCATTTGAGAAAGTTGTTGAAATGCAGATTCTGATTCATTAGGTCTGGGATAGGCCTGAGATTCTGCATTTCCAATAAGGTCCAGGTGCTTCTGGTGCTGCTGCTCTGTGGACGATGCTCTGAGAAGCAGGCTCTGAGGTAGTTTACTCACCTTTCTGCCCGCCACTCCCACAATTTTGAGTAAAATGTGTATTCTAGAACCATGGGTCTCAAAATTTCCAGTGCATCAGAATCACCTTGAAAGTGTGTTTTAAAATGCAGATTGCAGGGCCCTGGCCCTAAAGTTTCCACCACTTGCCTGAATATGTGGGAGTACCAGTCCCCTATAACTGGAACCCTATCAGTTTTCCAACCTGACTTCCGGCTACTGTCCCCCTTGCCCAAAAGATTCCAAGACTCCACCCTCAATAGCCCTTCTTCTCTTCTTGGAATGTGCCAAGCTTGCTCTGTATATTTGGACTTAAAAAAGCATGCCTGGAAAACTCTGCCCCCAGATGTTCCCAGTTTCCCCACGACTCTCCCCTTTTCATTCTTTAGGTCTTAGCTCAAATGTCACCTCCTCTGAGAGGCCTTCCTTGATCACCCTGGCTGAAGTGGTGTATTCTCCCATATTCTCCCTTACACATCATTGTGTTTTATTGCCTTGATGTTATCATCTGTCTTCCACAGGAGCAGGAACTCCACTTATCTTGCTCCCCACTGAATTTCCCTTGTCTAGCACAGGACCAGGACATTGAATGAATGAGTGAATGAATGCAAATGAACAAATGAACATACCCAGGCTGAGAAGCAGGGTATAAAATAAAATAAGCAATACTATGAATTCTGGCCCTAGGAACTTAAGACCAGAGTGAAGCAGATGTGAGGCTAAGTTTAATGAGCAAGAGGCTCAGATGGGCAGGAAAGGAATCACTGTGCTTCCTTCAGGGTGCAGAAGAAAATCAAATTGGGAATAGAGGATGGCAGTGCATTTGCAGATTTTCTGCTTGTGTGCTGCATAATAAAAGACCCCTAGTCCTTTTTCTATGTCTGTTTATATAATAATAAAATTATTACGTTATAGAGCCACAGTGGTCAAAATAGCATGGTATTGGCACAAAGATAGACATATTGATCAATGGAATCAAACTGAGGGTTCAGATATACACCCTCAGATCTATGGTCAATTGATTTTTGCCAAGGACCCTAAATCCACTGAACTGAGACAGAATAGTCTCAGAAATGAAAGAGGACCCTCACCTCACACCCTATTAACTCAAAATGTACCATAAAACTCCTAGAAGAAAATATAGGGAAACATCTTCAAGACCTAGTGAAAGGAGATAGCTTCTTAGATCTTACACCCAAAGTACAAGCAAGAAAAGAAAAAAATAGGTAAATGGAATTCCTCAAGATTGAATGCTTCTATGCTTCAAAGGACTTTTGTCAAAAAGGTGAAGAGGGAACCATCTCAGTGGGAGAGAATACTTGGTAACCATATATCTGAGAAGGGTTTGATATCCAGTATATATAAAGAAATCCTACAACTCAACAATAAAAGGTCAAACAACCCAATTATAAAATGGGCAAAAGATATGAATAGACATTTTTCCAGATGAATTATAAATGGTTAAAAAGCACATGAAAAGATGTTCATCTTCATACACTATTAGGGAAATGCAAATCAAAACCATAATGAGCTATCATCACATACCTATGACAATGGCTGCTATTAAACAAACAGGAAACTACAAATATTGGAGAGGATGTGGAGAAATGGGACCACTTATTCACTGCTGGTGGAAATGTGAAATGATACAGCCACCATGGAAGACAGTCTGACAGTTCCTCTGAAAACTAAATATTGAATTGCCCTATGACCTGGCAATTCCACTACTCGGTGTATACCTAGAAGATCTGAAAGCAGGGACACGAATGGACATTTGCACACCGATGTTCATGGCAGCATTAGTCACAATTGCCAAAAGATGGAAACAACCCGAGTGTCCATCAACAGATGAGTGGATAAACAAAATGTAGTATATACATATGATGGAATATTATGCAGCAGTAAGAAGGAATGAGGTCCTGAAGGATGCACAACCTGGATGAACCTTCAGGACATAATGCTGAGTGAAATAAGTCAGACACAAAAGGACAAATATTGTATGATTTCACTAATATGAACTACCTAGAATAGGTTAACTCAGAGTCTTCAAACATAGAATATAGGGTACCCAGAGATAGAAACTAGAGAAGGGGAAGCAGTTATCTAACATGTACAGAATTATTGAAAAGGTTGAACTTATATGTTTGGGAATGGATAGAGGTGATGGCAGCTTGTTATTGGGATTATAAGTAATAATGCCTTATTGTAGCTGAATTTAGTTGAAAAGGGATTGTTTAAAGTCACGTTTGTCACAGATTAACACTACAAATATAAATAAGCTCTTGAATGAACAACTACAAAGGTACAACTTGTACAATGAGTCAATAACAGAGTGGTATATGGGGAAAAATTACCTATTGCAAGCTACAGACTATAGATATCAGTAATACATTAATATTCTCTCAACAATAACAGGTATACCATACTAATCTAGTGGTCAATAATGGGGGGATAATGGATGTGGGGCGTTTTGGGTTTTCTTTTTGTGCGTCTGTTATTTTTCTCTTTGGAGCAATGAAAATGGTCTAACATTGAATGTAGTGATTGCACAAATAAGTGATGATACTGTGAGACATTGATTGCATACTTTGGATGGACTATATGGTATGTGACTATATGTCAATAAACTCTGCAAAAAAATACATATTCAGGATGGATAATTTAGGAAAACAGGAAAATCAAAATAAACACATATACTGCATTATCCTACCACCCATAGATGACTATGGTTTTCATTTTTGTGTTTTTCCTTTTGCAATGTTTTCAAATGTATATATCTTACAAGAGAAATATACACACACTTTCATATCCTGCTTTTTAAAATTTTTATTATAGGATGAGCATATTTTCATGTCCATTAAGTGCCTTTTAAAACATGGTTTGTAATGGTTAATATTCCATTATATTACTGAAATACATATTATATTTTCTTTGTTGCTTTTATTTTATTGCTCAGAAAAGCACACTAACTTTGTGCTATTTCTCTTTTAAGCATAATAGGAATGTCTAATAAATAAAATTTCTCCTTGATGAGAGTAGTAGTACTTTGCCCCCCAGGGGACATTTGGAAATGTCTAGAGTCGTTTTTGGTTGTCACACTGGTTGTCACTGGTGGTGATGGGGGAGGGAGGGTGCTACTGGCATCTAGTGGGTAGGTGCCAGGGATGCTGCTAAACATCCTGCAAGGCACAGGGCAGCCCCTCACGACAAGGAATTACCTGGACCAAATGTCAATAATGCTGAGATTGAGAAATCCTGTTCTAGAAATTTCTTGCTAGCCAGGACAGTGTCAGGGTTAATATTCAACATCACTCAACATTCAAGTTAGCATTCTAAAGTATAGGACTTTAGAATTCTAAAGTATAGGACTTTGCCCTGGAATTCTGCATTAGAATACTACCCTCATTAATTAGTGCTTTGTCATTAGAATCTGGTGTAACTAATATTTCACTTTCGTAATTTTTACTTTATTAAAACTTTATAAACAACAATAATACAAAGTGAAACTAGAGATTATAACTTTAAAATTTAGTACCAGGAAGGGTTTGCGGCTTAGTCCACATTTGAGCCCAAATTTTCAAGACTGAGTCCCAGGTAGGGCCTGAGAGCTCAATCCCAGGCTGTCAGTTGAGCTCAGGAGAAAACAGTTTCTAAGGCAGAGAAGTAATTTGCTGTTAAAGAAACAGAATTTCCAATTTCAAAAAGGGGTTGGACAAGCACTTAGTTAAATTGGTATGTTTGGGATCCTAGTCCCTGAACCTTTGGAATGGAGATTTTATTTATTTACAACATTTGCAAGATGTGAACTTGTTGGGGGCTTGAATATCTAGGAAGCATTTAGTAAGTCATGGAAACCACCCCCCTCCCGTTCTGTTGAGAAATGTGCACGTCCCGTTTATCACAGATTTAGATCTCTGGGACTTTACCCAACCTTTGAACGGACACAATTGGCGTAGAGACAATTTGTTATGATACATCCCCATGGGTGATCCAAATACCAATTGTTCAATTCTAGAACAAAGGAAATACTTGCAGCTCTTTTTCTTCTACCTAGATTCTTTCTGAAGTTTATTGTGAATGGAAGAGGAGTTTCACTAGGAAATGTTTGGAATTGGGTTTCGGATATTTAAAAGATTAAACAAAAAGCTTTCCCCCAAGTATGTGCTGTGTAAGAGAGAGAAAACTAAACACAATCAGGCACCGCTTTCCGAGCTGTAACAATGGAAATGCGATCTTTAGTTAACATGGTTTCAGAATTTAGAGCAGGTTTGTGTGGGCTAAGGTCAGTGATTCACGCCTTGAGATCGATTTGCGCTTCTGACCTGGATAATTTCTGTGTGCAGCACTTGTTGGCAACTTTGCCTTCTGCAGTATTTTATTTGGCTCTTCTGCAGAGCCGCAGACCTGCAGTGGAAGGGTCAGTGGAGCTTCTCTTGCTGTCAGATCATCTTCCAGGAGGAAGGCATCTTCCCATTTCTTCATCTCCTCTTCCTGGGGTTGACCGAAGACAAGAAGCATCCCTGGGCTCTAATCGGCGACATCAGCTAATGACACAGACGGTGTCATTTGGGAGGCCTGGGAGAAGAGGGGCCAGGGAGACAGAGCCGCAGGACTGGAAGACAATTTCAAATAAACAGTCGTGGGCTGAAAGAGAATATGTGGGCTGTAAAATAAGTGCAGGGATAAAAGAGATGGATGGAAAGTCAGTTCTCAGATCTCTGTCTTCTAGATGGCATGCCGTCTTTTATTTTTCTGCTCTTAGCAACCTTTGGTTTCCAAATACTCATTTTCTTTGTAATTTTCCATTAAAATATTGATTTAACTGCTGGAAAAGATACAGCCAATGCTTTCAAGATTTGCAAGGTTGTAGAAAGGAAGGTCTTTTCCTCACTGGCAAGATATATACATCTGCAGACAGAAATCACAAATGCACCCAAACATGCAGGTGGCTCACAAAACACTCCCTACCACAGGAAAGCACGTGCGTGTGTGCGTGCACACACACACACACACACACACACACTCCACCCCCTCCTCTCTCACTGGAGACTGCTGTGAACTTACACAGTATGTCAAGTGGGTTTTGTCTGTATTCAGTTGAATCCAGGATTCCAATAATTTGAACTGGAATAGATATATGTGGTGCAGGTGGTGAGAATAGGAGGTTGAACGGAATAAGCTTTCAAAATGTGGACTTACTTTCTGCTGCAGGATTCCTCAAAATAGTGATTCCAACTGAAATAGAAGCTCCCAGTAAATCCCAACTTACTATTTCAGACAACTTCATCTCTGATTCAACAAATTCTTTTGCAGCATCTGTCTACTCACCAGATACCGTGGCAATGCCACATAAATACGATATCAGCATCGCCCTTAAGAATCAGGAGACTAAATGGAGTATAGGACACAAGTAGTTGAATCGCAAGTCATCAAGCCCTGGTTCAATTTGCCTTTCCAGTTCTGAGTAACAGAATTGTAATTGGCACACAGGATTTCTTTCAAATAGTTCCAGTCAATGCAATGGGACTTCCCAGTGGATCAGGAAATCTGGGATGTGGTTGGCATTTTACCCACCTATGGACATTGGGCCTTTTGGTTGGATTCTCTGTTAGGACAGAGAGAGCTTCCTTATAAATGGAGTTGATAGTAATAATGCAATCCTGGAATTTTTAGCCCCAGAATAATTTTGTCTTACACTAAAGGAAACTGAGGCCAGAGAGGGTAACTCTTCTAACCAAGGTCACACAGCTGGTTATTCTGAAGAGCTGGGAGCAGACAACAGGGTACATATTTTTGGTTTTCTGTGCCCTTCCTGCTACAGCATGCTTCATTCATAATGATATCTGTGCCTATGAATCAAGTATAACAAAGATCTTTGTTAAATTAGATTTAGATGCCTGAAGATGTGTCCTGATCCAGGCAGGAGAGATGGAAGTGGATTTGACTGAAATAAACCTTATAAAATACATAGTGAAATGTCTCTTACATAACAGAGCTCAGTGAACCATCATCATCGTCATAGAGCCCAATGTACCATCATGGTTGTCATTTCCTCATCTTCTTCATCTTTGTTACTATTTTGTGTCATGCTTTAAGGAAATCCAATCTATGAATATCTCTACTTCAACAACTAGTTAATTCACTCTTCAGAAAGATTCTTCACTTTACAAAGCAATCTTCAATAATATTCACTTAAATTTTGATCTGCCCCCTGAAAAATCTATACAAATTAAATATATTATTATGTAAAGGAAGACACATTTACTTTCAACTTGAATATATATTTGCATAACATAAGAAATGTTAAGTAGATTTTCATTTCTCCTGTTTATATGACAGTGATAATAAAAGATGTCCATAAAGTCTAGAATTATAGATATTATTGGTTGTTTTTAAGACTGAAGATGTCCTTGACCACATCATTTATATTCGCTTATGTTTCCAGACCTATGGACACCCTATAAATAAACAGGAATAAATTGCTTGGCATTTTGGTGGAATTTTTACTGTTTTGCAAGCTTGGTTTAAAGAAAAACAACTATATATTTTATGATGGAATCTCCATGATGATAAACAAGACACCGAAAATTTACAGAGAAAGAAACCATTGTGACTTTCTCACTCAGTATGTGTTTCATAAACCATGACCAAATTGTGGCAAATCCTACTAGGAGGATGAAGGAATTATTTTAAGTTAGTTCAATGCATTCAGAACTGGGCAATTTTTTTTTCATTTCCCTAAACTTCACCCTTCTCTGACATTTCAAAATTAAATCATCAGGTCTAATCTTTCTGAGGTATTTCTGAGCTCTAGAATTTTGTTCTCCAGGATTTTTTTTTTTTTTTTTTTCTGGTCTCATTCACCAGATGCATACTAGAAGTGAAAACAATTTAATTTTTAAAAAGTTTTTTTTTTAAACCTAAAATCCACAGAACAGATTACGTTTCTAGTTTGGTTCTTAAAATTATCAGGGGATTATCTGTAGGTATTAGGCCAAATGGAAATATAGGGCTACTTCTTATTTTCTGTGGCTAAATTAAACTGGTTTCCTGGTTCTGCAATGACAAAAATGTTAGCCTAGGTGGCCATGGGCCTGGTCAACCAGTGGCAAGCATTGGCCTGAGTCAGCTAATTGTACGCAATTGGGATTAGGTAGGAGGGATGGCATTCCCCTCTCCAAACAAAGAAAATCACGTTTGTGCTGTTTCATGTGACCTCTGATCTTTCCTGGCCAGCAAAAAGCAGAAACTTGAGTCTTCCCCAAGTCCGCATCTGCAAATGGCCAAGACGGCAGGAATGATCAGTTGTGGGATAAGCGTGAGACAATAGGCAGCAGGGGAGGGGAAGGAAGGGAGCAACAGTGGGGATAAATCTGGTGCTGGGCCAGTAGTCACCCAGCTTTTAGATTCTGCAATATAGGCACGTTCAAGGTCTAATACTTGTATTTATACAGCATACTCTAAAATGATTAACCATAGCTTCAGAAGGTGAGTGTTTCTTGCGGGGAGAGGGAGCCGGGAGGGGAGGTATAAAAAGAACTCATGCACCGTGTGCATATGTGGTGGGGTGTACGGGGTGTTAGGTGTGTATGAGGGGTGTGTTGGGTGTGCAAGGCAGGTTATAAGAGTGGGGTAGGTTCTCTGTGTGGTGATGCCACTGATTTCAAGATTGATGATCTGTTCCAGCCCTTCTGATGAGTCAAGCAGCTAGCTTTGAAGACTAAGCAGGAGCTCTGACAGCACCCCTCAGCCAGCAAGGGGCCAGTTGGAGTGGTGTCTTTCATGCGGGGTGGGGAAGAGGGCTTGTCCTCAAGTAGCCTTGCAGCAAGACTCGGAAACTCAAGGAGCAGCAGCAGCAACAATTTGGGGGACAATGGCAGCCACTGGTTAGCAGGTGGAGGGCTGGGGTGAAGGCCCTGCTACCAACCACACTATGAAGAGAGGGGCATGGGGTCTGGGCATTGCCCACCTGCACAGCAGCGAAAGCAGGAAGAGTAGCACTGAGAATTCTGGCAAGGAGAGAAGACTTGGGGGCAGCCCTAGCCCAGGATCTCTCCATCTCACCATCATCATTTGGGGCTGAACCCATTTTGGTTGTGGGGATCTTGCCTGTGCATTGCAGAATGTTTATCAGCATCCTTAGCCTCTACCCACTAAAAGCAGTAGTACCACCTCCTCTGCAGGTTGTGACAACCAAAAATGTCTCCAGACATTGCCAAATGTCCCATGGGGTGGGGGTGGGGTGGGTGAAATCAACCCAGATTGAGAATCTCTACGTTAGGCCTTCAAACCCTGCTTTGCTGGTTTCATCTTTTCCAAAACTGGGGAGTCGTGCCTTCTCTGATCTGGCTTTTTGTGTGTGCATTTGTTCATGGGTGAGGGTTTGCCTACATGTATGCCCACACATTTACCTGTGGCTGTCCGTGTTTTACTGACCAACTGAGAATGTTCCAGGGGTCGAACAGCTCTTCCTGTTTTAACTGTCAATCGAAATACACAGTGCAAAGGCCACAGGTTGAGTCAGAGGGTGGACAAAGAAGCTGCCCAACTCAAGGCCTGGGACAGGAAAGCTGGGGCAGAGCGTGAGCCCACGGCTCCCTGGCAGACCCAGCAGAGCAGCCCACCCACGACCCTGTATTAATTGTACTCCTACTATGTGACAGGCACTGTGCCTGGGGACACAAGGCGAGGAAGCCAGACAAAGCCACAGCCCTGGGTGAGTTGACATTCCAGAAGGTGAAGGGAGCATGAAAATGAACGGATAAGGCCTTTCTCTGGTTTGGGGCCCCAGAAGCTGATGATGAGGCACCGGCTGCAGAACCCCCACCTGTCAAGCTCCCTCCAGGGCTCGGGAGAGGCCCTGGCAATGCGTGCATATGCTTTTCACATTTGCCAAAGATGGCTTTTCTGTAAAAAGGTCCACCAGATTGCCCAGTCTTCTGGCCTCACAATATCTGCACCTAGCTCTGATTTTTAACTTTCCCTGCTTGACAGAATCAGGCCCTATTTCAAAATAGATCAGGAAGGAGACTGAGAAAAAGGCATCCCGTTGTGATTCACCAGCAGCATGGGAGAAAGGCAGTAACGTGGGAAACAGAAAGAAAGGAGAAAGAAATCAGCGATCACCCATGGGGTGATTCCTTAGGTGTTGGGTTCAGAGGCCGGGGGTCCTCAGATTCACGCACAGCCGGGCATGGGAGCAAATGGGACCGGACTCACGCCACCAGAGGGGTGGGGAGGGAGCCTCAGTCTCTGGTTAGGAGGGGCCGAGCAGCTGGCCCGAGCCCCTTTTATAGAACCGGGCGCTGCGGAGCTTAGGCTGCCGGCCCGCCCCCGGCTTTCTCCCGGCCATTGTGAGCCGGTATTGATCAGGCCGGGAAGCAATAGGGCGGCGGCAGCTGAAGCCCGGGGGTGGTCAGCATCGATCCCGCGCCCCCTCCCCGGGTTATTTATAGGCTGCGCCGCCCTGGCAAGTAACCGGGGAGAGCTTGTTTAACGAGGGTTCAGGGCGCTCTTCGCTAGCTGGTTAACTTTAAGTATTGGAAATGGAATTGATGCGCACATAATAATATTATGATTCATACAAACCACTTTTCAGGCAACTCAATATATTTCATTACCTCCTTTCTAGCAAATGTATTGATTTCTGTTTTGCGGTTTTATAACACAATTTCAAGGCTGTTGTGGGCTTAATGAGCCGTGTTCTTATGATGTTTAAAAAGATTGGAAGCTATTGTTGAAATAAATATTATGGATCATCCCCTGCCGAGGCCCCCCCTCCTTCTCTCCCGGCTCCCTCCTCCCTCCTCGTCTCCCCCAGCCCCTTCCTGCAGAAAGCTGGGGGCTCCCGGCTCCGCGGCCCTTTGTGGCCCAGATCAAAGGGCCTGAGCGCCACAAAGGCGGCCGCACTCGGGCCACACACAGCCGCACCTGCAGCGCGGCCAAATGTCCTTGTCGCGTCTGCGGGGCGAGCGCCGGGGACGCACCTCCGAGCAGGCAGATGGCTCCAATACCGCTGGGTGGGAACTGATGGGGACCGAGGCGCGCAGTGCCCAGGGCCTTTTATTAGCTGCCCGGACTTCCCGGGCCCCAGCTCGAGCGGCTGCACCTGTGGACCCGCTTCCTCTCGGCCTTTATGGAAGCTGACAGATTTTATTAACTTTAAGGAAGAACTTTCCAGCGTGTGGAGGGCCGCACTTTATTTTGTATTCATGCGAAGCGGAAACCGAAAAAGCCATGCTTACATATTTACCGGCCCCAGCGACCTCCCTCTGGGGCTCCAGAAGTCACCATCCAGATTAATTTTGTCACAAAAATTGACGGGTGTGCTAAGAGATCTTGGGAGTTTGGATGATGTTGTTGGAGGTCCGATTTTTTCTTTCCAATGGGAAAAAGCTGTATTCAATTATCTAATGTCTCAGAGGACCCCCAGAAGAATTTCCAAATCTGGCAAAAATTGAATCTCAAAATTCTGTTTGCTCAGGGGGAGAGAGCGTTTGCAAGCAACTCAAGTAGGTTTCTCTCACAGCACGGTCCCTCAAAACTTTTTTTGGATGACCTGGAAACAAAGGCAAGGACCTGAAGCATCTTCAAACTTTGTGAGAGGACTCCCCTTGGAGACTTGTCCCCAGGAGGTCATGTATGTGCTGGGCTCGGACATTGGATCCTTAACCCCAATATGTTTGAAAGAACAAAGTGTAATTATGGTTCATTTTGTAAAATGGGAAAATATTACATGATCCTACACAGTTTTATATAACCTCCACACTCTCATGTATTAGAAAGACCCGAAACAGAATTGGGGACCAAATATTAAGATTTTGCTTATAGTCCTGGTTTTCCACTGCCCTCAGGATGTTTCTTGGTTTTATGTCTCCTGACAAATGGAAGTCCACGACTATGGAAATCCATGTTATATTAATGGCCAAGTGTTGAAAATTCAGCCACAGAGTCAGCTGGGTATATTGCTTATTAGCTTAAAAGCATAAAGCTTTCTGGAGCTTGCTTTTGTGTGCCAAATAAACTTCAAATGAACTGAGGATCATTTTGCAGGAAACTCTTTAAGTTGAGCGATAATAGAAAGTAGTTAGTAGAATATTACACTTTTCATTTGGGCAAGCAGATGGGATGCCTGCTTTTAGATTTAATCAGGGGCTGACAGACAGGTAGAACTGTGGCATGTTTTAGTTGGAGTCTCTTTCTTTTCAGGAAAGAATGAAACTACTTAATATTCAGTATATCCCTCCCACCCCCGCCCCCATCTATCCCACAGTAACTCGTGATGTCTAATGCCTAACTCTCATTTCTGATGACATTACAAAGTACAAAGGTTATTTAAGTGCAAGCGAATTCGTTTATTAACACATCTTTTACTCAATTCTTCCCTTACAAAAAAAAAATTACAGATACGTTGTGTGGGTATACATATATACGGATAAAAAATAAAACCGGGGTTGCTTAAATCACTGAGAACACACCCAAATCTACATTTACATAGACACAGACGTAAATAAATGATTTAACAATTTGGGAGTCACGAATCTCTGACCTCATGCTTTCTCAACTAACCTTTTTAAAAGATTTTGATATCAATTGTTTCTCTTTTTTCCCCAGAAGCATAATACATGGTAACCTTAGCACACACAATCTGTTTTAACAGAGGGATACAGACAAGTGCAGTCAATGGTGGATTTTAATGTCGTGGCCGAGCTTATATTACCTGGCTGGAAACAAAATCTTTTCCCCCCCTTCAGTGCAAGTCCCTTGGCACCCCCATCAGAGATCATTTGTTATGCAGAGTTGTGTGAGGCAATCAAAATTAATTCACAGTGATCTTTTCACCCAGAACCTCCAGCTTCTAATAATGGTCCTTCTCAACAGGTGTTCCTTGTGGCAGCCTGACTTCAAATTGCCAGACTGAAGGTTTTATTCTTTCGTCATTTCTTTTTTTTAATCTCGAACTTGTAATTTACTAATCTGCAGCAGCTGCCAAGAAGGACCCAGCTGCTAACCCAGAGGGGAAATGTACCTCTGAGAAGGGTGAGGGCAGGGACCAACTTTGCCTCCCGACTACCAGGAAGGCGAAATCGAAAATTCAGGCCCAGAGAGAGGCGCAGCTCGGGCGCCCAAACCCTGAGATTGTCTCCATAAGACCTTCCTCTGAGACTAGTCTACAGTTGGTGACGTGTGGTTCAGATCCCTTTGGGAAGGCTTTACAAATATCCTGGGTTATGCACAAGTGAGTGGGGAAGGGATTTTAACAGCAATGACCACTGCCAGAAAAATGCCGTGTAGGAGGAAAGGACTTTTAAAAACGTGCATTTAACCAGCCCAGGCTAACACACTCTCTTTGCCGCCTTTCAAACCTTCCTCTTTTAAGGTAACTCTGGAGAGAGAGGGAAGGAATTGGGTTTTGATACAGAAATTCTTGGACTTCATGGCTCATCAGAATCATCAAACTGGTGAGCGTGTGAAAGAATGAGATCATTCTCCCGATTTCCAAATTGCTAAAACTTTAGATTCTAGGGGTTCCAGCCCCAGAAATTCTGATTGAGTAGATGTTGACATGGAGCTCAGGAATATACATTTTAACAGGTATCCCCAAAGTTCCCATGCTTGTGGTCTGGTTTAGAGGTTAACCAGTATACAAAAACTAGGAGCCTTGAATCCCTTTCCCATCCCAGTAAGCCGCTTCCCTGCTTGTCTCAGTGATCCTATCTCTACAGTGGGTTTGCCCTCTTCCCCTTTCAATCGCACGGTTCCCAGCACAGGATGCAGTGAGGGCATCTGAGCAGGTGTGCCTGGGAAGGCCACTGCTCAGGCTAAGGGCTGGTTTTTTTCCTAAGGAGATGACATACACATGTCTTATGCAGAGGAGGACAAGTTCATCAAGGAAGTGACCATCTTCGCTAACGGGTAAGTCTTGGCCTCCTAGTTTTATTTGCCAATGATGTCTGCAGCTTTTTTACTAGCTCTGAGCTGGTATCTGAGAAGACATGTTCTCCCCACCCCTAGTTTCCCAACTGACCCAAGTCTGAGGCCAAGTTCGGTGTGTTGGACAAGGACTAAACTAAAGGGTAGTCCTCACTGACATGGGGAGACCAGGGACACCCCACCCCCCACCCCCAGGTTTAGGAGAACATTTTGAAGAGCCAGTTGCTACCTTCAGCTTTGTCACAGACTATAAGTCAGCTTTCCCTCGGGGATCACAAAGGAGGGAGGGTAACACAGTTTCCTGTCTGCCCCAGGACTTACAGAAAGAAAATTTGGATTCCTTTGGCATTTGTTGAAAGGAGCTTCTAGAGAATCAAACCAAAAGTCTCATGAGAGTCTAAAACTGAGATGGGGAGTCCTGAAACACTAGAATATCAAGGCTTTACTGGAGACTTCATTGTCCTGTTGGCCACCCTCCCCTGAGGCCAAGCTTCCTTGGAAAAATTGTCACCGGGGAGACAGGATGTCCTTTCAAACAACTCTGTTCAGGAAACAATCGCTTTTAGCTTGGTTGTTTCCTTGTGAAGGCTCTCCTGGATCCTTTCAAAACTTAATTATGGCTATAAAAACTGGTTCAAGGAGCGAAGCAGTGCTGATGGATATGTTGGGCTGTGTCTTCTCTGGTACATTTGTCCACACATGGGGCAACACAGCCGCTCGGAGCACTGGTGTGCATTGATTTTTTAATACATGAGCGAGTTCGTTTGTTCTGCTTTCATGAGCCTCTTTGATTTTGCTGGGGGAATGGAAAGCTTTCTGGGGCTCCAAACACCAGAGGACCCCCCTTCCTTGCCACTAACCTATGGGGGAAAAAGAATATTTATCAGCCTCATTTCTAGATTGTACAAAACAGCCCGCATATATTTTATAAGAGAGAGGATACTCACAAGCCTCTCTAAGAAAATGTGCTTTTTCCTTTGCCTCAACAAGGCCTTCCTGTTGTGGACATTGCTGAAGGGCACGGCAGAGAGGTTTCTAAGTGGCGATTTCCATACCTGGTGAAGCAGGCAGCTTGCAGGATTTGGTGACTGATACATCTGGGGATGTTGGGGCTGTCAGCCTGGAGAAGGGAACTGGGAATGGCATTATTCTCTAATTGCCTGTTCAGCATAATTTAGAACTTTGTTTCCTGAACCTACATAAGGAAGGTCTGAGAAAAGTTTACTTTTAATGGCAGATGAGGAAGCCAAGGCCCAGAGAGGGAAAGACTCTTGCTCAAGGTCACACAGTATATTTAAGACAGGAGCTATTGCTCGGATGGTGAGAGCCATCTTTTGCCCTGCCATTCAGAATTTTTAATCAATTAAACTATTAAACCTTTGGTTGGGGAGATGTTAATATATAGATAGTTTTTCCCCACATGTATTCATTTGAATCATTCATTCTTTCATTCAGTCATTCAAAAAATTTTGTGGAGTATCTAGCACGAGTCAGGCACATAGGAGCTGGGGAGAAAAATGGTGAGCAAAGCAGATGTGTTCAATACTCTAATGCAATTTGAGGTCTATGGGGGAAACAAACACTACACAAAATTATTACACATAATTGAAGAATTATAGAAAGTAATTTGAAGGGAGAATTCAAGGTCTTGTACAGGAACTGACCAAGAATGGAGGTGAGGGTGGTGCTGTTAGGGAAGTTTGAGTGTATCAGTCAGGTTAGGTTATGTTTTACTTGGTAACAAACAGCCCCCTGAACATCAGGGGGTAGCAATATATTTCTTTCTTCCATGCCGGTCAGCAGGGAGGCTCTGCTCCTTGTATTCACTCAGGAGAAGCTCCCGTCAAGAGTGCTTCAACACTCACAGAGGAAAGAAAAGAATGCACTGTCTCTTCCCAGAGGCAACGCTTGTGACTTCTGCACCATTTCATTGGCTGTTGAAGTCACATGGCCACATCCAACTCGAAGCAAGGTAGAAAAGCATTCTTGTTCATGTGCCCAGAAGGAGGAGATCCAGAAAGCCCATCACCCAGGTTTAGGGAAGTTTTCCCTGCCTTTAGCCATCATCTGAATTTTGTCCAAGAGTTAACCAGGGAAAAGAAAACATAAAGGAAGGGTGGAGGGGTATCTAAGATGTGACAACAGCCTTGATGGAGGCCCTGGGGCAGGAAGAAGTACAGTGTGCTGAGCAAGAGAAAGAAGGCTGGAGTGCTGGAGCCCGGAGAGCCAGGGGAAAGAGGCACCCCGTGCCCACCAGACCTGGGGGGCTTAATGGCCAGCGTGGGCTGTTGGTTGATACCTCAAAGGGGAGAAGAGTGGCTGTACACTGTTTTAAATGATGTGTGTGTGATGTGTGTGTTTGTGTGTGTGCACATTTTAAAACATTTTAGCTTTAATCTGAGGAACTGATGGGTGGGTAGAAGGCTGTGGGTGTGCTTGCACATCACAGCATGCCAGTGGGGTGGGGAGCACACCCGTTATCCTGACTAGGAAACTGTGGGCCAGGAGGTGCTGAGACCCTTGGCCCAAGGGCAGTAGCGAGTTATGGGGGCGAGGCGAGCTTTGCACCTTGTCTTCAGACTCAGACCCTGGAACCCGTCTGGTCCCCGCTGGCCCTCTGGGGCCTCTGTGCCAGCATACAAAGGGTCTCCCACTCTTGGGTCCTTCCACAGTGCCCGGCAGGGCAGCATGCAACTAGCAAGGCTCATTTAAATGTTATTGAACAGAATTTCTGGCCCAGTTGCTGAGGGGCTCCTGTGTATCAAGCTTCTGAGAAAACATCCCAAAGATGAAATTTGTGTGTCCACAAGGGCAAAGTGTTGGGGACATCAAAGAGAAGTTTCAGAAATGGCTGCTGGGAAAAGCCAGGCAAAGCTTTCAAGTGCAGATCCCCTATCTCCCAATTAGCATACAAAAACATTTTTAAAGGAATAACCTTTAATAATAAAATGCTATAATCTCAATAAGACATTTCAGCAGGGGAATTATTAGATATTAATTCATGCCTAGTTGCACTGACAGCTCTCAGCCTTCAACGTTAGCCTAATAGCACACTAGGTGAGAATTAATATGCCATAATTCAAGCTCTGTCATGCATTATTGCTTAAATAAGATACATGAAGAATAACCTATTCTGGCTAAATAACTGGGATTCTCAGAGTTCTCCTGGCCAAGTTATAAATAGTTATGTTAGGATCCAGAATTTTTTTTTGTATTACTAAATTTGAAATAAATTGCATATATGTATCCTCATCTATAATTACCGTGAACATTTTTCTTAAGTACTAACATTAAGTTCAGTCATATTCCATGTTTTAAAATTGAACTTAAGCAAAATCACATAATTTTCTTGAGACCAAAATAGAAATTTCTTTCCTCCATATATAATTGTATCTGGTGCTATGGTATGATATAGCTTCTAGGGACAATGGCTTAGGAGTGGCGAGATGGGCCTGACCTAGAAGGTACAAAATAGAAACAGGGGAGCAAAGGGGGCTTAGAGGATGTTCTATTTATGTTTGTGAAGTGTTTATGACTCCCTGGATAATTATGGTTACTTGTGAGTGCCTACTGCTTTCCCAGCAAGGGGAGCGCAAGAGAAGTAGGGGGAAATGCTTGTCCTCCAGTAGCTTAGCGTCTCCTGGAAGGGACAGTACTGATGTATGTGACAGATTAACAGTAAAACAGCTAAAAATGAGTCTTCACAAGGTAATATCTGAGAAAACGCCAGGATATAACAAGGAAGACCGTGGAGTCAATTGAAAGAGTATTACAGGCAGCGTAGGAGACTTACAGAGCTTCGAGGTGAATCATTCATTAAATTATTCATTCATTTCTCAAATATTTATCTAACAGCTACTCTCTGCCAGCGCCTGTGCTGGGCACAGCACCCAAAGAAGCGGGCAGTCTGCTCTGGGAGACAGGCACTTAAATAGATAACTACAATTTCAAGTGGCAAAGGCCATCATGGAGCTATGCTGGGTAACCCAAGAGCTCAGAAGGCAGCAATGCCTGTCTCTTACTGTGAATGAGACAGTAGATCAAGGAAGGCTTCATGGAAGAGGTGAGATCAAAGGTTTGGGAGTTGAGGGCTAAGGATAAATGAAATGAAGATGACGACAGGTATAAAGAGAGGCTGGATGGTGGGAAGTTAACGGACCGTGGAAAGGGGCCGCTGTGCTGTCCTGACGTGACTAGATTTTCTTTTTGATGTAGCCACTGAGTGCTCTGTGAAGTTTATATCTAGAAAGACAAGTGAGGAAGCAGGGAGACCAGGTAGGAAGCTGTGGTTTGGGCCCAGGAGAAGGGATGGAGGCCAGGACTAGGGCAGAGGGAGTGAGAACGGAGGGTGGGTGTTCTGGAGGCCAAGCAAATACACGTAAGAGACTGAAAGCAGGAGGGTGAGTATATTTGGAACATGATATGTTTGAGGCCTGCGCTCAAGGGGGAGGAGTCTGGACTGAAGGTCACCACGCAAGGGTTATGCACATTTGGGAACCTAGAACATCAGAGCTGAAAGAGTTATTTGAGATTGTCTGATCCATCCTACCACCCATTTTAAATACAGGGAAACTGAGTTCCAGAAAGGGGAAGGCTCTTGGGACGATCACCACAGACCTCTTGAATCTTTCTCCAGATTGATAACTTCATTCCAAGGGAAAGGTTTCCATTTTAATCATTGAATAAGAGAACTAAATATGACAGCGGAGAAGATGGGGTACAGGCTCGTAACAATGGCTCCTGAGCTCCAAGTGTTTTAAAATGGCATCCATTAACTTGACCATAACAAGTTTTTTTTTTAACTTTTTTTTTACTTTAATATGTTTATTTAAAAGGAAAAGTTTCTATCACTTCATAAATGCAAGTTGACCTTCCTTTTGTTTTTATAAAAAGGATCAAACCTGAAAAGTAACCTCATGAAAGTAAAGCCATAGTATTAAATTCTAACCAGATACTGTTGCCTGCCTGCAGCTGACTCTCTCTTTGTTAAACAGAGAGATGGACAGGTTTTGGGGAAATGTGAAGATATATTGGCACCAAATTGAACCTCTCTGCTGGTCTTTATAGTATTGGAAGAAAATTGAAAAGGAAATACTTTTCTTACTATATGATGCATAAGCAGTTGTATCTGGGAAGGCAAGTGAGGAAGGATATCAAATAATGTGTTCTATACCTCCTAAAACATGCCAATATGGGAAATATTGGGCTAGGAAAAGGTGAAGTAAAATGTATCACTTCCGCAAGCCCCAAAGATGGGCTGTTGTAAGATTTATTGAATGAGAGAATGAGAAAATGACAGGTTGGCATGAATGTTTTGAACAACTTTATTAAAGATGAAGTCAAATCTATTTGAAGGAACTTGTGAGAATGCTCTGGATTGCCATTCCGAAAGATGAGGATGTTCCTGGGTCCTGTCCCCACCCCCTGGGATGTCATGAGGATCAGATGAGAAGGCCACATACCCAAGAGCTGTGCTTAGACCATGAGCTGTCTCCAGAGATGTAAGGTCCATTTTTCCAGGCCACCTGCACACCAGGAAGGAACCAAGGGTGTGGCCTCAGAATAACACCTCCCAGAAAGCTAGCTCTACCCCTGCTGTGTGTGAAATCCTGAGGACAAAGCACACATCTGAGCTGGGTTTGAGACAAACGAGATATCTTTTGGCTCTCAAATGTACTGTCCCCGGCAGGGCTCCTGATTCTTTTCCCCTTGTATTTTGAGACAAGGACTGGGGACAGGCACTTTATTTGAAAATTGATTCCAGGAAACAGGAGTGAAAGAGAAGGGAGAGTAAGACAAAGAAGGAGGGAAAGCCCCCCCCCCCCAAATTTCCTGAGCTGGTTATGCTGTGGTCGACTGGGGCTTGAGCCTATGGGGCAGTGGGGTGGGGGTGGGAGTTCTGTCTGAGGAACCAGGCAGAATTCACCTCAGATATTGCCCCTCCGATGTTTAGGAGGCTGGGGTTATCTGCAGACTCCCACCTCACTGGTTGAGGGTTGCCCCTGGGTATTTGGGGTGGATTTCCTATTTCCTGGCCTGGGCCTACACCAAGATTGAGCAGCTACTCGTGCTTCCCAGAAAACTCCAAGGCAGAAAAATGGAAAGAAAAGGCATTGAGTATGGAACTACCACTCCATTCTGGAAACAGGTGGGCCACGAAGTGTGTGCTTCACCTTGTCTGCTCTATCTCTGGGGAAGCTGAGTCGTGTGGAAGCCGGAGGGCAGTACCTCCCCAAGGAGTGACGTTCTCTCCACAGGTGGTGGCGGTGGCCGGCGGCTGATGAAGAAGGCGGAACCTTGCCTTGAATTCCTCAAACCCCTCTCCACCCACCCCACCAAACCCTTCTGGAGGAAGCCACGTCACCCTATCTTCTGGGAAACGCTCCAGGTGGAGAAACTCTTTTTGGGCCTCCCAGAACTCCACTGCCTGTTGGAAGCTAATGCTGATTTCTTGTTTCCTTCACTGTACAGCTGGGGGATGGGGCTTCTCAGGGCCACTGGCTCTCAGGGCTCGGTGGGCTCTTCCCACGTGTGATTTGTGACTTGAGCAAGCTGGTCAACTCGGGAGTAAGGGGGAGTTGGAGAGGAGGAATGAGAGGGAGGGGCGATTGCTTTGGGACCATTTTGGGACTCAAGGAAGAGCTGCTTATGCATCCGCATCATTGGTTGTGCCTGTGACCCTTCCCCAGGCTGTGACCGGGTGGGTCCCCTAATCTGCTTTAAGCAAGACACAGATGGAAACGGTGGGGTGGGGGGGATGGGTTCCCTTTGCAAGTCTCTCCACCCCTCCCCTCTCCTGCTCATCTGAAAAGGATGCAGAAATGTCAGTTGTCTCCTAGCTCAGTTACTTTGCTAACCCAATCAATCTATATGAAAAGAACAGATTAAATTGACTGATCCTCATATATTTAATGATCGCTGTTATTTGACCAGGATGCATTGCTCGGGAAGTGCCTGTCACAAGCTATCGATAGTCTTTTAATTCCGTGTTACTTAGTGTTGTGCTTTCTTCCTCCCCAGGATGGCCGGTCTCGGGTGATTCCTGAGCCTGCACAGCCAGCAAACGAGATGCCAAACGGCTCTTCTTTACTATCGCATGGTTGGGTTTAATTCCTGGCTTATGGATTTTCCAACAGATGCAGCTTCTTGCATAGACAGTTCCATGATTTCCAAAACTACCTTTGTAATTTCTAGGGATGTCTCTGCTAATCCCAAGGGGTGCTATGAAATTCTTAGGGAAAGAAACACAACAGCACCTCTGTTTAAATGTCACCCTTTGCAATGGTAGTATGTGTATAATGATATTAGCTACCATTTGTGGAGTCTTTCTTTTACAGTTTTATTTGCTTTTATAGTTGCAGAAATCCAAAAAGTTGATATTTGCAATAACTCTATTTTGTGATGAGGATGCTGAGGGGTACAGAGAGGTTAAGGAAGGAGCCTGAGGTGGTACAGCCCACGGCAGAGCTAGGAAGCCAGTCAGTGCTGCCAGCCTGCATGTGCTCAGTGCTTTACTCTGCATGTTGATAAAACTCGTATGTGCTCCTGAATGCTGTCTGAGTGAGTCCATGCATGTCTTGTGATGATATCTATTAAAATGCCAGGCTTAAAAACATGGCAGTTACAGTCTCCTTTGTCCCTGAGGTTTCACTGTCTCTTTGCCTCCTTGAGGATTTAGTCCCCAAGACAGACCTCATCACATGTGGGTGCTCCAACCAGCGATATCCTGGGGCCTTTATTCCCACCAGGCAAATCTCCCCCTTTCTCTCTCTCTTTCCACAGCTGAGAGTCTGGAACTTTCCATTTAATTCACATTTTAACTGCAGATGTTTTAAAGACCTGTTTCACATACTCATTCAATCATTTACCAAAACATATGCCCAGCACTGTAGTGGAAAAAAGAAGTTAAAAACAGTTCCTGTGCTCAGAAAACTTGCAGACAAGTGAGAAGGCAAATGCATAGAGACAATTGCATTACGGTCCCCTGGCAGGTTCTGGGGTGGCAGGAAGGCAGCGTGTTTAACCCAGGCCACGTGGGGAGGCCTCAGGAGGAAGAGGTGTTTGCACCGAGTGCAGAAGAGCCCATTGGAGGGGGGCTTCCACCCAACAGTGACATCTGTTTCTCTGAAAGCATGGGCTGCTCCTTTTGGTACTTTAGATTAGGTTGAGCATGATGGGGAGGCGTGGTGGAAGAAGACGGAGAGGAAAGGGAGAGCTAGAAAATGATACGGAAAGGTTAAGCAAGTTTGACTTCTATCCAGCAGGTGCTGGGGGATTCAGTGGAAGAATTTCAAGCAAGACAATGGTAGGAGGCATATAGCTGGGGGTAAGTAAAGCTAGATAACTAGTTCAAGCCTCAACTCTGTCACTTATAAGCTGAGTGGCCTTGTGCTAGTGCACGTCTTAGCTCCCTAAGCCCCCAAGCCCTTATCTGTTAAGTAATATTCATTTCAGAGGGCAGCCACAGGGCTAAAGGGGACACAGGGGGTGAAATGTTTAGTGCCAGAGCCAGGCCATAGTAGGTGCTTAAGAAACACCAGCTGCTCTTATGATTCTATTTGCATGTTAGAAAACTGTTTCTGGGAGGGATCTTTTGGGGGAAATCCAGGCCAAAGTGGGAGATAAATTAGGATACTGAGAGGAGAGTCAAGTAAGAAGCGACAGAAGCCTGAGCTAAGGCTGCAGTAGGGGAGGGAGATTTTAAGGAGTCAACTTGGCAGCCATCAACCAGACATGGACGAGGGCCGTGGAGAAGTCCAGGATGATATCCGATTTCCAGTTTGGTGTCATTCTCTGGGGCTGATTACAGGAAGTCGTAGGCTTGGGAGGGAAATGATGGGTTTGGCTTGGGAGGTGTTGGATTGGAGGTGCTTGTGGGCCCATGTTACCTGAAGGTACAAGGAGAGATGGGACTGGACTTCTGAACACTTCCTCCTCCCCGGAGGACTGAAGTCTCCTCATAACCTGAACCATAACTTGCTCTTCCTCTGTATCTTCCAGAGAACCTCTAACAGGTCAAGTTCCAGAGAATCCGATCCATCCTTTAAGGAGATCCCAGAGTAGGTGGCCACCTCCTCCAAGGAGCCTTCCCTGACTGCTCTCCAGCCCAGAGCACTCTGTCCCCTGGCATGACTTCCTCTTTGGGGGCATTTGTAAATGCTACTCATAGGGGAAGGGCATGCTTGATGGTTAAGTGTCTTCCCTCAGCAGGATTTTAAACTCCTGGATGGTGTGACTACTTTTCCCTCACAGCCCCTCACCCTGACCCAGGCTGTGAACTGTGCCCACTGTTTGACTGAGGAGTGCAAGGCTTTCTTGTGTGGATTCTGCCCCTGCAGAAAGCTCCAGGGCTTTCAGCTTTGTCCTCTGTGTCTGCAAAAACGGGGCACTTGCTCATGGCCCACATGGAAGAGAACATCTGATCGGGGATGTGCGCCACAGGGGGGACCCCGAGATTCTGCTCTGAGCTCACAGGGTGTGGCCTTGACAGCATGGAGCTGCCTGTATGGAGACCCCTCACCAAGGGACTCTCTGGGAGGCAGATGCGTTTCTAGTTCAGCCCTAACTCCTGTAAACACCCAGCATTAGAGTTTTGGGCTGAGAGAGGCAGGGCCCATGTAGACACTGACTTTTTATGGCTTTATCCCCCTATCCCCCCACTCCCAAAACTTCCATACATCATTCTTGACTCTCCCCCGCCCCGTCACATTCCTGCCTTGAGCATTTGATCTACGGTCTATAAGTAGATGTAATGAAATGCCAAGTTTCTTTAAAAAGAAAACCACCTCCCCTGAAAGAGTTGGCCTGGGGATCATCCAATAACAGATAATAATGCTCCACTTGCCTTGGCTGGGCTGGGGCCCGTTGCCCATCTCCTGGACCCTGCCTGCGGCTTGGCTTTGCCAACTGTTTCTCTTCCAACCTGCATTTATTTCCGTTTTGCTTATATGAAATTGCAAACAACTTTTTAAAGGAGTAACATGAAAAGCATGAACCAGTAGGTCCCGTTCTCCTCTTCCCTGGCTCCTTCAGTTTCAGCAAAGAGGCAGGTCTGGATTCAGAGGGGATGCTGGAATGGGTCCTTCCTGGTTTGCGGGTATGTACCCCTCCAGGTGGGTGTGGGAGAGCTCTGTTCTTTGGGGTAAGTGAGGGAGCTGGACAGAGGTCCCAGGCTCCGCATCAGCCTCGACTGCCCCTTTCTAACTGGAAGCTTAGCCTCTTCCATTAACTAACAGTTTACCAGGTAACTCAATCATCTTACAGTCTAGTCCCTTATCAGGGCCTCAACATTCCCTTCTATAAAATGATGGGATTAGATGGGAGGATTCCTATCAGAAGAGTATCTAAATTGACAGCTGAGAGGGTTAGCAGGCTGCTAGTGGCCTTAGAGGTGACTCCCTGAGTTGTACGCTGGGAACCCATGGAGAACATGGTGGTGACGTGCTCCCAGCTGCCTCTTCTGCAAGGTCTGCCCAGGCCATGAGCTGAAGGCCGCCCTTTCACCCCACCTGTGCCTTCATAAGGAATTCTGCGTCTATAACAGGGTTTCTCAGCCTCCACACTATTGACATTTTGAACCAGGTAATTCTTAATTCTTTGTTGGGAGGGGCTGGCCTGTTGCATTGGAAGGTGTTTAGCAGCACCCTTGGTCTCTACTCACTAGACGCCTGTAGCAACCTCCCCTCTCTCCTCTGTTCCAGTTCTAACAACTAGAAACATCTCCAGACATTGCCAAATGGCCCCTAAGGGTTGGGGGGTAGTGCAAAATCACTCCTGGCTGAGAACACTGGTCTATAATATTATCCCATTGGTCTGTATTTGGTATCTGTCTTTTGTCCTCACTCCAGGCTCCCTCCGGGTCAGGGCTGTGCTTTATGCAATTCTGTTGCACAAAGTAGGGGCATTGAATTAATGACTCTGGTAGGAGACATAGTTGGTTTCTGGGTCAGCTGGACTTTTTGTACTTCGTATACCATAGTCATCCTCTCACCATAAATATTTATGAGTGACTGCCAGGTGTCTCGTTGCAGGGGGTTTGCTGGAGAACATGGCAGTCAAGGGCAGGGATCTTTAGGAACTTACATTCTAGTGGGAGCAGGGTGGTGGGGGGAAATATGCAAAAAAGGAATAAATGGGTAAGTGATATAATTTCCAGCAATCATCAGCTGGAGGAAGCAAGTTTTAAAAGGGCTGTGAATGGAGAGTGACTAGGGTGGGGTGTCCTAGCTGGGCAGTGGGAGGGAATGCCTCTCTCTCCGGAGGTGACATCTCAGCTGTCACTATTTAGGTAGGAAGGCAGAGGTACTTAAATAGTAATCACCTTTCCTTTTTCCCCATCTCCTATTGCCTGACACTTAGTAGGCACTCAGTAAACATCTGTTGTTGGAGCAAGTCCTCTCTCCTTTCTATGTAAGAGGAGTCAGCGTTGCACGGCCCTGTGAATTCTAGTTGTAAGTTCTAGAAACATCCGCCAATGGGTGTGATCCTTCAATATTTGTGGGCCAAGTCTGAATCAACCCCTGAATCATCCTGCCTCCTCTGAGTTCTGTCTTTACAAAGAGAGTTTCTTTGAAATCAACAGGACAATAATCTCCTCTCCAAATCGATCGTTTAATCTCACATCAATCATCATCGTCATTTAAAACCTGAAACCCCATCTAGGCACTCGGGCCATTTCCCGGCCCAGGTGTGAACCCCAGGAATGGCTGGGGGGAAATATGCGAGCTTTCCACCCAGAGATCTACCTTACCTATCAAATGCGCTCCGAGGGTGGGGTAACCTTACGCCGGTGACTACCCCTCACCCCCCAGTAGGGGGGAAGGAAAAAAGAGCTTAATCATTAATAACACTAACTTGCATCTCTAGAGCCTTGAAAATGAGAATTTTGCCCTTTTTTTTTCCCTGGGACTAAATTGGGTCAGAGTGTTCCCAGAATTTACATTTCAATTAAAAATACAATAATAACACATTGTGCTAATAGTGAATGATTCCGACTCAGGGGAAGATGACACCGCCCGCTACTTTGTTAATGAAAAGCCCCCTTCATTCGGACGGGCCACACATCAGCGGTGACAAATCCCCTGTCTTGTTCTGTGTCTGGGGCCGGGGGAAATGGGCAGGAGGGGTGGGGCTGGGGAGGTGAGCGCAGCTCCCACTCCATGCAGGGCCTTTGACGGGAGGGAGGAGAGAAACGCGGCCCCAAGGTGGGCTGCTTGCGTTCTTCTCTCCGAGTCCGGGTTTCAAAATCCAGCCTGACTTTGTTTGTAAAGTAAGGTTTTAAGAAAATAAATTAGGTGGGGTCTTTTGTTTGTTTGCTGTCTTTATTTTTTTGTTTTTTGTTTTTTGGCTTTTCCAGAGCTATCAAAATGCACCCCCCACCCCCTTGTGAGTAGATTTAAATTTTATAACATCCGCCCCCCTCTAGTTTCTGAGGCTGGAATCTGATAGAAACTTCAGTCCCAGGCTGTAACTGCCATCTGAGGACCTGGTATTACCACTTCTTTGGAAAAAGCGATGTGCACATCAAGGGGATGGTGGTCCTGAAGTTTAGTCTGTGACTTTTTTTGTGGTCCCTGACTCCCTGAATTTTAGTGCTGGTCTAAAAGGCCCCCAGACCTGTCCCTTTCCCCAGATCCATGTAACATGGGAAAAGAAAGGGCAGAGCGAGGTTCTTGTCTTAGGCCACCTGGGGAAGTTGCCCTGGCAGGTGGAACTTGCCTGGAATGGGGCAGTGGTGGAGGAGCACTGAGAAACAGTTGCATTCTTGTGGCAGTTGTCTCGGCCGACATAGATTGAAGACGTGTGCGCACAGATTGCTTCTGAAAATCAGTAACCAGTTCTGTTTTCATCAGAAAACAAACTTTATCCATTGGGGAGAGAAAGAAAGGAAATCACTCAGGCTCCCTTCTCCAAGGAGGGGAGACAATCCAGAAGCAGGTGTGTGAGCAGGGGGCAGGCAGCACCTGGGGTCAGGTGTGTGCGGAGGTCCCTGAAGCTCTTGCCCGGGCTTGGTGAGGAACAGAGAGGGGGAAACCTCTAGAACATTCCACCCAGTCAGGAAATGCAGGCTGTGGGTTTTCACTGTGTATTCTTTAAATCTTTTAGTGGGTTTTTACAGGTATTATAAAATGAAGACGGAATGCCTCAAATACCCAGGCCACTGGACACAGTAGTCATCTGGAAATAGGAGCAGCAGGTGCCCTGGATGTCTAGTTCTGCAGCCAGTGGGGGTGGGGACTGGCCCCGTCGTGCTGGCTCCTCATATCTGTGCAGTAACTGCCTGTGAGAGAGCTGGGCCTTCCCCCCTCACTGCTCCTGAATCACTGAAGGAAGGCAAAGATCATCGAGGTTTGAGCAATTCAAGTTCTAAGGTCTAATAATTACCAGAGAATAATTAGCATTACCTGATAGTAACACTTTGTTTACTAGAATATTCGTTTTATCTCCAAAAGTGGGCCAGAGTATCCTTGGGTATAGGTAATATACAGAGGTGGCATTAACTAATGTTGACCAATTATTCCTTTTCCATTGTCTTTAAGAATCCAAATATTCTGCCCCCACACTCAGCCACACTGTTAACCAACCCACGTTGACATGACTTTCTATTCCACTGTTTTTCTTAGCCTGACTTTACTTTTCCAGAACTGTCCTGCTCAAGCAAATGGTTTGAGTGTTCATTATAGGAATGTCCTGAAAAACCCAACTCTTCAATGGAATGCATCAAACAGACTGTTTGTGCCCCAGGATTCTTTTTTGAATCTGTCCTCTCCAAATCCTTGCCTGAGCTTTTTCCACTAACCCTGAATCATTGTATCGTGGTTCTTACCCATTCCTAATCAAGTTCCTCCATTGAAAGGCCAGCCTTAAAACAAACTCCCGATTCTCAGTAAATTCTAACCTTACTTCCCCTCTCTCAGAACCTGCCCAGACCCCTTCCTGGTGATATTCTCTCTTCCAGCACTAGGCAACTCTCTTTTACTGTTTGTTGGTAATATTTGGGGAGCTAGCTCTTGACGTCTTTCTATCATTCTGATTGTCTGTCTGGGAGAAAGTCTCTATGGGGTGCTAGTTTGTCTTTGTAGCTCTCCAATATTTCCTAATCTCCCTTTTTTTTTAAAAAAAAAAAAAACAGAGAACAGGCTTAGATCGCAGGGCTTTAAACAAGCAATAGTTTTATCTAGCATACTGTTTTGTTTTAACTGTATTTTTAATTCATTCAAAAAGCCTTATCAAAGTAATACAAAAACATTGTTTAATAAACAGCTGAGAAGTACAAGACTTATAATGAATTGCAGGTCTCTTGGTCCCAACTACCAACCCCAGCATCCCCTGTAGCAACCACTCAATTCTTATGGCTGTTTCTTCTGGTATTTTCCTCTACTAATCTACCATTTCCTGAATTTATTCTCACACATCAGGTAGACATTATTAATTTCCAAATATAAGCAATGAGTGGTCTCTTAGACAACTTCTTACACATGTATTTCCCCTCCCTCCAACTTCCCACCATATGTTTGTTCCTTTTTTTTTATTATTAAAACCAGATTTAGTGTTTTCAGGATTAAGAATGGGCAAATATTTTTCACAGCTTGGTTGAGGACTGTCTTAGGATGTCACTCTTTCCTGGCCCTTGCCTCCTTTTGCTTGGCTTTCTTTGAGCGTCTGGGTGACTCCTCCCACACCCTCCAGCAGCTCTGCACAAAGACCCTCAATCCAATTTTACACCCGGCCTCACTTGTCAGTTAATCTGCCAGTTCCATTTTTTCCTGGAGACGTCCCTCCTGGAGGCATCCTTCCTCCTGCCCCATCTGATCTCCGTGCTCCCCGGGCTACAACACAGCTGTCTCCCCGGGACGTCCCCTGCTGTTGTCCTGTGTGTGATCCCCTGCACCCTGGAGCTCACGTCTTCATCTTTCCTGGTCTACTCCCTTGTTTTGGTGGAGCACATCCTCTAATAAGTTCCTGAGAAAAGATGCCTAGGAGGCAAATTTTTGACACCTTGCATACCTCAAAAAAAAGTTGCTTTTCTCTTACATTGGCTTGATAGTTTGGCTGTGTATAAAATTTAAGATTTGAAGTAATATGCTCAAGGAATTTTAAAGGCTCTATTCCGCTGGCTTCCAGTGTTGCTGAGGAAAAGTCCATTGCCTCCTTCATCCCCAGTTCCTTATATATGTCACCTGTTTTGTTTTGTTTTGTTTTTCTAATCACTGGAAGATTTTAAGCTCGTCTCTTTATTCCTGATGCTCTGAAATTTTGCCAAGAGTTCCTTCAGTGTGGTTGTTTTTCATTCATTCTGTTTGGCCCTCAGTGGGGCCCATCAATCAGAAAATCAAGTCTGGAGTTTTGGAAAATTTTCTTGAATTAGTTCTTTAATAATTTCTCCCCCTCTGGAATGTCGTATTACTCACATGGCAGACCTAAACAACCCACTAATTTTCTTATCCTTTCCTACTCTTCTCCACCTTCTTGACTTTTTTTCTTGTTCTTGGAGTTTCCTACTTATAGTTTTGTGTTCCTATTTCATGGAGGTAACATCTTTTCTTATCTGAGTGTAGCAGAAACTGCAGTGTCCAACATTGTCCCCTTGGACCTTATCACTTCAGTGCGTACAGATCAACTTCCTACTGCTTAAGAAGAGGGCAGCATCCAGGTGGAAAAAGACTAAGGATTTGTTGTTGGTAGTTGCATTTTAAGCTTTTAAAACATGTGTCATAAAGTCTTTCTAGTGATGGAAGGACTGAATCCACATCCCCAAATAATAAGGTCCTGTCTGGGTCTGACACACTCTATTCCAGACTTTCCCCCAGTCCTCTTGGTTTTAGTCCTGCCTGAACTCCCACCTTTCCAGGGGCCTTCCCAGGCACTGCTGTTCAGAACAGCTCATCTCTACTTTAATCCCTTTTCTTAGGTCTAGCTGTCAGTTATTCCTCATCTTTTTTCTCACTAGCCTCCAAAATTTTGTTGACAGCTGTCATTTGCTATCTGTTCCTCTTCTGTTCTCTTTGGTCCTGTGTGTTTATACCTTTTATTATTCCTTAGCTATTATTTTATTAGGGTTTCAGGAATGAGCAGAGTAAAACTTTTGTGCTTAATCCACCATGAACTCCCACTGTACTTATTTTTATAGCTATAGTCTATTTATAGCATGTGATATTGGTTTTCCAGTTTGGGCAGTGATAAAAACTTGTCTTTAGAAATAGATATATTCTTGGTTTTTCTCCCTACAAAAGTGAGTTGATTCAATGAAAAAATTAAATAAATCAAATGTAGGATATGGCCAAAATCATGATAGTCATATGAAAATGACAGAAATTTGAGAATTATTGAATTAGTGCATCCTGTTCTCTTGCTGAGGCAGATAAGACAGAACTATCCATGAGTTTTACTTCCTGGACACCCCTGGGATGGACACTGACTCCGATGCCCAAGTGCTCACTGAATTCCTAATCAGAGGTGGCACCATGTCCCATAAGTCCAGGTCAGACTAGGCCTGGGAATGCATGATTCCCAGAAATCCCCAGATTAACTCCAGGATGGGCCCATGGGGAAGGGAGTTGAAGTTGGCAGCACATTCAAGGTGAGAGAAGGTGGTTTCTGGCCACTCATGCTGAGACCCTCCCTGGGCTTCTGGACCAGGGGTCAGCATGCTTCCTGTCCCAATGTGATCCATTTACTGGGAAAGGGAAGGGTGTACCCAGAGCCATGCTTGCAGTAGACTTTGGGAGTGGTCAAGGATCACAGAGTGGACTCCAGAGGCTGGGGAGGGGCTTCTTCTGGATGGACCATGCACTTGCTTGTTCACATACCAATCTGATGGCCCCAGACACTGACCACTGGTGATGGAACATGCCCTCTGTATATTCTTATGGAATGTCCAGCTCCCAGGAGCCCTTCTACACTTCACTTTCCCCTCTATATCGGGCACACTGGACTCTACTGGCACCATTGCTAGCAGAGAACTCCAGCCGTGTGGGATGGGACTGGCCTCCCATTCAGTACTTCAGTACTTCTGCAGGGTGGGACCAGGGCATTTACCTCCACCCTGCATGGATGAGATGCCAGAAGTGGAGAGCTGGCTGGGGATTTGCTCGTGCTGTTTGGGTACGCAGTGGTGCGATTAAGGGGCATTGATTGGTCTTCGTGTGTAATGAAAGGAAATCATTCCCACAGCTGCTAAGATTCTGGCTGCTGATTGCCTCGGGGTTATTTGTTTATTTAAGTGAACAAAGTAATGGACAGTGGAGGTGTCTGGAAATTGCCTGGGCTTGTTCCCTTTTTGCTTACCTGTGCCTCCTGGGTACCATTACTCTCTAGCACCTATTGCGAGGATAATTTCACCAATCTATCTCTGTTAGGGGAAATCAATCAGCCCACAGGCTGGCTAATGGGAGTGGCAGGGGAAGGAGCGTTTCTTGGTCTTGTACCTTAAGACTGATTTTTGGCTTAGGAAGATGCAAGGTATGACTGATTGTATTTTTTCAAAGACGATCACAGTAATATTTCTGGTCCCACATTCTCTTTCCAAATTTTGCCATTCACCATCAAGACCTGGAGACCATTTCTCCTCCCCTTGAGAGCCTGGCAGCTCTTTTGGCTGCCTCAATGAATAGAATGTGCCTGAAGTGACACCACATGACTTCTGAAACCAGGTCATGAAAGGTAGCATGGCTTCCTCTGCTGGCGCTCTCTCTCTCTCTCTCTCTCTCTCTCTCTCTCTCTCTCTCTCTCTCTCTCCACATACCTTTGGCACCCTGAGCATCCAGGTAAGAAGTCTGGCTACCTGAAACCACCACCAACCACCACATTGGAGAGATCATGAGGACAAATCACCGAGAAACAGAGAGATGCTCCAGGAGGGCCAGCTTTTCCAGCCTCAGCGAGCTGAGCCCAAGCACCAGACATAGGATGAAGACACCTTTGAGATGCTTCAAGTCCCAGCTACAGTCTGACTGCAACCCTGGAAAGACCCTAGTCCAGCTTCCTTCTCACCCCGGTGAGAACTGTCCAGCTAAGCCCTGTCAAACCCAAGCAAAATGAGAGAAAATGATAAACCGTTGTCATTGCTTTAAGCACTTTTGTGTGGCTGCTTGCTGTGCAGAAATATGGCCAGAACACGAGGAGGTTTACCCTCTTCATACTTTGGAGGAAAGATCTAGTATCTTCCCTAGTTCCCATTTTCTCCCCTTTCATCTGAGGTCTGTCCTGTAGTGACCAGTTCAGGCTGAAGGTTTGGAGTTGCTGAATGAATTCCTTCTATGTCTTCATTTGCTTCTAAAGAGAAAGAGTTCTAGTTGGGCTTGTGTTTGGAATTTTCTTTAAAATTGGGATATTTCCATAGATTGCATTTTTAAACATTTAATTTGATAGGCACTTATTGAGTACCTGCTATTTTCCTGCCACTCTGCTGGAATCCTAGGAATGGAAGGATGGGTAAAACTCAGACCCTATGTTCAAGTTGCTTTTCATCTTTTAGGGAAGATGGGGATCATAATTACTAACTCCAGGGAATGACAGAACAGAGTGAGTGCTGAAAAGGAGTGCAAGCAAGGTGATGTACAAACTTTCTTTGGGTTTTAGAGAAGACGTGAACCTGGCTTAAATGCCAGGTAGGAATTTGTGTGGCAGAATATATGGGAAAAGGGTATTCCAGATATGGGATGACAGAATATGACACAACTGAGGAATTGTGTTTGGGGAATTGGAAAAAAACCAAACCAAACCAAACAAAACAAAACCCAAGAAACAAAAAGAAATGGAGAGGAGTTAAAAGTGGCAGGTGAGATTGGTGGGTGTGCCTGTTTGAATGTATTGTGTCCCCCAAATGCCATTATCTTTGTACTCTTGTGGGGCAGATGTTTTGGTGCTGATTAGATTTGCTTGGAATGTGCCCCACCCAGCTGTGGGTGATGATTCTGATGGGATGTTCCCATGGAGGCGTGGCCCCGCCCATTCGGGGTGGGCCTTGATCAGTGGAGCCATATAAATGAGCTGACTCAAAGAGAGGGAACTTAGTGCAGCTGTGAGTGATGTTTTGAAGAGGAGCAAGCTTGCTAGAGAGGAGCATCCTGGGAGAAAGCCGTTTTGAAGCCAGAACTTTGGAGCAGACGCCAGCCACGTGCCTTCCCAGCTAACAGAGGTTTTCCGGACGCCGTTGGCCATCCTCCAGTGAAGGTACCCGATTACTGACGTGTTACCTTGGACACTTTATGGCCTTGGGACTGTGACTGTGTGGTGAAATAAACCCCCATTTTATAAAAGCCTATCCACCTCTGGTGTTTTGCATTCTGCAGCATTAGCGAACTAGAACAGTGGGAGAGATAAAAGGACTATACATGAAAGGCAGGAAGGAATATATTTACGGTATCAAAATTATTTCCATTTCTAGAAGGACACTATGGACAAAGTCAACTGCTGGTGACAGAATGGGAGAAGATGGGCCTAGGCTATCCACAGTGGCTAACCTGACTGTGGAGAGATGTCTAACCTCCTAATAATCGGCACAATAAAAATTAAAATGTCAAATTAGGTACCATTGTATACCCATAAGTTTGGCAAAGAAACAAAAGTTGAATAACATCAAGTGTTGGCAATGATGTTCTCTTCTAGCAAAGGTAGCAAATGCAGCCCAATGTGCCTGAGAGAAAGGTAGAAAAATGAAGTGCAAAGGGCTCCTGGGAGCTAGATATTCCATGAGGATATACAGCAAGCATTTTCCATCACTGCTGGTCAGTACCTGGGGCCATCGGAGTAAGTATCTGAACAAGTAAGAACCAGGTCCACCCAGAAGAAGCCTCTCACCAGCCACAAGAGCCACTCTGTGATCCCTGAATGTATCCAGAATCAATTGCTAGCATGGTCCTGGGGACACCCCTCCTTTTCCCAGTGAATGGATCACACTGGGGATTAAGACTCCTCATGCACTGCCGGCAGCATATAAATGACATAGGCAGTCTGGAAGGGATATGGCAGCATTTATTAAACCAACTATGTGTAGACCCTGTGACCTTGCAATCTTAGCCGTGGTCTCACCCCCAGACAGGCTGCTATGCATGGTACAGGGCATGGTGCAGAAAGTTCATTGCAGCATAGTTTCTGATGGCAGGGAGTTGGAGGTGACCTAGTTGTCTGTCACTGGAGCAACCCAAAGATAAAATGCTGTGGATATATATGGAGTACAAAGTGGCATTTAGATGCAACATGGATCCATCTTAGAGACATGGAGCTTTGTGGGGAAGTAGGAAACAGAGTTCTAAAGCATGATAACATTTATGTTAAAATAGAGCAGATTCGTAAAACACTTCGCATTTTACTAGGACACATATATGAAAGACTATATATCAAAAGTATGAGTAGGAGTGCATAAGGAGAGATGAGGGATGGATAAGAGTATTAGAGATTAAATAAATAAATAAAACAAAACAGACGAAAACAACTACCATGCAACAAGTAGGCTTAAACAATGGGGATTTATTGGCTCGGAGTTTTGAGGCTAGGAGAAGTCCAGAATGGAAGCATCCTCAGGGCAATGCTTTCTTCCAGAAGACTGTGGCGTTCTGGGACTGGCTGCCAGTCCTCCTTGTCCTGGGCTTCCCTGTCACATGGCAATGCACATGGCCTCCCCCCCGCCCCCCGCTCCTGGCTCCTCTGGGTTCTGTTGACTTCCAACCTCTTCCGGTGGCTTTCTCTGTGCCTTAATTTCATTCTACTTATAAAGGACTCCAGTAAGAGGATTAAGACCCATCCTGATTCATTGGGCCACACCTCAACTGAAGCAACCTCTTTAAAATGTCCTATTTTCAATGGGTTCACATCCACAGGAATGATTAAGTTTAAGATTTTTTTCTGGGGTACATAGCCCAGTGGGCCATGTCCACTCTTTGTACTGGAAATTAAAAATGAGAAGAACAGCAAGAGTAAAATGTGTTCTGAATGGTTGCAGGCAACCATGTGATGAATGATGGACGGATAACTTCAGTCATTTTAGGAACCTGTCCATAATAGGCTGTGCAGACAGCTCAAAGGCAAAGCCATTTGCTACATACATTTGGTGGCGCAGGGAAGCTTGCAGTGTATTTGGGAAAGATTTCCATCCAGACTGGCTAAAACGGCTTGATGCCTCCAGAAGGAAGCAACCATTATCTGAAAAATTCACTTCTATGAAACAGCTCCTCTTCTGACAGTGGTGGATAAATGAGGCATTCCTGTAATTGTATGCAAATCATGCTTCTAAAGTGGCTTGAAAAGTTTGGTGTCTGGAGTAGGCTAAATGTCACCCCCTGCAAGTTTCTTCACCCTCTTAATTTGCTTAGTAAATCCCTTTTTTCAGAGTGTGAATTACAGTAAAAGCGGTTTATCTCTTTGGCATTCTGTCAACCAGCCCTGGGGTGCGGGCCCAGCAAAATGATAATGGATGCTCCTGTTGGTGATCCCAGGCCCCCCAGGAAGCTGCAGGCTTCTGAGTCATCTAAGAAAGCTGAAATGAATTTCTAAGGCATTTTAGCATTAAGATGTTTTATAAACCATGCCTTTGAAACTTGGCCATTTGTGTGTGGAGTACTTTGAAACTCAATTCAACAGAGTATTTGTTTAGCCTGGATGCTCATCCCCACTCCTGTGAGATCACAAGAGTTACTAGAGTGTAAGCCTGAAACCATGGCATTTTCTTTATTGTAGCTTTCCTAAGTCATAACTTCCTATCATTGATGGCTAGAAATCAAAATTGAAGAAGTATGCTGTTGCATTCTGTCCTGTCGTTGCCCATTCACTCTTGCAGTGGATTAAAAATGGCCACAGGGTCCTGTCACTCTTCCCATGGAGGGGTGGGCTGGCTTTTACCCGTGGAATATGACAGAAGGGAAGCTGGGCCAGTTCGAGGCCTAGACTAGTGGCTGAGCAAAAGAGGGAGCTGAGGAAAAATGATCTTCTAAATCGAGATTGAATCCAAAGCAGATGCTTCATTCAACTTGGATTCCCCCCACCCCAATTAAAAAAAAAACAAAAAACAGCAACAACAAAAAACTCGCTTAAAGTCAAATTTTCTTAGAAAATTTAAAAAATAATCAGACTTGGGGATAAACCCTGGCTTCTCCCTTTGCTGACTACAAGACATTGAGTTAATCTTTCACTCACTCTGAATCCCAGTTGCAAACAAGGCTAATTACAGTATATTTCTCAAGATAAAAAATGTTGTGAGATATTGTGGGGAAAAGACTAGACTTGAAGTATGGCTTTTCACGTTTACTCAAAATCTGGGTGCAGGACGAAATAAGTGTCCCCATCCTCCAACCCCCACCCAGCCAGGGACTTCCCCACCACAGTTCTTAACATAGCAACCTTACCAGTTTTCTTTTATACGTGAATACAAGCATTTACACAAAATACCTGGTACATAATACTTAATCCATAATACAAGTACTTACGCATAATACAAGTAATTTTAGACACAAATACAATACAAAAATTCAAGATCCTCTACCCACACCTACCCCTTCCAGAAATGCTTTAGAATCCATAGAAAAAAAAAAAAAGCTTTGTACTAACAAGTAAACAAATTTCAAAAGGCTATTTCATTTGAAAGGACATCCAAATATATATTTTGAAAACAAGGGGAGTTATAGTCAATGAGGCCAAATATACATTTGAAAAGAAACTCAGAAGTATCTTTAAAAGAAGGACAGCCTCTGGGTTAATCCAGAACCAGGAAACAAGAAACTGAAGGCCTGTAAAGGGGCCTGATGGTTGTCCAAAGGGGTAAAACTGTAAGGATATTCTTTGTTGGTTGTGCATTTTAATTTTTGCAATGTGTTACATGAAGCTCCGTTGATTGTGGAGGGGCTGATTTTCATATCAGAAGAATTGATAAGATAGTATAAAAAATGCACATAGCACAGAGTTTAGAGTGGAAAAAAGTGCTTAAATAAATGCTAATCATCATGAGTGCGTGCATGCCACATGTGTAGTTTTGAGGAGTACAAATACTAATTTGTATTTTTTTTTGTCTTCTCTGGGGCCTTTCTTTCCTGGACCTGTCTAAATTTATAGGGGGATGAGGGCAGTTGGGGAAGGAATTGGGAAATGGATTGATAAAAATTTTTGACAATCCAGTGTCATAACCTACTTTATGTGGCGATCATTTGGAGGTGTGAGACAAGTAAGTTTTAAAAAAATTTATAATAGTTAAAATGCTATCTTCTGCCAATAATTCTCATGCATAGGGCTATTCAAATCTATGCATACACAGATGGTACTCATTTGCATACGGGGCACTTCCAGGGGTGGGTGAGGAAGGGGTGGGAACATGGTCAGGGCTCATAGGGAACCTCACATGAGGTCACAGGTTGCTCAGAGAACAGTGTCGTGTGTTCATGGATGTTGTCTGCTATTTATGTTTCAGACCATAGGTTGGGAACCTTGGGCATCTCCTGGAAGATGACATGTTGGAGTTACAAAATTAGATTTGGGGCATGTCTCTGGGGCCTTTTACTCACCCCATTTCCTTTTCCAAGATGACACTCAGCTCAGAATGGACCAGACTAGCTTTCTCCCACGTGGGTCTGACAAGACATTCTGGAGAACTAGCTTGCTCTCTTTGCTGAAAGAGGCTGTCATGGGAAGGAACTGGAGGTGTTTGAACCCTCTTGTTATCAGCTTTTCAGTTCATCCTCATGAGTTTTCTTCCCATTGTGTGGCCCAGCTACCAAGTCCATCCCCAAATTTAGTCAGGCCAACCAATGTCTAAAGGCTCAAGTGTTCTGGTTTGCTAATGCTACAGAAGGCAAAACACCAGAGATGGATTGGCTTTTATAAAAGGGGGGTTGTTTGGTTATACAGTTCAGTTTTAAGGCCATAAAGAGTCCAAGGTAACACATCAGTAATCAGGTACCTTCACTGGAGGATGGCCAATGATGTCCGGAAAACCTGTCAGCTGGGAAGGCACGTGGCTGGCGTCTGCTCCAAAGTTCTGGTTTCACAATGGCTTTCTCCCAGGACGTTCCTCTCTAGCAAGCTTGCTCCTCTTCAAAACGTCACTCACAGCTGCACTGAGTTCCTTCTCTTTGAGTCAGCTCATTTATATGGCTCCACTGATCAAGGCCCACCCTGAATGGGCAGGGCCATGCCTCCATGGGAATATCTCATCAGAGTCATCACCCACAGCTGGGTGGGGCACATTCCAAGCAAATCTAATCAGCACCAAAACGTCTGCCCCACAAGACTACATCAAAGATAATGGCGCTTGGGGGACACAATACATTCAAACCAGCACACAAGTCAATGCAAGATCTGGTGCTTGGTCATATATAAGGAAGAACCAGAGCATCCAGGCTTGGTGTTCACATATGTCTTTTGTTAAAAGAAATTGAGTCACCAATAATAATCAATAATTGATAATGCAGATTTATTGAAACAGAAACTGATTGAAAAGGAAGATCTCCAACCAAAGTAAAAGTCTCAAATGATCAGTATGTTATATTGGCTTATAAAGGTAATTAGGGGATTACCAAAGGAGAAGATACAGTACTTCGTTGACATTTAGATTCCTTATTATAAAGAAGGGTTTTACGAAGTGGGGAATGATCACAGATTGACTCTGATAACATACTTGTTTATTTCTGATAGGTTCTGTCTACTGGACCAAAACCAGCTTATTTCCAATAGTTGCTTAAACTCAAATGTTTACAGAGCACATTCCGTTTTTTCTGAAAGTCCCTCTCACTTCTCAGACAGGGGTTGCTCCCAGCACTGCCAAGGCCAACAGCCATTTTATTTTACTTAACAGAGCCCCGCTTTTAGTCATTTTTCCAACAGCTTCATTGGAAGCTCGACAAAAACACTCTGGTCACCACCATCGATCATTCTCTTAATTGGTGGTCATGGTGGTCTCCATATCAGACAGTCACAGCAGACTCAGTTTTACTCTTTCCCTTTTGTTTTTGAGCTAGCTACCTGTTCTTGATTGTAGTGAGGTGTGTTAACTGACCGTTTAATTCCAAGTAAGATTCTTGGAGTGGGGCAACTTATTCGTTGGAATGGATCATGGTCTTGGATCCATTTCTGAGTCAGGGATTTTATTAATCTCATTTTTACTTTTAGTCTTGGTCGACCAGAGACCATCTTTATCTTATCTCTATAATATTTTGATAAACATATAATTAAAAACATAAAATTAATAGTACATTGTCTTTATATCTTGTCTAACCAAAAGATTACTTATTGTTGAACAATATATAAGTGGAATTCATATATTAGGACATTCTGAGGTTTAATAGTAAGGCTTAACATATTGTAAAGTCACATATGCAGGATCCTCTTTTCCCTGAATTCTATTTACATATGCAGGGTTTATTTGTTCTGGTCTCACTAAAATTAGCTGATATTGTAAGGCAGGTGGAGGTTTGTTCCATTAGGCTATTATATTGGAAAAACAACAAAAATAACAAGTAAATCACACAGCTAGTAAAACAAGTTCCTCTAATGTAATTCTTAAAAAGTCTCCTGTGGGTCCAGGAAACCACTCTCATTTTCCTGGAAACAAATCAGTCCAGGTAAGTAGTGTGGATCTTTTTCAGGGAATAAAATATCTCCAGGGAATAGAATATGGGTTTTAATTTGATTAATGTTAGTTTCTATGATTCCAAAAGAGTTTATATAAAAGCAGCAATTGTCATATATTAAGGCACAATAGATTTCATGTTTCTCTGTTTTGTATCACCAGTTTGGCCAAACTGTATGTTTTCCCTGAGGACCCTGAACCATGGGTAAGATACAGTTAAAAGACAGTTCAGAAGATCTAGATATGTTTCTAACAGATTTTTCTAGTTCATGAGGATTTAAACCAGGGAAAATTGTCCCAACAAAGGATTTAAAGTTTAAGCCTTAATTATTTAGAAGTTAGAAATTCTTTTGAGTCAAGGTACAAAAGACCCAAGATTCAAAATGTGGCTAGAATTTAGAGTATTTAGAAATTGGAGTTTTGGAACCAAATATCCCTATCCACAACATCCTTGCCAGTTGGGGGGTAAAGTTTGGTAAAGTCTGTGCCCACAATAACCAAGTTCTTTGGAAGGAAAATGATAGGTTTTTGTTTGAATTTAAATTTGGACAGTTTGGAGAGTGGTTGCCTAAGTTCAGGCAAGTCAGAGCCTAACCTGCTGCATTAATGGTGGCACCAAATTAAAAGTTGGTGAAGGCTTTGCTAAAGGCGTGCAGCATTTTCCAGAATGAGAAACACGGGATGCTAGGTTATAAAATCAGACATGGGGATGATTTCCTGCAATAATGTTTGTCATGAGATTTAATTAAAGCCAAGTAGTGAGTTTACATTGTTTGGTTTGTTAGTTGTCCTAACAAGTTTCCATTAATTTGGTTACCTAAAATGTATGAGGGCTATTTGGCTTCATGTTATTGGAAAGAAAAGGGAAAACGGATTTTTCATAATTATTATTAGGAGAGCCTCCTAGGTCTGCAATCCATGCCCCAAAAGGTTCATACCAAAAGGAATAATTTATAGGAAAAAGCAAAAATTATAATTGTTTGGTTTCAGTGACAAATCCAACAATCAGAAAGATTTGTTGCTGAACTTAGGCCTGTATGGGTTGTATATGAAGATATATAACCAAACCTGTGCCTAAGCAAGCACTAAGGAACAACGGAATCATTTTGGCAACTAGGAAAAGGTATACAAATAGGACTTTGAAAAGGAAGAAATATAAATCCTATAATAGTAATTACTATTAGAACTATAAGAACTAATTAAAGAAAGTAGGGCCCAATGAGTTCCTGTTCTGTGATCCTGGGCAGAAGCTGTCTACCTTGTGATGTCATCTATTTGTTTTGTAATCTTGGGAAAGCTGTCTACCTGTGGAGTCATCTACTTCCGATTTTTTTTTTTTAATCAATTTTAATTTTATCAGTCACAGCCTCACATAACCACTCTATGAGCGATGCCCATTTTAGCTGGATATGGACCCAAGGCTCTATTCTCTGTAAATTAACAGCAGTGTGAGAAGTTAGCAAAACCGGATGAAGTCCTTGCCAGTGACTCTCAAAGCAGGTTTTTCTTTGATGTCTTTCTAAAACACAAAATCACCAGTTTGTGCACAAGTTGTTTATTGACAGTGGAGGCCCTTTAAAGCTTTGGACCTGTTGCGAGTATTCCATCAATCCCTTACAATAGTGGAGAAAATCCTGGTTGTCTATGTTTTGGTTACTCAGGGAAATCCTATCTCTGAGGAGCACCGGACATTTGGTGACAATTTCGGATGGAGTCAAATGGAGTTTGCCAGAAGGTGTAGATCCTATACCCATTAATAGCTGTGAGAGGACTCTAGGCTAAGGTAAGTGTAGAGTCTCTGATAATTTTGCCAGTATTAAGTTTAGTATTCTATTCATTCTTTCAATCTTACCAGAGGAGATAAGAACAGTGAGGGTGGTAAAGACAGTGTAAATGCTGATGAATGGGGATGACTTGGCAAAGTTCACTAATTATTTGACCAGTGAAATGAGTGCCACAAGCACTAGAGAGCTCAGAGGGAACTCTCCAAGTGGGAAATATTTTCTAACAGTTTCTTAGCTACTGTAGTTGTATCTGCCTTTTGGCAGGGAAGTGCTTCAACCATCCAGAGAATATACAAACCATTATCAATATGTAGCTGTATCTCATGGATCTGGGTAGTTAGATAAAGTCTACCAGCCAGTGTTCAAATGGCCCCATTGGGGTATCTGACATTTCCAGGTGCCACTTAAAAATGTTTTTCCTGGGTTATGAGTGAAGCAGGTATAGCATGTATTGTAAAAATTTTTTGGCAACCTTGTCAACATTACCCCACCAACATTTGGCCATAACTTCTTTCATTTTCTGGACTCCATGATAGGTCATTTCAAAGAAACTTTGGATTAGAAGTTCTTGGGTAACCAGGTGGCCATATGGTCTTCCCAAAATCCATCACTGAGATTTATTTAACATCCCAGTTGTAGCCAATCATCGTTTTCAAATTCAAAAGCTGGCAATGGATATTTAGCCAATTCTTTAAGAATGATTTTGTTTTCTGCCATTTCTTTCTGACCAGTCTTATAAGGGACTTTGTTAATGATACAAAGTTTTGCTGTTGGCTTAGTTTGTTGAGTTGCTTGCTTTGCATAATGATCAATCTCCCTTATAGTCTGTTTCAGTTTTGCAAGTGTGAGCCTCTGTTTTTATTATGGCTTTTTTTTTTTTTTTTTTTTTTAAGGAAATAATATTGCTTCTGAAAGTTCAGCTGTTGTTTACCTTTTTTTTTTGGAGTTTCTGATGAGATCAGGAAACCCATTGTTTTCATAACATTCTAAAATCATGAACTATTCCAAATGCATACCTGCTATCAGTATAAATATTGACAGTTTTCCCTTTTGCTAGATGACAGCCTCTAGTTAAAGCTTTTAACTCAGCCTGTTTAGCTGAGATGAGGTCAGGAGTTGATTGGCTTTCAATTAATTCCATAGCAGTGGTTACTGCATAACCTGCCTGATATTTTCCTGTTTCTGCCTTAAGATAGGATCTATCTATAATCTTATCTATTAAGTTCAGATTAGTCAAAAGGGTTTCATCTAGCTCTGAATATAGGGAAAATAATTGAGAAACCACTATTTTATGTGAGTTTCTCCATCTTCAGGTAAGGGCAACAGTGTTGCACTGTTTAAAACATTATAGCAATGTTTGTGGATATTTGAAAGGGAAAGCAATAATATTTCATAAGAAGTCAATCTCCTAGCTGACATATGCTGAGGTTTCCCTGAAATTACAAGGTGATGGACCATGTGTTGTGTTTCTAATTGCAAGGTGTGTCCTTGGGTAAGTCAGCAGACTTAACTACTAAGTCAGTAGTCTCACCTTCTTCCTTGAGACAAGCTGGGAATGCTCTTGCTATTCAATCACATTGAAGACTATAATGTATTATGGGTCTCTGTTTACCGCCATGTTTTTGAGTGAGACTACCCAATGCTTGATTCAGATTCTCAGGCACAACTAGTGGAAAGGGTAGATTGTAATCAGGTAACCCTAAGGGTGGGGGTTCCATTAAAGCGTCTTTTAATGGATAAAGGCCAATTTGTGTCCTTTTTTTCCCATGGTAATGGTTTGAGGCCTGAGATTTTAGTTAATTTGTGAAGAGGAGCAGCTAATTGAGAGAAATTTGGGACCTACTGGCAGCAGTAACTGGCAAGTCCCCCAAATCCTCTAAGTTGCCTTTTTGTTATAGGTCAGGGAAAACTCTGGATTGTTTTAGGTAGTTAGGGAATCATGATAACCCTTCAGGGAGTAAATAATGACCTAAATGTAGGTCCTTTTCCTTAACAAATTATAATTTGTCTTTGGCTGCTTTGGGTCCTTTCAATGCAAGTTAGGTAAGTAAATATAAGAAACCCTATTGACAAACAATTTTTGAATCTGAGCAACCCAACATGTCATCAACATATTGGAAGAGTGTAAACCCATTAGCGGATTCTAAGTCTCTTAATTTTTGTTGAAGTGTTTGCTAAAAATAGGAAGGGGCCTCAGTGAATCCTTGAGGCCTGGCTTACCAGGTATACTGTTTGCCCTACCAGTGGAAGGCAAACAGATACTAACTATCTGAATGAGCATGTATGATGAAAACGGTGGAACAAAGATCGATAGCTGTATACCGTCTGGTATTTGTTAGAATCTAGGCTAGAAATGTAATGAGGTTAAGAACTACAGGATGTCAAGGAATGGCAATTTTATTTTTTGCTCTAAAATCTTGTATAAAGTGGTCGTCTCATCCATTGGGCTTTCTGACCAGGAGTCTAGGATAGTTTCAAGAGCTAGTGCAAGGAATAATGGGATCCCTGTTTATTAATTCCTCAACAATAGGAGTTAGCCCATCTGTTGCTTCGAGCTTAATAGGGCATTGGGCAATTTAGGTAAAGGTTTGGAAAGGCCAATTTGTATTTTTATGGGATTAGCACTTTTGATGTGTACCGCATCAGTGGCACTTATTGCCGAAAGATATTTTGGTATTCCTAAAATTAGTTGGTCAGAGGAGGCCAAATTAGCTACAAGTTTTTCAGGAGGGAAGTCTAATTAGGCTTATGCTATGCATCTAGGCACTAGGTGATCTGGAATTTCTAACATTAATCCCTACAATGCAAAATCTAATTTACAATTCTATTTTGTGAGAAGAGCTCCTCCCAAAAGATTTGCTGGAGATATCTCACAAAGCAGAGAGGAATGCTTATCCTTTACCAGCCCTATTGTTGCATTGAGAGGTTTGGATTAATGGAAACTTCTGGATTTGATTGGTTAAACCTACCACTGATATTATTTCATTACTATGAGGAAGAGGTTTTGAAGTTGTGGTGGGGTTTATTATTGACATGGTGGCTCCAGTGTCAATTAGGAAAGACCAAGGTTTTCCATGAACCAACAGGGTGACTTCTCCTTGTGAAGTCAGCAGCAGCAACGGGAGCAAACCCTCAATTCTTCCGTTGGAGTCCCGTAAGCAGGTGGGCTGGGTCTGTGTTTTTTGCTTTAATATGGGGAAATCCTTTTTCCAATGTCCTTATTGTCTGCAGAAATGACAGGCATTTTTTATCAAATAAAGGGGCTGGGTGGTTCAGGATGGGTTCTATCATTTGATGACTGTAATTGTTGAAGATTTAGAGCCATCAGCTTTCTAGCAGGGTGAGCATGTATATGCTCAAATGTTCTTTCAAAATGTTCAACCAGGTGTTGAAGTTCTGAGATAGGGGCAATATTCCATTGTAAATTATGCTGTTTAACTAAGTCACTTAGCTCAGGTTTTAGGCCATTCACAAAATGGCTATAAAGCACTGTTCCTGTACCTGCATTTGTTTTGAGACTTATATATTGGCTAAGGATATTTTATAATTTTTTCTGGTATACAATCTTGTGAACAAAAAAGAGATGAATCAGTAGGAGACTACCACTGATTCATCTCTTTTTTGTTCAAAAGATTGTATTATTGTCCAATCTATTTTTATAGGAAAGAACTGGGGTATCATTTTTTTTTTTTACTTATTTATTTTAATGCAACTTTATTGAGATATATTCATACACCATACAATTCATTTGAAGTATACAATCACTGGCTCACAGTATTGTCACATACTTGTGCACACATCACCATGATCAAATTGAGAACATTTTCATTACTCTGGAAAAGAATAAAAAACCTAAACCTCCCTATACTTCTTATTCCCCCTGTTACTGATGGATAGGATTGGTGTACATTTGTGACTGTTGATGAAAGATGTTAAAATATTACCGCTAACTACAGTTGATAGTTTGCAACAGGTACATTTTTTCCCATTATTAACTCTTTGTAATAGTGTTGTACATTTGTTCTACTTATGTAAGAACATTTTTATATCTGTACAGATAATTGCAGACATTGTCCACCACAAGTCTCACTGTGTTATACATGCCCGTTTTTTTTTTATTTTGAAATAAATTCAAAGTTATAGGAACAGTTGCAAAAACAATACTAACCCCATACAAAGAATTCCATCATACCCTGACCCCCCTCCCCCAATAGCTCAATCCACCAACTTTAACATGCTGTCACATCGCTATTTCTTTCCCTCCCTATCATCCATCATCTATTGCTCTGTCTTCTGAACATATGAGAGCTAGCTGCACACATCCTTGAACATACACTATAATTCACATATACACTTCCCATGAACAAGAACATTCTTTTGTGCAATCCCATTAAGCGCAGCTAAGAAGTACAAGAGATTCAACAATGATACGAAGCTTACATTCTATATTTCCTTTTCCTTATGTCTAAACTGTGTTCCTTTGAGCCACCTGTCCTCTATCCTCCAATCCTGTCCAAGTTCATCCTTGGCATTCAATTGTTGTCTATTTAGACTGTCTTTTTTTTTTTTTTTCCAATTGTGGAAACATATATACAGCCTAAATCTTCCCATTCCACCCCCTCACTAGCCTTCCATTACTGGGATTAATTACATTTAGAATGTTGTAATGCTCTTTCCCACCATCCATTACTAGAAATTTCCCTTCACTTCAAACAGCAACCCTACACTCATTTCTTAACTCCCCATTGCCCCTTCCCCCATTTCTCTTAAGCCAAACTCTACTTTTCATCTCTATGGTTATATTCTCTGATAATTTCTTTGTGTTTACTGTGGGGCTAAAAATTAACCTCTTAAATCCATATCAATCTTGTTTTTCTTTGATACCACCTTCACTTCAATAGAACACATAAACTATGTTCCTATACTCCTCCATCCCCCCACCTTTATATAGTTGTCTAAAATTACATATTTTACATTGAGTTCAAAACCACTGATTTGTCCTTAGAGTTTGCATATTTTATATCATGTAGGAAGTAAATAGTGGAGTTACAGTTCAAAAATTATTGACTTCTATTTGTATTCCATTGTGGTTGGAGAATGTGCTTTGAGTATATTCAATTTTTTTTTTTTTTAATTTCTTGAGGCTTTGTTTTATGTCCCAGCTTATGGTCCCTTCTGGAGAAAGATCCGTGATCACTGGAGAAAAATGAGTGTCCTGGTGATTTGAGATGTAAGGTACTATATATGTCTGTTAAAATTCTCTATATCTCTTTCTCCTTTCTTTGTTTCTCTGTTGGTAGGGCTCCCTTTAGTATCTGAGGTAGGGCAGGTCTTTTATTGGCAAACTCTCTCAGTATTTGTTTGTCTGTGAAAAATTTAAGCTCTCCCTCAAATTTGAAGGAGAGTTTTGCTGGATAAAGTATTCTTGGTTGGAAATTTTTCTCTCTCAGAATTTTAAATATGTCATGCCACTGCCTTCTCACCTCCATGGTGGCCGCTAAGTAGTCATTACTTAGGCTTATGTTGTTTCCTTTGTATGTGGTGAATTGCTTTTCTCTTGCTGCTTTCAGAACTTGCTCCTTCTCGTCAGTATTTGAGAGTCTGATCAGAATATGTCTTGGAGTGGGTTTATTTGGATTTATTCTATTTGGAGTTTGCTGGGCATTTATGTTTTGTGTATTTATATTGTGTAGAATGTTGGGAAGTTTTCCCCAACAATTTCTTTGAATACTCTTTCTAGACCTTTATCCTTCTGTTCCCCTTCTGGGACACCAATGAGTCTTAAGTTTGGACGTTTTATTTTATCTGTAATATCCCTGAGATCCACTTCGATTTTTTCGATTTTTTTCTCCATTCTTTCTTTTGTTCTTTCATTTTGTGTTCTGTGGACTTCTAGGATACTGAGACATTGCTCAGCTTCCTCTAGTTTTGTATTGTGAATATCCAGAGTCTTTTTAATTTGGCCAACAGTTTCTTTTATTTCCATAAGATCTTCTATTTTTTTATTTACTCTTGCAATGTCTTCTTTATGCTCTTCTAGGGTCTTCTTTATGTCGCTTATATCCTGGGCCATGGTATTCTTGATGCCCTTTAAATCCTTTGCCATGTTTTCATTCCTCGATTGTAGTTCTTTGATTAATTGTGCGAGGTACTCTGTCTCTTCAGATATCTTGATTTGCATGTTTGGAGTTGGGTTCTCCATATCGTCTGGTTTTATCATATGCATTAAGATTTTCTGTTGTTTTTGGCCTCTTGGCATTTGCTTTGCTTGACAGGGTTCTTTCAAGTTGTAAAAAAAAAAAAAAAATACCTATCTAATTTTTCAGAAACACAGTTTGGTAGCGTACACTTTCTCTAACTAACCAGCAGATGGCGTCTGTGAGTCACTATACCCCTCAAGTCAATTCTTCACCTTGTCCCCGCGGTGTGTGGGGAAATGATTCTTGTGGGGTTCAGTCGGAGAACTCAGTTTGGGTGTGTTGCTGGAGCTGTCCGCCCTGAATGTGGGGCGTGTGTCCAGGTGGCAATCTCGTCTCCATGGCCCATCCACGCCAGGGTGTAGAGCAGCTCCGGGGACAGCAGCGTGGGGATGCCCTTCAGCACCACCATGTCGCCACCACTGCGGGGTGTGGGGCTGGGGTATCTTTTATAGTAAGGCCTGTCCAACTTCATGAGGTCTCTTAATTCTGTCCTTATAGCATGTCATGCAAGGTCATTTGCATATTCATCAGGATTGCTTCAGTCATTGAGTCCCATTCATTTTTTAGCTTCTGATGGACTCACTAACCTGTGAACTAGTTCATATAAGTCTGGAAGCCCTGGACCATATGCCTCAATCAAGAATTTGAATACTTCTATACATTTCGTCTGATCTTTCCTGGAGTCTGGGAAATCATTTATAATGGCACAAAGTTCAACCCTGGTCCAGGATTTAATTTCAGCAGTAGCTGGTATGCCAGGATCAGTAGATGGTCTAATTTTTAGGGGCAGCTGCTTACAGGTTCTAAGGGATCAGGTAGAAACAGGGAGAAGGTAAAAGGGGTCAGAGAAGATATAAGGGCAAGCATTTGGACTAGTGACAGGGTTTTAATTTTTTTTTCTTTTGTGTGCCTTAAAGAATATTTTAAGAGGTTATTTTAGAATCATTTTGTCCTTTAGAAATTTCTGAATACAGTAAAAAAAATTCCGCTCACTCCTTTTGTTCCAGGAAACTCTCTTTTTCAGTGCACCTGTCAAATGTACCTTTTGAGTTAACTCAGATATTCCCCAAAGTGGCCTATAAGCTCAAGTCATCCTTGGTGAGATTTACCCATTTTTCTAAAAACAAACATGAACTGGGACCACAGTGAGAAAACATGTAGGCAGGAGGCATTTTTGCTGGAGGAGAAGAGAGAGATTTAGATTTAGACTGAGAAGAGCCCAAGTTCAATCAAAGGTTCTGAAAACAAAAATTATTCCAGGGCCCTGCAAACAGGAAAGCAGTTGTCTTAAGGTATACCAGAACCTCTTTACCCTCCACACACAGGACAAGGTACTCACCAAGGAGATTTCTGGACCAGACCAAACCCAAGTCTAATAATAAATCCAAAGAACTCAATGCAAAGAAAACAGAACTCAGATCTGGGAGAAATTTACCCCTTGTGCTCCACTGGCAGTGAGAGAGCAGTGAACACAAAGAGTTGTGAGAGTACTGACACCTAGACTTTCATCAGCTGTGGAGATGGTTGGAGGGTGGGATGGGTGTGTGTGTGTGTGTGTGTGTGTGTGTGTGTGTGTGTGTGTGTCTTCTCTGGATCCCACTTATGACACCAGAAACTCTTGAAAGAAACTGAGTCACCATTAATAAACCAATAATCAATAATGTGGGTTTATTGGAAAAGAAACTGTTCAATCAGGGAGATCTCAAACCCAATTAAGAGTCTCTAATAGTAAGTTTCATTGACTTATAAAGGCAATTAGGGAGTTCCCAAGTGGGAAATTTACAGTAATTGGTTGTCATTAAGGTTTCTTAATATAAAGGAGGGTTTTATAAAGAAGCAAATGATCATAGATTGGGTATTATAACATACAAATTTATTTCTGATAGGTTCCCTCTATTGGACCAAAACCATCTTATTTCCATTTGTTGCTTAAACTGCAACTTTTGCATGGTACATTCTGTTTTTTGTTTGTTTGTTGTTTTTTGTTTTTTTGTTCTTTTGTTTAACTTTTGGAAAAAGCCTCTGTCACTTCTGAAAAACAGGGTCATTCCCACCCTAGCAAGGCAGACGACCATTTTGTTTTACTTCAAAATTTGATACCAATCAATTCTTGACAAGCACAGCTATGGAAACCCAAAACAAATAGCTACCACGGAAATGGCCCTGATATTTTCATTTATTTATGTATTTGCAAATTTAATCCACAAGATATTTTTCTCTGTGAATATTACTCCTTGGTGTCCATCACTCAGCCTGGTCTGAGATCCCAGAGGGCTCAGTGTTTGGCAGTGGTAGGCAAATGCACTGGTTGATAAAAGAAAGAACAGGTTGGAAGTCCCCAGATTTTGGCCTAGTAAAGGAGGGAGAGCAAAATCCAGTTTGGATCAGCCTAGGATGGGAAAAATGATCTTGGGTGGTATAGTGAAAGAATCTGGAAATTAGAGGAACTGGCTTTCGTTCATATCCTTGGGTGACTTGTTCCTTCTTGTACCTCAGTTTCCTCACCTGTCATGGGGATAATCACAGAACTGGCCCTGGCAACCTCCATAGGCTGTGGTAAGGATTTGGTGAGGATTTTAATGTAATTTGTAATCTTAAAAATACCAATACATAAAAGGGATTATTATCTTGTAATTAGTAGTATTAGGCATTGTTCCTGCCCAAGTTGTTTTCATTTTTGTTGGAAAGATAAGACAACCCATGAAACGATTAGAGAATGCACAAGATGGTATCTGATTAATTGCTGGATTGTTTGGTACCCACTGTATAGAAAAATAAGAGCTAGAACATTCAGGACAGACTTCAAGAGAGTGATGGTGACCTTGAGGTTGCTTGTGAGGTGAGAATTGGTTGGGGTGGGAAGTTTGAAATGATGTAATATTATTGTGGCTGAATGACTTTTCAATTTTTATGGAAATCCTTGAGCACTCCTTTCATGACAATCAGCCTTACAAACATACCCACCTCTACTGACCTTGCATGTCCCAGGACATTCTGGGAGAGTTTCCAGGAAGACTGATTTCCTCTGGTTTATACTGTGGCTTGGCTGTGGGCAGCCAAGCTTGGTGAAATTATCTTGTGGCCCTCAAAGATCTGGGTTCAAGTTTGTGTTTTGTCTCTTCCTTTATATGTGACCTTCAGCAAGTCATTCCTTTATCTGAACCCTATTTAATTCTTCTGTAAGTGGATTTTGACATCTGTTGGTTTTTGTGGGGTGTTAGAAGGGTTCATGGACGTAAGGGTACTACCAAATTTGAAAAGGGCCAACCAATTGTTCATCCCTCTGTGAAAGATTTATTTCCTCCAAGGGAATGTAATTCTCTCCAGAGTTAAGATCATATTTGAAGTTTTTTTGGTTCTCCAAACAGACCTGGGCTTTGCACTCAACAGCCAACCGACTACATTTTTTTTTTTTTTTTTAAATGAACAAACTACTTTATGGATGCAACTCATTTGAAAGAAAAGTCTTTCCAGATGTCCCAACCTGCGTTGGGAAGCTCACGGTGGTGAATGAAGTAGAGGGGTTTGGGAGTGGGATTCCATCTTGTTTCAGTCTCCATGTCGTGATCATCTGGGTCCATTTCTTCTTCACCCAGGAGAGAGGCAAGTCCCCGGGACCCCTTTTGCTAGATTCATATTCAACCAAATTCCAATATTTCTGCCCACCCCCAGGTTCATCTTGCAACTGAAGAATGAGGTAAGTCTGAAAATAGAAATATATTGGACATTACTTATAGAGAAGGCAAGCTTCTGGGGAGTCACGAGACCCCGACCCACTGCCATAATGCAATTGAAAAATAAGACAGTATTCTTTCTCTTCCATATCTTTTGCCTGATAATTCCTAAGTGAGTCTCAGCTTCAAGCCTTCATTGGTTCCCCCAAAGTCATTCATTCTTTTTTTTAAATATCTTTATTCAACAAATATGTATTGACTACCTATCATATACCAGGCCCTGGGCTAGGTGCATTGGATTTCATATTTTCCTGGATCTTATGTTTTCAGAGAGGGACAGAGGCAACATCTAATTGAACAAATACTTACTATTTCAGGTGGCTAAAGGGTTTTGAAAAAAATAAACTGGGGTGGGGTGAAAAGCAGTAGCTGGGACCTGGAGGCTGCTTTGGAAAGTATAGTTGGGGGCATTTCCATGAGGAATGTGGCATGTGAGCTGGGAGCCAAAGGGTAAGGAGGGAAAAATAAGCTGAGAGACTTGGGAAGAAATCCTCCTGAGTAAGAAACCTGAAGAAAGTCTATACCGATTAGTTGTAGACCTAGAAAACAGCAAGTGCAAAGGCCCTGAAGCAGCAAATTGCTTAGAACGTTTAAGGAACTCAGGGAGGCCAGTGTGGCTAAGGTTAAGTGAGGTAGACAAGAATGACCATATGGAGGTGGGAGGGGAGGCACGGCCAGATGGTCGTGGGGCCTCCGAGGCCTTGTTAGGAGTTTGGATGCTATTCCATGCCTCATGGGAAGCACAAGGGGGCTTTTAGGTAAGGAAATGATATGAAGTTCAGGTTAGGAGTTTCTCTCTTGGACTTCCACCATCCCCTGCCAGAGCATGCATGAGCACTGAATTCTAACAACCTGGTTACTTGTCTGCCCCCACCTCCCACCCCACTAGCACATGAGCTTCTTGAGGGCAAGGTCTGGGACTCTTTCATCACCAAATCTTTAGCACCTAATCCAGGGTCAGACACAGACTCAGTACTCAAGAAATATTTATTGGATTGGATCAAATATGTAAAGATAACTAAAATGCTGAGGAAGTGGATGGCAAATCTCAAAGCAATCCAATGCTCAGAGTTAAAAGCAGACACCTGTTACTTCCAGCTGAGGTAGTCAGGGAAGACTGCCTGGGAGAGAGGCTCTTGAGTTAGACACCTGAAGGATGAGTAGGATGTAGATAGGAGCAGAGATAGGGCATCTAGGCAGATGGAGCCAGGCGTCCAAAAGGCTGTCAGCTTCTTACAGAATTAAAACTGGTGAGTCTTACTTTCACAGAGCTTCCAAGGCTACATGGATTGGAAATACACAAAACAGATAATTCTGGGGGATCTGGGAAGAGCTTTCTTCAGTATAGATCCACTCTGTAGGCTTATGCAGACTGCGTGTGCCCTGGGGGGACAGTAAAGGTCTCCCATTCCATCAGCTGGTAAATCTCATTCTCGGCATGACAGCAAAACCACCGGCCAGTCCCATCTCTTGAAACATCCCAATATTTCTTGATAGACACTTCTGTTGTCTTATGTGCAATAGAATTGTAATCACCTGTATTTAAAACTAATGGATTTGAAATAACCTGCAGGCTTCCACTTTAATGAGAGTTAGATTAATGAAAAAGGACCCTTTGCCTCAGATTGCATGGCAACATTTTCAAATTACATTCCTGGAACAGAGAATTCACTTATTCAGAGTAATTGGATGCTGACTTGGGCTAATACGTACAATGTCCTTAAATGAAAATGTTCTATTGTAAGTGGAACTGTATGATACCTGAGGCTTTCTCAATAGGTTTGGTTGGACTCTGAGTTAATTATACTGCATGCTATTTTTTGAATGAATTCAAGCATGAATTCTACACGGTCGAGATTGGAATAATTATATTCAATTCTGCTTGGTGCCCCGCTGAAAGAATTGACCTTTTAGATAAAACGAGTCTCCCGAGCAAGAAACCTGAAGAAAGTCTACACAAAGCCGGCAGATGCAAGAGCAGAGAAAGTCTTAAGTAAGAGGGGGGAAATGGGGGTGGGGTGAAGGCAAGCTCAAGGAACAGTAGCATCAGCAAGATTGATTTTTTGTCACGGGAAAGTATTTCTGTTTTGTAGCTTGTTTTGTATCCTTGGTACATAAAGGTATAATTTAAAACCATTGATTTTACTAAGCTGTTTTCTCATCAGTAACACAGCTAAAAAGTAGCAGCATGAAGAATTAGAAGCTGACAAAAAGTAATCTCTGGAAGATCTCTGGGTGTGGGGCCCCAGGAGTGAGCCAAGGAGGCAGGGAGTGGGGGTTGGTTGTTGCAGAGGCTACCGCAAATGTGCTGCCCACCCGGGGGATGTGGGCTTAGGGGTCAGGGGTCAGGGGTCAGGACTCTGCTGGCCACGGGGCCTTAGGCTGAGCCCTTACACTCTCCGTGCCTCAGTTGTCTCATGTGCCAAATGGGCTAATCCTCAGAGGCTGGCTGGGGCTTAAACAGATGTAAACAAAAGCACCTTGCACTGTGCAAGTGTTTAGTGACTATCAGTTACTATTACTAAATAGTAACTACTTCGTAACTCTTACTAATATTATTGTCAGTAGTGGACTCTCTCTCTCCCACCAGGACTTAAAAGAAAGGGAGCCCATTAGGAAGATTAAGCCCGACAGGAGGATTAAAAATATTTCTCCCCTGTGGAAACTGTGTCAAAAAGGGATCCTTTTGGAGGCTGCCACAGGGCAAAGTAACCAAGCCCTTGCTTGCCCCCCAGGCTGGCCAGAAGGCAGCCTAGCTGAAAGGCTGCTCCCTACTCCAGCTGCCTTGAAAGCAGGGGACGGCATTTTGTCTCCTTGGCCCAAATACCCTTTCTCAGTTAAGAAGAGGCCTCATTATTCCCAATTTGTGAATTGGTAGCATAACACACACACCATCCATCTTTCAGTGAGTCCAGGGCTCTGGGCCCCAGTGAGGTAGAAAGATGACTGTGAATCTTTAAGTGTTTGGTTCAACCCCTTCTACTGACAGTAGAACAATGTGCTGCATTCATTCACCTTGCAGTGTTTACAGTCTTCCCTGTCCCAGGGAAGTTCTAGTCTCCCCTTCTCTCCTAACCTAAATCTTCTGCTGCATTTCGTTCATCCTGTCTCACAGTTTTATTACCCTCCCCTCCCCTTCATTTGTTAGGAAGCTTTAACCTGGTCTTGACCAAGCTTTCTCTGCATGCAGCCTGTCCTTGTTCACCAATCACTGGCTGGCTGTGGGCTTCACAGTCCCCTGCCCAGGCTCGCCCCTTTCCCCCCGTCTAGTTTTCAATCTTTTAATCACCTCTAAGGAGCTTTTCAGGAAGGGCCCTAAGTTCTTACCTGTCTCCATTGGTGACATCAGTTGTTCTGAGTTGCAGGACCCTCGTTTTCCTTTGGGAAACCATCTCCCCTGCTCTATCAGGTAGTTTTGATGGAGCCGAACTTCCCTCCACCCAAAGTTGTACCTTGAACAATAAACTATCCTTAAAACTTGGTAGGGCCTTAGCAAGTCATAGTAGGGGTTTGGTGACCGGTGGGGGGCTCACACAGGTCGACACAGTGATGGTGCAGGTGCCGACACGGCCAATCAGAGAGCTTCATTCCCCCTGGTCAGGGCAGCTGCTTCTGAGATGAGCATACGACCCAAGTCACATGAGACTCAGACTCAGAACTTTAGCTAGAAATATTAAGAACGGCTCTCTCTCTCTCTGCCTTTCCCTCTTTCTCTCTTCTGGACTTGAAGTTGGGAGGATATTAGCCCAGAGCTGCCAGGGCTTCCACATAGGGGAATCTGCCTGAAAATAGAGCCAGTAAGAGAAAGAAGAACCAAAAGACGGAGGAAAAAATGTAAGAAACAATGACCAACTTTAAAGTCCTGGATCCAACTGTGCCTGCAGTTATATCTATCTTTGACTCTTTGGTTTCATGAATCATACATCACTCCTTTTTTCTTAAGTTAGTCTTAGTTGGAGTTCTGTCATTCAAAACTAAGAGTTCTCATGAACACTTGACATCTGGATATGCCTGCTAGGAGTCTACTGCCTGCCAGGAGACCCACTCAATACCACACAGTGTCTGAAGCCAACCTGCTCTATGCTCAAAACTGTGTTTGGGTTTGACTTGCAAAAAGAGTAAGGCTTCATCCATCCTCTCAAGGGTTATTCCCTTCAGTTGGGGAGCCAGAGACTCAGGAAACCAGGGCAACCATGCTTTCAGCTGATCTCATTTATGATGATTGTCATCAGAGCTTTATCAGCTTGTTTACTCTGACCTTCAGATCATTTTCTACTGTACATGGGACAGTTAGCCCTCCTTAGCTGACCTAAAATACTTGGATTTTCCCCCTGTATGTCTGGGTTTTCAACTGTATGGCAGTCCCTCTGATTTACTGAAGACAACGGAGCTTTGGCTATGGCACTAGGGGGGCCAGCTTTGGCCTGGAGAAACTTGAGGTCTTCTTTATGGAACTGTCCAAGTGCTGGGATATAATCCTTCTCTGCTGGTGTCATACAAATATGAATTATGTTGCTGTCTTTGTCTTTTAAGCCTTAGGACCTTCCATGGGAGCTATAAGGGGTGACATTGTGGTATTGTTGGAACTGCTTTTCCCAGTTCTGACCACTGACCACCTTTTGACTTTGGACAAGCAGTTTGCATTTTGGGGTTTGACTCCTTATTTCTTTTACGAGGGATGTGAAATGGATCCAGGTTTGGCATCTGGGTCCCACTGCCCCTGTGTACATGCCAGACATTTTGGGTTGATCACTCTATTCTTTCCTTCTGAGCTTAAACACATCCTCAAAATCCTCCTCAACATGGTGCTAGAGCATCTTTAAGTTTGTCCAGAGATGTGGGTCAGGGATAGAGGACCTTGTATGCTGTCTCTACATCCAAGGGTGTCAACAACATACATCAGCATTACCAGGCGGTAGCTCTCTTAACAGCTGAAAAAAGCAATTCCCCTAGCTCTGCAGAGACTTGGAGTAAAAAAGATTCCAATAATTAATTCCATGCTGCAGTTAATATAATTAGTTGTATTTATGTATAAGGGCCCACACTTGAGGCTCAAATTCTTGTTGTTGGTTTTTGTTCTCCTTCCAAAGGTTCCAGTCCCTTAAATTTGTGCATTATCTGTGACAGATATATCATTTATCTAGAGAATACAGTTGTCATTCACTTCACTTAATTAGCTTATGGATCTAAATTATCTGCTAACATAAAATGTGATTTTCTACTGCAGATTACAAAGGTTTTTCAGAAATTTAATATGCCGCTTTTAATTGGTGAAAAGCACCCTAAAGGATTCATAATATTTTTACTGCACTTGCATTTAGGCTCAAGAGAAAGAGAGATTGAAGATGTTTAGCTGGAAATGGGATTTGGGTCAGTGAGATTGGTGATGATGATTTATTTGGAATAAGGCAAATCTGGAGGGATGGTGTCATAAATGTAGCCATCAGAGAACTGTGTTTGAGCAGTGAGACCAGAGAGTTGAAAATGGAATATCTGGTTTTCATACTCCAGTTAGTCATTTTGATGGGCAAGCAATGTATTTATGGCCTGTGATCCTAAGTTTGCAGCAGTGACTAAGAATAGCCTGTTTTCTGCTCTGTTTTTCCAACCATTAAATCCATAATCTTCTGTGTATGTGATATTACTACACCTTCCCTAAATACATTCTTGGCCTTATTGATGCCTTGGTTCAGTCGTACATCTGGGTGGGTCTTTGTTCAGCAAAAGCAAACAGCTCTTTTTGATCCTTAGACTATGGGAACACCATGCACAGCAAGGTTATGGTCATAATAAAGACGCTGGGTTATGGGGAGCAACTTCAAGGACTTCCAAGTTCATCTATCTTAACGTGCTGCAAGTAAACATTTACAAAACATGGCAATGGACATCAAGAAGTCTGGATCCTTGAAGAGAAGTGTTGGAAAGAGTCAAAGATCAGGAGATGTGGGTAAGGCTGGAAGGATCTCCATGCCTCGCCAGGACTCTCCCTCTCTCAGGAACCAGGGCCTGATAATCCTGAAAAGTCAGCAAGTTACAGAGCCTGTACTCCCACCATTACCCATTCCATTCCTTTGGATGAAGGCATCAGACCAGAGGTCTCTATTAAGAGCAAATGTTGAACTACTATTCCCTCTTAGTACATTTGCAGTAATTAATGTCATCGGTTGACTTTGGCTATGCAAATCTGATTAGTCTGGAAGATTTTCCTAGGGGAAAGAGAAATGAGAAGACTTTGGTGTTGAGGTAGGAAAAGGGTCAGGGCTGGTGAAGGCCGAGCTAACGTGAGGGCCTGAAAAAGGGGAGGTGTAGAAAAGAACAAGAATAATAATATTATGAATATATCATAACATCATAATCATAGTGATAGTCGATCATCTTAATAATATGAAAATAATACTACAACAATGATAATAATATGAAATACTCATTTTTTAGTATCTACTACATGTCAGGCCCTGAGCTGGGCCCCTTCCATGTATTACTTGGTTGTATCTCTTCCCCTACATCCTATGAGATAGGTACTGAAATAGCACACATTTTGCAGACAGGCAAAAGGAGGCTTAGAGACATGAAGTGACTGACCCAAGGTCTCCCTGTTGACAGAACCGCAGTTTGCATGCAAGTCTGTCTCTTTCCAGTGCCCCCTGGGCTAATAAGAGTCCTGAGCACTGAAGAGAAGCTGCTGAAGGCAACTTTGGTGAGAGTTCACTCTCAGACCTGCCACTTCCTTGCAAGGTTAAATCTACACTGATCGAACACCTCCTGCTGTATGGCCTCATTTTTTAAAAATGAGCAATACAAATAAGTAAAAGAAAGAAAATAAAAATGATTCATAATCCCACCACAAAAAGGTAAAAAACAACTAGTTGTGTGTGTGTGTGTGTGTGTGTGTGTGTGTGTGTGTGTACACGTGGACACAAACAAATGAGTTGTACCTGCTTTTGCACTTAACAAGAGAAGAAATACAGCAATTTCAATCCCTCTAACATCAGATTTCTCATCTAATAGTGGAGGCTAATAGTAGTGCCTTCTTTATATAATGTTTGTGGGGATTGAATGAAGCAATGGTGGTCAACTTAGCACAGTGACTGCATGTGATACTGTACAATAAATATTAGCTGTAATTGTTATTGTTATTATTTTTAAAATATAAACATCCTTCTCTGCTACTAGGTAATCTCGCAGAGCATCACTTCCAAACAATTTTTATTGTTTTGCATTACACAAGTTGTCTTAGTTTGCCAGGGCTGTTATGGCAAATACCACGTGACAGGTTGGCTTAAGCAACAGGAATTTATTGTGTCATGGTTTTGGAAGCTGGAAGTCCAACATGGAGGCATTGGCAGGGCTGGCTTGCTCTCAGAGTCTGTGACATTCTGGTGCTAATTTGCTGCAATCCTTGGGGTTCCTTGACTTGCATCTCTGCCTCCAACACTCGGTGATCTGTCTCCTCCCACGGCTTTCTCTGACTTCTGGCTTCTATTGACTGACTGCATCTGAATTTCTTTGCTTCCAGGGAATCCAGCCGTATGGTCTAAGGCTCATCCTCATTTAATTTGTCCTCATCTAAATGGGATCTTCAAAGGCACTGTTCACAAATGAGTCCACACTTAAACTAATAATAACTTCTGCAAGGGTCCTATTTACAAATAAGTTCACACCCACAGGAATGGGGATTAAGACTTGAACATGTCTTTTGTGGGGTTCATGATTCAACCCCCAACACAAGTAATGTGCTTATTTATAAAACTGGAGATAAACCAAATGACAAATAATAAAACCATCCATAACTCCACGACCAAGAGATAACCACTGTGAAATTGTGCACGTATTTCCAACCTCATTTTATTTACATATAATATAGATATATATTTTTTATAATAAATCCATGTACCATTTGCTTTTTTCCCTCTTAAAATACATCATGACCATTACCTCATGTGATTACATGATTTGCTACATGCAAAAAAAAAAAATTCCAATAGCTAAAATAATAGTCCTTGGAGTAGATCTAACATAATTCCCTGAACCAATCCCCATTGCAAACATTTAGGCTGTTTACATATTTTTTCTTTTGGAATGCTGCACCATTCTGGGATGACCAGCACAATATCCAAATCTTTGGGTCTTATTGGAATAAATTCCTTGAATTGAAATTTCTTTGTCAAAGGGTTTGCACATTTTAAGGCTCTTGATGAACAGCACCCAGGTTCTCTCTGGAACTATCATCAAGCCCTGTAGGACAATTCTAGTAGACCCGTGCACATGGGTTCCTCTGCTGTTGCAGCAAATTTTGAATCCCAGCCTGAAGACAGCATCACTAATTGCTGCCTTGTGCTTCTGGGCCACCAATCCCCATGGTCATTTGAAGAATAATCAATAAAGCCTGTCCCCTTCTGTATGGGTGTTAGGCTAAAGATAGCAGAGGGCATCCCTGAAATGAAGAAAGAAGTTGGAGCAACAATGGAAAGGTAAACAGAATCATAATTCATGAGATTTCCCATTGTTCTTTCTTAACACTGATTTTATCATCATAAAACAAGCACAATCATCTATGCAATTTAACAGCCTCGTGTTGGACACCTGCTTTGTAAAAGCCTGGGAGACAGGTGTAAAAAAAATAAAACAGTATTTTTAGAGTGTCCACACTTGACAAAGTGCTGTCACGTGCCTTAGAAAAAAGCCCTGAGCCAGGACTCAGGAGTCCTGAGTTCTAGAGTTGCCTCTGCCCCTTAATTGAAGTAAGACCTCAGGCTGAATCTCTCTCCTCCCAGTTTTAAGTATGAGGTTAATAAGCTTCAGAGTTTGTGTGATGCTCTTGTCTGAAAATGATGGATAAATGCTCCATCAGTTGACAGATTTCAGCAAACCATAACAATGGGCAGTGATAGTAGAATATCTTTGAATTAGATCTAAACTGAAAAAGCCCATGGAAATCATTCAGGGCAGTGACTTTTCTAACTGCCTCTGGGAAGCCCCATGATTCTGAGGGATTGCCTTTGGAGCCCCCATGGGGAGCAAAGGGGAGGCTGAGAAGGCAGGGCTGGGTTTCTCACTACCCACCCTAACTTCACACTCGGGAACCAGACCACTTGTGTGTGACTTTGGGCAAGTTACTTAAATGTCTTTTGAACCTCATCAGTTTTCTCAACTTTAATATGGAAATATGTGTTGTTGTGAAGCTTAGAGATTTAGTTAAGGAGTATACAGTGCTCAGGACAGTGGTAGGCACAGAGCTAAGCTTGCTGCTGTTTTATGGTCCACCATGTGGGTTGTTAGGGGTTGAGTGATGTTCCCCCCTCACCCCCCAAAATAGGTTGGAGTGCTAGCTCCTGGTATTTCAGAAAGTGACCTTATTTGGAAATAGCATCATTACAAATGGAATTAGTTAAGATAAAATGAGTTGATATTGGAGTAGGGTGGGTCCTACTGACAGAGGGTATACCAGTATGACTGACATCCTTATAACAAGGGGAGAAGAGACATACATGGACCAGAGAGAAGTCCAGATGACAAAACAGAGGCAGCCATTGAAGTGTTGCAGCTACAAGCCAGGAAATGTCAAGGATTGCTGGCAAACCCCAGAGGCAAGATGAAGCAAGGAAGGCTTCTCCCCCATAGGTTACAGAGGGAGAATGGCCCTGCTGACACCTTGATCTGGAATTTCTAGCCTCCAGAATTGCAAGAGAATATAGTTCCGTTGTTTTTTAAGCTACCAAGTTTGGGACACTTTGTTACAGAGGTTCTAGGACACTGAGACAACATTTCTATTACAGTCAGATTCATTGCAAAACAATATTTGAAAAAATTATTGAATTCTCCAACTCCTTTATTTTACAGATAGAAATATATAGCCCAGAGAAGTCAGTGTACACATGTGTATTGAGAATGTGGCATACACAAACACACACATGTCATCACCACCATCATCGTGCCAGTGTGGATGCATTATGTCCCCCAAAACACCATGTTCTTTGATGCAGTTTTGTGTGGGCAGGTGTATTAGTCTTGATTAGGTTGGAATCTTTGGATTAAGTTGTTTCCATGGAGATGTGACCCACCCAACTGTAGGCGGTAACTCTGATTGAGTTATTTCCATGGAGATGTGGTCCCACCCATTCATTGTGGGCCTTGATTTAATCACTGTAGTCCTTTAAAAACACTGGCACACTTGACTCTTGAAGACAGTTGTTTAACAATGTAGCTTATAAGGTGAACAGTGTGATTGTAAAAACCTTGTGGATCACTCCCTTTATCCAGTGTATGGATGGATGAGTAGAAAAATGGGGACAGGGACTAACTGAAAAATGGGATGGGATGGGGGGATGATTTGGGTGTTCTTTTTTACTTGTATTTTTTATTCTGATTCTGATTCTTTCTGATGTAAGGAAAATTTTCAAAAACAGATTGGGGTGATGGAGGCACAACTATAAGATGGAACTGTGAACAGTTGATTGTACACCATGGATGATTGTATGGTATGTGAATATATCTCAATAAAGCTGAATTTAATAAAAAAAAAAACAAAACACTGTCACAGACTCAGACATTAGCTGGCTTAGCTCAGAGATGCTTGGAATTGCTGACCCTGATGTTGGCTGCAGCCAAGAGAGATATTTTGAAGACGGCCATTGAAAGTAGACTTTTGCCACTCCAGAGTTTGCCTGGGAGAAACTAAGAGAATACCCCCAGATGCCTGGAGAGAAACATCCTGGGAGAAAGCCATTTTGAAATGCAACCTGGGAGCAAACAGACACCAGCCACCTGCCTTCTGAGCTAACAGAGATTTTCCAGATGCCATAGGTGTTCTTCATGAAGGTGCCCTACTGTTGATGCCTTTGTTTGGACACTCTTATGGCCTTAGGACTATAACTTTGTAACCAAATAAACCCCCTTTATAAAAGCTAATCCATTTCTGGTATTTTGCATAACGGCAGCATTAGCAAACTGGAACGATCATCATCACCATCATCATCGTCATCACACTCCCTTCACCAACCTCTTCTGATTACTTGCTGCTTACTGGTAAATGATAGAGATGCATTGTAATGGCTGGTTTGTGTGCTCTCTTGGGCTTGTGGGCTGCCCCTGAAGATCTCCTCCTCCACGTGGCAAACAGCGAAGCTCTTCTGATTGAGGCACCAGAGCCTCTGTGACAGCACTGGTGTTTCCAAATTCCCAACAGATGTGAATCTTTGGGATCTAAAGTTAAGAAATTAGAACTCCTGAAATCATAAGTTATTCTTAAAATATGTCCAGCATTCTTCATACCCTTTTCTTTACCCATCATTGTGGATATCTAAAAATATTGTTTGATAAATATAAATAGTAAGCTTAACACTATTTATAAAGAACTGTAGCCTGTGGCAAATATTCAAACATTGGACAGCACCAGAGAACATTATCATTGGGTTGTCTTTGAATAATGTAACATTTAAATCTCCTAAGGCTGAAAGAACCACGCGGAATCAAGAAATTGCCAAAGCACTTATTTTGCTTCCAACCTTGTTATTTCTCAGAACTCCTCAGAGGATTTAAATAAAATATACTCTCTACCTAAAAACACATTAGTATTTATTTTATTGCACCATAACGTCTCACCATTAGCAGCATACAGGGCCCAAACACACAACCACCAGCCAGACTAACTGAGTCGAGTTGGTCTCCACACAGGAGTGTCATTTTTAACCTTTGACTCCCTCACCCCATCCCCCATCAGTGTTCCTTCCCAAGCTTTCCACTGGACACCCGTGGATTCCTTCAAATGGCTACTGTCTACATATTAATTGTAAAATTTAATGCTCATAGGAGAATTATAATATATTTTCTCTTTTTACTCAATTTCTAGAAGGATTTTTCTTGGGATTCAGAAAAACATAAACTTCCCAAGAAATGCTAGAAACGAGTCTCCACATGGAAATGCTCCATGACACCACCTTCCCAGTCCATACGACAACATGGAAAATAGTCCAAGGGGATCTACTCTAGTTGATCTGAGGGTGGGAAGTGGGTCCATGTGCTCTGGGCTTCCCATCCTAATGGATACCCCCAGGCACCTCCTCTAATCCCCTGGACAACCAACTGCTGCGTACATATACTTTCAACCTGCAGGAATTTCTCCTTTTAGGAGTTAGGTCACCTCTTCTTCTTCTTTTTTTTTTTTAAATTCATTTTATTGAGATATATTCACATACCATGCAGTCATACAAAACAAAGCGTACATTCGATTGTTCACAGTACCATTACATAGTTATCCTTTCATCACCAAAATCAATCCCTGACACCTTCATTACCATACACACAAAAATAATGGTTGAAGTGAAAAAGAGCAGTTAAAGTAATTTGCCTTTGTTTGTTTGTTTGTTTTTTTCCTTCCCCCATTTTTCTACTCATCCATCCATAAACTAGACGAAGGGGAGTGTGGTCCATATGGCTTTCCCAATCACACTGTCACCCCTCATAAGCTCATCTTCAAGATTCAAGGGTTCTGGGTTGTAGTTTGATAGTTTCAGATATTTACTGCTAGCTACTCCAGTTCACTAGAACCTAAAAAGGGTTGTCTAAAGTGTGCGTAAGAGTGCCCACCAGAGTGACCTCTCGGCTCCTTTTGGAATCTCTCTGCTACTGAAGCTTATTTCATTTCCTTTCACATCCCTCTTTTGGTCAAGAAGATGTTCTCCATCCCACGATGCCGGGTCTACATTCCTCCCCAGGAGTCATATTCCACGTTGCCAGGGAGATTCACTCCCCTGGGTGTCAGATCCCATGTAGCGGGGAGGGCAGTGATTTCACCTTTCAAGTTGGCTTAGCTAGAGAGAGAGGGCCACATCAGAGCAACAAAGAGGCATTCGGGAGGAGGCTCTTAGGCACAATTATAGGGAGGCCTAGCCTCTCCTTTGCAGCAACAGTCTTCCCAAGGGCAAGTCCTGTGGTAGAGGGCTCAATCCATCAAACCACCAGTCCTCTATGTCCATGAGCACATCAGCAACCATCAAGGTGGGGAAGCCCAATACCCTTGCATTCTCCACCAGCTCTCCAAGGGGGCTCTGCATATTTTTTTCATTTTTTTTTTTAATTAACTCTTTTTTTTAAAAATCAACTATATCAAAAAAATTTTTTTTAAATACAATAAAAAAACATTTCAAACAAACCATAACAAGGGAGTAGGAAAAAGACAACTAACCTAAGATAACTACTTTACTTCCAACATGTTCCTACCCTACCCCAAGAAAGTAACCTAATATAGCAAAATTTCTGTGAACTTGTTCCTACTATACCCATCAGAAATTAACAGACCATAGTCATTCCTGTGCATTCCCAGAACGTTAAATTTACCCGTGATAGCTTATCTGTTCTTATTGGGTTATCATTCCCCCTTCCTCAGTTGCTCTCTGTCACTAGTTCCCCTACATTCTACATATTAAACATTTGTTTTACATTTTTCAATGTTCATATTAGTGGTAGCATATCATATTTCTCTTTTTGTGCCTGGCTTATTTCACTCAGCATTATATCTTCAAGGTTCATCCATGTTGTCATATGTTTCACGACATCGTTCCTTCTTACTGCTGCATAGTATTCCATCTTGTGTATATACCACATTTATTTATCCACTTATCTGTTGAAGGACATTTGGGTTGTTTCCATCTCTTAGCAATTGTGAATAATGCTGCTATGAACATTGGCAGTGACATTCATGTCACTGCTTTCAGATCGTCCGGGTATATACTAAGAAGTGCAATCACTGGATTGAAGTATAACTCTAAATGTAGTTTTCTAAGGAACTGCCAGACTGACTTCCAGAGTGGCTGAACCATTATACAGTCCTACCAACAATGGATAAGAGTTCCAATTTCTCCACATCTTCTCCAGCATTTGTAGTTTCCTGTTTGTTTAACGGCAGCCATTCTAATTGGTGTGAGATGGTATCTCATTGTGGTCTTAATTTGCATCTCTCTAATAGCTAGTGAAGCGGAACATTTTTTCATATGTTTCTTGGCAATTTGTATTTCCTCTTCAGAGAACTGTCTTCTCATCTCTTTTGCCCATTTTATAATTGGGCTGTCTGTACTCTTGTCATTGAGTTGCAGGATTTCTTTATATATGCAAGATATCAGTCTTTTGTCAGATACATGGTTTCCAAAAATTTTTTCCCATTGAGTTGGCTGCCTCTTTACCTTTTTGACAAATTCCTTTGAGGTAGTGAAACTTCTAAGCTTGAGGAGTTCCCATTTATCTATTTTTTCTTTTGTTGCTTGTGCTTTGGGTGTAAAGTCTAGGAAGTGGCCGCCTAATACAAGGTCTTGAAGATGTTTCCCTACATTATCTTCTAGGAGTTTTATGGTACTGTCTTTTATATTGAGATCTTTGATCCACTTTGAGTTAATTTTTGTGTAGGGTGTGAGGTAGGGGTCCTCTTTCATTCTTTTGGATATGGATATCCAACTCTCCCAGCCCCATTTGTTGAAAACACTGTTATGTCTCAGTTCAGGGGCTTTGGGGGCCTTATCAAAGATCAGTTGGCCATAGATCTGGGGGTCTATCTCCGAATTCGCTGTTCAATTCCATTGATCAATATGTCTATCTTTGTGCCAGTACCATGCTGTTTTGACAACTGTGGCTTTATAATAAGCTTCAAAGTCAGGGAGTGTAAGTCCTCCCACATTGTTTTGCTTTTTTAGAGTGTCTTTAGCAATTCAAGGCATCTTCCCTTTCCATATAAATTTGATTACTAGCTTTTCCAAGTCTGCAAGGTAGGTTGTTGGAATTTTGATTGGGATTGCATTGAATCTGTAGATGAGTTTGGGTAGAATTGACATCTTAATGACATTTAGCCTTCCTATCCATGAACATGGAATATTTTTTCATCTTTAAGGTCCCCTTCTATTTCTTTTAGTAGAGTTATGTAGTTTTCTTTGTATAGGTCTTTTACATCTTTGGTTAAGTTTATTCCTGGGTACTTGATTTTTTTAGTTGCTATTGAAAATGGTATCTTTTTCTTGAGGGTCTCTTCAGTTTGTTCATTTCCAGCATATAGAAACATTATTGATTTATGTGCGTTAATCCTGTATCCCGCTACTTTGCTAAATTTGTTTATTAGCTCTAGTAGCTATATTGTCGATTTCTCAGGGTTTTCCAGATATAAGATCATACCATCTGCAAACAATGATAGTTTTACTTCTTCCTTTCCAATTTGGATGTCTTTTATTTCTTTGTCTTGCCGGATTGCCCTGGCTAGCACTTCCAGCACAATGTTGAATAACAGTGGTGACAGCGGGCATCCTTGTCTTGTTCCTGATCTTAGAGGGAAGGCTTTCAGTCTCTCACCATTGAGTGCTATGCTGGCTGTGTGTTTTTCATATATGCTGTTTATCATATTGAGGAAGTTTCCTTCAATTCCTACCTTTTGAAGGGTTTTTATCAAAAATGGATGTTGGATTTTGTCAAATGCTTTTTCAGCATCTACTGAGATGATCATCTGATTTTTCTCTTTTGATTTGTTAATGTGTTGTAATACATTGATTGATTTTCTTACGTTGAGCCATCCTTGCATGCCTAGAATGAACCCCACTTGGTCATGGTGTATGATTTTTTTAATGTGTCTTTGGATTCAATTTGCAAGTATTTTGTTGAGAATTTTTGCATCTATGCATCTATATTCATTAGGGAGATAGGCCTGTAGTTTTCCTTTTTTGTAGCATCTTTGCCTGGTTTTGGTATTAGATTGATGTTAGCTTCATAAAATGAGTTAGGTAGTGTTCCATTTTCTTCAATGTTTTGAAAGAGTTTAAGTAAGATTGGTGTCAGTTCTTTTTGGAAAGTTTGGTAGAATTCCCCTGGGTCACTTCTTTTTTGATATCTGCTAGTAAGGTGGAACTATTTTAATTATATATATATGGTGTGTGTGTGTGTGTGTGTGTGTGTGTGTGTGTGTGTGTGTGTGTGTGTGCTTTACTCTCCGATGTCAAATGATCCATGGTTGGGTCCTCAACACAGAATTGTCTGACTCTTCCATGTGACTTGTGGGCCATTCTCATGACCTCACCTACATGTCACAGCCCTTCCTCTAAAGATATTTTCCACCTAAGTGGAAAGGCAAAACACAGTCATGAAGACATAAAAGAAACTTGAGATTTCAGAACACATATTTGGTACTGACCATAGCTGCTCCCGACATTTGGAGAGGAAGGAGATTGTGGAGGCCAACCTGGCTGGGGAGGCTTCCAGAAGGAGGTGGTAGTGGCGCTCAGGCTTGCAGGATATGTAGCATTCAGAAAGGGGTAAAGCAGCATCCCAGAGAGAAGGAGCAGCCTGGACAAAAGGGGAAGGAGACCAACCAGGTTTAAGACAAGGGTGCACTTATGGAGGGGGAGAAGAGACGCAGATCAAGGAGACCTGGAGAAGCCAGATGTATAATATCCCAAGGAGAGTAATGGATTGATTTCTTTATTGATTTTTATTGGAATTTTCAAATTATAGAAGTAATATGTGGGAGAAAATTCAAATAATTCAGAAGAGTAAAGAGTGAAATCGCAAAGCTCTGCCTCTTACCCCTCAGACCCGCAACTTTCCTTCCAAGTTATATGCATATACAAGGCCATGTAATAAATGAAGATCCTTTTCCTTTTAAACAAACAGAATCACACCAAGTGGACTTTCTTCCTACATGTTTTGTTTTTTTTAAAGTAACAATTTAAAAAATGTATAGCTTTTATGTTTCAATGCAGATAACTCCTTGCCTTTATATTTAACTGCTGGGTGGTATTTCATTGTGTGGACATACCCTAAAATATTTCACCTGCCCTTTATTAACATCCAGTTATATTGGTTCCAGTTTTTTTTCTTTTCTTTATTAATAACACTGCCTTTACTTTTATTCCTCTATTGCTACCCACTTTTGCAAGTATATAGGCAGCATAAGTCCCTAGAAGTGGAGCGGTTGAGCACACAATATATGCATTTAAAATGGTGACAGCTATTGTCAATGACCATCCCAGAGTTGCATTCCCATCCACGGTGTGGGAGACCATTTCTCCCATCCATGGGTTAGGAGAAGGGGCTGCGGTGTTGGCAGGCTGATGGGATGCATTGCCCCACCGCCTCATGCCTGCACAGCCTGGGGGAAGTTGCTTAGCCTCAGTTTGGTCATCTGGAAATGGGAGTAGAAGTAGTGTCTTTATCAAAAGGTGGTTAAAGGGATTAAATGAGATAGGGATTCTTACAAATGCTTAACCTGTGTCTTGCAAGAATCACAACAAGAACTGAACAAATGCAACCTTGTGGATCAGACCCTGTGGGCCCCCTACCCTAGAGCTCTTGTCTTTCTCATTTCAGCACAGGCCGCCCACTTCCCTGCTAGGAGGGCCTGCGCGCCTTTCCCCGGGCTTTGCAGGCCGCCAGGGGCTGATGTTTCCCCTGGCTCACCACAGGCCAGAGAGGCTGCGGAATTCATTCCCAATGCCCCCTGCCCCCTCCCAGCAGCCTTTGACCAATGTCTGTTGGAGACGGTGTGCAAGCAGCCCACTCCCTCACCTCCTGAACGAGATAAATCTCCTTCTTCCATTCCCACCCTCAGAATTCCTCAGCTGGATTAAGCTCCAGTCACAGGGCTAAGTGGCTTTATTTCTTTCCTTCCCTCTCTTGTGTCCACACCGCCTGCTGGCATTTCCTGGGATCCCTCCCAAACCAGCTACTTGCACTCAAACACTTGTCTCAGGGTCTGGTTCTGGGGGTTCCAAATTAGGACAAGTTCTAAAGCTTTGCCAATCTGTTTTTTTTCTTTAAAGACAACAATTTTAATTTTCATTTCTTTAATTATGTGTGAGATTGGGCTTCATTTCATATGTTACTTGCCAAAAAATGTTTCTTTTTTTCCACAATCTGTCTTTCATGTACTTTGCATATTGCGCTGTTTGTGGTTCCTTATTGATGTGTAAGAGCTCTTTGTAAACAATAAAAATCAGCCCTTTGTCTATTATGTGATGCTGTTTCCCACATTGCTGCCTGATTCTGACTTTGTTTAGGACTTTTATTTTCTCTCTTTTTTTTTTTTTTAGCCATACAGAAGTTTACATTTTGACATAATCAGAGAGAAGACCAGATTAAAAACCATGATTTCTTTCCATTCATTTGCTGCTTCAGTTTTAGTTCTCCCCCAAAATGGGCAATTACAATGGATGGCACCCCTCAGACAGGGATGAGCCAATGAGTCAACGCACTTGTCAACGCACTCTTCTGTATACAGGTTGGAAATAAATAATGAAATACTTAAATATATGGAGATATGATGCATTTTTAGTATTAATTTTTAATCTCTCCTCCCTGGAAATTATCCATGTATGGCTGCTGAAATTCCCTGATCCATGTGAATTTCTTTCCTGTTTCATAAACCAAGTTATGCAGCTGCTGCTCTTTGGCCCAGGCTGATCAGAGTGAAAGAAGCTACTTCCTTGTCTTTAACACCAACTGCAGAGAATTCTCCGTCTCTTTGAGTGTGACTACTCAGGGTTAAGTATTGAGAATTTATCAACTGCAAGTCTAAAGACCCATCAGTCTTTGCTCTTAGTATCTGAAGATTGAAGGTGTATTTGTTTGTCTGTTTGTTTTCCCCCTGCCTCTGTGGCATCCTGCAAAATGCCTGCAGCCTGGGTGAGCTTTGGACTGCTTGCCCACTGCTGCTGCACCCAGGCCTTCCTCCCCCTAACTGAGCTGGGTCTGGGGGTCTGGCCGGACCATGGAGGTGGGGAGAGGGCTTTACCACTCTCTGGCTGGGGACGGAAAGTGCAACTTCAGAGGGAAAGCTCTGCGGAGGGGCAGGGCACAGGTTCTCTGATTCTTCTGTTCCACTACTAAACATCCCCCTTAGTTGCAGACACATTGGGGTGGGGGAGAAGAAGGGCAGATTGCTGTTTAGCCATTTCACACCCACGGTAGAGGAGGTAACCCTAGCCTGTTGGTGGTGCAAGTCGAAACTCCAAACTTTTTTTTCTTTTAGCTTGTCTAGGTCACCTCCATGAAACCAAGGAAAGTGAGGGCATTGGTTTCCATTCCTTGAAGATGTCAAGTTCATCGCCACCTTGGGCATATCTGCTTGCTCTGTCCCGTTCCCGGTCATTTGAGTCTCTGCTCCAATGTTCCTTCTCTGAGTGGCAGTACCTTCCTTCTCTGTAAAGAAATTGCCCCCCTTGCCCACCAAGAACTGTCATTTTGCTACTTTATCATGATTCCAAAGTTCTGATCTCTGCCAGTCTTGTTATGTATTTTCTTGCTGACTGTATCCTCTACTCGAGAATATCATCTCCATGAAGGCAAGGACTCTGTCCCACTTCCCTAGCACCCGGCTGGCACATAGTAGGTGCTGTAAACGGCTAGTGCATGATGCTTTTTGTGAAATGGAGGCATCCAGGAAGGGTGGAAGTGGGAATCGGTCTCAGCCCCTCATCAGGATGGCCTGAGACTTTCTGTCTCAAGGAAAGACACCTCCCCTTCTTCGGAAAGGACTCAGGAGCCAGCCTAGACATTGTCTAGGACATCACAGGTGTTTAGAACTCCCAAAGGGAAAGAACTAATCCTGTGATGTCAATCAGACCTGGGGTCCTGCTCTGGGAAGAGGAGCTAGAAGGAAAAACCCAGAAATGACAGAGAGGAAGGAGAGCCATTTGGAGAGGAAAGCAGAGCTGAAGAAGGCTTTGTTTGAAAGAGTAGAAGGGGGTTTCCTCCTGGGTGAGGACACCTGGAAGGCCCAAGAGGAAGGGACCAATGGCCCTGTGGATGCCTGCAAACTTTCCAGTGCGTGGGTAAGTTGACACAGGAGCAGAAGGGACTTGTACAACTTAAAGGCCAGTTCATGGTTATAATATATCATTTTTTAAAGCTTCATGGAGAAGTAAATGATATCACTCTCATTCTCTCCCCCAGGGTCATTCCCTGGACATCTCTCTGTATTTCTCTCTCTGGCCTTTTCTGTCCCTGTCTGTCTATCTGTCTGTGCCCATCTCTCTGATGTGTTTTGCCCTTGACATCTCTCTTTTATACTGCATTCAAATGTCTGTCTCTCCTTCTGAGATCCTTTTACAGTGGATGTGGGTAAACGGATGGCTTTACACGTGAGCACATCAACAGCCATTTGAGTGGATTCCATAAAAACTTTCTGAAACCAAATCAAATGAAAAACAACCCATAAACTGGGTAAAACAAAAGGGCTCTTTGGACTTGAAAAGGTTAGAAAAGACTGCAGGGGCTGTGCATGCCGTTCGATAGTGTTCCGAGCTGGGGTTTTAATTTAGTTTTCCTATTTACCCCATAGAAGTTTCTCACTGCTCAACTGCTAATGCATTTCCAACTGAAATTTTGTAAATTATATTGGGAAACATTCTCAGCGAGAATAGATTGTGCGAGCTCTCATAATGGCTTCCCGCTGCTGCTTCTGGCAATACGGGGCTCTTTGGGAGTGAGGCGTGTGTTGGCGCACATCTTTAAGAACTCTCCATTTTCTCTCTCTTGGCCGGCGGCTTTGCACTCTCAGTGCCTGACTGTGAACAGACCCAGACTCTCCATCAGCTTTAAAAGCTGGTCCTCGGCACTTCCCCTTTGCCGTCCTGCCAGGGCGTCCCCTAAACCCTTTCTTGTCTAACTTTAATAAAATCACCTTCCCCACTTGTCTGTAAGAGGACACGAGGCTTCCATGCCATTCCTCTGCTCTAAAGCCTCCAGTGGCTCCCTCTTGCCTACAAAAGAAAACTCTTTGTTTACTATTATTTTATTAAGGCATATGAAGCTATGCAAAAATTTTACCTTAATTTATTTTCCTAACAATACATGCCACCCTTCTTCTTCATGGATAAAATGTATCTCGTCACTTCTCACCTCTCCCTGCTTTCACCGTACACTTAGGGCCTTATCTTAGTTTGCCTACTCTGCTATGACAAATACCACACAATGGGTTTTTATTGGACACCCGCAATCAAGGTATCTGCCCGTCTTGCTTTCTCCTGGAGCCTGTTGTGTCTTGGTGCTGGCTGCTGGCAGTCCTTGGGGTTCCTTGGCTTGTAGCTCTGTTTCCCGTCACACGGCAATAACCTCTCCTTGTCCCTGCTCTTCTAGTTTTCCTCTGAATTCCGGCTCCTCTTGTGTCTCTCTGACTCTCACTTCCGGTTTCTTCTCTTCATAAGGTCTCAAGTAATATGGATGGAGACCCACCCCAATTCAGCTGGCCACACACCTTAACTAAAAATAACGTCTTCAAAAGATCCTATTTACACGTGAGTTCACACACACAGGAGCTTGAATTAAGATTAGGAACACACCTTTGCTCCTCTTTTACCTGGACAAATGTGCAGGCTCCTAGTGGCTTCTGCTTCAAGCTTGTGCTGTATGCCCTGGCACACACACACACACACACACACACACACACACAAACACACACACACACATACATGCAACCACTCTCCACACAGCAGCCGCAGGGGCCTTTTGAAAACATGAGTCAGATCGCATCATCCAGTGCTCTCTGACCTCCAAAATAAAGCCCTCCCCCTTCCTGTGACCCCAGGCCCTTTATGATCACCTCTTGCTGCTTTTTTCAAACTTGACAAGCCCATTCTCACCACCAGGGTCTTTCATTTGCTCTTTCTGCTACCTAGAACCCTCTTTCCCCAGAGAGACTCAGGGCTGGCTGCCTTACTTCATTCAGCTTTCTGCTCAAATGTCATTTCCTCAAGAGAACTTCCCTGTCCCCCTCCTAAAATAGCAGCTTCACTTCCATCATTTTCTACTCCTTTACAATACTTTGTTTTTTTTTTCACAGCATGTACCCCTACCCATCTTAGGAAAAAAGGCATTTATTTATTTTTGTCTTCCCCCTTGTGGCAGAGAATACCATCCTCAATCCATTCTTCCCTTCTCCCTTTCAGTAATAAAACTCCCAAGTTTTATCTGGGCACATGGGCACCCAGCTAGAGACTACCGTTCCCAGCAACCCTTGCAGTGAGATGTGACCATGTGACCAAGATCAGACCAATGGGATGTGCGTGGGAGGGACAAGGTCTGTATCCCCACAACTTAGACCACTGACTGGCACAGAGTAGATGCCAAGAATGTATTTGGTGGCTGAAGTTGTAGGGTGCAGGTGGGAAGAGAGGGCAGGCTCTGTGGGCTCAGGAATGGCAGAGAAGCAGCATCTTAAAGGAAGCTTTCCTCTGTCCACCGGCTTTCTCACCTTGGACACCTGCAGTTGGGGCAGGAGGGCCCTGGATTAGGGGTCAGGAGAGTCTATCTGGGGACAAATGTCTCCCAGCCTGGGCAGCCTCTGTCAGGTGTTGTTACCCTTCCCAGTCTTATTTAGTCTCCCTCTGTTCAACAGAGGCCACGGTTGTCATTCAAGCCTCATCAGGAGGTTGTAAGGACCAATTTGGGGCACCCACCAATGCCTAGCATAGAGTCACCAGGACTCAGACTCTTGACTGCATCCACTAGGGCTGTGCACGTGACCAAGATGCTTCCTGCAGCTCCCTGGGGAAGACTTCCCTCCCGCTACCGCCCACCCCACAGACTTGGCCTCGACTCGGATGGTGACAAGGGCCTGGCTGCGAGGGAACAACCAGGCTTCATTCCCCAGGGAAGGAAAAGGAGTATGGGGGAAAGCCAGGCTATTGCCTCGTGTGCTTTGCTTCAGAGGCAGGCAAGGAAAGCTGGCAGTATTGATACAGGGCAGTTTCCCCAAGACCAGTTGCCAAGAGCCACAGGGAGCTCTAAGCTGGCGAAGGGAATAAATATCCTTCGGGCAAACCAAGGCTTCTAACAGGAGTGAACTCCAGAGCACAGGGGGAGCTCTGTCTACATCTAGGTAAGAAGGGAATTTATTCATGTTTTTACTTGTGTATCTATTGATTTAGGAGGCTCAGCCACTTAGAGAGCAGTCAAATGAGCTTCAAAAAGGCTTAAATGCATCCAGCATTTATTAGGTACCTACTGTATACCCTGCACTGTGCCAGGCAAGGAAAAGAGGAAGAGAACAGGCTCTTACTGAGTGCACATTTGGTCCCAGACATTGTGCCAAGCTTTGCATGTATTTTCTTATTTTGTCCCCAAAGCACCCTTATGAGATACATGATATTTGTACAGGCAATAAGGCTGAGGCTCAGAGATGTTAAGCAATGTGTCCAAGGCAACACAGCAAGGAAATGATGGAGTCAGGGCATGTGTCCTGGGCTAGCTGGCTCCAAAACCCATTAGCTTTTCACAACAAGCTCCTCCCTCCCAGAACTTGCTATTAGTCATTTATTAATAATAATTATCATTCTTCGGTATGTACTTTCAAAACTCTTGTTGAAGTATAACATCCATATAAACAAATGCATGTGCCATGGGGGTGTGGCTTGATGGATGTTCACAAAATGAGCACACCAGTGTAGTCAGCATCAGATCCATAAGCAGAACCTTGCACCCCCATGCAGCTGCCCCCCTCTTTGCAGTCACCACCCTCCTCACTCTGCAGGGAACCGCTCTCCTGACTCCCAACAGCACAGATTTGTTTTGAACTTGATGCCAATGGAATCATAACGAATGTATACTTTTGCATCTGGCTTCTTTCCTTCAACCTAAGGCTTGTGTCATTCGTCCCTGCTGTTGTGTGTGGTCCCATCATTCCCGTGGCTGTGTAGTATTCCATGGTGGGAATATGCCACAAGCTCTCCACCACTGTCGAGCATCCGGGCACATTCCAGTTTGGAGCTATGATAGAGTGCTTCTCTGAAAAGGATCGTTCCAGCCCCTGTCTTGGGTGGACACATGGATGCACTTCTGTGGGGTGGACCCCTAGTGAGATGTGCCCAGTACTCTGAGCACTGAAGGCCTCTCACTGAGTTCCCACAGGGACCCTATGAGCTGGTGCAATTATCAGCCTTTTTACAGATGACGGAGCTAAAGTTTGAAGAGTTTCGGTGACATTCGCAAGGTGCCTGGGGTAGAAAGTAGAACAGCCACCTGTGAATCCAGGTCTCTGACTTCAGCACTGAACCCTTAGCCACTGCATTACTCTACAACATTCTGCACCTCAGTGTCTTCACCTATTAGGTTAAACAAGGCACCCTGAGCAAACCAACCAACCCATTGTAAGAGACGTGGTGGAGCGGAGCGGCAGTCAGCATGGACTTACCACTTACCGGCAGTGTGACTTTTGGCAACTCGTTTCATCCTCTGTGCCTCAGTTTCCTCACATGTAAATTAGGGATTTTTGTAAGAAGTAGATGAGTTGATTCATTTAAAACACATAGAACCTGCCAGGGCTTGAGAAACTCAGAATAAACGTTGGCTGGTATTAATAACACAGGGTGAATAACACTATGTGGTTAGTGACCAAAGCAACAGAGCCCTGAGTGTGGGTTTCACATGTGTGGTACACACTGCATCTGGTCATTCTAGCTGCAGGGAAGCTTGGTGGTTCCCTGAGTCCAGAGTTCCCACTTTATAGAGGGGAAAGCTGAGGCAAAAGGAGGGAACCTCTCTAACTCCAGGTCACGTGGCCATTTTCATGACATCCCACAGGGCCATAAAATGAGGGAAATAGCCCTATTGATCTGTTTGCCCCATTTAAAAGCTTTTACATCAATGGCAGAACTCTTTAGCCCTCTTTTCCCCTTCCAGCCCCTAATGTAAGTGACCAGAGAGGGTGACCAGCTCATTCCCGTTTGCTAGGGTGGTCATCTGCCACCTGGCTGCTATGCTCGGTTCCCCAAATTAACCCCTCCTTGGGTCTGTGGGTTTGTGTCAAAGCCTCAGTGCTGCTGGAGAGCAGGAATCTGGCACCCAAGACTTGAACTGCAAAAGGCATACACTACCTTTCAGAGAAAAGAGGAAATGCAAACCATTTCCAGAAAAATGTAGGTGAACATATGCTTATTTGATGTTTGCACGGCCTTCTGCGGTTTATAGTTACTTCACAGTGTGTTATCTCAGGTGATGCTCAAGCCAGATCAGTGAGAATGACTGTGGGTGCTGAGGCACATGCGTTTGCACACACATGCACACACCTTCACATACACACACCTATTTGTTTTCACCACTCCCCATCTGTCCCAGCTTCACACAACAGGTGCTCAGTAAATATTTGTCAGATGCCTGCTAACCTATAATTTTACATGTTCAGGCTTGTGTCATGACCCAGTGACAGAGCCTCAGAGTTGGCATCTGATGACCTGGCTTTGAGTCTCAATTTTAGAGGAGCTCAAACAGAAAAGCCCATGGGAGCCAGCAGGTACTATAAAAAATGTGAAAGAGGGGGATTAGACTAGGAACTGAGGTTTCCCACCAGGGGAGCAGCCTCTACTCATTTCCCATGATTGCTGCCAAAAAGCAAATCTGGAATTTCAGAAGGTCAGGTTTTCTGATTTTTAAATGTTGGAAGCTAATAAATAAAATAAGATAAAAAATACCGTGTGTGCCAAATAAACCAGAACTGAGGTCTTGCAACGTCTGCCCTACACTTAACAGAAGCTCAGGCACATCACTGAAATTCTCGAAGCCTCAGTTTCCTCAGCTGTAAAGCAAGAAGACTCTTCCCTGCCCTGCTTTGTTTTCTGAAGTGCTGTGAGGCACTCATGTGAAAGCACACGTAAGGTATTATTACTCTGTGCCACCCAGGGTAGCAATTGACTTTTGGCATTCTGGAGGAAGTGATACACTTATTATTGACTGTCTAAATATATTTGAAAGCTATAGTGCTTCTCCTACAAAGGAAACTTGTAGTGGGATAGTTTTCTCCTTATCTGCAATTCAATAGAAATGTTGAGCTGCTGATTTTAGGTAGTAAATATACCAGCTCAATGGCTTTGCAAGGAGTTGTTTTGTTGGTGTTAAAACTTCTCTGAATTTAAAGCAAACCCATCTGGTAGACGGAATGGAGAGAAACTTTATATTTTTAGTAAAATCCAGTCCTTTGGGTCAGATGTGGGAGCAAATAGGTGTTGCCAGGTCTAGGAGATCTCTCTTTCTCCATCCTCTCCCTCTCCATTTCTGTGCTCTCTGCCTCTATCCTCCATCCTCTCCATCTCCAGCCTCCCATCTCCAACTCCCTATCATCTCCATCTTCATCATATCCATCTTCCATCACCTCCACTCCCATTATTTCCATCCCCATCATCTCATTTCCTTCTTTTCCATCATCCTTTCCATCTTCCATCTTCCATCATCTTATCTCCATCCTCATTCCTGTCCATCTCCATCTTGCATCATTTTCTTTTTTCTTTTTTCTTTTTTTTTTTTTTTTAACTCTATATCTAGTTTTCTAAGGAACTGCCAGACTGACTTCCAGAGTGGCTGAACCATTATACAGTCCCACCAACAGTGAATAAGAGTTCCAGTTTCTCCACATCCCCTCCAGCATTTGTAGTTTCCTGTTTGTTTAATGGCAGCCATTCTAACCGGTGTTAGATGGTATCTCATTGTGGTCTTAATTTGCATCTCTCTAATAGCTAGTGAAGCTGAACATTTTTTCATGTGTTTCTTGGCCATTTGTATTTCCTCTTCAGAGAACTGTCTTTTCATATCTTTTGCCCATTTTATAATTGGGCCGACTGTACTATTGTCATTGAGTTGTAGGATTTCTTTATATATGCAAGATATCAGTCTTTTGTCAGATACATGGTTTCCAAAAATTTTTTCCCATTGAGTTGGCTGCCTCTTTACCTTTTTGAGAAATTCCTTTGAGGTGCAGAAACTTCTAAGCTTGAGGAGTTTCCATTTATCTATTTTCTCTTTTGTTGCTTGTGCTTTGGGTGTAAAGTCTAGGAAGTGGCCGCCTAATACAAGGTCTTGAAGATGTTTTCCTACATTATCTTCTAGGAGTTTTATGGTACTTCCTTTTATATTAAGATCTTTGGTCCATTTTGAGTTAATTTTTGTGTAGGGGGTGAGGTAGGGGTCCTCTTTCATTCTTTTGGATATGGATATCCAACTCTCCCAGCCCCATTTGTTGAAAAGACCATTATGACTCAGTTCAGTGACTTTGGGGGCCTTATCAAAGATCAGTCGGCCATAGATTTGAGGGTCTATCTCCGAATTCTCAATTCGATTCCATTGATCTATATGTCTATCTTTGTGCCAGTACCATGCTGTTTTGGCAACTGTGGCTTTATAATAAGCTTCAAAGTCAGGGAGTGTAAGTCCTCCCACTTCGTTTTTCTTTTTTAGAGTGTCTTTAGCAATTCGAGGCATCTTCCCTTTCCAAATAAATTTGATAACTAGCTTTTCCAACTGTGCAAAGTAGGTTGTTGGAATTTTGATTGGGATTGCATTGAATCTATAGGTGAGTTTGGGTAGAATTGACATCTTAATGACATTTAGCCTTCCTATCCATGAACATGGAATATTTTTCCATCTTTTAAGGTCGCCTTCTATTTCTTTTAGTAGAGTTATGTAGTTTTCTTTGTATAGGTCTTTTACATCTTTGGTTAAGTTTATTCCTAGGTACTTGATTTTTTTAGTTGCTATTGAAAATGGTATCTTTTTCTTGAGTGTCTCTTCAGTTTGTTCATTTCTAGCATATAGAAACATTATTGACTTATGTGCATTAACCTTGTATCCCGCTACTTTGCTAAATTTGTTTATTAGCTCTAGTAGCTGTATCGTCGATTTCTCAGGGTTTTCTAGATAGAAGATCATATCATCTGCAAACAATGACAGTTTTACTTCTTCTTTTCCAGTTTGGATGCCTTTTATTTCTTTGTCTTGCCGGATTGCCCTGGCTAGCACTTCCAGCACAATGTTGAATAACAGTGGTGATAGCGGGCATCCTTGTCTTGTTCCTGATCTTAGAGGGAAGGCTTTCAGTCTCTCACCATTGAGTACTATGCTGGCTGTGGGTTTTTCATATATGCTCTTTATCATGTTGAGGAAGTTTCCTTCAATTCCTACCTTTTGAAGTGTTTTTATCAAAAAGGGATGTTGGATTTTGTCAAATGCTTTTTCAGCATCTATTGAGATGATCAATTGATTTTTTCCTTTTGACTTGTTAATGTGTTGTAATACATTGATTGATTTTCTTATGTTGAACCATCCTTGCATGCCTGGAATAAACCCCACTTGGTCATGGTGTATGATTTTTTTAATATGTTTTTGGATTCGATTTGCAAGTATTTTGTTGAGGATTTTTGCATCTATATTCATTAGGGAGATTGGCCAGTAGTTTTCCTTTTTTGTAACATCTTTGCCTGGTTTTGGTATTAGATTGATGTTAGCTTCATAAAATGAGTTAGGTAGTGTTCCATTTTCTTCAATGTTTTGAAAGAGTTTGAGTAAGATTGGTGTCAGTTCTTTCTGGAAAGTTTGGTAGAATTCCCCTGTGAAGCCATCTGGCCCTGGGCATTTATTTGTGGGAAGATTTTTGATGACTGATTGGATCTCTTTGCTTGTGATGGGTTGGTTGAGGTCTTCTATTTCTTCTCTGGTCAGTCTAGGTTGTTCATATGTTTCCAGGAAATTGTCCATTTCCTCTACATTATCCAGTTTGTTGCCATACAGTTGTTCATAGTATCCTCTTACAATTTTTTTAATTTCTTCAGGATCTGCAGTTATGTCACCTTTTTCATTCATTATTTTGTTTATATGGGTCTTCTCTCTTTTTGATTTTGTCAGTCTAGCTAGGGGCTTGTCAATCTTGTTGATCTTCTCAAAGAACCAACTTTTGGTGCTATTTATCCTCTCTATTGTTTTTTTGTTCTCTATGTCATTTATTTCTGCTTTAATCCTTGTTATTTCTTTTCTTCTACTTGGTTTAGGATTGGTTTGCTGTTCATTTTCTAGCTTCTTCAGTTGATCCATTAGTTCTTTGATTTTGGCTCTTTCTTCCTTTTTAATATATGCGTTTAGTGCTATAGATTTCCCCCTTAGCACTGCTTTTGCTGCATCCCATAGGTTTTGGTATGTTGTGTTCTCATTTTCATTCGTCTCTATATATTTAGCATTTTCTCTTGCTATTTCTTCTTTAACCCACTGATTGTTTAGGAGTGTGTTGTTTAACCTCCAGGTATTTGTGAATTTTCTAAGTCTCTGATGGTTATTGACTTCTAATTGTATTCCATTGTGGTCAGAGAATGTGCTTTGAATAATTTCAATCTTTTTAAATTTATTGAGGCTTGTTTTATGTCCCAGCATATGATCTATTCTGGAGAAAGTTCCATGAGCACTAGAAAAGTATGTGTATCCTGGTGATTTGGGATGTAATGTCCTGTATATGTCTGTTAAATCTAATTCATTTATCAGATTGTTTAGGTTTTCAATTTCCTTATTGGTCTTCTGTCTGGTTGATCTATCTATAGGAGAGAGTGATGTGTTGAAGTCTCCCACAATTATTGTGGAAACATCAATTGCTTCCTTTAGTTTTGCCAGTGTTTCTCTCATGTATTTTGTGGCACCTTGGTTGGGTGCATAGACATTTACGATTGTTATTTCTTCTTGCTGAATTGCCCCTTTTATTAGTACGTAGTGGCCTTCTTTGTCTCTCAAAACATCCCTGCATTTGAAGTCTATTTTATCTGAGATTAATATTGCTACACCTGCTTTCTTTTGGCTGTAGCTTGCATGAAATATTTTTTTCCATCCTTTCACTTTCAGTTTCTTTGTGTCCCTGTGTCTAAGATGAGTCTCTTGTATGCAACATATTGATGGTTCATTTTTTTTGATCCATTCTGCGAATCTATATCTTTTAATTGGGGAGTTTAATCCATTTACATTCAACGTTATAACCGTGAAGGCATTTCTTGAATCAGCCATCTTATCCTTTGGTTTATGTTTGTCATATTTTTCCTTTATTGTATTAATATCCTTTATTGTACCCATACCGAACCTCTTTAGTACTGAACCTTTCTCCAAGTCTCTCTGTCCTGTCTTTGTTTCTCTGTCTGTAGGGCTCCCTTTAGTATCTCCAGTAGGGCAGGTCTCTTGTTAGCAAATTCTCTCAGCATTTGTTTGTCTGTGAAAAATTTAAGCTCTCCCTCAAATTTGAAGGAGAGCTTTGCTGGATAAAGTATTCTTGGCTGGAAATTTTTCTCACTCAGAATTTTAAATATATCGTGCCACTGCCTTCTCGCCTCCATGGTGGCTGCTGAGTAGTCACTACTTAGTCTTATGCTGTTTCCTTCGTATGTGGTGAATTGCTTTTCTCTTGCTGCTTTCAGAACTTGCTCCTTCTCTTCTGTGTTTGACAGTGTGATCAGTATATGTCTCGGAGTGGGTTTATTTGGATTTATTCTATTTGGAGTTCGCTGAGCATTTATGATTTGTGTATTTATGTTGTTTAGAAGATTTGGGAAGTTTTCCCCAACAATTTCTTTGAATACTCTTCCTAGACCTTTACCCTTTTCTTCCCCTTCTGGGACACCAATGAGTCTTATATTTGGACGTTTCATATTATCTATCATATCCTTGAGGTCCATTTCTATTTTTTCAATTTTTTTCCCCATTCTTTCTTTTATGCTTTCATTTTCCATTCTGTCATCTTCGAGGTCACTGATTCGTTGTTCAACTTCCTCTAGTCTTGTACTATGAGTGTCCAGAATCTTTTTAATTTGGTCAACAGTTTCTTTAATTTCCATAAGATCATCCATTTTTTTATTTAGTCTTGCAATGTCTTCTTTATGCTCTTCTAGGGTCTTCTTGATTTCCTTTGTCTCCCGTACTATGGTCTCATTGTTCATCTTTAGTTCTTTGAGTAGCTGCTCTAGGTGCTGTGTCTCTTCTGGTCTTTTGATTTGGGTGCTTGGGCTTGGGTTATCCATATCGTCTGGTTTTTTCATATGCTTTATAATTTTCTGTTGTTTTTGGCCTCGTGGCATTTGCTGAACTTGATAGGGTTCTTTTAGGATTTGTAGACCAATTGAAGTCCTTATCTCTAATTTATCAGATCTACAGCTTCGTGGAGTACACTTTCTCTAACTAACCAGCAGGTGGCGTCCACAAGCCACCTGTTCTCCACAAGCCAGTTCTCCCCTGCTTAGCCTTTTTGGTGAGTGGGGGAGTGAGTCTTGTGGGGTCCAATTGGTGTACCAAGCTTGCGTGTGTAGTTGGTGTTGCCTGCCCTGTATATGGGGCGTGTTTCTGGGCAGTCGGGGGGGGGGGTGGCTCTAACAATCAAATCTCCCTGGTGATCCTAGAGTTTTAAAGCTGCTGCAATAGTCTAATCCTTCAGTTCAGTCCTGCCACAGTTTGTCTCTGCCACTGACCCACAAGTCCTTGGTATTGGCGTATGGCTCCTGAGACTTGCAAGTGGGCCCCTCTTCCAGGCCGTGCACCCCGGGTCCTCTGTTGAGGGATGACTGTGCTATGTCACAGGTGAGTGCCGTCCCCCCAGGGCAGTTCTGGGCTGCTGGGCTGTGTAGGGAGGCTCCCAGTCTGCTGAAATGATGGCTGAATGGGGCTTTGTTAATTCACACTGCTCTACCTTCCCAACTCTGGGACAATCAGCTGAGGTTGCAGGGAAGGCTAATGTCCACGCCCAGTTTTGTGGTGTGTGCCTGTTATTTGAAGCACTTCCGTCACACTGGGTTGTCTGGGGCAGTTCTGGGCTATGGGGCTGGCGATGGGCAGGAGTGTTTCCTGTACACCAGGATGATGGCTGTGAGCGGACACCCCCCTTTTCTTGGGAAGTTGTGGTGTTTAGTGAATTTTCTCAGCCACTGGATTATTGCGTTTTGTCTCAGAGCTCTCCTAGTTCTGCTCTTGACTTGACCTGCCCAAATAGCAAGTCTTTGAAGCTTTCTGTATTGGGCTTCTTAGAGTAATTGTTTTAGAAAAAGAAAAAAGGATTAAAACAAACAAACAAACAAACAAACAAAAAAAAAACGGGCCCTCCTCAGAGATCTAATGGGTTATTGAAATGCTAAGAGACAAAGCAACCAGGGCCATTAAGGAAAGGTCCACAGGGCAGAGAGATCAGCTTTTCTTCGGGATTTGCATATGCGCCTCAGGGCCCTTCCCCTTTCTATGTTCACCAGAACTCCAAAAATCCTCCGCTTTTATTTTGGAGTTTTTCGTGTTGTTTTTTTTCTATGCCTGTCTCCTCTCTGCTGGGCTGGCTGCTCTCAGAGTCTCTGGTGTCTGGTCTCAGTCTATCTATGGTTGGAGTTTGGATCAGTAGAATGAGTTTCCGATAAGGGCTGCCACTGCAGTTCTCCCTTCTCCTTCCCGGAGCTGACAGCCCCTCCTCCCCCGGGACTGAGCCTGGCAGGGAGGGGCGCGGGTCCCCTGGTCGCAAAAACTTACAGATTTCGCTGATCTCAGCAGTTCCACGTTTTCATGAGTGTTGTATGAAGTATGCCCAAAGTCAGATTGCTCTGTGGTGTCCAGTCCACGCAGTTCCTGGCTTTCTACCTACTTTCCTGGAGGAGTAACTAAAACATACAGCTCACCAGTCTGCCATCTTGCCCCGCCTCCTTGCATCATTTTCAACTTCACCTTCTCCATCCTCCATCTCCGTCATCCCCATCTCCATCCTCCGTTCTCACCTCCACCTCCACCTCCACCTCATCTACACTTACTTGTTTCAGGGATTTGGCCTTACAGTACTGGGGGAGATGTTAAGCAGTCTCTGTGAGGCTGTGGTCCTGACATCTGATGCTGGAGACTGAAGCCCACAGAGCAGCAGCTGGGAAGGGAAGATGGATATAAGGTGGGAGAGAGCAAGAACAATCTGGAAAGCACAAGTACGAGCTGGAGCCCATGACAACAGGCTGAAATCTTTGTGTCAGTTCTTATTGTCTTTAGCCTTGGCAGTATGGACATCCTGCAGAAGCTGGGGGCCCTTCACTGGGGTTGGAGATGCTGAAGGAGGACCCGGGGGAAAGTGGAACTCTCACAGGCCCAGCTGCTGCCTCATACCGATTGGGCGGGCCAGAGGATAAGTGTAGACATGTGTGAGCTACAAAATGGCTGCCGCTTCCCTTCCATTCTCTAAATCTCCCACAAGAATCTCCCTTCTGGTTCACCCTTACCAGAAACCCACAAAGAAGAAAGTTCTGGAAAATGTAGTTCAGTCCAGCTAAATCAGCATTACAAAGCCACTGCCGCAGGTAAGTTGGGATGAAATTATGCTGAACAAGGAAGACTTTTTCATCCCCAGTGGAGGGTCTGGAGAGCTGGGTTGGGGTCGATTGGCCAACATTGCACAGGTCCCGGGATGGGGAGAGGCAGGAGCGGAGCAGAGCAGAGGGAGGTGGGCCGATGGTGTGTCCAGGAGCCCGTCAATCCAGAGTCCCTCAGGAGCCTCAGAGAAGGGGAGAAACTGGCCCCTGCATCAGGTCCTGTGAGGCCAGAGGAGGAGCCTTGTTGAAGGAGGCAAGCAGCAGGGAACTGGGGTGTCTTACGTCTGAGCACCCCATGTAGGCCAGAAGTAGAAACACAGAGAGATCTTGACCAAGAGGGACGCCTGTCAGGCCAAACTCTTCAGAGAGACTTTGTAGGGGACGGTCACTGGGCTGATTGACTCACATGTGACACTGCGCTCGGCCCCAGAGGGAGTGACGACGTCTAACTCTTGGTCTCCTCCACTAGAAGCTTATGGTGTGTGGGAGAGAGAAAAACCAAATCATGATCCATAGACAATAGCCTATGACAGAGATAAAGATCAGTAGGGTTAAAAAAAAAGAAAGAAAAGAAATAAAACAAAACAAAGTAGCCTTTGTATATAGTGTTTTGTAATCACCCGTCCTTCTCAGGGGAAATGCCCACGGTCCTGTCACCTGGTCTCCATGCTCACCTTGCTGATGTGCTGGGCCAGCCCCACTCCCCTCTCTTCTGGGAATTTGAATTCAGACGCTGAGAGCCCTGAAGAAATTGGGCAGCTGGCTGTGGGGGTAGCAGCAGACAGGTTGGCAATGCTGAAAGGGAAGCAGTTGGCTAGAGAAAAGGACTCTCTTGACCCAAGCTGATGTGTGGTGGGAGAAAACCACCGAGAGGGCCAGCACAGGGCAGGGAGAGGCAGAGATTCCTCAAAAGCCAACCTCCTCCGCCTGCTTTGCCCCACCCCAAGAGACCTTCTAACTCCCACAGGCCATTCTTATTTGGAGATGCAGCCACGTCCCTGTATCCTTATAAAAAGTCCCATGCCACCTCGCTCCCTTTTCTTTAGCTAAATTAGGAGAATTTTTGTTAATTAGCAAAAGCTCCTTGGCTAGAACAAGGCCACATTTCTACACCATCCAGGGTTACAGCAACCGTATGAGACAAACACCATCAGAATCTTCTTCTTCCCATAAGGAAACCGAGAGTCAGGAAAGTGAGGTTGACGTGGCCGAGGTAGGCCGATGAGCAAGAAAACCAGGGCTCACGCTCAGCCCTCAGGGCCCTAAATTTTTGCTCTTCTTCCTTGCCACCTTGTCCCTCCAGAGTCTGGAAGGCTTAAAGACTCTAGATAGTGGTCAGACAGGGAAGGGGGGCAGGGGCCAGGCTGGGGACCCCTCCAGGGCTCAGGAAGCTGGAAGCTCTCAGCTTCTGACCTGCCCAGTATGCAGGGGACACGTGTGTGAACCAGACTCAGAGGACTCTGGGAATGAGGTGACAATTCCTGCAGTCCCAGTTCCCGGCACGTGCCCCCGCTTTCCTCTATCTGAGGATGGAGAACAAATTGGTCCTCACATCTGCAGGATTTCAGGAGGTGACCAAGGTGGTCAAATTGGTTCAGGACGAGGCATAAAACAAGTGGCCTGAAGAAAATGTTCAGGGCCTTATGAGCTCCTTCCTGGGACTTATTTTAAGAAGCAAATCCTCAAGAAGGAAAAAACAAAATCCTGCATGCAAGATTTCCAGGGGGACTGCCATTCCCTCTCTGCGCCCAGCTTTCAGGTCTGTAAAATGAGGTAAGTGAGGTCAGGGAGCTGGGAGTCCACAGTCTTACCCCCAGCAAGTGCCAAGTGGTGCCAGGACTTGGAGCTCCTGCCTCCCAGTCTGGGCGCCATGGCCTCCTGTCCCAGCACTGGGCAGGCCAATGGCCTGGGGTCCTCAGACCTGCAGCTTCCCCTCCCTTGGGTGGTGCCCGCTGCTGTTTGCAGCTGCATGCCCAGACATCGCGGTCTACAGCCCTTCAGGAGGCCACGGCCTCCTTCCACCACTTCGGCTCCCACCTCTCTGCCTGGTTTACTAGATCCAGCCCCACTGGCCACATTTCTGTTTCTTAAACACAGCAAATGCCTCCCCTCTTCCAACCATTTCCATCCACAGTTCCCTTTGCCTGGAATTTGGCTGGTTCCTTCACACCCTTCACGTCTGTGCTCAAATGTCACTTTTCCAGAAGCATCTGCCAGGTCCTCCGTGCAGCAACGTGTAAAGTGATGCTTGGCTGAATGGGGCTGAAATCCAGTCCTGCTCGGCAGCCTGGCATGTGCCGCGCCTAGAGCTGCTGCCTGTCCAGAGGGAGAGGTGGCTTTCTCTTCGCCAAAGGCACCATCTGCTCACCAAGCCGTGTACCCCTCAACTGGGTCTGCCCAGAGAGGACACCTTTCTTCTGAATCTTACAAAGCCACTACACAGACAAGTGGGGGCACTCCTTTCACCCCACCCCACCCTGCCACCTGCATCTTCACTTCTCCCTGCATCACCTGTTTATTTTCTTGAGTGCACTTACAACCACCTGTCATGGTGTGGCTTGGTGTTTTTGTTTGTTTGCTTGTCTGTTCTTGCTATTGACTGTCTCACCCTCTCTAAGGACCCTTGCCTTCTTCAGTGCTGCATCCCCAGCCCATCGAGCAGAGACTGATCCTTAAATAGATGCCCACCAGAAGCCGGAAAGTGTGTTCCTGACCCTCCCGAACCCTCCCTGGCCGATGCTGGGACCCTCCCTGCTCCCCTTTGCTGCTGAGCCCGGTAAGCTTGTGCCACAAAGGAGAGGGCACTGGAGCAGGGGGAGGACCCAGAGGCTTTCCAAGGAAAGGGCATGGAGACAGGTTCGCCAGAGGTCAGGAGGCTGCTGGCTGGGCTGAACACAGCGGGTGGAAATGCTGAGTGAGTTGGAAAAATGTCTCCAGCAGAGAGGAAGGAGCAGAGTGAGCCTTGGAGACACATAAGGTGAAGTTACGGGGGTGAGTGAAAGCAAGCACCGCAGACCCGTGAAAGAGCCCACAGTCTGCATAAAAATGCCAGCGAAGGCAGACCTGGCCTCGCACTGGTGGGTAGCGTGCAAGGCCCGGAAGTGCAGGGCCGTGTTGCTGGGAGGGCAGCCCATAATACCTGCACAATAAATCATTGCACAGCCGGCCTGTCGCAGAAGACATGGCCCTCCAAGGGAAATATTTCCTGACCCACCAGTTCATCTATTTCACGGTGTTGTTTTTGGAATAATTGCAGGCATGTGAGCTGGCAAGAGCATCGTTTGGATATTTTTCTTGAGGCTGGGAGTGTCGGAACCTCCCGGGGCCCTTCCCTGCCACGGATTGCCTGGCCGGGTCGTGGCTGCTCCAGAGGAACGTTTCTAAGATTTCCTTTTCATGGCTCAGTGGGCCACAGTAAATCCAGAGTAATATTTTTCCTTGCAGGTGGACATATTCATTTTTTGGGTTGTTGTTAGGTCACACAGAGTCCTAGGAAGTGGCCTATTGTTCCAAGCTGGAAGGCAAAGGCGCGTAAGTAAGGAGTGGCATTCTTATTAGAGCTTTGATGAATGAAAGGCAATCGTGAAGTTGCTTTTGTTCTTACCTATGGGGCTCACGATTGTTAATCTATAACTTGCTTTATGGATTCAAACTTATTAATCATTTTAAAGCAAAATTCTATTTAATGACTGAAATGGAAAATGAGGCCTTGATGAAATGAAATGTCAATCTGGCCCCATTGGCCTCCCCGGCTGTGGCAAAGTGGCGGAATCTGGAGTTGCCTCTGCCAAGAGGGTTTGGGGGAGCTGAGGTGGGCAAGGCTGGGGAAGGCCGGGATGTTTCTCTCCACCGGGCAGAGCTCCTGGGTGGGCGCAGGCAAGGCCTGCCCTTCACCACGTTGGTGCAGCTACTGCCTCCCGGGAAGGTGGACCTGGCTCCGTTGCCTGCTCGGGACTGGAAAGCTGAGCTGAAAGGGTTCCGCCTCTCTGGCCAGAGCTCATCTTGAGAATTCTCGTTTCGTCTATCAGTAGGACATTTTAGGCTGCGTGAAATATTTTTTACCACCACGCTTCCACTTGGCCATCAGAGCACTCTGGCGAGGTAAGCAGGGCTGGGTTCACTGTGCCCCGAGGTGGGTGAGCAACCCAAGTGTGGAGTGGCCGGGTCATCCGCCCAGGTGGCCGAGCGAGGACTCCCGCCCAGGTCCCTGCAGTCTGGTGCTCCCTGTGGCCCCGCTGAGGGCTGGGCGGGAGCACCCAGGGGATCAGGCCTCGGGGCAGAGCAGCGGGGGCTCAGGCCCTCAGAGCTGACAGGGGTCCCCGTGGCTTCACAACTTGGTGGGAAACGGAGAAAGTCAGCCCTGGCCGCGCTGGAGAGAATGATTTAGCTGCTTTATTGCCCATCTCTAGAAAGGAAGGTGGGGCCTAGAGGAGCGTCTGGATGTGATGGGTGCTCAGTGGTGAGTGGATAGACGAGTGAATGAAGCCATCTATCTCAGGGTCCTTCTCCAGGAGCCCAGAGGACACCTTCTTTGGCCCCTGAGACCCATCTTGGCTCTTTCACCTCCGAGAGCTTTAGGTCGGTGGACCCGGGAGTCCTGTGGAGAGAGCACGGCCAGCACCTGCCGGCCCCAGCCAGCCCTGGAAGGAGGGTGCAGGTGGGCCAAGCTCCACCCCAGGCCTCCCCCACATTGTTTTCTCCAACTCTTAAAAAGCAAACCAGCAGGACAGTGGTTTGTGTTTCTTCAGAATCATGTAAAGCAATGGATACAGTTATTCTGCCAACAATTTGGGGGTGAGGCTTCTGGGCCACAGCTTGCGGTAGGCTCTGGAGACACCACAGCAAACGGGGGGCCACCATCCCACACGCAGGCCTGGGAGGGCACAGCAGAGAGAGCCGAGGCCAGTGGTGAGTCGACCCCCCTCCCCCTTTTCCTCGGGGGTCCAGTTGTCTACGGCTGCATAGTAGATAAAACAATGACTATTTATTATTATTTTCTTTCATGACTCTGGGGGTTGTCTAGATACTTCTTGCCTGGGACCTCCCAGCAGCTGCAGTCAGGAGGTGGCTGGAGCTGTCTGGAGGGCTTCTCAACCCATGTGTCTGTGGTCAAAGTTCGCCAGGCAGGGCCCACGGGGCTTCCCCTGCGGCCTCAGAGAGTGGGCTCCTGAAGTGAGTGTCCCCGAGAGCGGGCCGGAAGGAGGCCAGTTGCCTTCTGTGACCAGGTCAGACTCCATCGGTCACGGCGACCACAGAGACCCCCTTAGGAACCAAGGGAAGGGACAGAGTCCACTGCTTGATGGGGCAGTGGCAAGACCACGTAGGAGGCATATGTGTGGCCGTCTGGGGCAAGACAGTCTGCCACCCCCAGAGAGCCCAGGTGGAGGAGGGGCCTTCCTCCCCAAGCCTCTTCTTCCTCCCTCCCTCCTTCCTTTCTATCCCAGCACACGCCAAGCCAGGTTGGGTGGGAAAGAATCTTGTCACCCATTTCTCTGAGACACGTGGCATCTCCCGGTCCAGCCGGCCAGTGCACCTGCCGCCAGGTCAGCCCTGGAGGCCTGTGGGGGCCTCGGCTCCTCTGCTGTGGATTCAGAACAAGAAGGACAAATGTCCGTCCTAGCTCCGTGCCCCTGGGACAACCACAGCAGCAACGATGCTATTTTCACATTTGATGCTACCGCTTGTTAAGTGTTTGGTGAGCCTAGGCCTGGCTAAAGCGCTTCATGTTTATTTTCCTACTTAAACTCCACAGCAACCCAATGGGTGGGCATCATTACACTCTTTTTATAGATGAGGAAACGGAGGCTCAGAGAGGCTAAATAATCCATTGAATTCACACAGCTGAGCGGGAGAGCCAACTTGAAGTTTGAGCTGCATCTTTCCAGCTCCCCACTTACTTGACGGCTTTGATGCTCGGTTCCCTCATCCCAGACTCGTAGGGCTAAGACTTCCAACTGCGCCGGCTCCATCTGAGGACCAGGGTTACGGCAATGCTGGACAGTTGGCATGGGATGGTGTCCCGGAGGATACTGGTTGAGACAGCCCGGCTCTGTGTCAAAAGTGAGAGGTGAGTCAGGACCCTGCAGTGACTTCAGCTCCCTCCAAGTGATTTCCAGATGCTTGGCCAGCTCTTTGCTGCCTGTGCCCTTCCCCTTTTCCACCCGTCACCCCTGCAGCCTCCATCGTCTGTCGTCTGGGCTTCCCAAACCAGCAGGGCCTGCAGGCTCCTCCACTGCTCCCACCAGCTGGGGAAACAGCCTCGAACGGCCATGGTTTTCAGGGGGAAGTGCCATGTTGAGAGGGTCTCCAAAGCCAGGTTGGAATAACAAACTGTGTCTGGAATTTTATTCGGTTTTCTTGATTTTTCAGTCTTTTTTCTTCAAAGCTGATGGGTCATCGGAGGGGGGAGGAATCCATCTATGGGGTCACCTGTGGTGACTGGGCCAGCTAGACTTTACTCAGAGTCCTTGAGAAGCACACGGCTGGTTAATTCACAGTAACTGGTGGCTCCCATTGCCCCAGCACTGCCTCCTCCCCACCAAAACCCAAACCCTTCCTCTAAACCCTCCAGGGGCCATCTGTCTCACCATCATCACAGATAAAGTCCTCACACGGCCGACCACGTGGTTCTCTGGCCACCTCTTCAGTCTGACTTGCCTCTTCTCCTCTCCCTGGGGCCACTCCAGCCACACGGACCTTCTCCCTTTTCAGTCTTCAAGCCCACCAAGCTCAGCCTCACCTCAGGGCTTTATATGTGAACTTCCCTCTGCCTTCTCCATGCTGTTTTTCCCAAAGCTACCTCTGCTCTTATGTCACCTCCTCCGAGCAGACCTCCCTGACCCCCCTGCCTAAAGTAGCCACCCCTCCTCCAGCTGTTTCTATTCCCTTCCCTTGCTTTATTTTCCCTTGTGGCTTTTATTATGTATCACCACCTGAAATAACACTTCCATTAGGTTCATGTCTGCCTCCTGCAGCCCCTTCCTAGAATTCAAGGGGCAAGCGGGGCCAGCATCTGTCTTGTTCATTTCATGGCTGGAACATAGTAGAACCTCAATAAATATTTGGCAATGAATGAATGAATGAGTGAATGAATGAATGAAAAAAATCCTTTCTGGACATTGACTGAGGTTCTGAAAAGGAATCAAGAGGTGCCCAGGAAGTCATGGGTGGGTGGGGCCGGAGGAGGAAGGTAACTGGAGAGGGAGGGAGCTCGGTAGCCCTGCCAAGGGGGAGCCCTAGAAGCTGGGAGACCACAGTGGAGCCTCAACCCTTTACAATGCCAGGGTCAGTCCTCTGCTGCAGGAGAGCCCTAGGGCTTGGGGGATGAAGAGGCAGACCTGAGTTTTACATCCCAGCCCTGGGGCTTTCTTGCCTTGTTGGCTCTGGAACAGTTAATTAACCACTCTGAGCCTCAGTTTCCCCCTCTACCAAGTGGTATTCATAACAAGGCAGTTCTTGTGAGGATTAAACAGCAAGGTGTGTGTAAACCCCGGGCACTGGGAGTCTTACCAGTTCATAGAGATGATCATTATTACATTCATGGCCTCTGTCCTCTGGGAAAACTCCAGAAACCCAGAGCCCCTCACCCCATCTGAGGGTGTGGATCTGCTCATCAGAATAAGTTTCTCTTTCCTTTCAGATTTTACAAGAGTTTGCCTGCTTTAGGGGAAAACACAACCCCTGGCTCAGAAAATGTAGGCAGGGTCCTTGCTTGGCTGGGTGGCCTGGGACCCATCACCGAGCATCGCTGGGTCTTGCCTGCAGCATCTGCAACTCGGGACTAAGAGCAGTTCCTGCCCTTCCTGCCACCCCCCAGGCTGCTCGAAGGATTACATCCTCAGTCTTTTAGTCTAAAATTATGTACATTTCACTGGATCTTAATGATATATTTATTTCTACAAAATAGAAAATCATGCTTTAACTGTATATGCAGACCTACATATTCTGTAAATTATTGTATCTATTTATGGAATCTCAGCTATTTATATCCAGGGAGGTGGTTGGAGATTATGATGAAGAGAAGGGATGCTGGAATTAGGCAAGGCAGGTTCAAATCCCAGCTCTGCCCTTTACTGGGTGTGATCTTGGGCAAGTAGCATTGCCTCCTGTCCAGCTCAGCTTTCATCATCTAAAAAATGAGAAAACAATAGGATCTACCTCATAGATTTGGTTTGAAGATTAAATGATGAAATAGTATATATAGAGAGAGTACTTACCATGGTGCCTGGCGTAATGAATGCTAGGTTTTTAAAAAATTAAGATAACATGTACTTTGCAGAATTAAATAAACAGATGATGTTAAAGTGCTTTATAATTGGTAACGGTGTCATCAACATATCTGACTTTCCCCCCACTTTCCACTTCTCAACCAGGGGAGTCCCCTGCAGTTTTGGTGCATTTGTCCCAAAGCGACTGTCAGTCATTTCTGGAAAGATGTCTTCCTCCATCTCGCCAGCCACCCAGTCCGTTGGCTGATGGGCAGCACGTGCATCTGTAAACCGACACAGTTGGGCATTTGAGCAGCTCACTCTTTACGGGAAACCAGAAGCGAATCACCCTCTAATTTGTTGGTCTGGCGAGTTCAGATCTCCGTGATTTGTGACTTGTTGGAAGTTGTTTTTCAAAGCAGCGCTCAGCAGTGTGTGGTTTTGGTGGTGCGGGGAAAAGGATTTGTCCAAATGTGGGTAATTTGAGGAGCAGAGCCCCCCACTTCAGTCCTCGGCAGCTTCTCCAGTGTCACTGTGGACCCCCAATGCCCATGTTAGAATTGCGTTTCATGACCTGTGTCCATCCAGGAGGAAAAGTGGCCAGACTTTTCGGCCAGCTCTGGGGAGAACAGATGCGGTTCTATTGTTTTAAAACTATTTCTTCCTCCCTTACCTCCAAAGGATGCAGCCACATCCACACTGGCCCGGAATTCCTCAAGCCTAGGAGTGTCCCTGGGGGCTTAAATATCTTCCTTTTTTTTCTCCTCAAAGCTCTGAGGTAGCTCTGCCACCATGTTCCTGAGAGACCTGCAGAAACGCATCCAACTGTCCAGGGCCATCGTCCCCCTCCCTTTGAATCACTCTGGTGCTCCTTCCAGGCGTGGGTGACTGGGATGCTGGGCTGATGGGCTGCTGGAAATCATAAAATTGGAATCAGAGTCGGGGTAATCTTGGCCAAGTGCTTCACCCTTTCTTTGCCTGAGACCCCACTTTGGCTGGAGAGGCCGAACGGCAAGGTTAAGCGACATTATAAACTCTGGAGGCAGATGGCCTGGATTTCATATCCCGGCTCTGCCACTAACTGACCTGCCTCAGTTTCCCCATCTGCAAAATAGAGATAAAAATACTGCCTACCTCACAGTGGTGCTATCAAAATTAGCTAAGTTAATATTTGTCACAGTCTGGTGCCTGGTATACAGAAAGCAGTGTGCAAGAGCACTGCATCCTTGCTCCCCATTCTACAGGCAGGTTCAGGGTTGCAACCCACAGAGGGTTTGCTGGCTGGAGTGTGTCTCTCTCCCCTTCCTGTGTATGGATCTGCAATGGGCCTCCAGAGGCGCAGAATGACAGGCCAGTTGGGATTGGGTGGAAAACACATCATGAAAGGGAGAGCTACCCAGAAGCTGCCTGGAGATTTTCTAAAAGGTTCTCTTATTCCTTTCATTAGCTTCCAAGATGAAGGGTGGAAATCAAATTCAATAAGTTTAAGAGAGAATGCTGCTCCCTGGTAGAAGAAAATGGGCTTTGATGTAAAAAAGTCTTAAGTACGCATGGACTCTCTAGCTGTGTGGCTTTGGGAAAGTTGCTTAACCTCTCTGTGTCTCAGTTTCTGCATTTATAGTGTGAGGAACAATCCTTTCTTTTCATGGTTCTTGTGAGATTTAAATGAAGTGGTGCAAGTAAATATTTAGCACAGCACCTTTGTGATAAATTAAATATGGCCACAAAATCTTTCCACTCCTCCCATCAAGAGGTTGAGTCGGTTTTCCCACCTTTTGAATCTGGGCTGACCTTAGTGACTGGCTTTGACCAATAGGAAACAGCGGAAGTGATGTCATGTGATTTTGGAGGCAATGCTGCTTCCAGCCTGGATCTCTTGCAATGCTGCTCTGGGACTTCCAGGTAGGGAAGCTTGACTAGCCTCCTTAGAAGATGAGAGCCAAGCCATGTCAGAGAGTCATCTCAGCAGAGCCTTCCTGCCCCACTGACCTTTGCAGCTGAATATCACTCCAGGTATCGCAACTGGGACCAGGTGAAATGAGTAGAAGAACCACCAACCAACTTACAGAATTGTGAAAAATAATACATGTTGTTGTTTTAAGTCATCAGGCTTTGGAAGGAAGTTTATTACCTAGCACAGGCTGCCTGAAACTGTTCTCAAAAGAGACTGGTTACATTATAGACTATACATGTGAATACATAGACTAGCAGATGTGAAAGGCCTTTGAAAAATACAGCAGGCAATTTTAAGCACTAGCTGCTATTGTCATTTTTGTTGTGACGATGATGATTATTCATACTGATTAATTATAATAATAATATAATAATACAATAATCATTATTGTTTGATTACTTCTTATTTCCTGTCCACTGGGAGAAAACCACAGTCAGCTGGAATAGGCTCTGACAGGCTCAAACAAGCAGCAACCTTCCTTGCACACAAACATTTTAAAATCTGCCTTTTCATTTCGGTAATGGCTCGGCATCACTGCTTTCGGCCACCTGGGATGGCGCCACGGCTCCTATTAATATTGCCATACGTGGCAGTGCTGCAGCCGAGTGCCACGCTCCCGCTGCCTGTGTGGGGCACAGAGCCTATTTTTAGTGTTTTACATCTATAATTATGTATGTTTCACTGCCTCTCCAATGCATATTTGCTCTGGGGAGACGTTATGGTTATGTAATCTCAGTTATTTTTGATAGGGAAAATTGTGTTATACTGACCTGCTAGGTCTCATTCAGGCAGAGAAAACTGTCCAACTGTATCTTCCTCACTCAGACTCCCATGTAAGCAGGGGTGATTTTAAAAATGTTTAAGTGCTGGAAAGCACAGCCACTCACGGACAAATCAGAATGGAGCCAGCCGCTACATCACACTGGTGTTTATGGGCTGGATATTAGCTCTGCTCCTAAGGGACAATTTGGAGTATGAACCAATTTGTGATTTATATAAATTAAAGCTCCCCTCCAGGAAACCAACCACCTGGGAAATGGGGCAGAGTGTAGCCCAGGTCTTAACCCGGTAGCATCAGCATTGCTGGCTGCCTGGATCAATTCCCCAAGGGGTCAGGCCCTGAGCCAGGAAGTTTCCCCAAGGGGGCTTTCTACCCCGGAAGGAAGAGGAGCCAGCAAAGCCAAGGCAAAGTGAGTGGGACCCAGCTAGAGAGAGGTGGGGCCCAGGAACAGCAGGTGCACCAGGAAACCTGGGGAGATGCCACCGGGGAGCACGGGAGGAGGTCAAAGCAGGGAGACCAGAGGGGCAAGGCCACCGAGCGGTTGGCAGCAGAAAACACGTAGACATGGAGATCTCAGGCCTGGAGAAACCAAAGAGCAGAGAATGCTCCAAGACAGGCTCTTCTGCCTGGGGAAACATACAAACTTTCATTCATTCATTCATTCATCCATCCACTCATTCATTCATTCAACAAACATTGACGAAATATCTATTGTAAGCCAGATGGTGTCTTAGGTGCTGGGGAAACATAAACATTTCCCTCAACATCTAGCTTACCTACATATTAAACATTTTTCCTACATATTAAAATATTCAAGTAGAAAACCTGGAAATTAGAGAAAAGCATAAAGAAGAAAATAAACCTTTTGGTGTATCTTGTATGTATCCTTCTTATTTTGTATATAATATATATTTTTAACCTTAGAATTAGGATCATATGTTATAAATTATTTTTTCACTCAGAGTTATATTGTGAGAAGTTTCTTGTACCATGAATGCCCTTTCTGAATATGACTTTTGATAGAAACAGAGAAACATGTCCATCTTAGGGACATGCAGTAAATTGTATAACCAGCTCCCAATTGTTGGTGATATATACTGTCTCCATATAAAGACGTTTATATACAAAAAAGTTGTCATTGATTTGCCATAAATCATGCCACTTAGTATTTATAACATAAACAAAAATAATCTGGATAAAGAGCAGAGGTCTCTCCTATTTGAGAAGTATATCAGAGCATAATGAGTGAGGGTTATAGTATCATAGCAAAGAACCTTCAATTTGCTCTAATTTGTACAAAAATTTTCGAACTTATGAACCCCTAACACCTTGTTTTAACTATTATTACTGCAGAATGATAACCCGCATTGGCAAGGGTGCAGAGAAATGAATACTTACATATTTCTGGTGAGAGTTCAAACTTCCATTGTGCTGAAAGATGTAAAAATGTTCAGACCCAGCATTTCAACTTCTAAGAATTTATGTTAAGGAATTAATATTAGAGATGTGTACAAAGATTTATGAAAAACAATATTTATATCAGCATTATTTTTGTGCTTAATAGATAGTAACTTCTAAAAATGGAAGCTATAATTACCCATATTATCATCATCATTCCTTTTCCAGCCCCATCTGGCTTCTAGAATAAGAATATTATAATTAATATATTTATACATTGTGTGTCATCTCTTTCCAGAATTATTTTTTGACACTTGCATTGTTTCATAATCGTGTTAACTGCAATTATTGGGAAATTAACTTTAAGTTTTTTGGTTCTCTGCTCGGCAATGTTTCCTTTATTCTGCTTTTCCTCGTCTCTGAATTATTTATTTTGCTTCATTTTTCAGCCACCTGGAGTATTTCTTTGATCTTTTTTTTTTTTTTAGAAAGTAATAGCCATGGCATATGTTCCAAATCCTTTCACATAAGATTGCCCACATATAGGAATGGCAGATGGCTGCACGTACAATTATTACTTCCCAATCTCATTCCTTTGTATGTCCTTAGATTTTGATACATTTTAGCCTAGAGTTTACTAAGACATGCAATGCCTAATGGAATTTCTGCCTTCCTTCTTCAGTAGGTACTGTAACTTGAGATTGTCCCCACAGAAGATTTATATAGGATTTATGTAGGATTTAAAAATCCCATATAAATTTACAGAATTTACATAGGATTTAAAATTTATCCTTGAAATTCCATTTTTAACCCAAGTTTGTCTCAAAGAAACTTCGCATGTGTCGACAAACCTTCTCTTATTAAAGGGCCATATAATCTCCGTCACAAGTACAGTTGTGCTGTTTTAGTATGAAAGCTGCCATAGACAAAATGCAAAAGGAGGGGCTGTGTTCCAATAAAACTTTGTTTACAAAAACAGGGACAAAGTCTGCCTTTAGACGCTAGTGGCACAAGTCAACTCGGGAATTTTCCATCATACCTTTAATTACTGTTTTCTTGTCTGTTTGTTCTGTTGTCACCATTTGGTATTTCTCTTCCATAGATATTTGATCCTTAGCATCTAGCTTCCTTTCTTTTCCTTTCTCTTTTCCTCACTTTTTTTCTCATTATCTCTATTTCTTCTCTCCTTTTCATTGATTTCTGGGAGAGTTCCTTGAGCTCAATTTTTAATGCACAGATTCTTTTTATCTGCTCTATTAAATCTGCTCTCTATTGCCTAACTGGCAGTAGCAAATTTCCATGATTATGTTTTTCATTGGAAAAGGATTTCAAAGTTTTCCATTAAAAGAAGCAAAGTCATCTCTAATCTTATAGGGAATACCCATATCAGAGATCATTTTTTTTTCCTTTTTTTTTTTTTTGGTATAATTTTACAGCATGGTGGAATATTTATCTTGATTTTTCAGAACTAGTCCCATTTCTTAAATCACAGAAGCTTTTCATCTGTCTCTTAAATTATCTTTCATTGTACCTTCTTGCAGAGGGTAAACTGAGATTAGAAATTGAGATTGGAATTCTTATTGAAATATTTTATTCCCACAAGGAAAAAGAACTTGTCTGTCTATTCCACATTTTTTGTTTTTCTAGTTTAGGGGTTCAGTTGGCTGTGATGAGCAAGAACTAAGCCCCCGGTAAGGTAAATATAAAACACAGAAATTCAAAGTTCACTGGTAATTTCTTTACACCAGATTTGAGAGCAGGTGACAGGGCAGCAGCATCTGAAGTCATCTTTAGGACTGAGACCTGCTCACCCCACTGTTTTATACCTCTGCCAGTCCCTCTCACCTTCAGCCTCTGCTGCTGGAAAATTTCAGGTGAGAGTGCCATTTGTTGTCATATGACAAGGGAGTCTACCGCTGCCTCCAGCGTTTCTTTCAGCTGTGACTATAGTAATGGCCCTAAATGAGGATGTCAAATACCTTCTCTAGCTGGCACCCTGCTCTCCTTCTGAGTCCTCTCCGCAGTACCTGTTCTTGGCTTCACATTCTTTTTGTGGCATGTGGAGGCAGCTTGCTGGTGCTGAGGCTGTTTCTTGTGTGGGGCAGTGGGACAATTCCCAAAGTCCTTGAATTTGTCCTATACCAACAGCTCTGTGGTCCACCTTAATAAATATCACAGTGCTCCAAGTCTGGGAGTTTTTCAAACTGCTTGGGAATCCCTTCCATTTCTGATTGGGCATCCCTGTGCCTGCGTCAGGCTGCACCTGATTCTGTCACTCAACCACCTTCCTTCTCCATCCTATCTTTTAAAAAGATCCAAGTTTATAGTTCATCCATGCCTGGTTTTTTTTTTTTTTTTTCACTATAAGAGATTCTTTTTCCACTATAAGAGATTCTTTTTCTTTTTTCTTTTCTTTTTGAAAAGAGAGAAAGGGGAATTAAAAACCGGCAAAGATAAACTCAGATTGTTATCTGGAAATAAAAATCACAGTTTCTTCTTGATTCTTTCTGACATCTTGAATTAGCAATCTTGGAAAATTTTCTCTTGCTTCTTGCAGTAACTTCATTGGAAGCCACCTGTGGTCCCTTTTTTGAACAGTTCTAACTTCTCCTCTGCCCTGTGATTTTTCTTTGTCTCCGTCACTAGGCGTTGTATTGGAGATTGTGTGGGTTCCTGTCTGAATCATCCATACCAGGATGCTGGGAGAAGAAAGGGTTTAAATTCAGTGGAGTTTTTCTTTGCTGACTCAAAGATCCAGAAACTGAAGGAAGAAAGAGTTAGAAAAGGACAGGGTGAGAGAGTTCACCCTGGAGCTAGTTGTAGCAGGAAGTTTGGACTTCTACTTAAGAGTTCCTTTTCTCTGCTTGCTATCGGGTCTGGGGTCTTTCTATTACACAAAATCCAACTCAGACTGGGTTAAGTGGGGAAAAGAATTTATTGCTTCAGGAATCTGAAAATCAAGGGATGGTTCTGTTTTCAAGTAAACTGGATTCACAATACAAAGTCCTTGAGAAACCAGCTTCTTGGTTCTGCTTTCTGCTAAGCTTCCTTCCTTCTCAGGTTCATGTTGTGGCCCCTGAAACTTCTGGGTGGTAAACGGGCAGTGTCAGCTCTGGCCTCAGTCTCCCCAGTGCAATTCAGTAGCCTGGAGCTTGGGTCTTCCCCATGGTTTCCCACTAAACTTCTTTATACAGTAACTTTATTGAGATATAGTTCACACACCATACAGTTCAACCATTTAAAGTACAAAATTCAGTGGTTTCAGTATATTCACCAAGTTGTGGAACCATCACCACAATCAATTTTAGAATATTTTCATCACCTCCAAAAGAAACCCCATAACTATTAACAGTCATTCCCCAATTTCCCCAGTCCCCAGCCCCAGGAAACCACCAATCTACTTAATATAGATTTGCCTATCTGGACATTTTCTATAAATGGAACCATACAATATATGGTCTTTTGTTATTGTCATCTTTCACTTAGCATATAATGTTTTCAAAGTTCCTCTATGCTGTAGCATATATCAATACTTCATTCCTTTTGATGACTGAATAATCTTCTCTTATATGGATAAACCCCATTTGTTATATGTTCATCAGTGGATGGACATTTGGATTGTTTCTACTTTTTTGACTACTATGAATAATCTGCTGTGAACATTTGTCTACATTGCATGGGCTTTCATTTTCATTTCTCTTGGGTATATGCCTAGGATGGAATAGGTTAACCCAATATTTAACCTCTTGAGGATTTGTCAGACTGTTTTCCAAAGCAGCTGCACCCTTTGCAGTCTCCCCAGCTGCCCCTCACGCCCCGCATCCGGCTGCTGTTGTGAACCACCTGTAATTTCCTCAATGCACCGTGCTGCTCTTGCTTCTATGACTTTGCGCAGTGCCCTTGCACTTCTGCTCCCCACCCCTTCACCTCTTACCATGTTCTCTTCTCCACTCTCCTCATCCTTCAAGGCCAAATGTGGGCAGCGGCCATGGAAGATGCTGTTCTTGAATCCCACTGCCAGCTCCACAGCCATCGGGCCTTTGTGCAGCAGAACAGCCTTGGAGTCCTCGAGCCTACCAGCCTGCTTGGCAAACCTGCTTACGAGAAGATCCTCAGGGTCACAGCAGCAAAACCACCAGGGTCACCATGAAGACCTTAAACCTTTCCCTAATGGAAACCAAAGATTCCACCTTGTCTAACTCATTTTCCCTGTGGTGCTTAACAACCCAGCACATATGGAACCTCGGGCTGCTTACCACAGTTTCTCCAGCTGCAAAATGCAACAGGACATTTTCCCAGGTAAACCCCAAGGCCCCTTTTCCCCTCTAAGTTTCAAGATTCCAACAAATATCTTACTTCAGGGTCTATACTAAGCGAAGTCTGACCTCACATTTCCCCCTGACCCTTCCTCTCTCTCTCTCTCTCTTTCTCTCTCTCTCTCTCACACACACACACACACTTGGTGACTATTCCTGGGAAACCATCGGTGCTCTAAAGGAGTGGCTTCCAGGTGAACACTATTCACAAGTCACAGCCCTGCAGATGGAGGTTCTGGGAGGGGGTCCCCAGCAAGCTGTGTGTCCTACCTGCAGAAGAATGAAAGGTTGGGTGCCTGCAGGATGGGTAAACAGACCCATACATTTGCTACAAAAAGAGAAAGAAAGAATGAAAAGAAGTATTGATTAGGTGGCATTGAAATGCCTGGGGCTTCAACAGACATTCAAAATTGGATGCATTGCTCAGGATCAATAGTAGGTTTTATGCTTCTGACCTGAAAAGTGCCAGTGCTATGTAATTTAAACGCAGACAGCTATGAGTACACCTCCTAACATCTGGTCTGCTTTCCTCATGTACTGCTGGCACATCTGCTTGCTGCTCCATGGCCATTTTCCTTTTGGCCAGAAGATGACAGTGGACAAATAGTAGAATTTTGAGGACTGTAGAATCAATTGTTTCCAATACTGTTTCTTCAGTGGTAGCCTGGTGGAACAGTGTCGAATGGCTGGGATTGAACCTCTGGGAAAGGATGGCTGAGGGGCAGGAGGGGTGTGGGGTGCTGAGTTGGATATGAAGGAGGGAAGGCTTGCATGCCCACCCCTACCCCATGCCCGGACCCATGCTGAGTGCACTCCCAGGGGCCCCGCTGTCTCTGTAGCCCTCCTGTGAGGGGGGAGGCTCAGAGGAAGAAACATAGTTGCTCCTTGGTGTTAATGCGGGTTTGGCTGCAGCCACAGGGGTGGCCAGACGATTTTTAGGGGGACATTTGTGCCTAGGCTTTTTCATACATGCACACATCCACGCGTGAGCACACACAAACACACGCTCATGCATTCTCATTTTCATTGTCAGGGGAACAAACAACCAAAGAGTGTCACCTTTACAGGTATGGGCTCTAACTGCCTGAGGTTCAATCTTGGCTCCACCATTTAACAGGCTGGGGTTTGGACCAGCTACTTAGCTTACCTGTGCCTCTGTTTCCCCATATGTAAAATGGAGATAATAATAAGATCTATGTCCTAGGGTTCATAGAAAAATGAAAAGGGGTTAATACAGGTAAAGTGTGGCAGGTAGCAAGCCCTCAATAAATGTTTGCTCACTTGAGCACCAAGCAGGCAGGCAGCTCTAAGCAAAGAAAGTCGCTGTGTCTCAAGCACCAGCAGCCAGGTTTATGTGCTGATTTTGACTGAGATGTCAGTTCAGTAAGGTGGGGGTAAGCCTAAAGCCGTCCCTGACATCCCTGGGGTGCCATAAAAGCTGAAGCTTGGTGCCAGCTTCCCATCGGTGGATTCCGGCCTGATGCCTTCGACACCCCATCCCCTGCCTGCCTCAGCTCCCCATTACCTTGACCAGGGCCCCTCAAGGTACCAACCAGAGCACAGCAGCTGGACAAGTCTGTGGCTTTTCTCAGTGCCCCAGCTCCCACAACCCCACGGGGACAAACTTTGTCCCGTCCATTCTCACTTTGTTGACAGGCACATGTGCATTTGTTTGGCAAAGTTGTACAAGGTTCTTTCCCTTAATTTTGTGGCAGGGTAAGACGGCTAATCTGTTTTGACGTGCTATCTAAACGGCCCTCAGATCAGTATACGGAAGAAGTCATCCATAAGTCATGTCTTTTATACACATGTACTGGTGTGTACAAGAGAAAGAGTTATATTGGCTGCAAGAGGCAGGATAATAATGGCCATTATTATGGCGAATTCAGGATCGCCACATTCACTCCACATATCAAATCCTCTTTCAATGAGGCCAGTTCCATCAGCTGTCAGATTCTATTAAATATATCCCTCAGCCCTACTGACCAGCTGACAGGAGAGAAACTCAAAACCATACACCCACTATTAGCATTATAAAATGTGAAATCAGCTGGAAGGAATGATAACAGAACTGAAAACAGAAGAGATGAAAATCTGTAATGCCCTTATGTCCTCCTAAATAGAAACCCCAAGAATTACAAATCCACCCATAAAATACCAAATACCGAGGTAAAAAACAAAACAAAACAAAAACAAAGAAAAAAACAAAAGTTGTCCCGTCGTGTGCTTCATAACATTTAATGGTTCCTTGACCTTTTGTTAATGCGAGATTTGCATAAATGTTTCATGAGGTTAATACAATGCATGCACTGAAATGTTTATTAGGCAACATCTGTGCCGTTTTCCCAGATAATGCAGTGTTTCCTTCAAGTCAATGAAATATACCCTATCATAAGGTTGGTTTTGTTCAAATACTCCTGGAAGGGCTGTGGTCGTATTTTACACTTTTGCAGATGCTCTGGTCCTACCAGAGCATTTCTTAATCAGGCAAGAGCTGGCAGTTGATGCACCCTAGAAGAAGAAGCAGAGGTTCCCTTGGAGACAGAGTTCGGTTGCCCAGAATGGTTTTCCATTTCTTCAGTCCAACTTTCTGAGTTTGGGTTTACTTGCTGGGATATTGACTTACTACTTAAGAAGGAAAAATTAGATCTGTATTTACAAAGTGGGTCAAAATGCCTAATGGCTTTGTGCAGCTATAATCCTATCATGCTATTCGTTCCATATGGGGCTCTTTAAAGTAAAAAAAAAAAAAAACAAAAACAAAAAAGAAAAGTTATGAGACCAATAATTTTTAATGAAACTTGGCTTCGTTTATAAGCAGGTCCAGCAGATGAGACAGCAGCCCGAGCTGGAAACACAAATTTTCTTCTTCCTGGCCCGGATGAGAGAAAGCATCATTTTAATTAAAGAAGACCCTAATGGAGATATGTTTTATATTATCAGTTTTACACAAGTATGGATTTAGGCATTGTCTCTTTCACCACGTATCTCTAAGCGAGTCCCCCACTTTCTCTGATGGATGTATTGGGCCATTTTGAATGTGGGCACCTTCCTGGCCCTGCTTTTTTGAGTTGGATTATTAACTGAAGGCATTAATAGAAGGTTGTTGAATGTTCTTGTCTCCATAAAAATTCAGAAAGATTCTGGGAGTAAAGGATGTCTCCAGAAAATGAGGGTGGTGAGTCTTTGTCCATAGATATCATTTTTTGTGGGGCTCCTAAACCTCAGCACTACTGCCATTTTGGGCCAGATAATCCTTTGTGGTGGGGGGCGTGCCTGCACATTGTACGCTGTTTAGCAGCACTGCTGGCCTCTACTCACTAGATGCCTTTAGCATCCCTCTCCCAGTTGTGACAACCAGAGATGTGTCTACATATTGCCAAATATCTCTTGGGGAGCAAAATTGCCCCCAGTTGAGAACCACTGATTTAGCATTTTCCAATCTTTGGACATTTGTATACTGTCATATCTGTGTGTCCTCAGATAATAATAATCTGTGGGATTATTTACTTAAGGACAAAGGTGACATTTCTTTTAGGTATCATCTAACTCAGCTTGTATCTAATGGTCTGGCTCTATCTGTGTCGGAGACTCCCATGTGCTGGAACACAGAGGAAGAATGCTGGTTGTAAGTGGTGATGAGTGCAACCAAATAACCGTAGACTGAGAGAGCCATGGAGAATCCTCTTGTCCCCAGCCTCCTGCCTTCAGATGTGACAGCTAGCTCCAAGGAGAATCAGTCCTGCCTTCACAATCGCTAAGTCGGGGAAGGAGGACCTTCCCAGTTACTTCCTCCTCATCAATGTTTCTTATATCACTCTGTTTTATGTTCTCTGGAGATTTTACTGCTATTTGAAATTTTTTTGCTTATTTATATGTTTACATTTGTCTTTATTGTCAATCAACTCTCTTCCCCACTAGAATGCAAACTCCATGAACCCAAGGCCCTTGCTTTCCTCAAGCGGCAATATGGTCGTGTCACCAAACTCGAGGGCTTCAGTGTTAGACTGCCAGGGTTGAAACCCAACGTCTGCTGCTTTCTGGGCCACATGACCATGGGCAATTGTTGAGCTTCCCTATGCCTCAATTTCCTCCTCTGTAAAATCATAAAATCAGATAAGTCTCATTCCTGTCTGCTGGGACTAAATGAGATAATGCTTACCACGTAATAAGTACTCAACAAATATTAGCTATTAGCATTTACCACTATAATTACAACACCCATGGTACTCTCTGGCACAGGAAAAAACACGATATATATATTAGTGAAATGAAGGAATGAATGAATAAGTAAATGAATTAATTCTCTTGTGCCATCTCTGTTTTTAAATTCTTCCCTTTACAGTTGATAATTTGCTATCAACTGTAATTTTTTTTTTATTTTTTTAATTTTCACTAGAGTTGGGAAACAAAGGTCTAATCAAATGTTTGTTTCTAAGCAAGAAATTAGAGCAGTCATATATAGGTAAAAGGTCAAGGCTTGGGAACAAGGTACCCTAATAACTTTTCTTGGAAACACCCCATTTGGTAGCATGTTTTCCCTGAGGAGCCTCCATTCTCTACGAGGATGTCATCGTTTACTGAAACTGAACTTTGCGCTGACGCAGACACTCCCTGCCTCAGATTTGTGGGGATCTGTCCATGTCCCAGAGCAGGCACAAGTTGGAGAGGGACAACAGCAAGTGGGATTCGGGGTGATGTGGCTCTGAAATGGAGCGGCCAGGCCACCGGTGCCTAGGATATCTGCCCACCCTCCTCCTGGCATCCACATGGAAAATCACCATTTGCAAGAAATGTGCTCGATCAGGGAAGAAAAACAGATGCAATTATGCCGCTTATAATGAATTCTGAAGGAAACAAAGAATTTAAGAAGAAAAACTCTGGAGATGTCCTGGAGAGGACGCATAGCTGATCAAACATTTGAGTGGATCGTAGGAGGCCGTCCCAGCCCCTGAGAATGCGTGGAAAGAAGCACAAGTACTCAGGAGCCCGGCAAACACAGCCCGACTTTTATTACATAAATTACACGGTCTTCTCAGCTTCCACTAGCATCAATAATATCAACTTGTGGACAAATGGTTCTCTCTGGGGAACAGGTTCTGAGACTCACACCTAATCTTCTCTCTTTGAAGTATCCAAGGGCTTAAAGGCATGCGTCGATATCTGGGGCCTCTGGCCTTTGTGGGAGGGCCGTGAAGGGGTCCTGCTCCGAGGAGAATGGGACCACCGGTGTCCACATCCCCTCCCTGCCGGTTTCCATTCCGCCGGTTTCCAGGCTGCCCCAGACCGCCACCTGCCCACACCAGGCTAAAAATCCCAAGGATCTCTCCAGCTCTACCACCAGCTGTGTGCAGATCTACTTCAAGAGAATGGGCTGAAATGTCTACCAATTTCTTAAAGATCTGTTATGGTATTTGTTATGCCATAAGATATGGAATAGTATTAAATGCATTCTTTGAAAATTAATATGAGTGATGGATTTATCAATACCTTCCTCTGTACTCTTTACCTGTGTTTCCCAGGTGCATTGCCAGTTCTCATTGCCAGCATTTAGCATGGGCGTCTTATGTAGCAGGCTGGGTACAGAGCACTCTGCAGGCTTCGTCACACGTGTACTTCACATCAGTCCCATGAGATAGGTATTATTATTCTCATTTTATTGGATCCAGACCCTATGTTTGTAACCTATGAGCTATTAATAGTTTTTGTGGTCAAGTGAGTTTATAAAACTTGGTGTTAACCAAGATTAACAGGTTTTGTTACTGTGGGAGTTCTCAAGCCTTTGAATATATTTCTATCCATTAGGAATCTCTAAGAACATATTGGAATATATAATTTCTTTTGCCCAAACATATTTTAACCATGGAATTCTTTTTTGGCCCGTGCATTTCCAAGGATCACTGTTCTCCAGGAACTCTGCTAAAGAGGGTTAGACCCCAAAGACGCTGGAGGCTCATCGTTTTCTGGATTAGACATAACAGCACAAAGCTGATCATAAATTTTTTTTTTTTTTGTAAAATGGATCATTATATTCCTACAAACCACTTTCAAAACTGCAAACATCAGAATTGAAAACTTGATGCCAAACCAGGCTCATGACATGCTGTATAGCAAGTAGCAGGAATGTAGGAAAACTTGGCAGAACTTTTCAATGCTTACAAAAGCTCTCACCCCTCCCTCATCTTACACTCTAAGCAATTTCTAACCTATAGGATCTTCTTCCATGCCTGGCCTTTCCCACCAGTCAGAAGAATCTCTACACTCTTACCCCAGAGCAGGGATCAGCAAATTATGGCCCACAAGACAAATTTGGCCCACAACCTGATTTTGTAAATACAGTTTTATTGGAACACAAGCATTCTCACTCATTTCCAGATCATCTATGGCTGCTTTCACATTACAACTGCAGACTTGAGTAATTGTGACAGAGTAGCCTGCAGAGACTAATATATTTACTATTTGTCCCTTTAAAGAAAAGGTTTGCTGACCTCTGCCCTAGAGTTACATATTTACAATGGTTATAGAGCCTGGCTGCAGTACAAAACTTCCCCAGTAGGGGCCACTGCCTAATATACAGCGTTTTCAATTTGAGGCAACCTACCACCATGACTTATCCACTCCTTAAGTTCAGAAATTCTGTGGTGTATATTGTCTCCTGTGGGGAGAAGGGAAAAGACACCAGCATGTTTTGAGCTATGGCTATTGTTCCAGTTTGCTCATGCTGCCTTTATGCGAAATACCAGAAATGGATTGGCTTTTATAAAGGGGGTTTATTTGGTTACAAAGTTATAGCTTTATGGCCATGCAAATGTCCAAACAAAGGCATCAACAGTAGGGTACCTTCACTGGAGAACACCAATGGCTCTGGAAAACCTCTGTTAGCTCAGAAGGCACATGGCTGGCATCTGTTTGCTCCTAGGTTGCGTTTCAAAATGGCGTTCTCCAAAATCTCTCTCTAAGCTGCAGCTGCTCTGATGTCCTTCTGTTTGTGAGCTTTTATAGGGCTCCAGTAAACTAATCAAGTCCCACGCTGAATGGGTGGGGCCACACCTCCATGGAAATAATCTAATCAAAGGTATTACTCACAGTTGGGTGGGTCATGTCTCCATGGAAACAACCTAATCCAAAGAGTCTAACCTAATCAACACTAATATGTCTGCCCCCACAAGACTGCATTGAAGAACATGGTGTTTTGGAGGACATAATACATCCAAACCAGCACAGCTATGTATCTGGAAAGGAGCACATGTGGCTTCATTTGCAGCAATCTGGACAGGTCAATATGACCTCATTTTACAGAGAAGGAAGGACATTCAAGGAAGTGAAGTCATTTGAGATTACACAGTATAGAATCAGAATTTGCATCCAAACGTCTCCGATTCGGAGGGCAGGCTTGGTTCAAATCCTAGCTCTATCACAGACTAACTTTGTGACCTGTGCAAGCAGTCTCACTTTATGCCTCTCTGTCCTCACCTGTGAAGTGGGAAGGAAAATAGTATGTTCCTCTTAGGGTTGTTATGAGGAATAAAGAAAGATCTCATGTATAACTCTTGGAAGGGTGTCTAGCACCTTAAAGTCATGGAATAAAGGTTAGTTGTTAGTGTCCGATGGGGAGGGAGAGGGAAGGATCAAGGATAACATCTAAATTCCTGGCTTGCACAAGTTGGATGGTACATTTGTCTTTTCACGTATAGAGTGAACCCCCTGAAGGATGGGGCTCTTTCCCTATTTCTTCTGTACCCCCCAGAATGCTTTGAACAACACATCCCATCAACACTGGCAAATTGAAGGCAGAACTGGGGGGAGAGGACTGTCAGAAACATGAAATCTCGAACTCCTGAAGTTGTTGATGGTAAAGTTGATGTGAGGAGCTTGGTCAGCATGAGTGATTGACTTTTGCTTCGACTTCAGAGGACTGAGCCTGTGTCTGGTATTTCAGTTATCTACCATCTCAAATTTAGTGCCTTAAAACAACAACCACGTATCATCTCTTGGGATTCTATGCATTGACTGGCTTGGTTGGGTGGTTTTTCTGCTCAAGGGGCTGTTGACTGGAGCTGGAGTCATCTGGGAAGTCAGCTCTGCTGGAACAACCTTGATGTCTCCCTCATATGCTGGCAGTTGGCACTGGCTGTAGGCTGGGGATCCAGTGGGGCTGCCGAGCAGAATGTCTTGACTTTCCACTGCATGGTCTTTCCATTTGTCTTAGGCTTCTTGCAGTGTGGCAACTTGGCTCCATGAGAGAGAGAGCAGTAAATGTCCTCTCAAGGTCTGAACTCAAAAATCAGATAGTTCGTCTGCTTCCCACTGGTCAAATCCAATCACAGGGACAACCCAAATTCAAGAGGATGGGAAATAGACTCTGCCTCTCCAAGGGAGGAATGGAAAAGAATTTGCTGCTGTCTTTAATCCACCAGACCTAAACTCCTTAGACCCCTGCCTCATCTCTCCCTGCATCTGTTCGGCTATAGCCAGTATGATCCTGCCCAGATGGGATACTCCAATGGTTTTGTGTGGTGACCCAAGACCTAAAGTGCACTGAACATCTTAATGTTTTCCAAATACAGACTGTTCAGGATCCAAGTATTATCACATTACCACCCCTCTTCCTTGAAACTTCATTGAGCTTCCTAAGGCTTGAGCTTCAAGTTTGAGCTCTGTTTCTTCAGGTCTTCCTGAAGAAATCCAATTGAAAAACACCCAATAACTCTACTTGCTCTTAGGGTTTCCATTTGGGGCCACCTCCTCCAGGAAGCATTCTCTGCTTTACCCTAGTCCTATTAGCTCTCTCAGCTTGTGGTTCAATGCCATCCTCCCACCCACTCAGTCATTGCTTTTAAGTTATCACTAGCTGCTCACTTATTGCAGACAGGAGGTTTATTGGGAGTAGAAACTGTGCTTTATTCTCTGAAGCAAATCAGAGCTCACACAGTTTCTGGCACTGCTTGGTGCTCAATAAATGAACTCTCCCCACTGACTCTTTCCCACCCTCCTGCTCTCAGAACCTAGACCATCAAGAATGCTAAAGTTTGAGGAATGGAAGGAGCAAGGCTGAGAGGAAGTCAATAGGAACTCTGTGGGCATGGGGCAGGGGAGTTTGAGGACAGAGGTAGAAGCTAAGATCAAGATAGCAAGTAAAGTGGGTGGCCTGGCTGAGCCAGGAATCTTAGATAGTATCCACTCATGTTTAGGCCCTTGCAGCGGTCCCAATGGCTTTCCAAGCTAGAGCAAAGACTTAAACTCCAAAAAATGTTTTTATTCGCATCCTTACTCATTGCGATGGCTCAGAGACTCTAGCTGGGAAGAAAGGGGGTTGCTGGAAGGTCATGTCTTTGTGCCCCACCCCCCAGAATTGCTCTTCCAAAGCAAACACATGTGAGTTTATAAAGGTGGGTTCATAAAAAAAAGAAATCAGAGGGAAAGCAGTGACTCTAATAATGCCTCCAATCCTTTATACTTTTCCAGAGCCATCTGGGGTCTGACACCCCACTCAGGTTGGGCAGCCCACCCAGATGACAACTGGATTCCAAGCCGAGGAGAGGGTGAAGCCTGCAGCAGCCCTCCTGCTCAGCAGGTCTGTAACCCCCAGGCCCAGGAGGTGAGTGTTAATTCATAATAGGCTGCACCTGGCTGAGCAGGCAGCCTTCTCCCCACACCCCCCACCCCCGCACACACACACCTTCTAGGCCCTACAGGCAATGCCCAGGCTGCATCCTTCTGGGGACATTGGCCTCTGGCCTGTAGGTTCCAAAGCACCTCCTTGAAGTCCTTCTCTCTGGGTTTTAAACAAAACTGTTGCTTTTCTATCCTGCTTTCCCCCACTTCCTCCCTAATGATATGTTGCACATCCCCAGCTCAGAGCCTCGACCTCTTACCTCTTCTGTACAAAATACAATTGTGTGTTTCCAGCACTCCTTGCCTCCAAGATCCCAGGGCAGAAGAGAAGAGGGTCTGAGCTGTAACTTTTGGTGGGGGTGGAAGGAGGGGCAGAAACAGCAAAAGTTGACTTCCTGAGCTTCCCAGGCATGGCAGGCACACACCGACATTTGTCACACGCAGATGAATGTGCTATTCCCAACATGATAAATTTCACATCAGTTCTGCTGACTTGGGCTTACTAATTGCCCGATAGCATTTTCTTTGTTAAGCTTCACCGTGATCATCACACTTTTTGTTGAACTGACAGTAGAAATATTCTGCCACCGCAGATCCAAATCCAGCCAATGCACAACTGCCTAATCTTTCATAACTGGGGTACGTGCAGGTGCCTTCATCCAGGACCCCGAGCTTCCCATCCTGGAAACTGATCCCTCAGGAGGCCTCCCCAGGGCTGTCATTCCACCCAGCTCCAGAGAAAAGCTGTTCACACTGCGCTGTGTGTGTCCGATGCTCCCTGGAAGTGGGCAGACCCAGCCTGGGCACAGTAGTTGGTGGCCCTGGGCAATACTGTCCTGAATCTAGAGGCGTGGATGGCTGAGGCTCAGGATTTGCTTTGGGGCCCAGCAATCTTGTTTATTAAAAACCATAGCAACTGCAGGGGCCCTGGGAGGAGAGCTCCCACATCCACATTCGTCTGTTCTGTCCCAAGGCCCTTCTGGAGGCATCTTTGGTTTTAGATGGCCACGTTCAGCTGTTAAATGACACGCAGGGAAAGGAGGGTAGCGTGGCCGCCCCCAGCCGATTAGAACACAACTGGTGTTTTTGAGGGTAAGAGGAGACCCTCGGAAGATGGGGTTGGCTTCCCTGGAGGGGTGGGGACGGAGCGACTGCAGGGAGGTCTCCGGTCCCCAGTGCACATGCCCCCTCCCAGCAACGACAGTGAGGGGGGCTGTTATCAGCTGAAGAATTCCGCCAGCCAGTCAGGGCCGCATTCCACATGGTGGCTGGGCCTGGCCAGGCCGTCTCGCCAGAACAGGGGGTTCTTTGTTCCCCAGGAGCGCTGCTTGGGGATGGGGGACCCAGCGTTGGTGCAATTATGGGATTTTTTTAAAAGGTATAGAAATTGTATCTCCCATCTTGAACCTCGGGAAAATAAGCTGAGGAAGGGAGCTTGAGGTTGGGAGAGGGGCAGGTGGGGTCACTTTTGTGGCTGGCATCTCCTCTTCCTTCAAGTGACCCCATAAGCCACAGGCCTTCCTGGTGCAGCAAGGAGCCAGCATTGGGGTCACCACGCTATGACTAACTCTTCCAAACCAGCTCGCCTTGCCTTGATGTCTTATCCTCCGAGGACTCGGAATCCTCAAGGCTTGGAGTTTGGAGCATCCTTATAAGTCATTGTATTTCTTTCCTAGGGCAGGCCTGACAAATTGCCTCAAACTGGGTGGCTTCAAATAACAGAAATCTATTCTTTCACAGTTCTAGAGGCCAGAGATCCAAAATCAAGATGTCGGCAGGGTTGTGCCTTCTGAAGGCTCAAGAGAAGACTCCTTCCTGATCCCAGCTGCTGGTGATGCGGGGCAATCCTTGGAGAATCCTGGCTGAGAGCTGCATCACTCCCATCTCTGCCTCCGCTTTCACAGTTTTCCTTCTCATGGATCTCTGCATGTCTGCGTCTTCATCTTACAAGGACATTAGTCATTGGATTGGGCCCATCCTAAACCAGTGTGATCACATCTTAGCTCATTTCATCTGCAAAGCCCTATTTCCAATTAAGACCACATTCTAAGGTTCTGGGAGGACATGAATTGGGGGGAGGAGTCACTATTCAACCCACTACGGTTATCCGTCCTTCCATCTATCCATCCCTCCACCATCCCTCCATCCGTTCATCCACCCTTCTATCCATCCCTCCACCATCCCTCCATTTGTCCATCTATCCATCCATCCATCCCTCCATCCATCTGTCCATCCATCCCTCCATCCATCCTTCCATCCATCCCTCCACCATCCCTCCATCTGTCCATCCATCCATCCTTCCCTCTACCATCCTCCATCCATCCCTCCATCCGTCCATCCAACTGTGCATCCATCTGTCCATCCGTCCATTTAACGGGCACTTATTGAGCACTGACTCTGTGCTACCCAGTGGGGAACAAGAGCTCTACAGTCCCTAATTCTCATGGGGCTGACATATTGTTGGGGGAGATGGGCAATAAATGAGCAAATGAATAAACAAAATAATTTCAAGATTGTGGTAAGTACCCCAAATGAGAAAGTCAAGGGGACATGAGAGAATAAAGGAGTTGGCCTGGGATGATCAGAAAAGGTCTCTCCAAGGAGGTAACTTTCAAGCTGAAAACTAAATGCGAAGAAGTAGCCAACCTTACTAAACCTTGGGAGAAGAGCATTCCAGAAGCGTTGATTGGATTCTCTGAAGTGGGCACAAGCCTGGCTAGTTTGAGCAGCAGAAAGAAGGCCAATGTGACTGCAGCAGAGTGAACTTTGCAATAATCATTTGTTCAAATGAGATAGTACATGAAGACTAATATAAACTTTAAAAAGAGGAATTCAGAAAAAGCCCATTTAAACCACGGATACGGTTTGCCTACTTGCTGAAGCTCAGATCTCTGTCATATCCCGCATTGCTTTGAACCCTTTGGTGATGCTGAAATCACTGCCTCCAAAATCAGCCCAGGCCATGGGACCTGCGGAGCATGTTTGTCTTGTCGGGGAGGATGTTAAGACAAGCAGGGCAGTAACATCTTCCTGAACATACACCCTGCAAATGAGCTGAAGGGTTGACGCACTGCCAGCCAAACAGCATCACACTGTGGACCCCTCACTCCTGGCTAGCTGCAGGCTGATCCCAGCTGGTTCTTGCTGAGCAGCATACGGGACATATTTCAGACCAGGAGACTTTGAAGTATGTGTTCTCTTAAGGCTGAACAATGTCAAGCTTCATAACCCAAGAGCTGGCTTGCTAGCTTCCTACTTTAAATTGCTCATAATTTGAAACATGCAAACATTTCCACTTTATCAAGCAGGGCTACTAAACATGTTATTGCTGGAACCTACATGTTTTATGGTCTCCATACAGCCAGGGAGCTGAGTTTTATTAAAATAGACTGTTAAGGGGCTCAACCCATTACGGAATCTCCCAGGCTCCAGAATGAAAGAGTTTTGTTTATTCTAAGGGCAGGAAAAAAGGGCTGGGAAGAGGGTGGGATGAGTGTGTGTGTGCGTGTGTGTGTGGTGGGAGAGGCGGGAAAAACCAGAGACCACCAACAGTCTTGGTGCTGCCCCTCACTGCCCTACTGCCCCACTTCTGGGTCAGCTGCCTGTCAGAGAGCTAGCATTTGTTTGCAGTCTGTGAGTCTGTTACTTTAGGAGGTTAAGATCCCCTCCTCCTTTTCCAGAAGGACACTGGCCACAGGAAGGTGTGTGTGCCTTGGGCGATGGCAGAGCTGGGTCTGGCTTCAGGACAACTGGGATTTATCAAAGAAGGGTGATTCTTCACCTGAAAACAACAGACTCAGGGCCTCCCCTGGGGTCAACACACCACAGGTGTTAAAAATGGCGTCTGATGAACAAACATGAATTGTGCACAAAGACTGGGATGGTGATGGTGTGAACACAGGTGTGGCTGCCTCTGTCCTTTTAGCATGATATTAAAAGACTCTTCCTGTCTATTCAGGTAGGAGGCTATCCCCGGGAGAGCAGAGACACCAAGTTGCTTATAGCAGCCTGCCAGAGCCTGTCATCTCTCACTGCCATGCTAGTCCCTTGCAGCCCCTTCCTAGAGAGCTGGGAGATGCTGGCACTCTGGGTAGGGAGAGGAGTCCATCTGTCCTCACCTCCCAGTCAAGCCTCTGGATAGACTCTGGCCCCAGATGCCAATTGGCAGCAATTGCATGAGGGACTCCAAGTGAGACCAGTAGAAGAACTGAGTGCAGTCAACCCGCAGAAGAAGGAGAGAGAAGTAGTGGCCATTGCCATCCCAAGTCACTGAGGTTTGGGTGGTTGGTTATGTAACAGTGAATAACCTAAATGCCACCCATTGCTCCCTTCCTTTTCTTGTGGGTTCTAAGGGTAAAAAAAAGCAGTTCTTCAAAGGCCGATGGAGATGTCTTCCAGCCTCCCATTCATAGTGACGTTGATGATGATGAGGATGAAGACGTTGATGATAGCTGTCATTTACTGGACAGCTCTGCACCAGGAACCATTTCTGTTTTGTATGTTTCCATCTGTACTCTGAGGTAGATTCTACTATTGTCCCCACTGGCAGTTGCAGAAACTGAGGTGGTAAAACCAGGATTCAAGTCTGCAGCCTGAGTCCAGAGTCCACGTTTTGAATTCCTACCTGCACAACTCCATGGTCTGGCTCGAATGGCCAGGCCTTGCACTCTTGGCACCACAGCTGCCAACCTCAGGTCCTGCACACAGTAAGTGCTCAATACTTGTTAGCACCAATTACCCCAACATCTCCTCTAGATTCACCCTTCATCCCACCAAAATTTATTAAGTATCGTCCGGATGCCAGGATCAGTGCCAAGTTCCAGAAATGGCCCCAGGGCCTGGTGTGAGACCTGCTCCCCTCCCTCCAGGAATCCTGGAGCTGCCAGTGAGTGCCTCTAACCCCTGCAACCCCAGGGCCTGATGTAGTAACCGACCTTGTGTTTATAAATTATATATGAATGAGCAAGGGATGGGTGGATGAATGGATAGACAGATGATGGGTGGACAAACAAATCAGATTCTGATGCATGTACATTTTAAGGAGGCTTCTCTGGAGTATCACTCATAACGCTTTTAATTTTATAATAAATGTCATTCTCTGCTCGCTCTGATTTTTCATTCAGCCTTGCTGCAGGGCTACGATGGTTGGGGAGGAAGGATCTGGCAATGGAGGGGGTCCAAAAGGTGTTAACAAGCTATAAATGACCTTCCCCGGCCTGTTCAGGCATAAGTAATGTCCTCAAATTGCCTACAGTCAAAACTGCCAATTCCAAGCTGATTGCGATGAATCAGGCTCCCCCTATATGCAATAATGTGATCAATTTCTCATTTCGCTGAATAAATAAGCTGGAAGATGGGAAACTGTCTCTGACCCACCATTAACCTCCTGCCTCATTATTCATATCAGACCTATGACATGCATGTAAGAAATCCCCGGTTCAATTTTAGCTAATTATTTGTTAGGCCTGAAGGCTCCGTGAAGTGTTACTGATGGTACAAGAGCCGAGGGACCCCAGGGCCGAGAGAGGGGCTGAGAAAACCTTTGTCTAGCGGCAGGAAGCCGGGAGAAGCCCGGGAAGGCTGCTGGACAGCGGGTTCTCTTGCTTGCACACATGTATTTGCCTGCAAGTGCGATACCTGGTAATTTATGACCCCTCCAACTATTATTAACGTCACATCATTTTATCAGATTTAGTGAAGATCACCCTTGCGATCAGTTCTTTCCTTGGGAATAAATCCTGTGATAGTCTTTCCCCTCCCCCTCTGCCCTGCACTGAAGCCCCCTCCTTGTGGACACTGAGGGACCCCCGTGCTTTGGGAAACATTACAAATTTGCATTTAATTGGTTGGCTGCCTCTCCAGAGATTTCTGAGGTGGCTGCAAAAATGTGTTCTTGTGTTGAGAGGGATGAAGCCCCTGTGGGGGCTTTGGTGGGAGCTGTCTGCAGAGATTCTGGGGGCTGCCACCCAGTGCAGCCTGGAAGAAGCTGCCACTGGGAGATCTGGGCCTGCCCCAGGGGCCCTAAGTGGAAGGTTTGTGCTGGGTCATCCTTGTCAAAGATCCATCTGAAAATCAGCTTAGGTGACTCCTAAGGACTCTCCCAGGGTTTGAAGTGCACAGGCTACTTTTTAGGGGTGTTGGCATTTCCTTAAGAGACCAAAGGAAAGAGTAGGGCGTCCGATGGCATGCTGGCTGCTATACTGCCTTTATAATCATCTAACCCTTCCCCAGGTTCAGAGATCTTGAGCATTTTCCCCCAAGCACGCACACTCTCACTTTTGGAGACTTATTTAATGAGTATGCCAATTCATTTCAAATTCAGTATAATTGTTGAACTGTGTCAGGCACTGGGTTCGACCCTGGAGGTGCAGTCAATGAAGGGATGGGCTTATCAGGCAGAGCCCTGTCCTCATGGAGCGTTCAGTCTAGTGGGGAGACCGATCATGGAACCCTCATTTAAGACGACATTGTGAAGAGGAGTGGAAGGAGTTAGGGGAGATTCAGAAATCAATGGGGTACAGAAGAGGTGATGGATTGAGGAGGGGGAGGGTGGTCAGAGAAGCTTCCTGGAGGAACCTTGAAGGATAAAGAGCTGTGGTAGCAGGAAGAGGTGGAAGGAGACGTAGGATGGAGGGCAAAGTAAACGTGTCATTAGGAGCAGCAGCATATGGGATAGCGCAGCGGTAAGGGGCAGCACGGTAGGCTGGAGGACAGTTTGGGAGACATGGTCAAAGAGAGAAGAAGGACCAACTCGTGAAGGGCTTCATCAGTCCACTTCTGAGATGTGAATTTTCCAATTTTGAGAGAGGATGTGGGCTGTTAGTAATCACTCAGGTTCTAGAGTCTGGGATAACAGGTTGAAATCTTGACTGTCTCAGACAAACCAGTGTGTGGGTCACTCTATTTAAAAGTCATGTTCAGGAGATTGCATTTCTTGCATTTTATTCCAGCGTCCCTTAAAAGAAAGTGACAAGATCAACTTTGCATTTTAAGAAGACGTCCCTGTGTGCCCGTGTTTGATGGTTTGGGAGAGGCTGCGTCTTCCATGAGGTAAGTTGGATGTGGCATGGAGGGTATTATCTTCATCTTACAGGTGCACACACCACAATTCAGAGAGACGAAGGGCTTTGCCCAAGGTCACCTGATCGGTAGGAAATAGAGTTCCAGCATGGACCCAGTTTTGCTATTCTCTGCCACGGAAAACCTATTTCCTGTTTGGGAGATGGGAACAGTCCCAAACGTAATGTCCAGTACGTGAAAACCAAAGGAAGGGGGAGAATCTGTCAGTTTTCAAAACAGAACGGCTACCTGGAGGCCAAAGAACGGCTACCTGGAGGCCAAATCCTGTGCATCTCAACGAGCGAGCTGAGGAATCTGTATTTCTGCAAAGCAGTGACCGAATGTCTTAGGTGATGAAGAGAAAAAGGTCTCTTCCTTTCCCTGAATCTGAGTCAGGGCGCTGACTCCCAAAGGGCATGCAAAGAGAATCTCCTGTGGGACGCTGCGTGTGCTTTTCTCTCTGCCCAGAACATTCCTCCACTGAAGAGTTGCATGGCTCACTGCTTAATTCCACTCAGGTCTCTGCTGAAATGTCCTTTCCTGGAGGAGAACTTGAACAGGGGTGGAGCCTGTTCAAATGGATCCACCCTTCCTCTGCAATTGCTTTGCTCTCTCTGACATCAGGTATCCTAGGGTTGTCCATTGCAAGCTCTTTCCCCTGCTAGAATCTGAGCTTTTTGAGAGCAGAAAACTGTGACTCATTCACCCCTTTATCTCCAGTGCCTTGCATACAGTTGGTGCTTAATAAGTATATGAAATGAATATATAAAAGTGAAGGACACTGCCATGAGGGGTGACTCTCAGAGCTGAGAAGGTTGGGTTGTATGAGGACAGAGCATGGCACTCTGCTGCCCTTGGGGCTGCACTCAGCACATGTACCCCCTCCTTCCCCCTCCCCACTCCACCCCCCACCAGGAGCTCCCTCCCTCCCTCCCCAGTCAGCTCTGTGTCCCTGAAGCTGAGCAAGGGCTGGGCACATACATGCACACATGGGTTCAGTAGAGGTTTGTTCGGAAGAGGAATGACTGAATGACTGAATAACTGGAAGACCAGCCCTGTTAAGTCTCTCCTGGGGTCAGGACCGTGGCAGGAGGGAATTTGCAGAGCCATAGGGAGTACCCAGCATTATCATTTTTAGAGCTAACATTCATTGATTGCTTATCATGTACCAGATGCTGTCGAATCATTTTACAGCAATTGTCTCACTTAATCCTCACAAACCTTCCATTATTATCATTAGGGATTAATAACTACTCTAATTAGGACTATTATTATGCCCATTTTACATAGGAGGAAACTGAGGAAACTGGTTATAGATGAGTAACCAGCCCATGATTATATAGCAAAGGTACAGATCAGCCAAGATTTGAACCCAAACCCCTTGCCTCCAGAGCCCACTCTGGGCTGCCCCATGAGCATGGGGCTGGAGCAGGCACTCAAACGCTGTTTCGTCCAAAGGTCCCATTTGATATGCGTGGGCCATGGAGCAGGGTCTTGCTAGATAGCTAACAGTAAAGGGAGAAGACGGAATTGTCATGCTGGTGATTTGTGTGTCTGATGAGGAGACAGAGCTTGCCCCTGTCCTCCCCACAGTGCCCTGGCCTGGAAGATCCCAGCTGGGGAATAGAGTGTCCCTTCATTCATGCTGACAGCTACAGAATAGCCAGCCCACTCAAGAGAAAAATACAAATACATTTCGACTTTCTCCCTTGTTGGTTGAGTCATTCATTCAGTCATTTTATGGAGGTCCTACTATGTGCCAGGGACTGTTTCAGGTGCTGGGGCTCCAGGAGGACACTGCGCAGATAGGATCCCTGCTCTCTTGGAAATTGCCCTTTGCTTGGAAGAGGAATTGATCCTGGGAGGTTAACATGGTCTGGGAACAAGCCAGGAGCTGAGGGGGCAAAGAACACGGGGCTGAGGCCCCTCTAGAGGTGTCAGTTGAGGACTGAAGGTAGAGCGGGTGGGCACCACAGGTGCTGGGGCCTGGAGAGGAGGAGAGGGTGACAGGCTGGCTTTAAGGACCTCAGGGCACCGCCCAAGAGGTGAGGCAGAGCAGGTGGAGGAACTGGGTCTCCATTTTGAAGAAGGAGCAGAGCCTAAGCTCAGACCACTAAGGGAAATCAGTCGCTTAAAGGCACCCAGGCCAAGGGAGCAGGGCTGATGTACACTGCTCAGATCCCGCTCCACACTGTGTGCTCAGAGGGCTGTGCCACCCCGAGGGGGCGTCTTTCTCCAGTTCACACCACGTCCCCTAGGAGCCAGCACACACAGGGGCCAGTGAGGGAGCAGCCCGGTCCCTGGAGAGGCCGCAGGAGACACTTTCCTCTCTGAGCCTGCCGTGGCTCCACGGTGGGACAGTTTATGGTCAAGTCGCTGACCTTGGGTGCTTGGGGCTCCAGGGCCACACTGAAGCCTTCTAGCCCAGGCAGGGTGGAAAATGCCTCCTTACCTGGTGTTGGTTTGCTAACGCTGCCGTTAAGCAAAATACCAGAAATGGATTGGCTTTTATTAAAGTGGGTTTATCCGGTTACACAGTTACAGTCTTAAGGCCATAAAGTGTTCAAGGTAATGCATCAACAATTGGGTACCTTCACTGGAGGATGGCCAATGGTGTCCGGAAAACCTCTGCTAGGGGAAGGCATGTGGCTGGCATTTGCTCCAGAGTTCTGGTTTCTAAAATGTCTTTCTCCCAGGACATTCCTCTCTAGGCTGCAGCTCCTCAAAAATGTCACTTTCTGTTGCTCTTGGGGCATTTGTCCTCTCTTAGCTTCGCCAGAGCAAAAGTCGGCTTTCAAAGCCATCTCCAAAATCTCTGTAAGCTGCAGCTCCTCTCTCAACTCCTGTGCATTCTTCAACATGTCCCTCTTGGCTGTAGCAAGCTTGCTCCTTCTGTCTGAGTTTATATAGTGCTCTAGTAAACTATTCAAGGCCCACACTGAATGGGTGGGGCCACACCTCCATAGAAATTATCTAATCAGACTTATCACCTACAGTTGGGTGGGTCGCATCTCCATGGAAACACTCAAAGAATTACAATCTAATCAACACTAATATGTCTGCCCACACAAGATTGCATCAGAGATAATGGCGTTTTGGGGGACATAATACATTCAAACCGGCACACCTGGTTATGCAAAAAGCTGACCTGGCACCATTTCTCTTTAAGTTCCCTTTCAGAAAGTCACACCTCATATGTGTTGCACGTCCCCAACAAATTCCATCTTAAAATTTGTCCACATCTTAGGATTCCTCCTAAAATTTATGATAAGGGTTCACTAGCGGGCTTAGGTTGTTGCAGATCAGGCCCTGCCCTGAGTGCCCCGGACGAGGCTGGGTCCTCCCAGGGCTGTGTCTCGGCCAAGACAGGAAGGGAGCAGTGACCAGTTCATGGAAAGACAAATGAAGGCCCCTTTCTCCACCATTCAGCGCCCACCATCTGCTCTGACCTGGAGCCAGGGGCCTGTGACCAGTGTCTCAGGGGCTGTTTTCCACGACAACTTTCATGCCTGAGCTCATTCATCAATTTCTATGCAAGAAAATCAGTTTGTGGAAAACTCACATGAGTCCCTGAATCCGGGGGCGGGGGTGGGAGAGTGAGATCCAAGACAGACTTTTCCCAGTCCCCCCACCCCCCCCCCACCCCTGCCCCTGACCCCAGGCCTCCCTTCCTGTCCCCAGCCAGAGTCTCACTTTTTCCAGGACCTTATCAGTTTCTGACAGGCAAGGACTAGTCCAGCATTCCAGAGGGAAGGAAACACTGGGAACCACAAAGCCCAGCCAGGCCCTCCCGCAGCACACATCGCAGACCCACCAAGGCTGGGGAATGGCTCTTGGGAATGCAGCATCTCAAGCTCAGCCACATCTCCTCTTTCCCCGGCTCGTGTGGACTGTGGAATACACAGGAAGCAGAGTGCAACAGGGAGTCACCAGTGACAGAAGGCCTCTGATACCCTGAGACAAGGCCTGGCTTTGGCCTCCAAAATGGCGGAGGAAGATGGGACTTCCTGGGTGGGTCTGCTGGCAGCCATTTGGTGTCACCGTTAGTCATTTGCGCTGCTCACCAAATACCAAATATCTCCAGTTCTCTTCCTTCCAGGGCAGGAAGTAGGACTGTACTTGCCAGTTCCAGTGTGGGTGAGTGAGACCATGTGACCTGTGCTAACCAGTGAGCTGCTAGAGACAGCGACTTAAGCTAAGGGCTTAATTGCCAATGGGAGGCCTTCTGGACTGTCTGTTTTCCTTCTGGTGTTATGACTGGCAGCACTAGAGATGGTGGCAGCTCTGTCCGATTGGATGCCTGGGTGACTAGCACAAACAGAGCCCTTCCACCTACCATGATGGATGTGAACAAGATGAATGCTGTTTGTTACTGCCATGTAACCTAGCCGGTCCTGACTGATACAAGGGTGTGGACCCACAGAGACTTGGTGGAGAAGAGGAAGTTCTGGCTTCAAGTTCTAGAATCCGAGGGTCGACACCTAGATCTCAGGACTCCTAGTTCAGTGCTCTTTCCTCCTCATCATGTCCTCTTAACAATATTAGCTATAAGCTGAGTTGGTTCAACTTCTCAGAGTTTTGTTATTCTTATCTACAAAATGAGGATAATGATACTTGCCACTCAGAATTCTATGGGATTCAATGAGATGACGCATGTGAAGTACCTGGCTGGTTGCCTAAGCTATTCTTACTGCATTTCTTTGATTCTAAGATGACTGTATTTTCACATTTAACGTTTCCGTTAAGATTCCACATTTAACATTTCTGACATTTACAATCAATGCTATCTTCCCATTAATTGACAGCATTTTTTTCCTTCTCAGTGGCACATAAAATAATGCCGGCTTACTATCAACAGTGTTGTAGAGTCAATGAGACCCCAAAGCGGGCACTCAGTAGATGGTAGAAATTATTCTTATCTTATACATCATCCCACTGAAATTTCCTGGGTTTGTTTTGCATTGGTAAAGTGGGAATCGTAATCTGTGCCCACCTGTCAGGCTTGTTGGCAGGCCCTAAGGAGTCAGTGAAGGGGAAGTGGTTCTGGAGTTGTTAAGCACTCTGGCAGTGGAGTGGGCAGTAACCTTCCAGGGGCACTGCCTCCAGGAAGCCTGCCTGATTGTGCCCTTCACAGAGACCACACAAAATTTTGTCCACAGTTATAGCAGAGCAAGGATGCCAGCACCTACACTGTGGTGGGATATGGTGAGAAATGGTACAGCCAGATGGGCGTAGCAGTGCTCAGCTGATAGCAGCAGGAAAAGCAGAGCTGCTGGGCAGAATTACTCAGCCAGACCCATACTGAAATGCCAGTTTCATCTCTTACAAGCCATGGGAGCTTAGACAGTCTACTTATCTTTTCTGAGCCTCAGATTTATCATCTGTAACATGGGGACATTTATAGATTTCTTATAGGATTGTTGTTTAAGGGCTGAATTAATATATACAAATTCATATATATACAGAGAGAGAGAGAGAGAGCGCTCTGCTGTCCAATGTGGCAGACTCTAGCCACATGTGGTTACTAACCAGTTGATATGTGACCACTCCAAACTGAGATGTGCTATAAGTGCAAAATATGCACTGGATTTCAAAGATTTAGTATGAGAAAATGAATGTAAAATATTTCATTAATAATTTTTAAATTGATGGTATGTTGCAACAATAATATTTTGGATATACTGGGTTAAGTAAAATAGACTTAAAATTTTTGACTGTTTTTACTTTTTTTTTAATGTGGCTACTAAAAAATATAAAATTACATTTGTGGGGTGTATTAGGGTTCTCCAGAGAAATAGAACCAACATTAGATACATAGATGATTTGCATATATAGATACAGATGTAGATGTAGATATAGGTATAGATACAGATACAGATATAGATATAGATATATATACAGAGAGAGAGAGATTATAGGAATTGGCCCATGCAACCCTGGGGATTGGCAAATCCAAAATCGGTAGAGCAGACTGCAAGTTGGAGAAGGTGGCATTAAATTCCCCAGGAGAAGCTGACTGGCTGAAGCAGATAGAGAAATTCTTCTTTCTGACTTCAGAAATCCTCAGTTCTGGCTTTAAGACCTCCAAGTGACTGGATAAGGGGATCCCCCTCATTGCTGAGGGCAGTCTCCTTTGTTGATTGTAGATGCAATCAGTTGTAGATGTAATTAAGTGACTATGCATGCAAATCCATCTATAAAACACTCTCACAGTAACAATCAGGCCAGAACCTGCTGGACCAAACAACTGGACACCATAACCTAGATGTGTGAACTTAACCATCACAAGGGACTTTCTTCTCATTGGTCTGTAGCAATGTTTGGCCCCTAGTAGGTACTCAATAGATGTTGAACAGAGACAGGTTAGGGTGCCAGGCTCTTACAGGAGACAATGTGAAAAATTGTCTCCTGCATCAAGGAGAAAAAAGAAACATTTTAATGTGGGTGAAATTGCCTTGATGGCTCCGACATGAAAGAGGAAATGCTTCCCGTCTTGATTGTGAGTAGAGATGGGTGGCAATATATGTTCTCTTTTATCTCCTGCTCCTGCACTCCCTCCCCTAACCAGGCAGGCAACCACGCTTCTTTGGCCTCGGAGAATATATTTTCTGAGACCTTGTTGACCTGTCCTCCTCACTAAATGGCAGCTCCATGAGGGCAGTGTCCCTCAAGGACGGTATCTCTTGGGGTCGCTCTCTGTTCCCCAGCAACTATCCTGGTGCTTGGCTCAAACTAGGTGCTCAATAAACATTTGTGCACAGAATAAAATAACATCTCCTGAGGGTCCTAACACATTTGACTTTTACTGCTGTTTGTTAACCCCAAAGTTTTAGTATGTGTGCAGTGTTCCATAGGACAAAGAGGTTGGTTTCAAGCTGAATAGTCAGGGCTGTCCCCTCTGATGCCTCAGTGTTCCCATCTGTCAAATGGGATTATGCTACTTCCCTTAATATTCACTTCACAGGGCTATTGTGGGGGTCAGATGACAAAGGGGGGCAGTGAATGAGGAAGGCAAGAGGTGGGGAGTGTTAACTCGGCTTACAGAAATAAGCCTTTTGGGACCACCGTTGGGTGCATGCTTTGCTCCTTCCAGACTTTTCCTGTGTTTTGGGCTGCACGGGGCTAAGGGAGAAACACTGGGCTAAGGGAGAAGCACTGGGGTCTTTTCTCTGTGAAGAGTAGCTTCCTTATAGGCATCAGAGCTGAAAGCCACTTTCTTCTGACAGTGGGAACATAGACTCTGGAACATTCTCTGTGTGACACCATTGAATACACACTCTCCCGCCACACATGCACCTGGGTTCAACAGCTCAGAGCGAGGGTGGGCATTTCTGTTTACCATTTTATGTCCATTTGTGTCAGGAAGTATTTTGTAAATGACGAACCTCTAGGTATATGAATGTGATAATGATGGTGGTGACAGTATTCATTTTTGTGGTAATAGAACAAAGAGTAGAAGTAAATCAATGGATGAAAGTTGTAGAAAGATGGATTTGTTGTGGTAGACGATCACCCAACCAGGAGAGAACTGAATTCAAGCCTGGGTTCTGTGTGTTAGGGTGTCGTTTCCTCAGCTGTAAAACAGGGGTGAGGTGGTTCTGGTATTCCCATCTTGAAGAGTCATTGAGACGATCAGACAGGATGCTGGATGTAAAATCACTTTGTATATGGAGATACCCTTTACAGACCTCACTGATTATTCATTATTGTTAGAGCACCAGTCAGCAAAATAGGCTGCCTCGTGGAACAGTGTCAATTGGCCAAAGACAATGTGGAGCGAGACTAGCACTTGAAAACCAGGTAACTTTATGACAGCTGAGGTCTAGCTAAGAAAGCTTCCCAAACAGAGCTGAATACAAATGGGGAGCTCTCCCTGCATGGGGGCCTTGGCTTCAGACAGCCCACGTTAGCAGGTCAGAGCCTCTCTGACCCAAATTCCACGTTCTAGACTGGACATCATGCCCAGCAGATGCGGGATCCCTAAGGGACCCAGGGGTGTTTCAATTTGAGGGAATGATGTGTTGAGTGCTGGAGCAGAGGTCTCTAATAAATGGCTGGCATGGATCTCTGGACTTCAAACAGTCCTTAGAAATAATATTTTGAGGAAGTTAAGTGTAAATGAATGGGAAACACATGGATTAAATTTCCATGAAATACATATGCATGCAAAAATGAAAGAAAGGCTGTGGGCACTGCATGCTGGGGTTAATTTTACCTAGAACATAACTAAAATAAAATAAAATAAAACGAAATAAAATAAAATAATCCTTCTGAGGCCGTGGACACATCCCAGAAGGATTATTTTCTTTTAGCCCCCAACACCAGCCTCCAGTTCTGTCAAGCTGGGGTAGGAAGTAGAGATGGAGTGGAGGGAGGGAGAAAGGGAGCTGCCCAAAGGGAGAGATTGAGAAGCTGACTTAAGACATGGCTGTTAACCTCTTCCTGCCCCTCATTGCACTGTGAGCGCTGCCTTGGAATTGGGGGTGGGGAGACAGACATGAAGGCCTTTCCCAGGTCTATCTGCAGAACTACAGGCAACCAGGCTACTTAAAAAGCCAGCAGCCAGCCAGCTACTGGTCCCCGCGCAGCAAGCGAGCTGCAGAGCTGACCGCGATACATCTGAAGAAATGCATGCTAAATAATGTTTAATTGACAGCACAGATTGTTTACTTTCAAATAATTGCACTAAATTGCAGTGCTTAAAAAGTACTTAGACTTTGCCACTTGGCTCTGCTGGCCTGCTCCAGTGGGCATGGGGGGAGGGGGAAGACCCCCGGAAGGGGAAGATGGGGGTATCAGCTGCAGGAAAGATCTGTGAGGCTGGCCCTGAGCCCACATCTTTCCTGGCTTTGTGTGAGCCCCTTAGTTCACCAGGGTATTGGTTTCTCTGGAACCCCAAGGACTGAGTGCTTTGTCCTTGGTGAATGGGCCCTCCGTGGGCAGCCCTAGAGTACTTGGCACCCACAGTGATTGCCCACGGACTGGTGCCTACAGTTCTGAAAATCTGCTACTCTCGGCAGAAGCAGTATTACCTTCAGGACAGGGGGAGCCAAGGAGCCAGGCACTGACCAGGGGCCCCCCAGGAGACGTGAGCAGGCATGCAGCCAGGGTTGCTTTCCAGGAGGCTGTTAAAACATTGGAATGCTTCTGTACTGGTTGGGACACAGCTGCTGCCTGAGGTCCTGAGGGCCCCCTACCTTCCTGGCTTCCCTAATTCCTTCTCTGGGACCCCCAGGAGCCCTCCACAATCCAGAAATGAAAGAGGCAACACCTGGCACCATCGGGGCCCTCCAGGACCCTGCTCCAACATGTCTATTCTGCTAGTCGATGGTCACCCCTTAGCAGTGGTTCAATGGTGACATTTTACTCTGACACACAGTCTGTGACTCCAGAGACAGCCCTGGGTCACGTGTAAGCCAGCAAGGTGGGGGACATTTGATGGAAGGAAATGTGCCCCAGATTATAAGATCATCCCGGTCAGACCCTCGGCCCACAAAATCCCTCCCCCATCCCTGCCACCTCGACACCAGGCTCGGCTGTTTAAGGCATTTGGCACCACAGGCAAAATATATGAGTTTTATAATACGCTTCTCAAGGGCCTATGAAAATATCTGAGAAGTGAAATAACAAAGTATTTCTGGCTCTAAAATATGAAAAGAAAACCGCGACATTAAAATTAATCAATGTTTAAATGTCTACAAACATAACATTACGTCAACTATTCAATGGTGAGCCAACTCAATTTGTATATGGTTATATAAAAATTACGTTTAACCTGGACTGTGGGTGAGTTTTAATGTGTTCGATACGACGGGGGCAGGCCTTCAAAAGTAAGAGTCACTGGGGTCAACCAAGGTCTTCTATGGCCTTGAGCCCAGTGCCGAGAATGCAGTTCTGCTAATCAGTCCCCTGCTTCTCCAATCGCCTCCATTCCTTGGTGCATAGGCCATCCCAGGTCGCCTCTCCTCCCACTCCTCCGACCATGGGTTCCCCTGCAGTGATAATTTTCGGATTTGATGTAACTGGGAGCTCAGCCTCAACCCTCTGCTCCTCTGCTCTCGCATTCTCTCGCTCCACAAGATCATGTGCCCTAACAATGCCAAATGTCACCTAGAGTGGCCGGCTTCCAAATCCCCATCCCCAGCCTCAGCCTTCCAATGAGCTCCAGACCTGTATCTCCAAGCGCAGAACAAACGTTTCCTCTCGGATGTCCTGCAAATGCCTCCACTTCAGCACGTCCCAAAGCCTCCTCGCCTTAACCCACATTGAGGGTCTTCTCACCCCCATCAAACCCCGTCTGTCCTATTTTGACTATAGCGAACACGTTTGTCAGTCACCCTAGTACTCTAAGTCGGTGCTGGCACCTCCCTCTTCCACACCCTTCACGCCCATTGGACGGACTCACACTGCCCACCCTTTCCTATATTACCAGCCTCTGTCCCTTGCTCTTCATCCCCAGTCCCACTGTCTTAGTCTGGCCAGAGGCAGCAAGCAGCTTTTCTCTCCAGTCCTAATTCTAATCCATTGGTGGGAGCTACCTGGAGTACGGGGTGGAGAGAGATGTCAAGGCTACATTTGGCCGCGGTGGGAAAGACAGCTGTGACCGATTGGCAATGTCTGCCATGGACACAGGAAGAGGCGGTGATTTTGCCATCCTCATCTAGGCCTTTCCAAGTTGGCACCTGAACTGAAGCCATTGCCTGCTACCGGGACTCCCATCCTACAATTGCTCCCTTCCTTCAAATGGTCTTATCCATTGCCACAAGATCAACCAGGAACAGAACTTCCATTCAGCAAGTCCTCTGCCCGGAAGCCATCTGTGGCTTTTTGTTGGCATGAGGTCCAGCCTGGACTCTTGGGCTGTTGTTCTGAGCCCATTTTGTCGGACCCCAGCCTCCTCCTGCTTAATTCCCCCTAACCCCCAGTGCCCACACCTTGCTCCAACTAACCTCACCTCATCATTGGTCCCCAACCATGCCTTGCTCCTGCCACCTCATATTATTGCCCAGTCTCCCACCAGCCTGAAGTCCCCTCCTCTTTCCACTTGACATCCCCATGTCTTCCACCCAAATATAAGGCTCAGCTTCATAAGAGCTCACTTAGAGAGTGCTTATTCTGTGAGTGTGATTCTAAATCATTAACCCAGATTAGCTCACTTAATCCCATAACAACTCTACTAGGGAGATATGAAAATTATCGCCATTTTACAGGTGAGGAAACTGAGGCACAGAGAGGTTAAATCAAGAGCATAAGGTCAGACAGCTTGTAGAGATCAGAGCTGGAGGAAGAGCCCAGGAGAGTTGGCTCCAGGGTGTGCCCCTTAGTTATGTTTTCTTGCCCCTTTGTTCTCACCTCCCCCATGCAGACCTCCCCAGCCCCCCTGCCCCTCCTTTGAATGCTGGCAGCACCCACTGTCCATGCTGCTTGGCTCTCACCACTAGCTGCCTTTGTTCATGGGTCCAGGTTGCTTCTTCTGTTGTCTTGCCAGATATCAGTGAGGACAAGAGCAGATGGAGCACATGAGCCAGCAGTGAGAGTAGTGATAATGCAACGACTAGCACATTAAATCCCTCCCAAGTATTCAAACTCCCTCCCATGGTTTTAAATACATGATTTTATTCAATTTTTCCTGTGGGAAGTAGGAGGCTATTATCATCCATATTTAAGGAAACTGAGGCTGGAGAAGTTAAGAAACTTGCCCAAGTTCAGGCAGCAATTAGCTACCCTTTTCCCCTACCCAACAACTTCCTTTATCTGGGTTATATGGACAAGAAGAATGGGGGGAGGGCATAAATGGTAGGTTTCTTCTTGTTGCCCCAAACACATCTGTACCAGGAGGATGAGACCCCCGCATGGTGCACGTGAGGACTCTAACGTCCGGAGCGGGAGAGAACACCCGTGACCACTGGAGTAAGTTGACACGAGCTGGGCTGTGTCTTAGCAGAGAATCTCCTCGTCTTTCCTTCTCCTTTCTCCGCTGTGCTTTCTTCATCCCTCGCTGCCCATAATTGTGATTTTAGGTACCCCTGTGGGAGACCCCCTCGCACATCAGCCCTGTGAGGCTGCTCTCTGATGGGATAAGTAGGTTGCCTTGGCCACTGGTGCCATGAGACGTGTGCCAGGACACTCACGACGCCAGTGTCTGTGGGGTGCTTAGCACACAAGCTTCCAGTAATCCCAAGAGAGCAGATATCTCAAAATGGCCCATCGGCTTCATTTCTAGGTTGGAAATTACATTCATATCTTTTGAGGGAAAGGGGAGGCCAAAAAAGACCAACACTGCCGAGCAAACTCCAACAAAGTGAGTGCAGAGACCTTTCGGATCCAAGATAGTTTGTTACCTGAGTTTCCCCTAAAATCCTAAATGAGGGCAATTGCCAGCTTCTAAATTTAGGTGTTTGTGGGCGCCTGTTGGCAGGGAGAAGAAAGGCTCGCTTCAGCGCTGTGGTTTGCCTTGAAACCCAGTCAAGCCCCAAATTCTAAACACAAAGCAGCTGTTTGCCCAGAATCTGAGCCGGGATGTTTCGTATCGGTGGCTGTGCCCCCGCCTCAGCCCCCACCCCTTGTCTTTTTTCCTCTCTCTTTTTTTCATTACTCAAGTGCCAAAAGGTCTCAACGTGAATGAAATTGGGATGGGTGCAAATTCAGTCCTGTATTATCTGCCACAGACGATCGGGGGTTCTGGGGCGGGCCTGCGGGCGAGCCATCCGGGCAGCCCTCCCCAGCACCACTGTTTACAGAAGAAAGGAAAAAATAGAAATCGATCTGTGGCTTGCTGGGGGCTGGGTCAGGAGGGGAGAAGTATTCCGTTGCTGCTCTTTCAGCCCCACGAAATGCCAGCTGATCTCTATCGGGCCCAAACCGGGATATCTTTAAGGTAAATCTCCTGTTCCATGCCGGGAGCCAGGGCTCTGCTTTCCGATGCCGGGCAGAGAGCTCCACCATTGAATCCAGCCCGATCGGATGACACCGCAGGTACGGTAGCTCACGGTGCATTCTGGCACCCCTTTCACGGGTCTTTTGGCCCTCTCTAGAGGAAGGTTCCGGACCCAGGCCTGTCCCCAACTGTCTCCACAAAGCATGGTCACGTTCTAGCTGGCAAAGGCCTGTGGAGTTTGGTCTCCTTTTAAATGCCCTGTGCGTAAATTTATGAAAGCTTAACATTGGGGGATGATATGCACAGATGTCAACTGATCACCTGGAGAGAGAAGTTGTATTTATTGGGCACCTACTACTTGTCAGGCTCCATGGATGGTGTTTCTATGCATCATCCTCATACAGATCTGTATGTTATCTCCCAACTTACAGATGAGAAGGTTGAGGCACAGAGAGGTTCAATAACTGTTCCAAGATCAGGCAGCTAAAGTGGCAAATCTAGGATTTGAACAAAAGTCCACGCAATTCTAAAGCCGACTTCTTTTCCCACAGCCGACATCTCTGACCAAATCAGTTCTTCTTTATATTAATCTATATTTTATTTATAAATGTAGATGTCTAATTCCCTGTGCAACCACCTCCTTGGCCTCAGTTTCTCTACTCATAAAATGTGGCCGTTGGACGAAGGCGGCTCTGGCGTTTTCTTTCCCAGCTCTGACATTCCTGAGATTTTCTGTCTATGGATTTATTCAGAGGTGTTCAAGCCGTAAATCAAGTTGTTTGAGCATTACAAATAAGCAGGGGAAGTGGGGACTTGCAGTGGCTGGGCCTTTAAGCCATGTTCTGTAAAAATAAAGAGTGACTTGAGAACTTACTGTTGGCAAGCTCAACTTGAGCTTAACTGGGCTCTTGCGTTGGCGTGCTTGGCGCAATGCTCCCTAACATGGCTGGACAGATGGAGTCACCCTGCGGATTGGGCGCCTGGTTCGAGGTGTGCCCTCCTCGGGCCATGGGCTAGGGTGAAGTGGCTTCCTGTGGGATGGTGGGGAGGGGACTTTGGGGGGGGCCACGTGGGGTGGCGTCAGACCACGTGGCTGGTAGGTTTGGCAGGCCCCATGGTGTTTTCTTTGCACAGAGAGCTCTTGGGAGTCAGTTTTCCAATCCTCATTTGCTTCGGTCTATGACCCTTACCTTCCCTCTCCTGCCCACCCCCCTCTTCCCACTCTCGATGAGTGTGGCGGGAACCTGGCCAACTCCTGAAAGAAAATGAAGACATTTCTCAAATGGCATGTTCCAGTGGCTGAGCGCTGGCAGACAGAGCCTGGGGGGAAGTGGAGTCGGTTCGCTGTCCATCCCCTAAATATCCTAAGTATGTTCCCTCCTTGGCCGCAAAACCACGGCAATGTCTCCCTTCCTTCCCCTCCTCCTTGGGACCCAGGGTCTGCAAGGAGATCAGCCCACCGCAAGGTCCCAGAGGCGCCACTGCAGCCGAGGGCGGGGCCTCAGCCAGCCTGGCGCTCCGTGGGTCTCTGAGCTGGCGCTGGCTGTCAGGAGCACGTCCTGCCCAGGCTTCTGGCTCTACTGGCCCAGCCGCCATGCCCAGAGCTGCTTTCCAGGGGACAGTGTGTCCACCTTGTGGGGGAGGGTCTTCTAGGCCCCCTGTCACTCCTCTTGGGGAATGGGCTGCCCTCTTCCCCCTCTTCCTTAGTCAGCAACTCTGGGCAGTGTTAGGTGTGGTCATTCACTACCAGGCCTGGGCACTGACCATTTGTGTGGCCTCCTGGAAATTTACTTCCTTCTCTAGTCTTCTGTTGTTCCGTGAAAACTTGGGGGGATATGAGTGGTTTTGGAATTTTCTCTGGGCCATTTGGAGGGGGCTCAGACAAGTGGGAAACAGCCAACAAGAGGTGCCAGGCCTCCAACTCTCAGAGTTGCCCCACTTTAGCCTGTTTTATACTTCATTCACCCAACATTCATTGCCACACTTAGCTACATGTGATGAGACCACCGTTAAAGTCACAGATCCCTATCTTCATGGAGACTTTCAAACTGATCAGGGACATCATTCACACCAACAGAAATCATTGGCCATGGGGTCTCCTGAAGAAAGGGCTGGTGGGCCCTGCAGTAGACTTTAAGGAGGTGGGTCTTGGGCTGAGTCACTGTTTGTCTCTGTCTTTCCATTTAGGGTTGTCCTGGAGTCTTGGGGCCAGGAGGGATTTCTGAGGCCTTTCCTTGGATTGTTGCTCCGTTTCTTCTTTCTTAGCATGACCCTCCAAATGCAAAGGCTTTCCAGGTTTCTGGCATTCTCCTCTTGACATGCTGCTCTCTCATTCTTGGTAGGGTCAACCATTCTTCTGGCCAAAACCCCACCTTGAATTTGATTTCCTAAAATCTGCCTCTTCAGTTTCAGTCTACTAAGATCTAGACTTACCATTCCAAGCACCTCTGAACGTACATCCCAGCATGCCCTCCCCATACTTTTCATATAACATGGCGCCTTACTAAACCTGTCATCTTGCTCCCAAATCAGTTCTTCCTTCAGTGTCCCCATTTTGGTCCTTGGCATCACTGCTTCCCATGGTTGTCCAGGCTCAAATCTTAGGGTTGACCTTGGATGTGCCTTGACTCTCTCCTCAACCCTTGGCAACAAGTCTGCATCTCTTCTCATATCCACCCCCCCCCCACTGTTCCTTCCTCTTTATTTACACCTCTGCCATCTAGTTTATGCCCTTGTGGCTGCCATCTGTACTCTTGCGGTAGCCAGAGGAACTGAGTTTTTCTCACTTCCTTAGGGGAAACTTTCTGCTTCTGCTAAACTGTAATACAGGACAGTAGATTCCATTTCCTGGGGCAGATATCTCTTATACTTCTCTGCTTCTTGGCCTTGACTTATGGGCATAATGGAACTCAGATGTGGTACAGAATCTGTTTTCCAAAAGTGGTTGCAATACTATTTCCCGTCCCATATGCTCTTCCAGAACCTTGCTGCACTCCCCCATCAAGATGTCACATCCATGCTCCCACCTCTTCAGCCTGGGGAGGGGCGATTACTCTGTGACATCCTTGACTGATACAGTGGTGTAGAAGTGACTCTTTGTGGCTTCCAAGGCTAGGTGGGAAAAGGCAATGCTCTTTCTGCTTGACACGTTCCTCTTGGGACAGCTACCTGTGGAGCACTGAGCTGCTGTAAAGACAGGGCAACACTGAAGCCACCATCTGCAGAAAACACATGGAGAGAGCACACGGAGAGACCACACAGGAGACCACATGGAGGGTGGGGGATGCCCGAGGAACCATGGGTCTCCCAGCCTCCAGCTGCCCGAGTCTCCCCTGCCCAGGTGCCAGCCACCAGCGTGTCTGATCAAGGAGCTTGGGCCCCAGCCCCAGCCACTGTCAGCTGTTAACTGCTTGAGAGATGACGTGAGAGCCACCTAGCCAAACAAGTCAACCCCCAAACCATGAGATGGTAATAGACGATGGTCGTTGTTTAAGCCGCTAAGTTTAGGGTGGTTCTTTACGCAGCAGTGGGTAACAGGAACATCAGGCTTTGGAGCCAAAAAGACCTAGTTTCAAACCCTAGCTCCACCATTTACAAGCCGTCTGGGCCAGATCACTTAACTTCTGAGCCCAAGTTCCTGCGTCAATAAAGTGGAAGCAATAATACCGCTCAGCAGTCTTGTTTTGAGGATTACAGATGATGCAGGGAAACGTCTAGCACAGCATCTCTCACTCAGCTGGTTCTTGATAAACGACAGTTTGTATTATTCTTCCCTCTAACTAGAACATGCGCCCTCTCCCAGCCTCACTCTCAATTTAGGCAAATTCTACCCATGCTTCAGGGCCCAGCTCAAACCCTCTTGTCCTCTGATGCCTTTCCTGCCTCTCCTGCCAGAAGAAAACTATCTCAACTCAGAATTCAGCACCTTCTGCCTGACATTGTCACACACTTCCTTGTCTCGTGGGTACTTGGCGTACTGGGAATTGCCTGTGATAGGGACCATAGGGCACATCTCAGTCGTCCTACCTTCCCCAGGACCCCTCCTCATTCAGACCTAGTGGGCTGCAGTGAGTATTTCCTGACCAGGATCAATGGACAGTAGAGCGTTTCCCCTGGAAGTCCTATTCGTGTCGGAACTGAAATCCTCATGCAGCATCTTAGCTTCTCCAGCCTGCTTCTCCTCCCAACCCTCCCTCTGGCCTGTGTCTGGGTCTTGGCATGGCTCTTACCTGCTGCTCCGTGCTTTATTTAGCAGGAAGCCCACAGCCCACCCATCACCAGCCCTAGCCAGCCAGTCAGCACCTCCTGCCTCAAAAGTGCACACTGAGAAACAAAAAGCCAGAAAAGCAGAGGTTCCCTGAAGAGTGATTGAGACGTAGATATGTTTGGGGGCAGGACCAGACAGGTGCTGGGAAAGCTGTTATGTCCGCAAGGGGGCAAAGTTTCCCAGAAAGTGGGAAGGCCTTGACCTAGAAGACATTGCTCAGAAGGAGGTGGGCTTGGGCCCCTGAGGCTCCTCGAAGCCCCCACAGGCCACATCCTTCTATTAGTGGGTTGACAACAGTGTGCCATCCACAGCATTGATAACCACGCTGGGCCAAGGACAGCCGCAGTCGCCACTTCTCCCCCTGAGCTTCATTCATTAATTCAGCAGACATTTACTGCAGGCCTACTATGTGCAAGGTAAGTGTTTGGGTCCAGAATGGTGATCAAGACACAAGACCTGTCCTTATGGAGCCCCTGTGTTCTTGTGTGCATGTGTGGGGGTTGGGTGTGCAAATAATTAAGCAAGGAATTATCACAAGGATTGACGGGCACTGGGCACAGTGTGGAGGCTGCTAAACCAGCCTAGGAATTCAAAGAAGTCTCGTGGAGTAGCTAAGCCAAGCTGAGTCAGGAATAGTCAGCCAGGCAAGGGGGTGATTGGAATGAAGTGTGGGGAGCTGGGGAAGGGTGTTCCAGGCACGGGAATAGCAGGTGCAAAGGCCCAGTGATGAAAGATGGCGTGGTGCATTCTGTGGGTCTGTACATAACCAGCCTGCTGGCCCAGAGAGGGCAGATGAGGCAGAGTAGGGAGCGAGTAGGATGGAGAGGTGTCCAGAGCTCAGATCACCAAGGACCTCATGGATCACGTTAATGAGCTTGGCCTCATCCTTGGGTCATGGAGAGCCTTTTAACCAACGGGTCAGTTGTATGTTTTAGAGAGATCCCATCAGCAGGGAGGAGAATGGACTGGAGAGGCCAAGACTGGGGGAGGTTAAAGGATCACTGTGGTCACCCAGGCAAGGATTCGTGGTGGCCAGACCAGGGGATGGCATGAGGCTGGAGAGGAACTAGTGGATGACCCCAGAGAGATAGACGAGATGGAACCTACAGGGAGAGTTGAAGTACAGTGCAGAGAAGTACAAGAGAAAACTCCAAAGGAGAGGGGCAAAAGGGCTTTCTAAGGAAGGAGAGGGTGCTGGGGGCTGTGTAGGGAGGGAGGCTTTCTGGAATCTCCAGCTGGGAGCACATGTCTGCTTTGACCCATGTTTCTAACTCTAGAGTGTTGTAGAAAGTGGAGGCTTGGGTCACCACCAACCCACCCACCCCAGGTGCTCCAGCCCCCATGATGGGGGCTCTGCTGATGCTCCGCCCTTGGGGTAGCACAGCCTGCCATGGCTCTCTGGACCCCAGGGTAGGAGGGGCCTTGAGTCATAGGAGAGAGCAGTGTGCAGTGGGAGGAAATGGCCGTCCCGATAGCAGTGCCATGTGCTGCAAATCCAAGATTCAGTCAACAGAAATGAGAGGAAAACAAAACGGGGGGCTCGAGTGGTCACTGAGAAAGATGTGAGTTTCCATCTGACTTGTCAGGTGGTTTGGACACGTGGGGAGCAGTGTCCAGAATGCTTCAACCCCTTGCTCAGCAGTGGGACCTCAGTGTGTCTACAGCTCCTGGCTGGCATGTGTCCCCAAGGCCACCACCCCCCCTCTGCTTGGATTCCAGGAGGGTGGGCTTGGTCCAAGGTCACTGTCATTAGGATATTGTCAGTGTCCTGACCTGGGGAGATGTTTGCCCAAGCGGGTAAACATGAGTGTTTGTGTATGCGTGTGCTTGTGTTACATCTAAGCATGTCTCCACAATGTTTTGTTGATGTACACATGTATGTGCACTGGTTTGTGCATGCATGTGTGTGCCCATGTGTGTGATTACCAAAGTGTGTATACTTACCTTTCTGAGCATTCGTATACCAATAAATACAATAAGTGTGAGTGACTTCTTGTATCAGTTAGCTAGGACTGTGTAACAAGTCACCCCAAAACTTGGTAGCTTACAAAAACAAACATTTATAGCTTCTCATAATTTTGAGGGTTGACTAGGAGGTTCCTCTTGTCTGGGCCAGCCTGGCTGATCTCTTCTTTGCCTGTTCAGGTGGCAGCTGATGGCTCGGTTAAGGCTAGACAATGTACGGTGGACTCACACGTGTTTGGTGGTGACATTTGACTCAAAGTCAGGGATTGACTTGGCCGCACAGTCTCTGACCCTCCAGCAGGCCTGGCAGGGCTGGTTCACATGGTGGTCTGAGGGTTCCAAGTCCAGCAAAGAAAGAACAAGTCTCAATGCACACATGCTTTTCAAGTCTCTGCTTTCATCACATTTGCTGCTGTTGCACTGGCCAAATCAAATCACATGGCTAAACCCAGAGTCAGTGGTGGTGGGGGGAGTGGGAGGAGACTACCGAAGGCATGGATGCAGGGAGGGGACTTATCACTCCTATTTTTGCAAAAAAATTTACCAAGGATGCATGTATCACATTTGTAGGGGCTACTCATGTGTACCTCGGCGTGAACACACATGCCTGTTTGTTCGTGCACGTGTGTGGATGTGGACAGATGCATGTTGCAGATGATGTGATGTGAAGCAAGTGCAGAGGCTGAGCTTGTGCATGTGGATGTGCCTGGATGTGCCCACTTTTGCATGTGTGCATGGTGGACATGGGATTGTCCAGTGAGCACACACATTCACAGCTTGGGAGAGGAGCTAGGGCCCAGGCTGAATCTTTTTTACCAGTAGCTGGGTTCATGAAGACTCATCTGTGCTCTCCTACCTCTCTGCCTTTGCTCCACCCTCTGCCCCCGCCTAGCCACCCCTTCCCCCATCGTTGCCCACTGCAATCCTGCCCATTTGAAAGGCAGTCTCAGATTGCCCCTCCTCCTGGAAGCTTTCCCTGGGGAAAGGATGGTGCCCCAGGGCTCCCCAAATACTTGCCTGAGATGCTGAGATGGTGCCACACTCTCCAAGGCACCATTGTTACTTGTGTAGGTATCTGTCTTCCCCTGGTCCCAAGAGCCCCTGGAGAACAGGGGCCACATCACATTCAGTTCTGCAACTTCCCGCCCTCCTCCCTCATGAGGTCGCTTGTATACAGTAGGTGCTCAATCCACACTGGTGGTGGATTGGAAGGTGCTCGGTCTACCACTTCTCTGGAGGCAGGGACTGAGCAAAGAGGAGCAGGAGGACCTCCCCCTGGCTGAGACCCACTTCTCTCCAACCCCCTGAGTCCACCCCAGCCCCCCCCACACACCCCACAGACCCTGTTTCCTGCTCCCCAGCCATACTCTGCAGTACACAGCCACGCAGGCCACTAACAGAGCAGAAATCCCCCAAATGAGATGAGGGCTAGCCTGTAAGGACCACTTACCTCCTTGTTTCACCCATTCTCAGGCAACTTTCTTTCTTTGACGTCTCTGAAACTGGGCTGCATCTCACAAACGATGATGTCTCACACCCCCAGCCAACTGGCCGCCGGGATGTCACTGCCATTGCCTGGGTGTGGGCGAGTGTGGTCATGGCTGTCCACATGGTTGTTACCTTGGTGTATTTGCTGCATGGTTGTATGACCTGTGTGAGTGTAACTGTCACTCTATGCATCCTTGCACAGATCAGGCTATGATTCAGTGACGAAGCGAAGTTACTCTGCACTCAGAGGGGCACAGATGAGAACGGCGGCAGGCAGCTGGGAGCAGCGAGGGAAATGACTGCTGCCAAAAGGGTGACCACAGATGCCCTTTTCTTGCAAAGCCACAAGACAGGAAGAGATCCCCAAGGAGATGAAGCTGGGTCACTTTTTGTGATTGAGCTCCATACAAAAGGATTGTCTATTGCACGCCAAGCAATGCACTGAAGGCAGGAAAAATTGCCAAATACCTGGGAACACATTACAAATTTCAAAGTAACAAAAGACTGGTCAGACCGACTGTGGCCTCAGACTATTGTTCAGCTGCTGTGTCAGGGTTGAATGGGTGTTTTTCTTCCTTGGCAGCACGTGGCACAATGGTGTGTTCTGCAGTGGATGGAGTCTTAGATTAGATGCGCTATGGTACGTGCCCAGAACTTTATAATCTCATTTAATCTTCTCAAGATGCCGGGAGAGGGGTATTACTGTTACCCACTTTTACAGATGCTAAAACGGAGGTTCAGAGGGGCTAAGTGACATGCCTAAAGCCACACAGCATTAAATGGGGGGAGGAGTAGTCTATCTGACCTCAAAGCCCAGGCTCTGAACCATTCTGCAAACATGCACGGGGAGCTGAACAATTCTGGTTCAAGGACCACAGTGGTAACGGCTGTTTGTCTCTCTCCCCGCAACAATTGGATGCTCCATGCTCTATGCTCTGAGCCTCAGCCCGGCTACAGGGCAGTCAAGAATCCTGATGGTCAAGTCCACTGGGCCCACAAGCCCAGAGTGTGCCTCTCCGAGGCTGAGAAGGTTTGCTGAGGCTTGTTCTCTGCATTCCTACTCCTGGAGGGTAATCAACAAACCAAGTTGTCCCTCCACTTTCTAAATAAACTTCCTCCCTGTCAAAGTACCAAACTGTTAGCACAAAGGCTTTGTTCATTCTCCAAATATCAGTTATTTGTAGATGACTGTCTTTTTTGCCATATCTGCATGTCCTCTACAAATTGCTTAGTTGCTTTTTCTTTTTAAACAGCTTTCTTTTCATACATCTGTATCACTGGGCCACTAGGTTTACAATGCACTCTGTATTTGCTGCTGTCCCTGCCACACATCCCCACTCTGGCACTTCCTAAGTAAAATATTTGCCTTCAAATACCTGTCTCCGGGTTTGTTTCTGGGGAATCCCAAACTAACAGAGCTCTGAAATCCCAATGCATAAGATGGATGGAAGAGGCATCAGTCTGCTTGAAGCAACTCTCCTGTTCACCCTCCATTCCACGGCCCAAGCATCACCTCCTCCAGGAGGCCCACCTGCTTTGTCCCCTGCCCTTCCCCTGCCAGCTCTCTCTCGTCCTCCCGTACGTGTGTCTGCTGGGTCACCAGCTCCGTGCTGGCAGGCCTGTGTCTGCTCTCCACCCTCTCCCAGGACCCGACACAGGCCCGGCCCGCAGCAGGGGGGCCCTTGTGGAGTGAATGGATGTTGGCCAGGCCCACGCAGTACCACAGGGAGGAGGGCCAAAGGGCTGAGTGTACGGAGACAGGGGCAGGGGGCAGAAAACAAGATCCTCCTTTGATTGAGCCAACGAAGTCACTGGTGAGCGAGAACCCGAGGAGCTATAAATAGCCTTGGAAATCATGCATAGTACATTAGGGGTGTTGGTGACAGCTTAAGTATATTTCCATAAGGTTCCATTATATTTACGTATTAGTTAATGGATACTTAAAATATTATGTTACCGTAATGCTCATGTTTTATTAGCAAACTAGCACATCAAATGGAGTTGCTAAGTGTGATGGAAAATTGGCTGGGCGGTTAGATGTCTGTATTTTCACACTGAATTTTTGATTCCTAATTCCCCGCCCACCCATCTTTGGTGAGGAGAACATGTGTGATCTCTACTTTCCACCTGAGTGGGAGACTTGGAAGTGAAGAGGGAGGACCCCAGCCCCTCCTGGAGGGGTGAAGAGTCTTGGCCTGGGGGCTTTTTGAGTAGATTCGGATGCAAGTGGTGTGACACTGGTTGTGTCACTTGCCCTCTCTGTGCCTTGGCTGCCCGCTCTGTTAAATGGAGAGTCGGACTTGAGGGTGTCTACGGTTCCCAGGGTTTTATGGGTTGAATTGTGGGTTATCTGCAAGGGAACCTCAAACTCAGTTTTCTTTAGGTTGCGGAGGTAGCTGGAGGTGGCCATCCGTCCTCGGGTACCCGGGGCTTCCTGGGTGGTGTGGCAGGACAGGACTGAGGGAGCTCGTCCCCATGGTCTTCCAGGCGTTTGTTCTCTCGGCCCAGGGTGGCACACAGCCCAGTGGCTGAGGGTTCCAAGCTCTGCAGCCACACACCAACACCTGTTAAAATGTCGTTGTTTGGGTTGTTTTGGGCTTTGTTCAAGGAAGCAAGGAAACTGCAAAAGAAGGGGTGAGGTGACAGTGGACCAGGTGGAGGAAACAGTGTGGGCAGATGCTGGGGGGGAGGTTACTGGTGTGGGGACCAAGTCAGAGACCCCGTTCTGGGAGCACAAGGGGGAGAGGATGGTGCAGAGGGAGACCCTTCCCTAGTGCAGACCAGAGCCCTTGGGGTCCCACAAGATGCGATAATGGAGACAGTGACTGCATCCCAATCACCTGCAGTCAGAGGCCATGGAGGGGCAGGCACAGGTGCCCCCTCCTCGCCCAGCCACTCCCCAGCCCCCGGCTGTCAGTGAGTCCACACAGCCCCGGAGGGCAAGAACGCGGAGGTGGAAAGAAAATGGACTCTGACGAGCAGGCTTCAAATCCTGCCTTCACCACACATGGGCTCCCTAATCTCTGAACCAGCTGCTTCATCCACACAAGGAGAATTACAGGACCTACCTCAGCATTGTGAAAAGGATTTGATAAATTAATCCATTCAGGAAATAAATAAAACCTTGGCAAGGACACCAACATGAGCTCAAGGGAGCTAACTGGCTCTTGGGCAATTCCTGAAACTTTCTGATCCTCAGTTTCCTCATCTGAAAAACAAGGTTATTAATAGCACTTCCCTTATAAGACTGTGCATCCATGAAATATTCAGGAAGCACCTGTTACGTGCCAGACCCTAGAGGCACCAGCGATGAACAAAACCAAGAAAGCTCCTGTCCTCATGGAGGTGATATTCTAGTGGGAGGAGGCAGGGGCCTGGGGAGCCAAGAATAAACAAAATAATGAAACAAGAATATGCTTAAAAATACATGAAGTCTATTTAGAATGATAAATAGGTAGAATGAGAAGAATTATGGAAGGGAGACAAGCAAGAAAGTGGGCTAGGGAATGCCCAGAAGTTGGTTTAATTTTGAACAGACAAGGCCTCACTGAGCAGTTGTGTTTGAGCTGAGCCCTGCCATGAGGATTAAGTGAGAAGAGAGCGAGGGCAGGGGTAAGCAAGCTACAGCCCAGGGCCAGCTCTGGCCACTCCCATCATTTGTGGCTGCTTTTGTGCTCTGGCAGAGTTGGATGGTTGCAACAGAGAAGTGTGGCCCACGAAGTCTAAAGTATTTACCATCTGGCTCTTTCCAGAAAAAGTTTGCTGACACCTGGCCGTAAGCATTGCAGAAAGTATCTGACCCCTAGTAGGTACTCAAAACCATAATAATGATGATGATGATGATGATGATGATGGTGATGATTAGGTGAGAGCTCAATGATGCTATGCTTGGAGGTGGTAGGGAAGAGGGATCAGATGTGACCCCTCTCCATGCACCGGACCAGGGGTGCATGCCTCAAATCCTGTTTTCAGAACGTAGCGCATCTTGACAGAGAGAGCTGGGGCACAAGAGATTCCGGGCCGGGCAATAACGGGAATGAGGCTTCTTGGAGGGAAATGACGGATTGTGTTTAGAGAATAGTAGGTGGCACGAGGAAACAGTCCTTCCACTTCCACCTCCAGAACCACCTTCCCCCTGCATGTGGCCAGCAGCAGGGCCCCGGGCTGTGAGCTGGAGGTGCTGGGGCTGAATTAGCGCCTGATTGAGTTATGACAGCTCCCCGTGCCCAACAGGAAGCGGGGCCAGGCGGTCCTAGCGGGGGCCTGCAGACAAATGATGATAAAGTGCCCACTTAAAGGAACCATCTCCGTAATATTTCATGCCCGTGGCCGGGGGAGGGGCGGGCAGGCTGCCCTGGCGGCGTGGCTAACTACATCCATCAATTGATTTGATTCACAGCAGCAGCTACTCCCAGTCATAATATTTCAAATAAATGGGGCCGTGGATAGAAATAATATCTGCATCAATATTAACCCTGAAAGAACTAATGGACATAAGCTATAATTTCCTGGACACCCTAATAACGCATTTTGACCGTTGTTGGCATGGGACAATTTTTCTTTCTTTCTTTCCTCTCCTCTGCTCGGCCGTCTCTCTCTCTCCTCCTTAACCTCTGTCAGATCTGCTTTGTTCCCCCCCCACCAGCCTATGATTTGGGGCCCTTGGGAGCTCCCGACCCACTTCCTGCCAGACACAGCCCCCTGCTGGAGAGGAAAGAGGGGAAACGGAGAGTCGCGTGGCCCCTTTATTCTGAGTTTGGGAAATTCCCCTGGGTAGAGGTGCATCAGATCACTTAGCAGCAGACAGCTTGCTGGTCGGCCTGCTAGAAAGGCCAAACTGGCTCTTTTCTGTCATTTATTCAATCAACAGTTATCTATTGGGAACTTACTAAGTGTAGGACATTTTACTATGTGCTTGGGATGCATCACAGAATAAGAGAGAAAAATGTCTGTCCCCATGTAGCTTACATTGTAGCTGAGATGGGGAGAGTGTTGGTAAACCACGAACATCCGTGTCATAGATGACTGAGTATGATAGGAAGGCTCCGAGAATTGTCCCACTCATAGACCCGGAGAACTGGGGTTCTCTAATGTCTGAATCAGCAACGTCGTGGACCTGTTCCTTTCCTCAGCCTCATGAACCGGCTGCTGGAAAGCTCAATATGGCTCTTGGGTGGGTTGTGTCTGGCCAGTGTAATGTTTTAAAAAATTCATTGAATAAACTTAAAAAGTAGGAGGTTTTGTGTAAAAAATCCTATTTCCACCCTCTCTTTAGAAACGGGAAGATCTGGCATTGCCCACATTCCCATGTGGCAACAATTGGGTAAGCTGGGGAGCGTGGCCCCTTCAGACCAGGCATGTGCTCTACATTTGGCCACAGTCCCCACTGCTCCCTGCTGCCCTGAGCCCAGCCTGCCATGCGTCTCCTGTGTGGGCCTTGCAGCCTAGGCTCTTGTGGCCCCTGGTTTTTGCCTGGGAGCTGGTTTCTATGTGCCCCTGTCCTTGCTCCAGCCCCTCTCTGTTGTAGCCCACTCTATTCCTAGGCAAGCCCTCAGCACCTCAGCCTTTTCTTTGCTCCTGTTTTTGCCCCCACTGCCTCCCTTTCTTCCAGATGCCTTGGGGCTCTGCATCATTCTATGGAAACAGACATGTTTAGTAGGGCAGGAAGCCAGATCTCTTCCCTTTTCAGGCCTACAGCTCTTAGTCCTCCCTGCCTCTGCTCTTTAGGCTAATTTTGGCCTTGAAATCTTGTTTCCTTAATTTAAAAAATACATACATATATGTACTTACACATATGTATGTATGTATACAAACATGCACACTCATTTACAGTGAGCGCCAACTTCCAGAATTAGAGGAAACAGAGGTTGGGAGCGTAGTCCCTGGAACCAGATGCATTTAGGCTAAACCCGGCCGCCATGTGCTGCTAGACGTGGGACCTGTGTCATAGGCTGGATTTCATGGGAATAAAATGAGGTAGAGTGTTTCACACATATTGCATATCCAATCAAAGTGATATCTATAGTTGTGAATATCATTACTATTTTTCTCACCCTTGTCCTATTACCCACTCTCCCCAGGGAGACAGGGGGACGGTGAGGGCAGGGGAGCTGGCAGTGCTCTCTGGAGGTGACCCGGGGGTTTCAGTCTAATCAGGGCTGAGGCCTGGGTGGGGCTTCAAAGCTTGTTTCTAGCTGGGCTGACCACACTTGGGGTGTCCATCCATACTTCTGCTGGAGAGACTTTCACTCAGTCTGGAGGGCAAAACCAAGGGCTCCCACCACTGGGTCACATATGCGTTGAATAACTATGGAACACTATTCCTTTAGGCCAGCGGGTCTCAAACCTTCATGTGGATCAGAATTGCCTGGAGGGCTTGTTAAAACCCAGCTTGCTGGCCCCACCCCTGGGGCGTACAGTTCACAAGTCAGGGGAGGGGCAGGGGAATCTGCATCTCTAACCAGGTGATGCTGAGACCTCTGGTCCAGGATCTCCCTTTGAGATCCTAATTTAGGCAATGAAGGAATGGCACCGGCTGGAGTTGTAGATGCAGCCCCTCTTTCTTCTGAAGCAAGGGCGTTGTGCTGGGTGATGGTGATGAGAATGCTGGCCCCACGGGAGTGTGGGCACCAGAGAGGGTCCTGTTGTCCTCCGGCTGTGCCACCAGGCTGCACAGATGACTGAATGAGCAAATGACCCGGACTCTGTCCTTAGAACCGCAAACTCCTGTATTTCTCCAGTTGGCTGCCCTGAGTGAGGGAATGGAATCAAATGCCCAAGGACCCAGTGGGTGACAGCAGGGGCAGGTGGGCCAGGAGTGGACAGGGGAGATGGGGCGAGGTCCCGAGAGGCCGAGTGTGTTCCTGAGAAGTGAGGGTGGGGTGGGGGTCTGGCAGGGGTGATGTTTCTACTTGCAAGGCGGGGCACAAAGTCAGCACCCAGCCTGCACCAGCCTGCAGCAGCCAGAGCCATGCAGGCTGCAATAACTTTCACAGATGCAACCTGATCACACCTCACCTTGGCCTCTGTCCTGTTGGGCTCACTTCCTGCCACAGCTCTGATAACACCAGTTCATGAGATGCTCAGTGACACGCATGCTCAACGCAGAAGTGAATGTCTGTAAGGCTACCCTTGACCAAAGGGAATGGAAAACGATGGATTGTTGCTTCCCCCTTTCATTCTCTCAGTGGATGTCCTAATCCGCATGGCATAGGCTTCCCGAAGGCCCCAGGGTATCAAACTCATCCTCCACATTGGCAGCCAACACCATAGAACATCCTCGCATTGGCCTTCCTGCCCTCCCTGTTTCCTGCCTCCCCTCCTGCCTGCCAGCTCCCTGGCACCACCTCCTTTATAAACTACTTGGACATAAGCCAGGCTGAAAGAATCCCCTAAGGAGGGATCTGAGTTCTAAGCGTGACACACATCATTCGCCATCCAGCCATTCAACGAATGCTTGCTGAGCTCTGGCACGTGCTGGGTCCTCAAGAGGCAACAACGGACAGAGCAAGGAGCAGGCCCTGCCTCGAGGAGCACACAGCACAGTGGGGAAGGATTTAACAAGGCCCAGAAGCTTCGAAGGGGAACAAATGCCACGGTAGGGAGAAACAGAGGGGGGGTACCCAACCCGCTGTGCACAGAGGAGGGGAGATCTGAGCTGAGATCTGTCACTAGGTCCGGACAAAAGCCAAATCAGCTCTTCAAAGTCCACCCCAGGAGGACAGGAATTGGGTACATGCAAATTAATATACTTACTTGTCATCCTTTCTAGAATCATCTAGAATCTCCTGATCTGCCCTCAGGGAATGTCTCTTTTGAGTCTAACCAGAGCCTGACTGCTCCAGTTTGTCCATTTCCTTCTGCTCTGGCCATTCAGGAGATGGAGAGGAAGGAGATTCTTAAATCCAGGGGAAAACAAAGCAAAACTGGGATTGTCCTCCTCTGCCAGGAGATTCTGCACTGACCCTGAGCCTCCATCCTCTCTCCTCTCTCTGCACCATTTTTCTATTTCTTGCTTCCACTTGGGGTCTACTCCCTCCCCTCACTGGCCCAGATTTGTCCCAGCCTTGGGCAGGAGTCGGGGCGGGGTGGGGGGTGTTGGTTCTGGGGCCATAAGGATTGCAGAGGATGTGTCTCTAAGTGGGAGAAGACTCGATCTCCTAACCTAGACCAGAGGCCCATTGTCCCAATCACCAGCCATCCTCCCCTTGAGATGAAATCCCATCAGACTGGTTTGATGACATCAACAGGGCACCCCACTCAGACATAGCTAGGTCTTTCTGTCCTAAGGCACCTCTCATGTTCTCATGGGGCCACCATGCGTTGGTCCCCAGAACCTGCTGGGGGCTGGGAGGGGGGTTCTGCATTACTCTGCTGAACTCTTGTTCTTACTCATTCTGGGAAATGTGGGTTCCCAGCTCCTGTAAGGGAATGTAGGATTTGGCCATTGGTTTCTGTCCAGAGAGCCAACATTTCCTGGGGCTGAAATTGGGCCAAAGCCTCTGTGTGGCACAGCTCTTCCTCCTTCCTGCCCAGCACTCAGACCCCCTAGCTCGTGGGGTTAGCAGGGTCAGCTTTCTCCCTCCCTGACACCAGGAGAACTTGGCTGAAGCCAAACCAAGGTCTGATGGCAGCCAGCCCAGCCAGGATCAAGCTGCTACTTGGTGCAAATACCCTGAGGAGCAATTGGCTTCCCAGGGCTTGGGCACTGCTTGGCAGGCCAGAAACCTGTGTTCTAGTCCCTGCTCAGCTATTACCCTGCTGTGTGACCCTGGAGAAGTCACTTTTCCTCATTGGGTCTCAACACCTCCATCTGTAAAATGAGCATGCTGAGACATCTCTCACACTCTGAGAAACTAACTGTGAGTCCTGGAGCTTGAGAGACAATGGATAAGTAAGCAAACATAAGCTTTGGGGAAGAGCCCTTTGCAATCCAGCAGCCCGCAGCATCCTTCTAAGCAAAGAAATGGATTCGGAATTCAAAGATCACTACGGTTCTTTATTGCTGAAGGGGGAAAGGTCCGAATATTGCTTAGCAAATTACCATCAGCTAGGGGCACCATTACGCCTTGACACAACCATTGGTCAGCAAATTGGTCACATTATTGGTTAGTAAATTTGAGGCTGCAGAATTATTTATTGGCAAATTAGAGATGGCAGAATTATTGGTTGGCGAGGCCAGAATTGCAGCGATTGGTTAGCAAATTAGAGATGCCTGTTTTGGTCTGTGAATAAATCATGGCTGGTCAGGGTATTGGAGGCCAAATTAGAGGTGGCCGGGTTATTTATGGCCGAGCCAGGAAAGCAGAAAGTGCATTTGCCAAGCAGAGAGGGGGTCAGCCCTCGTTGCTTAGGGCTACCCCTTGAAAGTGCATCCAGGTTGGCACTTTTCAAAGGAGCAACTATTATTCTATGCTATCATTCTGTAAGCATTAAGGATGAAGTGATGTGAGCTGGATTCTTGTTTGCACCATCTAGCTCTGCTACTCATTTCCAAAGAGAGCCCAAAAGGTGTCTGTGGGGCTGGGGCTGGGCAGTGGAGCAGAGGCTGGGACTCCAGCCCAAGAAGAGATTTGAGCAGAATGGCTGGCTGGAGAGGGAGAGGTCTGATCCAGGAACATGCTTTCTGCAGACAAGATTTCTCTGATTGTCCTCAGGCCCAGCCTAGAGCTGGGAACCACAGGTCATGAGAAGACCCTGACCTCAGGAGCTCAGGATCAAGTTGAAACCTCTCTTCTTCAAGGCTCTGTCCAGACCTCAGTTCTCCAAGAAGCCTACCTCTTCCCTGGCGGTCTCCAGTGGTCTCACTCCTGTCTGGACCACTCTCTACTTAGTTACATACGTCCTGCTTGCTAGTCAATACATGGGTGGCTGGCTGGCTGGATGGACAGATGGATGATGGAGGGAGGGATAATGGATGGATGAGGGACAGATGAATGGATAGATGACTGAGAAATGATGGATGAAGGGATGGTGGATTGATGGATGGATGGATGGGCAGTGGTTGGATAGTTGGATAGAAGGATGGATGGATTGTTGCTGATGTTGTTTATGGGAAGCCAGGGATCCCAAAATGGAATAACCTGGAGTTTCAGAGTTAGAGGGGATTTGAAGTCATGAAGTCTACCTCCCTCTCTTTCCTAGGCCCAGCATTTTAATAAAAAGTCAAGGAAGGCTTGTCATTGGGCATACAACTGGGACCATAAGGTAAAGTCAGCCAAAGTCTTCCAGTTCCCCAAGGGCAGTGAAGCCCACTTATCCTCAATCCACAAGTCCTAGGGAGGGACCAAAAATCTAGGAACTGAGGGAGGATGACTGTGTCACAGGGAGCTTTGTCCTTTGTGTTCTTCATGAAGTCCTATGCAAAAGACGGAGTTACATCAGCCTTGTATTGCTGAGTTCTAACTTTCCAAAATGGTTCTATACTCACCTTGCCACCGATGCCCACCTCATCTTGGAGGGTGACTTGGTGGGGAATCTTCATTTTACAGGTGACAAAACTGAAATTCAGAGGGAAGAAGTGATTTTCCCAGGAGTCTCAGGGAGTCAGGCCTGAAATCCAGGTCCCTTGGTCGCCACCTTTGCCCAATCCACCTCTGACTGCCTGGCCTGCCCCCCTCCTCCCTTTCTTCCAGTTCTTTCCATTTTTTCTTGTGGTAAATCACACAAGATACAAAATTCACCATTTTGACCATTTTAAAGTGCACAATTCAGTGACATTTAATATATTCACATGTTGTGCACACATTGTCGCTGTCTAGTTCCAGAACAATTTCATCGCCCCAAAAGGAAACCTCATATCCGTTAAGCAATCACTCCTCATTCCCCAATCCCCCCAGCCCCTGGAAACATCTAATATATGTACTGTCTCGATGAATTTGCTTATTCTAGATATTTCATATGCATGGGATCATACTGTGTGTGGCCATTTGTTTCTGGCTTCTTTCAGCATAATGGTTTCACGTTCATCCATGCTGTAGTATGTATCAGAACTTCATCACTTTTTAAGGCTGAATAATATCCCATTGTATGGATACACCACATTTTGTTTATCCATTCATCAATTATGGACATTTGGGTTATTTCCACCTTTGGCGATTGTGAATAGTGCTGCTTTGAATATTTGCGAACATGTTTTTGTTTGAATATCTGGTTTCAGTTCTTCTGGGTATACACCTAGGGTGGAATTGCTGGGTTACATGGTACTTCTTTGTTTAACTTACCAGTCCTTGACGTTCATGAGCACACAAACACACTCTTCTGCCAGTGGCCATCTCAACATCTATGTAGCAATTTATTTTCTTCTCACCCTCTCCGACTCGACCGTGAACATCTGATGGCAAGAACTGCATTAAGTGTCTGTCCCCAGTCAGGAGCCCCAACCCAGCACAGGCTCCAAGTTGGCTGAACGAAGAGAATTAAGTCATGATACGATTCCGTTTTATAAACTCAATATTAATCCCTCATTTGTGATTTTTAACCTTCCAAAGCTAGATATCTGGTTATCTCCTTTATTTTCCAGAAAGACACCCTGTTATTACTCCATACTGGTGACATGTTCTCCAACATCTGTTCTCTGTTCTGCTGTCCCGAGAGGCTAATCCTTGAGGTCCGTCTTACCAGACTCCTCTTCCCTCTGGCTTCTGCTTACGTTTGGCCAATAGGAGGCATCAGCATGAGCTCAGAAGGCAGAGGAGAGAGAAGTTGGGGTGTTTCTTCCCCGATTCCTCCATGATTTACTGCTGAGTCTCTGCCTGGAAAGACCAAGCAATATCCCCTGAGGATGACATCTCCCACCTTCTGGCCTCTCCTCCAGTCCTAGAACTCACTGAACTCTCAGCTCTGGAAACACTATTTCCTCTCTTGTTCCTTACAACCCTAGGGATGGTAACAGTTTTTCTCTCTGACAAATCTCTGGGGACCTGAGCACAGCCCTTGTTGTTTCCATTAAGCTGCTCACTCCTCCATCAGCAGTCCTTTTATTAAAGTCCATTCATTTGAACCATCGGGAGGGCTGGCACATTAACCAGATGCCACCCGTTGACTTCCTTCCCCTGAGCCTCAGCTCTGACGCCCGAGGTTTGGGTCCCGTCCTGTGCACTGCTTTCCATCACAGTCTAACCAACCACGGAAAGTGTCCCACCCTCAACCACCACCACCGGCCACTCATCTGTGCCTTGTGATTGGATCATGACACATGCCATGGCCCCCACCCAGCTGGGGACATCCCCTCTGTCCTCAGCACCCTCACCTCCTAAATGAGGATAGAATCCTGGTGTGGCGGATTGGATTGTGTGCCCCAGTTTGGACAGGTCCTTGGTCTTCATCCACATTCTGGTGGATATGGACCCACTATAAGTAAGAAAGATGTTCCTTCAGGTAAGGTGTGGCCCAACTGGGTCAGGCTGGGCTTTAAACTGGATTCCTGGAGTCCTTTATAAGCAGAGTGAGAGTCTGATGGAGAGAGAAGACATAGAGCACAGCCAGAAGCTGGAAGTCAACAGAACCCAGAAGAGAAAAGAGAAGACACCGCCACGTGCATTGCCATGGGACAGAAAAGCTAAGGAAACCCAGAGATTGCCAACCAGCCAGAAGTTACCAACCCCCAGAGGAAGTAGGCCTTCTAGCCTCTGAAACCATGAGCCAACAAATTGCGTGGTATTGTTATTAAGCCAACCCATTGCATGGTATTTGTTTTAGCAGCTGGGAACCTAAAACACATGGTTATGAGGATTAAATGAGAAAACATGTGTTTAGTGCATGGCTCGTGGAAGGCACTCAATAAAGTGGGAGACAGTATTATTACTTTTAAGAATATCCACCCGCTTGCTATTGGACATGTCAGTAATTTCAGCTTTTCAGTGGTGTAAATGATGTTGTGATGAGCATCTTTGTAGATAAAGCATTTTCAGGTTTAGCATTATTTTCTTAGCGCAGATTCTTAGCACGGTTTCCTTAGCACAACTTTCTTAGCAGAGTTGAATGAAAAGGTCTGAGCTTTTTTAAATACACACCGCCAAATGGGCCTTCCAAAGTTGCATTCTGGTTAGGTTTTTATCATGGCAGCCACCATTTATTAAGTGTGTCTGGCACTGTGCCAAGCTCTTTTATGTGAATTGGCACATGCCATTCTCCATGGCTTCATTATCCCCCATTTACAGGACTGGAAACGGGAGCACAGAGCAGTTCAAGGACTTGCCCAAGGTCACAGAGTCCAGTTGCAGAACGACGAGAGATTCAAATCCAGGTGCATTTGACCCCTACTCTCAACCACTTGCTGCCCTGTCTCTCCTGCAGCTGTGCCCTGGTGGGCTGGCTGGGCCCTGTCTTCCTGGCACCAGCCCTCTGTACCCCAGCCCGGGCAAAGTGCTCTCCCCAGTTTCCCTTCAGCCGTAGGGGAACAGACTGTGCTTGCTCAGACACAGCTGGGACGGAGAGGCAGGCATTCCCAGCCTCGTCCATGGGGCACCGGGTAACAAAATCCTAGAGAGTTAGAACAGGGATCCCTGAGGACAAGCCTTTTCACACATGGGCAGCCACCTGGCATCTCACTTCCTGGGGCTTAGCCAAGCCAAACCCCAGCCCTCCTGAGGTCCCAGTCTCTGGTTGAAAGCCACAGGGCCCGAGGAACCCCACTGTGCTGAGCAGCCCCTTCCCAGGAGGCCCAAGGGAGTGAGGCCAGCAGGCTCCTCCTCACTGTCCCCTCAGTCTTTCTCCCCTCACCAGTTTTGCAGCGCTCTGTTGAAAGCCTTACTGTGCAGATTTGGCCACCAATCCTTGCAAACCCACGTTGTCTGCAGGAACCCAAATTTGCGGCGTCCAATGCCTGGAGCTCTGAGAGGGGAAGTGGCACAGGGAGCAGCTGGAGGGAAAAGGGGCACCGACTTTTCCAGCTGGCACTGCTCCCACTGGCAGCGTCCTCCCAAGCAGCCTCAGTGTTGGCATCCCCCCGCGGCCTCCATCAGGATCCCGGGACCTTACAAGGGAGGCACTGGCCTCCCGCCTTCCCTGGCTCTGTGCAGAAGTGGCAGGAGCTGTAAGGCGGATCCAGGGTGAAAACCCAGCTGTCTGCTGTGTCACAAATCAGCCCCGCGGTGGGCAGCTGAGTCCTCAGCTCCGTTCCCTTTCTAGGCTTGGCAGCAGGGGAAAGAAAGAGGGGCTTCCCCGGAGCAGATGGGCGCCTGGCCAGTGGCTGCCCAGCACAGCCTCCCTTCACTTTCCCCCACCCTGCAGACCTACTGGGTGCTGAGAACCAGCCCAGCATGACCCAGGGCCAAAAACTGGCCTCAAATCCATGACTAACTCTGCTGTGGGCCCAGACATATTTTGTTTGGTCTGTGCAGCATTTAGAAAAAATGTGAAATCATGACCCACCTTTGAAAGTTGGAAGCATGATGATCAGGATTTCTGACTTCTGTTGGAAAAAATCAGATGATTTGGCCACCCTGGGCACACGCTCTCATGGCAAGCAGCCTCTGGAGCTGAGTAGCAGCTGCTCCCTGTGGACAAAGCATGAACTTTCCAGTTCACTGCAGCATGCCCGCCACCCCCACCCCCATAATTCTAAATTCTGTCAACTTCTCTCATTGGCGGACCCTGCCCAGCCTCCGCAGGCATATGTCTATCTGACTGGGGCTGAGAGCTGGCCCTGCCTTCAAGGGGACAGATGCCTGCTGCTCATCTCTAACATCAGGCAACCAATGGGACGTGAGGTCAGGGGTGCACTGGGAGGTGCCAACCAGAGGGCTGTGGAGCAGGCTATTCATACAAAGAAATCAGAGCAGCCTTCCTGGAAGAGGTGGCATCTAAACCAGGCCTTCAGGGATGATTACAAGATCAGCGACTGGAGAAGAAGAGCAGGTTTCCAGGAAAGGCAGCCTCAGAGCCAATAGCAATGGATGCTGGAATTGGCAGGGCTTTTTGGGATGGTAAACCATGGGGATAGAGATGGCAGAGGGCAGAGCCAAAGTCAGCTGGGGGAGGCAGAGGGGCTTAAAAGGGTCTTGCAGCTCATTAAGTCCCAACCTTTCAGGGGACATCTGGCTTGTAGTTGAAGAAACCTGAATTCTAACCCCAGCTCTGCTACTTCCTTGTTGGGCAAGTTACTCAACTTCTTGAGCCTCAGTTTCCCATCTGTAAGATTAACATAAAATATCCATCTCAAAAGTGAGTATGAGGAGTAATACCCAGAGTCTGTTTAGGACAGGAACACTGGGTAACAGGGAATGGTGGGGAGTGCAGCCAAGTGGCAAGCACATGGCCTGTCTGAAGGCTGCCTCTCAGTTCCAGCCAATTGGCACCAGGTGGGAATGCAGTCTCCATGTGGCCAGTGCTTCCAATTTTCCAAGAGGCTGGACATTCAGACTTTGACATGGAATTTGTCAATATTTAAATGTTGGCTCAAATACTTCTAAGCACTGAAAAGTTCTGAGAAAACACATCTGCTTTCTGGATATGCTCTACTGGCTGTCACTTTGCAACTTCAAACTTAGTACAGACAAAGTATTCAATAAACGTTAATTTTCTTCCTTGAAGAAAAGAAACGTTTCGATGTCACTTGCCTTCCTTTGCATTATTTTCTGAAACGATGCCATCTCTCCTTGAGGTAGTATCGGACTGGCCACCGAGACCCCAGACTCCTTGTATCCAAATGTCTTTTTCACTGACTTGTCCTGTGGCCTGACATTCCAATATGCGTACCCCTTGTCCTTCCAGAATTGTCCTTTTACCGTTCTAAGGCTCCAGTGGGGATAACTCAGCCGATAGCACTGGGGTAAGGAGGGAGCTGCCAGTCTTGGAGACTGGGGCTAAAGACTGTGAGAACTGGGGGCCAAGTTGGCCTCTGTCTTGTCCTGGAGGCTGCAGTTTGTCCCTGGGTGGGTAAGACTTTCGTTGCCCCGGATCTCCCAGGCAGCGAGCCCTGATGCATTCTGGTGCAGGCTCTCCCAGGACATGTGGTCACACGTCTGCCCCCCCCCTCCCGCACCCAGGCTGTGAAGGCGGGGACCATGACCCTTCGTCCTGGGCCACAGGAGCTTACTATAAACATCTGTTAAAGGAAAGAAAGGAGGGAGAGACAAAGGGGAGAGGCATGGAGGTGTAAAGGTAACAATGGGGAGGCAGGGCAAATAATCTGCGTTGCAAAAGGAAAATGTGATCATTCACACTGTCTTAGTTTGGGTTGCCCCAGAGGCAGAATCTGAGACAAGGGTTTGAATGCAAGTAGTTTATTTGGGAGAAGATGCCAAGTAGATGGTAAGGGAGTGGGGAAGTGAGAGAGGGAAGGGAAAAAACATTCATGAGCAAGTCTCCAGGGTGGGAAACGAGAGCTGAGTCCTTCTCAGGAGCTCTGGGAGCCACTGATTTAGTGCCCACCTGAGGAGTGAGAGAGCCGGGGTATTTGTGCTCCATTCCCATCAGCCACTGGTTGAGGGCTGCTCCCAGTGAGCCATTCGTTTCCTGACCCTCCTACCAGTGCAGTCTCAGGCAACTCAAGAAAATTTTGAGGTAGAGACGCAGATGCAAGCAGGTGGGCACTAAATCAGTAACACGTCGAGGGCTATCGGTGGGCACTGGCAGTGTCTGCTATACTCCAAAGAGAGGACACATTCACCCAGGCCTCCCATGGGGGCCCCGCGTTGAGCTCTCTGCCCAAGGAACTATGAAGGGGACCATCAGAAGTGGGTTCTTGCATCCACTGGATGTACCTATTGGGTGTGTCCTCCCTCTGGCCTCAGTTTCCTCTTGTATAAAATGAGAATTGTCAAGATTGGATCAGGGCTCCACAAAGCCCCTTCAGCCTTGTCCAGCCCTGCTTCTCTGATTCCACTTCTGCCCTGCCACTCCCAGCACTGGTCTGAGAGTTTTGGACCAATGCCTTGTCCAGGAAGAGGAAATAGAAGATGTGGTCTTTACTGTTAAAACCACAGGAGAACCAGGCAGCATGGTGCTAGGGTGAAACGTAGAAGCTGAGGCCCGGTCACCTGCACTTGACCCTGCTGTGCTGTTTACTGGCTGGGAGCACATTACTCAAAACCTCCCAATGTCCACTTTCTACCTGCAAAGCTTCACTCTTGGTTGTTCTGAGGGGTAAATGAGGCAGTGTACATTAAGCACCCAAGGCACTGCAGGTGCATTTTAGGCACTGTATAAGTTACCATTATTATTACTCTCACTTTTTACTGGAAAGAGACAGAAACAAAATGTGGATTTTCTTGTCTATCAGAATTAAGCATCCAAGGAGAGTGGTCTCCAATAACAGAAGTTTCTGCACTCAGCTTAAACTTGTTCAGAAGGTCAGGCTCCAGAACAAGATAGGGGAAGAGGGTTTTGCCTATGGGCAGATTTCATGTACCCCAAAAGCCATTCTCTATAGGCGTTAATCTCAACAAGAAGCTGACACTTGCCTGGCATCCCCTCATCATCTAGTCATTTGGAAACGGTGATGGCCCTTCAGGAAATTTGGAATCCAGGGACAGTGATGAGACTGGAAACACTTTTCCCTGTCAGAGAATTGTCCTTCTACACAAACCTTCTAGGTTTTGCTGTCTATAGCTCCTCGGTTACCAGAACATAGAAAGTTACCCCAGAAGCCCAGAGACTTTGATCCCAATGGGTTCATTCCAAAGCCTTCTAGGCCTGTGTGTGTGTTTGGGGGCAGGTGTGCACTCAAGCACACACATGGCAGGGGCAAGTTGAAGGAATATCGAAGTCCTTAAAATGTCAGAGATCATGGGAACATGTCTCTAATTCTCGTCAGGCGGCCTCCAGACCCACGGCTCATTACCGCTTGTTTGAAAAGTATCTCATACTCAGCCCCCAGCTGCCCATCACCTGCCACCCACACCCCCAGCTCCAGGGTCGGAGCCTCCAGCTGGCCCAGGGGTCCTCCCAGATTCTGGCTGGACCTCCTCCAACCCTGGGAGTGGGAAGGAACCCAATGGCGTTTCAGGATTTTTTCCCTCTTCTTTTTCTTTTCTGTCTTTCTTATTTTTTTTTAAGGGAGAGAGGAGAGTTTGCTCTCTGGGTGGGTTTCTCTACTTGCTTCCTCCCAGCCTAATTATTATTACATGAAAAAATAGCTGCTCGCACCTAAGAGAGAAGCTCTCTTATTCCAGTAACTAAGAATTTTCAATGGCAGTCACCGAGCAATTATACACTACGATTTACACTATATCCTCCAGGCTGTTCTTTGACAAAACGAGTCCCTATTATTAGTCAGGCAATAATCAAATGCCTAAAATAGGCTTATAAAAGATCTCTGAACTGCAGGAAAGGGTTGTTACTGGGAGTTATGACTGCAGTTCAGGAGCAAGTTTGCAGAAAAAATGTGCAATAACGCACATATGTCCTTGTGCTAGGAAGAAGCTGCAGAACCCAGAAAAGAAAAAAGAGGGGGAAGGTGGGGAGAGGAAGTGGGAAACTATGGACCCATCATTTTACAGTTCTTAACCCCCAGAAAAGCTCCCATGCGCTAAATACCTTCTCTGGGGTCTCTTACGCTAAAAAGGCAATTTGTTGAGCCCTGGCTCCTCTCATCTCCCAGGAAACCACTCAAAGGAGTCAGAAATCCTGTTCTATCACTTACTGTTGTAGAAGCTCCTCTAGATTGGCCCTTTCTTCCTCCTGGCCTGTTCTGGGGGCATCACGATGTAAAACAGTGTATCCCAAATGTACGTGTGCCATCCTCACAGTTTCTTCATGTCCGTGTGCCTCCTGTACTACTATTGGGTTGTCATTTTTCTTTAAAGAGACTTGCTCTCCAAAGTAAATAAACCTTTAAATTCATTTGTTGAAATAGGCAAATTTATAACATTACTGTAAATGGAAGATCAGTCTCTTTCCTTTCTAGTTCAGGCCGGCTGAAAGCATGAGTTACTCCTATCCCCGCCTCCTGCTGTCTGCCACAGGTAAGCCTTCTTCCCCCACCTCTGCCTGCCAGGTGTTCCCAGGCTGCCACCATTACCTCCCGGCATGCTCTAGGGTTAGGGGATGGGATGGGCAGGCATCTCTGCAAGTTGTCAGCAAGAAGAATCGACACCACCCACAGTCTGATTGGGGTGTATGTGTGTGCAAGCGTGTGCAAGCCTGTCATGTAAGAAGTCAGGGTGGGGTGCTCATATAGTCAATGCATGGAGAACCATGATATGCAGAGCACATTTTGGTTATGAAACTCGGTATTTTGCTTACTAATTGTATCAACTTAGTAGTCTTTCTGTTAATCGACTTTAGTGACGTAGGAGTTACATACAACATAATGCACCCTTTTCGAGTGTACTATTTGATGAGTTTTGGCCAGTTTTACTCCCAGGTTAACCGTTATCACAACTGAGATGTAGAATATTTCCATCACCCCAAAAAGTTTCCTAATGTTCCTTTGGACTCGATCCCTGCCTTTACCTCCAGCCCCACTAGTCTGCTTTCTTTCTGGATTAATTTTGTCTGCTCTAGAATTTCATATAAATGAAATCATGCAATATGCACTCTTTTGTGTCCAGCTCCTTTCACTCATCATTACGTTTTTGAGACTTGTCAATATCGTTGCATGCATTAGTAGTTTATTCCTTTCCATTGCTGAGTAGAAGTCCGTCACATGGATATATTACATGCTTGTTTTCCTTTTCACCTGTTGATGGGCATTTGGATTGATTCCAGTTTGGGGCTATTACAAATAAAGCTGCTATGAACACTCATGTACAAGTCTTTGTGTGGACATGTGTGGTCATTTTCCTTGGTGAATAACTAGGAGTGGAATTACTGACTCATATGGGAAGCATATGCTTAATGCTATAAGGAATGCCAAATTGTTTTCCAAAGTGGTTGTAACATTTTGCATTCCCACCAATTGTGTGGAGGACTTCCGGTTTTTCCACATCCTTGCCAACACTTTGAATTAGCAAGTCTTTTTAAAATTTTAGTCACTCTAGGATTGTGTAGTGGTATTTCATTGTAGTTTTAATTTGCATTCTCCTGATGACTAATGATGTTGAACATCTTTTCATGTGCTTATTTTACCATTTCTTTGGTAAAATGTCTGTTTCTAGATTGAACAGATTTGCCCATTTTTAAAAATTGAGTCTTTTGTCTGATTATTAGGCTAGAAGATACAAGTAGTTTGTCACATATATGTATGACAAACTATATGGAATATATATGGCATGTGTGTGTGTGTGTGTGTGTGTGTGTGTGTGTGCGTATAATTTCTCTCAATCTGTGGCTCCGCTTTTCATTTTCTTAATGATGTCTTTCAAAGAGCAGAGGTTGTTAATTTTGATGAAGTCTAATTTATCATTTTTTTTCTTGTCTGGTTTTGACTTTTCAATTCTACCTGAGAAATCTTTGTTTACTCCAAGGCCATGTAGACTTTTTCTTAGAATTTTTATAGTTTTAGCTTTTATGTTTGGTCCATCATCCATTTTGCATACTCAACTTAAATTTTACTTTCTCGGGAAATATTTTCCAAACTTCCAGGAGAGGTTAAGCCCCTTTTTATATATTTTGTTCCAATTACTAAGACCGTGTAACAAATCACTCCCAAAACAATGGTGTAAAACAACCACTCCTTATGCTTGTGGATTCTGGGGGTCAGGAACTCAGATGGGACACCAGGGGGGGGGTCATGTCTCACTCCACAGTGGATGGTCTGGAAGACTCAGGAGTGTCCCGAAGGCTCCTTCACTCAAACCTGAGGTCTGGTGCTGGCTGCAGGCTGGGACTTCAGCTGGGACAGTTGGCCACATTCCTGCGTGGGGTTTCTCCATGTGCCCAGGTCTTTCTCACAGCTCGGTGGCTGGATTCAAAGGCCAAGAGACCCAGGAGGGAGAGCAGGCCAGACGGAAACCGCATGGCTTTTGTGCCCCCACCTCAAAAGTCATGTGGCATCTCTTCCCCCTTCTTACTGGTCCGAAGAGTCACCAGCCCACCCAGTCTCAACCAAGGGAACAGAGACCTCATCTCTTGTTGGGGAGTCACAGGACTCGGGAGCATGAGGGAATGGAGATATTGCTGTGGTCATTTGTATCTGTCTCGTGTTCTCAAGCCATCTGTGTATTTTTCTTAATGGCACTTGTTACTATGAAATTAACAGTCAGTTGATGTTGGCCTCTCCTACCTGACCCGTGATACTCAACCTCGGCTGCACAGTGGAATCACCCAGGAGCTTGAAAAACTGCCGATGCCTATCCCACTCTCCAGAGATCTGATTTAATAGGTCTGGGTGCTGCCGGAACCATTGTATCCAACTGCAAGTTCCCCAGTGTCTAGCATGGTGCCAGTGACCTATCAGACAGTCAGTAATATGCATCCAATGAATAGAGACTTAAACGAAAGCATGTGCATTCCTATTTCTATAATATAAAACTAAATATAGCAAGGTGTTAACAATAGGGTGGTATATGGGAACCCTGTATCTGAGGCATGGTTTTTCTGTAAACTCACATTTCTTTAATAATTTAAAAAAAAAAAAAAAAAACTAAATATCACAAGGTAGGAAAAAAGACTAGCAGAATGGAAACATCAGTACATGGTATAGTGTTAAGCAGAAATGTAAAGCTAAATAATTCTGACTATACTTCTATAAATATGTGAAGATAGAATTTGTGGGGGGTACATGGAGAAGAACTGGAAGGTGAGTTGAACAGTTGAAACCCTAATTTTATTTCAGAATGAACCTGGGTAAATTTTGCCTTAGATTTCTGTTATTTTAATGTTTTGTCATTGAACCTAAACAAGTCTCTGTCTTCGGAAAGCCGCCCAGCTTTTGTTCTGGACTTCTCTTTCCCGGTACTTGATATATAGTAAATTGAAATCTTTCTTCCATCACCCTGTGATCTAGTATAACAGGTGTAGACAGTCCATCTTCCCAATTCCCTGTTTCAGTATTAGGTTTTTCACTTTCTCTTGGTTTAGAATACTCAAGGGAGGAATCCACACCCGATTTACATCTTCTAACTGTCCTTTGGATAGTTTTGAGCTTCTGAGATAATCTCGAAAGAAGAGCATCTCTGGTTTCTGTTTGATGTGAAATTTGAAGCATCTCTCCCTATGGGCGTAGGAACTGGGACATAAGAGCCAACATCTTCTCTCAGCCTTTGCAACAAAGCTGCAAGCTGCAGGGTCCCGAGTCTTAGACAGCAACTAATCTACAATCCCTTGTTTTCCTTGTAAGAATACAGTAAATCAGCACATTTCACTATCCCAGCTCAACCACAGGGTTCAAATTCCAGCTCCACTCTTAAGGAAAGCACTTTACCTCCTGGAATCCCAATCTCCCCACTGTAAAATGGGAAAGATGAGGATGGCGGGGCATCCCTCTTAGCCAGTGGGCTGTGAGGATTAAGTGAGAGTGTGCACCTTAGCTCCCAGCCACAGCCCTGGCATGTAACATGGGCGTCACCTTCCCTGAGAGCATGCTGCATGCCCCAACCTCCACTTCCCATGGCCTAGCCTGGATTTGTCACCAGAAAGGCTTATCATTCTCCAACTTCACTGAACAGAGAACAGACATGCACCTGGCATGACCCCAATCCCAGTGGCTGTGTTTGTGAGCAGCCTTCCCCCTTCCCAAGGCTGGCCCAAGTCTGCTTGACCTTGGAAATTTCCCTGGGGTCCCAAGCTTCTGGAGTTGACTGGTTTTAGGCTTCTTCCTCTGTCCATGGTGAGCCACAGGGCCTGTCTGCAGCCCCCATCCCCTCCAGCCTGTCCTGCCAAAGGTCCTCCCGCCACAAACCTCACCAGAGCCCAGGCAGAGGAGTCAGGGTCTCAGTCTGGACCAACAGAAACACGTGCTCGAGAGCTACGGGATGTTGCTAATATGCAGCTTTGGAGACAGCGCTAGATCAGGAGCTAGAAGTTCTGATTTTAATGACTTCTCTGCTGTGTGGCCCAAGGCAAATGAGTTTGTCTGTCTGACCTCAGTCTTTTTTTTTTTAATTCAGTTTTATTGAGATATATTCACATACCATAGAATCATCCATGGTGTATAATCAGCTGTTCACAGTACCATCATATAGTTATGCATTCATCACCCCAATCTATTTCTGAACATTTTCCTTACATCAGAAAGAATCAGAATCAGAATAAAAGATAAAAGTAAAAAAGAGCACCCAAATCATCCCCACCCCCATCCCACCCTATTTTTCATTTAGTTTTTGTCCCCATTTTTCTACTCATCCATCCATATACTGGATAAAGGGAGTGTGATCCACGGGTTTTCACAATCACACTGTCACCCCTTGTAAGCTACATTGTTATACAATTGTCTTCAAGAGTCAAGGCTACTGGGTTGGAGTTTGGTAGTTTCAGGTATTTACTTCTAGCTATTCCAATACATTAAAGCCTAAGAGGTGTTATCTATATAGTGCATAAGAATGTCCACCAGAGTGACCTGTCGACTGCATTTGAAATCTCTCAGCCGCTGAAGCTTTATTTCGTTTCATTTAGCGTCCCCCTTTTGGTCAAGAAGATGTTCTCAGTCCCAGAATGCCGGGTCCAGATCCATCCTCAGGAGTCATATCCTGCGTTGCCAGGGAGATTTGCACTTCTGGGAGTCATGACCTCAGTCTTTTAACCTGTAAAATGAATCTGTTACTTTTATTTATTTGAGTGAGAGAGGTTGTCTTTGTTTTGCTTTCTTTTCTTTTCTTTTCTTTTTTTTTTTACTCCAAGTATAATATACACATGACAGCAGGAAAGTATCATAAATGTATAACCCAAGGGTTGGCTCTGTAAAGAGCCAGAGAGTAAATATTTAAGACTTTGCAGGTCCTACAGTCTCTAGTGCTACAACCCTGCCCTTATGCCCTTATAGTGCAAAGGCAGCCTTGGACCAACCCTAAATGGATGGAGGTGGCTGTGTTCCAATAAAACTTTATTTATAAGAACAGGCAGCAGGAAATATTTGACCCACAGTCATAGTTTGCCAACCCCTGGTATAACCCGGTGAATGATCACAAGTGAGCACACCTGTGTGGCTGCTGGTCCATCAACCACTACCAGCATCCCCAGAGCCTCTCTTGGGCCCCCTCTCATCCACTAGACTCAGTTTACCTCTGATGGCCCTCCAAGATTTTTTTCTTAAAATTCTTATAATTTCTTATAATGTCTCCTTATTTTTCTTATAATAAAAATGTTCCATGTATATGGTAGAATATTTAAGCATTATCATTTAGGACAGTGGCTCTCAAACTTTCTTGAAGTAGCAAAACTCGGTCTTCAAGTGAAGCTTGTTGTAAAACTCCCATATGTATCATTGATAAAGAGTGGAGCGGTGGCTGCTCTAGAGGCCGAGACCCAAGACTCATCCAATCCCAACCCTGTCTACACTCTGGACCCAAATAAGTCATTTCTGGGAACTCTCAGGGTTTCCCTGAGCCCAGGTTGGAAGCTACTCCTTCAAACACTCATTAATACCCAAATAAGACAAACATTCAATCTCAGATTCAGCTTAGACAACCCACTTTCCCCTCGAAGTTCTCTGCCGTGCTGGTGCCCAAAGGGTGGTGAGGCCAGGTGGGCAGGACACACTTTTACATGAGCACTAGTGAGACCCCTCCATCAACTCCCAGAAACTCCTGGGTTGAGGGAGTGGGGGTTGTTTTGCAGGCTCTGGGCTCCTGCCTTATCAGAAGGAAGTGAGAATCAACAGAACGTGGATGATGGCCGAGGATGTGAACCTACCATTGCCCTCAGCGAGAAGGACCCAGGCAATTCAAGTTACAGGATCATTCTTGGGTATAACAAACATTTCTAAGAGTGAAAGATACCTATTTTATTTTCTCTTCCATGTCTTTATTGACCAAGCAGTGCCCCTAGGATTCCAGGGCATTTTGTGTCCTTCTCTCTCCTTTAGGATTTAGATCCCCCCTTGAGAGGGAAGGTGAGGATAAAGGCTAAGGCTCTGGAAAAGACAGCCTAGCAGAAGGCTTGTCATCACCTGGAGGCCAGCAGGGAGCGTCAGAAAGGGCTCTGCTAGGTGTCTCCCCTTGCTTCCTACTTATGGCTTCGTGCTGCCCCTATGTCAAAGGGATAAAGCTTCTCAGGTGGAATTGTTGGCACCTGTAAGAAGGGAGGATGTACGAGCAGGTAAGCTTAACATGAGTTGGCAAGATAATTAGGGAGGCCCATTGCTTAAGGGGGAGTTGGACCACACAGATGGCCCCCATCTGCGGCTTGACTTCTCCAATGGGCTCCTACTTGACCTAGCAAAGCTCATTCAACCTCTCTACCTCAGTGAGAATATTCTTTAAAAGGGGGAAATATTTAAATATTTAAGCTCCCAGGCAGAATTTCTGTACTACTCAGATGAGATAGTGGGAGTGAAGATGCTTTGTCACTCTAGAGCAATGACTCTCAACCAGGGGTGATTTTGCCCCGTATGAAACATTCAATGATGTTGGGAGATGTTTTTGGTTGCTGTATCTGGGGGGCAGGGTGAGGTCCTCCTGGCATCTAGTGGATAGAGGCCGGGGCTGCCATGCAACATCCTGCATTGCACAGGACAGCCTCCAAAACAGAGAATTACCCAGCCCCAAATGTCAATAGTGCTGAGGTTGAGAAACCCTGTGTGGCATCTTGAGATGTGTGATTTAGCATCTGTGAGATGGGCAGTGGGCACCCTGGGGCAGGAAATGAAGGATGGTGTCCACTCTTGCTTGGAAGTGAGGTGACAAGGAAAGGTGTTCTCAGACCCCCACTGCTGGACCTTCTCTGGAATTTGAGCCCAGAGAACTTGTTGGCTCATGAAACATGGCCCCAGTCACCAAAGAAATGTCTTCCCCACCCCAGCGGGAGGCCATGTAAGCATTAACAGCCTTCGGAAGAAATTCATGCATCACCGGGGATCCTGTTACCCGAGATTCCACCACTCAAATTCTCCCTCCTCCCTGGAGCCTCACTCCTGCCTCCACTGCTAAGTTTCATGACTTCTCCTTTAAGTTCTGATTAGACCTTCTCAGCTATGTGGGGGACCAATGCATGGCAAATCACTGGAAGATCAATCCTCCTGAGACCTCGTATGGCTTGTCCCTGGCCGCCCCCATTGCTGGCCATAGCCACAGCCGATCTAGCTTTGTGTGATATCATTCCATGTCCTCAACCAGAGACATCGCGATAATAACTTTCCAAATATTGTCTTACGAGATGCTTATCACTGTAAAACAATATTTTGTCACCAAGCAGTGAGCAAGGGGCAGGATCATCTTGCAGAAGCAGACAGGTTGGGGAGGGGAGGTCAGTTTGTCACATGGGGCAGGGAGGGTGGGAGGAAGTAGCCAATGGGGCCAAGAGAGGGGACTTGGAGGAGACTCAGGGTCTTTGTAACAAGTGAGGGGGTTTGCCAGGAGAGCTAGTTGCATGCAGTAAACAATGTCCACCAAATCAGAAGGGAAATGCAATTGCTCCTAACGTGGGGAATGGGGTAATGTAGATGGGTAGGAACCCGGCTCTGCTCACAGAGGCTTTACAGTCCAACAGAGAAGTCTCAGGGAGCAGGTGCAGAGCAAGGCAGACTACATCATGTGACAAACTGAGCTACCAGAGAGCTTTGTTTCGTCAGGATGATCAACTTAAGTTTTTCAATAAAAATAAAATAAGTGACAATATTCAAGCACATTAAACATCCAGATTGGGTATAAGGTCCACTGTCCCTCGGTCTCCAATTTCTTACTGGTAACAGAGGGTCTTGATTAAAGTGGGTTCCTGATCCACTGGACTCCAGGATTCTGAGTCTTGGGCTGGGGAAAAAGGCAGAGGAGAGAACGGATGGCAGAGGTTGACAGGTACCGGTCGAGTCTTACCTTTGTCGTGGTGTGGCCAGAACGCTGTGCCCAGAACTGAAGCAGGCAGCCCCCCTTCACCACGCCCACTGCCGCCATCCCACCTGCCCCGGTGCCAGTCTGTCTTTGTTCAGAATTCCCACAGACAATTCCAGTCCTATGTGGGATCTTTCTAGGAGATCCCTGGCAGGGCAAATGCAGATGAAAGTGGAAAGGAGAGGATGGGGGGAGGATGCTGTTCACATGTGTCTTGTTTCATTTTGCTTTGTTTTGGGGGCTGAGGGGGCAATGTGGGGTCCAGTGCTGCTAAGTGTGGTGAGCCAAGTCACCACTCATGCTCTCAGAGTCAGCCTCAGGTCACGGTGAAGGGCAAGGCCTCTGTACCCGGCTGCTGGGCCTTAATACTGTCTCTACCACTTACCACTAGCTGTGTGATCTTGGGCAGGTCCCCCGACCTCTCTGTGCTTTGGCTTTCTCATCTATAAAATGGGGACATGAATGGACTTGTCGCAAGGATTAAATAAGTTAGCACATGTAAAGCACTTAGAACACTGCCCAACAGAACAAAACCACCGTAACTGTTAGCTTTTATTACTATTATTATGGAGTTATTGGGAGGATTAACTGGAAGAGCACACGAGGTCCACAATATTTGCTGGATTGCTACTGCTCTATACCAGGAAGAGGCAGACAGACCACTGTCTTCAGAAGCCTAGCAGGAAAGACAAATACTGAACAATACTTCAAAAATAAAATTTCTGGCAATGATAATGGCTCTGAAAATGATCATTGATATGGGGAAAGAAAAATAAAACCAAGCAAGAGGCTGACAGAGCTGTGAGCTTTTTCGGTAGGGCAGCTGGAAGAGGCCTGTCTCCAGCTGGAGCTGACATTTGAGCAGAGACTTGAAGGAGATGAAGAGCGTGCGAGTCCTGTCAATTCTTGGCAACCACCATTCCAAGTTACACAAGAGCCCTGGGCAGGAACTGACTTCTTATCTAGGGGCAGTGTATCTGGAGAGAAGTGAAGGGGAGAGGTAGGAACTGGTCCTACAAGGGATGGCTGGGCAAAGGCCAATTCATGAGCCGTGGTGAGGACTTCAGATTTTATTCTGGTGGCACAGGAAGCCACGGAAGAGTTTTGAACAGTGCTGGGGCATGCTTTGATTTATGTTGTAGAAAGATCGTTTTAATGTGCTCGAGGCAGAAAATTCTCTAGAAGGTGAGAGGGAAGCCTGCAGGCCACTTAGGAGGCTGCTGCAGTGGCCAGGTGACCTGTGGCTGCAGCATGGACATGGACAGAGCCGTGGCAGGGGTGGTGGGCAGCTGCATTCTGGATGTATCATGAAGGAAGGGCTGACGGAATTCCCTGATGGATGAGATGCCATGAGTGAGGGCAAGAAATAATTGTTAGGATGACCCTTTGGGTTTTTATCTGAGTATCTGGGAAGAATTTTGTGGTCATTCACTGAGACAGTGACCCAAGGGACAGGGGCAGACTAGTGGTGGGGTGAGGAGAAGTTAGGAGTCAGTCCTGTTTGACTCAAGTCAAGTCTGAGCTGCCTTCTGTACATCAAGTGGAGACGTTGCACCAAGTTGGACCTGCACACTACAAGTTTCACATCTCAGTTAGTGGTCCTGCCACTTCTTGGCTGAGTGACTGTGTCTGGGGGACCATAGAATATATTGTCCCAACTGGTGGAAGGGGTGTGTATTAGTTAGGGTTCTCCTTGGAAACAGAATCAATGAGAGATGTCTCTTATTATCAAATTGTAAAAGTGACTCACGCAACTGCAGGAGCGCACGAGTCCAAATTCTGCAGAGCCGTCAACAAGCTGTCAACTCCAAGGAAGATGTCCGACAAACTCCTCGGGAAACGAACTGACAAGTTTGACAAACTCCTCAGGAAACGAACCGGCAACTTCGACGAGCTCCCCAGGAAAAGCTTCACTGAGCAGCTGAAGAAGAAGTGAAGGTTCTCTAACCGTTCGGCTTATAAGCCTCCAACTGATCACCCGGACCAAATCCAGCCAATTGCATTCTCTCACTGTGAGTCATCAGTCAGCTGCAGTCAATTGACTGATGATCCGACAAACCAACCAGCCTCAAATAGCCTCACAGCAATCGTCAGGCCAGTGCCCGCTTGACCAGACAGCTAGGCCACCTAGCCAAGTTGACACATGAACCCAACCATCACAGGGTGCTTATTGATGATGATGATGGTAAGACAAAAGGCATGAACTCCACTGTCCCAGGCTGACCACAAGGACATACGGTTACCAGTTGCCTAGTCTCTTTGAGCCTCAGTTCCCTCCAAGGTAGAACAGCATTATCTATACCTAATAAGAGGGACTGAGGCTGAGATAACACGTGCAGACACCTAGTAGAGAACCCAGCCACGAGGAGATGTCACAACCTAACCCCACACAGACAATCTCTGCGAAAGCCAAGGGCATGCACAGCCCTGCCAACTCTTCCCTTTACATTTTTTGATTGGAAGAAGAGCAATTTTCAGAAACTACAGTCATTTGAAGTCCTCCTTCATTATTAATTTTATAGAGTGTTATTTTGTGGTTCTGGCTTTTTTTTTTTTTTTTTTTTTGTAATTAGATGCTGTAAAAAATTTTTAGTGATTTTCTCTTCTTTGTAATTAGAAATAGCGATTAGAGTATCTTTTATATTACATGGCATTTTTCCTTTAAACAATTGTATACATTTTGTATTCTTTGCTTTTCTCCATACAGACTTTAATGAGAATGGATTCATTGTGAACCATAATTTGCTATTATTATAGTGTGTCATGAAAATGAGTTATTTCCGTCACTGAAATATAATGCCCAGTGTAATGTATTTTTTTGCTGGTGGGTTTTTATTTTTTCCCTGTAGGGACAGAGGAAATATGTTTGCCAAGTTTAGAGCCCACTTGAACCCGAAAGGCTGGGGAATTGCAAAGTGAACTCAGGCTCGGGGGAGCCTAGAATTGCTCTCCTGCCTCTTTTACCACCTGGGGTAAAGCACGAGGTAGCAGAGAGGTGATTTTCCACGTCTCATTGAAAAGCACACATGATTCCAACCGTCGGTTCTCAGCAAACGACATTTGTTCGTGCCAGGTGTGGGGAGAGCAGAAGCTGGTCACTTCTGCAGACTGGAAGAGGCTGTATAACTGCCGAGGTTTGTCAGGGGACCAAAGTGCCCTGGACATCTGCCCGTGCTCCTCCCCGTGGCCCAACGCGGCCTCTGCCTGCACAGGGGCACCCTCACAGGTCTGTGTGGCAGAGCGTCACCTCCCCAAGGAGCACCCCGAAGAGCTCTGAGCCAGGTGGCAGCCTGTCTGCTCCCCCTTCCAGCCACGTGTCAGAGCCAAGGCAGGGAAGGGCAGACATCACCCCTGCAACTCATGTGAGACGTCTGTCCAGTGTTCACGTGCTCCTTAAAGCAGCCGTCCACACCCCACCCTCCAAGCGTGCTCCACTCCAGGTTGCTTCTAGGGACAAAGATGTCATTTGGACACTGTCCAGGTTCTTGGAAAGCAGTCTGGTACTGGAGCCTTCTCTGTGCAGTGACCTCTCACAGCTCTGGTTAGTGCCAGGGCAGGGGCCCGACTGAAACAGATGACACCCTCTAAGGGGTGTGGTGCCTCCTCACAAAGGTGTTGGCACCAGCAGTTCAGGGCCCACAGGAGCACTAGGGCTGCGGGAGGCTGCCCCACTGGAGCTGGCCTTCTTTCCACCTCTGAGATATCGAACTCACCTTCCCTCGGACGGCAGAGGCCAGGGCCCCAGGGTGACAACCTGGTCACTTTGCAGCTTGCAAAGCCCCGCAGCTCATCTCCTTCAACTCTTCTGACCGCCCCAGGACCAGCCTTCCAGGGAAAATGGGAGAATGGCTGGCCTGAAGCCACAGCGACATGGCCAGTGAGAACCAGGGCACGGGCCTGGGGCGGGGAGCCGGCTGGGGAAGGTAGGGGAGGGGGCAGCATGCAGAGTGAACACTCAATCCTGCCTCCTGGACACATCTGCCCGCAGCCAGCCCTGACCCAGCAAGGAAAGCAAAGAGTCAGGTTAAGAGCCCAGGATCTAACAGCAAATGGTCAGAGTTCAAATGCCAGCTCTGCCGAGTGCTGGCCATGACCTTGGGCAAGTTATCTATCTTGGGGTTATTATGAGGACTAAATGAGCTCACTCAGGGAAAGCCTTGTGGATCCGGGCTGCCGTGTGCAGGTGCTCAGTTTGTGACAAGTACAAGGCAGTGAGGGGCTGCAATCCCCCAAGACTTGGTTTGCCTGCACCTGCACCTGCAAGACTGCATCTGCCCAGAGAGGGTGCCTTTCCTAATTCGCCCACCCAGAGGGGCATCACCTTCCAACAAGAGTTTGTACTGGCAAACAGCAGCGTGGTCCTAGGGTACCTACACATCCAAAATAGTCAGCTAGTGTTAATTATTCAGATCCTCCTCGCCCCTCTGCTCAAACCGTCCTTTGCACAAAGCCAAACTTGGTCACTGAAGCCAGAGGGAAAGGGCTCATGTTTATGTGTGGTTCCTAAGCGTGGATCTTCCCAGTATATCCCCACAGATAGTCGGGACTTCAGACCTGGGCCCCAGACTCTCAGCCACCTCAGGCTGGCCCACGGAGGGTCTTGATCTCCCATATCCCCTCCCTTCCCTGCAAGACCCCAGAGCAGACGAGCAGATCCCAAGCCCAAGCCCAAGCCTCTGAAGGAAGATTGTCTTAGATCTTTCTCATCTTGCTTCCACCCAGCTGAGGACACGTATTCAAGCAGGGCCAAAGTGACATTCCATCACTAATACCTAATGCAGTTGCATTGAGTTGTGTAAACATGCTTCCCAGCCCAGGGCCCCCCCTCATGCCCCTTCCCCATTATAATTGTCTTCACTCCCCTAAATTCAGATGTAATTCAAGTCTGAGGAATCACGGCTGGATTACATCTGCAGCCAGGGAATTATTAGTATGACTTTTTGGCGGTGTGACAGTGTTGTTTCGACAATCTATACATATTGATTTAGGTCGATAATAAACAATTTGATTAGCCTCCCCATCCACGGGCTGTCATTTCAATCACTGACTGGGGCCCGGCAGAGTGGAAGAGAGCCTGCACACACAAGTGGCAAGAATTCTCAAAATAAGAAACTCGGTCCTGATTAGGGGCCTGGCTTCAGTGAATTGGACAAGACAGCTCAGCTGCCACGTTATTAACTCCCTGGGAAAATACTCGGCCGGTCCCCGGGGCCAGCCCCACGTATTCTGATGTGGATCGATAAGCAATCTCCGGTGTATATGGAATTCAGACTTGAATCATTTGTCTCCGACTCCTTTCTCCAAAGGGAGCCCCGTGGTCTGGGCCAGGCCTGCTGCCCCCCATCCCCACCTCCCACCCCCACGCTCCCTTATAACTAATGACCCGCCACAGAGAAGGCCAGAGAGCTGCTCCTCTTCCATCACCGAGAGAGGCTCTCTCAGGTGGGCTTAATGATGGTAATGGCCTCCTTCAATTCTTTAAAAACGATGCCCGCCCCGACATCGTGGGGGTGAGTCCGTGTAAGTGATGGGCATGCCCCTTGATGACAGATGGACAGATGTCCTGATAATGGACACCCCCCAGGCAGGGTGTCCACACGAGATGGCAACACTTTGACGGATTGGGAGAGGGACCCTTTGCCAGACTCTGTGGGAAAGATGGTAGGGTGCCTACCACCCGGGGGTGCTAGCAGCTGGGACCAGGGCTGGGTGAGGAGGAGGACATGACATCAGGGTAGCTCCAGGCTTCCCCGTGAGCTGGCTTCTTCCTCCTCTGTTCCCCAGTTGATGGAGTACCCGAGGGCTGAGGCAACCCTTAGGGACCGTGAGACGCCACCCCTTTGGGTTAAAGACTCTGGGGGTTGCTGAAGGCAACGACTCTGCAAGAGCACACGGCAAATCCTCTATAGACAGGGAGCCCAGTCTCTAACTCCCTACAGTAGGGAAGGCAGTATCTTTAGCAGGTAGGACAGGCTTTGGATCAGGCAAATATGGGGGTCACCTTGGGTGAGTTACTTCACCTCTTTCCACCTCAGTTTCTCCCTGTGGAAAGTGAAGCCGCTAAGACCTACCTTGACCATTTGTGGTGATAATCGAATGAAGTAATGCAGGCAGACACCCTAGCACAGTTTCCATGGCATAGTAGATGCTCAATAAATAGTGATATTTAACACCAGTGTGAAATAATGAGGTGCGGTAAGTTTTACACATGATGATGATGATGGTGGTAATTTTGTCATCAGACCCTGCTTTTAAAAAATGAAATCTTAGAAGTCCAATACATGGCATGGACAAAAGCAGCTCCTCTTCCCTATGTTTAGGCTAGAGAGCCAGGGCCCCGCCCACTGGGCCACTCCCCCACCCCACCCCCATTTCTGCAGAATCACTAGGGCTCCCTGGAACCAGTCCAGAAAGTATTGGTGCAGTGGAAAGATGATATCAGGAGGCCCTGTTCTTGCCTCAGCTCTAGGACACCCCACCCATCCCTCTCCTGAGACCTCAGTGTCCCCAACTGTCTAATGAGGAGGGTGGGCAGGCCCATTTCTGAGGGCACCTCAGAACTCAGATTCTGTGCATCTGTGGAGCCCTTGGAACCATACAGTCCTGGCACCAATGCCCTGGGAGCAGAGCTCTCCGCTCTGGGCTTCAAGTGGGGGTGCCTCCAGGGCCTTGGGGGTGCGGGGGAAGGCAGTGAGCAGGGCCCAGGGCCCCAATCCCCACTGAGCAGCCTGGATCTCCACCCAGGAGACCTGGGTCCCAAATAAAAGCAAGCAGTGTCAGGTAGGGTTGGATTGGGCTGTGAGAAACAAAGACTTAAAATCACAAGACTTAGACAACAGCAGACTTTATCTCTCTTTTATGTAAAAACCAGGAAGTCAACAGGCTGGGCCTGGCGTGGCCGCTCAGCTGCACCAAGTCCTCAGGGACTCGGGTTCCTTTCTGCTCATTGCTCCATCATCCTCAGGGCCGCGGGTGCTGACGTGCCCTCCTGTTCCAAGACGGCAGCCAACAGACCCACATTCCAGGAGGCAAGACAGAGGAAGGACAAAGTGTGCACGCCAACATTTTTTTTTATCGTTAAATTTTACTGAGATATATTCACATACCACACAATCATCCAAAGTGTACAATCAATTGTTCACAGTACCATTATATAGTTGGGCATACATCACCCCGATCTATTTTTTTTAACATTTTCCTTGTACCAGAAAAAGTGAAAATAAGAATTAAAAAAAAAGTAAAAAAGAATACCCAAATCATCACCCACCTCCCACCCTATTTTTCATTTAGTTCTTTATCCCCATTTTTCTACTCATCCATCCATAAACTGATAAAGGGAGTGCGATCCACAAGGTTTTCACAATCACACTGTCACCCCTTGTAAGCTACATTGCTATTCAATTGTCTTCAAAAGTCAAGGCTTCTGGGTTGTAGTTTGATAGTTTCAGGTATTTATTTCTAACAATTCCAATCCAATGCTTTTTTTAATTAATAAAATTTTAATTTTAGAATAGTTTTTAGATTTACAGAGAAATTGCTAAGCTAGTATAGAGAGTTCCCATAACCCTCACATGCAGTTTTCTTTATTATTAACCTCTTACATTAATATGGTACATCTGTTATAATCAATGAACCAATATTGATACATTATCATTAATAAAGACCATACTTTTTTTCACATTTCCTTAGTTACCTAAAGTCTTTCTCTGATCCAGGATGCCACCCAGGACAGCGCATCACCTTTAGTAATCAGGTCTCCTTAGGCTCCTCTTGGCTGTGGCAGTTTCTCAGTCATCTTTGACAACATTGACCATTTGAGGAGGACTGGTCAGGTTTTTTCAGAATGTCCCTCAAATGGGATTTGTCTGATGTTTTTCTCATGATTAGACTGGGGAGGAAAACCACTGAGGTAAAAGAGCCTTTCTCATCACGCTGTAAGGGCGCCATGGTTATTTTCAGTTTTTGACAATTATGAATAAAGCTGTTATCATCACTTGCACACAGGTTTCTGTGCAGTATACCAACTCTTAAAACAAAAAAAAGTTCCCAGAAGCAGCCTGCCAAACTTCATCTATATCCCATAAGCTGAATTTACTCACCTGACCATCCCCACCTGCAAGGAAGGCTGGAAAATGTGGTCTTTATTCTGTGCCAGCTCAGTGTTAAGGGTTTGTTTCTAAGAAAACAGGGGGAGAAAGGATATTGCACATAACCAGACGTCTCGGCTGAAGGGATGTACCAGAGAGGGAAGGAGGCCGCCTGGGGAAATTAAGAAGAAAAAGAGTGAACTTAAAGTACTGAATCGTCTATTTTGAGGGGTGTATTTATTTCCTGGGCCTGTTGCAACAAATGACCACAAACTGAGTGGCTTAAAACAACACAAATTTCTTTTCTCACAGTTCAGGAGGTCAGAAGTCTGAAGCTAAGGTGTGAGCAGGGCTGTGCTCCCTGCAAAGCCTCTGAGATAGAGCCCGTTCCTTACATCTCTCCCAGCCTCTGGAGGTTGCCAGCATCCCTGGTCTTCCTTGGCTTGTAGCTGCATCAATGCAGTCTCTGCCTCCATCACCATGTGGCCTTCTTTCCAGTGTGTCACCTATGTGTCTCTGTGTCTCCAAATCTCTCTCTCCTTATAAGGTCACCAGTCATTAGATTTAGGGTTCACCCTAATCTAATGTGACCTCATTACAACTTGATTACAACCTCAAAGACCCTATTTCCAAATAAGGTCACATCCACAGGTAACAGGAATTAGGACTTCAACATATCCTTTTAGAGGCCCCAGTTCAACCCATAGAGGGAGTATCCAAGAAAAGTTTGGCCAACTATACTGAGACTGCAAAACAGAGCCCTGTGGTGGGGAGAAGAAGAAATGTTCAACTCAATAACCGGCTCATTAAAAAACCTGTGTTGACATCTGCTTTGCACCAGGCGTCCCTTGGGGAACAAGGTGGGAGTGGTCCGTGGCACTTCTGAGGTTCATTGCCCAGTGGAAAGGGTCAAACCACATTTTAGATGAGAAAGGGTTTTGGATGCTCTGAAATACCTAATGGTCTAATGGGACAGGGTAGGTTTCTACACATCCCGAGATCTACAAGTCATTCTCTACATTTGCTCAGCCTTTTAACCACAAGGTAGCAGATTCCCTTAACTACAACACAGGACAACTGGTTTGTGGGGCTGACCCACTGGCATCAGATTTTCCTGCCTATGAAGCCATTTCCTTGGGCCTGATGGCCAGATGATCACCAGCTGATTTGAGCAGCGTTGAGGATTTGGAGAGGGCTTCTCTGGAGGCAGCAGATCTGCTCAAGTTGAGCTTCCCTAGTTCTCAAGAATTCCCAAGAATTTTCTTGGGAAATTAGTTTGACACAGATTCTCAGGCACCTGCAGATCACTTGGAATTGCCTCCAGGTGAGGGCTCTCAGTTTTACCTAGAGTAAAATTAAGCCCTTTGGAATATTTATTTCCTTGCATTAATTTATAAAGCCTTTCAGAGATGCCAAGCCTTCCTAAACTACCATCTTCAGAGCATCTCTAAATTTTATTATAACATCAGAAGTGTTTTCCTCCAAAACTCCAGGGGTCAGGATGACAGGCACTCACCAGTACAGAGGACCAGGCTCAGTGCTTTATTTCTGGACATTGCTCAGTGCTGAGAAGTGGGGAGAGAGGGAAGCCAGAACAAATTACCAGGCAATGCTTCCAAAAGGGATTCGGAGCTCAACTATGTTGCATTTCAGTACCAATAAACACACACAAAGCTTTTTACCCAATCTGTCCGTGCTGGGGAGTCTGAATCTTTTTTTTTGCCACTGGGACCCAACTATCCCCAGACAGTCCTAAATAAAGAAAGAAAGAACAGGTTATTTCTGATTCTTCAGCGTCTAAGTTAAAATGTATTCTCTCTGCTTCCTTCATGCTCCATAGCTCATGGCTAGCATGACAATTAAAACACATATGTCACTGTGCTTTGTCTTACAGTGAATTGCATACAGGTTTGGCTCCCAACTAGATGTAAGCTCCTCAAGGGTCCTGGACTTGGTCCCCTTTGCCTTCTCCACCATGCCCTGCACATGGCACATGGCTGTGGGGTGCAGCCCGAAGTCCCAGATGTACGATTGGGCAAGCTATTTAATTCACCCGAGCCTCAGTCTCTTTTCTGTACAATGGAGCTAATGCCCTCCCAGGGTATGTGTGAGTACAAATGATGTAACAGATCAAAATGCGCTGCTCAATGACTGACCCAGACCAATGTCCCAGAAAACATAGACTGAAAATAAAAGCAGACATCCATGAGCATCGCAGGGATGAATTAACAAACGTGTTCATGAATGTTCCTCTCTGAGATAGCGCAGGCAGTGAACAAAAAAAGGCTGGAGTTGTGGTAATTCCCATTAATATCCTGAGGGTTTGTGGGGAAGATGCACAGGCGATCCTTGAAACACAACCGGATCCCATTTTTATTTCATTTGCTACAGTTATATTGTCGCAAAACATGCTCATTTTAGCAGAGGGCAATCACCCTAAACAGACAATGCAAGGGACATGAGATGGCGGCAGGAGTTTTTGCTGTGCGTCTGCTCTGGACTCTGGGCTCCAAAACGTGTTGGTTCACATACTAGAACTGCCTGCAGATCTGATTATGCACGCGGCGCTAGCTGATGGATACTTGCCGCAGTGAAGCTGCATTGGACTCAATTTATCCCCCAGCACTCATTGTTGCTATTGATTGATTTTTAAATTAGATGAAGGCAATCAGTAAATACCACCCAATCAAGTTCTAAAAACATACAGGAGATTAGACAATTTAGGGTAATCAATGGAAATATTCCTTGATTTGCTACTACTCAATTCTGACCATAAATTACAACCATAACTTGCAAGTTAGTAAGCTATAAAGCAAGTGGATGTGACAAGAAAAACTATAAGAAATGAATTAAGGGGATGAAGCAGAGCCGCTGGTGCTGTCCTATAATGAGGCGAAATGACTCTTCCTTCATACTTGGCATTTCTTGTTGGGCCTCATCTCCAGTTCAGGACATGGAAGAAAGTGGAAAATTTGTCTGCCCTTTCTGCCCTTAAAAAAAAATTTTTTTTTTGGTGGGCAGAAAATTTGTGGACATGGCGGTAAAACATAATAGACATTCTTCTCTCTAGCACATGAGTTTGAACAATAATCAACCCAATTTTGTGGCTGCAAATAAATGTCATGTAATTTTAGGCTCAAAACCCCACGGTTTGTTAAAACCCTCACCTACCTCACAGACACTTTCAAATGCTAATTTGAAAGTCACACTTCTCTACTGTTATTTCCTACAAAGTCTAAAATGTAACAATAATTAAATGTAATTTTAGACCAGAGCTTCATACTCTTCAAAAGCTATATTTGTCTGATTGTACAATCTGCCCATCTTCCATATTTTTAAGAGAAGCACGTTCAGATCTACGGACTTATTTTCCTTTCCCCACCCAATGGGCGAGTGGTTCGGAGAGAAGAGATTTGCTTTCAGGAGCTCACTGTGTCAAGGCAAAGGCAAAGATCCCTCAGTAGCCTTCATTCATTCATTCATTCATTCATTCATAGGTGCACATGACCTTTGACAGAGAGACAGATGGCTTCAGGTTTTCTCATCCCCTTTCCTCTTTTGGTCCTCCTGGCAATGCTGTAAAGTAGGAAATGAATAATCAAATGGTAGTGCCCTGCCTGTGCCAACAGATCTGAGACATCAGAGAGGCCAGTTCTTCCGCCTCTCCCTGGGGCAATGGGCAGGATGGGCCTAGGCTGATTCTCCTCTCCCCCCTGGCTTGGTGGGGGGCTTTGGCTGGGGGGCGATGACTTGTTGTGACAGACAGCCCCCTGCCCTGGTGGGACCCACCGGCCACCAACAGTGGGTGGATTGAGACCGGGATCATGTTAAGTTCTGGTTTGGGGTCTGGGTCAGGAAGTGATGGGAACCCAATCCCCAGTGAGAATGGCGCTCAGGAGCACACCCTCGGATCAGCCTTGGGGATTCAAGACGGGGTGTGGGGTGGGGGGCACTTCCAGACGCAGGAGGTTCTATGGAAAGTAGTTAGCTGAGTGGAGAAGGAAAGGTTAAAGTTGAAATTTTTTCTGGAGCCTGGGAACTTATTTTTTAAAAATAAATGATCCTGCTCTGATTTTTAAATTGATACATGACCATAGAAAATTTAGAAAATTCAGAAAATTATAAGGTAGAAAATTAAAATCACACATAATCCTAGTACTCAAAATAGCTACTGTTTTGATGCATCTCCCTTCATATTTTTTTCCAGCATTTGGCCTATGTCTACAAAAATAAAGTTAACATGTCTGGCTGGTGCCTGCTTTTTTCATTTAAGTTTGCATAATAGACATCATCTCATGCCATTAAATTTTCCAAATAACAGTTTCCAAAGATGGAAAATTCTCCATGGTAATTGCAATTCTCGTTAAGTACCCACTAGGAACCAAGTCTGACATGCCTCATTGTGGTCAATCTCCACTAACAACCCTGTGATACAGTTACTACTATCATCACTGCCATTTTGCAGATGAGGAGACTGTGGCGAGCAGAACGTGAGCACCGTGCTCACGGCGACACAGCAGAGCCAGGATTGGAAGCCAGGTGGTGAAGCTCAGAGCCCTTGTCCCCGACCAACCACTGTGCGGTGCCACTGGGACTTATGTTCAGGGCTTTGCCCATATGGAGAGAGGAACTCTTTTCAATAGAGAAAGGAATCTGAGTCTGGTCCCAGCTCCTTCCTCACTGCTCACACCACGTTTGAATTGCTTGACTTCTCTGAGCTTCTTTTGCCAAATATGCCTTTGCCTAGGAGAATTCTAGAGTTAGCTGGAATTCTAGCAAATAGCTGGTCTCAGATCCCGTTCATTAAGGGAGAACCTGGTGACAGCCTTGTTCCCAGGAATGTTGTGAGGACCAAATGAGGTCTTCTCTGCAAAAGTGCTGCACACACTTTAAAGTGCTGTGCACAAGGGAAGGGTCCAAGCAAGCAGCTCACAATGACGTGTGATGATGCCCTAAGCTAGATGTTGCCAGCCGACAGGCTGTGTTCCAGATCTGACTAGCGTATGGGTTTCATTTGTCCTGCACAGAATTAAAGCTTTTTGTTAATACTTAAAAATTAGGAATTTTCACATAAAAATCCAGATTTCCAGATTCTTTAGGAAAATCAGTTCATTCATTCATTCATTCATAGGTGCACATGAACTTTGAAAAAGAGACAGATGGCTTCAGGTTTTTTCATTCCCTTTCCTCTTTTGGTCCTCCTAGGAATGCTGTAAAAGTGGGAAATGAATAATCAAATGGTAGTACCCACCTATGCCACCAGATCTGAGACATCAGGGAGACCCACATCCCACATGGTGGCCATTGGCTGCAGCTGACCAGCAGCCACCTCCTGGAGATGGGAATGTGCTCTCTGGTGCCACAGTCCTCACCACTGCCTTTTGCATCACACCTGACCTGCTTCATTCATTGATGCTCCTTGCTCGGCCCCAGGGAGAGTGTGAGTTCACAACCCCCACAGTAAATATTTCCTGGAGATAAGAAGTCTGTCCCCATCTTCTCTAAGTCAGTCCTGACACGTACGGCTGGGCTGTTTACTGAAACTCAAATATAAGCTCCACGTGGGCCAGGTCTGCTCTGTTGTGTTCCCTGCAGCAGCCCAGCTGGCCCAAGCGGTAGGAGGTACCCAATAAATACTTGCCAATGAATGGATAAATAAGAAAGAAGCTAAAAAGCTCAGTAAGATGCAGGAGGTTTCAGGCAACAGGTGCTTAGTCTGCCAAGCCAGCTCATGTAGGCATCCCAGCAGGTGCAGGTACCTGCACAAAGGTAACCTGTAGATGTCGATCAGGTAGGCTGTGGGAAGGCCCAAGCAGAAGAGAAAACTGGCCAGAAGCCCATTACCCTCCATGGGCTCTACTCTCAGGAATGAATTTCTCCTGGTCCTTGTGCAGTAGAAGGAAAGGTAGCTGGACTGCAGGTAAGATCACAGTTGCCTCCGAGAGTGGGGTCTGTGGTGGTGGGGAGCTGGCCTCCTCACAGTTTTCTAAGGACAAATACAACATTGAGCAAGGGAACTTCTCAGCACAGGCCCAGAGGCTCCTCCTGCCTCGGGGCTGGAGTAGCTGTAACCTCCCAGCAGAACCAGAATGGCAGTTTCCTCCTAAGGAGATGGAAAGGCAGGGAGGGGAGCCCCCAGGGAAAGACCCAGAGGCCAGCCTGTCTGCATCAAACCCTGGACCTGTCCCTTATTAGGAGCTACAGCAGTTTCCTAACTCTCTGTACCTCCCCTTCTCCTACCTGTGGAATGGCGCTGCAGAGAGCCGTCAACACAGCTGGCACAGCAAGAGTTAATATGTCCTGAGCCCTCCGTCTGCACGCTAGTGTGCCCTCAGGACACACATTCACAGAGCCCAGCGTGTGGTAAACGCCATGTGACCTTAGACCCCACAAGCCAGGTTTATTATCATCCCCATTTTATAGATGAGAAGACTGAGGCCTAAAGAGATTATATAACCTGCCCAAGACTGTGCAGCCTGTCGATAGAGGAGCTGAGCCCCACACCAGCCAGCCTGACCGCAGACTCTGCCTCTCATTGTAAAAGGGCTTTGCACAGAGGATGAGGCTGCACCAGATGAAAATGCCATTTCTGTCGAATCCCAAATTGTCAAGTATCAGCAATCTCAAAATTCATCCCACCAAGTGCTCCATAAACTCTCTTGATGAAGATGATGATGATGATGATGCTACAGCAAAGTGAGGGTGTGTCTGAGGCGGTGGGTCTGGGCACTCTCGCCAGGCTGCCCTCCGCAGGGGTCCTTGGGGGGCCAGGGAGCTTTAGAGGAATTGCCTGGGAGGTGACCAAGAGAAGTGAGCTTTACTTTATCATGGTACGGAACTAAAAGGGCAGACCAATTAATCATGGAAGTTTCTAAAAGTGCTTTTATTTTGCCATTTAGTATGCCAGCGAGATCATTTCCCTTAATGTATACTCCTGGTATTAACACGCCTTAATCCATCACACACTGTATTATGAAATTAACCCAACTCTTCCCGAGGCCATACATCATCGGAGGGATTACCTCATGGGTGCAGAGACCCCTCTCCCTGGGCTGGGCGCTGGGGCTGCCCCCATCATTTTTTCTTGCCTCTCCTGACAGAAGGACGGCTGGGTGCATTAGTGAGCAGATGGCTCCTGGCTGAAGTGGCGTCCCCTCCCCTCGCATCTCTCCCTCCAGTGACCCAGGTTTCCAGGGGACGCAGCTGAGAAGGAGGCAGCGACTGCCCAAAACAACCTCCCCCTCTCCCCAGATGCCTTCAGGCGAGCCAAGGGCCCTGTCCTCTCGTCCTTCAGCCAGGCAGGGACGTTTGCTATGGGATCTCACCTTTCTATGACTCATCTTCTCAGAGTCCTGGGCCAGGGGATGGAGGGCTGCAAGTCATCCCTGCATCAACCAGCTCAAGGGGTCTCCTGTGTTACCCATCGGGAGTGTCCCACCCCTGCCCCCAGCAGGTCCTTCTCCCGTGTGCCCCAGTGTCCCACCGTCCACACCGTTTTTGCCCCAGGGTGGCATGTCTTCTTGATTCCTCTCTTGCTCTTACCTATCCTAGTCTATCCACGATCAACTCTCATTGGCTTTACCAGCAAAGAGCATCTTGAATCCACTGTTTCTTTCCACTTCCACCATGTCCACCCTAATCCAAGCCAAGATGACAGCCGCCCTGGCTCATCTCTCACCCCTCTGCAGCTCTTTCTCAGCAGAGCAGCTGGAGGAATTGCAGAAACACAAACCAGTATGGTGCTTGAAATGCCCCGTATTTTGGCCTGGGTGGTAGTTACACAGATGTATCACAGATGCACTCTCAGGTGCATACATGTAGGGACATTCATTAAGATGTCTTCTAAGACGGGAAAACTTCAATGCTCCCTGAATGTAGTTAATAGCTGACTTTAAAGAAATAAAAGAAGAAAACCCAAACCAGACCATGTCATTGTTGTTTCCCTGCTGAAAATCCCTCAGTGACCCCTCTTTGCCCTTCGCTGAAAAACAGAGCTGTTATCACAGCCCCAGGTGACCTGACCTGCTAACCTTCCTGTCACCACTTCTGGCCATGCCCCTTGGTCCCTCTTGCCCACCCTCCAGACACCATTATACCCTCTAGACCTGAGACACATCGAGCCCATTCCCATCTCAAAGCCATTGGCTGTGCTGCGCCGTCTGCTCGGAACACTGCCCGAGACTTCCACCTGGCTGACACTTCCGGCCATTCTGGTCACAGCTCAAAAGCCACCCACCCAGAGAGACCTCTCTGACCTGCTCATTTGAAGTATCCTCTCCCTCGCCCATCACCATCTCCCGTATAACCCTGGTTTATTTTCTTCCCAGCACCCCAAAATACCTGAAATTATCTGCATGTTTGCTTTTCTGTTATCACCAACTGGCATCTGTCTGTAGGTCCCACAGAGCAGGAATGCTGTCTGTCTGTTCATCCCTGTATCCCCAGGGCCCTGCCCCTATCTCCCTGTACTCACCCCGGCCATCCTTTGTCCAAGGGGACCTAACATTACATCCGGCTCAGAGGGAAAGAGGGGGCAAGGGTGGCCATGGGAATGGACTCGGGTGGGGAGGGGGAGCGACCAGGGCCACAGATGTTTACAGTCTCTGCACACGTTGAAACAGAAAGCCCCTTCCCGTGCTGGATCCCTAGTTTGGGAGGGGCTGATCCCTCCCCCGAACCCATTGCCTGAACGCTGTGAAATGGACAGGTGAGGAAGAGCCAGCTGTACCACGTAGCAGCTCTGTGTGCCTCGAAAAGCTTCGTGGTCCACGGCAATCATCTAGAAACCCGGGAATTCCGGCTCCCAGGGATCTCATCCCTATAGGGAAAGAGGTAAGAAGATGGGCCAGCAGCACCGAGCCGAGGTAAGGGCCTGGAGCTTTCGCCCTTCCTCTCCAGGCGAGGCAGCAGGAGAGAGGCAGAAGACACACGTCCATATGCCTGCGAGCCCCGGGAGACAGCCGGCCAGCAGGCTGGCCCTGCTCCATGCGGTGTCCACGGAGGTGTGGGCCTGGGGCAGGAAGCCCCGTCCACGAAATGCAGGTGTGCCAGAGTGGGGAGCTCGGGCCTCCTCGGAGGAATCCCTGGAGTGACAGGAGCTTCCTGCACCACAGAGCTCAGAATGGCTCATTGGGGAGCCTTTAGCTGCAGCATCAGGGGGCACTGAGCCCTGGAAAGTCGGGTCAGGCATTTTGGGTCTGTCTTCATTTAGGTTCCCCCACAAGCAGATCCTAATTGGATGCAGCAGTTTTTTGGGGGGTGAGAGTGGTGTGATCTCGGAAGCCCAAGTGAAGCAGTGGGGAAAGCGAGACAAAGAAGGGGGAAAACCAGCATAGGACACATCAGTGAGCAGGTACAGCCGTGAGCAACTGGGGTGCAATCCCACTGGAACCCCTGGGGGTCCACAGAAGACACCTCAGTATCACACACCCCATGGAGGACGGAGAGGCTGGGTCATTCGTCCACTGACTCCCACCTCCATCGGCCAAGAGCATCCACACACGCATACACTGCCTGCTCACACTGGCATTTACCCAAGCAAGCTTCCTGGGCGCCTGAGAAACAGAGAGAGAGAGACAGATGCTGGGGACGGGCTGCCAGCTGCCTGCCCAGAGCTGTCTGCAGCTGCAGGTGAACTCAGGTGGGCGGTTAGGGGTCGAGTTGTGTTCTCCACAAACACAGGTTCAAGTCTTACCTCCAGTCCCGTGAATGTGAACTTATCTGTAAAGTGACTCTTTGAAAATACTATTAGTTAAGATGAGGTGAAACTGGATTAGGGTGGGGCCTAATCCCACATGCCAAGTGCCCTTGTAAGGAGAGGGAATTTGCACACAGACAGAGAAACAGACACAGAGAACAAGGGGGCCGTGGGAGGGGGGCCAAGACAGAGTTGTGTCACCACAAGCCGAGGGCCACAGTGGATTGCCAGCCACCCACCAGCGGCCAGGGGGACACATGGCAGCGACCCTCCCCTCTGAGAGGATGCATGGCCCTGCCCAGACCTCAATTTTGGACTTTTAGGCTCCCGAACCCTGAGACAATAAATTTCCGTTTTTTTAAGCCACTAGTCAGAGGTGTTTTGCTGCCGTGACATGGACCAAGAGGACCCAGGTGTGGCCTCACAGCATCCACCCCTGGCCCCTGTGCTCCTGGACTCAGGGCGGTGAGTTGGGACCCAGCTCAGCTACAAGTCCCATGCAGGTCTTCCTGTCACCAGGACCGCTGGCAGCAGCCAGGCCCAGTGGCCACCCCCACCTGCCCCTGCCAGGCCTCACCCATTGGCCCCCTCGCGGCCTGTGCTTGGCACTTATGTGTCAGGTGAATCAATTCCTAAAGAATTATCTTCATGGGCACCCACGGAGGGGCACACATCTCATTTCACCCTCATCCTCCTCAACAACAAGTGCCACTCCCTTCCCCTTTTACAGATGAGAAAACCAAGGCACCAGGAGGTGCAGTAATTTGCTCAAAGTCTAAGTCGGGCATTCTGAGCTCTGCACAGGCAGGTGGAACACTCCCTTGCAGCAGAGGCTGAGAAACCATGGCGGGGTGGGCAACCTGGAGCCCAAGGAGACCATTTACTTCATAAACCTGAGTTTAATGACCAGCACCCCTCAACCACCCATGGGCCGCACTCGCCACCACCCAACCCCCACCACCAAGGTGGCCCTGCAGGGGGTTGATGTCAGGGTTACATATACCCTCTGGCCTCAGGAATGCAAGCCCCAGACAGAGGCAGGCAGGGAGGGTCCCGGGCCTATGGTAATGGGCCCCAAGCAGCCCCCTGACAGAGGGGCAGTGGCCAGACTTGGCACACTCGGCTGCAGACACACCACCAGGCCACGGCTCAGGACATCACTGCTCTCCTGCCCTGGAACTCGGCCAGGCACGTCGGGTACACATGAGCTTGGTAATGGCTGCCCTCCTGGGCAGAACTTGACTGAGAAACCACGTTCCCTTTTCTACATCTTTGCCCCTGTGGCTCCCTTCGTGGGAGGAAGCAGGGTCTCAGGAAGTGCCAGAAAAGGTGCCTGTGAGGAGCTGACAACCACACATAGGTCAAGGAAAGTGATGCAAGTGATGAGTTGCTTTACAACCAGCCCCCTCACACGGAGAGTAGGCCAGGGTGCTTTCCCCAGAGCAGCAGGGAAAGACTTGGTTACAGATTAATGGCTGAAGTACGAATCATTCTCAACAAATTTGTTGGAAAGTCAGAAACCATATGATGGCCGGCAACACTGAAGGTCAACAGGCAGCCGACTGTACTGCTTTTAGAAGAAAGGGCACGAACGTGGGCCGTTGGACTTTGTAACACAAACACCAAGAAGACTGGGTTGGGCCGACTCCGGGAATCCGACCAAAGGGGCCATGTGATAAAAAACCATCCTGGGTTGGGGATGGGGTCTCCCGGGCTCATGGGATTTCTGCGAGGGGAGCACATGAGCTGCTCCTCCTGAGGAGGGAAGAGGACCTCGTGGGTCCCCTCCTAAATGCCCATGTGATTGGGCCACGTTCCTTTGCCTCTCTCAGCCTCAGTTTCCTCCATCTGTCAAGCGGCTATTCGTAAAGCCACTCATCACTTACAAGGCAAGGCGGGGAGAACCACTTACTCCCCTCAGGTGACATTCTGGACAATAGAATCTTCTATCCCTACCCCCCAGCTCCCAGTGCCAAAACTTGCCTTTTTTCTGGCCGAAATAATGGAAACTTAAAAAAATGTTTTACAAGGCATCTTGGAGCCATCAGAAGCCACTTCTGATCTCCTGGCAGCAGCACCTGGAAGAATCGGAGCAGGGCTCGAATCCTCAGTGGGCCATCTCCTGGCCTGTGTGTGACCTTGAGCTCCCCTTTAACCCTTCAGGCTCCTCGGATGTAAAAGGAAAGCAAAACCTCACAGAGGAGCTATGCCTCTAGGGATTCAAAATGAATGAATGACGAATGAATGAAATAATTCCAGCGCAGTCCCCACCGTGGGGCCTTTGGACTTGTTCCCCTTGTCTGAAGCCCTCCTCTCCCAAATCTTTCCATGGCTGCTCCTTCTCACCAACAAGGCCATCCCCGACCACTCTCTTGAGCTAGGGTCTCCCCAGTATTCTCTCTCCCTCTCAGTATCCTGTTTATTTCTTTCACAAAATTTGCATTTTACACATAGCCATTTGATTAGCTCTCTATTTCTCCCACGAGTCTCTAAGCTCTTAAGGGTGAGGATTTTTTGTATGTTTTGCTCCTTACAGGATAACTAGTTGTGTCTATCACAGGATGGATGGATGGATGGATGGATGGATGGATGGAAGGATGGATGGATAGATGGATGGATGGATGGATGGATGGAAGGATGGATGGATCAATCAGTGGATGGATGGAAGGATGGATGGATGGATGGGTGGATGGATGGATGGATGGATCGATCGATCAGTGGATGGATGGAAGGATGGATGGATGGATCAATCGATCAGTGGATGGATGGAAGGATGGAAGGATGGAAGGATGGATGGATGGATGGATGGATGGGTGGATGGATGGATCAGCAGATGGATCGGTGGATGGAGAGCAAATGAGGTCGAGTGCATGTGCTACTGCTTTGGAAATTGTTATATTAATGTAATATATGTATCACATTAATCAATGTAAAATACTAGTTCCAGGGCCTGTGATGCTTTATAAACATCCTTATCTCCAATCATCACAACTCTACCTTGCAGATGCTGTTATCCCATTGCACAGATGTAGAAATAGAGGGTCTGATGAGACTGATTAACTTCCCTAAGGTCACAGGACTGGTAAGGGGTGGGATTCCAGCCCAGGTAAGTCTACCTTAAAAGCATGCACTCTTCCCACCATATCCCAAACTTCTCATCATTAACACAGACAATTGTGCAGTGAAGTCCTGTGGCTACCAACAAGCACACACCTTACTGCCCCTAAACTAAATAGCCCCATAGTGATTCTTAAGTTGATTTCTTCTTTTTGAAGCTTAGTGTGTCTTTCCTCTCACGGTTAGTTGTCCTTTCTTGATGTTGTCAAGAACCCACCTCTAAACCAATTCATCTCTAACTAACCACTTCTAATCACTTCTTAAAAGAAACCAGTTCTTGTTAAAATTGAGTGTACAGTAAGAGTCAAAAGTTTCCGAACAGGGAAGGACTTCTATAAATTAGTTGCAATCCCCTTTGATTTCTCTAGAGGTCTTTTTTTTTTTCCTTTTTAATTCTTCTTGGTTTCAGGAGGTGGATCCAAGAAGTTGAAATTTGGGGGCCGAGTTAGCATCTGGATAAGCAAGCACCATCATGCCCATTTCACAGGGTTCTTAAGAAGATCATGGGAGGGAATAAATGTGAAAGCACACTAGAAAAAAATATATAGGGATTTGAAGTTATACATATTTAAGTAGCATGCCTACTGCTGCTACTACTTAACGTTTATTGCAAGCTTATTATGGTGCTGAGGACAGTGCTTACATTTTACTGCATTTTCCCATTTAATCCTCACGTGGCCCTCTGAGGCAGCTAGTGTGGAAATGTTTGTTTTACAGAAATAAATGCTGGTTCAGAAAAGTCAAGGAGTTGGCCTGATCATGACTGGCACTCAACCTCTTAGAGGCAGAGCTGGAGCAGTCACTGCTGCAATTCTCATTGTAGACACCCAGGCTTCCCTTAGAGGGATTCAGTGCCAGCTACAGACCCTATAGAACTCACTCTTTGGCAAGAATGGGGTGCTAAGCTGTCCAGAAACAGTAGGACTGGCTTGAGAGGCTTGTAGTCAAGCACCAGGTCCTAATGTCACAACCATTTAAGGCTGAAGCGGGATCCAATGCATCCTCATAAGTTCAGGGGGTGAGGCTGGGCCCCCAGAGTCCCCGGGAGGGAGGATCGCATGTGTGTCCCTCTCTTCCAGGAAGCGGAAGTCCAGAGAGGAATAAACAGCACCCAGGGGTCCTCAGGTTTAGCAGTCACCACGCTGATTACAGATCCCTGGACCCTACCCTAGACCAAGTGGGTTAGATTCCCTGGAGGTGGGACCTGAGAATCTTCATTCTTAACAAGTTCCCATTAGAGAATTAGATGATGGACAAGTTTGGGAAATTGCTGATGTGGGAGAGAAAATATCTAGGTTTGGGACCTGAACATGCAGGTGCCAGCCTGGCTCCGGGACTCAGGATGGGTCTTGTGACTCTGGGTGGGGTGATCCCTTCCCACGGGGGGGCCAGCCAAGACCCCAGCCCAATGCCTTTCCAACCATGCTTTAAGTGAGAGAATGTCTGTGTAGAGTTTAGGGAACTAGAATGTATTATATCAGGTCAGTGGATTATTGTTCAAGTTCTCGAGGCCTCAAATCACCTTCCAGCAGGCCTCACAGTCACCTTTCCAAATACCCTGGGTGCCAGCCAGATTGAGTGCTTTGCTCTTCCAGGCAAACATTTGGCCCAGGGCTGCCTCTGCACACTTGCTCCGGCCGTTCCCTCCACTGATCACCAGCCCTCTGATACCGCATCCTTGGTCTGCCTAGAAGATGGCATTTATCTCTTCTCCGAAACTTCGGTAGCTTGTCGAATGCTTCTTCCTAATATCACATAGATTTTGCCTTCGGTAATAATTCTAGGTGGACGTGCTTTGCACCTCACAATGCAATCAAAATCCTTCAAGGCAGGAACTGCATGGCCCAAGCCTCCAAGCCTGGCACATGATAGGAGTTTAACTGATAAGCTGGAGGTGTCCAGGCACTTGCTGGGAATGCTATGGGAGGTCCTCAAGGATAAGGGTGTTTTGGCCAAAGGACTTAGAAGGCCCATCCTACCCTGACATTCAGACTTTGGAATTATTGGATGAATGAATGAATGAATGAATGAATGGGTCAGTTTTAAGCCCCTCCTAAAACAGACAGAGACCCTGAAGCTTACAAAAGAGCAAACCATATCTCCGCTAGGGAGCCAGGAGAGAAGGGCTAATGTTCTGACACTGCTTCTAGAGGCTTCTATAAGCCCCAGTGCAGAGCTGCAGCAGGCCTCTGGGAACCTGCACTCAGCCTCTGCCCTATTATGCCTGTTACAAGGCCCAACTGAAGGCAGGGGTGGCTGCTTATCATTCATTCTGAACCCAGGGTTTTTCCACATCCTGCTTCTGTGCATTCCTACAGAGCAGGCTGGCGGGAGGTGAGCAAGGCAGCCAGGAGCGGTTGAGTACCTCTGGGATTTGATGAGTCAGAGACCATGGACAGGAGGACCTGACCGCTGGAGAGGTGCCCAGAGGGCCTGGGGGCCCCCTCCTAGGAATCCAGACCTTTGCTTTAGTGAGGATGTCACTATCCACTCTCACACCCCTCTCTCCCACCTTGCTAGAACAACAAAATGTCAGAGCAGGGAGGACCCAGAAAGATGGCTAATCCAGGATCACATGCTCAAACGCATTCAGGGCCAGAGAGCTAACCAATGTGGATGACTGGGCCAGGTGTCTGTGTCCAGGAAGTAGGTGGCCTGTGGACCCTACCAGATAACGGTAGGGTCCACAAAGGCATCCAGTTACCAGTACCCTTAATGCCACCACAATCAATGAAAGCCCCAGGGGCCAGGAATCCTTTTGTCATCTAGTCCAGCTCCCTGATTGTCCTGATGGAAAACCCAACCCCTAGAGAGAGAGAGAGAGAGACAGAGAGCGCCCACCAGGATGAGAAACTAGCACAGTGCATGCCCAGGCCAGCATCTTTCATGCATTCATTCATCTGGTCTTGAGCAAACTCACCAGGAGTCAGGCAGCAATAAGACCCAGGTTTTGTTTCCAAGAGCTCTGGAAATCTGGACATAGCAGAGCTGAAAGGACCTTAGAGAAAGTCCCATTTTATAGGCAGAAAATTGAGGCCCACAAAGGGGGAAAATGAGTCCACAGTTACTCAGAAAGTGAAGTGCATCAGGGAGAACAAGAACTCAGGCTGAAATGTGACTTGCTTGTGTGCTACCCGTTGGGGGTGGCTGCAATCATTTCATTCAAGCAGTACCTGGAATATAGTTGCTACTCAAATATGTGGTTTTTGGATGAGGGCAAACCTAGAGATTCTTTTTGGATCCTCACAGGCTGGGAAAATGCTTTACCGGCATCCTTTTACCTTGGGAAGGCTTCTGAGCAAGCAACACGATTTTTCCCAAATTCCTGAGCCTTTTCCTTAGGGTGCCAAGATCGCTGTGACCTCTTTCAATTCATAATGTGTGGCATAAACAGAGAGCAGCTCAAGGTGAGTCATTCATTAATCATAAACAAAGCGGGCCCTGATCAGGGACACATCAGCCCAAACTGTAGAAAAGAAAAGGGGTGAAAGGGTTGCCCAATCTCTTTATTTAATATTAACCACATTATGTTTTTGCATTTGAGTTCTGAGAAAGATTGCTCTCCACTCCCTGGTTTTGTATGAACTCAATCCAAAGTCAATTTTCCTTGAATACATGGACGGGCACCAGCTTCATGGGTGCCAAGAGTGAGATGAAGGACTTTGGCCCGTGGTCATTCATGCTGGATGGACGCCCAGCCGGCAGGACCACCTCACGTGGTGTGGAAGGGACCTTGTCGTCCGTCCCTCTTTTAGCATCACCTGATACCTATGGGGGGGAACAAAGATGGCCAGGGTGAGGGCCCCTCCTCGGGAGACACAGGGGGAGAAACAACCAGTGCCATGTAACTGTGTCAATCACCACGCGTTGGCATCACTGGGTGTGTGGCCAATGGGGCCCCCTCATGTTGAAGCCGTGAGATAAGACAGTGGCCCCGGGATCCTGCGTATCCTATCCTTGCAGTCTGTGCAATTACATTTACATCTTTTTTTTCTCTTTTGCTCCTCCCAGGGGTCCTATGACATAGGCAGGGCAGGGAGTGTGAGCCTCATTTTTGTAATGGGCAAACCAGGCTCAAAGGCTGGAAAGACACCAGGCACAGGGTTCTCTGCACCCCCTAGCTGATCTCCCCACCCCGCCTCAGAAGCCACAGGGCCCACAGCCGTGTGCCCCTCAGGGGCAGCTGCCACTGCACAACTGAGCTCTGTCCCTCCCAGGGCTGCTTGCATTTCCTGCAAAATGGAAGACTGTTTGGCCTAGTGAATAACCAAGCCGTGCGCTCGCCGTAATGCCCACGCGCCTCTCCCTCTCCGGCCCATGCAGCTCTCCAGCAAGCAGCTCCATTGTCTCTCTCCAGCTGGGGAGATGGCTGAGCTCTACCGTGCGCCCTGACGAGAGCATGCAGCTCCCTGCGAAGGTGGCAGGGCCCGACTGGCGTGGGCACGCCCCCTATGCAATTTGCACAGCATGGGAGCACTGTGATCCAAAGGTGAAATTCAGGAGTTTGCCCCAAAAAAAGCCCAGAGATGGAGGGGAAGGATAGGAAGATGAGAATAAAATTTGACACAAATTACCTGGTGCCTGCTGGAGCAGAATGAGGCGGTGGGAGCTGCCAGGGAGAGGCTGGTTGGTGCCATTTCAGTAGAGCAGAGAGGCCGGCCTGGCGGGCGGTGGTGGGGGTGCACAGCCCCTGTGGAGTTGGTGCAAACCTTATTTGGAAGCCCCAGGATGTCAGAACCAGACAGGCCCTGAGAGGTTTTCCCACCTAAGAGTTCCGATGTCCACTGACTTAGCAGGCTGCAGAAGAATCTCCTGGGAGTCTACTAAAAATGCAGACAACTGGTCCCACCCTCAAATACACAGTCACAAAGTTCTAGGGTGCTGCCAGGTCCAGACTGTTGTTCAGCGTCAGGCATGACTCTAATGCAAAGGCTCTTGGGAAATCACTGTTGGTTTGACAGAAGAGGAAATTAAGCTCAGAGAGGAAAAGGTTCTTGGACAAGTTCTCACAGAGAAGCACATCTTTTAAGGGCCTTTTGATTCTTTTCCTTCCTTCCCTCCCTTCCTTCATTCCTTCCTTCCTTGCTTCCTTCCCTCTTCCATTCAAGCATTCATTCAACAAACATTGCCCAGGTGCCTACTATGCACCAGGCATTGGGATAAGTACAAAAGGAGCCATGATCCCTCCCCTATTGGAACAAATTTCCTAGTGGGAAAAACAAGCATTAGTCAAATCCTCACACACATAAATGTAAAAGGACAGTCTGATCAAGAGCCAAGATCCAAGAGAGCCTGGAAAAGGAAGATTGAGTGTTGCACAGAGGAGAGGTGGCCTCAGAGTCCTCTTCTGTAAAGTGGAGACCCCTCACTTGCCCTGCCTCCCTCTCTACCTGCACAGCTCACACAGGGTACGAGCAGGGAACAGATTCTGCAAACATAAAAGTAACTACATAAATGCTAGGCTTATTCTGACTCTGATCATCACTCAATAAATATTTGTAGACTTGAATTGCCAAATTGAATTATTCTACAAAAATAAAGCAAGGATTAGCAAGAATCCCCAGCACCAACCCAGTGTTCATTCAATTTCACAGTTCGTGCTGACAAGGCCTAGGGTGGGTCTGCCAGATCTGAACAAAGACTAGCAGAGAAACTCCTTTCTGCAGATCCCTGGAATGTCAGAGCTAGAAGGACCACAGATTATCATCTGGTTCATATCTGCCCTCAACTTCAAAGAATGGGAAACTGAGGCCCAGAGAGGGAAAAGGTTGTCCAAGTTCACACATCAAGGGAGGGAACAGCAAAGCCAGAGCCAGGGGCCAGACCTCCCAGGTGCCAGGCAAGAGAACAGACAACAGACAAACAGAAAAATGGACATGGCTTGGGTAAGCAGATGCTAGGGGCTATCACTCTGTATGTGGAAAATCCCAAGATTGGAAATATCTTCCATGCATAAATTAATGCTCTACTATGGGATGAGCCCCAAATTTCCCAGTAGCATTTCTCCACAGGCCACAGCCATGAGTAAATATCTACATGTGTGGGATAGACATCAACTGCTTTCACCAGCCCAGTATCGTTTTCTGTTTTAGTAAAACTACTATATTTCTCCTTGGGGAACCACCCTCTCCCTCCCCACTCTCAGTCCATGAAGTTTAGGTAGGGCCAAATCCATCTACTTCCAGGGGACACAGGCACACCTCATGCCTTGTCAACCAGCTTATTCCATCTCCGTGGCCTTAGTGATTGGTTCAGAGAAGGACTCATGACTCCAGGTGGTCCAATGAGAGTCAGCCCTGGGATTTGGGCCAGAACTGTTGGGAAAGAGACACTCTATTTCCATTGGTTTGGCTAAGCTGGTGAAATGTTATCCTGCAGCTTCTGGCAGCCCTCTTGCTACAAAGCCAGAGAACCTTTCTGTTAATGAAGTCAACACAATGGGAAAAAATGGCAAGAGGTAAAGAGAGACTGAGTTTTGCTGATATTTGTTGGGAGACTCCTGGATGAAGCCATGCCTATGGATAAGTACTCCATACAAGTTAGCCAACATGGCACAGACAGCCACCAGAGGTTCATGCTCCCTTCCTTAGCATAGAGTTTTGCTGGGAAGCAGCAGCCCAGTTAGGGACTATATTTCCCAGCCTCCCTTGCATCTAGGTGGCACCATGCACCTGAGTTTTGATCAATGAAATTAGGGTCAGAAGTGAGTGTACCAATTGCATACAAATTTCCCATGCAACCTGCCATACTCTTTTCCCATCCACTGGCTAAATGTCAAAACACCTAGGATGACTTTGGAGAAGCCACAGGTTGAAATGGCATCAGCCTGTGTCCCTGAATGACTGTATGGAGCCTCCCCCACGCCCACTGCCAACTGGCCTGAGATGAATGAATTTCCACTGTGTTAAACCACTAAAATTCTGGAACTTATTCATAACAGCTAGCATCGCCTTAACTAATTCACCTACTGTGTCAGTCAGGGTTCTTAGTCATAAACAACAGAAATCAGCTCGGGCTAACTTAAACTGAGGACACACCATGGGGCCAACAGAACCAGAACTGGGGACTGCATTGCTCAGAACAGTTCCCAGACTCATGCTCCTGGGAATTGGGTAGAGTTGCCACCATGGCCACTGTCCTTACCAGAATGGATTCTGCAAGATCCCTGCTTCTCCATGTCTGATGGAATGTCTGGAGCAGGTATGTCCAGTTGGTGGAGCCTAGATCATGTGACAATACCCTGGCTGCAAAGGAGGCTGGAAAGTGAACGAATGGCATCTTCCACTACCATGGAGGAAGATGGGCTCTGCCTCAGAAAGTGGAGAATTCTCCAAACATGGGAGGGAGTCCAAATACATGAGAGCCAAAAGGATAGACAAATGTATGCTACAGCCAGGTTGAGAGGGGGTTTTGAGACTGGAAGAGCCTGACAGCCTGACAGCGTGTACTTTTAATATGTTCCAAATTTTGTATGAAATAGGACACAGGCACCTCCTAAAGACTGTGCTATGTGCTTTACAAATATTATCTTATGTAATCTTCACAATGGCCCAGTAGGGGTAGAAACTATTATTCCATTTGCACATGAGAAAACTGGTTCCTGGAGAAGGTTCAGTAAGGACGAGATGGAATTTTTTCACTCTGAGAATAATGTCATAGGATGTTTACCAATGTAGCCAGGCTGCCAGCTTGAAACCTCCCTGGGTGGATGTGTGGGTACCTGCAGAGGTCTTTTTGGTTGGAAGATTCAAGAAAGGGGACCAGGTATGAGCAGCCTAACCAAGGAAGAAAAACCCTGGGTGTTGGGGAAGGAGTTAGGATTCTGATTATGACAGGTCAGGGGAAGAGTGTTGCTGAGACCAGTTTCCTAGGACAACTTGGAGATCAGCGTCAGAGTCCCGAGAGCAGGCAAGCTAAAGGTGTAAACCAAAAAGGATATTTCACCTGAACCTTCAGACGGGAGGTCGGAGCACTAGTGCCATTGCATTGGAACCCATTGCGGGTGGGAGGTTGCCTCGTCTTCCCCCTCTTCTGTGCAGACCACCATGAAGCTTTGCACCACAAGGCTCTAATGCATTGACGGTGGGGTCTAGGGCAGTGATTGCACCCAGCAGGAGACTTGCTTGCAGGCACACGGGAAACTTCCCCTGAGAACTTTCCAAAAGACTTGGATAGGGAGAGATTTACAGAAGGCAGGAGGTACTGTGGTAGCAAATAGGCACAAAAGACAATGAAATTTGACATTTTGATGTCAGTGTGAACTTCAGTGGTGCCCCCAGGCTGATGAGTCAAGGGGAAATATGCTCGGTATCCTCTGTTTGCTTCCCCAGGTCCTTTCTCCAACCGTCCTCACCCTGCTCTGAGACGTGGGGTCTACAGCACTGGATTCCTTTGCCTTTGGCTTCTGGTTGGACTCAACCAATGGGAGGTACTTGCAGGAGGTCCAAGGGAAATGAGGCCAGGATTTTTGTCCCCCAGCTGTCTTCCCCCAGAGTCTGATGGACGGACTGCATCGCCCTCCTGCTCCCCCGGCCAAAGACACAGCCCCTGCCAGGTGGCCCCCTTCCCTGTGGCCCTCTGTCCCCAGGTTCTATTAACTGCCCCCTCTCCTTGCAGCTCAGGCCTAGGGCAGGTTACAGTGCACCACTGTCACCAGCCCCAGGGGCTTCTCCATCCCACATGGATTTCCCACACCCTGCCCAAACCTTTGTAGAGAGTTCCAGGATTGCACTCTCCTCCAGCTCCCCAGGTTGAGTGGGCCACCTGTCTCCAGCCAGGACTCTAACTGATATAAGGAAACTTGGATTCCACTAAGATATCATCTGTTTCATAGTTTGAGAAGGCACTATCACAATGAATTGGCTTCATCTTTTATTTTTATTTGTTTTTCAAACAGTCAAGCATGCCTGCACCAGAACGTCAGTGAGATTTTGTCGACCCCCAGCACCTGGTAATCTTGTCGCAATATCCATTGTTACTTTTGGGCCAAGTCCAGTTGGCCTTAGATCTGTCGTTGTTGGGGAGAAATGTCATAAACCAGGGAGTTCTTACAAATCACGAAGGGAAAATGTCATGGAAACAGCTATTCCAGGGGCTGAAAAATAGTCAAGGAAGCCAAATGTTTAAAAGCACCAAAGATGATGGATGGGCCCAGCTGACCATAACCACATTCAGGTTTGGAAAGAGCTTTCTGGTATACCTGGAGCTGAGCTACCTCCCACACCTCAAAAAGAGGACACCTGCTGTTTTTCCCAGTGACCCAGTCATCAACCCTCATTTAACCCCAGGCTCAGATAAGCTAGAGGCCATGTCTCATCCCTCCCTGGCTCTGACCCACAATTTCTGCAGCCTGGGACCCTCTCTGAAGAGTCTGAGCAATGCAGTATCCCAGACCGAGCAGGGCAGGGAGTGGAGGAGCAACCCAGGACCTCTCCCTCCCTCCCTCAGGGAGAAGGGACTCAACGTGCTCCAGAATCAATAAGCTCACATTCGCTGGGCCTATTTTTAGGACAACAAATATGCCCACCCCAGGCTCCCAGAAGACTGACTCACTGCAGCTCTGAATCTCCTCCCCTGGCAAAGACCAAGAGCCCAGGCCAGTTCCTATCACATCCTCATTTCCAGCCATATATCTCTGCTGGGAATGCTGTCATCCTCCATTTGACAGTCGGGTTTGCCTGATTTGGGGACCACTAACTTCCAAAGCAAGTGTCCCAGGACAGAGCCCCCATGGCCAGACCCTGCCTCCAAGCAGGGCACTCCTATAACACTTGGAGGTCTTTGGGATCTCAGTCATGACCTTAAAAAGAGGTCATCTGCTCCAGAAAAGAAAGGCCAAGCTTCCACCTTCTCGGGGTTTTTTGCCCATCAATTGTGTCAACTAAGCAAGGGAGGGAGTTAGAGCCAAGACAGATATAATCTGAAAGAAAAAGAGAGATTGATTTAGATTAAGAGAAGGGCCTCTGTACAGGGCTTTGCAAGCTGTGCATTGCACAACTGCAGGGGGTGCCATTCACGGTGTGAATGACAATTTTCTGGAAGATGGCAGTAACTAACAGAGGAAGGGGCACTTGTCTCTAATTCACCCATTTCAGTGGAACCCAGTCCAACTCCTGAGAAACCAGCTCAGAAAGATCATTAGAAATGCAATGATGGAAAATGTTCCCTTCTTTGGCTCTTGAAAGAAGTGTGACTACTTCCCTGGGGGACCCAAGTCACCATGGGTCCTCTGATGTGGCCTTCCCCTCTCCCTCTGCCCCTAACCCCCACTGCCCCCCAGTGCCCCACACAGGCACCAACGGGCCTCAGGACACCACCCCATAAATTCTCATTTCTTTGGAGGCCTGGCAGATAATAATTTAAAGAACTAGTCACTGCTTGCAATTAAGCACAGAGAAAATAGATCAGGCCCATAATTTATGTCTGTGCAAGGTTGGGCTGGATTCGTAATTAATGTTTGCTCCCTTTAATGAAATATTCCAAAGGTCTGCACTTCTGTCATTCATGAAGGTAATTTTTCAATTGATTAGTAAAATAATACTTGAAAAGTAAATGCACCTGCTTCTTCTCCGAAATGTCTCAGTCAACCGGACACACTGGTTGGGACGCTAAAAAAATACCAGCCCAATCCAGAGGAGACCAGGCTTCATACCATCAGCATTCCGAGTGCCCGGGAAAAAGGGAAGATGAAAAAGTAATTAGAGCAGCCGCAGTGACCGGAATCCCTGGGTGGCCCAGGCGGCCGAGCAGCTGTGGCCATCCTGCCTGGCTCCTGCCTGCTGTGGAGGGGTTGAATTCCAGGGTGTGGACGTGAGGCTGGAGACCCCAGCATTCCGATGTTTAAGGCCCAGGACTGCGTGGGGCACCAGCCTGCGCTGGGATGGGCTTTTGGGGATGCCACTCCAGAGGTCCAGTAGGAGGGTGCCCAGTTTGGTGGGTCCGTGGTCAGCAGAGTTATGGGCTGGCTAGGGCACGTGGCAGAGGACTAAGCACGGAAAAGATGCTATTCCGGAAACTTCATCCATCAAGGGTAACAGGTTCCTGTTAAAGGCTACTGAAAACAGACACCCACGTTTCTTGGTAATCAGTGGATAAAAGGTTTGATTGCACCTTATCTTGAAAACTAAAACTAAAAGTTATGAAAATGACTTCGTTTTCTCTTCTGTGAAATAAAATATAGGTAATAAATGTACCACAGCTTTCATTCTTAGAATGAATGAAGGGAGAATTGGGTATTGATATTTTTCAGTTAAGTTTTGGTCAATATTGTTTAACATCCTTCCCCTTATGATAGATTTTTCACAGCACAGTCATAAAGACAGCAAATTTGACAAAACTATCCAAAGCCTCTATCAGTGATCCCTAAGTCTGTTCTGAATCTTTCCCATGTAAAGAATTTGATTATCAATTACTGAAGAGCAAATACTGAAGCCGTCTCTCAGCCCCGAAAAATTCTTCTTCTGATGCAATTCTGGCAGGTCCTAATTCGCCGGTGGCTTGAGGTGGGTGTCCAGGCTTCTCCAGTATCCCATTCATAGACTTTGGGAACTCCTGCATCTTTAGGAACATCTGCCATTTTTCTTTGCAGTCAATTTACATTTTAATGGTGAATGTTTGCAAAAAAGATATTTGACACAAGCAATGTGTGTGTCTAGTGACAAGAGGGCTCCTTGGGTGGGACTAGTTCGGCAACGGGCCAGTTCATTAGTAAATGTCTCCATGAGGGCTGGCCGCTGGCTTATCTGTGCAGCCTCGTGCCCGTGGGGTCAAAGAATGAGGACTCTCGTGGCGTGTTTCCTGAACTCTCTGGACAAGGATGTTTGGGAGGAATTTTAAAGGCAAGAATATCACTTAAGATCTTTGTTGCAATCGATGGAAATGAAAAAGCTAATTTAAGCAGAAAAGGGATTATAAAAATATGTTGGAAAAATCACAGAATCACTGGAAAGGATGGAATTGGAAAGTGGGAAATGGGCAGGGGCAAAAGTGGTCAGCGGCCGCAGGGAGGTCCCACCTGCCACCATGCAATACCAGATGCCACGGCTCGAACCACACCTGGCCAGCCCACATGGGTTTCCAGCACTGCTGAGGCAGTGCGTCCTGGCTTCCTTTTGTCACTCTTCCTAATTTAAATTAGTAGCAGAGGCAGCTCATTGGCTAAATCTAGGGCAGGGGTCTTTGCCCTTACTGCAAAGTGGGAGACAGGAGAGAGGCAACTATTTGGGTAGGAGGTGGGCTCTGGCCCCCCCACAGCTCACATGGCGGGGAATCCTCCAAATACAGGATTATGCTGGGGCTCCCCAAAACAGAGAGCGAGAAAAAGCCTCTACAGATGGCATACATTTCAATTATTGCCTTATCCTCTTCCCTCTGATATTTATTGAGCCCCTGCTGGGCTGGGCTCTCTCACATACCTTTAACTTTCCTTTGTGAAATAGGATTATGATCCCAATTTCCAGACAAGGAGACTGAGATTCAGAGAGATGAAGTGACTCGCCTGAGACCAGACAGATTAAAATTCCCAATTTAGGGCTCGAAGTCTGTGTTTTTTTTGCGTGGTTTTTTGGTTTGTTTTGTTTTTGTTTGTTTGTTTGTTTGTTTTCATTCTAGTGCTGCTGCCCCTAAAAGCATTCTTGAAAGGATTCTTAGAAGGGTGGAGGGACTTCCCGTCTCATGCGTGATCTTGTTTTCACCGGAGGGGAACCCGGGATTCTCAGTGCCCATCTTGCTCCTTATCCATCAAATTCATCTAGCAAGGGTGCAGGTGTGTAGTGGGAGCTCAGTAAAGAATTTTTCTCATTTTTGAGACACATAAAGAAAATGACAGCTCCAGTGCTATGGCAATTGTTAGCTATTACCATTTTATCTTGATTGAGAATCAAGAAATCTACCTTTTGACCTGGGACTACCACTAACGTTGGCTAATCTCTTTCCTCCTTTGGGCCCTCATTTCCCTCCTCTGTGAGATGGAAAGATGGGACCACAGCAGAAGCTGCAACCCGTGTCTCTTTGCTGCAATTCCACTGCAGAGAAATCCAGCTTGGCCTGCGCCTCTCCCGGGTCTCCCCAGCCGAGACCTCCGGTCACCTTGGCACCAGGGTGAGACAAAAAGCCAAAGACAGCCAAGAGGGCGGCATGTGGCGAGTAAAATGGCCGATGGGATTTCTGTTCACACCTGGCTATCTCACTCACCTTGTACATGGCTGCCTGGCCCCTCCAGACCCTGAGTGCACGCCCGCCCCCCACGATGAGCTGCTCTCCGGAACCCACCCTCTGGGCTCACCCCGCCTCTGAGCCGTCCAGCGCGGGGCCACCAGCCACTTGAAATTTAAATCCATTAAAATGTCAGTTCCTCAGTCACCCCAGCCGCGCCTCAGGTGCTCAAAAGCCACTAGTGACGGGCGGGCACGTGCGTTCTCTGAACAGAAAGTTGTCTGGGCCAGCGCTGCTCTCCACGCCCCTCAGGACACCTCCCAGGCGCCCCCCGCCGCGGCGCTGCCCGCCCGTCCCTTCCACCCGCCCGTCCCTTCCACCCGAGCAGCTGCGGGGCACAGTGACCCGGGCCGGCCGCCTTCCCGCGCCCTCCGGCCGCCACCGCCCCTTCCCCGATGAGCCGAATCTACATCCCCAGCGCCCTTTCTTCCCGGAACAATGAGGGGCAGCCTGGGGAAATGGCTGGCCTCCTTTTCCATTCCCTTAATAGGTGGAAATGCTTGATTATTTCAAATGAATATAATTACAAAATCCTCTACTTAGAGTAATGCTCCTCCTTTGTGGGAGCAGACGTCTCCTTTCTCTGCTGATCTCCTCCTCAGGGGCAGGCTGCTGCTTTGAAAAGTGAAATTCAGTGGTTCCGGCCGGCAGGACGGGCTCGCCTCCCTCTGCAAGAGGGCAGAGCAACTTCGGAGTCGCCAGGTCGGCCTCGGTGCCTTCTCTGGGTCACACGGAGCTGCAGGAGGAAGATCCCTCACCCCCGTGGCTCCTGGAACATTCTCACCCTTGCCCTGGCCCCCGCCTTACCTTCCCACCGGCTTTTGCGCATGCTGCCAGCACTTAGAGATCTCCTCTCCATCCGCAACAGCTCTCTGAGCCCCTGCACTTCCTGCTCTGGGGAGCCATCTCTGATTACTCCAGCCCCCCAGGGTACCCCTCACACCCGTGCAAGCCCACGCCCTTTGCTGACCTGCAGCATCCAATAAATACCCTTGATTATGTCATTGTGATGAGAGCCCAGACGGTGGGATCAGAATGGCTTGAGTTCGAATCCTGGCACTCCCTTCTCTGAATCTTCATTTCTCCCCCTTTAGAAAGAGGCTATTATCCACCGCTCATAGCAATGCCTCTGTGGCACTACAAAGAGACTCCAGCCTCTCTAGTTGCCCAGAGGTAGACTCCTTTCCCGGGATATTTGGACTCGGAACGAAAAGCCCCGTGCAGAAGTAAGATGTCCAAGTGCCCTGCAGCCTTGCTCTCCCCAGAGGTGAAAGTGGGCTGGGCAGGAATGAGCAAGAAAGAAGCCAATACACAGAGCCAATACACAGTTGGCCATGGGGCTGTGGCAGTTTTGTTCACTCCTGCCTACCCAGATCCTGACAGGGCACCCAGTAGAGAGCAGGCGCTCAATAAGTGCTCAAATTGCATTATTGAAAGAATGGGAGACTAACAGTCCCAGCCACTGGTCCCATTGTCCAAAGGCCAAGATATATCTCTGTCCCTCCATGTAGTTGAGTGCTCAGTCCGACTCAGATTCAGCCCCTTGGGCCTCAGCTGCGTTGCCTTCAGTTTCTTTCACTTGCAACTCCTAGAGCTCTGATAACATGGCTACATGGACCCCTGCCCCTTCCCCCGCCTCATGCCAGCAAATGTGCACCAGGGCGAGGCAGGGTCTTACGAGCCTCTGTCCGCCCTTCACCTTCCCATTTTAAAGAAAGCAAAAGTAAGCCTGGGTTTACCAGAGCCTTACTGCAATATGGATGCAGAACTCAGAACCCCAGGAAAGGGTAATAGCCTGGTCTTTCTCCAGGGCAAGCTCATCGCTCCAGCCTCCTAAGACCACCCCCTTGCCACATTTGACATCTTTCCCAGGAACTTCCTCTGGAGAAGACGAGGGCTCCGGTAAGGTGCAAGCCTTGCTTCCATGTCCAATGGCACTGCTGAGCGAGAAGCGCTGTTACCTCGGCCCTCCCGCCTCGCCTTCCTGGTTCCACGTGCTAAGAGGAACCGCTTTCAGATCTAAGAACATAGACCTGAAACGAAGCATGTCCCCGGGCTGTGAGCCAAGAGCAGGCCACACCAGCAAGGCCCGGCTGTCAGGGTGCCAGGTGCAGCCACACAGGAGTTTCCTTATCTGGGACCAACACAGGCTTTAACCTCAGCTCACCCTCCCAGACATTTTCTGTGTGGGCTCCTTTCTCTCCTTTGCCATCGGCACCTCCCCTAATGCAGAACCTTGTATACATCTTAAAATGTATGGGCCTGAAGAACATCTTCCTCCACCCTTGCATGGAGTGTGGTTTGAGCCTCACAACCAATTTTGCTGTTGGCATCTTAGGCAGTGTGATTTGCAGACAGATCTGAGTTCAGATCTGAATACCAGAGGCCAGCGACTGTACAGCTACTAGTACCGACTGGGCCCCCACGTGGAAAGTTCTGGGAGGGAAGCAAGTGGGAGGGTGCACTGCCCTCTAGGCAAACCCAGTCTGGTCATTTAGCTGGGCAAGGGGTGAGGAGCATTTGGGTATTCCTGGCTGAGGGAAGGCTGGAGGGATAAGGGGAGCATGCACTCTAGCAAAAGGAACACAATGAACAAAGTGGGGGGAATCATCTTTCTTAGGGAGATGCGAAGTCCAGGAACCAGAAATGGCCTTTCACCCCAGTTGTTCTCATCAGCAAACTGGGACCAGCTTCCCAGGAGAGCTAATGAAGTATCATTCATTGTTTCATTCATTCATTTAGCTCCTAGAAATTGAGCCAGACCCTATTCTTGGTACAGACAATACATAGGTGAGCAAACCAGACTCAGTCTCTGCGCTCCAAAGGGGGAGGTGGTAGACAAGACACAGCTAAACAAATAAATAAACAGAACAATGTCTGAACCCGAATTCACACTCAGGTGGGTAGGAGGGAGGGGCAGGATGGCCAGGGAGGGCCTCTCTGAGGAGGGGGCGTTTGAACCAAGACCTGAAATGTGAGAAGGAGCCCACCACCTCAGGGAGGGTGGAAGGAGAGAATATTCCAGGTGGAAGGAAGAGCCAGTTAAGTCTTGAGACGGGAACAGCTGAGCACAGGGGCAAAGGGAGCACGTGGCAGAGGTGGAAGGGGCAGATCACAGGTCAAAGGGCCCTGTAGGCCTGGCCATGGGGTTGCAAATTCTGTCCTACACCTCCACCCTGATGAGGAAATCAACGCTTCTGCAAGTTATGTAAGCACACGTCTCCACCTAGGAAAGGGCTCAGCAAACAAACAGCTGTCCCCACTTGTGTTTGTACAGCCCACAAGCTAAGAATGGTTTTGACATTTTTAAGTGGTTGTTATATAATTACCAACATAAAATCCTTGATTTTTGCCTCTTGACTTGCAAAGCCTAAACTATGTACTCTCTGGCTCTTTCCAAAAAATTTTGCTGATTCCTTGCCTAGAGTGATGCCAGACAAGTGATTCCTTTCTAGGAATGGACAAATATGTATATGACCACGAGGGGGGAAAAATGATCTTCTCTCTCAGGAGGAAAACAATAAAATAATGAACCAATATTTGGTAAAATGCCACCTTCAGCAACACCCTCATCAACTTTCCAATATGCTTTGTGGGTACAGAGAAGAATCGAGGGCCTCTTCCCACTTTATCCTACATCTCCCAGCAACTTTTCACCCTGTCTCCCAGTTCCTGCAAATCCAATTTCCTAGTTACAGTCGTGCGTATTAAAAGCGAGACTGTGTGTGGAGACTGCGTACCCAAAGATCTATTTTTATCATAACTGTTTGTAATGGTTAAACCTCAACAACTTAAACACATCATACAAAATAATATATCTCCAATAAACTGAAATATTAACCAATCATATGTAATGGCTCATTTCGAACAAATGCAGAGCTCAGAGTCCTTGGGGCATCGTAGAAATTGAAAATAATATTGACGGACCGGCCAGCCTTCAAATTACGCTGCATGGGGATGAAAAAGCATAGGAAAAGTTCTCATTATGGCTGCCTGACATTAATTTGAGCATTTTTATATGTGTGTCCTATTAAGCACTTTAAGTGCTTTTTGATAATTGTGCTTTGTAGTTTTTACAGCACTTCAGCCTATTCCCAGTTCAATTTCCTCTTTTATCCGATGTTTGAAATATTGATTTCTGACAGATAAAAGCAAACCTTATAATCTCAGCACCGAGCAATAAGTGAGTGGGACGAGGCTTCAGAATGCATCGGGGAATGGTCATATTTGAAACAGTCTTTGTTTTATTACATTTCGTCAACAGAATTTACTTACTGCTTGCTGATATTTATGTAAAAAGCCCGGCCGCTGAGAGGGCTGCGATATTGCCAATTTCGGCTCTACTTTTTGCATTTAGTAAGATAAAAGAAGCCTCTCCCCTGGAGCCCGGTGATTGCAGTGGCTTAAACTGCTGTCAGGCGGCTGCAAGTAACTGTGATTTATCTTCTTCAGATTGTGCTGTGTCGTGGCTGCAAACTTTTCTTTCAGTTTTGCATTAAAAAACTGACAGTCCGTCAGGACATTTAGAAAACTCCCCCTTCAGACTCTGCACTGGCCCCAGCGGAGACCCTGGCTCTGGGAGAAGCACGGAGAAGTGAGGAGTTAAAAGCAGCCTTCGCAATCGCATTGTCCACCTTTCCCAAAGTGTGGCTTGGAGACCCCTGATGGCATCGAGATTATTCCAAGTGCTGCACAAACACTTTTTTGTTTTTGGTCTATTCTAATGACCCTTTCACCAATTCATTCAGTTCAACTATTGCTTATTGAGCAGTGTTCTGGGCTCTGGGAGTACATTGCTGAAAGGGGAGGTAATTGCCTTGCTCTAAGGATTATCATATTCTAGAGCCAGTTCTCAACAACTGGGGGTTGGGGGAGGGCAAGGTTTTGTCCCCCAGGGGGCATTGGAGGATGTCTGGAGACATTTTTGGTCATCACAGCTGGCAAGGAGGGTGCTACTTGCACCTAGTGGGTAGAGGATAGGGACGTGGCCCAGCATCCTACAATGCACAGGGCAACCCCTCACAGCAAAGAACCATCGGCCCAAATGTCAGCAATACTGAGGTTGAGAAACCCTGGTTTGGGGGAAGGAGCAACCTATAAAGGAGCAAGAAAAATGCAGGCAGTAATAAAGGCAGTGAAAACAATGAAACAGGGCAATGGGCTACAGCCTGGAAGGGGTTGGGGAAGGCCTCCCTGCAGAAGCGACACTTAAACTGAAACCTAATTGGCAACAAGGACCCAGCCATGAGAAGACATGGGGAAAGGAGGCTACAGGTGGAGGCAAAAGCCTGTGCCAAAGCTGGATGGCAGGAGTGAGCTCAGCGAGTTGCAGGAGCAGAGAGAAGGCCAAGGTGGCTGGGGCCGAGCAGCCTGTGGGACTTAAGCCAAGGTGGGAGGAGCAGGATGGAGAGCAGGGGACAGAGGAGCAGGGACATGGGTTTGAGACAATGTTGGCAGAACTCTGAGACTGAATGTGGTAGAAGAGGGAGACCAAGGAGACAAGAAGGATGCTACAGGTTTGGCCAGTGATCGGTTTCTTTTAATATGAATTAGAAACAGTACTTAAGATGAAGATAAAGTTGGTAAGTAAAGAAAGCAAAAGTGCTCAGTAAATAATCATTAAGGTCAGGAAGGTGGCAAGTGAGTGAGTCAAGTTTGGGATGAGGATGCAGAAACTAGAACACTAGAATCAAATTCAGTTTCCCATAGTCTAGGGGACGAGAGCACGAGCTCTGGAGTCAGGGCCTGTTTTCCTCTAGAATTTTGAAAGACAGTTTAGGGCCCCAGCCAAGCTCCCCCCAAACACCAGAGTTGATTGCAGCCTCCCTTGGACCTTGTAGCTGATGCCTACAATTCTCCCATGTGCACATGCTCTCATCCATTTAACAAATATTTATTGAGCACCTCCTATGTACTGGTCCCTATGCATTGAAGACACAGCAGAGAGCAAAGCAAACCGAATGAATGGCTGCCTTCACCACGTGCTTAGAAGTCTCTCCGGTCCCTGGAAGGCTAGCCATGAACCCAACAACTGTGGGCCAAAGGGCAATGGGAACAGTCAGGATTGACTAAGTTATGCTGCAGTAACAAACACATAGAAAATCTCAGTGGCTGGCAGAACAAAGGCTAATTTCTCATTTGTTCTACATGTCCATTGGGGGACAGCATGGGGCTCTGCTCCAGGGACCAGGTGGCTGGAGCAGCCGGCATCTGGAAAAATGCCAGCCACGGTGGCAGAGATGGCTCTTAATGCGGCTACATGTGTGACACCCATGACATCTGTTTCCATTTTATTGGCCAAAGGGAGTCACATGAGCATGCCTGAGCTCAAGAGGGTGGGAATGGAGGAACTGAATATCCCAGACCCACCCTAATGACCAGCACAACGCTCCAGGGCAGGAGAAATGAAGGATCGAGGAGACGAGGAGAGGGCAGAGTGAGGACCTCTGCCCTAGAAAGGTGTCCCAGAACCTCTGGACCAGCAGAGTGGAGGGGACAGGGTCTCAGTTTGGAGGCCCACAGGCAGCACCCGGCCATGGCACATTTGGCCTGATCTATGCAGTGTTGATTTTTTTTTTTTAAGTAGTTGCCAATATTTTTTAATGGGGAGATTTTACATAAAAATCGCAATCTCTGATTTCTCTTTAAAAACTCAGAATTAGTGTGCTAGATTGAATTATGTACCCCAACAAAAGGCATGTTCTTAATTTTAATCTGCATTCCTGTGGGTGTGAAGCCAATGTTAAAACAGGAGCTTTTGAAGATGGTATTATTAGCTGAGGTGTGGCCCAACTGAATCAGGGAGGGCCTTAATCCAACTGACTGGAGACCCGGAAGCCAGAAGTTGGAAGAGGCCACCCAGGAAAAAGCTGGAAGTCAGCAGAAACTGGAACACAAGGAGAAACGTGGCCTGTGACGGGAGGCAGAGATGCAAGCCCAGGGACCCCAAGAATTGCAGCAACCTAGCACAAGAGCATTATAGAATCTGGGGAGAAAGAGCAGCCTTGCCAACACCTTGATTTTGGATTTCCAGCCTCCAAAGCCATGAGCCAATAAATGCTCACTGTCTAAGCCAACCCATTGTTGGGTGTTTGTCAGAGCAGCCTGGCAAACTAAGACAGCTAGCACATAGGGTTGTCATCCCCACGAGGCAGCAATCAGCAGTTGCTGAGTGTCCACTGTCCCTGCAAACAGGGCACGGCTCTCATCACTGTTTGACATTACCTGCCCAGCCCTTAAGCTTTTTTTTTTTAAACCCTGGTTTAATTCATTATACAGATGGAGGAAACTGAGGCCCAGAGACCTGCTCAAATTACAGGCCAATCAGCAGCAGACTCAGGACGGAAGCCAGCCCTGTCTCTGGTCTCAGAGGCTGCTGGAAAAGAAGATGTCTGAGAAAGCACAGGGGGAAGAAGTGGTAGAGGCAGGAGGGGCCAGGTGGGCCCTGCAGACGGTTCTGGCAACTTTGTCACCTGGGCATGTATCTCTGTGATGCTCAGTCCCCCCGGCACCAAGCAGAGCTTTCCAATGCTGGGGACCTGTCTGGCATCACTGGGCCCCAGCCAGCCACGCATCTCAGAGTACCACATGCCCCCCAGGCGACAGTGACAGCATCAACCCCAAACCTCTGTGAGAATTGCCTGTAAACTAGAACCAGACATGCTTAGAATTTCAAAGGGGATCATTAGCATTTTCCATCCTGGCCTGGTTATTTACAATTCATTAAGAGAACTAACCTCAGGACTGGGTTCCCCTGATAATCCCCCAAAACGGAAACCACAGGCAATGGAGACAGAAAGTGGGGAGGGGAGAGAAGGCCTGGACAGGCTTGGCTCTTGCATAAGTCCTGCTTCTCTCGCACCTTCATACCTGCCTTGTGAGGGAGGCCTCCCCAACTTCCAAGGGACAGAGAGGGAAACTGAGGCTGGGAGAGGTTCTGCAATGTCTCCAGGCTCACAGGAGTAGGGCCACATCAATAGCCAGGCCACCGAACAGACTAGAGGTGTGACATCTTGCTCCTTTTAAAGTTCTTAAAGTTCTGGAAGTTCTTGTAAGCAAACACTAATGAAGCTGCCAAGGCCCTAACACACTCTACACCAAAGGCAGGTACAAATTTGACTGTGGAAAGGGAGACACCCACAAAAGAGGAGGGAGAACTCTGACCATATCCCCTAAGACTGTACCACCTGTCAAGACTTAGAGAAAGTTCAAGTCTTAACAAAAGATGGACCCTAGTTTGCCCCTGTGGCCTCTCAAACGTCCACCACACCCTTTCCAAACAGGCTTTCTGGGGGTTTGCTTACTGGTGGCTTCAAGGCTGCTGGTTTAACAAGATCTCGTCTCCACTGCCTGAAGGCAACAAGCCCCCTCCTCCCTGCTGATCTCGAGAGAGGTGAGGTTCAGCTGCAAATAAAAGAAGTCTGATAATGTTGATATGTTAAGAAATTGGTCAGTACTCACCTCCTTCTTCCTCCCTGCAATAGAGTTCTTACAAATAACAAAGTCATATTTTAAAATTCAGAATCTGTAGTCTAATTTTTTTTATTTTAATGGTTCTATAGGCTTTTCAACAGTTTATATTTAATGCAAGCATGAGAGATTTCTCTTTTACAGTAGCTGTAGAAAGCTTCTTTTTTAAAATAAGTCAATTTAAGTTAGAAAAAAAAAAAAAAAAAAAAAGGAGTCGACCTAAAGAATGGAGGTTCAGTGCAGGGGGTTTGCTGATATGGCAAAAGGGGTGGAGGTGGCACCCAAAAGAGAGCCTAATCCAGAGAATGAATCCCTAATATGGGGATTCTCAGGAGCCCTGATGGGACCCTTGAATTGCTTGAGAACTGGGATTATGTCTTATTACTTGTTGAATCCTTAGTGCTGGGTGCAGAGCACGTATGAAAATTGTATTATTAAAGGAATGGATGGATGAAGAATCTAGAGACACTTGAACAGAGATATGAGCAAGGTAATAGGGCGTTAGGAGTTGAATTCTGTCTCCAAAAAAGATACATTGATGTCCTAACCCCCAGAACCTCAGAAGGTGACTTTATTTGGAGATAGGGTCACTGCAGATGGAATCAGTTCTCAATCAAGATGAGGTCACATTGAAGAAGCACGGACCCTTAATCCAATATGACCGGTCTCCTTATAAGAAGAGACAGAGGGACACAGGAGAAGATGGCCATGTGAAGGTGGAGGCGAGAAAGAACGATGCAACCACAAGCCAAGGAAAGCCAAGGATTGCCAGCAAAACCCAGGAGCTGCAAGGGGCAAGGAAGGCTTCTCCCTTCAGGTGTCAGAAGGAGCACGGACCTGCAGACAACTGGATTTCAGACTTCCAGCCTCCAGAATGACAAGGGAATAAATTTCCGTTTTAAACAGCCCAGTTTGTGATATTTTGTTATGGCAGCCCCAGGAAACCAAGACAGGGGGATAAGGGAAGAGAATTTGAGCCATATCTAGAATAACAGATTCTTGGCAATCACACCCTCACTACCAAGACCATGGTAGACATCACCAGTCAATCATGCCTCTGATTTCCCCTGACCCCAGAATGCAGATTCAGAATCCTTCTTAACACAGGTCCCCAGGCATCTTATTAGAATTGGCATGCAAGATGAATTCTGTCTTCCCTTCTACTTTTAGTCCTAGATTTGAATTCTGGAGGACAAGTATACTCTCTTCTCCAAGTCTTCCCTTGAGACATTTGCAGGTTATTCTCCACCCCACTGTCTGCCCTCTCCTGCCTCTTGCAGTTAATGTTTGTGCATATAAAACATTCAAGGAACCCAAGGAGGGCAACTTAGGAGGAGCTCTGTCTGATCATTGGAACTGGCCCACAAATGTATGTCATTTGACCCACACAGTGGTTTTTTTCAATTATTTGAACAGGAAAATATCACATAAAAATCCAAATTTCCTGAGTCTCTTGACAGATCAGGAGAGCTGGCACCACTGGGCCCACATTGCCACATGGCATGAGATGCAGCTGTCCCTGTGAGCAGAACTCCTGACTCCACCCTAGGCTGTGACGTCATTGCCACCTGTTGCCATGACTGCACTGTTGTGTTCCCCCCCCACCCCTGCTCATCAAAAGGGAAAGATAAAGGTCCATGAGGCTGCATGATTTTCTTATATGTGATCTCACTCACATTAACTCTCTGGCCTCTGGAGCCTGTGGGATAAATATTATAAATTTCAAAAGTATTCAGAGTTGATACACAGCTAACAATTACCACCGTAGCTCCATCAGATAAAATATTAAAATAATTCTGTACTGCCTGGTTCATTATCACTGACTGGAGCCCCCGGGAGCCTCCCCTGACACTGGAGCTGCCACTGCCGCCCCCACCGCACCCCCATACTCTGGTCAACGTCCCTTCTGATTGGTTGGTGCCCCAGCCAAAGCAGTTGCAACATATGCTGTCACCCCTGGAAACATTCAACAGTTATCTTACTTTGGGTTCGCCCAGAAGCAGACCCTGAGATCTGAGGGCAAGTCGTTTATTTTGGATGTGATCTTAGGAGGCAAAAGGAAAAGAGCAGGAAAGTGAGAACAGGAAGAGAAGGAAGGCACCACCACGGGGTATGTCAGCGAGGAGGTCGCCACTGTGGGCAATGGGAGCACAATCCTGCCAGGGACATCGGGAGACTGGGTAGAGCACGCCCCAGAGCTCCACTGGAGACAACTGCAGGCTGGAGCTCTCCCCATCAGCTCGCCCTGGGCGCAGCCAAGAAAGCCCACAGAAAGACCCGGGTGCTTACAGCAGGAAGCTGGGGCAGGCCCTGAACCATGAGTGCCCAGAAGAAGGGCCAGGCAGTGACCGAGCCTGCTGCAGCAGCAAAATCCGGTTAGGCATGCTGGGTGCAGCAAAACTGTTTTCCAGGTGGGTGGAGATTCCCAACCCTGGAGGTCTCCTGAAAGCAGACTCCAGCTGAGTCTTCCCCGGATGGGCTTATTCAGCTGAGATTCCATGAATTCCGTAACTCTCTGGCTCCTGGAATGCCTACCCAAAGGAGATTTCAGGATTTTCCTGGAAACAGGAATTGATTGTGGAGAATCTTTCAATATTCTAAGAAAATTTGGCTCATCGACTCATCGCCTGCTTCCTGCTAATCTAACCATCTTCAAATTCCCCTTCGCAATTACTGCAATCAAATTATTATCAATCATACTATCAATTGCTTGCCCCACTCTAGGATGTAGGTTAAATATTCTTGTGTCGGTGAGATGCTGCATCCTAGATTTCATTGAAATCTAATGACTTTCATCTTCAAAGAAACCGTTTGGAGCTAGTGCTTCGCCCCCACCCCTGCTGGTTTAATTACAGCACTTTGCACATTTTGCATTCTGAAGATAAACACCCCGTTCAGTATTATCCCAGTGAGATGCTTTTCAAGGGGTAATGTTACTGAAGTGCCCCCTCCAGCGAGACAGTGGCTCATCTCCCCACCTTGATGAACACATATCTGCCAGGAAGCTTCAGTGTCCTCCTGGAAGTTGTCTGCCTCTGTGCACTGGATCCCAGCCTCGTGCTCCAACCAGCCAAAGTCTGCAGTGACCTGCGCTGCAAATGACACCAGGTCATAATTAGACACCTCTGAAAAGTGAAACATTTGGGGGGTTTTCAAAGCATTTTCCTATGTTTAATGCTTCCCCAATTTTTCCACCATTTACTGGACGTTCATTTAACATGTCTATATAGAATGTCTGTCACATGCCAGAAACTGGACACACAGCAGTGACCAAAAGACTTGAAGGACCCCAACTGCACGACTTCTACAGAATGGGAAGAGGTAGACAATAAACAAGCAGAACCAAATATAAAACTATCATGAATTAGGATTAGGAGCATGAAAGGGACATGAAGGGGAGAAAAAGAGATGCCTGAAGTGGAGAAACATAGAAGGGAACTTATTTGAGGTGGTGTGGCAAAGAAGGCATGCCAGTTTAGGTTTTCCAGAAGCAGATGTCAAGACAGGTGTGCATGTGCAAGAGATTTATTGGGGGGAAGCCTGTGAAGCATAAAGGAGGAAGGAGCGGAGGAGGCAAGAGAAACTTCAGACTGCAGTGCTGGTCTGACCCCCGGAAGAGGAGAGAGAGGAGAGACTGGGTAGAAATAGTCTCTGATTGCAGGAATTCTGAGAGGTCATCTCCAATTGTAGTGGAATTGGGTCAGGTTAATGAAAAGGCCCTGAACAAAGGGGACTATCTTCTAGGGCAGGAATGTTCTGGCTCTTATACCCCCAACGTGCTCAGAAACAGACTAGGGACAATCTGGAAGAAACGAGGGCTCAACACGAACGTCCTGGTGGATCTTAAGGTGTGACAGCTCCACACCAGGTTCTTTTGAGAGGAGAGCTGAGCAAGGCACCTCCAAGGCCACCGCAGTCCACCCCTTGACTGCATAGCTTGACTTTCATGCATATTTAGGGAAAAACTCCTCCATGGTTACCAAAGGGGAAAATTAGAAGAGCACAGTTATTGGGGTGAACTAGAGCCCCCAGTGCTGCAGCTGGTCTCAGGACCCTGGCACTCATCCTCTCCCTCTGCACTATCCACTCTAAATTCCTCTCACCCTCAGCTGTCACCTAGGCAGGTCCTGAAGGCTTACCTGGTGGTGTGGCCCTAGCCTACGTTGCTGAGGAGTCTGGGCCTTTGGCAATCACACATTTCTCAAGTTGGAGTTGCTGCACGTGTCCATTCACAGTTACAATGTGACAAAGGAGTACCCAGAGGCACTTTAGTGGCTCACCTGGGATCCACACATACCTCTCTGTTCCCATTGTGCAGTAGCAACCCTAGCTGTTCCTGGTGATGGGGTCAATCACCCATACCATGAGGATGATGCTCTTCTCCCCTGATGGTCCCTGAACTCAAAGTGTCCAAAGCACTCTAGTGGCAGCCATAACTTTTTGCTCAATGGCATTCTTGTTGTGTCCGCTGGCAAGAATGTACCCCCTTAGGGAACTAGAAACTTTAAACCTGACAGTGTTCAGAATTGGGAGGATGGGAAGTACAAAGTCCTCCAGTGGGCCATTGGGAGTGATGACAAATGGAGTCATTTCTGCTTCCACCTCTTGGTTCTTAGACTTATGTATTTTTCCTATTGGGGACCCAGCACCGTATAGAGATCTCATACATTGCATCCTGAAGGAAGACACCCCATCCTTGCCTCAAGTTGGCACTAATCCCATCCTAGCATTCTATGAGGTCAACTATTTCTCCATTGTGTGATACAACCAGTAGACCCCATGGTCATAGGCACACTCCTACACCTCTTTCACTATGAAGGTGGTCTCCTGGACAGATGCTAAGTTGTATGGGATTCCATACTTGTAGTACTAGCACTCCTTAAGTCCCTGGATAGTGTGTTGGTGGATCCATACCCAGAATAGGTATCTATCCTTAAAAATTTGAATATAGTCAACTTGTCCTAAGTGACTCATTAGCCTCCTTGAGAAACAGTGCATTATCAGGGGCTCAGTGTTGGTCTACAATCCTGATCAGTTACTCATTCAGTGGCAAAAGTAGCTAAATCAGCCTTGGAAAGTGGAAGTCCATGATGTTGGGCCCATGATAACTTCTATCTCTGCTACCAAATCCACTCTATTCATTTGTCCATCCTGTTGGTTCTAAGGGGCTATTCTAGTTTGCTAAAACTGCCATTATGCAAAATACCAGAAATGGGATGGCTTTTATAAAGGGGATTTATTAGGTTACAAATTTATAGTTATAAGGCCATAAAAGTGTCCAAACTAGAGCATCAAAAGAGGATACCTTCACTGAAGAAAGGCCAATGGTGTCCGGAACACCTCTGTCTGTTGGGAAGGCATGTGGCTGGCATCTGCTGGTCCTTTGCTTCCAGACTGAGTTTCAAAATGTCTTTCTCCCAAAATGTCTCTGGGCTTCTGTTTCTCTTACCTTCTATCTCTCAGCTCCTGTGCATCCTTACTTATTCTCCCAGGGTGTTTCTCTCTAAGCATCTGGGGTCCTCTCTTAGTTTCTCTGGGACAAACTTTGGGCTTCATCTCTTAGCCTAGCATCTCCAAACATCCTTCTGTCTGCATCTCCCAGCATCTTCAAGCGTCTGCGTCTGTGTGGGCTCTCGGCTCTCTTATGGATTCTTATGGACAGTGATCCAATTAAGACCCACCCTGAATGGGCAGGGTCATACCTCCATGGAAATAGTTTAATGAAAAGGTCTCACTTACAGTTGGGTGGGTCACATCTCCATGGAAACAACCTCATCAAACTTCCCACCCTAATCGAAAGACTAATAAGTCTATCCCCACAAGATTGCATTAAAGAACATGGCTTTTGTGGGAGACATAATAGATTCAAGCAAGCACAATCCAAGAACCCTGAAAAGGTTGCAGCAACTCCAACTTGAGAAATGTGTGATTGCCAAAGGCCCAATCACAAAAGCTTAAATCATTTCAGTAACAATAGCTAAGTACAAAGTCTTATCAAAATCAGGTACAAGCATGGTTTGTCCTAAGGCAAAATTCTCCTCTGGCTGTAAACCTGTAAAATGTAGAACAAGTTATCTGTTTCCAATATACAAATAAGGGACAGTCATGGGGTAAACATTCCCAATGCCACAGGGAGAAATTGGAAGGGAAATGGGAGTCATGGAACCTAAACAATTCCAAAACCCTGCAGTGCAAACTATTAGATTTCAACCTCTCAGAGTCATTTGTAGAATGATGTTTTATCCTCAGGACTTGAGAGAGCAGCTGTCCCACCCTTTCCAAAGGCTTATGCAGTGGTCTTGCTCTCTCCAAATGCTAGGGTGATTGCTCCAACATATCCATGCTCTGGGGAGACCACCTTGTTCTCAGTCCCACCCTACTCAAGCATCAGGAAGCACCCAGACTCTCTGCCATCTCTGGGACCCAGACTCTCCCTCTCTGAAGAGTGAGGTGGTGGCCAGGCTCTCCCCAATTGGACATCCTCCCTGCGCCTGGAGCACCAACAGTCCTTGTGAACAATGGAGCAGCCAAGATCCCCTCAGTTCCCCAGGTATCTTTGAACCCTTAGGTGGAAGCACTCTTAAACTCTAGGACACTCTTGGACTCACCCTATCCATGTGCTTGGGTGGGTCTGCTCTCCTGGCCCAAGGTTTCTTGACTCAAGACCTTGGCTTCCATGATTCTGCCCTGAAAGTCATCATTCCCTCAACTTGTCCCTTCTCCAAGCCCTCCAGTCTAGACTGGCAGTGGTTCCATTATACAGATCGTGCAAAAAAAATGTTGGCTTGGTATGCAGAATACAGGGGTCAAAACCATCAGACAATAGGACTTTCCACAAATCCCTCTTGGATAACTCCATTTCCAATCCTGGCTTTTACTGAAATGGCTGGCTGTTTCCAGGTTTCATTAAATCCTCATGTTGCACACTATCCTCTGGGGTCTCCCTTTCTGAAAGCCCAGAATTTTCCAGACCATCAATTTCTGGTTTCTTTGTAACCAAAAGTTCAGTTCTCAGCTTATCTCTTTCCTCTCATATTTTACAATGAGTTGCAAGAAGCCACATTTAGTTTGGAGATTTCTTCAGCTAAGTATCCCAACACGTCACTTTCTAATTCTGCCTTCCATCTGACACCAGGACTCAACTTTGCCAAATTCTCTGCCACTTTAAAATAAGGATCACCTTTCCTCAAGTTGGCAATAACACATTCACATTTGTGTTTAAATCCTCATCAGAAGTACATTTAGAGTCCATATTTCTACCAACAGTTTCTTCAAAGCAATCCAGGTCTTTTCTATCAAGCTCCTCACGGTTCTTCCAGAATCTTCCCTTACCCATTTAAAAAACCATTCCAACATGTTTGGTATTTGCAAACTCAGCAGCACCCCACTTCTCTGGTACCAAAATCTGTTCCTGTTGGCTGAAGCTGCCATTATGCAAAATACCAGAAATGGAATGGCTTTTATAAAGGGGATTTATTAGGTTACAAATTTACAGTTCTAAAGCCATAAAAGTGTCCAAACTAAGGCATCAACAAGAGGATACTTTCACTGAAGAAAGGCCAATGGCATTCGGAACATCTCCATCAGCTGGGAAGGCATGTGGCTGGCATCTGCTGGCCCTTTGCTCCTGCGTTTCAGTTCAAAATGGCTTTCTCCCAAAATGTCTCTGGGCTTCCATCTCTCTTGGCTTCTCTCTCTCAGCTCCTGCATAGGAAAGGCCAAGAGGAAGCCACTAGACCTGCTGCTGCCTAGCAAAATAGTAAATCAGAAGCAATACAGGATTCCTGGAGAGATTGCAGAGACTAATGCCACTCTTAAGGAATTGAAGGATGAGAGGTGGTGATTCCCACCACATCCCCATTCAATGCTCCTATTTGGCCTGTGCAGAAAACACATAGGTCTTGGAGGATGACAGTGGATTATCATAAACTTAACCGAGTGTTGACTCAAACTGCAGCTGCTGTTCCAGATGTGGTATCATTGCTTGAGCAAATCAACACATTCCCTGGTATGGAGCTATTGCTCTGACAAATGCTTTGTTCTCAATTGCTGTTAGTAAGGACAAGAAAAATGGTTTGCTTTCAGCTGGCAAGGCCAGCAGTATATCTTCGCTGCTGTACCTCAGAGGTATATCAACTCTCCAGCCCTATATCATAATATTGTCTGCAGGAACCTTGATCATTTCTTGCTCCCACAAGAATCACACTGCTCCATTATATTTATCATATCATATTGATTGTACCTAGTGAGCAAGAAACAGCAACTACTCTAGACTTATTCATAAGGCATTTGCATGCCAAAGGATGGGAGATAAATCCAACAAAAATTCCACCTCAGGAAAATTTCTAGGTGTCCAGTGCTGTGAGGCATGTCCAGATATCCCTTCTAAGTTGAAGAATAAGCTGTTGCATTTCACCCTTCCTATGACCAAAAGACAGGCACAACACCTAGTTGGCCTATTTGGATTCTGGAGACAACATATTCCTCATTTGGGTGTGCTACTCCAGCCTATTTACCAAATAACCAGAAAAGCTTCTCATTTTGAATGGGGACTGGAATAAGAGGAGGCTCTGCAACAAGTCCAGGTGGCTGTGCAAGCTGCTCTGCCACTTGGACCACATGATCCAGCTGATCCAATGGTGCTGATAGTGTCAATGGCAAATAGAGATGCTGTTTGGAGACTTTGGCAGGCTCCTATAGGATAATCACAGTGTAGGCCCTTAGGATTTTGGAGTAAAGCCTTACCATCCTCTGCAGATGACTAACTACTCTCCATTTGAGAAACAGCTTTTGGCCTGCTATTGGGCCTTAGTAGAGACAGAAAGCTTAACCATGAGCCAGACCTCCTTGACTCCAGTCCTCATGGCCTTTTACTCCCAGGACCCTGTCCAATCAGCTAGACCATTAGTCTCTTCCCAGGAATCTTTATAAAGTCTCACCTCAGGCACTTCTTATTCCTTTGGAAGATATTTTTGCTGGACATAAAATTCCAGGCTGACAATTTTTTTCTTTCAGTTCTTTAAATGTGTTGCTCCAATGTCCTCCCATTTGCATTGTTTCTAGCAGGAAACCCTGCTGCATTCTGTAACTTCCTCTGAATATAATGTTTTTTTTTCCTCTTTCACTGCCTTTAAGCTATTTTCTTTATCACTAATTTTGACTAGTTTGATTATGATGTGCTTTTGTGTGATTTTTCCACATTTTTTATGTGTCAGTGTTGTTGAGCTTCTTGGATCTGTGGATTTACAGTTTTCATCAAATTTGGAATTTTTTCAGCCATTATTTTTTCAAAAACATTTCCTTTTCAGTGGCTAAGAGATTTCAAATAGAGTTCAGAGGTCATTCTGGAGATTATTCTTATGCGTTATATAGATAGTCCTTTTAAGTTTCTAGTGTATTAGAACAGCTAGAAGAAAATACATGAATCTGTTGAACTGTAATCCAGTGAACTTGATTCTTGATTATGTGATAGTGTGATTGTGTGATTGTAAAAACCTTGTGACTGACACACTGGATCCAGTGTATGAGCAGATGAATAATAAAATAAAGACAGAAAATAAATAATAGGGGAAGATAAACAGTATGGGATGTTTTTGGTATCCTTTTTTCTTTTCCTTTTTCTAATTTTTTGGAATAATGAAAATGTTCTACAATTGATTATGGTGATGAATGCACAACTATATGATGACACTGTGAGCCACTGATTGTATACTTTGGATGGCTTAGATGGTGTGTGACTATATCTCAATAAAATTTCATTATACTTCAACAAAAACTTTTTCTACCCCTTCTCTCATCTCCTCTTTTGGGACTCCACACATATTAGGCCACATGAAGTTGTTCTACAGCTCATTTTGGTAGCCACTGTCTTTTTTTTTCTGTATTTTAGTTTGGTTACTGTCTATTGCTGTCTTGAAGTTCACTAATATTTTCTTTTGCAGTGCCTAATCTATTGTTAATCCCATTCAGTATAATTTTTCAATGTAATTTTAATCTCTAGAAGTTTTATTTGGTCTTTTTAAAATATCTCCCATGTTTCTACTTTGAATATATGGACTACAGTTATAATACATGAAATACAGTCCTGTCTACTAATTCTAACATCTGTGTCAGTTCTGGATCAGTTTTATTTGACTGATTTCCTCATAATGGTGCTTCTTTTAATGATTTTTGGGTGTGTCTGGTAGTTTTTTTTAATCGAATGTCAAGCATTGTGAATTTTATCTTGTTGTGTGTTGGATACATTTGTATTCCTAAAAATTATTTTTGAATTTTGTTAAGTTTATTTGGAAACAGTTTGCTTCTCTTGAATCTTGCTTTCTAAGATTTGTTAGGGAAGATCAGAGCAGTGCTCAGTCTAGAGATGATTATTCCACACTGTTGTGTGTTCTACCCAATGCCCCATAAATCTTGAGATTCTTGTCTGGCTGGTGGAAATAGGCACTACTCCTGATCCTGTTTGTGTATGGGGTACTGTTCTCTCTAATCCTTCCACATGGTCCTTTTCCATCCTTGTGCCATTTCTTTATATACATGCACTGATTGGCTCTCTGTTAAATACTCAAGGGAGACCCTGTGTGGGGTCCAGAGTTCTCTCTCTGTGCAGATCTCTCCTTTCCATTTCTGTGTCCTGCAAATTTTAGTCACCTTTACACCCCAGACTCTCAGTTCTGTGTCACCAACTGAGGACTCTACCTGGGTTTCCCTGCCTGTACTGTGGCCTGTAAATTATCTCAAGGTAGCTGGATCAAGAGAAGCTCTCACCTCATTTGAGTCCTATATCTCAGGGATCTCTTCCTCATTGCCTGATGTCCAGTGTCTTCCAAACTATTGTTCCATATATTTTGTCCATATTGGGTTATTCCAGGTACAAAGATAAATCCAGAACTCCCTACTCCATCTTGGCTGGAAGCAGAAGTTCTTTAGAACTATGCCTCCATTTTTTGCTTTCTTCTGCTTGTAGGCAATTAAACAGCCTCCTTCTTGTCCTCCTGATTCTTTAGTCTCTAGAGACACCATATTCTGTAACCCATCTCCTCCATTCCCTGAAGTCCAAGCCAGAATATCTGCCCTTCTGACCTTGCCTGTTTTTATGATAACTGTGGCCCCCTAACTTCTGAGGGCCTCTATTAAATTATCCCCATGGCTATGAGCCATCCCAGTTCTGCTACCACCTTCCCTACCAGCAGCTGCAGTCTGCAGAGTAGAGCCAGCACTGAACTTCTTAGTAAGTTGGTGCCTCTCTCACTGTGCATTCCTGACGTCCTTGTGAAAGGTGTCTCCTCTGGGCCCTCCAAAGAAGCATAATCCTCTGGGGGGTCTCCTGGTCTTAATTATACCTCTTGACCATTTCCCTCAGTCTCTTCCTTCCTCTGACATCTGCTGGGGCATTTCCGCTTGACCTCAGTCTGGGCCACTGCTTTCTCCAGGCTTCTAAAAGCCTCCCTAGCAGTGAGCTTGCCCCATCTCCTGGAGTCTTTGTCAAGGTATTAAATCCTATGTCCCCAGAAAGTGCCCAGTTCAATGAATTCTTGATTATTTAGTCTTACGTTCTGATCTCCTTAATCAAACACCCAATCCTATCCCAGGGGTACTGTACTGACTCCTGCCAGCATATGTGTTTCTAATCATTGCAGCTCCTTCAGAATGTAATCCATCTCCTCCTTTATCAGGCCTGGCATGCCCTCAGCTGGTTTATACTGGGATGGTGTTCACTTATTTATATAGAAATTGAAGCAGATCTTACATACATAATAGAAGTGCACAAATCCTGAGTGCACAGATGGATGTATTTTCACAAGGTGGACACACCCAGGTATACAGCATCCAGACTGAGAACACGACCAGCCGCCCAAAAGCCCCCTCATGCCCCTATCCAGTCACTGCCTCCCCTCCCAAGAACAACCACAATCCTGGCTTCTAACACCATAAATCAATTTTGCCTGGTCTTGGACATATATAAGTGGAATTATGCATTCTGTACTCCCTTGTGTCTGGCTTGCTTGACTCCACATTATGTTTATGAATTTCATCCATGTTGTTATGTGAGGGTAAAGTTCTCTTATCCTCATTGCCATGTAGTATCCCACTGTATGATTATATCACAACGTAATTATTCCTTTTACTATTTATGGGCATTGTTTTCTTTCTAGTTCTGTACTATTATGGATAGCACTTCCGTGAACCTTCCTGTGTATGTCTTTTGATGAACATATGAACACATTCCTCTTGTGTGCATACCCTGTGACATTGCTGGGCCATGGGGTAGGTTTATGTGCATCACCTATACTTTGACAAACTGGTGAATGGGACTTTCCTTCCTGACTACGGCCCCTAAGCTGAGGACAATGGTGATAAGCATTCCATATTCTATAAATGATCTGCAGCACAAACTCTCCAAGAATCCTTTAAGAGGTGGCCAGATAAGTCCTATGAGTATATTCCCAGCACTCACTCCAGTTTGTATAAGAAGAGTAAATGTTTGAGAAAAATATGAGGAAGTAAGAAAATCATCTGCTTTAAGAGCTGTCAGCCCATGCAGAGAGTACTGTGACTTGTGGGAAGCAAAGGGAAAGGATGGGACATGGAGCTCACCAGCCACCAAGTCATGGGTTTCCCCAGTTAGGGTGCAGAGACATGCCTGGCACCCCTGGCTGGTTGCTTGCTGGGCTAGGGAATCTGTGAGGCCCACCCCACCAACTACAGTGATGGGAGCAGAAGAAGCTGAGAACCAATGTGGGAGTGTGATCTTGGGAGACTAGGGGCACATGCCTTAGGCTGAGTTACCCCCAAAAGCAGGCCCTGAGCTGAGGATGTGAATGCAAGCAGTTTGAGGGGTGATACCAGGAAGCACTGGTAAGGAAATGGAGAAATGAGAGAGGGGTGGAAAGGAAGCCATAGCAAGGTGCAATGGTGAGCAGATTGCTGCTGTGGACAACTGGGGCTCAATCTCACTGAGTACCTGTACTGAGCACACACCTTGTCCCACCTTGGTAAATACCCATAGCTTCTGTTCATCTTTGGTTGAGGGCTGCCCCTAGGGGTGTCACCTCTTCTGTTACATTCAGCCAGACCACCACCACCAGAGAAAGCCCTCAGGAAGAGTCACAGATCCTGACCATTTAAACCATGGAGGGGCCACAGCTGGGCTCCATATATACCTGCTACAGCATATGTGTGCAGAGAAGCTAGTGCCTGCTTCTTACCTGGAGAACTCTGGAGGCAGGAGGCAGGTAAGGCTGCCTCGATGGCAAGGCAAGGAGAGAAGGCAGCAGCCTGCACCCTAAACCATCTCAGTGTAGGGCATCAAGAGTGCATGATTTTCCTGTGAGCCAAATATATGCCAGGGAAGGTAGCCGGCCTCAAGATGTCTGGATGGCACCACATCTGCCAGGTTGTGGGGTATCCCATGAGGAAGAGGAGCAAAAGGGCGGCCCCATGATGTCAGTCAGAAAGCAGGCAGCCCACATACAGACACTGTCTTGCAGACGCCCCTCCTGAGAAAACCACGCTGCCCTGAGGAAGCAGAACTATGTGCCACTCACTGATGGTATCGATGGCTGCCTACAGCAGACCAGTGAGGACATCTGCCCTCCCACTCCAGGGCCCCACAAACAGGGGACAGGACACCCAGGAGCAACAGACAGGAGGGGAAAGAAGGAGGAAGAATGCTCCCCACCCTTCCAGACTACAGCTCGGATCAGCTGCAAGATGGGAACTGGCTGCAAGACTGAATGTTGATAGAAACCCAGCTGTACCTTTTAATAACTGAAAATGGGTCTTAATTATTAAAGTTAACAGGAAAGCTAAAGAATCTGTCTGAGATACTGCAAGGGATGGGGAGAGGAAGATGCAACAGATTGAAGGCAGTAGTGGATGAAGACTACTTCATAAATCACTAACACTTTGGTCCTGCCCCTCCATCCCGTGTCTGGAATGGCCCTGCCCCTCTGCCCACACAAAGCAGAATCTGTTCTCTCCACTGGACACAGGGTTTTCAGCCAAGCCTCACTTCCTCTGGGGAGCCACACATCCCTTCCATCTTAGAAGCCCGTGTCTGTCGGTGTTCCTGATGGGGTTCACCCAGCCTGCCAGGCTTGGCCAATCAGAAGACCCTACCCCTGATCTCAGTGATTGGTGCAGGGATGGACACAAAACCAAAGAGGACCAATCAGAGCCTTCCCCATGTTGTTTATAGGAATTATCAAGAAGGAGACACTCCCAGGGTGCAAGGTTTAAACAATTAAACCAACACAGAGCTACCCAGAGTTGTGAGACAGACAGACAGAATGGGACACTGCTGGAGGACCCTGAGCTTTTTGGCTATACGCACCACGAATCTTTTTTTTTTCTTTTACTTTGCTTTACCCAGGCTGAGATGGGCTTTCTGACCTTTGCAATACGGTGGGGCTAACGTACCCCCTTCAAGTTCCTGATCAAGTCTCACCTCCTCCAGGGAAACTTCTCAGTTTACACCAACTTCCTAATCTCTTCCTCCTCACAAAACAAACTGCACCGTGGATCTTATAACATCTTATGTTACTCCCTCGCATGCCATTTCATGATAGTCCATGGTTTCCCCACCCCATGCCACAGTTTCTGAAAGGCAGAGGAGTTCTCTGAAACTGTCCTTGGGGGTGCTCTTACACCCTTATTAATTCTGGGACCCTCCCAGAGGTAGCCATTTGTGATCAGATCATCAGTGAGCTAATGACAGGTGACCTTCCTACCCTACCCACACACAGATGTCCACTCACAGGCCCACAAACTCAGTTGCAGCTTTTTTCCTGGTCTTATTCTAAAATTCACACTCCTCACAATTTCCCTTTAGACTTTCCTTGCTTTATCTCCAACCCAGGGAATATCCAGAACCACATTCACTTCTCAGGATCACACGGATTTGGCCTGGCTCACCAGCACCCAAAAGCTTTGTTTGATGTTAGTGGAAACCCCGGGATGCGCTGAGACAAATGCAAACCACTGCTGGCACCTCATTCAAATTTGCTGACCTTCTATTCTGGTTTGCTAATGTTGTCATTATGCAGAATACCAGAAATGGATTGGCTTTTTTTTTTTAATAATTCAATTTTATTGAGATACATTCACATACCATGCAGTCATACAAAGCATACAATCAGTTGTTCACACTACCACCATATAGTTGTGCATCCGTCACCAAATCAATTTTTGAACATTTTCATTATCACACACACAAAAGTAATAAGAATAAAAATGAAAGTGAAAAAGAACAATTAAAGTAAAAAAGAACACTGGGTGCTTTTTTTTTTTTTTTGCACCCGTTTTTATACTCATCCATCCATACACTGGACAAAGGGGAGTGTGGTCCACATGGCTTTCCCAATCACATTGTCACCCCTCATAAGCTACATTGTTATACAATCATCTTCAAGATTCAAGGGTTCTGGGTTGTAGTTTGATAGTTTCAGGTATTTACTGCTAGCCATACCAAGTCATTAGAACCTAAAAAGGGTTATCTATATTGTGTATGAGTGCCCACCAGGGTGACCCCTCAGCTCCTTTTGGAATCTCTCAGCCACTGAAACTTATTTCATTTCCTTTCACATCCCCCTTTGGGTCAAAAAGATGTTCTCCATCCCACGATGCCGGGTTCAGAAGCCTTCCCGGGAGTCATATTCCACGTTGCCAGGGGTATTTACACCCCTGGGTGTCAGTCCCATGTAGGGGGGAGGGCAGTGATTTCATCTGCCAAGTTGGCTTAGCTAGAGAGAGAGGGCCACATCTGAGCAACAAAGAGGCATTCGGGAGGAGACACTAAGGCACAATTATAGGGAGGCCTAGCCTCTCCTTTGCAGTAACAGTCTTCTCAAGGGCAAGTCCCATGACTGAGGGCTCAGCCCATCAAACCACAAGTCCCCAGTGTCTGCGAGCACTTCAGCAACCATCGAGGTGGGGAAGCCCAACACCCCTGCATTGTCCCCCAGCAATGTTCACATTAGTGGTAGCATATAATATTTCTCTTTTTGTGCCTGGCTTATTTCGCTCAGCATTATGTCTTCAAGGTTCATCCATGCTGTCACATGTTTCACATCGTTCCTTCTTACTGCAGCATAGTATTCCATTGTGTGTATATACCACTCATCTGTTGAAGGACATTTGGGTTGTTTCCATCTCTTGACAATTGTGAATAATGCTGCTATGAATGCTGGTATGCAGATATTTGTTCACGTCACTGTTTTCAGATCTTCTGGGTATGTACCGAGAAGTGCAATTGCTGGATCGAAGGGTAACTCAATATCTAATTTTCTAAGAAACTGCCAGACTGTCTTCCAGAGTGGCTGAACCATTATACAGTCCCACCAACAATGAATAAGAGTTCCAATTTCTCCACATCCCCTCCAACATTTGTAGTTTCCTGTTTGTTTAATGGCAGCCTGTGCCAGTTTGAATGTATTGTGTCCCCCAAATGCCATTATCTTTGTGGTCTTGTGGGACAGACGTTTTGGTGTTGGTTGGATTTGCTTGGAGTGTGCCCCACCCAGCTGTGGGAGATGATTCTGATGAGATGTTCCCATGGAGGCATGGCCCCGCCCATTCAGGGTGGGCCTTGATCAGTGGAGCTATATAAATGAGCTGACTCAGAGAGAAGGAACTCACTGAGTGCAGCTGGGAGTGATGCTTCGAAGAGGAGCAAGCTTGCTAGAGAGGAGTGTTCTGGGAGAAAGCCATTTTGAGGCCGGAGCTTTGGAGCAGATGCCGGCTGCCTTCCCAGCTAGCAGAGGTTTTCTGGACGCCATTGGCCATCCTCCGGTGAAGGTGCCCGGTTGCTGATGTGTTGCCTTGGATGCTTTGTGGCCTTAAGACTGTAACTGTGTAGCGAAATAAACCCCCGTTTTATAAAAGCCAATCCATCTCTGGTGTTTTGCATTCTGCAGCATTAGCAGACCAAGACAGATTTTGGTACCAGGAGTGGGGTGCTTTTGCTGCTGAGTTTGCAGATACCAAACATGTTGGAACGGCTTTTTAAATGGATAAGGGGAAGTTTCTGGAAGAATTGTGAGGAGCTTGATAGAAAAGGCCAAAACTGCTTTAAAGAGACTGTTTGTGGAAATATGGACTCTAAAGATACTTCTGATGAGGACTTGAGCAGAAATGATGAATGTGTTGTTGCAAACTGGAAGAAAGGTGATCCTTGTTTTAAAGTGGCACAAAATTTGGCAAAATTGAGTCCTGGTGTCAGATGGAAGGAAGAATCTGGAAGCAACAACCTGGAATACTTAGCTGAGGAGATCTCCAGACTACGTGTGGAGGACATATCCTGGCTTCTCTTTGCAGCTTATAGTAAAATGCGAGCAGAAAGAGATAAACTTAGAACTGAACTCTTGGGTTCAAAGAAACCAGAAGCTGATGGCTTGGAAAATTACAGGCTTCCAGGGGGTGGAATTCCAGAAGCTACAGCCCAACGTGAGAATGTAACCAAACATGGAACCCAGCCGCCATTTCAGAACAAGCCAAGATTGGAGATGGAATTATCCAGAAAGGATTTGTGGAAAGTCCTATTGTCTAATGGCTTTGACCCTTGCGTGCTTCATGCAAAGCCAACAGAATTTTTGCGAGATCTTTATAGACAGAGCCATTGCCGGTCTGGACTGGAGGAGACAGACAAGGAAAAAATTAAAGGAAAAATCTCTTCAAAGACAGAGCCATGGAGGTTGAGGTCTGGAGTCAGGAGATCTTGGGCTGGGAGAGCGGAGCAGCCCACACGCATGGAAAGGGTGAGTTTGCCCTGGAGGTCGAGGGCAGGCTTTCCGCCTTGATGCTCTGGAAGAGTTTTGCCACCTCAGGTCCCAAAGAGGGTGGAGCACATTTCCAGGGAATTGAAGAGAGCCTGGCTGCCACCACACTGTTCTGAAGGGGTTGAGCGTGTGCCCCGGAGATGGAAGGGAATCCGGGAGCTGCCCCGAGGTTTTAGGAGGGTGGAGCCGAGAAGGTGGTCTCCCCAATGTGTGGATATGTTGGAGCACTCACCCAAGCATTTGGAGAGGAAACAGCTGCCAAAAAGGTCCTTGGGAAGGGTTAGGCTCCCGCTCTCTCAAGCCCCAAGGATGCAACGTTGTTCTGTTAATGACTCTCAGACTTTGAAATCTAATGGAGTTTGTCCTGCAGGTTTTAGGAACTGTTTTGGTCCTGTTAACCCTGTTTTCCTTACTGTTTCTCCTTATGGCAATGGAAATGTTTATCCTATGAATGTCTGTCCTTTGTATATTGGGAGCACATAACTTGTTCTAAGTTCACAGATCCACAGCTAAAGAAAAATTATGCCTTAGGACTGGCCATGCCTATAATTGATTTTGATGGGATCTTGTACTTAACTTTTGTTACTGAAATGATTTAAGATTTTGTGATATTGTGATGGAATGAATGCATTTTGTATTTGGAAAGATAGTGTCATTTTGGGGTCCAGGGGGTGGAATATGCCGGTTTGAATGTATTGTGTCCCCCATATGCCATTATCTTTGTGGTCTTGTGGGACAGACGTTTTGGTGTTGGTTGGATTTGCTTGGAGTGTGCCCCACCCAGCTGTGGGAGATGATTCTGATGAGATGTTCCCATGGAGGCATGGCCCCACCCATTCAGGGTGGGCCTTGATCAGTGGAGCTATATAAATGAGCTGACTCAGAGAGAAGGAACTCACTGAGTGCAGCTGGGAGTGATGCTTCGAAGAGGAGCAAGCTTGCTAGAGAGGAGTGTTCTGGGAGAAAGCCGTTTTGAGGCCGGAGCTTTGGAGCAGACGCCGGCTGCCTTCCCAGCTAGCAGAGGTTTTCTGGACGCCATTGGCCATCCTCCGGTGAAGGTGCCCGGTTGCTGATGTGTTGCCTTGGATGCTTTGTGGCCTTAAGACTGTAACTGTGTAGCAAAATAAACCCCCGTTTTATGAAAGCCAATCCATCTCTGGTGTTTTGCATTCTGCAGCATTAGCAGACCAAGACACAGCCATTCTAATCAGTGTGAGATGGTATCTCATTGTGGTCTTAACTTGCATCTTTCTAATAGCTAGTGAAGCTGAACATTTTTTCATGTGTTTCTTGGCCATTTGAATTTCCCCTTCAGAGAACTGTCTTTTCATATCTTTTGCCCATTTTATAATTGGGCTGTCTGTACTATTGTCATTGAGTTATAGTCTTTATATATGCAAGATATCAGTCTTTTGTCAGATACATGGTTTCCAAAATTCTTTTCCCATTGAGTTGGCTGCCTCTTCACCTTTTTGACAAATTCCTTTGAAGTACAGAAACTTCTAAGCTTGAGGAGTTCCCATTTATATATTTTTTCTTTTGTTGCTTGTGATTTGGGTGTAAAGTCTAGGAAGTGGCCGCCTAATACAAGGTCTTGAAGATGTCTCCCTACTACTTATCTTCTAGGAGTTTTATGATACTGTCTTTTATGTTGAGATCTTTGATCCACTTTGAGTTAATTTTTGCGCAGGGTGTGAGGTAGGGGTTCTCTTTCATTCTTTTGGATATGGGTATCCAACTCTCTAAGCCCCATTTGTTGAAAAGACTGTTATGTCCCAGTTCAGTAGCTTTGGGGGCCTTATCAAAGATCAGTTGGCCATAGATCTGGGGGTCTATCTCCGAATTCTCACTTTGATTCCGTTCATCAATATATCTATCTTTGTGCCAGTACCATGCTGTTTTGACTACTGTGGCTTTATAGTAAGCTTCAAAGTCAGGGAGTGTAAGTCTTCCCACTTTGTTTTTCTTTTTTAGAGTGTCTTTAGCAATTCGAGGCATTTTCCCTTTCCAAATAAATTTGATAACTAGCTTTTCCAAGTGTGCAAAGTAGGTTGTTGGAATTTTGATTGGGATTGCATTGAATCTGTACATAAGTTTGGGTAGAATTGACATCTTAATGACATTTAGCCTTCCTATCCATGAATATGGAATATTTTTCCATTTTTTAAGGTCCCTTTCTATTTCTTTTTTAGAGTTATGTAGTTTTCTTTGTATAGGTCTTTTACATCTTTGGTTAAGTTTATTCCTAGGTACTTGATTTTTTTAGTTGCTATTGAAAATGGTATCTTTTTCTTGAGGGTCTCTTCACTTCTTTCATTTCTAGCATATAGAAACATTACTGATTTCTGTGCATTAATCTTGTATCTGGCTACTTTGCTAAATTTGTTTATTAGCTCCAGTAGCTGTATCATTGATTTCTCAGGGTTTTCCAGACGTAAGATCATATCATCTGCAAATAACGACATTTTTACGTCTTCCTTTCGAATTTGGATGCCTTTTATTTCTTTGTCTTGCCGGATTGCCCTGGCTAGCACTTCTAGCACAATGTTGAATAACAGTGGTGATAGCGGGCATCCTTGTCTCGTTCCTAATCTTAGAGGGAAGGCTTTCAGCCTCTCACCATTGAGTACTATGCTGGCTGTGTGTTTTTCATATATGCTCTTTATCATTTTGAGGAAGTTTCCTTCAATTTCTACCTTTTGAAGGGTTTTTATCAAAAAGCAATGTTGGATTTTGTTGAATGCTTTTTCAGCATCTATTGAGATGATCATTTGATTTTTCTCTTTTGATTTGTTAATGTGTTGTATTACATTGATTGATTTTTTTATGTGGAACCATTCTTGCATGCCTGGAATGAACCTCACTTGGTCATGGTGTATGATTTTTTTAATGTGTCTTTGGATTCAATCTGCAAGTATTTTGTTGAGAATTTTTGCATCGATATTCTTTAGGGAGATTGGCCTGTAGTTTTCCTTTTTTGTGGCATCTTTGCCTGGTTTTGGTATTAGATTGATGTTAGCTTCATAAAATGTGTTAGGTAGTGTTCCATTTTCTTCAATGTTGTGAAAGAGTTTAAGTAAGATTGGTGGCAGTTCTTTTTGGAAAGTTTGGTAGAATTTCCCTGTGAAGCCATCTGGCACTGGGCATTTATTTGTGGGAAGTTTTTTGATGACTGATTAGATCTCTTTGCTTGTTATTGGTTGGTTGAGGTCTTCTGTTTCTTCTCTGTTCAGTCTAGGTTGTCCATTTCCTCTACATTATCCAGCTTTTGGCATACAGTTGTTCATAGTATCCTCTTGTAATTTTTTTTAATTTCTTCAGGATCTGCAGTATCTCCGTTCTGTTTATATGGGTCTTTTCTCTTTTTAATTTTGTCAGTCTAGCTAGGGGCTTGTCAATCTTGTTGATCTTCTCAAAGAACCAACTCTTGGTGTTATTTCCTCTCTCTATTGTTTTTTTGTTCTCTATGTCATTTATTTCTGCTTTAATGCTTGTTATTTCTTTTCTTCTACTTGGTTTAGGATTAGTTTGCTGTTCATCTTCTAGCTTCTTCCATTGCTCCATTAGTTCTGTGATTTTAGCTCTTTCTTCCTTTTTGATGTGTGCATTTAGTGCTATAAACTTCCCCCTGAGTGCCACTTTTGCTACATCCCATAGGTTTTTATATGTTTTCTCATTTTCATTCGTTTCTATATATTTAGCAATTTCTCTTGCTATTTCTTCTTTAACCCACTGATTGTTTTGGAACATGTTGTTTAACCTCCGAGTGTTTGTGAATTTTCTAAGTGTCTGATGGTTATTGACTTCTAATTGTATTCCATTGTGGTCAGAGAATGTGCTTTGAATAATTTCAATTTTTTTAAATTTATTGAGGCTTGTTTTATGTCCCAGCATATGGTCTATTCTGGAGAAAGTTCTGTGAGCACTGGAGAAGAATGTATATCCTGGTGATTTGGGATGTAATGTTCTATATATGTCTTGTTAAATCAAGTTCATTTAGCAAATTGTTTAGGTTTTCAATTTCCTTATTGGTCTTCTGTCTGGTTGATCTATCTATAAGAGAGAGTGATGTGTTGAAGTCTCCCACAATCATTGTGGAAACATCAATTGTTTCCTTTAGTTTTGCCAGTGTTTGTCTCATGTATTTTGTGGCCCCATGATTGGGTACATAAACATTTATGATTGTTATTTCTTCTTGTTGAATTGCCTTCTTTGTCTCTCATAACATCCTTGCATTTAAATCTATGTTATTTGAGATTAATATTGCTACTCCTGCTTTCTTTTGGCTGTAGCTTACATAAAATATTTTTCCATCCTTTCACTTTCAATTTCTTTGTGTCCTTGTGTCTAAGATGAGTCTCTTGTATGCAATATATTGATGGTTCATATTTTTTGATCCATTCTGCCAATCTATATTTTTAATTGGGGATTTTAATCCATTTACATTCAACGCTATTACTGTAAAGGCATTTCTTGAATCAGCCATCCTGGTTTATGTTTGCCAGATATATTTTTTCCCTCTCTCTCATTGTCCTTTAATGAACCAATATTGAATCTCTTAGTACTGAACCTTTCTCCATATCTCTCTCTTCTTTCTTTGTTTCTCTGTCAGTAGAGCTCCCTTTAGTATCTGAAGTAAGGCAGGTCTTTTATTGGCAAGCTCTCTCGGCATTTGTTTGTCTATGAAAAAATTAAGCCCTCCCTCAAATTTGAAGGAGAGTTTTGCTGGATAAAGTAATCATGGTTGGAAATTTTTCTCTCTCAGAATTTTAAATATGTCATGCCACTGCCTTCTTGCCTCCATGGTGGGTGCTGAGTAGCCACTACTTAGTCTTATGTTGTTTCCTTTGTATGTGGTGAATTGCTTTTCTCTTGCTGCTTTCGGAACTTGCTCCTTCTCTTCAGTATTTGACAGTCTGATCAGAATATGTCTCGGAGTGGGTTTATTTGGATTTATTCTATTTGGAGTTCACTGGGCATTTATGCTTTGTGTATTTATGTTGTGTAGAAGGTTTGGGAAGTTTTCCCCAACAATTTCTTTGAATACTCTTTCTATACCTTTACCCTTCTCTTCCCCTTCTGGGACACCAATGAGCCTTATAGTTGGATATTTTATTTTATCTTTCATATCCCTGAGGTCCATTTCAATTTTTTCAATTTTTTCCCCATTTTTTCTTTTGTTCTTTCATTTTCCATTTTGTCCTCCAGGTCACTGATTCATTGTTCAGCTTCCTCTAGTCTTGTACTATGCATGTCGGAATCTTTTTAATTTGGTCCAGTTTCTTTTATTTCCATACAATCGTCTATTTTTTTAGTTTACTGTTGCAGTTTCTTCTTTATGCTCTTCTAGGGTCTTCTTCATGTCCTTTATATCCTGTGCCATGCTCTTGTTGTTTGTCCTTAGTTCTTTGATTAATTGCTCCAAGTACTGCGTCTCCTCTGATCTTTTGATTTGGGTGTTTGGGTCTGGGTTATCCATATTATCTGGTTTTTTCATGTGCTTTAAAAGTTTTTGTTGTTTTTGGCCTCTTGGCATTTGCTTAACTTGATAGGGTTTTTTTTAGGATATGTAGACTAATTCAAAGACTAATCTTTAATTTGTCAGATCTACAGCTTGGTGGTATACCCTTTCTCTAACTAACCAGCAGGTGGCATTCTTGAGCCACCTATTCACCTCAAGCCAGTTCTCCCCAACTTTGTCTTTGTGGTGTGTGGGGGTCTGATTCTTGTGGGGGTCCAATTCGTGCACCAAGTTTGGGTATGTTTTTGGTGCTGTCTGCCCTGAATGTGGGGCATGTGTCTGAGCAGATAGGGAGAGAGGGAGGCTTTAATAATCAAACCTCCCAGGTGTTCCTGGAGATTTAAGGCTGTCACAAGAGTCTAAACCTTCAATTCAGTCTCATCACAGGTTGTTTCTGCCACTGACCCACAAGTCCTTGGTATTGGCATCAACTGGAATTTCCGAGTTGGTCCCTCTTCCAAGCTGTGCCCTCCTAGGGCCTCTGCTAAGGGAAGGCTGTGCTATGTCACAAGTGTGCACCGTCCCTCAAGGGAAGTTCTGGGCCACCAGGCCATGTAGAGGCATTCCCAGCCTGCTGAAAGGATGGCCATATGGGGAGTGTTAATTTCCCCTTTTCACACAGCTCCGCCTTCCTAGCTCTGGGACAATTAGCTGTGGGTGCACGAAAGGCTATTGTCCATGCCTGATATTGTGGCATGTGCGCGTGTTGCTGGAAACACTTCCCATCACACTGGGTCCCTTGGCACGGCTCTGGGCTGTGGCAAGGGCACCGGGCAGGAGCGTTCCCAGCTCGCCGGGAAGATGGCTGTAGGGGAGTGGTTATTTTCCCCTTTTGGCTAACCTCTGTCTTCCTCGCTCCGAGACAATTAGAAGCGGGTGCACGAAAGGCTATCGTCCACTCCAGATTTTGAGGTGTACCCACAGCCTGTTCCTGCCGTGCATCACTGTGTGGTTCTCACTGCCATATCCACAGCCTCTTTTGGGTTTTTTAAAAAAGAACTAGTTCGACTCCAAATGCCAACCCATGGTTTCCCCACACTGCAGTGTGGCTGCCAGATGCTCAGCAGGCTTACTCACTCATTTCAGAACGCAGACTCCCAGTTTCACCAAGTGCACAGTCCTTGTGGATTTAGCAGACCTTGTCCAGTTGATGCATCGCTGGAACTGGTATTCTGGGTCACTTTCTGGCTTTTATCTAGTATTTTTCACAGAGGTGTTTTTTTGCCCTCTCTCTCCTAAACTCCATCTTCTGAAAGTCTGGATTGGCTTTTATAAAGGGGATTTATTAGGTTACAGAGCTACAGTTCAAAGGCCATAGAAGTGTCCAGACTAAGGCATCAATAAGAGGATAACTTCGCTGAAGACAGGCTGATGGCGTCTGGAACACGTCTGTCTGCTGGGAAGGAATGTAGCTGGCATCTGCTGGTCCTTTATTACTGGGTTGTGTATCAAAATGGCTTTCTCCAAAATATCCCTGGGCTTCTGTCTTCACTCCTCTCTCTCAGCTCCTGTGCGCCCTTATTTCTTTCTACCAGGGCATTTCTCTGCAAGCATCTGGAGTCCTCTCTTAGCTTCTCCAGGAAAAACTCTGAGCTTCAACTCTTAGCTTAGCATCTCCAAATGTCCTTCTGTCTGCATCTCCAAGTATCTCCACCATCAGTATCTGTGTCTGCTCTTGAGCTCTAAGTAGTCTAGTGAACTAATCAAGACCCACCTGGAATGGGTGGGGTCACACCTCCATGGAAATAACCCACAGTTGGGTGAGTCACATCTTCATGAAAACACTCAATCAAAAGGTTCCACCCTAATCAAACAACAAATAAGTCTGCCCCCACAAGACTGCATTAAAGGACATGGCTTTTATGGGGGACATAATAGATTCAAACCAGAACACCCTCCAACTCATTAGTGATGGGAAGGGGAAAAGGAAGAGGAGGAGGAGAATAACACCTGTGGACTGATGGCATGTCAAGAGGGCACAGCACCTTGGAGTCCCATGGCTCTGGGTTCGAGTCCTGGCTGTACTACCACCTGAATTCACATCTTCCAGCAAGTCTTGCCCTCTCTCTAATCTTTAGTTATTTTGACTCTAAGATGGGGGAAATAATAACCTGCAAGATGGGTATGTTTTGAGGCCTAAAGAAGATGCTGTTTCGGATGGGGCTTTGTAAACTGTAAAGTCCTGTGCATGTGCTGGTGCCATCACTGCATCCTCTGTAAATCTCTCTGAGGAGTTCTTAACCTCCATCGAGATTTAGAAAAGGGCTTAGGAGTAGAGGTAAAATAAAGCTTCCTTCACTCTTGCTTGTCCTTACAGCCAAATGCCAAGCCCCTTGGAAAGCTGTTCAACCCCTGAAGAAACATGTGAGTCTGACCGTACGTTCTGCCTTCATATATAGCAACCCCTTCAGGAGCTGAGTCAGAGCACCATGGCTCTCTCACCTGGTGCCCAGGTAAAGGAGAGAGCACTGTGTCACCACATCCCTGCAGACTCTCAATGACTCAGCTACCCAGAGACAATTGTTTGGGGGACAATGACCCAACATTTCTAAAATAAATGAGGAGACTGGGAATCCTTCTTATACATTCCTCATTCCTATCCTTTCCTGTTGCACAGTAGAGGGGAAAGGATCTCCATCTTTCCCAGCTGTTCCAAGGAGTCCTGGGGCTTGGCAGACGTAAGCTGAAGCTGACATGGGACTAAAAGGAAAGCCCTGGACTTCCCACTCATTCTCCAAGCCACCGGAGAAACTCTGCACTTACCGCTTTAGGTTCGCATTCATCTCTCTAATATATTGGGCGTCACATCAAGTTTCATTTCCTCCCCCATAAATGGGCCCCGAGCAGGGCTGCTTCCTGGACAGACGGAGTCCTTTGGTGCAGGGACGGAGTGTCGGCGAATGGGAGCCGCACGAGGGCATCGCCCCAACTCATTTTACAGATGGATAAGCCATGGCCAGAGAAAGTCTTCAGATTCTGGTTTTGATCCTCTTTCTGCGTGGCCAGCATTTTTCAAAGCATTTGGAAAACTGAGCTGCTCAAAGCTTGGCCAGTGCTGGTTCATGAATTGTTTCTTATTGTTTGGTGCGAAAATAAGTCCAGAAATTGAGGGTAAGTATTTAGAAACTTGTATTTCACTTTGACATTGCCACAACACCTAAGGGCTTGATCGGTGGGCTCACTTCTTTGAATAGGGCATGGGGGGTGAACTATGTCCTAGTCACCCCTATAGACCATGTTTTGACCCATGATGGATTAGGAATAGAAAGGAAAACTGCTCCTTCAGCAAAGACAGTGTGAGAAGCACTATTTCCTGTGGGTTTGAATGACATGAGAAAATTTAATGGGTATTTTTTAGTGATATCAGAGACTTATTTCTTTTCATCTGTTCTAGAAAAAATATAGCTAACACATTAAACCTGTGAGTTTATGAATGTTATGGCTTAGCAAGAAGGTAGAATGGGTATTTAAGCAAAAAAAAATTTTAAATAAGACAACTTAAAGAAGAATGTTAACAAAAAAATTGTGTAGTTGCTCCACGGGCAGATACAGCAAATAGTTATAAAGGTAATTTGTGAATGATAAGCATGAAGAGCAATATTCAATGCCAAATATATTTGGTGAAAGTTAAAAGCAAGTTTCATCATAAAAGCTTGGAAAGAATAATAGCCAGTAATACCATATTTCATTTAAGTGTGCTGAACACTTTCTCATCCAAGCTGAATAACCTTGTCAGAATGTTCTGGCTCCCCATTGTACAAGGAAAACAATTGAGGCCCAGAAAGGAAAGGGACACGTCCTCAGTCTTGCCAAGGCAAAGCCAGGGCTATAAGCCAGAATGGGCTGGGCATTGCTTGGAATAAAGGCAAATCCCCACTTCTGGTTCTCAGAGAATCATTCTAGGAAAAGGGCAGTGTGAGCCAGAGTTCTCAGTGCCTTCAGCTATGAAGACACACCCCCGAGGCAGCCTCGGCTCAGGCCCTCAGACAGCAGTGGACATATTCTCCCGGCCCGAATTAAAACTGATCTGCCTTGTGCATCCAAACGACTGGCTGCCTCGGTTCTGGGCTCCTCTTCTCCACCCACCCCCTTCCTCCTCCACTCCGGGCCCTGACACCCCATCGGAGTTGCCACTCTTTCGATGATGCTAAAAATTGCTTTATTTTTCAGCACTAATTTGCCAACAAGCTCAGCTGTCAGTCCAGTTGGCCCGAAATGAAATTCTATAATTAGACAAAAGCCTGGGTCAGCAACCTCCTGATTGCAATATCTTGTCTCTTTTGTCCCTTCCTTCTACCACCTCGCCCATGGGACAGAATTGCTTCGGTTTCTCAGGCGGCCTCCCAAATGAGGTGGTATTGGAAACTAGTGAGGCATGGCCCAGTGGAGGTGTTCATAGCTTTGCAATAATTTACCCATTTTCATTTTGTTTGATTTCATTAACACCTGGGTCTCAGGGGAGAGCCCAGTAGGGAAGGGGAAAAAAACAAGTGATTTCAGTTTGAAATCAAGTGGTTATCACCGCCTTGTCCTGAGACAGAGCGGGAGCGTGAAATGCCAGGAGTGTAGTCGGGTCCCATCTTGGTGACAAGGGACGTATCTCTGTGGGCACACCTGCCTCTCCGCTGAGACATCCTCCCCTGTGCCCTTCTCAGCCCCCCAGGGCCTCCTCTCTGCCTCAGTCTATTGGCACCAAATAAGAACCTGGCATTGATCCTCTCTCAGGGAGCCAGCCTTACCTGCCTGTTGGCCCAATGCCACCAGAGCATCCAGACAGAGTGGCTGAATGACCAAGAGCATGGACAGCCAGAGCTGAGTGTGAATCCTGGCTCCACCTTGAGAATGGAATTTCACCTACGAGAGCCTGGCTCCCTTATAAATGAAGTGGCCATGGCACTACCTGTCTCATAGGGCACTGCAAGGGCAAATGGGATAATGGGTGTGGAGCACTGAGGGCCCTGTCGGACACATCGTGAGCACCCGGCAGAGGGAGAAACGGGTAAGACTCATCTCCTCTCCCTCCTCCTCTTCCTCCATCTTCACCTCCATCATTGCTGTCAGGTCTTGCCCTGCCATCCTACCGTCTACAGGCTCTCTCCAAACAGAACCCGGTCCCAGAGTGAAGGCTGCAAGGTTTGTTGGGGGAATTCATGGGGTGAGATGCATACCATCTCCAGACCCAGGTTTCCCCCGGAGAGCTTTCAATCTAAAAGCCACTCTACCGACCTGCATGCCCCGAGAGTTCTGGGTCACTTGAGGGGGCAGTGATGGAATAAAACACTCCACTGACCAATGACCACTGGATGGGGAGAAAGCCCACTGTAGCTGGGCTGAGCCTGTTTATTCCCCAGGCCCCGAGAGGGCATCCCCAGAAAGACCCATGGCTGGCAGACAAAAGCCTCTGCCATTTCAACCCATGACAATAGCAGGGAGAGGGTGGAAGGGTCTTTCAGATGCCCCCCAAATCAACAAGGACATCAGAGGCAAGCCCTTCCCTTGTAATGAGAAGGTAATGCTACCCGCAGCCGGCATTCTCTTACTGAGCGTTGCAAGCACTGAGCAGTCATTCAGTCCTCCGGAGTGGCTGCTACGACTGTTCCCATTTTGTTGATGAGAAGACCCGGACAGCAGGAGCTTAAGACCCGGTGCTGGGGCTCACAGCCAGGACATCTCACAGCCGGGACGTGGCAGCGCTAAGATTCCACCCTGGTCTGCCTGACCCTAAGGTCCACGTTTCCAGCTGTGAGACAGCTCCAGTCACTACCAAGTTCCTCACGACCTTGAGCAGAAATCTTCCTCCCTGGGTCCTGGATCTGCATTGAAGGGTCTCTCTGCAGAAGTCAACTCCCCTCCAGCGATACAGCCCTGCAGGTGGGGCCTCTGGCACTAAGTGCCCCCACCCACTGGGTGTCTCGATCCCAGGCTGGGGACATCATTAGCAGTGGCTCAACGGGCCTGGGATTCCCCCTTTGGACTCCTCCTCCACAGGGACCTTTGATGCCAGGAGCCCCCAAATAAGCTCTGAGGGCAGCAGCGTGGGCAGAATGACACCTGTGCCTTTCTGGATCCTTGCTCTTTCCTTCAGAGTCCTTGGGGTCACGTCCCAAACTTCCATGTACACCAGAATCCTCAGGTCACGTATCCAATGTGCAGATTCCTGAGCTCTACACCCAGACCTCCGGCGTTAGGAGGAAGTGGGGAGGCCAGGAAGCCATATGTTTAACAAGAGCCCCAGGCTTCCCTACGAGCCAGGGTCCGTGGGGTGGGGAGCTCCCTCCCCTACTTTGAGTAATGCAGCCTTAGATCCCAGCACCTCCTCTGCCAGCTGGCCACACATGTGGGGTCCATTCAAACCCCCTGAATCTGCTTTGCAACCTGAGAGACCCCAACCCCAGCCATCCTCCTACAACCCCTGGAGGCTGAAGCACCCACCTGGAACCATCACAGGATCCCTGGGAAAACACCAGGGTTGGGGTGCCACCAGGCTTCCCCGGCAAACCACACTCAGGCTGCCCGGCCCCCTTCTTGCTGTTTCTTTGTTCACACCAAGCGCACATCCACTTCAGTGGCACCTGCTCTTCTCCTCCCTAGTGAGGGCTTCCCTGACCATCCCCATCTGCACTTGACCCCTCCCAGGCCCTCTCCGTCACATGACTGCTTTGCTGGGGTTTTATTCGTAGCACTGAAATTTCCTGCTTGTCTGTCCCCTTATAAAGAAAATTTGTGTCTCTTGTTCTCTGTACTTCAGTTATCTGTAAAAGAGGGTAATAATATTACCCAACTTCCATGGCTGCTGAGATGATTAAACAAGTTATCAACCACTTAGAACAGTGCCCACACACGGTAAGCACCTTGTAAGTTGTGGTTTTGTTATTTGTGTCAGTCAGGGCTCCCCAGAGAATCAGAACCCCCAGGAGATGTGTGTGTGTATATATGTGTGTGTGTGTGTGCTTATGTGTGTATATATCTGTAGGTATGTGTGTATATATCTTTGTGTATGTGTGTGTGTATGTGTGTTTAGCCGTGTGTGTGCATGTATATGTCTGTGTGCATGTGTGTGTGTATTTGTGTGTGTGTATACAACTGTGTGTATGTGTGTATATATCCATGTGTATCAAGAGGGCTTTTGTAGCTGAAGGACTAAAGAAAGCACTGGACACGTTCTGAGACATGAGCTTTCATTATGGGGCTTACTTACAGAGTGGGGAAATCGGGCCACGTTGCCCTGAAATCAGGAGCTTCTCTGAATGGATTCAGGAGCTGCTCTGAATGGCGGCAGGTTCAGAGCTCAATGTGAAGATACTCTGCCCTTTGGGGGGGCTGAATAAGCTGGTTATAAGGGCTCGACATTCCAAGGGGTATGAGAGCATAAGGCCGGGGGGGGGGGTCTTGCAACATAGGGAGGGATTGATTGTAATCGACAGGGAGGAGGGGAGGATTATAGATTATTTTGTAGATAACAGTCTCTCAAGGAGTCTCAGGGAGGAGGTAGTTTTGGGTATAGATTACATTTAGCACCTGATATTACAGGGAGAAAAGGTCAAACCTTAACTGTCCAAGGTCAAGCAAACTGCTGTGTGCAGTCTTCAAGACACTGGGGGGCCCAGGGCTCCCACAGCGTGTATATGTGTGTGTGTGTGCGCGCATGTGTATTGGCGTGTATGTGTGTATATATCTATGTGTGTGTGTGCATAAATACAGGGAGAGATTTCTTGTAAGGAGTTGGCTCACATCATGTGGGGGCTGGCGAGTCGGAATTCACAGGGCAGACGGAGGGCTGGAAGTTACAGTGAGAGTGATGTTGAAGTGTTGAGTCCGCATTCCTTAGGCTGGGAACTCAGCAAACAGTGAAGGGTGTGTGTGGAGGCGGAGGTCCTTCTGATCCTCACTGTTAAGCCCACCCACACGGCGGAGGTCACCTGCTTTCCCTAAGGGCCCTGCTTGCAAATGCTAATCCCAACTCCGACGTCCCTCCACAGGGACAGCAAGGCCAGTGTTGGACCAAACAACTGGACACCATAACTTAGCCAAGTTGACACGTCAAATTAGCCTTCACATTATTTATATTAATATTATTGCTTATTGCTTTGTTCTCAGCATCTGGAACTGCACCTCATAGAAAGTAAGTGCCCAATACATATTTTTGAATGAGTATACAAAGGAATGAATGAGGCAAGATGCAGAAGTTCTGAAAAGTCCCATCCCTGTCTGCTTCCTGAGACCCCAGCCACCCCCCACCTTCTGGGCTGTAATTACCCATTCACCAGAAACCCAGCCCCTGAGAGCTTCGCACACAGCAAAATTTTTCAAAGATGAAAAGCTCATTTGTTAATAACCACATAGCAATATCTAAAATTTTGGTTGCATTGTGAGGCTGGGTGCCTTTCCCATTCACCAATGACAGACCACTTAAAAAATAAATAACACATATAATTTAAGCAACTAAAACAAATAGCTGTGTTGGCTTTCCCTGGGAAAATATTTTCACTATTTCCTCGAGGCGTCCCCATGGGTGCCCCTGCCGGGGTCTCCCCTGCTGGGAGGCTTGCTCAGCAGGCAGCCTGGGAGTGGAGATTGCAGAGCAGTAGCAGGGAAGAGATCTCACCCATAGCCTCTCTTAGCCCCTTCCTGGTGAAGCCCACGGTAATTGTCCTCCCAGCTGGGAAGGTGGAAAACTACTTTCTCCCCCTCCCCACCCTTACCCCCATTCTCTTTCCTAGCACCCTCTCTCCCCAGGGGTTACAAACTCAATGGCTCATGGGGCAGACAGGCAATGACATGAGCAGAGCAGCTGAGTGTGGGGGGCAATAGGGACTGGTGGGGCTTGTGGTGAATTGAAGAGCAAGTGTCTCTTCCAACGGGACAAACCCCACCAATTGTGAATACACAGGGGTGCAGGCCCAGTGTTGCCAAATTTCCTGATATTGCCAAAGAAGCCATCCATTTGGATTTAAAATGCTGAATTTATAAAGGCCTCAACCGCCTACATTCTGTCCCTCTTTTGCCTCTGATTTTGTCTCCTACTTCTCTGCCCGTCACTCGTCTGGCTCTGGTCACATTGGTCTCTTTACTGCTCTTGAACCATGCCAGGTACACTCCCACCTCAGGACCTTTGCACTGTCTGTACCACCTGCTGGGACATTCCTCCCCCAAATAAACACATGGCTTGGAAGGCCAGTGTGGCTGGAGCTCAGAAGGTGAGGAAAGATGTGGCAGATAATGGGGTCAGAGTGGACCCCAGGTGTGGCCAGATCATGGGCAGGGGGAGGGAGATTATAAATGTGCAGGAATGTTTTTAGTTGTTACAAAGATCAGGGGTGCTAACAGCATTTAATATGCAGGAGCCAGGCATGCCAGACTACCTGAAATGAGCGAACAGCCCCTCAAACAAAGAATGATCCCTTCCAATGTCCCACACACATCAGGGTAGGTGAAAAACCTAGTTATGGTGTTTGATGCCTAGAGCCTAACTTTATTATGCATTTAGCACAAAGGGTTTGCTTTGGTTTTGTCTTGCACAATTCTATTAAAGACTGGAACCTTTTAGGACTGCTGCTTGTGAGTAAATCAAGCAGAGATCCTTCTCTACTTCGTTGGGAACTTTATGAGCTATTGGTCCCCTTTTCGGGGACCACACCACTGAAAGCCATGCTTAAAGCACCAACAGAAAATCAGGCTGCACTTGTAGCATCACATTCACGGGGAATCTAAGTGTGCGTGCCAGCTCTGATACCTTCATTTTGTCTCTCAGGATAGTTTAGCTGAAATATGTACAAACCGAGATAGCTATTATTTTATCATAAATGAATTTCCTTTCAATTCTCCGGTAGAGTATAGTTAGGGAGCCATATGGTTTATGCGGATTTATATAAATTATGTGTATGAATAGGTTCTGTTATCTATGAAGTTCATTTCAGCACAGTGTAAGGGGCATTTCAATGCACTTGTTATTTAAGAAAGAAAAAGAAGGAGAGGAGATTGATCCTGATGTACTGAGTCCCCAGCTCAGAACCCGTAGCTCACAGTAAAGGATTTGGCTTTCCCTTGGCCAGACTGGGAGCCCTGGGAGGGTTTGGGGCCAAGCGGTGATGGCTCTGACTTCCAGGGCACAAGAGCAGAAGCAGGGACATGAGTTAGGAAGGTGCAGCCCATCCAGGAGAGAGAAGAGGGACAATGACTGAGGTGGAAAGAAGTAGGGCTGAGAGGTGAAGACTCACCGGTGACACTATGGTTTTAAGCTGAGTTCCTGGGAGAAAAAAGCGGGCAGTTTCTGAGATAGGGAAGTCAGGGCTTGATTTGGGCATCAGTCTGTGCCCAGGGAATAGAAAGAGCCCACTGGCTCGTGTAGGAGCAGATCCCACTCCTCCCAGGCAACCCCCACCCCAACAATTGTTGTCACTGGCAGGGTGACATGGACTGAGCTTGGGATTTGGAGTCAGAAGACCTGAGTTTGATCCTGGCTCCAACACTGAGCATGTGTGGTCCTGGACAAGTCACTTAACCATTTGAGGCCCAGTTTCTTCACCAGAAGAACAACATTGATAATAATACCCACCTTAGAGTGTTGCTGTGAAGACTAAACTCAGTGTGAGCAAAGTGCAGTATTGCATGGACAGTGACATAGATCTCTAGCTTCCTTGCTTCCTGGTATCCACTTAAGCCATTCTCAAGAATTTAAGGGAACCACCCTTAAATTGATCCTCAGCTCTATTTTCAATTTATTATCTAAATCTGGCCTCTTTCCCTTAAATACTTGAGAGGTCTTTCAAAAACACACATCTGTACACATACATGCTCTCATGCACACACCAAGGAACAAAAAGGAAGCAAAGAGAATTACGAAGAGGTATGAGATCAATCAAATTCAAGAATTAATAGAGCTGCCACAACTGGGTACTGTCCTGGGCACAAATTCTCTAATAGACAATACAAAATGGGAAAGTCGGCTACTGCTGCTTAAAAAACCACCACAAAGCCTTGTGGCTTAAAACAACCATTTGTTTTCTACACAAATCTGTGGGTTGGCTGGACAGTCCCATAGATCTGGGCTGGGCTGGCTGATGGTGGCTGGGCTCACTCATGCACCTGGAGCCAGCAGGCAGGCACCTGAGGGCTGGGGCTCTGGGTGGCCTTGACTCAGCTCTGCTCTGTGTGGTCGCTCATCCTCCAGGAGGCTAGCTCAGGCTTGTTCTCACAGCAGTGGCAGGAGCCCAAGAAAGTGGAAGCTGCACGGCCTCTTGGAAGGTCACCTCCTCTAGGCATAAAACCTGCACTCCATTATTTCTGCCTCCTTCTATTTGTCCAAGCAAGTCACAAGGTCAGCTCCAATTCCAGGGATGGAAAATAGCTCCTGTCTCTTAATGGGAGGAAGGAAGGATTGTCACCATTTTTGCAACTTACCACAAGCCCGGGTTGCATTCCTCAAGTTATCAAAGAAGAAATATGGCAGTTTCTTGGCATGCAATTGTTCCCCTTGATCAACTCAGAGAAATGTTCCCAGGGGGCATAATCTGACCAATACTGCACTGGCTTCATTTTCTTCAAAGCAGCTATCATTTATTGAGTAGTTATTACTTGCCAGACACTGCTAAGTACTTTGCATTCATTTGCTTCAAAAAATGCAGGAAGCGCAGCTTGGCTGTTAATCACAAGGATTTTAGTTTGTGCAGTGATGGACAGTGACAGCGATGCTGAGGTCGTCTTTGTTGTGGTTATTTTATTGCTCTCCTATTTGTGGTAAGTGACATTAGTTCTCCTTTTTATGGTAATAATATAATATTTTCCTTTTGAAATAGATCAACCCAAGTCTTTTTAAAGTGAGTCACTAAAGAAACATAAATAAATAGCAATACAGGTAAAGCATGACCACAGTGAGACTCATGAGGGGAGTGGGCAATGGGCTGATATTCTTTTAACCCCTGACATGTACCTGTCAGGATTTCTATTTAGCAGATGTGGAAACTGAGGACAGATGGGGCCCACGATGCTCAGACCCCAAAATGCTGCTGGACATGCCACTAAGTCAGCAAAGGGTCTGGGCAAAAGCTCACATGTGGCTTGTACTAGGAAGCCCGGCAGACTGCAGAGGACTGTGGCCCCATCTGTCACCAAATGAGACCCGTGGGGCTCCCTGCATTTCCCCCCGGACTCTGGGCTTCTGAGCATAATGAGGATCACAGGCCAGGGCCCCAGCAGGACACATACAGAATTTGAATCAAATTGAATTTGAATGAGAAAGTTCCCCAGAGGCCCAAGAAAGAGTCAGGCTGAGATTCCCCAGGAAAAGTAGGTGAAAGTGTGGCATATGTAAAGCAAAATCACTTTGCACCTAAGAGGGGACACTGGATGAATTAGGAGAAAATAGACCCCCTTGTGGGAAAGGGACAGGGGAGAACTCTGTGCTCCCTGCACTGCTGCAACTGCATCTCTGATTCTGATGATGGATACTTCGTGGGGGCCAGTCCTGGGGCTGAGGGCCAAGGCCCAGGAGGCCCCGAGTGGTAAGAGGGAAGCAGCAGAGCTCTCCCTAGCTCTACACCCCAGGCTCTAGGCCCCCAGGCCTCCAACCACTCATTCAGAGCCCGGTGAACAAGACCAGTGAGCCCCATGGCAGCTGCCCAGTGTCTAATATCATTCAGAAGTTCTTCCTGGAGTCTAACTGTTTCTCTCTCACTTCTCTTCCCATGTGCCCTGGCCAAGAGGAAAGAGGAAACCAGCATCTTACAGGGCATCATGTAGATGTTCCCTCCAAGCAGGGGCCAACACAGGGGGGCCACGTGGATGCCTCAAAAGCTAAAGGATCTCCGGGGAGAGATAGGTGGGCAGTGGATGAGCCAAGAGTTGGGTAGGAAGACCATCTCTGGCTGAGAAGCAGGACACATCCGTTTCTTCATGTGCTCATTAACATGCTGCATCCTGTATCAGGGAGACACTCCACGGTGGATCAGCTCTGGTCCTGCCTTTGAGGAGTCATGGGAAGCCACTGTGTTCACTCTCCCAGGCCCACCCAGACAGCAGTGGAGAGCCAGGTGGTCAACAGCTGGATTCTGACATTTGGACCTGCCTTCCCAGCTGTGCCGCCTGGGCAAACCCCACAACCACTGGAGCCTTGTTTTCCTCACCTGTGGGGTGAGAAAAATCATCAAACCTACCTCAAAGGGATTTTTTTAGAGAATTCAATGAGACGATGTGGCCACTGGTCAGTGCATATTTTTATTGCTTTTATTAATATTTCCACTAACAGTTACCCTGCCTATACCCAGGCTTGACTTGGCACTGTCCCACGCTCATTTCATGCCCCTGGGCCTTTGCTCAGGGTTTCTCCATCACCTGGGATCCTCCCCACTCCTTCCAATCCAGCCCATGCCTGGGGGCCAGCCCACTTCCCTCCTCTTCCAGTAGGCCCTTGGCACAGCTCCAGCCCGCCCCACCCCGCCCCCATGCAGGCGTGCCCAGGATTCTGCAGGAACTGCCCCTTATCCCTTTGGGGAGTGGGGCACCCATTTCCTCTGTTCAAGTGGAAAGAAAGTTCTTTGGGCAGGACCTGAGCCCTCCGCTTTCTCATACCTTCACCCAGCCTGCCCAGGTCTGTGATGGACTCATTCCAGAAACAGCGCCAACCTTCATTCTCTAAAGCAGCAGTTCTCAGTTGAGGAGATTTTGCCCCTTTCTCCCCCCACCCCACCCCCCCCCACCACCACCATCACCACCACCAGGGGCAATGTCTAGAGACATTTTTATTGTTACACTTGAGGGGAAAAGGGTGCTACAGGAATCTAGTGGGTGGAGGCCAGGGATGCTCCGAAACAGCCTTCAATGCAAAGAATGACCTGGCCCAAAATGTCAGCGGTGCTGAGGTTGGGAAACCCTGCTCCCGGGAGGCGCCTGATGTAGTTCAGAGAGCGTCAGCTCTGGGGTCCGGGGACTAGAGCTCTCAGGATCGCACAAATCACAGCCGGCTGGGGTCTGTTCTGCGGCAGCTTCCGGCACCTGGAGCTGTGTCTGCGCCGGAAATGAAGCGCCCCCTCCCTGGCAAAGCATCCTCCAGGTCCCTGCAGGTTTGTATGCGGCAATTGACCTGTGACTAAGGCCAGCTGAGCTCGTCTTGTTCCCGCCAGGCGGTGACAATACCCCATTGACCGGGAGGCCTGCGGGGCAGCAGGGAGCGAGGACTGGAGGGAGCGAGGGCAAACAGCGCAGAGCCGGAGCGGAGCATTCCCGGGCTGGGGCGCGGGTGAGCCCGGGGACCAATTACAAGGGCCGTGACACCAACATCTGCATCTCCTTCCGGGTGTCCAGTACGTTCTGGCCCCTGCTGGATTCACACCACTGATGAGCTGCACTTGCTCCTCCTGTGGGCCTTGGAGGGATCATTGTTCCCATGACCCAGATGAGGAAACTGAGGCTGAGAGAAATCAGGCAACTTGCCCCAGGTCACACAAGATGGAGGAGAGGCGGGACCCCAGATTATCTGATTCCTGGTTTGCACTGGGCTCCCATTCCACACCAGGCACAGTGAGAGTACTAGATCGGGAATTCTTAACCTCGGGGGAATCCAGAACCCTTGGGGGGCCTGAGAAGAACCGCCCCCTCCACCCCCAGCCACACCCCTTCTTACAGCCTCTGCCCCTCCCACAGGGCCGCAGAGCAGGAGCTTACCCGCCACCAGGCTCCACCCCGTCACCAGTGATTGGACGGGGCAGGGCCAATCAGATTCTCCCTCCGAGGACTTGGGAATTAGGACGGATCCTGTGCCAGTCAACTGGTGGCAGGCGGGGAGGTCCGTGTCTGCCCCTGAGCACAAAGCCAAGGGCAAGCCGAGCCTGGCAGGGGAAGGGCAAACCGTGCACACTTCACAAGGCTTCCGGTCTATGGAGACAGGAACCGACAACTGCCCCGCATCCCGGAGTGGGGGAGGTGAGAGGCCTGTAGCCGCCCAGCCTGCGAGCAGCTTGCTTCCTGCGGCATGAGTCCAAGGGTGTCCCCTGAGCCCCCGAGTTTTTGTCCTTTGCATCTAAACCAGGGATAAGGCAAAGTTTTCCTGTAAAGGGCCAGCAAGTACAGGTATACCTCGGAAATACTGACTTTTAGGCTCCCCACCACTGCAATAAAGCGAGTCACACAAAGTTTTTGGTGTTCCAGTGCATATAAAAGTTATGTCTACACGATACTGTAGTCTATGAAGTATGCAATAGTATTATGTCTTAAAGAAGCAACGTGTATACCTTAATTAAAATGTGACACAGACACGAAGTGAGCACAGGCTGTTGGAAAAATGGCGCCCATAGACTTGCCGAAAGCATGGTTGCCACCAGTCTTCAATTTGTTAAAACAAACAAACAAACAAAAAAGCAACAACAACAAAAACAAACCTGCGGTATCTGTGGAGCACAATACAGCCAAGCACAATATAGTGAAGCACAATGAAACAAGGTGTGCCTGTCAATATTTTCCACTTTGTGGGGCGCACAGTCTCCATCCCAGGAGCTCCCATTTAGTGTTGCAGAGCAAAAGCAACCATGGACAATAAAAGAAGGGTGAAACCCAAACGTGTTCCAGTAAAATTGTAATTACAAAAATTTGCACACAGAGGCCAGCATCCAGCCCACAGGCATAATTTGCTGATCCCCATCTAAATAGTCTGGGGTCCAGTGAACAGTATTTTTCTAAAGCACAAGTTTATGCATCTTAGGAAATAGCACAACCAAGTACCCAGTTGTCTGCCCTGAAACCTGGTGTAGTGACCCATCGGTGCCCGGCACATATCGCTGGCAGTCACCTCTTGACAGGAAACGTTGCTTACTCCAATACCCTGCTGCTCTGTGGGTCAGCACAAAGGGACCCAGCACCCTCTCCCCTCAGCTGGGAGAATTCTGAGATGTGTGCTCTACTTTGTGTCCCTGAGGTCCCCAGCAGGAAGAAGCTCCAGTTGCCCAAGATGGTAGCTTCTTGATGATGTGCCATTATTGGCTGCCTTCATTTTCCTGACTCACCTCCCGTGCCCCTGATGGTGCCTCCTGGGATCGCCTCTCAAATAAGCCACTGCACTGGAAACCTGGTCTCAGGCTAAGACACCCAGGAATCATTCCTGGCTCCTCTTATTCTCTCTCACCCCACCCCCAAACTATTCGCAAATCTTGCCCGCCCCACCCAACCCAATCATCAAAACATCTTGAGAGTCCAACCGCTCATCACCATGACCACTGCTTCCCCCCTGGTCCAAGCCAGCTCCTACCAAACGGAACAAAAGTCAAGTACCTCCCCTGCCCAAAACCCTCCCAGGGTGTGATGATTAGGTTCATGTGTCAACTTGACCAGGTGATGGTGTCCAGTTGTCTGGTCAAGCAAGTACTGGCCTGTTACTACAAGGATATTTTGTGGCTGGTTAATAAACCTGAAAGCTGGTTTATTGAATCATCAGTCAACTGATTGCATCTGTGGCTGATTACATCTATGATCAACTGTCTTTCACAATGAGAGAATCCCATGAGTTGGATTTAATCCAATCAATTGAAGACTTTTAAGGGAGAAGAGAGAACTTTCACTTCTTCTTTGGCCAGCCAGCCCCTCCCAGGAAGTTCGTCGAAGACCTTCTTCGGAGTTGCCAGCTTGCAGCCTGCCCTACAGAATTTGGACACATCCATCTGCACAGTTGAATGAGACACTTATAAAATCTCATATTTACAGATATCTCCTGTTGGTTCTGTTCCCCTAGAGAACCCTGACTAATACATAGAGCTTCCGACATATTTAAAATAAAATACCCAAGTCCTTACCTAAAACACCAAAATAAGGCTCCTGGTCTTGGGGCTGGCCCCTATGAAGCTTGTTGCTGCAAGGAGAGGCTAAACCTGCTGATAATTGTGCCTAAGAGTCTCCACCTGAGTGCCTCTTTGTTGCTCATATGTGGCCCTATCTCTCTAACTAAGCCACCTTGGCTGGTGATCTTGCTGCCCTCCCCCCTACGTGGGACCTGACTCCCAGGGGTGTAAATCTCCCTGGCAATGCAGGATATGACTCCCAGGGATGAATATGGACCCAGCATCTTGGGATTGAGAACATCTTCTTTACCAAAAGAGGGGTGCAAAATGAAATGAAATAAAGCTTCAGTGGCTGAAAGATTTCAAATGGAGTTGAGAGATCACTCTGGTGGATACTCTTATACACTATATAGGTAACACTCTTTAGGTTTTAATATATTGGAATAGCTAGAAGTAAATACCTGAAACAACAGAACTCCAACCCAGTAGCCTTGACTCTTGAAGACAATTGTATAACAATGTAGCTTACAGGGGTGACAGTGTGATTGGAAAAACCTTGTGGATCACACTCTCTTTATCCAGTGTATGGATGGATGAGTAGGAAAAACCTAAATGAAAAATAGGGTGGGATGGAGGGGGGGTGATTTGGGTGTTCTTTTTTTATTTTTATTTTTTATTCTGATTCTGATTCTTTCTGGTCTAAGGAAAATGTTCAAAAATAGATTGGGGTGATGAATGCACAACTATAAGATGGTACTGTGAACAGCTGATTGTACACCATGGATGATTGTGTGGTATGTGAATATATCTCAATAAAACTGAATTTTAAAATAAATAAATAAATAAATAAGGCTCCTGGCCACTTCTCTGATGTTTCCCTGCAACACTCTCCCTCATTCACTAGGCACCATCATTCTGGCCTCTTTGCTATTCTTTGAAATTCCAAACATGGTCCTGCTTTGGGATCTTTGCACTGGCTTAGACCACTGTTCACTGAACTATTTGCCTGGCTCCCACCTCACCACAGTCAAGGCTCTACTCAAATTACACGTGATTCATGCAGCCATTGCTGCCTACCCTCTGAAAATCAGATCCCTGCTTTTACCTCTCTCCTCTCCTCCCCCTCATTTTGTTATCCTGCCATATAAGCTGCTAGTGATAGCGTGTTATATATGTATTTGCTTATTTGGTTTTGTTTTCTGTGGGACATAATATATCCAAACCAGCACACCCAGCATCTGTGTAGAACAGCTCCAAGCAGGCATCGGAACCCCGGCCACTCCCCTTTCAGAGCCCAGACCACCATGCTGCAATGTTGCTCCTTATTAGGCATCATTAGGTACACAGTAATTATAATAATTACGTGCACTGCTTAGGCGACCATCCTCAGTAACAACCACTGCTATTCAGAAATCATAATTGCTGCATCGAGACTTAAAATGAAGGCTAATTAGATGTCAGTTGCCCACCCCCTATAACCCCCCCCACAGAATCTCCATATCCAAAGTGCCCCCTGACCACCAACCATCCTTCATTAATCTGCAGAATCCAAAACACAAACTTTGGTCCACAGGAGAGTGTGGATATGCCTGTGGGACTAAGAAGAAACATGTAGATGCTCTGAGGACTTGCAGGGTGCTGAGTCATTTAAAGAGAAAAGAATTGGGGGGTGGGGATGGTTGAAGTACCTGGGCTGGGAGTCAGGATATAAGGCTCAAGGCCTGGTGCTTGGTGACCCCCAACCCCACCTCCTTCTCCACCTGCAAAGCTGAAGGGATTGACTTAGAGAGTGCTGTGGGTACTTTCCTTTAAGTAATCGTATAAGAGGACTAATAAATAAAGCAGATACAAGACAGCTACTTTGACAAAGTTTGAATGAGAGAGTGTGGACACCCCATCCTTATCCCATCCCCTGCAGAACCTTCTGAGACAGCTCTACCTTAGGTTTCCTGGGAGACTGAATACTACTGGCATCTCTAAGGCACTGTTCTCAAGCTTGAATGCACAGTGGAGTCTCCTGGAGAGATTCAGAATCACCTGGAGAGAGTCTGATCTAACTGTCCAGGGTGAGACCTGGGTATCAGAATTTTTTTACAGCTCCCCGGGTGATTTTTAAATGCAGTCAAATTTGAAAGGCACTACTCTATAAGCCCTTACACCTAAACATTCAGGGCCTACGATTCTGCCCAGCTTAGTGCCAGGGCTTCTCCTCTCTGGGTCTAACCACTTCACTGGGGTATGGTGTCCAGTTGTTTGGTCGAGCAAGCCCTGGCCTGTCACCATGAGGATATTTTGTGGATTTAAATCATTAGTTAGTTGATTGCATCTATGGCTGATTACATCTGCAATGAACAAAGGAGATTGCCTTCAGCAATGAGGGAAGTCTCATCTCATCAGTTGAAGGCCCTAATGGGAGAACTGCTGATTTCAAGCAATCAGAAGTAAAAGGAGAGAATTTCCATCTCTACTTCAGTCAGCCACCTTCTCCTAGGGAATTCATCAAAATCTTCATCAGAGTTGCCAGCTTTCAGCCTGCCTTACAGAATTCAGACTTGCCAATCCCCCAACATAATATACATATATACACACACATATATATATGTATATGTATATGTGTATGTGTATGTTCTAGTTTGCTAATGCTGCTGGAATGCAAAACACCAGAGACGGATTGGCTTTTATAAAAGGGGGTTTATTTGGTTACACAGGTACAGTCTTAAGGCCATAAAGTGTCCAAGGTAACACATCAGCAATCGGGTACCTTCACTGGACGATGGCCAATGGCATCCAGAAACCTCTGTTAGCTGGGAAGGTACATGGCTGGCGTCTGCTCCAAAGTTCTGGTTTCAAAATGGCTTTCCCCCAGGACGTTCCTCTCTAGGCTGCAGCTCCTCAAAAGTGTCACTCTTAGTTGCTCTTGGAGCCTTTGTCCTCTCTTAGCTTTTCTGGAGCAAGAGTCTGCTTTCAACAGCCGTCTTCAAACTCTCTCTGCAGCTTCTGTGCTTTCTTCAAAGTGTCCCTCTTGGCTGTAGCTCCTCTTCAAAAAGTCACTCACAGCTGCGCTGAGTTCCCCCTGTCCATCAGCTCATTTTTATGGCTCCAGTGATCAATTTAGACCCACCCCAAATGGGCGTAGCAACACCTCCATGGAAACTATCCAATCAGAGTCATCACCCACAGCTGGGTGGGGCAAATCTCCGAAGTAACACTCAAAGAAATCTAATCAACACTGATAACGTCTGCCCACACAAGATAACATCAAAGATAGTGGCATTTGGGGGACGCAATACATTCAAACTGGCACAGTGTATGTATATGTATACGTATACGTATATATATGTATATGTATATATATTATATTTACATATTGAGCCAGTTTTCATATATATAGTTGGTTCAGTTTCTCTAGAGAACCCTGGCTAACAGAAAAGAGTTGAATGAGATGACTTCCAAGGGTCTCTCATTCTCAGATTCCTTCATATCAGGATCATCCAGACCATGGCATGTTGAAGGTGCCTGGAACTTGTGGGAAAGCAAGCCCATTTGGGTCCATTTTTCTCAGCCAGATGATATTCTATATCTACTTCTATGTGTAAAGCCCTGTCCCCAGTGCTAAGAATAAAAAATGTAAGATGAAGTAAACTAAATAAATGCTCCTTACCCTCAAAGCACTTCAGGAACCAACAGGGAGCCATTTACTGGAAATGCAAGGGTTAAACAACAACACTCACATGCACACACACAGAGGTAGGCACACACGTGTAGGCACAGAAAAGCCATCATCTTGCAAGAATGCTTTGAGGACTTGAGAGAAGGTACGAAAGTAGTTAGCAAAGCCCTGGGCATGCAGTAGACCCTCAGTAAATGGCAGTTGTTGATAGTGTTATGCTGTTCTGGCTTGCTGATGCTGCCAGAATGCAAAACACCAGAAATGGATTGGCTTCCATAAAGGGGGTTTATTTGGGTACACAGTTACAGTCTTAAGATCATAAAGTGTCCAAGGTAAGGCATCTACAATAGGGTACTTTCACTGGAGAAAGGCCATTGGCGTCCGGAAAACCTCTGTTAGCAGGGAAGGCACGTGACTGGCATCCGCTTGCTCCCAGGTTGTGTTTCAAAATGGTGCTCTCCAAAATGTTGCTCTTGGAGCGTTTTGTCCTCTCTTAGCTGCAGCTCCTCTTCAAAATGTCACTCTCAGTTGCTCTCCAAAATGTCACTCACAGCTGCTCTGTTTTATGGCTCCAGTGATTTAATTAAGACCCACCCTGAATGGGTGGGGTAACACCGCCATGGAAACAATCCAATCAAAGGTCCAGTTGATTGAGTCACATCTCCATGGAAACACTCAATCAATAGGTTCCAACCTAATCAGCACTAATACATCTGCCCCCACAAGACTGCATCAAAGTATATCGCTTTTTCTGGGAGACATAATATATACAAACCAGCACATATGCTCAACTCCAGCATTCACCCAGGTAGGTTGGGGACTAATCCCAGGAGAAGATTCTTAGTGAAAATATGGATACACTGCCAACTAAGCTCAAGGAACACTGCTTACTGCATATTGGAGAAGCACAAGGCAAATTAGCATAGTAAAGGCTCTGAGAAGTCTTGCGATGAATAATCCTGTTTAAATCTGTTTAACTCATAGTTCCCAAACTTTGGCACAGGAACTCTACTAAAAGTCTGTGGAATTAGTGTTCCAGTAAGCAGACTGGCTCAGGCAGAGGTACAGACATACGTGCCCAGCTAACGAAGTACAGGGAATGGAGCCCTAACTTTGAGCAGCTTTCAGCAGAATGTGGGTGAAATGGCCAAAATTCATGACCTTGGCTTCAGGCAAGACAGTCTTCTCACAGGCTCCAGCAAGTAATGGAGACAAGCCATCGGGATGGGGGCAGCACACACCAGCCAGGGTCTGTCCACACGGATACAAACGTGGCATCGGCAGGAGGAGGAAGGCCATACAGAAGGGACTCAGGCAGAAGGTTCCCACGTCACTCCAGTGAAAAGGGATGGATCACCAGGACCCCTCACTTTGACAGGTCAGTTCTTTACAGTGCATTTTTTATTGTCTTGATAAAATCCCATGTTTTAAGAAACAGAATCTTTAGGCAATTGAAGAAGGGACTGAACATCTGTAGCACCTCATGAGGAGAGATTCCTTGGGGGCAGCAAGGGCTGCCAAGTGCCCCAGAAGTCCTGGACTCCTCACCTCTCCATCCTGGGAAGTCACCCTCTCAAGATCCTCATGGGTTGAGGAAATCAGAGAGAGCTTCATGGAGGCAGTGGCGATGAGTGGAGCATTTGCAAATGGTAGTGTTTATCTCCAAAAAGCAGCCACCTGTCTGGTTCCCTGGAGGAATACCTCCATGCAGCAGGATTCTTCTCAAGTGGGATCTCCTTCATGGTCCACAGATACCCCACAAAGTGTCTCACACAACTCAGGGCAAGGACCCAGAGTCAGTCTCTTTCACCATGAAGCCCTTCATCCAAGTGCTGATGCTGTGTCCATGAGCCACAGACCAGCTCTGCAGAGCCAGGAGGAAGAGTAGTAGATAGCTCTTACATAGCACCTACTATCTGCTAACCCTAGCAGTTGGGTATTATTATCATCCCCTTTTGTGGTGGTTTGAAGCTGTATGTACCTCAGAAATTATCATGCTCTTTTAATCCATTCCTGTGGATGTAGACCTATTGTAGGTGGGACCTTTTGATTAGGTTATTTCAATTGAGTTGTGACCCACCCAATTCAAGGTGGGTCTTAGTCCTTTTACTGGAGTCCTTTATAGGAGGATAAAACACAGAAAAAAGCCATGGAAGCTAAGACAGACAGAAGCTAAATGAGAGAATCACACAAGAGCTGAGGGAACAAGCCACTGAAGCCAGAAGCTGGAAGCAACAAAACCCAGGAGAGAAGGACCAGCAGATGTCACCATGTGCCTTGTTGTCTGACAGAGGAACCCAGGCTCACCAGTAACCAGCCTTCAGAGAAGGTAGCATACTGTTGATGCCTTAATTTGAACATTCTCTCAGCCTTGGAATTGTAAACTTGTAAGTTAATAAATCCCCATCATAGAAGCCAATGCCTTTCTGGAATATTGCATTTTGTCAGCTTTAGCAAACCAAAACACCATTTTACAGATAAAAAACTGAGGCAAGGGGATAATTATTAGACAAGTTGCCCTGATCACACAGCTGATAAGTGCTAAAGACCCAGGTTTTTCCATGTCTCTGTTCAGCTATCAGCACATGTCAACTTTATTCTTTACCAGAATCCCTCAGGGTCATAAGACAGCTGCTGCAACTGCAAGCATCACAGGTGCACATTACAATGTCTCGTGGAAAAAAGCCATCTCTCTTCCTTGGGACTCTTTTTAAGCCAAGTAAGTCTTTTCCAAAAGATTCCTAGAAAATCTTTCCTCAACTCTTTGGCCAAAACTGTATTATAAACTCATCACTAGCAAGGAATTACCATCCTTGGCTTATAGCAGTGATTGGAAAACTTTTTCTGTAAAGGGCCACATAGGAAACATTTTAAGCTTTACAGGCCATGCAGTCTCTGTCCCCACCATTCAACACTGCCATTGTAGTGTGGAGACAGCCCACAATACGTAAACAAATGGGTGTGGCTGCGTTCCAATAAAATTGTATTTACAAAGCCAGGTGACAAGCTGGATTTTGCCAAATCCTGGCTAAGACTAATAAGGATTTTCAACTGAATGAGGAATGAGGTCACCTTCCCTCAGTACAAATGACACCGAAGAGGGTAAATACTTCAAAAGTTTTGGAGTTCTGCCTCCAGGGAAGAATTCAGAGGGTAGGTTTGGGTAGGCAACCAACATGTCTACCCTAGATCCCTTGAGGAAATAGGAAGTTGAGACTGGTAGCCTGGGCCCAGACAAGGGGCATCATCTTTGTGGGGTAGGTTTGACTCTGCCGTGGCCTTGCTGAGACTGGACAGCAAAGCATTGGGCCATGACGCAATGATGGCAGGGATCCCACCAGCGAAAGCATCACTCCAGACTGCATAAGTCTCACCCTCAACAACAAAAAAAGCTGCATTTGTAGCTCCAAGTATTGATGTTAGAAATAATGAAACACTTGAATCAGTGCTTTAAGTTTCTATCTTAAGGAGTTAGAGAGGTCAGAGCAAATCAAGCTCAAAGTTGAGGGAGGGATAATACAAATGAGAACAGAAATCAGTGAAGTAGAAAACATATAAACAATAGAGAATACTAGCAAACCAAAAGCTAGTTTTTTGAAAAGATTGATAATGAAATTGATAAGCCCTAGCAAGAATGATTTAAGAAAAAAAAAGGAAGATAAAACAAAAATTACTGAGGGAGTAAGGTCACAAAATGATGACGTAGGGAACTTCATGAATTGGTCCCTCCACTGAAGTAAACATTAAGCTGACAAAACCTGAAGAATCAACTTTTGGCAACATTCTTCCTAATCAAACACAGCAACCATAGGAGTGCTTATTGAAAAAAGAGGATGCCAAATTTCATTGTTAAAAGCTATCTCTTGGGTCACTGGCTGACCATCAAGATAATGGAACAGAGATTTCCATTATACATAAGAAGAAATTGAGTCTTTGCAGAAACACTTTGGAAAAGTCACTGCAGACTATGACTGCAGCCCTCACCAATCAACAACAGTAAACCTCAGAGAGGAGGTCAAGTCTGATTCCAGAGTTACCACATTACAGTATTCAAAATGTCCACTTTTCAACAAATGTTACAAGGTGTGATGGTTAATTTTATGTGTCAACTTGGCTAGGTTATGGTGTCCAGTCAATCTTGTCATACTCATTGGCTTGAAAAAATGTTCTAAGGTATCAAATATATGGTCACCCAGAATCTTGCTTCTTATACAAATTTGAGTAGGAGTACCCAATGGTGATATTTTGTGTATCTCTATCGACACATTACAATATGGATCATCAGTGCCCTCCTTATCATTGGAAACAGAGTCCTTAGTGCTTTTAAATCTAATAGATTAAAGAACTAATTCAAAAATCGCAGAACCAATATGAAGTTCCAATAGGCCCCGAAAGGTGTGGTCCATGAGGAGATGTGCTGCACTCCAAAACAATTGCATGATTTTTCCAATTTACAAAGACAGAAAACAGGGAAATATGTATGGGAGTGGATATTAAAGGTGTGGGATAATAGTGGAAGGAACATGAAGCTGGATCAGACTGAATTTATTGATATGGGCCCACTAAGCAGAGATGCTGATTCCTTTTTGTAGCCCAAGGGGCTAGGGAGGACTCTAATTATTTGGTTCATTGGCTGAAACATGGACCAAAAAGTGGCCTACACTAAATGAAGTTGAAATTCCAGATTTGCCTTGGTATATTTTAGAAGAAGGTATCCAAAAGCTTAGGGAGGTTGGAATGTTAGAATGGACTTATAAGACTTGCTGGGTATCCCTTCCCCAGAAGTGTCCAGAGGACACATATTTCATCAGGACTGTGAGATATAAATTTGTGAAGGGAGCTCCAGCCCCCCTCAAGAGCTCTGTAGCCTCTCTTCTGTAAAGGTCTGATATTACTGTGGGAACTGCTGCTACTGAACAAGCCTTAAATGCAATGGGGATAATCAGATCCCAGGGAGGCAGGGGCCAAGTGGTAGAACTTAATCACAAAAGACAAGGTGGGCATGGTGACTGTAATGGACAGCAGAGCCAAAGCAAGAATCAAAATAGTTTGACTTGCAGAGACCTATGATGTGGGCTGGTTGATCATGGGGTACTTAGAAGTGAAATACATGGGCAGTCTACTAAATTCTCACTTGACGTGTATAAGTGGAAGAGTTCTAGATAAAGTCTAACTTGAATCACAAAAACAGAGGGCCATGGCACCTCAATAAATTCACAGGCCTGAGAGAGTTTATAGATGCAGAACCCCCTGAATGAAGGGAAAGCTGGGTCCCCTTGAGGAAAGGGTACACCTAACCAAAAATGTGTGACATTAATCTTTCTACCAGCCTTCCCCAAAGGTACCTATGGTCTTTTACCAGGGTGGGTGTGCACTGGGGAATAGGAAGTAATCAGACATTCAGGGTATTACTGGACACTTTCTCTGAACTGACTAATTCCAAGAAACCCAAAATGCCACTGTGGTCCAACATCCAGGGTAGGGACTTACAGAGGTCAAGTGGTCAATGTAGTTTAAGCTCAAGTCCAACTCATAGTGGGTCCAGTGAGTCCCTGAACCCATCCTGTGGTTATTTTCCAAGTCCCTGAATGCATAATTTGAATAAACATATTCAACAACAGGCAAAATACCCAGATTGGTTCCCTTACCTGTGGACCTATTCAACTCTCTTGTTTGGACTGTGCATGCAGGTGATATGGGCATATCAAGATATCCCTTCCAACGTAAGGGACACGTTATTGTACCTGGCCCCTCCTACAATCAAAAAATCAACACAACATCTACTGGATCTCTTTGGATTTTGGAGGTAATATGTTCCTCTTTTGGGGATACTACTTTGGGCTATTTACCAAGTGATCCAAAAACTGTTATTTTTTAGTAGGGACCAGATCAAAAGAAGGCTCCATAACAGATTCAGGCCATCGTGCAAGGTGCTCAACCATTTGGGTCATATAATCCAGCAGATCCAATGGTATGTGAAGTGGCAATGACAGACAGAAACTATGTTTAGAGCCTTTGGAAGGCCCCTATAGAAGAACTACAGCACAGACCCTTAGGATTTGGGGAGCAAAGCTGCAATCCTCTGCAGATAAGATCTTTAATAAGATTAATAACCAATCTCTCATCAGAATATATGGACGTCAGAAGGCAGTAGATAGCATATTTAACTATTGAAAGAAAAAATAACTGCCAACCAAGAAATCCATACCCAGCAAAACTATCCTTTAAAAATGAAGGAAAAATTAAGACATTCCCAGATTTAAAAAAAAAAAAAAAAAAATGAAAACAACTGAGGGACATAGTTGGTAGAAGACATGTCCTACAAGAAATGCTAAAGATAGTCCTTCTGGATGAAATGTAAGGAAACTGGACAGTAACTCGAACCCAAACAAAGAAATAAGTAACTCAGGTAAAGGTAATTACATACATAGGTAAATATAATTTTTAAAAAAAAACTATTGCATTTTTGTTTGTAACTCCCCTTTTTGATTCCTATATGATTTACAAGACAAATTCAAAAAACAATGATTATACCATGCCAAAGTAAGGTGTTAGAAACTAGGTGGTATATTGGAATCCTGTATTTTATGCATGATTGTTCCATAAAACCACAATTTTCTAATAAAAACAAATAATAATTATGTATCTATTTTAATGGGCAGCAATGTATAAAGATGTAATTTGTAACAATAACAACATAAGGGGGAGTATAGAGCTGTATAGGATTAAAGTTTTGTGTGTTATTGAAGCTAAGTTGGTATCAGTTCAGACTAGATTGTTATAAATTTAGGATGTGAATTGTAATACCCATGTGTTCTAGTTTGCCAATGCTGCCAGAATGCAAAACACCAGAAATGGATTGGCTTTTATAAAAGGGGTTTATTTGGTTACAAAGTTACAGTCTTAAGGCCATAAAGTGTCCAAGGTAAGTCATCAACAATCAAGTACCTTTACTGGAGGATGGCCAATGGTGTCCGGAAAACCTCTGTTAGCTGGGAAGGCACGTGGCTGGCGTCTGCTCCAGAGTTCTGGTTTTAAATTGGCTTTCTCCCAGGACATTCCTGTCTAGGCTGCAGTTCCTCAAAAATGTCACTCTTAATTGCTCTTGGGGTGTTTGTCCTCTCTTAGCTTCTCTGGAGCAAAAGACTGCTTTCAATGGCCATCTTCAAACTGTCTCTCATCTGCGGCTACTCTCTCAGCTTCTGTACATCCTTCAAAGTGTCCCTCTTGGCTGTAGCTCCTCTTCAAAATGTCACTCTCAGTTGCTCTTCAAAATGTTACTCACAGCTGCACTCAGTTCCTTCTGTCTGTCAGCTCATTTATATGGCTCCAGTGATTTAATTTAGATCCACCCTGATTGGGTGGGGTAATACCTCCATGGAAATTATCCAATCAGAGTCATCACCTACAGCTGGGTGGGGCACATCTCCATGGAAACACTCAAAGAATTACAATCTGATCAACACTGATATGTCTGCCCACACAAGATTACATCAAAGATAATGGCATTTTGGGGGACATGATATATTCAAACTGGCACACCATGGTAATGACCAACAAATAACTAAAAATATATAGAGAAACAGAAATGAGGCAATCCAAAAGGGACACTAGGAAAACTCAAACAAACAAAAATGAAGGCAGTATTGGAGGAATTGAGGACAGAAAGATATAATACATATAGAAAACAAATAGCAAAATGGAAGAGGTACCTACTTCCTTATCAGTAATCACCTTAAATGTAAATGAATTAAACTCAACAATTAAAAGGCAGACAGCGGCAGAATGGACTTGAAAAACCAAAAGCATAATCCAATGATATACTATCAATAAGAGACTGACTTTAGATCCAAAGACACAAATTGGCTGAAATTAAAAGGATGTAAAATATGTCGCATGCAAATAGTAACAAAAAGAAAGCTGGGTGTGGGTATACTAATGACAAACAAAATAGACTTCAAGTCAAAAACTGTTATGAAAGACAAAGAATGTTGTTACATATTAATGAAAGAGTTCATCAAGAAGTAATAACAATAACAACAGGAAGATATAAACATATGTATAAAACAACGGAGCCTCAAAATATATGAAGCAAACATTGACAGGATTGATTAAAGGGAGAAAAAGACAGTCTAAAATAATAGTTGGAGATGCCAATAACTCACTTTCAATAATGGATAAAATATCTAAACAGAAGATTAATGAGAAAATAGAAGACTTGAACAACACTATACACCAAATAGATCTAACAGACATATATAGCACACTCCACAAAACAACAGCAGAATGCAGATTCTTCTCAAGCGAAAATGGAATTCTTCAGGATAGACAATATTAGGCCACAAAACCAGTCTTAATACATTCTAAAACACTGAAGTCATACAAAGTGTCTTGTCTGGTTACAATGGAATGAAACTAAAATCAGTAACAGAAGGAAAACTGGAAAATTCACAAATGCATGGAAATGAAACAACACACTCCTAAATAACCAATAGGTAAAAAAAGAAATAAAAGAAATTGTAAAGTACTTTGAGATGAGTGAAAATGAAAACACAACTTAACAAAATTTACAGAATACAGTAACTTCACACCTTGGGGGACTAGAAAACAAGAGCAACTAAGCCCAAAGTTAGCTGAAGAAAGGAAAAAATAGAGACTAGCTTAGAAATAAATGAAATAGACACCAGAAAAACAATATAGAGAATCAATGAAACCAAAAGTTGGTTCTTTGAAAAGATCATTAAAATGGATACTCTTTTAAATAAAATAACAAAGACAAAAAGAGAGACTATGCAAATTGCTAAAATCAGAAAATAAAGTGGAGGCATTACTACCAACATTACAAAAATGAAAGAATCATAAGCAAACACTACAGATAGAGGATTGTGGGGAAATGCGGAAGTAGGAAGCTCTAGGAATCAGTCCCTCCACCAAAACAACTATTGAATTTTCCAGAACTGTTTGAATCAACTATTTGGAAACTCTGGAGTCTAGTGGAACAGTGTGCAGCATCCAAGGAAGAGCTGGAGGAAGAAGCTGGTAAATTGCAGCAAAAACTAGTGAGTGAATTTCACCCTCTCTGTGGCAGCTACCTTCTGCTGTCCCCAGGCCTCATGCTGGGCAGCAGCAGGGACTGCAGCTTGGGCTCCTGGTGCAGCTTACTGTTGCAGGTTGGGATACAAAGACCTAATGCTCCAAAATCTGGGTGTGTGTGGTCTGATTGCTGATCACTGCTTTTAATGAGCTACTTCAGATCTCTGGGGGCTGGCTCTGAGGGCAGCCATTGCTCCAAATCCCCTCAGGCAAAAGTGGCAGAGTAATCTTAAAGACAGAACACTTCCTCAAAACTATGGAAAACAGTTAATGGGCTGCAGTAACTGGGGGAGTGCCAAATCAAGAAAGCTCAGCTTCAAAATCCATGGGAGAAGCTCCTGTCACCCTTATGGCCCCTTCTCCACTTCCACCCCAACTCAGGGTGGAGCCAGCCCATGCTCCCATTGTGGGTCCCTGACCTTGTTTAGAAGAAGCAGAGTAACCTTTATGTATGTACTGGGGTGTCCGTATGTCAGTGCCAATCTGTCAGGTGGAAGTCTGAAAAACTGAGCCAGGAAATGTGTCTCAGAATTTATCCTGGGGACAGACACAGCTTGTAGCTGGCATGAGTAGTGTGAGAAACACTTGGGTTAAGCTAGCCTGGGACAAGGGACTATCTGTGTTGAGTCACAGAGTGGAGCACCCATAGGGGATAAAAGTGCATTTCAGGGGCAGTACAGGAGGCATTTGAACTCCTGTGAATGCTGGATAGGGGGTTTCATAGAGCCATGAGTATACACAAGTCCAGGAAGGGTAGTAGCCTCCACAGCTTCATGCTAGCTCAAATAAGACAGAGAGGACCCTGAACTTCACCTTTGTTTGGGGCTGAAAGTTTTGATAGGTGGGCTAAGCTGTGAAGGAAACCACCAGCCAAAGCACAGCCAATTTGCAAAGACTGTGCAAGGTGATTTTTCCTTTGTTTTGTTTGTTTTGGTTAGCTCCTGGTACTCAAGAAAATTTCTGTCATATCTCTAGCTGGATACAAACTTAAGGAACAAATGGCTCAGCAATTAAATCCCACAGTTAACACTTCAAAAAATTAAAATATACACTATGCAACAAAAGATTACAAAACAAACAAATAAACAGAAAATTAAGACCCATCCACAAGAACAAATTAAAAATCCAGAAACCATCAGCCAAGAGGACCAGACACTAGACATACCAGACAAAAAAATTTTAATGACCCTCAATATGCTCAAGGAGATAAAGGGAACTACAGAGAAAGAAATAAAGGGTATGAGGAAAACAATGCATGAAAAATACGGGAATCTCTTTGAGATTCTCGATAGGAACCAAACAGAAATACTGGAACTGAAAACCACAATAACTGAAATGAAAAATTCCTTCGTGGGTTTCAACAAAACTGGAGCTGGCAAAACAGAGAATCAGTAATCATGAACACAAGACAATTGAAATGATTCAGGATGAGGAGCAAAAGGAATAGAAAAGAGTGAACAGAGCCTAAGAGACCTGTGGGACACCATCAAGTGTGCCAAGATATGCATTATGGGGAATTCCAGAAGGTGAAGAAAGAAAGAGACAGAAGGAATATACAAAAAATAAAGACAGGAAACTTCCCAAATTTAAAGACATGAATATGCACATTCAAGAATCCCAACGAGCCCCAAATAGGATAAACTCAATGAGAAATGCCTAGACACATAGTAATCAAACTGCCCAATGTCAAGGACAAGGAGAGAGTTCTGAAAGCTGTAAGATAAAAGCAATGAGTTACGTACAAGGAATCCCAATATGATTAAGGGCTGATTTCTTATCAGAAATCATGGAGGCAGGAAGGCAGTGGGATGAAATATTTAAAATTCTGAAAGAAAATAGTTGCCAACCAAGAATTATATATCCTGGAAGGCTTTCTTTCACAAATGGAGGAGAGATTAAGATATTCCCAGATAAATAAAAGCTGAAGGATTTCATCACCACTAGACCAGCCCTACAAACAGTGCTAAATGGAGCACTTCAGACTTAAAGGAAAGGACACTAGACAGTTGATCTAAGTGGCATAAAAAAATAAAGACCTCTGGTAAAGGCAACCATATGGGTAATTATACATACCAGTGCTTTTGTATTGTATTTTTGATAGGTAATACCACTTCTTAATTCTTACAGGTGTTAAAATGCAAGTACATAAAAAGTAATGATAAATCTATAGTTTTGGATATACACTGTACAAAGATGTAATTTACAACAAAAGAAGGTGGTGGGATGCAGGGATATAGGTACAGTATTTGTGTATGCAATTGAAGTTCAGTTGGTATCAAATCAAATGTGATTGTTATACATTTAGGATGTTAAATTTTAACCCACAAAGTAAATATATGAAATTATATTCAGAAAGAAATGCAAAGGCACTCAAAGTGCTACAATACAAAAAAACAAACAAAAAAACAAAAAAACAAATAAATATGAAAGTAGATGTTAATGCAAGAATTGAGGGTCAAAAAAGGTATGAGACTTACCAAGAAAAAAATAGTAAAATGGCAGAAAAAGATCCTGCATTATCAGTAGTTACTTTAAATGTGAACAGATTAAACCCTTCATTAAAAAGGCAGAGATTGGCAGAATGAATTTTTTTAAAAAAAAGCATGTCCCAACTATACACTGCTTACAAGAGACTCATATTAAAATCAAAGACACAAGTTAGTTGAAAGTGGAAAGGATACAAAAAAAATATACCATGAAAATAGTAACCAATAAAGACCTATGGTAGCTATACTAATATCAGATAAAATAGATTATAAATCAAAAACTATTATAAGGAAAAAGAAGGTTATTATATATTAACAAAGGGGTCAAATCAACAAGAAGACATAAAAATTACAAATATGTATACAACTAATGGCAAAGCCCCAAAATATATGAAGCAAATATTGAAAGATTTGAAGGAAAATATAGATGGTTCTTCATTAATAGAAGGATATTTCAATACAACACTCTCAATAATGGAAAGAACATCTAATCCAAAGATCAACAAGGCTAGAAGATTGGAGTGATACTTTAGACCAAATAGACCTAACAGAGCACTTCTGCCAACAGCAGCACAATAGAGTCTTCTCTAGTGCACATGGATTATTCTCCAGGATAGACCAAAGGTAAGGTACACAATAAGTCTCAAGAAATTCAAGAATATTAAAATCTTAAAATGTATCTTCTCCAACCACAATGGAATGAAGCTAGAAATCAATAACAGAGGGACAACTGGAAAATTCATATATATGTGGAAATTAAGCAATGTATTCTTAAATAACCAATGGGTAAAAGAAAAAATCACAAGGGAAATTAGGAAATATCCTGAGGCAAATGAAAATGAAAACACAACATGCCAAAACTTATGGGATGCAGCAAAGGCAGTGCTGGGAAGGACATTTATAGCTGTAAATGCTTACAGTGAAAAAGAAGAAAGATTTCAAACCAGAGACCAATCTCACAATTGGAGGATCTGGAAAAAGAAAAGCAAACTAAACACAAACCAAACAGAAGGAAGGAATTAACAAAGATTAGAATGGATATAAATGAAATAGAGAACAAAAACAATAAAGCAAATCAACAAAACCAAAAGAAGGTTCTTTGAAAATATCAATAAAACTGACTACTAGAGTGACAAAGAAAAATAGAGAGATGACAAAAATAACTAAAGTTAGATATGAAAGGCAGACATTACTACTGACCCCACAGAAATAAAAGGACTATAAGAGAACACTATAAACAACTGTTTACCAACAAATTAGATAATCTAGATGAAATGGGCAAATTCCTAGAAACACAAAACTACCTACACTGACTCAAAAAGAAATAGCAGTTCTCAACAGACCAATAACTACTTAAAAATAAAACAGAAAATTACAATTGTTGGAGATGATGTGGAGAAATATGAACACTCATTCATTGTTGGTGGAAATGTAAAATGGTGCAGCCACTGTGGAAGAAAATTTGGCAGTTCCTCAGAGAGTTAAGAATAGAATTTCCATATGAATTGGCAATACCCCTTCTAGGTATATACTTATAAGAATTGAAAGCAGGGAATTTTTTCACGCTGATGTTCATGGCAGTTCATTCACAACTGCCAAAGAATGGAAGCAACCCAAATGTTCATCAATAGGTGAATGGATAAACAAAATGTGCCATATACATGCAATGGAAAATTATCCAGCCATAAAAAGGAATGAAGTTTTGATACATATGACAACATGGATGAACACTGACAACATGTTGAATGAGATAAGGAAAAATAATGTATGATCTCACTGATATGAAATAATCAGAATAATCAAATTAATAGAACCAGAAACTAAAATATATTTTACCAGGGACCATGGTGGGGTAAGGAATGGGGATTTAATGCTTAAATTGTAGAGTTTCTATTTGGAGTTTGGAAAAGTTTTGGTAATGGATGGTGGTGATAGTAACACAACACTGTGAACATAATTTAGAGCACTGAATTATGTATTTGAATGTGGTTAAAAGAGGAAATTTTAGTTTATATATATATTACTAGAATAATTTTTAAAGTTCCAATGTAAAATCTATATGTTATTTAATAATAATCTGTCAATGTCTGTTCATTTTAACACATGTACCACCTTAAGGCAAGATGTTAATAATAGGGGAAACTATAGGCCAGGGCAAGAGGAAGGGAGAGAGGGAGACAGTTTATGGAACTCTCTACTTTCTGTGCAATTTTTCTTTAAATCACAAGACACAAGACACCACAAGAAAAGAAAATTACAAACCAATATACTTTTTGAATATAGATTCAAAAAATTCTCAATAAAATGCTAGCAAATCAAATCCAATAGCATATGAAAGGGTTATGCACCATGACCAAAAGGAGTTTATCCCAGGTATGCAAGGTGGTTCAACATAAAAAAATCAATCAATGTAATTAATATAGCACTGTAATGGAATGAGGGGAAATAAAGCACATGATCAGCTCAATGGATGCAGGAAAAGCATTTGACAAAATTCAACACCATTTCATTACAAAAACAGTAAAAGAAAGAAAGGAAGAAAGGAAGAGAGAAAGAAAGAGAGGAAGGAAGGAAGGAAGGGAAAGAAAGAAAGAAAGAAAGAAAGAAAGAAAGAAAGAAAGAAAGAAAGAAAGAAAGGAAAGAAAAGAAAGAAAAGAAAGAAAGAGAACCCTAGGAATAAGACATCCACAACATCACACTCAGTTGTGAAAAGCTATCAGCTCTAATTTTAAAGTTAAGAACAAGACAGGACATCCATTTTCTCCATTGCTGTTCAACATTTTACAGGAAGTTCTAGCTAGAACAATTAGGCAAGAAAAATTTGCATCCAAGTGGCAAAGGAAGAAATAAAACTATCTCTATTCACAGATGACATAATCTTATACATAGAAAATCCCAAAGAATCCACAAAAAGGCCACTAGAGCTAATAAATGAATACAGCAAAGTTCAAGATACAAGATCAACACACAAAAATCAGTTGCATTTATATACACCAGCAATGTACAGTCTGAAAAGAAATTTAGAAAAAAAATTTCATTTAAAATAACATCCAGCAGAATAAAATAATAAGAATATATTTAACTAAGGAAGTGAAAGACTTGGACACAGGAAACTATAAAACAAGGCTGAAAGAAATTAAAGATTTCTTTATTTAGAAATTTAGATAAATTATTTATCTATTTAGATAAATGGCAAGATATCCTGTGTTCATTGATTGGAGCGCTTAATATTTTTTAAATGGCAATACTACCCAAAGTGGTCTACAATTTCAATGCAATCCTTATAAAAATTCCAAGGGCTATTTTTGCAGAAATGAAAAAGCCAATCCTCAAATTTATATAGAAGTTCAAGGACTCCTGAATAGCCAAAATTTTATTGGAAAAGAACAAAGTTTGAGGTCTCACACGTCCAAATTTCAAAACTTACTACAGAGCTACAGTAATCAAAACAATGTGGTAGTGTCATATAAATGGACAGGTAGAACAATGAATATATTTGGGAATCCAGAAATAAATCCATCTAGCTATGGCCAATTGGTTTTCATCAAAGGTGCTTAGACCATTTGCTGGGGAAATGAGAGTCTGTCCAACATATGGTGCTGGGACAACTGGATAGCCACATGTAAAAGAATGACGTTGGATACCTACTTTGCACCATATACAAAAATTAACTCAAAATGGATCGATGACCTAAATAGAAAAGCTAAAACTATAAAACCTTAAGAAGAAAATATTAGGAGCAAATCTTCAGAACCTTGTGTTAATCAAAAGATTATTAGATTTTACACCAAAAGCATGAGCAACCAAAGAAAAATTAGATTAATTTGACTTCATCAAAATTAAAAACTTTTGTGCATCAAAGGGCATTTTCAAAGAAGTGAAAAGATAATTTACAGAACAGGAGAAAATATTTGTGAATCATATATCTGATAAGAGTTTAGTATGCAGAATATTTAAAGAATTCTTACCACTCAGCAACAAAAACGCAATACAATGAAAAATGTGCAAAGGGCTTGAAAAGATATTTCTCCAAAGAAGATATACAAATAGCCAACAAGCAGATAAAAAGATGCTCAACATCATTACTTATTAGGGAAATGCAAATCAAAACCACAACGTGGTACCACTTCACACCCACTAGGATGGCTATTACTAAAAAAAAAACAGAAAGTAACTAGTGTGACGAGCATGTGGAGAAATAGGAACCCTCATTCATTGCTGGTGCAAAAATGAAATGATTCAGTCACTATGTAAAACAGTTTCATACCTCCTCAAAGTTAAACACAGATTTATCATATGACACAGTAATACCACTCCTAGTTATAGATCCCAAATAATTGCAAACGGGAATTCAAACAAAAACTTGTACATAAATGTTCATAGCAGCACCATACATAATAGCCTAAAGGTCCATCAATGGATAAATGGCTAAACAAACTTTGGTATATACATACACCAGAATATTATTCATCCGTAAAAGGAATAAAGTACTGATGCATGCTACATGTGGGTGAACCTCAAAATCATTATGCTAGGTGAAAGAAGCTAGGAGGAATGGGAATTAAATTCTCAATCAACATAGAGTTTTATTTTGGGGTGATGAAAATGTTTTGGAGGTGTTGCTTGCACAACATTGTGAATGTACTAAATGTCACTGAATTGTTCACTTTAATATGGTTAATTTTATGTAATGTGAATTTCACTTCAATTAAAAAAAAACCAAATCATTAGTATCAGGAATGAAAGCAGGAATAGTACTACAAATCCTACAGACATTAAAAGGATAATAAGGAGTAATTGATTTTGTGCAATAAATTCAACAACTTACTGAAATGGAAAATCCCCTTAAAATGTGAATAGCATTTTATCTATTAAATAAATTCATTATCATCATCAAAAACCTTTCCACAAAGAAAATTCTAGGTGCAGATGATGTCATTAATAAATTTTATTGAACATTTAAGGAAAAAATAACACAATCTTATACAAAATCTTTCAGAATATATAGGTAAAAAAATATTTCCCAACATGTTTTATGAGGCCAGAATAACCTTGATGTCAAAACTAGACACAGATATTTCAATAAAAGAAAATTATACAATATGTACATCCCTGTCATATACATAAACATTGAAACAGTCAACAAAATATTATCAAATAGAATACAGAAAAATATACAAAGGATAATACATCATGGCAACAAAGTGGGATTTATCTCTGAATACAGGATTGATTTAATGTTTTTTAAAACATAAAATGAGAAAAACTATATGGTCATCTCAACAGATTCATACAAAAGCATTTGATAAAATTTAACACCTACTCAAATACTTTCAGCAAATGAGAAATAGAAGAGAACTTCTACTTTAAAATGGGCATACAACAGTCATCATACTTAATGGTGTAGTACTGAATACTTCCTCCCAAAAATAAAGAATAAGGCAGTATGCCTGCTCTCATCATTTCTGTTCAACACTGTATTGCACTGAACTGTATTGAACAACACAGTAGTCAATACAATAAGGTAAGAAAAAGAATTGGAGGCCCAAATATTGGAAAGGAAAAATTGTCTTTACTTACAGATTACATGATTGCTTATATGGAAAAAATATGCCAATATACAAAAATCAATTGTATTTTTAAATAGTAGTTAATAAAGTAATACAATAGAAAAATAAAATTTTAAAAATCACACTATTTACAATAATATAAAAAGCATAATATAATTAGGAACAAATATAATAAAATATGAACTAATCCTCCACACTGAAAACTACAAAACTTTGCTGAAAGAAATGAAAGAAGGCCTGAGGAAATAGAGAGCTATACCATGTTCATGGACTGGAAGACTCAAGATAATTAAGTTGCCCATTCCCTCAAATTAACATATAGATTCAAAACAATCTCAATCAAAATTGTAGGAATTTTATTTTTGTATAAATATGCAAGTTGATTCTGAAATTTACCATGAATAGCCAAAACAATCTTGAGGGAAAAAAGAACAAAGTTGAAGGACTAATATTTTAAGATTTATTCTGAAGCTATAGTAATCAAGACAGCATGGTAATAAAAAGTACAGACAAACAAATCAATAGGACATAATAGAGAGTTCAGAAATAGACTCACACACATATAATCATTTGAGTCTCAATAAATTCATCAAGAAAATTCAATGAAGAAAGTCTTTTCAAATATAATGCTGGCACAACTGGATAAACAAATGGGGGGGGAGGGTAGAACTCTAACCCCTATATCATACCATACACAAAAATTAATTAAGACAGATCATAAACCTAAATGTAAATGCTAAAATTATAAAACTTTATAATAAAACATAGGATAGCATCTTCACTACTTGCAGATAGGCAGTGTATATTAGACAAGACCCAGAAAAAATAACAATAAAAAAGAAATAATAACTTAGACTTCATCAAATGAAGGAAACTGACTGCCAAAAGACATATAAGAATATTTATAGGCAAGCCATAGACTGGGGTAAAATATTTGCAAAACTTTTACCTGATGAAGGACTGGTAAGCAGTATATATAAATAACTCCTACAACACAAAAATAAAAATATGAACAACCCAATAAAAGATATGCCCAAGATTTGAATAGCCACTTCACAAAGAAACATAAATGAATGGCCAATAAGCATTTTTCAAAAAGTATTTAACATCTTTGATCACTGGGGAAATACAAAGTAAAATCACAATGATTTACTTCTACACACTCACCAAAATAGCTAAAAATTAAAAAGACCAACAACACCAAATATTGCAAAAATATGGAGGAATCAGAAGTCACACACATTGTGAGTAGGGGAATAAATTAGTTCAACCACTCTGGATACATGTGTGAAGCAAACATACCTATCTTCAACCCAGCAATTCCACTCCAAGGGATATGAAAAGATAAGTGCACAAAAAGATACATATACAAGAACATTAACCGAAGCTTTAGTCATAATAGTCCCAGACTAGAAACCACTCAAATGTCCATGAACAGGTGAATTAAAAACAAATTATGGGACACGTAACAAGTAAAACTAATGAAATACTAATACATGTAAAATGTGGATGGATCTCAAGAACATAATGTTGGGCAAAGGAAGCCAGACACAAAAGACTACATATGTATGAATCCATTTGTATGAAGTTCAAAAGCAGGCAAACAGTTCTATGTTGATAGAAAGCAGAACATTGTTTCCCATGGGGAGAGGGGAAGAAAGGAATTAGACACTGCGTCAGGGGACTCTGAGGTGATGGGAATGTTCTATGTCTTGATCAGGGTATTTGTTACACACTTGTCAAAACTCATCAAATCATATGCTTAAGGTCTGTACATTCCAGTGTTTGACATTTTATGTCAATGTTTAAAATACACTTATTTTTAAAAAAAAGAAGAAAGAGAAATCAGCAAGCTGTCCGTGTTTGCAGCCCTTTTTAATACTGATGCTATCCAGTTTCCAGAATCCATAGCATCCACAAAGTGGTTTCACACATTTCCCTTTGACTTCTAGGAAAGAGCCACAGAAGGGATTATGAACTCTGTCTCATGAATGGAAAAACCGATTAAACCAACACGCTACAGTGCAGGAAGCTGATGGTGGGTAAAAAGTAGCAGCAGCAATAGCTACTTTATCTTAAATGACTTAACATGTAGTACCCATGCAGGACCAGGCTCACACCAGCTTGCAAGAGTCAACTGTTAATTTTTCAAAAACTGTGTGAATAGTTGTTAAACACAGTCAATATTGAACACCAAACTATATAAACTTACAATTGAAAATTATACTGAAAACAAAGGCAATATATACTCAAACTCAACACTTCCTAATTATTTTACTATTATCTATGCTCTTGAGGTTATTTTTTTTTAATTTTTTTATTAAATTCAGTTTTATTGAAACACATTCACACACAATACAATCATCCATGATATACAATCCACTGTCCACCGTATGATAACATAGTTATGCGTTCATCACCACAATCTATCTCTGAACATTTTCCTTACATCAGAAAGAAACAGAACAAGAATAAAAAATAAAAGTGAAAAAAGAACACCCAAATCATCCCCCCATCCCACCCCATTTGTCCTTTAGTTTCTATCCCCATTCCTCCACTCATCCATAAACTAGATAAAGGGGGTGTGATCCACAAGGTCTTCACAATCACACTGTCACCCCTTGTAATCTACATTATTATATAATTGTCTTCAGGAGTCCAGAAGGCTGGGTTGGAGTTTGGTAGTTTCAGGTATTTACTTCTATCTATTCCAATACATTAAAGCCTAAGAGGTGTTATCTATACAGTGCATAAAAATGTCCACCAGAGTGACCTCTCGACTCCATTTGGAATCTCTCAGCCACTGAAACTATTTCGTCTCATTTTGCATCCCCCTTTTGGTCAAGAAGATACTCTCAGTCCCACGATGCCGGGTCCACATTCATCCCCGGGAGTCATACTCTGCGTTGCCAGGGAGATTTACACCCCTGGGAGTTGGGTCCCACGTAGGGGGGAGGGCAGCGAGTTCACCTGTCAAGATGGCTCAGTTAGAGAGAGAGAGGGCCACATCTGAGCAACAAAGAGGTACTCAGGGGGAGACTCTTAGGCACCATTACATACAACTTTAGACTCTCCTTTGTGGCAATGAGCTTCATAAGGGCAAGTCCCCTGCTCGAGAACTTAGCACATCAAACCGCCAGTCCCAATGCTTGTGACCACATCAACACCAGTCCAGGTGAGGATGTCCAACACATCCGCACCCTCCCCCAGACCCTCGGGGCTGGGGAGGGGGAGGCTGCAAATATGCCCTTCACTATCTGCCCAAATTACTCTAGGATGTGTCACTATTTCACTCCAGCCTATACTAACCTACCTTATCTCACTTCCTATTCAAAGTTCCATGCACTTGTGGTGTTTGAACAAATCGACTGTAGAGTTGTACCGTTTCGAAAATTTAGATCCTGTACCAAATAGATATCTATTCCCTTGGTCTCATATGAAGGTTGAAGTTTTAAAACACAATCAGTTTCAACCTTTACCCTTTGGCCTGGCTTGCCCTGGTCTTAACCAGATCTGCTTCATTCATATCACTAATTGAAGTCTGGGCTCTTTTTCAGCTTTTTTTTTTTTTTTTTTTTTTTTTGACAGGGGCTGTATGCACTAATACTGACATTCGTATCTGCCGAGCTCTAGCTCTGAGTTTCAGGTGTCTCAGAGATATGCATTGTTCCAGAGACCAATCAGGTTGTACGCTAGGGGATCAGCATCTCAAAGTTTAGAGATAGGCCTTACAATTCAGGGATAGAGTTAACTGCTGTAAGAGCTTACAATCTAGGGACTATTACAATTATTGTGTCCACGTTAGGCTATGTTCTAAGATTCAATTCTGAGTTTACACATTGTAGTTAGTCCATATTGGTGAGGCATCATCCCTCTCACCATGTTTTCTCCAACACTTTTACTCCTATATATATATTTTCCTACAATTTTATAGAGTTATATTCACATACCATACATTTATCCACAGTGTACAATCGGTTGTTCATGGTATCATCATAAAGTTGTACATTTATCACCACAATCAGCACTTGAACATACTGATTACTACAAGAAAAATTGTTTTTTTTTTTTAAGCAATAAGAAAAGATGATAAAAAGAAAAATAACATGTCATACAATACAATATACTACTAAGGACAGCAAATAACACCACTACCAAGAATCCCATATTACTCCCCTATATCCCCCTCTCGTATACATTTAGCATTGGCATATTGCCTTTGTTACATTTAATGGAGGTATATTACAATGTTACTGTTGACCATAGACTCCAGTTTGCTTTGATTATGTTTTTTCCTGAATACCATCCCTTTTTCAAATTTCTACATGGTTGACATTCATTTGCTTTCCCACATGCAAAAACATTTTTATGTTTGTATATTTAGTAACAGTCATTGGCCACTCCAGTTTTTGCCACATTATACAGTCCCAGTCTTTATCATCTATCTTTACCTCTGGTGTCATACATTCTCCTTTCCCACCTCTTTCAGCTTTACTCACAGACATCTGTGTTCAGTGTACTTACAATACCGTGCTACCATCACACAGTATTATGCTATCTATTTCTGGATCTATGCAATCAATCCTAAACATTCTGTAGTCCTTAAGCATCAAATGGCTGATCTCTGCCCTTTTTCTATCTCCTGGTCGCCTGTGTTATCAGCTTTTAACTCCCAAAGTTTGTTCATTAATGTCTGTTCATATTAGTGAGACCATACAGAATCTGTCCTTTTGTTTCTGGCTAACTTCACTCAACATAATGTCCTCAAGGTTCATCCACATTATTACATGATCCATGTCTTTGTTCTGTCTTACAGCTGCATAATATTCCATCATGTGTATATACCACAGTTTGTTTATCCACTCGTCCTTTGATGGACATTTGGGCTGTTTCCATCTCTTGGCAATTGTGAATAATGCTGCAATAAACATTGGTTTACAAATGTCTGTTTGTGTCTTAAGTTTCAGTTCCTCTTGAGGTTATTTTTAACTATTGTATCTCTATGGTAAAAATAGAATATATTTGTGCATTTTTGTGCCTCTCTTTCCAACTCCAAAGTTCAGTGATATCACGTTGGTGGGTCGAATTTGCCCATGGTGAGGGTTTTTACATCATGGAAATCAGCAAACACTACAAAGTAGGGCTTGTTTTATTGTTTTGTTGGTTGTCTAGAATTAAATATGCAATGAAGAAAATGTTAATAGTGCACATTAAACTAAAAAGTGTGTCATGTCTATAGCCATTATATTATTAATAGCACAAACATTGAGAAAATATTTTTTCAATATTTAAAAATTCAATTCAGCAAAAAGTCACTCACATCATTGACAAATGAGTGAGGTTTTGGCATACTTTCTAGTTGTTTCACTGTTATCTTATTAATAAAAACAAAAATATCAGCTAATATTCATGTCGTCAGTTGCAAACATACGTTGTCTATGGATAGGAGAATTTGGCAAAAATCAACAAGAGCATTCTGGGAGAATCAATTGGCTGTATGGAACTGACAACGAAAAGTGCCATATACTTTATCATTATTTTTAAATTGTGTGCTACATTCCTTTATATCAGTAAATTTTATAATAAACTTACATATATATAAACACAATTTTTTTCACCAAGCCAATTGTTAAACATGTTCCAGCACATAACTGATCTCATTTTAGCCTCAACACAAACATGTAAGGTAGAAATATTATTATACATATTTCATGGAGAGGAGACAGAAATGGTAAGTAACTTGCATGAAGATCAGAGCCGATTGTCTCCAAAGACTAGACACCACGCGAATAAAAGCAGTTCCCTCAAAACCACAATCCTCAGAGCCATGCCGCTCCATTACTAGAAGGGTGCTCAGAAATCACATTGGCCAACCTGTCTCCCACCACAGTTTTATAGCCTGGAAGACTGAGTCAATGGCTGATTGGTGGTGGTACAGCTGGGTGACAGCCGCTGGAGAAGCTTTGCTCTACCCTGTACCTGCATTTGGAAAAGGGGCTTGTCTAGGATACAGGGAAGGGGTTCAGTGACCTCCAAGTTCCCACCAGCAGGCCTGGCTCAGAGGGGCACCCAAAAAATGTCTGTCCAGTGAAGCCAGAGGGAGTCATAGTGCACTTAACTTGGGTAGGCAAGGAACATCAAATTATTTTCTCAAAATCAAGTAAAATTCCTTCTCCAAACCTCCAGCCAGCAGGCCTGGCCTGAAATTCAGTCCCAACTCTTCTTGGTTCACCCAAGAGCCCACAAGGATTATCTGGGGTCCGCCAAGTGGGGAGGGGCTCTGTTGTCTTCCACCCATTCCGGTGACCCTGTAGTTTCATTTGAGCCAGTCTGGGCACAGCAACCTGCAGCCTGGACTCCATTCCCAGGCCACTGGGTTATCCAGGAAGGCTGGAGGCTCCCAGACACGGCACAAGCAATGATCACACGCATCCGGATGTCCCCAGAGATTCACACATTGACATGGGCACAGACAGACACACTGACAGCCCACCCATTCGCTCAGACACAAGCACTCCCACATACCCGCAGACTGGATACACACCACACCCAGACATCCCAAACACACACCTGTGGGCACTCACTGAGTCACCTGGACCCAGGTACAGATGCACTTATAGATACACACACACACACACACACACACCCCACACAAAATGATGGAGGCACAGGTATTTGTTGACACACACTCAAGCAGATACATCCACTCATGTAGTTAAAAACACACACACTGTCAACATGCACACATCTCATCCAGACATCACAGACGCACACTGCCGCCCTCAGCCACCGAGACCCACACGGGCACCCCCATTTGCACACATATCCGCACCCCCACCCCAGCAGACCAACTTGCACAGGCAGGCATACACCTGCCCCTGGACAGCACACACTCACAGCTACTCCGCATGCCCAGCCTCCCGCACAAAGGTAGATGTGTTGCACACCCAGAAACACACCGTAGAGTTACACACGCAGACAACTGTGCATTGCACACACACTGGGAAACAGAGGGGCAGCATGTGCACACACACACACACACACTCGCCCGCGTGTCGCCCACCAAGCACAAGCACGCAGCCACAGCTGCCGCAGCCAGCGAGGCCCCGGCGGCTCGGTTCCCTGGCCCATGGTGCCACACAGTGGAGACGCCGTATCCACCCGGGCGCGCCCTCCCACCGCACCGCACCCCCCACCCCAGCCCGGGGAAGCCACATGGATGAAAAGACAGAAATATATATGGGGCTGGGGGGAGGGGGGAGAGGCGGGTCGTGAGGAAGGGGCAGAAGATGAAATAATACTGCTGGGTTTGTTCATTTCGGTGATAATTAGCGGTGCATTCACGCAGCCTCACCGGCCGCTCCGGCTGATCCCGCGTGATGGATGCCTGGTGGTGCTGAATGCAAATTAGCATAATTTCATTACCGAGGGACCCGTGAAAAGGTTCAATTATAGAGCAATCTCATTAATACCAGGGCTTGTTAAACTAATAGAAAGAGACAAGCCCCGCAGCTCAGAGAGGTAGACATGTGCTCTGAATGCAATTAGTGCTGGAACCCCAGGGACCTGGGCCATGCCCTGCTCCCTGGGACCCACCCCAGGTGCCCTGCATACCTGGGTGCCCTGAGGAGCCAGGGCCCTGGCCTGAGGGCCCCAGACCCCAACAGATGCCCAGCCAGAGCCATACAGCATCCAAGCTGGATCTGCCTATACTAACCATCTAGGCCCAGGTTATAGGTGGGGAGACTGAGGCCTACCCAGGGGAAGCGACTTGCCCAAGGTGAGTGGCCCAAGAGGCAGCATAGCAGTGAGAGGCCGGTTGGGTGAAGGGAAGTAGCATGCACCCATTTTGGGGGCTTAACCCGTGACATATAAAACCTCTCAGGCCAGTACCTCTTGCGCCATGACTCAGTGTCCCCTTTAACTGGGGGCCCACGGGTCCATTCAGCAGCCCTTCATCTTCTCTTAAATTTTGTCAAAGCAAATGCACCCACTTTCAGCCCTTTCACCTGCTGGCCCCAACATTTTAGTCCCCAGCTCCTTGAGAAGTGGCCTCTATCCAGGCCCACTGCAAGAGAATTTGAGGTCACCCCCAACACCATCCCCTCCTTCTTTCCTTCCATCAACCCCCTTCCCACCCCAACACACCTTTGCCCAGAAAAGACCAGAGAAACTTGAAGGAGCAGATCCCCATGGCAAGGGCCCTTTCCTTCCCTTCTTCCCTGGACTCAAGATTTGAATAAAGAAACCAGTACCTTCCACCTGTGGCATAAGAAGATTTCTTAGGGCTGCCACTATCACCCCCCTATCTGACTTCCGCAAAAATGGGTCACGCTTGGCAGTCGACCTTAACCGGCCTCCCCAAAAAACACTTCGCAATGACTTCATGCCCCGGCTCCCTTCCCAGCCCTAGAATCGTACATACACTGAGTTGGGTCATATGAATTTGCTGTATTTTTTATCACCTCGGTAATATTTGATTTTTTTCTGCAATTGTAAGTAAAACAGCTCACATCCCAAAATACCTCCAAGCTGGAGAATGACTCACACTGTATATTACTGAACACATAAAAATATGCAGTGACTCAGAAAGGCCCCGCCGAAGCGACGAACCCCACATAAAGCCCCGTTGTTCATATTTTAAAGGTAAGGGGGGGGGGAGGTAAGTGATTTCGAACGCAGTGAATGCACTCTGGCTTTGTCTGCTGACACTTGTCAAATTGCCTGTCAGTCCTCAGTGTTTTGGTTTTCTCTTTTTTTTAATGACATAATGGAAGTGGATAATTTCATAATAAGAGAAAGCCCACTGGAGACCTCCATTTCTATCTGAAAGTGCTGATGGAGGGGGGCAGCATCAGAGACAGTGGGCCAAGGGACCCTAAGGAGCCACAGGATTTCTGGCCTGGCTGACACCTCCCTCCCCTCACAAGGGCCAGAAGCCCAGAGGAGAGACAGGCCGGGGGCCCAAGGCCTGGGCACCAGTGACGGCCATTACTGGCCGGTCCGGAGAGGCTTGAGAATAGACATCATGAGAGGGACTTGTGGAGCTGAAGGCAGGCAGGGCCCCTAGAGCCACTTCTTACCACGAGGGGCTTCAGAAGTTTCCAGAACTTGGTCAAGCACTGTTAGACCAAGAAACGGGGGGAGGGATCATCCTCACAGTTATCAAGGTAACCACTGAAAGCACTGAAAATTAATAATGAGAGGTTGTGGGGAGTGGAGGGCCCGTGAGTGTGAGCCAAATCCTCATCTATCATAGCAGAAAGTCAATAGATGGTGTCGAAAGCTGATGAATCAGGAAATAGTGGCAGATGTGCATTCTTCGGAGACATGGGGTAATGGTTGGAAGAGAAGGCTGGGAACGAAAGTGGAGGCCCCTGGGGAGCAAGCCTGGGGGGGGGGGGAAGGGCCAGTGGCTGGGCTTTGCTTTGGAAGCCACCCAGTGCCAATTGAGCTTTTTAATATTTTATTAAAGAGCTGTCGTTTATGTTCCTGTGTTTCTAATTTACCCTTCCCCATCACCCTGCCAGGGCCCGAATGAGAGGTAGTGTGTGCACTTATGTGTGTGTATATGCACGTGTGCACATTCACACCTGTGCCCTGCCTAGGACTTCCCAAGAATCTGCTAGAGCCATAAGTAAGCGTCCTGTGGGGAGGCAATGCCCCAGCTTGAGCAAGGCCCTTTCCCTGACACACCCAGGTTTTGTGAGGACACCCTAGAATTTGAAGTCAAAAGACTGAGATTCCAGTTCTGCTTCTGCCACTTCCTAGCTGTGTGACCTTGAACAAGCCACTCAACCTCTCTGTGCCTCAGTTTTCTCTGCTTGAAAATAAGCAGGCTGATCACAGAGTGGTCTGGGGGATTCTGTGGGAGGGTAGTGCGTATGAGCATCACCTGCCAGCTAGTGGGGCTGTGTAAATGCCCCGGGTTGCCACAATGGGGTCTTCTGTTCTCCTACCCCCTGGGCTCCCAGGCACACCTCTGCCTCCCTCCCTCCACTGTTTTCCTCTCCTCCATCTTCTCCCCTACTCGTGGTGACTATGGGTAACAAGTAAATTACAAGCCTCACTCCAGGAGATGGAGAGAGCAAGATGGCAAAGAGAGCTGCCCGGAATCCAAAAGGGAAGGCAGATAAAGAAGGCACCAAATAGGCTCCGTGTTTTTCCGGACTCTTGGTTGAATAACACACCCAATCCAAACCGGCTCAAATGAAAAAGAGAACTGATGGGCTCGTTTAAGCGGGAGCCCGGCCCCATCTTCAGGCATTGCAGGATCCAGATGTTCAAACAATGTCCTCCTCAACCTGTCTCTCTCTCCAAGTCTCAGTCTGCCTCTCCTCCGCAACGGCCTGTTCCCAGCCCTGGGCAAGGAGGCCTGATTTCAGGGGATCCCGGCCTCTCCCAGAATCCTTAGCCATCTGCCCTGAAAGAACTGATTGGCCCTCCTTGTGTCACATGCACAGTTCTGGACCAATCGCTGTTTCCCAGCGGGCAGGTGTTCTGACTAATCGGCTGGAATCACATGACCTGCCCCGGGGCGGGGGCGGACAGAGGCAGGAGCCTTGAATGGCAGCTGCATGCACCAGAATCCCGCAGGAGGGGAGGCGGAGCTCCCCAAAGAGAGACATGGAGGGTGGAGAGAGGGGGACGTGAGAGACAGAAACCTGAAATCCCCTTTAGGGGCCCAGGTTCTCAAGGTTTGGGGAAGAAGGCGGGGTCGTGAGCTGACCTGACAGCACAAGCCATCGAGGTCTTTGGCAGCTCATGGGGCTGTCGGTTGGAGCTGAGGACCAGAACACAATCATGGAGACCATGGAGACCATGGGGGTGGAGAACCCAGGGCAGGGAGAGCAGAGGCCCCAAGTGCACCCCACAGTTCAGTGCCATGCCCCCTCCACCCCGCCACCAGACCCCGGGTTCCCAGCCCCGGGCTCGACTGTCCCAGAGGAAGGCGAGGGGCTCTACAGGCCACGTCAGCACTCGGGGTACGGGCCCCCAGGTGCCCAGCTCCTGATGAGATGAGGAACAGGCTCCACCAGGCCACCCTGACACCCCACCCAGACTCCTCCCACCTCCACCCCCATCCTTTGACCAAGGGCCACAGCCCTGATCCTGGGTGGAAGAGGGTCCCACCAGGCTCACTGATCAAGTGCTCATGATGTGCTAGGCACTTCAGCTGCATGATTGCATTTGACCCTTACTCCAACTCTATGGCTCTCCCCATTTGGCAAACGAGGAAATCGAGGCTCAATAACCTGCCTGAGATCACACAGTTAGGAAACAGTTTCTGTGCATCACACTCCAAAGACCGTGCTCTGGGCCACTGGGCTCTGCTGTGTATTAAGAATTATTTTTATATACAAATACTTACAAAGCTTTTGCCAGAGAGATAGATAGACGGACAGACATAGATAGATTTTGGCAGGAACTGTCCCACAAACTTTACAAGCAATATCCCATCTAATCCTCAAGTAGAATTAGGCAGATACTCCCATTTTACAGATGAGAAAACTGAGGCATAGAGAAATTAAGTAATTTTCCCAAGGCCATACAGCCAGTAAGTGGTGAAGCCTTGGCACCTAGGCATCCAGCCCCAGAGTCTGAACCTACACCAGTGCCTGGCTAAGCTCCTTGGGGGGGTGCACTTATTCCCCCGCTGGGCCCAGCCTAGGGAGGTACTGGAAGCTTCCACTGAACAGCTCTCAGGTAAGAGCAGAAGTCAACTTTCTTGAAGAGGCCTGATACCCAGATTCTCAGTACCTCAGTTTCCCTATCTATAAAAGGGTCTCAGACTTGGGGTAGAGAAATTTTGAGGCACAAGGGAAGGGGAAAGGGTGGGCGAGAGCTAGAGAGGAAAACAGAGACAGAGCTGGAGACAGAGAGGAGAGACACAGAACCTGCTGGGGGCACACAGTGTGCTGCATTCTCTAGCACAATGAGGCAAGTCCCCAGCTGAGCAGGGGAAGGAGGGGGTCCGGGGCTGGCTTTAGCAGCCCGGCACATTGTGCATTTTCCTGCTGGTCCGCTGCCCAGCTGGCCTTCAGCTGGTCACTGTGGGGACTTCAGGGGGGCCCATAGAGCTTTCCTCCCTCCAGGAAAGAGGAGAAGGGGGTGGGGTAGAGGCCACCAGAAATCCAAACTTAGCTATGGTCCCTTTACCCAGGACTGCCCCTTCCAGAACAGAAAATCCTTTCTCACCATCAGCCCTGCTCCCACACCTGCTATAGCTCCCTAGATCCCCAGCAGAAAGTCTACATATCCCAGCTAACCTCTTCAGCCCTCTGCTCCCGCCAACGTCCCCATCCCATCACTTTTCTATGCTCAGCCTGGGTACCTCCACCTCCCTTACTCACCCTGGGGTGTCCATTCTGCAGGCCTTTGATTCACCCTGTTCTCTCCACCTAGAACCCCCTCCACCACGACTACAGCCCTGAACCTGATCCTCCCTTCAAAGCCTGGCTCTAAGACAGGACTGCCCAGAGCTTCTCCACTGCTCTAATCCCAGACACCCTCCCAGCCCATTTCCTGTTACCCATTCTACTTCTTCAGAGATTCGGTCCCCCAAACCTGGCTAGTCCCTGATATCTCCCTAGCTCCCCTTCTGTGGTTCAGTTTCCACATCCCCAGAGTAAGTAATGATAGTATCTATAGCCTAGAGTAATTGTGAGCATTAAAACGAGACAATGCAGGTAAAATGCTTAGAACATAGCCAGGCATTTTGTAAGAGCTCAGCAAATATTAGCAATTATTAATATTATCATTGCCATCTAGGAGGGTATGGTGGACTGTATTTTCCAAAATGTTTTCTGTCCCACATGCTCTTGAAGAACCTTGTCACTTGCCATCAAGAGTTGGCGTCTAGTGCCCAACAGCCCCCAAAACAAGGAGGGAGCTTCTACCTGGTGCCCACACTGTCTCTCAGGAACCCCCCACACTGTGGAGAAGCCCAGGCCACATGGGGTTGTCAAGCCAACTCTCCCAACCAAGGCCTCAGCCGACAGCCAGCATCAGCCACCAGATGCCTGTGTGAAGCAGCCTCCAAATGATTCCAGTTCCCGGCTGGGGGTGGGCAGAATAAGGTAACCCACCCCCCAAGATGTCCACACCCTAATCCCTGGAACCTGTGACTTTGCTACATTACAGGGCAAAGGGGACTCTGCAGATGCCATTAGGGGTGTGGACCGTGGGGTGGGGAGATTATCTTGGATTATCCCCATGGGCCCAGGAGCCAGGGAAGAGGCAGGAGATATTTGAAGTGTGAGATGGATCACCCTGCTGGTGCTGGCTTTAAAAATGGAGACCTGGGGCCCCCAGAAGCCAAGAACGGCCCCCAGCTGACAGCCAGCGAGGAAATGGAGACCCCATTCCACACCAGCAAGGAACTGAATTCTGCTGGCAACCCAAATGAATGAGGAAATGGATTCTCCTTTAGACCCCCCAAAAAGGGGACACAGCCCAGCTGTCACCTGGATTGCAGTATTGTGAGACCAGCAGAAACTCCGCCGAGCCGCTGGACTTCTGACCTACAGGATCCCTAAGATGATAAATTTGTATGGTTTAAGCTCTACATTTGTGGTGATTTGTTACAGCAATGATAGAAAACCAATACACCAGCCTTTGAGTTTTCCGTCTGTTTTAGTTTCCCAGCTGTGAAAAAAATACCATCCAGCAAGTTGGCTTGCACAACAGGAGTTTATTGGCTCATGGTTTTGAGGCTAGGAGAAGCGCAAAATCAAAGTGATACTTTCTTCCCGAAGACTGTGGCTTTCCGGGGCTGACTGATGGCGATCCTTGGTCCTTGGCTTTACCTTCACGTGGCAATGCACATGGCGGCACCTTCCCATTTCTCTTCTGGGTTCTGTTGACTTCCAGCTTCCAGCTGCTCCTGTGGCTTCTCTCTCTCTCCATCTGAATTGCATTCTGCTTATAAAGAACTCCAGTAATCTGGATTCAAGCCTAACCTGATTTGTTTGGGCCACATGGTACCTGATGTAACATCTTCAGGAGATTCTGTCTGTGATGTGTCCACACCCACCGGACCAGGGGATGGGACCTCAACATGCCTTTTGTGGGGGGCTTGATTCAAGTCCCAGTACCATCTGGGGACCAGGTCATCGTGGAGCAGAGACAGCTTCCCCGCTAGGCCTTCTCCCCATTCCTGACCCACGGAATCTGTGAGCAAATGGTTGTTTCATGCCCCACTAAGTTTGGTGGCAATCTGTCATCATGCAGCCTTAGTAACTGGAGCAGGAGGCCTCCCCGGCCCCCTTTCCCAGAGAACTGCTCCCTCCTCAGAACCCACTGAGCCACGGTTTCCTCATCTGTAAAGCGAGGCAGGAACAATCAAAGAAAGATGCCATCAGCATGTCGCCTAGAAAGACCAGGTAGTAGTTTTAAGTGAAAAGGTGATGAACAATTTTTATTGTATGATACAATTTTTGTGAGAGAAGAATCTTATATGTGGGTTCTTGTGCCTGTGATGTGGAAAGTTTAGAAAGACATTATCCTGGGGGGTGGGGAGGCAGCTGGAATGGGAGGTGGGAATTCCACTTTTTACTTTATACACCTATGTGTTGTTTAACCCTCTTACAAGGAACACGCATTATATTTGCCATAATAAAGCAAATGAATGTGTATTTTTAAATGGTGACAGCAACACCCCCCTCAAAGAGGCAACGTGAGGATCAACAAGCTGCCTGTCAGGAAAGCACCCGCCCTGGGCCGGCACAGCGGCCTCACTCGTAAACATCATCTCCCTTCCCATCCTTTGTCCTGTGCCGAGAAACTTCATGCTGAAAAGCCTGCCAGAGAGTCAAGGCTGGAGATACAAGACTTTCAGCCCAGGCTCGGGGTCCACCTCACTGTGCACAGCAGCAAGAGGGAAAGGAGGCTGACCCCACGCCTGGTGACCCCATCGATTGTCAACCCGGAAACCCATTGCCATCTCTGCATTGGAGCAGGAGTGTCTGTCTTGATGTTGGGAGGAAAACATGATCCTTTCTAGCTGACCATAGCTGCTGCCATCTGGATCATTCTCAAGGACCCAGAAAAGCTCTGGAAAGGTCATTTCAACCATCCCTCTGCCTCCAGGTAACAGGGCCTTACCCTGTTGCCCACAACCTCAAGCAAACAGAACTCTTTTAGCTCTCCCCTTGAATGTGTCATAGAACTTTTCACTTCCTGGAAGTCCTTCACAGCATCTGCTCCAAATCTCTCACACTGCTGCCAGAGGAAAGGCTTCACCTCTTTAATCAGTAGCCACTGCCTAGCAGAGAAGAAATTTCCAGTTGCTCTCCTCTTCCTAACCACAGCCTGTTCCCCTGCACACCATCTAAGGAGTGCAGGAAATATCCCCAGCAATGTAGCTGTGGGTTGCCAGCTATCCTGGAGGGTGGGATTGATCTTGCTGGAAATATGACCAGGCTTGGGACTCAAATGGACTGTCCCCAGCCCATTTCTGCATCTGGGCCCATAAAGCCAAGAGCTGTCCCATGTCAGGGGAGGGGGCCAATCTGGGATGAGTAGAGCCCTCCCCTCTCCTGGGTGCAGCTTGTATCCCCAGAAAGGGCAGCTCTTCCTGACAAGCCCACACTGACCATCCCGTGGTTCCTGCCCCCATCAGTAGGCCAGTTTTCTGCCAGTCTGTTCCTGGGGCTGTGCTGACCCCAACCCCCTCTGTGGCCCAATACCCCATAGTTACGAGCGTGGGCTGGAGCGGGGACTGAGGGCAGGGGCGAGGGTTTGAAAGCCAGCTCTGCCACTAACTTGCTTTGCAATCTTGGGAAAGTTACTTAACCTCTCTGTGCCTCGGTTTTCTTACTATATGTTGGAAATAATGACAGCATCCTTCTCGCAGAGTGCTTTGAGGAGTCAATGAAATAATAAATTTGTGGTGCCTAGGATGGAACCGTTTAAGTAGCACGGCCTGAATAAATACTTACTGAGTGAATTACCATCTTATCGGCATCATCTTTGTCATTGTCATTTTTGAATTGGCCCTAACACATCAAATGGATTAATAAGTACTGACATTTGTACATAACAAACCCAGCAGTACGCTATCCTGTTGGTCTTTTTAGCCACTCCAAAAATAAATATAGGCAACTCTCTTAGGTTGAGAGACCCCAAAGCTCTGAAAATGTTTAAATCATCAACAAGTTCTTGATGATTTAAAGGTTAAAACTTTTGCATAGCAACAGGTAACATGAACAAAGTCAATTTAGATGAGCAATAGATTTGGTAAAATACGTGCAATATGGAAAACAGAGAGTTAATGTTTATAACATACTAATGGGCTGTTACAAGTGGAAGAAATTTTATTTTTAATTTTAAAGTGGAGAAAGGACATGAATAAACAAATCACAGAAGGCCAAGAAATTTATGAAAATATATGTTCAAACTCAGAGATATGAAAACTGAAATTAAAAGATATTATATTTCACCCATCAATTGGCAAAAATGGAAAGCAAGGTGCTAGCCCCTCCTGCCAGGAAGCTGTGGGGAAATGGACACTCTCATTCAAATCCGGGGGAAATGGGAACTATTTCAGGCTTTCTGGAATGCACTCCAGCAACAGCCATAATAATGCAATGCACATCTATTCTCTGCGCTGCCATTCTCTCTCCCGGAAAAGTATCTTATGGAAATAAAAACACTGTTATCTAAGCCTCTGACTGCACTTGCCACACAATTGCTCACCATGGCAGGACACTAGATTTAATAAAATTAAGCCCCTTGAAAGGTAAATGGATGGATAACGTCCATGCCATGCAGGCGTTACAGAGAATGCATTAGAGCTCTTCCGGACTTAGAGGGATTTCCTCAAGCTATGGATGAGTAAGAGAAGCGAAAAGCAGAAAAGTAGGTATAAAATGGTACCATTTTTGTAAAATAAAGAATGATCCAAAAACTTCAAATCCATGTACCCAGGTAAATATTTGTCTAAGAAAAGTTACTAAGAGAGTTCAGCCTTGAGATGACTGCAGCAATGGCCAACGCCATGGGTGCAGCCTTGTAAGAGACCTTGAAGCAGAAGACCCACTTTCTTGACCTTCAGAAACTACCCTGATCCTGATCCTTTCAGCATTTAAAAAAACAAAAACAAAAGGCATCACCAAATAATCCATCAACCATGGCTTCACTAGTTGGTATGACAGCATTGTTCTGAAAAGCTACAAGAAACCTCTGACTCTCAAAGATGTCTGGGATGTGGAGGAAGGGATTAAAACCAAGACACTAGTCAGCAAATTTGAAACATGAATGGCAGGAGAGCAGCAGAAGTCCAGATGGGCACTCCAGAGATTTCAACAACAGAACTCTGAAGCCAGGCTGCATGGTTGGAACAAGAACCAGAGTCAAAGCCAAGATGTCTTAGTCTTGGAAGAAGCTAAAAGGATAAAAAAGGAGTCTAGGATCACCAAATATTTTCCTGGTTGGTCAAGGTCCTGGTCAGTTGAGACTTTCTTCAAAACTCTCTATGATGTTCTTCTAAAAATTATTCCTATTGAAGCTAGTGCATGATGTCCTCATGTTTCTGAATCCTCAGCTGCTGAAGTTACTAATCCCCTTTGCAAATGACTCTGACAGGTATGTGTGGACTGGATATCTCTCTTCAGTCCTCTTCTTGGCTGTGGCTCTCATCCAGTCTGCTTGCCTTCAGTAGTAATTTTCAGTTGTGCTTCATGCTGGGCATGAACATATGGACAACTATACAGGAAGGCACAGATTCTAACAAACTCAGCCAGGAAGAGTAAACCATTGGAGAAACAGTGAAACAAATGTCTGTGGATGCCCAGAAGCTCGTGAATGCTAACAGCTTCATCCACTTGCTGTGGTCAACTGTTCTACAGGTTATCTTACCCATCTACTTCCTATGGAGAGAATTGGGACACTCAGTCTTGCAGGAGTTGGAGCAATGGTTTTCCTAATCCCAGTTAATAGGATACTAGCCCCCCAAGAATAGAGTTATCCAGGTTAAAAAAAATATGAAGAATAAAGACAAATGTTTAAAGGTCATGAATGAGATTCTCAGTGGGATCAAGAGCCTAACATATTCTTCCTGGGAACCTTCATACAGCGGGCAAGTCCACAACTTCCAGAAGAAAGAGCTTAAGAACCTGCTGAACTTTGCTCAGCTGCAGTCTGTGATCTTATTCCTCTTGTACTTAACTCCATCCTGGTGTCTGTGCTCACATTTTCAGTTGATGTCCTGGTGAACAGCAACAATATTTTGGATGCAGAAAAAGGCTTTCACTTCCATTACTCTCTTCAATATCCTTCGCTTTCTTCCTGGAATATGCTTCCCATGGTAATCTCTGCTGGGTTCCAGGCTACTGTTTCCACAGAACAGATAGAGAAGTACTTGGTAGGGGATGACATGGACACATCTGCCACTTGACATGACTCCAATTTTGACAAAGTCTTGCAGTTTTCTGAGGTCTCCTTTACCTGGGACCAGGATTTGGAAGCCACAATCCAAGATGTGTTCCTGGGCATAATATGAGGCCAATTGGTGGCTGTAGTAGGCACCGTGGGCTCTGGGAAACCCTCCTTGATGTTAGCCATGATGGGAGAAATGGAAAATGTCCACAGACACATCACCATCAAGGGCACTACTGCGAATGTCCCACAGCAGTCCCAGATCCAGAATAGCACCAAGGACAGCATCCTTTTTGGATCAGAGTTGGATGAAAAGGAGTACCAGCAAGTTGTGGAGGCCTGTGTCCTCCTCCCAGACTTGGAAATACTGACTGGAAGAGAGCTGGCTGAGATTGGAGAGAAGGGTATAGATCTCAAAGGGGTCAGAAGCAGCAGATCAGCCTGGCCAGAGCTACCCACCAAAGTTCAGACATCTATATCCTGATGACCCCCTGTCAGCCATGGATGCTGGACATAGGAAAACATATTTTCAGTAAGGTCTTGGGCCCCAGTGGCCTACTGAAAGGCAAGACTCAACTCTTGGTTACACATAGCATTCACTTTCTTCCCCAAGTGGATGAGATTGTGGTTCTGAGGAATGGCACCATCTGGGAGAAGTATTCTTTCCTAAGAATCTGAGGACATAACATAAAACAAGCTGTCCTGAAGGGGAGGCCACAGTGAATGACGGAGTGAAGAAGAGGATGACTATGGGCTGATGCCCAGAGTGGGGAAAATCCCCAATGATGTGGCCTCCTTGAACGTGAAAAGAGAAAACAGTCTTCATCGAACACGCAGTCGTGGTTCTAGGTCCAATGGCAAGCATCTGAAGCCACCGAAAAACTCCTTGAAAGCTCAAAGTATGAGGCAAAAGCTGCAAGAAGAGGAAGGACTAGTGAAAGGGTGAAAACTAATTAAGAAGGAATTCACAGAAACTGGAAAGGTGAAGTTCTCCATCTATCTGAAGTACCGACAAGCAATAGGATGGTGTTTGAAATTCTTCATCATCTTTGCCTACGTGATGAATTCTGTTTTTTCTTAGATCCAACCTCTGGCTCAGTGCTTGGACCAGTGACCCTAGGAACTTCCAAGGCACCGACTATCCAGCCTCTCGGAGGGACATGGGAGTCGGGGTCTCTGGAGCTCTGGGATTAGCACAGGGTTTCCCTGTGCGCACAGCAAACCTCTGGTCTGCCCACGGTACCATCCAAGCAGCAAATACCCTGCCCAGAAAACCGCTGAACAGTGTCCTTCAAGCACCCATGAGTTTTTTTGACACAACACCCATAGGACGGATTGCGAACAGGTTTGCTGTGACATTTCCACAGTACATGAAATCCTCCCTATGTCCTTGTACAGCTGGATTCTGTGCTTTCTGAAGATAATCTACACCCTTATCATGATCAGCACAGCCACCCCAGTCTTCATCATCATCATCATTCCTCTATTCATCATTTATGTGTCTATTCAGATATTTTATGTGGTTCCTTCCCATGAGCTGAGATGTCCAGATCCTGTCACCAGGTCCCCAATCTACTCTCACTTCAGTGAGCCTGTGTCAGGTTTGCCTGTTATGCACACCTTTTACGCACCAGCAGTGATTTCTGTAACACAATGAGGTGGGGATTGGCACCCACCGGTGTCTTTTCCTCAATTGTCTCCAGAAGGTGGCTTGCAGTTCACCTGGAGCTGGCTGGAAACTTGCTCATCTTCTCTTCATCCTTGACGACAGTTATTTATAGAGATATCCTAAGTGTGGCACTGTGAACTTTGTGCTGTCCAATGCACTAAATAGCACTTGGACTCTGAATTAGTTAGTGAGGGTGACGTCAGAAATAGAGACCAACTTTGTGGCTGTTGAGCGAATAACTGAGGCATAGAAGTGGAGAATGAGGCACCCTGGTTGACTGACAAGAGGCTTCCAGCAGGTTGGCCCAGCAGAGCAGAGAACCAATTTAGCAACTACCAAGTGCAGTACTGGCCTGAGCTCGATCTGGTACTGAAAGGGATGACTTGTGATGGAGCATGGAGAAGATTGGTGTGGTGGGCCAGAAAGGAGCTGGGAAGTCATCTCTTACCAACAGCTCTTCAGGATCCTGGAGGCTACAGGAGACCAGATCACCATTGATGGAGTAGATATTGCTTCCACTGGGCTCGAAGACCTTTGAGAGAGACTGATCATCATCCCTTTTCAGGTTTGCTAATGCTGCCATTATGCAGAATACCAGAAATGGATTGGCTTTTATAAAGGGGGCTTATTTGGTTACAAATTTACAGTCTTAAAGCCATGAAAATGTCCAAAGTAAGGCATCAACACAAGTATACCTTTACCAAAGGAAGGCCAATGGCATCTGGAAAACCTCTGTTAGCTGGGAGGGCACGTGGCTGGTGTCTGCTGATCCCGGATTGTGTTCCAGCTTCTCTCTCAGCTACTTACTGTGCATTCTTCAAAACGTTACTCTTGGGACATTTTTTCCTCTCTTAGCTTCTCCAGAGCAAAGTGTCAGCAAAAGTCTGCTTTCAATGGCTGTCTCTGAAATGTCTCTCTTAGCTGCAGCAGTGAGCTCCTTCTGTCTGAGTGCTCTTATAGGGCTCCAGTGATTTAATTAAGACCCACACTGAATGGGTGGGGGCACACCTCCATGGAAATAATCTAATCAAAGGTATTACCCACAGTTTCCATCTCCACGGAAACGGCCTAATCCAAAGATTCCAACCTAGTCAACACTAATTCATCTGCCCCCACAAGACTGCATTAAAGAACATGGTATTTGGGAGAACATAATACATCCAAACTGGCACACTCCCCCAGGACCCTATCCTGTTCTCTGGAAGCCTCAGGATGAATCTAGACCCTTTCAATAACTACTCAGATGAGATTCAGAAGGCCTTGAAGCTGGCTCTCACCTAAAATCCTTCGTGGCAGGCCTGCAACTTGGGTTGCCCCAAGAGTTAGCTGCTGTGCCTGGGCAGGGCTCTGCTTTGGAAATCCAAGATTCTGATCCTGGATGAGGTCACTGCTGCAACGGATCTAGAGACAGATCACCTCATTGAGATGACCATCCGAAATGAGTCCCCCCACTACACAGTCATCACCATTGCCCACAGGCTGAACACCATCGTGGACAGCGACAAGATAATGGTCCTTGCCAGTGGGAAGACTGTAGAGTATGGCAGCCCTGAAGAACTGCTGAAAATCCCTGGCCCTTTTTATTTTATGGCCAAGGAAGCTGAGGATGAAAATACAAATAGCGCAACACTTTAATAGCAGGCCCCAAGGGTTAGAGAAAAACTGTTAGGATCATTCCTTATTTTATTTTTATTTTTTGTGAAATATATTGTACATACAAATGTGTATATAAAATGTACATTTTAAAGAACATTTTAATGAACATCCATGCATCCACTATCCAGGTTAAGAAAATGAATGTTACCAGGTGCATTAGAAGCCCCCTGACTGCCCACTTTGATCTAGCTCCTTAGAATCCAGCTCTCCCAGAGATAACCACTATCTTGAATTTTGTGATAAATTACCTTGCTTTCATTAAAGTTTTCCTGCCTTTGCATGTAACCTTAGGAAAAAAGTTTTTAAAAACATAAATGCTAACCAATAGTATGTGCTACTTACAGATACATATTTACACCTATAAAAGTCAAACGATAGTCTGCTGATCGTGGATCACCAGGGTAATGAGAATGGTAGCCTCTCTTGGAAGCTGAGCAGAGGGAGAGATTAAATGATCTTGAGCTTTATTTGTAATGTTTTATTTCTTTGAGGAAAAAAAAATCTAGAAGCAAAGATGAGAAATGTCAACAGCTGGTTGGGAGGTTGTTTATTATATTGTTTGAAATAAAAAGGAGAAACTGAAATCCATTCCATTCATTCATGCAAAGCTTCTGGTCTGGGGTCAGTTCTTGCCTCTACCCCAAAGTTTCCCCATCTGTCCAGTGGGCATAAACAACCCCACTCACACCAGGGTTGGATGAGAGAACACACATACAAGGGCCCAGCTCTTAGGCAATGTTGGTCTGTCCCGTCTCCCCAGCCACCTGTGTAAATATTTGCAAAGATGCTTTGGTGCACCAAGGGGACCTGGATGGCTGATATGAACTCAGAGTATTCTCAGAAGGCTAGAGGCAGAAGTTGCTCACACAGCCCAGGCCACTTCGGTCTGTGAGTCAATCAACAAACACTTGCAAACATGTTGAAAGCTACCAGGTGATGGCTACTATCCCCTGTTTTTATATATTATCACATTTACTCCCCACTATGCCTCATTTTATGGACAGGGAAACCAAGGGTGAAGGAGATTCAGGATCTTGCTGTAGCCACCCAGCCTGGAAGCAGCTGATCAGGACTTGAACATAGAAATCTCTGCAGTGCTCAGGGATTTCCCCCTCCGACAGGGTGCCTTCTAACCCTGTCCAAGTAGGCGTAGAAAGGCTTCATGGAGGAAGAGATACCAAGCTGGATGTTGAAGGGTGTCTTCCAGGGCAGAGGCAGGGAAGGCATTTGGGGCAAGGATGACAGCAGGTTTGCATATGGTTCAGACAAGAGAAGGAGTTTCAGAGTCTGACCTGGGCAGGGGTGTGGGACAGTGGGAGGAGCTGGGCATGGGGGTCTTTATCACAGAGGTCGGCCCCAGATTCCCACTGCACTGTGCAGGATCTGGAGTCAGGTAATCCTGGGTTCAAACCCCACCACCACCATTTAGCTGTTATGAGAGAGACCGTGGAGAGTGCTGAGCGCAGGGCCCAGTAGATGCTCAATTAACACAGCCATTATTCTCAGGAGCACGAGGAGGCTCCCCAGCTGAACCAAGGGCACTTACAATGTGTGTCCAACCCTGGAGGGAAACTGGTGGGGTGGGCTGAGGGAATGATACAACGCTATCCAACAAACCTCTACTCGGCATTAAAGAGAAGAACCATATCAGGTCTCAAGGAGCCCGAGGAGTGTCGGAAAGAGAAGACGGATGGAGCACCTTGTGCTGTGGGAGGGGTGGGATCTGAGAAGCCATCTGCCTTATCTGTAAGATGGGGACACCCCGACGTGCATGGCAGACCTGGTGTCAGGGCTCGTCGGTTGGTGTATCTTTGCTACTCTGGAAAATCAATCCCAGGAGATGCTCTAGAAAATGTGGCATCCACATTCAATTAAGTTTTGGAAATGCTGCAAATTAGACCTTTCTTGGAAAAATCCAATGCATGCTGAAATATGAAAGGCTCTGAAAAGTCCTGGAGTAAAGAGACCTGTTTAGCCTTTTTGATACAGTTTAACTTTTTTGATACAGATTTGTAACCTTATTTGAAATCAGAACTTTTTTTTTTTCATGAAGAACGTGTTTTAGTTTGCCAGGCTGCTATGATAAATGCCACACAATGGTTTGGCTTAAACAGCAGGGATTTACTCTTTCACAGGTTTGAAGGCTAGAAGTCCTACATCAAGGTGTCAGCAAGGCCATGCTTTCTCCCCAGAGTCTGTGGCATTCTCGAAATAGCCATCCTCTGTCACACAGCAATGTCCTCAGTTGCCTCCTGTGGATTTCCCTGACTTTGGGATCCTCCATCTTCTGGCTACTTCTGGTTTCTGACTTCTACATCTCCTGCTCAGTGCTCTGAATATCCTTCTCGTAATGCCTCCAATCACATGGATTAAGAACCATCTGATTCAGTTTGGCCACACCTAAATAGGACCTTCCAAGATCCTATTCACAGATGAGTCCACACCTAATTCACCTTAAGATATTCTAAGATTCTGCTTACAAGTGGGTGCACACACACAGGAATGTGGATTAGACTTGGACATTTTGTGGGGTACATGGCTTAACCCCCAACAGCCCCTAATAATTCTATAGTGCTCATATTTGGAGAAAAGCTCTTTATGTAAGCTGATGAAGTCCAGGGAGGCCAAGGGACAATGTGCCTGCCTTAAACAGAGGAGCTATGGGGAGAGGAGGGCTTAACAAGAGGTGGGGGAAACCCAGGTAGGGAAGAGAGAAGAATGCCAGGTGGGGATTGTATGAACCAAAGGTGGGAACAAGGCGGGACCAGGAATAGCGAGAGGAGCAGGGAGCCAGGGAGGGCAAAGAGGAGAGCGGGCAGAGGGCTCTGGCCCACCTGCATTCTCTTCTCACCTTCCTTCAGGAGCTCTTGAGATGGGCTGGGCAAGAAGGCTAAAGGTGCCCTCTGACGGCTCGAGGCAACAGACACTTCAAGCTCTCCTCCCCTCCCCAACTTCCCTACCCAGCAAAGTCTTGGACAGCAAATGCTCCAAAGGATGGGTTTGAGGAGCTCTTGAAGATTCTGCCAGAAATGCCCACCGTGCATGACACACGGTGTCAAGAGGTGTTAATGAACGGGCAGGGACTCCCCACCGGGACCGAGATGAATGATCAGAACTCCCATGTGCCAGGCTCTGCTCTCACACGTGATTCCCACATATTAGCTCCTTCAGGCATCACCACAGCCCGCGAGGGCAGCACTACTATCAGACCCGTTATTCTGCAGATGAAGACACTGAGGTTCAGGGGAGTTAAGCAACACGCCCCAAGTCACACAGCTCTCAGGGACAGGCGGCACTTGACTGTGGGGCCTGTGCCCCCAGCCTTTATACTCGACTGCCTCTCATGAAAACATTAATCTGGATGCCCCGTCTGTGCCAGTTTGGATGTACATGTCCCCCAAAATGCCATGTTCTTTGATGGAATCTTGTGGGGGCAGATATATTAGTAGTGACTAGGTTGGAATCCTTTGATTGAGTGTTTCCATGGAGATGTGACTCAATCAACTGTGGGTGAGACCTTGATTGGATAATTTCCATGGAGGTGTTACCCCACCCATTCAGGGTGGGTCATAATTGAATCACTGGAGTTCACAGACAGAAGGAGTGCTGCTGCAGCCAAGAGAGACACTTTGAAGAATGCACAGGAGCTGAGAGAGGAGCTGTAACACAACCTGGGATCAACAGATGCCAGCCATGTGCCTTCCCAGCAAACAGGTTTTCTGGATGCCATTGGCCTTCCTTTGGTGAAGGTATACTTGTGTTGATGCCTTAATTTGGACATTTTCATGGCCTTCAGACTGTAACTTTGTAACCAAGTAAACCTCCTGTATAAAAGCCAATCCATTTCTGGTATTTTGCATAACAGCAGCATTAGTTAAACCAGAACACTGTCCTAAGAGGAATCACAGATCTTCCAAGAGAGCAAGGAAAGCTGCATTCTAGTTTCTGCCCTCCTTTAATGTGCTGTGCATCAGAACAGGTCCTGGCTCCTCACTGGGACTCAGTTTCCCCATCCCAACAGTGAGCAAGTTGGCCTTGATGGTCTCAGAAGGCCCTTCCAACTCTAGTGTTCACTGGGGTAGATCTGAGCCCATGAGGGCCTTCAGGGACACAGTGACCCCTGATAGCAGCACTGACTCTGCTGCCAACCTAAGAGAGACAAAGCTAAGGGGACAGGAGGGCCCACAGGGGCATGACGAGGTCCTGGCTGGGCGAGGGTTTGGGGTTTACAGGCCCACTCACCCCCTCTGGGTGGGGAGGGAGTTACGGCAGCCTGTTTGGAGCACAATTTTGCAGCATGTATAAATTGTAATATGCTCCTACACTTGGACCCAGCAATCTCCCTTCTAGGTCTCCATCCTCCAAAAATACCCTCACGTGCCCACCAAGATGCCCATAAGGCTGTTCGCTGCAGCGTTCATTATTTTTAACTGCAACAAGCTGGAAACCGACTAAAAGTCTCCGGTGAAGTATTAAATCCATCACCAAACCTGCAAACTATGAAACTCTCCGCAGCATTTCAAAGAAAGGAGTGGGGTCATGTGCCCTAACATGGAAAGGAGGTCCTTAAAATATTGTTGAGTGAAAAAAATCACGAGCAATACGTTTAGCATGATTACATTTGTGTTGGAAGGAAAACCCCAATGCATGATGTATCTCTGCGTGGCTGTATACGCCCAGGGAAAGGCCTGGAAGGTCCGCCCTCGGCCTGTGGAGACAGTGAAGTGGACTTCCTTTGATGGTCTCTACATTATCCGTATTTGTCCTTGTGCACCGTGCTTATTTCATGGAGCATAAGGTTTTCGAGGTTCTTCCACGTTGCAGCCAGTCTCAGAACTTCATTCTTCCTTATGGCTGAATAATACGCCATTGTGTGCAAGTACCACCTGACAGTGTTTCCAGTGGAGAAAAAAGCAGAATACAAAGTGGTATCTGGCTGAAAGTGCAACTGCAAAGCCATATGCAGTCATGAGGGCAGGCAAGCAGGAGCAAGGATGAGCCCTTAATTTTAGAGGAAATGGAGGTGCCCATTTTGGCCTTTTATTGTTAGGACTGTTGCTACGATATTGTTTATGCAACTTAAAACACTGAGATCAAAGCCAAGCCATTAAGGATACCTGTAGCTCGGATTTCTCCGGGGACATTTAAACAATCACTTCCAAAGCCCCGAGGGCCGAGTCTGTGCCTGGCCCTGAGCTGGGATTTTAGGATCCCAGAGACCAAAAGACATGGATCCTGTGCTTGAGAAACTCTTATCCAGAGACGGAAGAGAGAGACAGACCCTAACCCGACTATCGCACGAGCGGAAAGGCCTTGCACGAGGAGAGCACGGGAACTGATGATAATATTAATAATAACGGCGATGGTGAGAATGTCTGATCCACGTGGGATGACGCTTCGATTTGTCAGGATAAACCAGCTGTCTTAGTTTCCAGGGGCTGCTGTAACCAAGTACCACGAACTAGTTGATTTAAACAACAGAAAGCATCGTCTCTCAGTTCTGGGGGCTGGAGTTTCAGTCAGGTGCTGGCGGGGCCGTGTTTCCTCTGAATTCTATAGGGTTCACGATGAACAGGCACGGCATTCCTTGGCTTATGGCATAACTCATCTCTCTCTCTCTCTCTCCCTATATATATATATATATATATATGTGTGTGTCTGCGTGTGTGTGTGTGTGTGTGTGTGTGTGTGTGTTCAAACGTCCTCTCCTTATAAGGACACCTGTCATATTGCATTAGGGCCACCCTAAACAGTTTGGCCTCATCTTAACCAATAACTTCTTCAAATCCTATTTACAAATAAATTCACATTCACAGGACCTGGGATTAGGACTTGAACATGTCCAAATGTTAAATTCAATCGATAATACCAGGTTATGTTGCAGTAACAAATAAGTCCCCATCTCAGTGGCTTAAATCAACTAAGGTTTATTTCCTGCTCATGTTACTGTTGGGATAAGGCAGGGGAGGAGACTTTGCTTATTATAGTTACTTCAAGACTCAGGCAATGAAGGAGCCCCCTTCCAAAAGTAGCTGGTTACTGTGCTAGAGAGAAAGAGAGCTCAGGAGTCTTCTATTTGCAGTTAAATACTCTGGCCTAAGAGGTAACACCCATAATTTCTGCAAAATAATTCATTGGCCAGAGCTAGCGCCATGCACCCACCTTCCAGGGGGTAGGAAATGCAGTTCTACAAGCTTCTGCAAAGATGGGGGCCAGGAATATTTAGCAAACTGCATTAATAACTTCAATAAACACTTACTGTTTCACGTACCTTCCTGAATAACCTGAATGTAATCAGCAGGAAACCATCAGACAAACCCAAACTGAGGGGCATTCTACAAAGCAACTGACCTCACCCTACCCAAAGGGCTCAGCAATATCAATGTTGTTAAAGACAAAAGAGGGAGGGTGGGCAGGAGAGCTGAGGGTCTGGATTAAAGGAGACCAGAGGACACCTACATGTACACAAAAGCAATCCTCCATCCTCAGCTGGACACTGAATTCAGGAGAAAAAATGCTATAAAGGCCTTTACCGAGACAACTGGTGAAATTTGAATAGTGACTGTATATTAGATATGAGCATCATGTCAGGGTTAATGTTCCTAAATTTGCTCACTACCTTATGACATGTAGGACAGAGTCTTTATTCTTAGACATTCTCTGAAGTATGTAGGTTTGATATCCACATTCTTCTCAAAGGCATCAGTAATAATCATAGTAATATTATATGTGCATATGTGTGTAAGAGAAAGCAAGTATGCAAAATGCTGACAGTGAATTTAAGGAGGCTAAACAGACATGCATTGTAAGCTTGAAAATTTTCAAAATCAAAATGTATTTAAATAAAAAGTGTCACCTGCCTTCTGCCCTGCTCATGCTCTGTGTATCTGCATGTGTGTGTGTGTGTGAGTGGGCAGGGGCTGTGAGTGCATGTGTGAGCGGGTGTGTCAGTGTGTGCGTGGGTGTGTGTGTGTGAGTGAATGTGAGTGTATGGGTGTGTGAGAATGTAGGGGGTTGAGTATGTGTGCATGTGTGAGTGTGGGGGTGTGAATGCATGTGTGTGAATGCACGAGTATAGTGTGAGAATGTGGGGGGTTGAGTGCATGTGTATGTGTGTGTGTGTACGTGGATGCGTGTTTTGTGAGTGTATATGAGTGAATGTGTATGAATGTGTGTGTGTGCCTGTGTGTGTGTGTGTGTGTCCACCATCCCAGGGTTGGCTACACAGGACACCCATGCCCAGGGCCTCCCCTCTGAGGCTTGGCTCATCCTGTCCGGATAAGTGAGGGGCGCTCAGGGATGCGGCTCCCCAACTCCCCCTGAGTCCAGCGCTCCAGCCTCTCCTCCCTCCAGATGGGCTACAGGACTGCACTCCACCCTCCCTCCCCAGCCTTTTCAGACCTGGGGCTGTCTTCCTATTCTTGCATCTCTGAGGGACAGATGAGGAGCCCCCACCTTGAACCCGCCCCACAGTGGCACCCCACGCTCCCCGGGGTGAAATAACACCAACCCCCCCAGTCCGGAGGCAACCCTTCTCCCTCTGTCGCAAGCAGGACAGGGTTAACAGACACACTCCATGCTGCTTCCTCTTAGCCCTGGCTGCTTAGACAACTGGGTGTGTGGTAAAATCCCTCAGCTCCCCCAGCCCCCTTCCCTGCCCACACAATCCATTGCAAGCTCTGCATGGGTGTGTAAGGATGTGGCCATTTGTTTGCTTGTGTGCAAGCGATGGCCTGCTTGAGCACAAGGTATGTGTCAATTACCTACTGCCATAATAATGACTTATAATAAACAACACACAAATTCAGGGGCTTATGTAACAATTATTCACTATCTTCGTGCACTTACAGGCCACACAGGAAAGCCCTTCTGATCCGATCAGGCCCAGCAGGACCTTCTCCCACATCTCTGGTTTGCTGCACATGGCCAGCGGTTGTGCTCCTCTCCTCTGGGCTCCCTCCAAGCCCTCAGCCAGGACACTTGGCTGGTTCTTCTCTGCTCGGCGTGGTCCCTCACCCTTCAGCAAGCCAGCCCAGGCTTGTTATCTGTTAGGTTTTCTGACAGGGAAGAGAAGAGATCAAAGTTCAAGTGGAGAAAGTTCTATTGTAGCCATGCACAGGCGGCTGAAGCCTAAGAGTGGCAAAAGTTCCGAACAAAAGTGGGAGTACAGCTTTATAGCTTTTTAGGAGAGGGGTTGGGGGAATAATTGTTGGTGGGTAAGACAGAGAAGTAAGGAGTTGAGTCAGGGGATTGGTTTGCTCAGGGTAGGATAAGGAGTTGACATCAGGGTCAGATAAGGAGTTGAAGTCAGGGAGGTAATTACATTATGGAAAATTTTTGTTTTTGTCCTTGCTCAGGCTGTTATGTTAGCTAAGAGTGGGTTTTATGTAAACAATCATATCTGTTGTGGGAGAGCTTCTAAGGGTGTGTTGTGTATGTTTTGGGGGTGGGGAGTTTTGCCTAAAATTATCAAGGTGGAGCCGCAACCCCAGACAGGAGAGAGTAGAAATGCACAAAGCCTCTGAGGCCTGAGCTGGTGCACGCCCTTCCTCCATGTTCCAGTTTACTAATGCTGCCTTTATGCAAAATACCAGAAATGGATTGGCTTTTATAAAGGGGGTTTATTTGGTTACAAATTTACAGCACTGAGGCTCTAAAAATGTCTAAACTAAGGCATCAACAAGAGGATAACTTCACTGGAAAATGGCTGATGGTGTCCAGAACACATCTGTCAGCTGGGAAGGCACATGGCTGGCATCTGCTGGTCCTTTGCTACCGGGTTGTGTTTCAAAATGGCTTTCTCCAAAATGTCTCTGGGCTTCTGTCTTTGCTCTTCTCTCTCAGTTCCTGTGCATCTTTGCTTCTTTCTCCCAGGGCATTTCTCTCTAAGCATCTGGGGATCCTCTCTTAGCTTCTGTGGAGCAAACTTTGGGCTTCGTCTCTTAGCTTAGCATCTCCAAACGTCCTTCTGTCTGCATCTCCAAGCATCTCTAAGCATCTCTGTTGGCTTCCAAGTGTCTAACATCTGTGTCAGCTCTTAGATCTTTTAAGGACTCCGGTAGTCTAATTTGGACACACCTTGAATGGGTGGGGTAACACCACTACAGAAATAATCTAATCAAAAAGTCTCACCTACAGCTGGGTGAGTCACATCTCCATGGGAACAAACTAATCCAAATATCCTACAAGACTGGATTACAAGAACATGGCTTTTGTGGGGGACATCATATATCCAAACTGGCACACTCCACCTTCTATTGGCCAAAAACATCCCAAGTTCAAGGGTGGGGGGAATAAAGATGCCACATCTTGACAGGGGGGAGCTGCAAAATCACATTGCCCTGGATACAGGGAAGAGTGGAGAACTGGGGCCAATTTCTCAATCCATCTACCAAAAAATGTGTGTGCTCCTACGTGTATCCATGCCTGCATGCTTGACACATAGGCTCATGTGAGGTGCATGCTCCTGAGAAATAAAGAAACTGCTTCTATGCCTAGCAGGCTCCTCATATTTGGGGACTCTTCATTCCAGGCTCATCTGTCCCCCCAAACACTTCCTAGAGGTCAGCCATCATCGCTGGTGGCAGCACTGGCTGGAAACTCCTTGCAAAGTCCCCCACCCAGACCCAGGACTTAGCAGAGTTGAAAAATGAATTAACTCTGGTAACCCTGCTGGTGGGTTCCCATGCAAAATGAAAATGCAGAGCATCTTATTCAAAAGTGAAAATTTTCAAGTCGGTGACAGCAGAGCATTAAACCCAGCATGGACCCCTTCTAAGCAGGGGTCACACACTCGTGAGGCCGGTCCTGCCTGCCAGGCTCCTCCCCCGGCCTGACCCCAGCCATCCCACAGGGCAGTGGGAGCCACCACGCACCCAGTCTTGGGCTCTTTATTCACTCACCCAACACAGGTTTACTGAGCATCTACTACATCCCAGGGTCTATTCTATGTGCTGGGGACGCACCACTGTGAACAGGCAGGTCCCTTGCCCTCAGGGAGCTTCCATTCCAGAATGCAAGACAAACAATGAACAGGTTAAATAAATATATTGTATGTTGGATTATATAGAGAAGGCCTGTGAAGAATAAAAGAAGCAGGAAGGGAGGGCAGGGAAGGGGGCCTGGTAAGGGGTTGAAACGGTAACTAGAGGGGGCAAAGCAAGCCTCACTGAGAAGGTAAATTTTGAGTCAGGATCTGAAGGAAGAGGCGTTTCCAGGCAGTGAGAACAGCGAGTGCAAAAGCCCTGGGGCAGCGCCCTTGAAACAGCAAGGGGGCCAGTGTGGCTGCAGCGGGGTGAGCAAAGCCCAGGGGAGCAGGAGACCATCAGAGAGGTTTTGCACTCCAGGGGAAAGGAGTCATGGGAGGATTTTGAACAGAGTTGTGACCCACCCTGATTTACATCTCAAAAAGATGAGCCTGGTTGCCAAGTGGACCACAGCCAAGTGGGAGAGGTCAGAGCAGAAGCAGGGAGGCAAGTTAGGAGCATCTGGCCCATGTCCCCACCATTCTTGTGCACAGGCCATCAGTCCCCAAGCATCGCCACCTATAGGCTTTTGGCAGCAGGAGATGCTGGGACTTAACACCCGGAGCAGCCCTCTGCCAACGACACACGGAGTGGTAGATCAGATACCCCAGCTTCCTGACTTCCAGGTGCAACAACCACAAAGTGTGCCCTATGCTGTCTCCTGAATTCCCCAGCAATTGCACCCGGTTGACCCAGGTGTCACCTGCTCCATAATACACATTTTATTGTCTTCCTCCCCTTCTCTACCACTGCTTTCTGGGGTCACCTCCCAAAGAAACTACTTGTTTCAAACCCTTGTCACAAGATGTGCTTCTGGGACAGCCATGACTCAGATGGTGGCATGGTGATGATCTGGGTGGGAGATGGGGGGTGGCATGGAGGGGCGGGGTGACTGGCAAACAGGACGAGGGCTCCACGGGCATGTCCTCACCCTCCTCGAAGCTGGCACCCAGGCGTGTGGGGGATTCGGCCTCCCGGGCCGGGAGAAGCCAGACTGCACCCCAGCCAGGCCCTGCGGGCCGGAGGCTCCGGGAGGTAACGAGGCCCCGGGCTGCAGCGCGCGCCGCGGAAAATGACAAACGAACAGCATCACAGACCGGCCCACAATTACTATCAGTCGGCTGCAATATAAATATGCAAATTCCCCGGGCTTGAACTTTAACACCCTCTGTGGAGACCATTCATCTCTTTAAAGTATTAATTTAAGTTGCAAAAGGGCCCATACATCACCGAGTGTCATTTTGAAAACAAATATTAATCAATTTTCCTCTCGGAATGGCCGGGGCGGAGGCGGCCCCGTTACCGCGGAACCAGGCGGCGGGGGCGAGGGATTTGCATATCCGTCCCGGCTTAAGGAAGCCCGTGATAATGCAAGTGCAGCCCCGCACCCGGGCCCCGCACCTTATCTGCGCGCCCCCCGGGCCGCCGCCGCGTCCGCACGCGCTCCGCCCTGCCTTGCAAATGACGCCCGCGGCCCGGCTATCTGGATAACCTTGAACGCCGGGACAGCAGGCGGAGGCCGGCTCCCAACTTCTCCTGGCCCAGGAATGACAAAGTATTGGGAAAGGCTGGGCTCGCTCTCCCGGCCACGGAGGGACACAGTCTGGCTTTCTGGTCCGGCTGGCGGCGAGCAGAGTTTTCTTTCCTACCCTCCCCCCTCCTTGCCCCCAGACTTAAAAACCAGGAAACGGGAAGATGACAGGTCCTGGAAGGATGGCTGCAGCTTTGGAGGTGGAGGGTCCTCTGCAGACAGAAAGGGGTTTTGGAATCAAATAGCCCAGGGTGCAGACACCAACTCTGCACCTACGTGCACGGGTTGATTTAACTTCTCTGAGCCTCAGTCACGTTATATGAGAAATGGACCTAGATATTAAAGACACCAACTCACAGAGGCATTGTCAGGTTTAGAAAAGCACCTGGCACAGAAACGGGTGTATAGTAAGTTTGCACATTATCGGCAATTATTATTATCCTCTATTATTCTCTGAACTGACCATTCTTCTCTCTTCCCCAGCCCCTCCTTTCGTTTCTCCAGCTTTGGATCCAGTGGGTTCTCAGGGACAGGAGCTCCCCCACTCCCACCCCACCCTGCCTCTTCCATGTTCCTAGTCCTAGATTAATGTGTGGGGTCAAAACATGTTCCTCCTATCCAGAACCTGCTGCCATCCTGCCTGAAGATCTGCCACTGGTCTACTTCCTTCCCAAAGGTCAGGGCTTCCAGAAAGTTCCTGCAGTGAAACAAGAGTCCAATGAAAGATTAATGGCCCCCATCGCACAGGGCTCAGACCACCATAGGCTTCCCTTGGGGAGATATCGCCTTTCAGGAAAGAGCAGAGGCTCTTTCTGCAAAAGGTGCCAACCCCTAGTACCCATGAGCGCCCACGTCAAGCCAGCAGAGGACACCGTTGCACCTGGCCAGGTGCATAGATGAGGCCTCTCCTTCCTTCCCAGAGGGGCTCCTAATGGCTTACACACATCAGCCAGCATCCACCGCATCATATGCATGTATATGCACACCCTTGCACACACGACATTCCCTGCGGGGTGGACTGCTCCATCACAACCTGGAAAATGGTACTGCCCTTCCTCCACCCACCTGCAAGGTTGGGTCAGGTCTTCCCTGATGGACTCAGAGAGGAAACCGTGCACAGACGAAGGCTTCTCCTGGGAATGGCTTACGCTGACCACTGAACATCCTCCCCCACCTCCTGCCGATGCTGGGTATGGGCCAATGTCGAACCTTCGCTGGGCACCACGGATCCAGCTCCCCATCCTTCTCCCCATTGCTAGAGGGAAAGAAACTCATTTCATCACTTCTGAGTCTGGGACAGGATTCAGGATCACTCAGGGAAACAATGATGAAACCCCCACCCTGCAGGTATATCTGAACCACATGTGACTGAGTGCACAGGTGTGTGATCAACTGCAGGTGAGCATCTGCACGTGTGTGTTCAACCACACTACACACAAAACACTCGTATGTTTAACCACATGCACTGTATGCATGTGTGTGTTGAACCACGTGTGTGTGCTGGTTTATGTGACTATGTGCAAAGAACGACAGCCAGAGACAAACATGGGAAAAAATTAAACTCAACCAAAAAAAAGAGAAACACTTGTTTCTTTCCAAAAACCATACATTCTAATTTTTCATCCACCAAACATTCATCTCACAAATGTTTATTAAGGATCTAATAAGTTTCAGGTAAGTGTCCTATCAGGAGGCCAGAGCACTGAGTAATGGGGAGTGGAGCAGACAGCTAGAGCTCTCAGGCAGCTGAGTCAACCTAAGATGGAGCTATAGGCTGTGAAAGAAGTGTGTTGCGACGATAAATTTTAAAAATCCCAAGACAGCTTTACTCCTACCCTAGAAGTTGGTAACTAACATGGTGAGTCCCCAATACTTAAGAAAAACCCAAGGTTTTGAAGTACAGTAATAAAATGGAGGTGGAAAATTCCAGAAAATGGGTGTTTCCTTTTTTGTTTTTTAAGGGCAGCATAGATTTTTTTTTTTTTTTTTTTTTTTTTTCCTAAATGAACATTGCAATAAGTTGGCCTTTGCTAGGAAAGCTATCTTCAGATATAAGCCATATTTCCCAGACAGGTCCAGAGTCCCTGGTCAGTAATCTGTAAGTTTCTGGAAGTAAATCACTGATTAATTGAAATGCAAGAATAACCTTGGGCAAGTTACTCAATTTCCCTGTGCCTCCATTTCCTCGCCTATAAAATAGGGATGGCATCATTACCTGCCTTGTAGGGTTGTGATAAGGATGTAACGCATCCAAAACAGTGCCTGGGGCCCAGTAAGCACACGATAGTATGAGTTCCCATTAATAACAACAATGGTGATGGTGACAATGAATCAAAGCCAGCAAGACATTTGATTGCATTCAGTGCCAACACTAAAAATTATAACAGCTGTCATTAAAAGAATTCAGAATTGCAGCTTTCTGGAAATACGTGAACCTTGAGGTCCACTAGGGCTGCATTCGCCCAAGGCGACGTTCGGCTACAAGTGAACTGTGGCTGCCCCCTGCAATTTGCCACAGTCCCCACCCAGCCCACTCGTTCGTGGCCCCAAGTGCATATGATGGTGAGGTGGTGACATGTCCTCTCCCCTCAGTGAACAGAGGGAGACACTGAGACCCAAAGAGCAAAGGGCCCCAGCAGCCAAGTGTCCCCCGAGCCCTTGCCCAGAAGCTGCTCCACATTCCCCTGCTACATTCTTTGGGGTCACAAGATCAGTGGGAGGCTGAAGTCCTGACTCCAGTTTTTCAACGCTCTAAGAGACAGATTCCCTTCCTTACTCAGTATAACGGAATTTCCGAAGATGGATGGGGACAGGAGTTCAGGGTGGGGCTGGGGTTGCCGCATGAGGGTGTAGCGTGTCTAGCGGTTAATGTTTAAGCCCAGCTTCTGTGGTCTTTTACACTCAACGTATTACCAATATTGAGGCAAAGTAGATATATTCGATAATTACCTACGGGAGCTGAGCTGCTACCATAAAGCCAATGAAGTTATGACAGCCGGGCCCAGGGGGAATCAAAGCCGGGGAAATCCTGTCAAGGCTGCTGACAAATGATGATAAAGTGATCGCTTGTGCCAGTGCCCAATGGAAACTGACAAGGTGAGCCTCCCCACCTAATGAACAGATCCAACCCTTGCTCCCAATGAAATGCATGGCAAGTTTAATCTCAATAAGCATCAAAATAAATTTGCTCCTGTGTTTGAAAGGGTGCCAGCAGGTGAACAGGAACCATGGTTTTCGTGGAAGGACCCCAGCGTGTGGTGTGGGGGCGGCAGGGAAGGTGCTGGGGGCTTCCCCACATACAGCATCCCAGATGCACCTGCCTCAAAATGCCTCCCCACACGGAAACTGAGGCGCCAGTGGCACCTACGTCACAGGGACCCGAACTGCTCGGAAAGCAATTGTCTCCATGACTCCTACGAAATCTGTCCCACTCTGGGTTCTTATAAAGTAATGGCAGAGAACAATGCCAGCCTGCCAGACAAGACACATTAGAGGAACAACGCGGGTGGCGTGTGGGGGGGGGGGGAGACACCCCCACCACCAACCCTCAGAATACAATGCACCAGCTGCACATTAATAAATATGTAATGTTTGATTAGAAATATGTATAGTATTTTTCCCTCCCCAAATGCCGGCTCGCCCTCAGGCGGAAGACTGGATCTGGCCCACACTGACGGGTTTCTTTCTTGCTTGCTTTGAAAATACAAACTCAAATGTTTTCCTGTCCCAGCTGTTTGCCATTGTTGCTGTTTATCAGCTTGAAGGATGAACAGGGGGATGAAAAAACACGCTTGCATTTCAAATGTGCCAGTCACTCACTCCATTGTTCAGAGAAGAAAGCTTAATTGTCTGTGCTGGCAAACTTCTTTTTGGTGAATGTCCAGGTTTTAAGAAAAGCTATTCAGCTGTGCAATTTGTTTAATACATGCAGAGAAAAGCATATAAAATCACACGTTTTCTGAAAAAAAAAAATGAAATAAGGGGGAAAAGAGAAAATTTTGGAAAAGAACGAGTCATCCTTTGAAGTTCTTAAACTCGCCCCCACTGGGCGCAGGTCTCATCTGCTGAAGTTGCTGCTTTTTCTTGAGAGGTTCCGGAATGTTCCACCCAGTGGTCGGGCTGGGTGCAGAGACGCAGCCCTGGCTCCGAGCTCTCGGCCCGCGCGGTGGAAAGACGGATTGTGCCGTCCAAAACCCTACTTTCCCAGCCGCTGAATCCCCCTCCTGTTTGAACCGACTCCTGCTTTCTAGGAGCGAGGCATAGCCACAGCTGGCAGTGCTCGAGGACTTGTCTGGAAAGTTTTTCCATGGGGTTTTCCAGATTTAAAACTACAGTGAGAAAAAATTTTCTGTGCATAAGTTTAGTTGCGAACAAAGCTGACATGGGCACGTGGCTGCAAGTCCCAGGCACCCCCATGTGCACCCACAAAGCTCTAGGGGCATGTGGAATCTGCAGTGGCCTGAATAGCCAGTGGAAAGAAGCCATCCTATCTCAAACTCTCTGCCCACGTGCCAGAAATTCTGTTTGTAATGGGGCACAGTCTGCTCAGGTGTTGAATGTGCTCGGCTTACCTTCCAAAGGCACCCAGCACTGAGAGGTGGGTGCCTTTAGAAGCTGGAGGCTGAGGGACTGGAATTTCAGCAGGAAGATGCCCTGTGTCCTTTTCAGGCCCAAGTGTCTAAGAATTGCCCCTAAAATCAGATCCTTATCCGTGCACAGAGGAAGGAAGATCAATTGGGCATGATAGAGTTGAAGAGGCACCAAGGAATTGGGGGACAGGGCCCCAAAGTGGGGTGCAAATAAGGGCCGACTTCACAGTTTAACCATAGGATGATGGTACGTACCCACCTCAACCTCGTTCTCTTCCCAGATTCTACCTTGGCAATGTTTTCTGACAACTAGAAAGAAATGATACAGTGATAAGTATCCCAGCCCAGCTCTGTACAATGTCCCCTGAAATCCACTGAACGTCCACCCCTGCCATAGCTCTGTGTCATTCACAACAGATTATTTGTAGCCATCCCATGAGGTCCAGATTGCTGAGCAAAGGCTCCAACTGGTGAATAATTTTCCCCATGGCTTCTGAGTGGTCAAGTGAGAGCCTGAACACAGACCTTGTGTTCTGTGGTCCACCTACCTGGGCTCTGTGAAGACAATCACCAGGGCAGGGGCAGAGGGAAGTAACCAGAACCTCCCCGAGTTCTCAGGACTGGCCAAGCTGCTTCTCCATGGGATGGAGCCCTGATTTGAGGGCTGGTCCACAGTGTGACACAGGGTGCCCTGTTTCCCCAGCCAGCTCTCCCTCACACTCTCCACAGTGATGATTCCAAAGTTTCTCCTCTCTCCACAACCCTCCCGGCTCTTCTCTTTAACCTTCTCCATCTTGCCTTGATAACCCCATGTCCTGCTTCACAAGGAACAAATAAATGAGAATGCTGTTGATTTTCTACCATCAAGCCTTGAGACACCCACATCTGCCCTCAACCCGTCCTCCTGCCTGAAGCCAGCTGCACCTTTGAACCCATCCCCTCATGCTTCCCAAGTAGCCACATCACATCCATTATCGCCTCTTTCTGCATCTTCAACTTCCCCCTCTCTGCTGGCCCCTATGTCACCATGGAAACATACCTCAGACTCTCCCCACTTAAAAAAAAATGCACACACAAAATGACAGGAGCAGACTGACAACCCAGGCATCCCTACCTACTTGTCATCCTGCCCCAAATCCCTGAAGAGAAAAGCCTTCCTTAAAAGAGAAACAGTGAATCCATAACCACACTGGGAGAACAAGAACTTGTCCACAATTCCTGGAAGATGGAAAGCAGATGGGATTGGGTTGGCAGGAGCAGAGGAAACCACAGCCCAAAGCACCGCCTGCAGGGCTACCGAGAAAGTAAGGGAAGATGCAAAGTAACCTTGTGCTCACAGTAAACAAATACACAGAGCAGGCAGTGGAGTGATCAGCAGGGAAATTAGGATAATCACCGTGTTCAAAATCTGTTTTCATTGGAACCAGTGGAGCCCGCCAGCCCCCATACTCACACTGTAGTCTGCAGCAGCGTGGATCCCCCAGGCAGAACCCAGGCACTGCACACCAAAGAAGCAAACCCTCTTCTGCGGGCAGTTTTATCCTCTGATTGCCACAGTGGAAGCACCGCTGCTCACGAGCAAGTAAGTGATAGAAACATTTCTTTTCATCCAAGCCTAAAGAATTCTGTCAGGATTTAAATACAATCCCAGAAACCTTCCAGACTCATTCACAGTAAAAACAAACAAACAAAAACAACAACAACAACAACAATAACAACAACAAAATACCTAGGAATAAACCTACCTGAAATATTTGTTCAGAACCTATGTGAAGAAAACTATAAAAATTTACTGTGGGACATAAAAGATGACCTAAATAAATGGAAAGACATAACCATGGACCTGGATGGAGACAATATTGTTAAGATGTCAGATCCCCTCAGATAATACTATAAATCCAACACTATCCCAACCACTATCCCTACAGGAATTTTTATGGAACTGGTCAATCTGAAGCTAAAATTCATTTTTCAAAAAATGCAAGAGGAATAGCCAAGAAGAGTTTGAAAAAGAACAATTGTTTGGACATATTTCCTACCAAATATTAAAATAGACCAAAAAGTATTTAAGAGAGTGTGACATTGATTGGACTGGGCAAAGAAACCAATGAAAGAGAATAGAAAGTCCAGAAATGGATTTGTGTATTCAGGAAAAATTGGAGAAATGATTGATTTTCAATACATAAAATTGAGACAACCAACTTTCCATTTGGGAAAAAAAAAAGTTCAGATCCCTACCTCACATCCTATACCAACATAAATTTCTACTGGATTAAGAAGTTAAATATAAAAGACAAGTCTTCAAAAGTATTAGGAGCCACCGCATATTATATTTTAATGTGAATTTGAATGCTGTGACTTTTAAATCATATAATAGAAAAATAATAATGTCTCCATATTATGTACAAAACTTGAAATCTTCCCCGAGTTAAAACAATGCATCAAGAATTGTGTAATTTTTTTTTAAATGGTGACTATGAATACTGAAACTTTATATAAAAACATACATTTTGTTGGATGCTGGGGTGTTGCAATTTCCGGAAGGAGGTAAATGACATGGTGGAACTGTAACTTATAACATCCTTGAAATTTGCTCTGTTTCAAAGCTATTTGTTGAATTGTGCTTTGAAAGTCTTCACTTTTCTGTATATACCCTATATTGCATAATAAGAAAAGAACTGAAACTGTGAAACTGTAACCCATAACAATTTTTGAAATTACTTATATAACTGCTTGTTGAGCTGTACATCGAGAGTTAACACCTTTCTGTATACATGTCATATTTTACAATAATGGAAATAGCTGAAGCTATGGAACTGTGACCATGATATTCTTTGAGATCTGCTAACTACTTGTGAAATCGTACTTTGAAAGTTATCACTGCTATGTATACATGTTAAAGTTCACAATTTAAAAAATGCATTAAAAAAAAAAAAAAAACAGTGGCAAAGTAAGCTGTAAACTGTATTTAGATTAGTGCACCCTGGCGATGCCTCTTTAGCAGGGAAAAGAAGGACCTGCTATCCTCTGTCCATATTACTAGAGCTGTGCTGTTGCTTCTCCCAACATTTCTGACATCAACCGGCCGAGCCATTCTGGACGCGTGGTGGCTTACTGCCTCTGGAGGGCCTTATTGCGCCCACTCCCCTGGGTCTGTCCACATGCTTTTCACTTGGCTTTGTTGTCTCAGGTCTTCCAGGCTTCTTCCTTCCGGACCCCCACCCCGTCAGGAAGCCAGCCATCACCCTCTATGAGTCTGGGAGTATCTTTGCCTGGGACCACTGCTCTGTCCACAGGAAGTGGAGAGCAGTGTCAAGGCCCTGCCCACTGGGAGGATTTCCCCACTGCTGTGTTTCAGGGCCCTCTCTTTGGGAGTTCAGGAGCACAGGACTGACTGAAAGAGTCCTCTTCAGGAAAACCCTGTAAGGGAGGAAATTAGGTTGAATAAGGAAGGCCAAAGAATGGAGCTCAGTTCTGTAGTCTGGAAGGATTCCTCGGCAGGTCGGGAGCGCTCTGGCTGGCTGGGAATCCTTGGGTTCCTTGGCTTCCACTGACTTCTGGCTTCCGGCTTCCTCCCTGTGTCGTCTTCCTTCCATGTCCAGTTTCCTTTGCTTATGAGGACTTCAGCCATATTGGATTAAGGCCCACCCTCGTTCTGTTTGGGCACAACTTAACTGACAATATCTTCTGCAAAGGTCCTATTACAATGGGTTCACACCCACGGGACCAGGGGGTGGGACCAGAACGTGCCTTTTGTGGTGGGCATGTCTCAATCGCCAGCATCAGGGGATGCACAGGTCCACCTCAACCCATCCAAACACTGCTGTACTGATAAAACCACACAATGGCCTTTTAAGGATGTAGCTGATGTCCCAGTTTGGTAAGAACAGGGCACTGTCCTTCAGAATGTGCCCAAAAACCAGTAGCCATTATTTGGTGCTGTGTCCCCACCAGGTCGAGTGCAGGGGTCCCAGAAGCCAGGGTAGAAGTAGACATGGCCCTGCTCCCTCCCCATCACCCTGGTGACCCCTCGGGCTCTGGGTCTAAAGGTCCTGGTTCCCATACTAGTTGCACTTTTACTGAACTTCAAACTCACGACTGCTGCCTGGTCATTTTGAGCTCCGCCGCCGGTACACCAGCCGGCACAGAAGCAGCTGCCGTGAGTGACTGCCCATCATGAGGAGGAAGGACTGAAGAGAGGGGTATGTTGGGACCCAGGGCATCCACTGAGCATCTCTTGGTCCTTCCATGCCAAGTTTTTAACTGTAGATGGGAAATTACAGCTCCACAGCCTGGTAAAGGCATAAAACTAGCGGCTCAGAACTGTCAGGACAGAGGGTTTGAGTCACTCCCCATCCACCTCCAGCCACCTAGACCAGCAGAGGCCCAGCAGGGGACGAAGGTCATGTGGAGGGAGGTGATGAGCGTCAGTTACAGCTCAGGGACTAGCAGTGGCAGCTGGGGTTGGAGTTTCTCCCGCTGACCCTCCTCTTGTAAGTTTCTGCATTTGACCGCAGCATCCTGGAGAAGCTGTGTCTAGATGAGAGAACTTAATGTGAGAATCAAATGGGGCTAGATTGCAGAGATGCTATTGGTATCGAGGACAGATCCTCTTTCCCGGAAGGTGCTGGCATCCTGGGTGCTGTGAGTGTCGCTGCTAACAGCTCACAACTGCCTCCCTTCTCGGGAGCAATGCCTCTGGGCTGTCGGAGCCTCCTGTGGACCCTGGCCTCAAACAGAAACAACCAGTTGGTGGAATTTATGCTCCAAAGTTCTACCCCCACCCAATACCCCCCTCCACCCCCCACACCCCCATCAGGCAGGTTTAGACTTCACCTGAGACCACCTCCCAGCTAGGGCTTTCTCTTCTTTCCTGCTTCCCTCCCTCCCTTACATGTTTTCTCCAAAGAGCACTTGCTCAATAAATCAATTGCATCTGCCTCAGGCTCGACATTAGGGAACCCCTCACAGATTTCTATAATCTTGGGTGCAGAAGGATTGTTAAACCAGATTAAAAACCCAGAAGAAAGAAAGGGAGACATTGACAAATTGACTACAGAAAAAAATAAAAATAGTACTGAACAATGAAAGACAGCTTAAATAAAGTTGAAAGAAAGAACCAGCTTGGAAGAAAATATTTGCACCAGATGTAGCAGACAAAGGATTAATATCCAGAATATATAAAAAGTTCCTGTGAATCTTCAAAAAAGATAAACAACCCAATGGAAAAATGGATGAAGGATATGGACAAGTGTTTCACAGAATGAGAAATACAAATGACAGCAAATGAACAAAAAGATGTTCAATTTCATTACATATCAAGGAAATGCAAAGTTAGACAAGTTATGTTATTTCGTCCATTAGATGGAAAAATTTAAATATTTATGATTGTTGGCGTTAATAAAGAAATGAGAAATGGATATTCTCCTTCACTGTTTGGAGGGCAATTTAATGACAACTACTACAATTTTAAATGTGCACACCCTCTGATCCAGCAATTTCCCCTTCAGGCTTCTGACTTAGAGCCCTCACGTGCACAGATGTTCGTAAAAGGCTGTTCACGGCAATATTATTTACAGTTGTGAAAAATTGGAAAATGTGCAGAGAAGAGTGGTTAAATATTTTGCATACAAAAGAATAATTTGCAGCAGTTTAAAAGAAGAAATAAAGGAAAGCTATGTGTCTTGGTATAGCAAGAACTCAGAGATGGATTGTCAAATGAAACAGCAAGTTAGAAACACATATAAGATAATCCCAACATATTAAAAATTAAAAAGCTAAACAAATCTAAATTTAATGTGAGAATTATTTATCTTTCTTAGGAAAAAAAAAAAAAAAACTAGTACCATCCAAGGCAAAACTCTTCATAAGGTCAAGCATGCCCATGGAATCCCAGAGAATGTTCAAATGCTGAATTTCAACCCATTCATAGTCTGCAGGCTAGAGGTGGCTCAGAAGTGGCTTCTCTGGGGCACTTGACTAGTCCTAAAGGTAACATCCAGCCCCCTCATCCACTGGCTGAAATCATCCCCAAGACAGAAAGGGCTCTATCTCTCTGTCTCCCCAAACCCTCCCTTTTTGCCTTACCTCTGAGTCCTTGTCCTTAAGTCCAACTCTTACAGCTGGAAGGGGGACACTCTAAATATTGAGTGAAGCTGTCTTCACGGTGGGAAAAAAAATCAAGACTTTCCCAATGTGAAGATTAACTCCCTGTAAACATTTTCCCAAGCGATGTCAAGTTTAAACATTTTGCTCTCCATCTGAATCCTGCAGGACAAAGTATGATTATCACCTCAGAACTCATCATGTGTATGTTCCTATGAATGTGCAAATGCACAAGAAAGATCTGGAAGGATAAGCACCAGTCTGGAGAAAGGAAGAATGCTGAGTGGCAGGAGAGAGGGAGGTACGGGAAGGACTTCAACTTCATACTCTGGGTTTTTCTGTACTTTTCAGTTGCTGTTCACTTAGTTGATGTATTAGGTAGCTACTGACATGATAATGCTATATAACAAAAATCTGATTCCAAAACTCAATGGCCAAAAACAAAATAATTTATTCTCACACTTACAGATCTGTGGAGTAGTTGGGTGTTCTGTGTCAGACAGCTGGACTTTGGATTAATTGTGGCAGCTCTTTGCCACATGTATTATTCTGGGTCCCAGACCGAGCAGGTAGCAGCTATTCAAGGAATATTCTTCTCAAGATAGCAGCAGAAGCACAAGACAAGTCCAACCATAAGAGACCATTTCAAACATCTGCTCACTTTGTGTCCACTAACACCCGCCCCACTGGCTAATTCAAGTCACATGGTGTGTTAGTTTGCTATCTGCTAACACAAATGACATACAATGAGTTGACTTAAACAACAGCTATTTATTAGATCCCAGTTTTGAGGCTAGGGAAAATCCAAAATCGAGGCATCAGTAGATGATGCCTTCTCCCCAAGGATTGCGGCATTCTGGAACTAGCTCCCAGTGATCCTTAGTCCTGTCTGACTGATCCCTCAGCATCTGTGGATCCCCCTCTCCTCTCTACCTCCTCACCCATTTGCTGATGACATCCTTAATGCCTATTTTCCAACTCCATCCCTGACTTCTTTCCTGATCTCCAGGCCCACATAGGTGTATTCTCTATCGGGCTGTCCCACAGGTACTTCAAACTCACCATATCAAAAATTGACCTTATCATTTTCCTCCTAAATCTGCTCATCCATTGCCTTTAACCAGAGGCTTAAGCAAAACCTTTGTCTTCTTTGACACCTCCTTCTGTACCCTCCTAGGAGGGTCCTAAGTCCTATTGATTTTACCTCCTAAATAAATTCTCGAAGTCCAGTGGGATTTGTTTTCATTTGCTCCAGTTCCAAGAGGACAATGCAACCACCATGATATCATCTCTCACTGGATCTTCCTTCTTCCAGTCTTGTTTCCCTCTAAGGGAAGTCTGCTGGGTGGACTTCTGATTGCGGGGTGGTGGGAAGGCTATACAGATATATCTGGCTTAGTCTTTCTCCTTTCCTTGCTCCTGTCTTCAATATGGGTAACTTCAATGGCTCACCAGTGCCCTTGGAATAAAATCCAAGGGAAATAGAAAATATTTTGAATCAAATGAAAGTAAAAAACAAAATAGAAAATATCTTGAATTGGAGGAAAATAAAAAACACAGCATATTGAAATCTGTGAGACACAGCTAAAGCAGTGCTTAAAGAGACATTTACAATATTAAATGCTTGTGTAAGAAGAGAAAGGTCTCAAATAAATGACCTCAGCTTCTACCTGAAGAGACTAGAAAATGAAAGACAAATTAAACCAAAGTAGAAGAAGGGAATACTAAATATTAGGACAGAAAGCAATAAAATAGAAAACAGAAAAAAAAAAAAAAGAGAAAATCAAAGAAACAAAAAGCTCATTCGTTGAAAAGATTAATAAAATTGATAAACCCTAGACAGACTGATCAAGAAAAAAACAGAAGAGAACACAAATTACCAATATGAAGAATGAGAACAGGTACCTGAAACTGTTGAACTGCAACCCCGTAGCCTTGATTTTTTAAGACAATTGTATAACTATGTAGCTTACACAGTGTGACTGTGCAATTGTGAAATCTTGTGGCTCACACTCCCTTTATCCACTGTGTGGACAAATGAGTAGAAAAATGGGAAAAAAAATTAAATGAATAATAGGGAGGATGGGGGGATGGGATGTTTTGGGTGTTCTTGTATTTTTATTCCTGTTTTTATTATTTACTTATTTTATTTTTGTTTTTTGGAGTAATGAAAATGTTCAAAAATTGATTTTGGTGATGAATCCACAACTATATGATGGCACTATGAACAACTGATTGTACACTGTGGATGATTGTAGAGTATGTGAATGTATCTCGATAAAACTCAATTTAAAAAAAAAAAGAATGAGAGCAGGGGCATAACTACAGATCCTATGGAAATTAAAATAATATAAAGGGACTATTAAAAATAACTTTTTGCCAATAAATTTGATAGCACAGGCGAAATGGCAAATGCCTTAAGAGACACAAATTTCCAAAGTTCATTCGAGAAGAAATAGGACCCTCACTGGAGGGTGTAGAAGGCAGTGTCAAAGAAGAAAAAGGTTTTGCTACAATATATAAACACATATAGAGCATACATCTGATATTAAATTTCATGAAGGCGGACATTCAGGGAAAAAATGTCTAAACATGCTCTAAGGGTGGGGGGAGAAATATTGGAAAAAAAGATTGAGAAACTCTGGAAAAACACTTTGTGCTGGTTTGAATATACTGTGTCCCCCAAAAGCCATTATCTTTGATGTAATCTTGTGGGTAGACGTTATCAGTGTTGATTAGATTGTAATACTTTGAGTGTTTCTTTGGAATGTGCCCCACCCAGCTGTAGGTGATGGATAATTTCCATGGAGGTGTTGCTCCACCCCTTTGGGGTGGGTCTAAGTTGAGTCACTGGAGCCATATAAATGAGCTGACAGACAGAGGGAACTCAGTTTAGCTGTGAGTGATGTTTTGAAGAGGAGCTACAGCCAAGAGGGACACTTTGAAGAAAGCACAGGAGCTGCAGATGAGAGACATTTGAAGACAGCCATTGAAAGCAGACTCTTGCTCCAGAGAAGCTGAGAGAGGACAAATATCCCTAGTGCAGAGTGACGTTTTTGAGGAACTGCAGCCTAGAGAGGAACGTCCTGGGAGAAAGCCATTTTGAAACCAGAACTTTGGAGCAGACACCAGCTGCGTGCCTTCCCAGCTAACAGAGGTTTTCCAGATAACATTGGCCATCCTCCAGTGAAGGTACTCGATTGCTGATGTGTTACCTTGGACACTTTATGGCCTTAAGACTGTAACTGTGTAACCAAATAAACCCCCTTTTATAAAAGCCAATCCATCTCTGGTGTTTTGCATTCCAGCAGCATTAGCAAACTAGAACACACTTGTATCTAGAATATATAAAGAACTCTTATGACTCAATAATAAGACAGAGAATCCAATTTTAAAAGTGGGCAAAAAATTTGAACAGCCACTATACTAACGAAGATACATGGATGAGAAATTAACACATAAAAGAGATGCTCAATATCATTAGTCATTAGAGAAATGTAAATTAAAACTACAATGAGATACCCTACATACCTTCTAAAACTGCTAAATGAAAAAAGACTGACAATCCTAGAGTTAGGATCAGGTTAGAGAGGGTAGTTTAGGGTTAGTGTTAAGTTTGATTAGGTTAGGGTTAAGGTTAGGTTAGAGTTAGATTTAGGTTAATTCAGGGTTAGTTTAGATTAAGGTTAGAGTTAGTTTGGGGTTAGTGTAGTTTTGGGTTTCTCTAATATTAATTAAATATTAGTCCATTTATGAATAATAATATTTGAGAAAGACTCCATAACTATAGTTACCTTTAAACAACTTGTCAAAACAGGTGTGGGCAAGGCAACTGTAAAATTAGGAGATAATAAGATAGAAATCCATTCTTATATATTCAGATTGCCTCATAAGTATCTAAGTGCTCACTCAACTTTTTAAAAAATTAAAATCGGATGTACTCAACTCTGCATCCTGGGTTGATTTATAAGAGAAATAGCACTGAGCTGTAACTGCGTTAGTATTTACCCCTCCCAGGTCTTCCAAGAGGATTTAAAGTGGACTTTCAGGGTCTGTGGTTGACCCCAAGCACCTTTCAGAAGAGCTCAGACCTACCCAGCCTCGAGGCATGCCAGCAGCACCCGCCCCAGACCTTCTCTGGTTCAAAACCCACCTGACCTGGACAGCAGCTGCATTTTGGGGGACCCCAAGTTTCAGGGCTCCAGCCACCTACTCCCCTTTTCTCCCTAACTTCCCACTCTCCTTCCCACCAACAACCCTCACTGCCCCAACACCCCTTAGGCTGCCCCCATAGCCCCGTTCTCCTACGTTCTCTCGTGAAGGCCTTCAGTCTGAAGCCAAGCCGGCACCTGCTAAGGTGGAGAACAAACCCAGAGAAGCCTTCACAGACATCAGGCCCCAGTCTTAGGAAGCTGTGACGGCACAGAAAACGCACCACCCTTTACAGACTTTTCCTAAGGGCTTTGGGCTCCGTGGTCTTGTCCCACCTGCAGCGCTTTCATCAGAGTCTTAACCACTCTTATGTTAATGAAATTGTTGCCCAGGCCCTACTCCTGGTGAATGGGCATGAGGGGGATCAACCCCTCCCTCCCGTTTTCCCATCCCTCCCCACCCATAGCCAACCAGGAAATATCTCCATCTGATACCAAAACCAGATCTCAAGTCATTAATGAGCCAAAAACTGAGATCCTGGACTTAAAACACTGCTGCTAAGTCTCCATGCCCCGAAGAAACGCCATTGGGCCCCCCACTCAAGCCTCCCAGGAAGAGTCCGAAGTCCTCCGTCAAAGGCAAAACAGGTTGAGTTGTTATTTTTTTGTCTGACGGAAGTTCTCATACTTCTACACAGAAACAGGTCAATGAGTGGGACAGATGGGTGAGTACCAAGTACCAGCACAGTGGGTGACAAAGGGACACGGGGGATCGGCCCTCCCGCACCGAGTTCCACCAGCCCATCCCCCCTACTTTGACGTAAACAATTGATCTTTTCTCTCAGGGAAAATCAGTGCGGTTGGGGAGAAAGTAGACACCTGAACTGGGCATTCCAAGTGGGGATAACAGAAGTGAGAGGAGCAGAATAAAGGTGGGAAGAAGCAGAGTAAGGCCTAGGTCAGAGGTGATGAAGCGGAAGTGGGTGCCAGGAGAGCTGTGTTTAGAAGGATTCTGAGGCCACAGTCAGGCTCAGTGAAAAAAGAGAGAAAGAGTTCTGTCATCCATTAATGATGTCTGCCACGGAAACAGGTCTGGGAGAGCAGAAAGCACAGATCAGCCCTGACCTAGATCTTTGATACATTTCACTAAGGAGAAAGTGAGCTAACTGTAAGCTATCTGGCCAAATTTAGATGGTTTCTAAAGCCATCTAGGCCTGAAAACCTGAATCTTCCTTCTTCCATGGGCCTAAAATACTCCATTAGCATAATAGTTATCTTTGCTAACTTTGAAGTCAAATATACCTAGTTAAGGAGTTTCAGCTCCACAACTTACCTGCTACAAATATGGGAAAGTAGTCAAGTAGTTAATTTCTGTGCTCCTCAGCTTACTCGGCTATAAGATGGTGTCAGTGTTTACCAGGCTCATAGAATTGTTATGAATACCAAATAAGAATTGTGTCAAACTTTATTATTACTCTATTAGAACCAAGTTTATCTTGTGACAGCTTCTTAACTGGTCTAGAGACACCTTGAGAAAGGAACCAAGGTTTCCACTTGTCTGAATCGACCCCCAGTCCTCTCGACTCACACAATAGAAGGTGCCTGGCAAAAGCCAAAACTCTCTAAAATGCAAACCTGGCAGGGAATCTGAATCACCCACTAACATCTCAGCCAGGTCAGGTTATCGGGCAACCCACGGAGGCCTAAGGAGAGTGGGGCACCCGGTAGGCGAGGCCATGCGGGGTGGATGGGGTTCTACTCAAGCCTCAGGAGCAACCTTCCCCACCCACATGATACACCTGCTCCCCACTCAGAGTTCAGTCCAGCTTTGATATCACAATTCACACTCTCATCCATTCATTCCTCCAAAAAAGTATCTATTGAGGGTCTACCAAAGGCCAGTCACTGTGCCAGACATCAGGCATGCAACCCTTACGGAAGAGTCTGGAGAGGATAGAGGGCAACTGAGGTACCCTTGGGCCCCCAAGCTGCCGGCTGACACTGAATCTGGGTCGACTCCTGGGGTGGTGAAGGGATGCTTGGACCTCGCAGGTCCTTCTCAGCAGTGGCTCCATCTGTGCCCACACAACAGGTGGCACCTACGTTAAATAAGCAGGAAAAAGACCTTTAAAGGGTGGATCCCAGTGATAACAGTGGGCCTCACAAACTCAATACACCCGAGGCATGGACGGACTCAAGTGGGGCTGGAAGAAGTCAGTCCTGAGCTCCAGCCACATGCTGGCGATGGGGTGGAGCTGGTCAACGATGTGCTAAGACAGGAAGGAAATGAGGTAAAATGCTGGAGAGGCAGTAGACCAAGGCTAGGAGGAGGTGGCATTAGAGCTTTTACAGCATCTCTTCTCTGAGTACAGAACTCTGCCTCCTTGAACAGGTAAATGGACCTCATCTGACTTCCAGACATGTTTTCAGGTTTTAATGAATGTGTGAGAATGAGGGTGTGTCTGGAGCAAAATGGGTGACGGGGAGAGGGAGGAAGGGGGGAATGTTCTAGGAGTTCTCTGTTCCTTCCTGCAGGGGGAGTGGGGGGCACTTTGCTGGGCTCATGAGGGTAGGGTGGGGTACCAGAGAGAGATTCCAAGGCCTGGTCCCAGCCATCCAGGAGTCACAGGCCAGTGGAGTTCTTTTATTTCTGGGAGGTTTTGAAAACCACTGTGAATGCAGCCAAAGAGATTCCCTCCAAACCCACACCCCTAGCCAGAACCCAGGGCTACAGGGGAGTGTGTCCAAAACTCGCCTGTCCCTAAAAGTCTAGGAGAGTGCTTGTATAATTTTTATTTTACTCTTTGGAGTAATGAAAATGTTCAAAGTTTAATTGTGGTGATGAAAGCACACTATATGATGATAGTATGAACAACAGATTGTACACTTTGAATGACTGTATGTTATGTGATCATATCTCAATAAAATTGCATTAAAAAAGATTCCTACTAGAGATCATACTTAAACATTCATTAAAAAAAAAAAAAAGACTCCTGGGCTGTGTCCCAGACCGCCTGACATGGTGGGGAAGGGGCTAGGCATCTGTATTTTTTAGCAAACACCCCAAGTGTTCTTTTGATCAATCCAGTTTGGAAAGCCGCCCCGGGTCCAAACCTTTTAGTAGCTGTGTGCCCTGGGGCACATCACCCCTCTGAGCCTCTGTCTTCCAATCCGTAGAATGGGAAGTAGAACCCACCCAGGCTGCCAGTGGGAGAATTTGCTGAGGGTCTACAAAGTGCCCAGAAAACATCACTTCTCTGCGCCACCACCCACCCACTCTGTGCCAGTTTGAATATTGTGTCCCCGAAATGCCAGTATCTTTGATGTAATCTTGTGTGGGCAGATGTTATCAGTGTTGATTAGATTGTAATTCTTTGAGTGTTTCTTTGGAATGTGCCCCACCCAGCTGTGGGTGATGACTTTGATTGGATAATTTCCATGGAGGTGTTGCTCCCCCCATTCAGGGTGGGTCTAAGTTGATCAGTGGAGCCATATAAATGAGCTGACTCAAAGAGAAGGAACTCAGTGCAGCTGTGAGTGACGTTTTGAAGAGGAGCAAGCTTGCTAGAGAGGAACATCCTGGGAGAAACCAGAACTTTGGAGCAGATGCCAGCCACGTGCCTTCCCAGCTAACAGAGGTTTTCTGGACGCCATTGGCCACCCTCCAGTGAAGGTACCCGATTGCTGATGTGTTACCTTGGACACTTCATGGCCTTAAGACTGTAACTGTGTAACCAAATAAACCCCCTTTTATAAAAGCCAATCCATCTCTGGTGTTTTGCATTCTGCAGCATTAGCAAACTAGAACACACCCCCTCCCGAGCACGCGGGATTTCCTTACCCTTAAAATAAGGCAATTAGGTCTTGACTTTTCAGGCAATCAGGATACGGGTCTCAAACTCGAATCCTCCCCATGTCCAGGTCTGGGGGTGGGGGGAGAGTCCAGTGGGGAACGCAGGGCGCAGGCCCTGGCGCAGAGCTCCAGGAAGCGCACCCAGGCATGCCACCTCGTCCGGGTTTTCAAGAAAAGCCAGGCATCCAGATTTTATGTGAAATCCCCCACTTTTGAAAACCACTGGCAACTTTTCACATTTATTTCCAAACACCGCGCGGCCTGGAGCCTGCGTGCTCCGCGTCAGGACCCCCAGGCGGTGCGCAGCCTCCAGCTTCCTCGGACGCCGAGACCCCCCACCGGCCCTGCCTTCCAGCCCCCACGGCAGCCTGCGCCCGCGCCGCCCCTCGAGAGCCTCCTCTGATCTGGAAAGAACCCTCAGTTATATCCACCCCTACTCTCCACCCCCTGCCTCTTGGGTAACGAACTGTCAGAACCCAACTTTTTCTGCCTCTGGAGGATGTTGATCAAAGTGACCTTTCTTTGCCGGAGACACCGATCAATGCAGGGCTGCGAGGCGCCCGACCCGCAGGGGCTGCTTGGAACAAACGGGATTCGGCCCCGACGCCCCCAGCCCCCCCTGCTCTGAGGGGACCCGGGTGTCCTCCCGGGACGGGGCGTGCCCATTAAAAGGACTTGGGATTCGATAAAGAAACGCTCTTCCATCCATAGCCACTTGGCCCTGGGCAGGCCCTCCAGACACCCCCGAGAGCTTATGCCATGGCCCACGCACCTGCAAAAGCTGTTTCCCGCTTGCAGCTACCCACTCTGCAAAGAAAGAAGGAGGAGGGAGAAGATGCAGAAACAACCTAAATAGCTAATAAATTAGGGCACAAACAATAGAACCTTCTGCAGCTGCGTAGACAAATGAGGGTGCAAAGCAAAGAACCAAGTGCCCAGTGTGTCCCGTGTGTGTCCAAAACAGGGTGGTGGGTGCTTGTCTGTGCCTGTTCATGAAGGGATGTTTCTGGAAGGAAATTAGAAAGTGGTGAAAGTGTTTAATTCTAGGGAAGGAAATTGGAAACTGGGAGGCAGGCATGGGAAGGAGGTTTGTGCTTCACTTTTATGTTGTTGTTTTTTTTTAACTTCTTTTTGATTTTGGAATAATTTTAGATTTACAGAAGAGATGCAAAGTAGAGTTGCCACACACCCTGTGTCCACTTTCCCCTGATGCTAACGTGTTACATAGCCGTGGTACATTTGTCAAAGCTAAGAAATTAACATTGATACAATACTATTCACCAAACTATAGATTTTACCCAGATTTTACCCGGTTTTATAAAATGTCCCTGTCCTGTTCCCAGGCCCGATCCCCAATCCCACACTGCGTTTAGTTGTCATTTCACCTTAGTCTTCTCTAGCGTGTGACAGGTTCTCAGACCCTCTTGTTTTTTTATGACATTGACACTTATAAAAATACTGGTCAGATATTCTGTAGAGTGTCCCACAATTTGAGTTGGGTTGATGTTTTGTCATGATTAGACTGTAGTTCTAAGTTTTGGGGGAAGAATTCCATAGGGGCGAGTTACCCTTCCCATCACATCACATCACGTCGTGGGTATGTCATTTCAATATGACTTATCGCTGTTGATCTTGACCTTGGTCAGTCATGAGGAAGTACCACCAGGTCTCTCCACTGTGGTGGGACTAGTTTTTCTTTTCCATACTCTATTTGGAAACAAGTCTCCATGTTCAGTCCACACTTTATGGAAGGAGAACTAAGCTCTTTCTCCTGGAATGGGCTGAGCATCTCTAGATATTATAAGTACTTGTAATTTTCCGTGGGGAAGATTTGTCCCTTCTCCTCCATTTATTTGTTTATTCAATCATTTATTTATACCACTAGGGACTCATGAATAGCTCTTTTATTCTTTGGGTTATAATCCAATACTGTCACTATTTATTTTGTTGCTGAAATTGTCCCAGTTTTCGTTATGTGTTTTTTTAAAAAATGACTTTACATGATAAAAACCTATAGTCATTGTAGGAGCCTGTGATCAGGGTGACTGAGATCTTCAGAAATGGTTCCCAGGCCAAAGGCCTCGATGCCACCCCAAAGAGAAAGCACCGGGGAGCAGTGAGGCGCTCGGACACCTGCGCGAGAACGCCGGCCGAGTCCCAGCTGTGCGACTTTGGGCAAAGTGCTGACCTTCCGGTGCCTCAGTGTAAACATCTATAAAATGGAGTGGTTATGATTTAAAAACTATAACACTTGCTACCCCGCATTTTCGTGAGGATTAATAAGACAGTGCCTTAACAGCATTTAGAAACCCACGTGGCACATGAAGGGCCCTCGGCGAGCAGCAGCTGTGGTGGTCCCTGGCACGGTGTAGGGGCACAGCGCCCTGCCTTGCCAGGGGCAGGGTGGGTTTGGAGTTTCTCCACACTCACTCCCCCCACCAGTTTCTGTAGTCAGTGGGGGCAGCAGAGGGTCAGCCTGGGAGGAGGGGATGGCCCGGCAGGGTTAGGACGGCCACGGGCAGAGTGGGAAGGGCTCTGGGTGCACTCCCAAAGCCTGGCTCGTGGTCTAGCCCACCTCTGGCTCTGCTGCCGGGACAGCCTGGGTCCCTGCTCTGGGCTTTAATTTTTGAAGCTGCTGCCTTCCTCGGCCATGGATATATGAGAGCTTTGAAAACTGCCGTGTTCAGGGAACGTAAGGAAGTTGGATCAGCTGGTGCTCAGAACTGCCTCCCCCGAAAGCCCGTCCTGTCCCGGGCACGCTGGCCCGTTGAAGGGGCCTCTGGAAGGTCTCGGCAGGCCCTAAAGACCCCACCTGCAAGCCTCTTCCATTCTACCCCCAGGGTCCCAAACAGAGGCTGTTAAAGTAAGGGACCCCCACCCCCTACAATTGATCTATTGGCCTCCGGTCAGCACCTGCCTTTTGGGGTGCTGGAAGTGGGGCAACACAAAAAACAGGGTGTTCCCCAAAGCACGTGATGAGCACGGTCTGAGCCAGCTCCCTCCCTCCCTCCCTTGGAGTAATGCTTTGCTCAGGAGCTCACTCTGCCGCTCTGGAAGTTGAGGCCAGAGTTAACCACCTAAGTCAACGTGGTGACTAAGTCCCATCAAGGACTCACCCACACCAGGTCCAAAACTCCAGAATCCCACCTGCTCACAACCCACTGCAATTATTATCCCTCGGGGCTGGGGATGCAGGACGGCAGGAGGCTGCTGAACTGACCCATCTCTTTCCTTTCCTCCATGTCTGCTCTTCCTGATCTTGGAGTGTTTGGCCCAGAACATCAGGCCCGGCTCCCCTCTGGAAGTCCTAACCTTTCTTCCAGGCCCCCACGCTACCTCCTACAGGAAGCCCTCCTGACCAGACAAAGGCCCAGGAAAGGATTCTGAATTCTCTTGGATGTGAGTTTCAATTCTGCTCCTTCCCTGCTTAACTGGGACATCTTGGGTGAATTTCTTTACTTTGTAAAACGGAGGTAACTGTGCCCATCTCCTGGGAATGTCACAAAAATTACCTGAGGTCATGTATGCAATGTACATAAAGCATTTGGCCTTTGATAAGTGTCAAAAAGTGGTAGATGATATTTTCTCCTTCTGGCCAGAAGTTGCAGAGTGGCACTGTATCGGTCCGGGATCACTCATTCCTTCAAGTCTTTGTAGCTTTCCTGCTTTCTGTCAGAATCCAGGAATCCAATGCTAAGCAAAGGCAGGCGATGGGCTCCCACAAAACCTGTGACTCTGGATGGAGGCCAGAGGCCATCAGATCACTCCACAGATGTGAAACGCCAGCTGGGATGGGCACCCATGTTGACCCGCAAGCCATTGCTTGGGGGATTTGAAGGAGCCTGGGGCTCATAGAAGGCTTCTCTGAGGAAGTGATACCTGAAGGGTGCATGGCCATCAGCCAGGCAAAAAGCAGCAGCCCAGCTCCCCCAGGAAGCGCAGGGAGCCTGGGTCCAAGAGAGCAGAAGTCGGAAGGAGGCAGGGGCAGGCAGGCCACACACGGCCGGTGCGCAGAGCTGAGCACTGGAGAACAGGCCATCGAGGGAGCTGGCAAACGCTGGGCTTCGGCTGTGGGGAAGAGGGGGCCACCAGGAGGTGAACAGTCACCCGTGTCTGGAACATTCTGCCCCCACCCACCCCAGCTGCCAGAGGGGAGTCCCCCACACTCCCTATTCATTACCTGACGTAACTAATTGCCTGGTGACATTTCCCATATTATAGACAAATGTGAATTATGGGCCCAGCTGTTCCCCTTCTCGTCACCAGGAATCGGTTGATAAATACGTTTATTCGAGGTCAGCTTGGCCTCATCCATTAGAAATATTGTTTTTCTAAACATTACATTGATTTAATTTAGCTCTAATCAATTTAAAATGGTTCTGACAATTAACAAAAGCTTCAAATATGACCTTAAAGTAATAGGATTCATTAGCTATGTTTAGGATTAAACTTACCCTAATAGGGCAATTTTTCTTCCGAGGGTATTTGGTAAGCGACTAGTGGTCAGTCAAAATGAAATCAATTATTATAAATTATATAGTTAAAGTTGATTATGAATCCCCTGCTAATTTGTATAAATAAGGGTCTCTGACAATGGGAGTAATTTATTAATAACTATCTCTTCCCCACCCGGTATCACACTTCATGTTATAGCTGCCAGAGCATCTGTAACCCATGAAGTATTATTTTCCGGGGCTGCTCCCGATGTATGCTAATTAAACCCATAATTAATTGGAACGGTTATAGTTAAAGACACAATGCTGGCGCCCTTTGTCCTGTTATTCATGACAGTCAACTCATTCAACAGACAATCTGATCAAAAATTGATATACTAGCTCAGGCGTCCTGAAAGGAAGGTGATCGTGCTGCAAAGGGTGCCTGTGACGTGACAGCTGGCGTGCCAGGGAGGGGAGCCTGACAGTCAGTGGAGCCCGAGACTGTCGAGGTTTCCCAGCCTGCCACCCGGCTCTTGGAGTGCAGGACAGAGGGGCCTGGACGGGCTGTCTGGGCCCCAGTTCGTGAAATGGAGGTCCGTATAGTATTGAAAAGAACTGAATATTTGTCAGAATTTTGCTAACTGGGAGATTTTGCTTCTCTCAGAAATTTCTGGCTTTGCTTAAAAAATAGGACTATCTGTTATACTGAATACAGAATATCTAGCAATCCTGGGCTGCTTCTCCCACGCCCTTTATACACCACACAACCCTCTTCCTCCCCTTAGGTCGCCTGCCTGGCCCCCCGAGGTAGGTGAGCTTGAGAGCCATGGTCTAGGGTAACTTCTCATTTCATAGGTGGGGAAATTGAGGCCCAGGGAGAGAGAGAGAGTCTTGCCCCAGTGCGGAGGGTTCCCATGGTCCCAGCAGCCCAGGTGGTCGGAAGCCCTTGGGGACCGTCCCTGCCACCGACTGGACAAAGCCTAGAGAGTGGAGACCGTCTTCACGGTGAATCAGGGTGTCCTGAAATTTTGGAGTGAGGCTGGACCAATACCACCGGTGGGGTGTTTGCAATTGATAAAACACTGGTTGAGTCTGATAATCCCAGGTTCTTCGGGTAGGGTTGGGGGAAGTTCTGGGCCCTCCGTGGCCCGTGGAGGAAAGACAGGGCCAGAAGAGAACAGTCCTGACAACCGAGACACCATGAGCACAAAGAACAGTCCACTTGGAAAAGCCCGTGAAGAATGATCTGGGGCCATGCAGTTTCGCCTGAGTCATGGATCTTCCAATACACAGGGAGGGGCCGCAGTTGGGAGCTCCTGGGATGGACGCCTGGGAAACGGGAAGGCGCGGCCTTTGCCTCCGGCGGCCCCACTGGTGGAACCGACAGGTAACTGAAGCGTTGCAGAAGTACAAGGAGTCTTTGGAGTGTTTGCGAATCTAGGTGGGTGTCATTTTAAAGCTCTGGGGGTGAGCTCCAGGCCTTTCTCTGCCATGCAGCAAAGTGACTATGAGTGGCATTTTTATAAGGAAAGCCTTGGAGCTTTCATAAACATGTTAAAGTAAATTCTTCTTAGATGTAGTATCTGAGGCAGGAAGTGGTAGGTTGGTGACCACACAGTGACATGGTCAAATCAAGAGCTGGAGACAGGCCCTTGTGTCTGCAGAGTGTGTGTCTGAGGCCAGCACCTTTCTGACTTTGGAATCTGTACAGCCCCAGAAGCCCAAGGAGGGTTAGGGTTCGGGCTATGCCAGCCCCTGCAGCTTAGGAACGACCCAGCAGTCTTTGCAGGAAGGGTTCACCCTCCACGCTGGCGGCCTGCAGGGACCCAGACCCAGCTCCAGCCCCAGGCAGCAGTCTCCACACTCAAAGGACACACACACACACACAGACGCTCAGACATACACATGCATTTACACACACACACCTGCATTTACACATTCATACACTCGTTCACACACACACACCGCATCTGTGCATTATCCCCATCTGTATAGTATCCCCATCTGTATGGTGAGGAGCAAGCTAGACGTAGGGGTTTGAAACTTTTAAACCACAGCGTAGTGTAAGAATTTTGTTTTTCTACATGTAAACCACACACTCTATATATACAACTGAAAATGGCACAAACTGTGCTTATCTTACTAACAGCCTGTGGTGCTCGCTGGTATTTCCTATCGTAGTTCATTCATTTGCACATGCACACGTGTGATTGTGTGTTTGCATGTGTGGTATGTGATGATCCAGTGAATTGATTTCAGGACCTACTTATAGGTTGACCAGCTACTCCTTAAAAAGCACTGAACAGAGTGAGCCCCCAGCCCTGCCGTCCTGAGCTCCCAGGAACCCCAAATAGCAGACTAGGCTGTGGGGAGAGGGGGCCTGATCACATAGAGAGTCCTGTTCTCTGGGTCCCCCTTCAGGAGACAGACCCCTAGCTGGACCAGGGCAGCCTGCTTCTCCCCAGTGGGGCCTCCCCTCCTTCCTCTGCTCCACCAGCCCCCCTCCAGCCCTCAAGCACTCCCCTGTCACCTGCAGCCAGAGGGAGAAACAGGAGAACAAGGAGCCAGAGAGGCCCCTGGGAGATGGATGGGCCAGGGGGCTGAGCTGGTTCCTTCCTTCCCTGCAATGGGGCTGCTGTGGGGTGGGGAGAGCCCCGGGGAAGCCTGGTCACTGTGCAGCTTCCATCAGACCTCCCAGGTGCCGTGACCTCAGCGCGCCGTGACCTCAGCGCTCCGTGACCTCAGCGCTCCCCCTGCAGAAGGGGAATGAAACTCTCCGCTCCATCTGTGTCACACAACAAGGATGAAAATGCTCCCCAGGCCAGAGCCGCATCCTGGCCAGGTCTGTCTACAACCCCAAACCAGATGGAGCACAGTTCTCTTCCTCAGCCACCTGATGGCTGACAGCTGCCTCAGTCTCCCCAGTATGATCCTGTCACCTTTGGACACCCCTCACACGGGAGGGTTCTCCTGGGTCTGGGAATAGCTGGTTTCACAACCCGCCCTGCCCACTCCTTTGATGTGGTAAGTCTCACTTGGTGCCAATGGCAATTCCCTCCCTCCCTGGGGTCGTAAAAGCCTCTGATTTTAGAGGCCCAGTCCCAGACACCCCCAGCCCTCCCCTTCCCAGACGCAGCCTTTGTCTTCCCAGGATTGCCCAGAAATGGGCTTCCTCTTCCTTCAAATGGCCTCCTTGTAAAACAACTCCAAACTCCCCAATACCCCAGTGGGATTTGATCACCAGTTTACAAACGTCTCACATCTATTATCTCCTTCCCATCAATGGCCCCTGCCCACACCCCCTCCCTGCAGACCCCTACTGGTCAGTCAAACACTGGTTTTAATTTGGATAATACCGAAAGGGAAACACAAGAACATGAAAATCATCCGAATCGAGACGGTCAGTGTAGTCACTGCTAATAAACTTTTTAATGCAATCACACAAACCATTTTGTAAACAAAATTTGATCTATTATGACACAGACGTTTCATAACCCAGTCTTTTTCACCTGCTATATTGGTAACCTTTGCTTATGTCATTAAAAATGATGTTCTAGAAGATTCTTCAGTGGCTGCAGAGTACTCCACAGTCTAGCTAGAATGTAATTTATCAAGGTCCATCCTGCACATTTGTCAAATTTGTCCCCTTTATAAACAATGCCGTCATCTCACAGCTAATTCTGGGCATGTTTGTGACTGTTACTCCCTTAGAAAATCTTCCAAGACTTGCTGGGTATAAAGTATGCCAAATGTTAAGACTCGAAAAATAAGCACACATTTCTTGTGCAACCACGTGACTCATAATTTGTGCACAATAGTTTAGGAACAGGGATTAACACTTAACCCACACTGCAAAGTGAGCCACGTGAGGAGACGCCTGCTGCCAGCTCAAGCTGTCTGCCTCTCCCGGGCGCGAAAAGCAGTTGGTGCAAGCCTTAATCTAAACTCGAACTCTCTGGCTTTTACTGAAGAAAAAAGTATTTTCCACAATGGCAGGGTCTGGGGCAGAGGTTCTCAAACTCTAACGTGTGTAGGCTTCTCTGGGTGGGGGCTTCTTCAAAATGCAGGTGCCAGGGCCCCACCCTGAGGTTTGACTGCAGGTTCCCCGCGGGGCCTCGGAGCCTGCATGCGGAGAGCCCCGCGGGGGCTCGGAGGCGGGCGGTGCGAGCGCTTTGGGAAACGCCGGTGCGAGTGTGGCTGATCTTTTAAATCGGGACCCCGACAAGTGAAACTGGCAAGGCCAGGCCACGAGCTGTTCGACACACACTGATGGTCCTTCCCGCACCTCCTGCCCTCCGAAGAATGTTTCTAAGGAAGAGAGAAGCAGGCGCCAGTTAAGGGCTGTGCCGTCAGGGTCCTGCGATTTAGCTGCTTCCTTCGCAGAGAGCTACCGATCCGCGCTTCACTCCTCCGCAGGTCCCGGCGGGAGGACGGCACAAGCGCCCTCGCGCCATTCTCCCCGCAGACGGCGCCGGCTCACTTTAAACGCTGTTTGTAAGAAGGACGGTGGACGCTCGAGCTGGCTGAAGGGACAGACCAGAGAGGACAGTCACAAGCAGAAATGCCCAACACTTGCCAGATGTCCCGAAATGACAGAGAGGAAACTTAACCCCTCCTGGATATAATTTGTGATCCGGTGTGTAGTCGTAGATTAATTTCAACATTTGCTTTCAAACTTCACCTGCTGCTTCCCGAGCCTGGGATCTGGCTGCTGGTTGGCAGATCTAGGGGTCGCCATAACCCAGAGTGACCACAAGGTGGCGCCGCTGCACGCAGAAGGCTGAGCTGCTCAGGGAACCGATCTTACCAAGCAGCTACAGACTTGAGAGTAAGACCCGAAAATGAGATCGTGGAGAGAGACCTACTGATTAGACTCGCAAACTGCCTCTCAAGTTCGTGATTATGATACTAGCGTTAGCTGCTGCTACCACTAGTGGCATACATTTATTGAGGACTTACGGAGTGCCAGGCACTGAATAAGCACTTTACATTTGTGGTTTCACTTTAAGTTCATAACAGCCTCATAAAGGAAGATCCACGATGTCTCCACTTCTGGAGGGAACACCACACTGGGGAACCAGAGGCTGGGATCTCTTGTACTTTCTCAAAAGAAATGAGGAGAGTGATCTAATTCTGGCCGCATCACAGCTGTGAATGGGGTGGCATCTAGGCATAAAAGGTAGTCCTGCCTGCGTTCAGCAAATGGTTGAGCACCTACTGTGTACCAGGCATGTTCAAGGCACTGAGGAGACAGAGCATCCCTGCTTCTAGCACAAGGAGACTGCAGTAAGCGATAGGTCAGGGTTAGGACTCTGACAAAAGTGAAGCGTGCAGGGCCTAAAAAGGGCCTGCAGTGCATTTTAGGTCAAATCAATGATAAATTGGAGTTGGCTCCTACCAGCTCACAAAAGCCAATTGTTAAATTTTCAGGAATGTTTTCAGCCATTTGTCAAACACAGCCATTGATAAAAATTAAAAGAATATAAACTGATACTTGTTATATTTAAAACCAGGTTCATAAACACTCAAAACTCATCACTTCCTATTTTACATTTTACTATGATCCATGCCAGGAGTAAACAGACTTTTTCTGGAAGGAGCCAGAGAGTGAATATTTTAGGCTGTGTGGCCATATCTGTTGCAACCACGCAACGCTGCTGTTGTAGCACAAGAGCAGCCACGGACAGTGCATAAATGAATGGGCACAGATGCATCCTGATAAAACTTTATTTACAAAAGCAGGTGGTGGGCCATCTAATGGAGTGCTAATCCTACTGCATGTGTCTCAACTCCACCTTCAGGATGTCACATTGGTAGCCTGCAGTTGGCCATGGTGGGAGAATTTACACCACCGAATCAGCAAAAGCTCCAAACCAGGGCATCCTCCCATTCCCACCCAGAAAGCTGGTGGTTAAGCACTTACCAGTACAGCACTGGCGAATATGGTTGAGGAAGGCCTCTTTGAGGAGGTGACTTCAACAGAAACCTGAAACTGCCCATGGTCTTTCTGTCCTGCAGCTCCCACCCCACCCCCAATGTGTGCTCTACAGGGCACATTTTAGGAATGTATCTAAACGAAACAGTCTAAAGTCTGCATTGCTGACCAGAAACAGCCCGTTAAAATTAATCTCTGATTAAAATACAGAGATCCCACTATCACCGTGTCACACCCCACTGGGCAGCCTGGCCATTGAGAATGCACAGCTAAGTAGCCACGCATCACAGCCCGAGGAGACTGCCTGCCACCAAGGCCAGACCTGGAGGCTACATTCAAGTCTCCCAAAATGGGGAGGGAAGGAGGAGAGGAACTCGTGAGGGTATCCCTGGCCGAGTCCCAACTTCCTCTCCAACTCATCGAATCCTAGTGCAACGTCTTACTTTGGAAAAGGTGATATTGAAAACAGATTCACGGTGAGCTTCGTGATTTGAGAGCTTTCATTCTAGTGGTCAGGGCCTCACAGCAGACATACCTTTAAATCTGAGTTGCACTTTGGGGATGAGGTAACTTGCTGGGTGCACTACCAGGCATTATGCTGTCCAATTCAGTCTCTGGGTGCTTAATTACTCTAATGGGCAGACCACAGCAAATAAAATTCAATATTCCAAAATGATCTACCAAAGTTGGCAAGCCACACAGACCTGTCTGTCCACAACTCAGTGGGAGGGGGGATCGAAAGGCTGTCCCTAAACCGCGTCCCTTCCCAAGAACTCTTTTGCTTTCCACTTGATCAGACTGGGTGGGTTTTTTGTTTGTTTATGACATCTACAGTTTATAGAATCTGAAGTCTACACACACTTTGACATATTTCCTGAATAGAGAGAACAGCATTCTCATCACACCCCTTTAAGGATATCTTTATTCAAGTCTTCTTTGGATATAGTGAAATTCATCCTGCCCCCCAACACTTCCGCCTGCCTCCAGAAAAGGTCCAACATGTATTCCCAAGACTTCTTCAGAAGAGCCTGGGCTAGTTGCTTTACAATACTGTCTACTCCCCTGTTGGAGCTTGTCCAAGTCCACAATCCTATCTTTTAGCAGAGCATTAAGTTCTGCCAGGAAATGACCTGTAGATTATATCTCCTTCTAAGAACTCCACTCTTCCTAACAAGGGGTTCTTCACCCTGGCTGTACACCAGAATAACCTAACGGGCTTAGGAAAACACCAATTACCTGGCCCTGTCTTTGGAGATCCCCAGGCATTGGTACTGTTTTCAAGTCTCCATCTGTGAAGTCAATGTGTAGCCAAGGCTGGGAACCCGTATCCTAAGCACTTCACACCCCGACCTCACCCCTTCCTCCAGTGTCCACGAGGGAGAGTGCACCTCGTCCATTCAGGAAAGCAGCAGCAAGCCAGGCCCCGGGGAAGGGCCCAGAGCAGGCCACGGTCCTTTCATCCAGGCCAGCTCTGTGCCAGTGAGGGTGCCCTTCCGCTTGACGGTCCAGATCCTTGGGGGTACAAGGATAGTTGCACCACCACTGTCACATTAATAGACTCAAGAGAGTCAGAAAGAATGGCATTTAGGAAAAAGTATATGAAACCTTGAATCTGACCAGAGGGATGTCAGAGTGATGTTCGAATGGCATAGTTTAGATATGGCCAATGTGTTCATTCAGCTATTGGTTTTGGAAACAGGAAAGTTCTTGAATGCACTACTAATACCAATATTACCAACTCGGATCATTCTAGCTTTCCTGCCTTAAATTCCAAGTAATCCCTGAGGAAGAAGACTTGTTTTAAATGTTCTCTGAGAGAAGACACAAGTAAAAATTTCCATTCCATTTAGCATCATGTAATTTTTCTGGGAGTTATAGAAAAGCAAAGCATCCAACTGCCCCCTTGGCAGTTGTAGGAGACCAGGAAACGCTATTCTGTAGTTAATAGCTTTGAGCCCATGTTTGCGGATGATGAAACAAACCACAGAAGGAGCACTTTCTGGTTGGAGAGGTTTAGAGACTGGTAGTTTAGACTGAGCATCAATTCAGATGAAAGCTTGCAAATGCCCAAACTAGATCAAGAAACCATACAAAACCATGAATAAGCATGAGGGTGTTTTCTGAAACAATTTTAACAATGGCTGAGGTTGGACAAAGAAACAGTCTGCCTAGGCACTTCATTTTTCCAGAGGAACCTTCTTTCCTAGCACCACAGCAACAAAGAAATTGTAAAGACCGAACCCAATTTTCCCATTATCTCCCAAGACCCCCCTCCTCCAAGAAATCAAGGAAAAAGAACCATAAAAATTAAATTTTAATGATACAGAAATAGTATATAGTACATTTCTTTCCACAGCAGCACTTCATTCACCTCTTAAAAATTTAACAAAATTAAGGCTAAATCAGACAATCTGATAGTAAAGAGTTATTTTATGTGATGTTATTTGTAAAGAATGTTTTCATAAATACAGGATGCTCTTTAAGAAAAAAAAATTAATGCTGAACAAGTTACCAGAAATGGGAAATGCAGTACAAAATGTGCTCCTTCATACTGATTTACTGATAGATACCACAACTGCCCTGGGAAGTTTCAAAGGGGACTTAAAAAAAAAAAAAATGAATGTTTATGACATGATACTAAGACTTTCTGGAGTCAAAATGCCACAGTATTAGGCCATTTTATAAACCAAAACCGAGGACAGTTGACTCTCCAATATAATCCGTCTAGAGAAAAAAAAAGAGCAAAAATGTGCAGTTTAAACTTGCAAGAAAAATGTGCAGTTTAAACTTGCAAGAAAAATATATTCCATAGAAGGAAACGAAAATTTTAGCGAGACAAAACTGTCATCACTGCCAAGAGAGAGAACCAGGAAATCAGAAGTTCTTGGATCTGATTTTTTGGCTAATAATTCTGAGGTTCGCTAGGATCAGGAAGGAAGAATATACTTTTTTTCCACTTTTCACTATCCTCAGTCAGATTTGCTGGTTAATATTTTACCACCACTTTCTGCCTCAAGAGAAGCCCTTCAGCTTCTCCAGGACTTAGAGTAAGAAGAAGCCCCTTTCTCTCCCTCCCTGCCTCACAAGGGGGGGGGGGGTCCTCTGAGACCACAGGAACTGGCATTCCTCTGGCCCCTGCACTACAGCTGCTTTAAGAGGTTTACCTTCCTTCTTCTGCTCCCTTTTTTGCACCAGCTTCCATTTTAACATCCCCTTCTCCACCACCACCACCCCGACTTGTTTTGAGAAATTCAAATATTATTTTCATTGACAGAGAATTGTGCTAACATCACCAAGCCCTAGAGAAGGTGGTCTTATTTATAGGCCTTAAGGCCGACTTGCTTTAACAGGCACATCTTACTTCATGACAAGAGGACCCGTTACCCCAGAGAATAACCTCATATAATTTTTAAATATTCACCATAAAGTAGCAGATAGTAAGCAACAATGTATTTTTTTCTTTAACTTTGCAAGACAATTTTGTCTTCCTATTTCTTTGCTTCCCACATGCTCCATTTCCACGAAAGAAATGAAATGGAATGAAAATATCCAAGTAAATAACATCAAATATATTCTTAAGAATTATCTTGTTTTCTAAAGACTACTAAAACCTCAAGGAAAGAATATGTTGAGGTACATATACTAAAATGCATTTCTTATATAAATTCATATGTAAACACAGATGAATATGATAAATGCCCAATTACCTGTATTTATGTAGAGTAATACTACAATAACATTATATGATAACACAATCGCAGAAAAAGAAGGAATCTTTGAGATCTTCTGGTTCAGTGGTTTTCAAACTTGGCGGATCATCAGGTTCACCTGGTGGTGCTTTTTCCTAAGCCCATTCAAGGAGAGTCAGATCCAGCAGATATGTCCAAGGACCTGTACATTTAAATTTGATAGTCCAATCCTCTCATTACACAGAGGAGGAAACTAAGGTCCAAAGAAGTCAAAAAGCTTGTCCACAGCTGCAGAGCAAGCAAGCGACAGAAAGGGCTAGAAACCCCAGGTCTCCTGTCCCCTAACCCATGACTTTTCTGTTACACCACGCAGCCTTCCAGATTTTTCCTCCAGACCCATCACCTTTACACACAAGCAAGCAATTGTTAAAAGAAGTTAGGTAGTAAGCTGTGGAGGGCAAGGCCCAGCCTCATAGTCCTTCTGACACAATCCTAGGCACCTGGTAAATGTCCAATAGATACTCGCTGGTTGGCAGGTATTCAGCTAAGGCCCAGAACTATGCTCTCCACTCACATCTCTGTCTATGATCATCCAAGAAGATGTAAAACTAAGTAGCTGAATATCGGAGGGGAGGGACTCCTCTGTTTAGGAAGATGCCATGTTCAAAAAACCCGCAATATGAGTGACAACACAAGTTCCATCAGATCAATCACTATGTCTTTCCTTTGATCCTGAATTATCTGAAAAAATAAAAAAATTCGAGGAATAGGAAGAATCTGGCCACTTACTTACCACATTTGGCAAATACAAATGATAAAAAAGCCTCAGCTATTCTAAGGAGACAATCCTTAGCAACTTTCTGTGGCCGTTTCTCTTGCTTTTCCATGTGTTTTCCCAGTCTTACAAAATATTCATTTGTGGATGGATCAAACTCATTTATAAATTTGATAGTGAGGGACTGGCCACGTTTAGCCTCTATTCTACCGTGGCTCTGTCTCTGCCTCTCTCCCTATACATAAATGCAGACACACATGCGTGCACACACCATGTGTGTTTATTTGGAGGCGGGGGAAATAGGATTTATTATTTTTTCTGTTTGTAGCTAAGAATCATGAACCATGTAATAAATAAGATAATTCTATATTGTCATCTTCTTTGTAGATATAGTAAGAAAAAAACAATAACCAAAGCATTTAAAAACCAAACAGGAAAATATTAAGGAAAATTTAGGTTACAATAAATAAGCAGGAATACCAGCCAGCCACCACCATGCAGCCCAGCCCTGATTAGGTGCACTTGCCAGTCCAGGCTCTGCCAGCACCAGGAGCAAGCAGGGGGCCCCAGGGGGAGCCGTGGGTTGGGGGGGAGAGGTCGGGGCCGGGGTGGGATGGGGGAGAAAGAGAAACCTTCCAGCTGGTTTCCTGGTACTCAGAAGCGGGGAAGGAGCCATACCTCCCATAGCAACCACCAGAGATGGCCCCTTGCATCCCATTCTGGAACACTCCCTCCCTTCCACATAACATTAAAGAGAGACGCAAAGCTTGACTTTAAGAAAATGTTGCTAGAATAATTTATGGCTAAGGACCTTCCCACTTGAAAGAGCCTGTAAACCCCATTCAAACTGTGCATGCATCAGAACATTCCTTCTTCAAATTTTCTGCCACAGGTAGGCTGGGCAGGAAAGACTTTCCTCAACAGGTATTTTCTTTTGATTCGTATAGAAAAGGAGCTGTTGTTTCTTTTCTTTTCTTTAAAAAAACTTGCTGAATGGAATCCAGTTTTGCCTATACACAGATTCCTAATCATTCCTCCAGATACACTTTAAAAATCACATTGATAAGCTCATTTCTCCATTGATTCATTCAATGCATTAATTAAATGATGATGACAGGACTTCTAGATGGTCAGACCAAAAGAGACCATGGACATGTGGCATCCCAGGCCCCTCATTTCACCCGAGACTGATGGAGGCCGGGCCAGCTCTATGGCCTGGGCCCCCTCACCTTGGCCTCCTGATCTGGTACCATCTCACCATCCCAACCCAAGGACTTGGTGTACAAAGCCTCATGCAAAAAGTATGTCCTTTTTCATATCTTCAGGAAGTGAAAAAATTATAATATGAAAGAATTTTTGTACCTCATTCTGATTTACAAAGGTAATAAATATTAGCAAAATGGAATGATAGACTCAAAGGGTAAGAGTGCCTTTTGAAAAAACAAATGGCAGAGTTTGTAATGTTTCCAATTTTTTTGACATTAGTTTATCAAGTCATATGCTTTTCGCATATGACAACTTTTCTGTCTTCCTGCAGGGTTAGGAAGTCATTCTATAAAGACAACAATACCACAAAACAACACTCAGAGAATACACATTCCACAGCATTGACATTTATAATCTATGGTTCTACTCTACAACGTCCATTGTGGTCAATACACACACCATGGAATTGGCTACAAAAACATCCATTTTCTATTTATTTAAACAGAAGGAGGATGAAGCTACTGATAACATTTCAATAAAATATCTGATTCAGAACTGTCAATATTTCCAATGAAACGAAACTGAATTTAGCGAGGGTATGGGCTGACTAATCAAATGTAAGTTCTGGACAATCTTATTTAAAACAGTAGATGTTCAGATAGCTAGTAAGTCTTTTCAGGGATTTTAATAAGTAATTTAATATGCCAAATTACTTTTCTTATGGGTCATATATGTGTGTAGGAATATATTAATATACTATCACCCTTAGCCTTTTATAGAATTTTTTGTGCCCAGTTCCACAAAATAGAACCCTAAAAAAACCTGTTAGCTGACAGATCCTATTGTGAACTAAGAGCTTCAACTGCTGAATACCCTAATCCCCCAAGAAAATTACACCAAAAAAAAGAGGACATTTTATGACAGAATCATTCATTTATCTCAAAACCAGAACAAATAGAAAACAACACCAGTAAGGGAAGTTGTATGTTTTTCTGACCTCTACTGCAGAAACAAACAAACTGAGCAGATTGCAGACATGCGGGAGCCAGCACTGTATAGGAAAGGATTAACAAATCAAACTTAGTACAACTTCTGTAACTGGATTGAAAGTAGACTCTTAATAAAACCAAATTATTTCTTCCTCAAGGCAACCATTAGCTACAAAGGAAAAATGATTTCATATCCTTGGTCCATAAAGAAGACACATTTATTTACATTCTCAATGGACTAAAAGAGGTTTTAAACTGTCACAATTAAAATTTTATGCTTCCAAAAATATCATATGATCAATGCACTTAACTTAAAGCTTTAGGTATTAATAACTTCATTTAGACTTCTTAAAAAACCAACACAAACATACTTTCTAGAGTGCAAAATGCTTCTTATTTAAATACTTCGATAACACAAAAGCAATTTGTTTTTAAACACAGGAATCCTTTTCTGAAGGATTATCACCACAGAGACATCCATTGCCGGCAATGGACATTGAACACAACTGCCAGCTTGGTAAATGCAAACACTGCCATTGTGCATTCAGTTTCTTCACCTCCCCAGATTCATTTGTACAAACTCATCGTCGGACTCTGGTACATGCACATATATGCATCACAAAGAAGTCTCCGTGCACATCCTTGGATTCTTCTGGAGTCCAAGGAATGTAGGTCTTCCAGAGACATTTTCAAGTACTCGCCTACTTCTGGGCATGGGGTAACTTGAGGAATGTTGAAGCCATTCTGACCACCTGGGGGAAAGAGGAAAAGCTCTTTTCAGGCGAAAAGTTCCAAACCCTTATTTGCTGCCCTGACCCACACCTAAGCACTTCTATAGTCCCATGATTTAGTAAAGGATCTGAAAGACCTAACTTTATTTCTGAGTTCTAGAAGTTAAGGCCTCTTTTTAACTCTTGACAGTTTTCTCATTTCTTGGTTTCTGAAAGGATTCTAGGGCTGGCAGTGAATAAAACTGGTGAAAGGACACATCCTGAGAAAAGCCCCAAACCTGCTTTTCAAGCTGCTCTCTGTATTCAATTAGGGAACAATGTTGTATACACGTATGTATATGACATTCAGTTCTTCACATTTCCACATCCCCTCCCAGACACAAAGCACCCCAGTATACTTCATCATGGCACTCGGTCCAATTTAGAAAGAGCTAGTAAAATCAACACTAATATATTTCCCTACGTTTTAGAATATTTACACAACTATAGCAAGAATTGTTCTACATATCATCAGACTATGAATGACAATGTCAAGGAGGATGGTTTTAGGGATTCCAGGAAAGAGCCTTCTGGTAAACTCTCCCACTGTCTTTCCAAACAGACAATTCTCATGCTTTGTATTATACTGTTCAATGCAAATGTCAACTGGGATGGGGGCACCCTTCTAGATGGGGCTGTGCTGTATCCCTCAGGTGTCTGGGAGCTGAAGAAAGCTTGAAAACACTTGTCTAGGGCTTGGACCTCTGGTCAAGCAGCTGCCACAAGGAGCTATCCTAGATTCCAAGGGGGCCACACTAGAAGACCTTGGGAACTAAAGCTTAGGAAAGCAGCTAAAGGAAAAATGGGGTATGGGGAGAACAGAGGCAAGTGGAAGTCATACTTCACAACCTTGCTAGGCCTGGCCTGTGGGCTCCAGAAAGGCAGGGGCTTCACTGTTTTGACAACCATTTCATTCTTGGGACCTATCACAGCCCCTGGCACTTCCCATGCACTCAGTAAATGTTTTTTAAGTGACTAAGCATCTAGAAAATGGCCTGGGAAGTGTAGTATATTTGCCATTTCAAGAAGAAATACAATAAATGCAGAAGAGGCTTAGTTTTCAAAAGAGGGTATTTACTTCTGTTTTGTTGTTAGGAAGACAATATGGTTCAGTATAAAACACATAAGGTCTGAGATCAGAAAGACTGAATTAAATACCAGCAATGTGACCTTGGGCTCCTTCAAACTCAGTTTTAACAACAGAAAAACAGGAATGATCCCTGTCTTGCAGGGTATTTCAAGGATTTACATATAATGACCGAATGGCCTTCCCAAAGAGCTTGGCACTCAATAAATGGCAGTTAGGGCTTATCCAGAAATTAGAGGAGCCTGAAAATAAAAGATGATGCTGGGAAAAAAAAAAAAAAAAAGAAACTCTCAGCCTTAAAATAAGAATTAGGGATTCATTTTTTGTAACAACGAGTACGTGCATGTCAAAATATCAAAACAATATTATTCCTTAATTTAGGTAGCAGGGTGGTTAACACATTTCAAGATTTAAGGCTGTGTCACCAAGATATTGCTGAAAGGATTTTCTCACAAAATATTTTATTGCTCTGAAAAGGCTATCCCACGATGAACCATCCCACTACAAACTAAAACGATGCCACAATGCAGAAGAAAGGTTTTCAAAATACCATCCCGATCAGCCATGCTGTCAAAGAAGAGCCAGGCAGAGGCGTCTTTCCCATACTTCACGAAAGCAACATAGTGGCTTGTTTCTATGCAGAGAACAGCAAACAGCTCCATCTTCTGACAGGGTATGCAGCCGTGTCTCCAGTCCCAGTCAGGCAAGTCTTTGGGAAGTGACACTGGGTTATAGTTATGATTCACCCTCTTGGGATGAAGGTGGACCTAAAACGGAGCAGAAGAGAAGGCCGAGACTGAGCCCAACTCAGTGTTTCAAGTCAATGGATTTCACTTACTCTAATCTAACACGTGCCTTATAAGTAGGAACCAAACACTTCACAGAGGTCTAACAAATAAAAAGTCAGAAGGAGCTAAATAATACCTTTTTACTATGAATTTTTAAAAGTTAATTATGATTTTCAAAACCCTCCAAAACCTGAGAGGCTAAACTTGCATATAACTGTGCCTAAGAGTCTCCCCCTGAGTGCCTCTTTGTTGCTCAGATGTGGCCCTCTCTCTCTCTAACTAAGCCACCTTGGCTAGTGATCTTGCTGCCCTCCCCTCTACATGGGACCTGACTCCCAGGGGTGTAAATCTCCCTGGCAACGCAGGATATGACTCCCAGGGATGAATCTGGACCCGGCATCATGGGATTGAGAATATCTTCTTGACCAAAAAGGGGATGCAAAATGAGATGAAATAGTTTCAGTGGCTAGAGATTTCAAATGAAGTGGAGAGGTCACTTTGGTGGGCATTCTTATGCACTATATAGATAACACTTCTTAGGTTTTAATGTATTGGAATAGCTAGAAGTAAATACCTGAAACTACCCAACTTCAACCCAGTAGTCTGGACTCCTGAAGACAATTATATAATAATGTAGATTACAAGTGTGATTGTGATAAACCTTGTAGATCATACTTCCTTTATCTAGTGTACGGATGGATGAGTAGAAAAATGGGGATAAAAACTAAACGACAAATAGGGTGGGATGGGGGGATGATTTGGGTGTTCTTTTTTTTACTTTTATTTTTTTACTCTTATTCTGATTCTTTCTGATGTAAGGAAAATGTTCAGAAATAGATTGTGGTGATGAATGCATAACTATATAATCGTACCATGAACAGTTGATTGTATACCATGGTTGATTGTACGGTATGGGAATATATTTCAATAAAACTGAATTTTAAAAAAAAAAAAAAAAGAAAAAAACCCTCCAAAACCTGAAATCTGTTTTCAACGACATATAACTTACTGTCCAACAAGTGAACATCCATTAAGAGAAGTCAAACTTACTTGAGTGTTGCAAGCTTTACAAAACTGTTTGATTTTTCCAGCTGAGATGTCAGGGTCCTCATAGCATTCTCTACATTCATACATGGCAAGTCCTCCACATATTCGGCACTGCCTGGGAGCTAAAATGGTGAGAGTGGGAGGGGAGCTGAGGTGCCTTTAAAAAATGCATTCTTTCATTTAAAAGATTAGAAAGAAAAGTTATGCTTCAAAAAGGATAATGTTCAGGGACTCCAAACAGTCCATCCCTTCCCCCACCCCCATAATCTTTAAGTTGGATTTCCCTGGATTCCAGATCTCTTCAAAGACATTTTCTCTGACCCAATGATAATATTTTTAAATAACATATTCTAGGGTGCTTTTCCCCAATTATAAAAGTAAAGCATGTGCATTGCTAAAAAATTCAAGGGAAGTATAAAGAAGAAAACTGAAAACATCTACAATTTCAATTAGCAAGAGAAAACCACTGCCAATATTATTGTGTACTTTCTCCAGTAATTTTATATCTGCATATGTATGCATATATGCATGTGTGCATATGTGTATATATTTATACTTTAAGCTCCTAATGTAGAAAGTATCAATATACTTAACTTTTCACTTAACATAATATCATGACCATTTTCATATATACTGGTTTCCAAAAAGATGAATTTTAATGGCAATTGTTTCCTTATACGGATACCATAATTCAACTATTTTCCTCTTATTCACAGAGTTTTTATAATTTATTAATCATGTGACAATAAACATTTACATATAAAATATTTATTTGAATCTCTGATTACGTTTTCAGAGTAAACTTCTAGAAGTAAAATTATTGACAATATTCAGGTACTGAATTGCCTTTTAGAAGAACTGTATCCAGTTATACTCTCCATTGAATGAGAATGACCTGTGAGTCTACTTCTAAACCACGCACAAAACAAACTAAAAAATTTTATACTTACTGTCTTCGAGTAAATCTGTTATATTTAATTCCAGAGAAGGAAAAATTTTTTTAAATAGTTTAAAGTCTTTTCCAAATCGAGGCATCTGAATAATCAGACAAGAGGGTGCCTAAAAAAAAGATATATATTTTTAGAACCAAAGTTCTAGAAAATGTTTTCCCTATGAAATTGAAATGGTCATGGCTGTCAAACCAAGTAGTGACCTTAGCTATAATGTTGATAGACTCTAAAACATAATCCAAATACAACGTGGAGTCAGGAGGTAACATACCAAGAAGCCAAGTCTCCAAACAACCCATTATCTCACGGACACACCAATACCTCGAGGAGGTTGTTAAATGACCTTGGGCCTCAAATAATATCCACATTCCACTTTGGGTTGATATTTAATAAAGGTTTGAAGAAATTGTTTTTGCAAGAAGAAAGCAGAAAGTGTCATTCTTTATATTTCAACAAATAAATAACTGTGGCTGTTGGGGTGTCACCAAACATGCCTTTCAAAATGAATACAACAAAAATAAGCTACAAGATTACTAAAATTGTGAACAGCCTCAGTGGACAATAAAAGAAAATCATATTGCTTGTTCATAAATACATCAATATAAGTGAATTTAGCCACATTTTCTCTCTTAACAAAGGGGAAAAAGGAAACATTCAAGTTTGATATATTGAGACAGGATGCTTGGATAAAATGTTAAATACTTAATTAATCTAATAGAAAGAGATGGCAGTTCTTTTAAAAACCATAAATCTTCCTGTTGCTTTCAACTACCTAAAAGTTTTTAAGTTATAAACTAGCTTGCTTTTTTCTTTGGCACTAAGAATTCAAAAAGGTCCATTGTAATTCTCTGGTACTTTCTGTAAGGACAAAATTGAAACACTGCACACTATTTTTTTTTTTTTTTTCTATTTGTGTTTTATTAATTTGTGGTTCAAACTGTTCTCAGCTGGTAAAAATTAATAGTTATGGAATCCACAGTGGTGTTAATAATCCTAAGGACTTTCAGACAAAATACAATGAATTATCACTAACCTCTGCAAATTTCAGGTTACTGTTGATAAAAGACCATTCTAACAACTGCTGAATTGTAGGAACTCCAACTTTCTCATTTTTTTCCATAAAAATTTGATAGAAGTAACAATCTTGTACTTTTTGACCTGCTGATCTAAAATCACAAAGAACAAAAACAGGCAAAAATATTTTTTTAAATGCTTAAATCAAAATGTGAAGCTGCTCCAGCAGTATTTGAGAACAGAAAAACTATGCAACTGGTGGTACAACTTCGGAAAGTTAGAACAATAGGATGAACAGACAATGGTTTAGATTAAATTATTAAATATACTTAAGCATAGACCTTAAAAATGATTTCTTGCTTTAGTTTTTTATTGAAAAGTTCCTTTAGTGATCTGATGAAAAATAATGGAATAGTATCAGCGATCGAGAAGCACTGTATGAACGATAACAACCAGAAGCTAAAATCAATGAATTCGCTGTCACTGTCCAAATCTAGAAGGCTAATGCTTGAAAAGGAAGAAAAAGAAATTCTTATATGTCTGATTGGGACACACCTTTAGAACCCTCTAGTCCAAACTTTACATTTATAAAATGAAGGCCCTGAGATCTAGGAAGGATAATCACTTCCCAGCAAGTCAAAAGCAGAGCTAGGAAGAGAAGGCTGGGGGAGGGGGGGTGGTCAACAACCACTCATTATTCCTTCCCCTAAAGCATGCTGTCTTTTTAGAAGGCCACTCATTTATTCAACAAATACCAAGTAAGCACTTGCTATACATAGTGTCATCATTCTTATTTTACTATAAAATGACATTAATCTTTAAGACAAACTCTACCAAAAGAATTAATAATCTTTAAGTTTTATTATTTACCTTTTTAGCAGAATTTCTGAGCATAGATTCTGCCTGTTACATCTAGATTTAATCTAGATTTCAAGATTAGTTAATCTGCTTTCTATCTCTGCAAATTTGCTATATCCAGTCATCTATTTTAAGTGTTATCATACACTATTTGTACTTACATGCCTTGCTTATTTCAAAGAGCATAATGTTTTCAAGGTTCCTCCTTGTTGCAACATGTCTCATACTTCATTCTTTCTTATTGCCAAATAATATTCCATTGTGTGTATATACCACATTTTGTTTATACATTCAATTGGTGATGGACACTTGGGCTGTTTCCATCTTTTGGCTATTGTGAACAACACTGCTATAAGCACATGCACAGGTATCTGTTTGAGACCTTGTTTTCAGTCTCTGGGTATATACCTAGAAGTGGAATTGCTGGGTCATATGGTAATTCTATATGTAATTTTGGGAGAAATAACCATATTGCTTTCCACAGTGGCTGCACCATTTTACATTTCCAGAGTTAAAGTTTTTTCCAAGGAATAATATTAACAAAGTTTTTATAATGAAACCTCAGCAATTCAGAGACCAACCATCAGAAACCCTTAGCTTCCCAAAGCACCTTATACCCTGAAATTACCCTGAAATCAACAAATGCCTACAAAACTTACTTGGTAACAAAGCAGAAGATTCATGAGAACACACAATAAATAAAAATGATAACCAACTGGTTGTTGATGACTATAAAGGCCAGCATTTTTCTTTGAAAGTCAAAAAATATAAAAAAATAATAGGTAACAGAAAAAAAATGAAACAGGAAACTAAAAAAGAAAGTAGTAGAGGTCAATAGTTGCAACAGTTAGAAATAATAATGGCAGGGGAGGAGGGGTTGAAGGGAGCCGGAGGCAAACACTGATGCAAGACAACCAGAACTGAAGACACAGAAGACTCACAGCTTTGTGGAAATGTGGTTGAGGGATGAGGGAGAGGGAACAAAACCTACTCGAACCCCGTTATTAAAGTTTTAGAACGCAAAAGCCCTTGCATAAGCAAGCCACACACATCCATGAATCTCAACAAAGCTGGTGCCACCGGACTAAACTGTACAATTTGGATTGTGGCTTCCAAAAAGGAATATCTAAGGGCAGAAGGATACAAATGTTGTACTAACTTCAAAAGAAAATGAACATCTACAAGGAAGGTAAAAACACTCATGGATTTGTACAATAACTGACTTTGTGTTCGAGACCACAATGGGTAGCCACTAAAGTTCTTAACAGATCCTGGGTTATCTAGCACTGTGGAAAACAAAATAGACTGTAATACCCATGTAATAAGAACACCCAAACCATCTTCTATAACAAGAGGCACTCAGTAATACAATTGGAAAATCTCTTTAATGCAGCAAAAACTCAAAAAGGGGGAGGGGAGTAATACTGAATAGTGTGGGCTAAGCCATGTATTTTATTTAAAGGATTTTAGTGTTTCAAACCGACATACGAACTACATAAAAAATAAGAGAACAAGTAAGCAGATCATGACACTGTATTCAGTATTCCAGAAGGCTTTCAGAACTTTAATGTCCTGAGAAGTTTTATCAAACTGATTAAGCAATGACTTTGCAATGCCTTGCAGTTGTCATTCTCCTGGTAACACTGGCTCAACACCCCAGTTCACACAGGATGAAGGCAGGCTGACCCTATACCTGCTATCACCTCCCATCAATAAAGTTTCTGGTGCTAAGAAACTAATTAATCTACAGAGCTCTCAAATTTGCCTGGTTAAAAAACACAAATTTTGAGTATTCCTTTATTTTTTTGTACCCACAGTGCCAGATAATTTTAGAACCAGTTATTAACCTGAAGGTAATCAAACCTATTTTACTGCTAAAAACTGTGGAATTCATCCTAAGGAGATGGTATTTACGAATACTTTACCAGCTTCCTTACCATCCAGTCCTACTAATACAATCTATGGAGCTAAGCATTACTTCAAGAAAAAGTACAACTACAAAATTCTTTTGTTGCTGTAAAGTTGGTATTTTGTGTAGATGTTATATAGTTCCACAATACAAAAACTAAAACTTTGGACTAATGCTTTCAACTTGAAGTGCATTAAAAGATAACAAGGATTGATGGAAGGATAGAGGGATGGATAGGTTGATACACAGGAAATAAAAAAACAAGTATAGTAAAATGCTAATGGTAGAATCTAGGTGATGGGTATACGAAAGTTCACTGTACAATTGTTTCCATTTTTCTATAGGCTTAATTTTTTAACAAACCATTGAAAAAAATTAAAACTTTAGTAAGGTTCATACTTAAAATTCTGCCAATTCAACCTTTAAGGGGAAACTAGAGAAATACACAACCTGGGGTCATGTTAGCAAAAGTATCATCCTCAACATCTAAAAGGTGAGGGGCTGAAGTCAGTGCTTACCAAACCCACCAGTCCTAAATGGTGAAAAATATTTCTTCCTCATGCCCCATTCATACTCTGACCATAACACAACTCATTTGAATTCAAAGGAAACAGAAGGATGCAGTCAGATGCAGATGACAAAAAAATACTTTGTGTCAACTGTTAGGTAAAGAGTAAGCCTCAGATTGTTTTTGTTTAACCCATTTACATTTATTATGATTATTTATACATTTGGGTTTATTTCTATACTTTTTTTTTTGTATTTTCTTTGCTTCTTTTTCTCTCCTACCCTGCTTCTTATGGGATTGGTTGTATTGTCCTTATTCCCTTTAATCCCGTTTTTCATCTGCAAAGTATACATCCCACTAGTATTCTTATAATGATTAACTTTAATTATCTATCACATGTATGCCTTGATCAAGCCTAAGCAAATCATCATCTCTAATTTTGTCCCAAGGATCTTAGAACACTGTGCCTCCAATCATCACCCTTCCTTGTTTAGTGGCTATGTCTCATCTTATGTTTAATCCCCACCCCTCTCATACACAATTAATCATTATTATTATTTCATTACTATTATTACCATCATTATTGTTTTAAAATGTGAATGCTTAATTTACTTACATTTAACCTACATTTAACAATTTCTTGACTCCTCCTTGTTTCTAATATCCTACTCCTTTTTTCTAAATTCAGTTTTTGTTTTAGTAAAGGATATCCTGTAACTTCATCCTGTCCTTCCTACTCAGGTTTTCCATGCATCTTTAATCTTAAAATTTAAGTCTGTCAAAATTTCTGAAAAATTATCAGCTATTTTCTCTTGCAATATTGCCTCTTCCCTCTTCTCTCTATAGTGTCTCCTTCCAGAACTCCAATTAGAAGTGTGTTGGACTTTTCATGCTATCCTCTATGTCTCTTATCCTCTCTTGTTTTCCAACTCCTTATCCCTTTGGGCTACATTCTGGGTACTTCATTCAGCTCTGTCTTCAAATGAGTAATTTTCTCTTCAGCTGTACTTACCACATCCAGTGAGGCAATCCCCTCTCCCATTCATGATATATTTTCTATTTCTAGAAATAACATTTTTGTTTATTTGTTTTTGTTTGTTATCAGATCTGCTTTTATCTTTTATTGGTACCTAGTCCGTCTTTTGTCTCTTCAATATCATTTAGTAAATATTTTATAGTCTCTTTGAACTCTTTTTTTTATTTCAGATGTTTAAGGTACTCATCCTCCTATTTGTTGCATCAGCTGACTCTACCACAGCCAGAAAGAAAGGCTTAATGGAGGGGCAGAATAACACTTGAAATAAGGGGCTAACATTTAAAATATCTTTTTGTACCTTTTAATAATTTTTAAACCAGTGATCCTCAATATTAAGAGGCTACTTAAGGCGGGGGAAGAGGGGATGTCAGTGCACCCCTGAGGGGTTGTAAGAATTTCCCAGAGCCACTTTCAAACTAGACAAGGCCTCCAGACTCTGAAATGTTTCCCTGATATACCTGTCCCTTCCTTATTCCCTCTGAGAATCACTGTAGTGTTCACCCTATGTTATTACTGAGAGTGTATTACATCCTTCACGTGCCTTGGGGTAGAGGGAAAACAGATGAAAAAAAAAAAACTGTTTTAATCATCTGGAATTTAGCTCTTCAAGATGAAAAACAAAGTTGACATTTTTCTCCCAAAACACCTGCTAGATTTTCCTACATCATTTATTAAATACATCTTTCTTTCTCCACTTGTGTTTAAAAGCTAACTTGTAAGAAACCAAAATATTATACATAGTTCATTTTATTTCTGGGATTTCTATTCAGTAATATTGATCTATAATTCTAATTTTGTACCAGTATCACACTGTTTTACTGTCTCTTGTTTTGCATGTATAGCTAATAAAACTTTAAAAAAAATTCTTCAATATCTTCACCCACTTCATCTTCTAGAGAACTCTAAAACTACTGAATTTCAGAAAAAAAAAAAAAAATCTGTTAAGATCTTTCTTATGGGTGAGTTATTTTGTGAAAAATTAACATCTTTAAAATATTTAGTCTTCTTACCTGGAACAAAACATTTCTCATGAATTAATCAAATCACTTCTTAGTTCTGTGTAAGTCTTTTTAAAAAACAAGCTCATTAAAATTCATTTCTTGGAATTTTATATTTTCATAAAATATGAAATGACCCCCTTTTCGTATTTGCTAGAAGGCATACACAAAGGATATTGATTTTTCCATGGTTATCTTTTACATGGCCAAATTACAAACTCTTTTGTTCAGTCCAATAGTTTCTAGACAATTCCCTAGGATTTTCTAAGTGAGTGTGTGTGTGTGTGTATAAAACTATTACCATCTTTGAATAGATAATAATATATATTCTTCATGTTTATGTATAATGTGTTATTTCATTACTTAGAACTTTCAAAGCAATATCAAAGTATGACTGTGATATTTTCTATCCTTCCTTCCTTCCTTCTCATCCATCAATTCAATGGCATTACACATCACTTAAGACACAGAGATGAGTAATAGTGATGGTCTGTGATTAGTTTTTAAGGAAGTATACACTATATTCACAAGAATTTTAACACAGAAACCCAGGTTAAAATCTAAAAAGATCCAGCATGTAAAATGTGACTATTCAAAGGATATGAAAAATTCAGCCACCTAGAGCACTTCACTAAGAATTTTACTGCATTGAATTCAAGGCTTTCACTCAAGGTGGGGTGGGGGTAGGGGAAGCCAAGTTAGGAAAGTGAGAACAATGGAGCAAATCTAAGTCTTAATTCTTTGAATGATGGGTTTACAAAAACAGCCGCCTCACAGCGTTTAATTAGGTTAGAATAAGATTCTCTCAAAGGGTTCACTAACTTAAGTTACAAAAAAATTTATATACAGTTTTTAACAAATGATTTGTAATAATATTTATTAGTAGAGTTAAAATTAAAAGTAAAAATTTACATTGGATTGGTTCTTCAAGTTAAGTGTGAACTCTGGAGAGAACAATGATTAAAATTAATTTGCATTATATTCACCTAGCATATTAAGGTCCCTAAATAAATACAATATTAAGTAATCACTGGTGAAATTATTTCTACTAAATGATGGCAGTGGAAATGAAGATTGCCTATTTTCTGAAACTTATTTAGCAATTTAAAATTTACCTTATTTTTAACAATGGCTCTACCCTTAAAATATGATGAAACAGGATATTCAAGAATTCTTCAGGATCTAGGAGAAAATTAAAAATCAAATAAGTTACAGACCAAATTTCAAAATCATTTCATTTTCATTTTACTAGTCATATTTATATACTGAATTCAATTTCAAAATCAAAATTATTTCAATTATTACAACATATTTCTCAAGTTTTTCTGACTACAGGAAAATATAAAGATTTAAAGATTACTATAAAGTATTATGTTTTAACTTTATCGTAACTTTATTGCATTTGAAAGGTATAATAAGTCAACTATAGTGAAATAATTTTACTTCCTTTGAGGGGTGTTGGGAAAAATGGAATAAAACCTGAAGGATGAACCCTTTAAATAATTATTCACAACTCCAAACATTACAGTCAGTTACAGTGCGCTGCTAACCGTTTCAAGGTCAGGAGTTCAATCTCTGAGTAATCCATTAGGTATGAATGGACTAAAACACTATTCCTCTACCATAAACTTCATCCCAAGCAGCCATTTTATAACTCCCTTTTTAACAAGAAAAACTAAGAAAGAAAACGTGGATAGCTCAATGCAATCCTTCACAACTGAAAGAAAAACAACTCAGAATTATCAATACTGGATGGAAAGGAAAAAATGTTTTATTTACTCATTTAATATACTAGAACCAGCCAGCTTCTTAAAAGGATTTGTTACTCCACATCATAATTCATTTTTAGAAGAGAGAAAGCATTTACAAAAAGGAGAAAAAATTGTACATCACACAGAAATTCCTAATTTACAATAAAACCCCAAAACTCCACACACAAACACACATACATTTCAGCCAATAATTTAGAATATGCTTTCAAGTTAATTTTTGAGCATATACTAAAAATTAAGAGTGTCACCTTTTTCTTCAGAGGTAAATCCTGATGCAGCCTCAACTTTTTCAAGTATTTTCCTCAGTTTCATAATTTTTGTGGCACACACATAACCATATCTAGGTCAGTAAAAAACTTAGTTAATTGATACTGGCATATATAATAAATTATGTAACATATCTTGATAATCATTAATTTATTACGTAATTCTAGCATGTTGTAAATCAACTGTCTAGACAATTATTTTGAAAAATAAAATTGGCCTCTTCTTGAAGTTTGAGAAATTAAAGATCTAGAGCCAGAACTATCCCAGACTCTATTATTCCTTAACTGTCATATACAAATACAAGAAGAAATTATTTTTAAAACAGTTCTTGATGACTGGTTTTTAAATATTATTTGCTTAAGAAATTAAAGCATTTACTTTATAAAAACAATATACCACTTTGAGAAAAAGTCCTTTTAATACTAAAGGCTGAAATAGCTACCAAGCAGAAAGGGGAAGAGAATTGATGAGAAATCCATAATCCAAAATCCAAAATCTGTAATCAAACCTATCTCCATAATTAGGACTTCTCTTGTCTTTGTCTGAATATAGGAAGCATTTAATAAGTTTAATGTCAATCCTTGGCAGGATTATAATTCGAAAATGGCTTCAACTGTTTCATTCATTAATTCTTTGCAACCAGCACATCTTTAACTACCACTAAATAGTCATCTAACCTGTTACCAATGGAAATACAAAAATTAATAGGTGAAAAAAGACAGGTTCTCTGCCTTTGAGAAGATTGCAATGCAGAAAGCAGAGGTTTCTGTACCAAATAAAACCAGTCAGCTATAAGATAGATATGAATGCTATTGACACAGGGAAATCTGATGGCAACAGGGAATCTGACAAGTGTCTCACTGGGGCAGGGTGACAAAGTATGGTCAAACCATGATTCTTAACTGGCTGGACAAGTATCTGAAGAATGTTTATTAATGGATTTAACGGTGTTTTGAAATGAAGGAAGGAGGTGGTCACGTGCCTCAGAGTTTTGGATGTGACCTGTCCTGTTCTAGTACCAATTATTTGGGGAAAAAAAGAGACAGTATCCATAAAAATTTACATAGGACAAAAAAAATACACGTTAAAATCAAAATTGATAATTACTTTAGAGTTATTTTGATCACTTCAGAATTTAAGAAAAATGAAAGATATAAGTTAGGAAATTTATTCTCTTATAATTTACTTTCTTAGTCTTGCTATAACAGGTCATTTTAAATGCTCAGTGTTTTTCAGTATTCCAGGATTCGGGGTCAAAATCTTACATCAAACTAATTTTTCTTTTAATTGTTATTAAGAAAAGTAGGTCAAAATTTTAAATTTATCTTTATATGAACTTTAAATTACATAGTTTGCTCCCTATATTCCTGAATAAACAAATGTATCCCATGGTCTGTGCTCCTAATTCTTCAGTTTAAGTTTTATAATGTGACATTATCACACATCACTACTACCACTTATCAGAAGTCTTTATCAGGTGTCTCCTGTCACTTGTCCTTGTACCATAAAAATTGCTTCTTGTAGCCAAAGGCATATTTATTTATAATTCCTAAACTAGGAATGAAAAAAAAAAAATCACCTTTTTAAGGAAGGTAGAGGGAGGCCTAAATATATTTCTTTGACCAAGAAATGTGTTTATAAAATACATCTCATTTCTTTCTAATAAATAAAAAAATTTCCCTTGTTCCTTTTCTTTCAGATAAAGTTAAGTTTAAGAAGTCAGACTTCACCAATTTGACTGATAAACATGATTACTGTTAGGGACAGTGTTGGAATAAACTATTTCAGAAGATAAGAATCCCAAGTACTACATCCGCTTTTCTAAACCTACTGCAATTGCTAAACTTTAGTGTTTTCCACCAAATCGTTTAAATCATTTCATGGCATACACCATGTACTAACCCTTGGCCAGATTTAAGAAATTAAACAAAGAAAGTAGAAGGACCAAACATTAAAAAATTGTTAACACTTCAAAAGAACTAATTTTCACCTATTTCTTACTACATGAAAGCAGGGCATAAATTAATTACTGTGCAAAAAAGCAGCAAATAGGATACCATCTAAAGGCAAAATACCGTGTATCTTCAACTTACATTCTCAGAGGATTAACAATTTCCGTCCTCAGTAGTTCTTGAGTTTCACTATAATATTCGACATCATTCTTTTCTTTGGGTCTAAGTAACACAGTGTCCAGAACAGAACTAAAAGCAAATAAGCTGCAAAATAAAAAGAATATTTTTCCTCATGTAATAACAGTCTTATTTTTGGAAAAAGAGATTCTAATAAGAATCAGAAGAAAAATAAGCAAAGTCTGGAGAACAAATAACATGAAGATTAGTTTTCTTCATTAACCCGGTTACCCAAGATCCTGGTCCCATGGTTCATTCATCGGGGCCTAGAGACCTTCCAGGTAAGGTTAAGGAGACTAGTAATATAAAAAAGGCAAACCAAATATTGACAGTGTTAAAGGATAAAAATATGCCTACAGTATTTTAAGAAAGAAAACTTCTTTATAAAAGTTGACGTAAGCTCTACAAAACTCAAACTCCAAATAGACAACCAGTAGAGGATGTCTGGAAACTACTTCCCAAGACAAACAGATAGAGAAACCCAGTGTATCCCACTCCAGATATCCTACTTTCCTCTTGCGAGGACCTAAATTTCTTTAAATGCCAAAATTACTTCTGAGTGACTAACAGCAGTAACTTGCTAATATCCAAGAAAAATAAAATTTGGCTAATACATATTTTTATCAGGAAATCCAAAGAATATTATATCAATGCTATAAAGCTTCTTGTATTCTGCCAAAAAAAAAAAAAAGGCCCACCATGTTTATTCTTCCTCCACTTCTAAAATATTAACATCCCATATTTAATTTCCTAATTCTTATGAAGTGACTATCCAGAGCTGGTAGATTACACTCAATTTAAACGGCAGTATATCTGGTTCAATCTTCAGAGCCTAAAGTTTCTGGCCATGTTCATTTGTTCCACTTTAGAATAAACTACGTATCCAAAGGTAACAGTATTTCTACTGAAAACAATGCTTTAAAATAAAGTAGCGTTGTGACTGCCTCTACCTACTAAAACAGATACTGTGTATACTGGCCAGTGGTTTATGGCAAGTCCTGTGCTTTGATGTCGTGCTCATTCTCGTCAGCTACATGATTTCCCAAGCACCCTCAGTGCTCCACCTGCAACCCTTCCATTCACCTCTGAGTCAGCACTGGCTGAATCACTATAGTAAGTGTTTGGATATAAACACATAGGACAACATTCAATAGCTTCCAAGGAAGTTATGAAAAGCCAATCTCCCTTTCTTTCCTGATCCTCAGCCATCCAGTTTCTCTACTCAGGGTCAATCAGCAGTTTCTTTCACACACACACATACATACACCCACACACTCACATACACACATACATGAGTCCCCACCCCTATGGTACTGTCTATACCCACTGCATTGATTTTAAACTTACCAGAATAAGGTTGAGTCTAAGTAACAAGAATTATAATGACCCTGGATACCTTTCTTCTTTCCAATCATTATCTCCAAACCTTCTTTTTCCATTTTTGGTGGAGTATTTTCTTCTACTACTTCACTTAAGTAGCCTCCAAATGCTCAAAAGATAAAAATGAAAAGAATTCTTTTAAAAAACTATCATAATATGTATTCCCATATATATTTATTCATTTAAAAATATATTTGGGTATTTTAATGCAAAATTTGTTTCTCAACTTGTATCTATGTTAAAGGTAGGCTTTGGTTAAACGCTATTCAGCTTGGTTTGCAAAAAATGCTGCTGTTCATTTTCAACTTCACTTCCTCCACAGCTTAAAAAATACTTTAGAGGGTATTAATCAATGTGTAAAAAACATCTGTCAAGTAAAACATCTTCCACAAAATTTTATTATTTGTCTGAAGATGCTTTATTTTCAAATTTGAAAAGAAAAAGAAAAATCCCAATGTACTCTTTCAACTGTAATGAAAAATGTTTTTCATAAAGAAGGCTTTTCTATTTATATCTGCTTAACTCTTGAGATGCTTCATCACTATTATTCAAAACTGGAAAGAGAGAACATCAGGAAATTGCCAGAAGTGATGAGGAAATATGCCCTTCATCAATCAGTCTAAAACTGTTCCCTATGACAATGCTGATTTCTTGATAAGAGAACGCTTACTGATGCACATAAAACAATTCATTAAGAGAAGGAAGTCAGTGCCAAAAAAAAGGTCACATTTCAATTTCTACCTCCTGTATTGTTGAAAATTAAATGGTTGTAATCAACAGGAAGAGAAAATAAATCTTACTCTTTTTTTAAGTCCCACTTTTCCTAATACTTTTAAAAATTTTCCTTTCTAAGGTTAATAATGATCAATGAAACCCCTGTAGTTTTCTTATACACCAACTAACAAATTTTACTGCTTTAACAGTTTGGTGTACATTGCCAAGAAACATATTTAAACATTGACACTACCATCTACTGCAAAATGAGATGAGATTAGAATTTAAGAGTCATCCAAGATGGTTAAATAACTGAAAGGCATCAAGTACCTAAAGAGTTACAACGTTCAATCTGATTGGAAACTGGCTGCAGGGAGGCAAACCTGGAATCAGGCCTGCAGCTCTTCAGTTTAACAAACAGTGCTTTCTTCAGGGCACAGGTGAAATAGCGAGTGCCCTTAAAGGTCCCGTCTGTGCAGCCTGCACACTCTTCTTCCTGCAAAAGAAACACATCCAGATGCCTTAATCTGTATCGTGCAGAGACAACTTACAAAGAGCTCACGTTTCTAAGATGTTTCCAGTTTACCCCTTCTCAGAATTCCCTCTTCAGACTTGCATTGAGAACTCGATTAACTAATCAGAGCTTTGGTCCATAGCTAACGATTTAAGAAATTAATTCCTTAATCCAACATGAAGTACTCAATGTGTTTTCTTTTAGAATTCATGTGTAAACCTTCTCTGTTAACTGGTTTTACTTCACCATTTCCACAAGTATTAAAACCTGCGGGGTGAGGGGAGGCTATTTTAACAACAAGCCCCAAAAGAAAAATAGTCTCCATTAACATGGAAACAAACAAAACAAGAACAAGAAATGTATTTAAACAAAAGGAAATGTACTAAAATTCTTCTCTCCTGATAATAAAATGTCAAACAACACGCTCTCCTAATATCCAAAGGAAAAATCTTTCCCTCTACCAAGATCTCAAAAGATCTCCAAAAATGGGGATTAGTTTTGAAAGCCAACAACATAAATATTAGAACTGATTTGGGGAGGAAGTCTGAGGAAGAAAAAAAGAAAGCTGACAATAAATTTATATTCTATTTAATGTGATAAGCCTAAATGTGTTAACCTAAAAGTCAAATATCATCCTTTAAACACAGACCATTAGGAATAAACAGGTCAGAAGCTTGAGGAGTGGCAGAGGGAAGGTAGTCAACACGGTAATAAAATTTCTTCTCTAGTGATGGCTTTTTTGACAAATATAACACTTAGCCAAGTAACATGACAAAGAAAAATCTGCACAAAATCCAAGATAGAAAAGAGTTGCATTTTTTAGGTCAAATTAAATTACCAGTTCCAGTCCAGCTAGTACTTCATTGAGTCCTGGTGGCTGACCAATCCAACGGATCACTCCATAGAAAGGAGGATTCTCTTTAACTTCAGCCAGTGAGCCTACTTCCAGACCATGTGAGTTTCCAGAAGACACGGCCAAGGGTGGGCTCTCTTGGACAGGTGCATTGTTTAGTTCTCCCATCACGGACTGAACTGACAGAGAAAGTGGACTGTGGCCAATACTTCCATTGGTGTTGGGCATCTTTGTCAGACTAAATGGTAAAGAGTGAAACCTGTTCTCATTGGATAATGAGTTCATGGAAGGAGGCTGCAGTGGTGGCGAAGAATGTCCAAAGTCCGAAGATATCTCTGTAAGTGATTTTGCAGGGTCTTCGGCAACTACAAAAAAATTATTCTTAATTAGAAAAACATATTCAAGGATATTCAATATGCCCTGCAGCTCTAAAAATACACGAATCTATTCCAACCACCTGCCTGCCATCTCTACTAGGATTCTCATAAGCATCACAAACTGAGTATCTCTAAAATAGTGTTCTTAGTTCTCTTCCCCAGCTCCAAATTTTTCTACCTCAGAAAATGGCACCCAATTGTTCAAGCCAAAAAAATCTGTTACTGATGGTATCACATAAATTATGCACTTTGTCAACAACACATTAAGTTAGAAGTCAGTACAAAAAGACATCAAAAAAATTAAGAAACAAACTTCTAAGTAACTAATGGATCAAAGAAGAAATGATAATACAAATTAAAACAAGAAGAAAAAAGAGAAGGAGAAAAAGAAAGGAAGGAAGGAAGGAAGAAAAAAAGCAAACTTTTGGAATATTGCTAAAGTGATACTTTCAGGGAAATACACAGACTTAAAAGTTTATTTCAGAAAAAAGAAAAGGTAAATATTAATGAATTTAACATCCACCCTAGGAAATTAGAAGAGTAGAATAACTCCCCAAAATGTAGGCTAGAGGAAAGACAAGACACAAGAACAGAAATTAATAAAGAGAAAACAAGCATACAACAAAGAAGATCGAAGCCAGAATAAACACAAAGGCAGAAAACAAAGAGAACAAACATACAATTAAAAGAACCAAAGCCAAAAGCTGAATCCTTAAATTTGCTAATAAAGTTGTCAGCCAGGCATTACAGATCAGTGGAGAAAGGATGGATTTTTTAAAAAATAATGCTAAGATCATCAGTTATCCATACATTAAAAAAAAATTAAAGTGAACTCCTGCCTCACACATTACACAAAAATCAATTCCAGGTGGCTTAAAGACAAATATGAAAGGCAAAACTACAAACTTTTGGAAGACAGTAATAGAAGAATGTTTTTTATGACCTCAGGGCAGAGAGAAATTTCTAAAGCATAAAAAATACAAACCATAAAGGAAAAGAATGCAAATATGGCCACAGTACATTTAAGCACTTTGTCATAGCAAGAGTGAAAATGTGAGCCACGAACAAGGAGAAAACATTTGCAATACATGTAGCTGGCAAACGGTTAGAATTTGAAGGTCTATAAATCAAATACGAAAAAGAAAAAGAAAAAACAAACAAAAAAACACACAATTAGAAAAAAAATGGACAAATGGACAAAAGACTTGAAGAGGCATTCAGACAAGAAATCCAAATCACCAGCAAATCCACGAAAAGATGCTTGCCCTCCCTGCTAAACGGATAAATGAAAGTCAAAACTACTAGAAGATATCATTTCAAAAACTAAATATCTTGAAATATTAGCTGTTGGGAAGGATAAAGAGTAACTGATACCCTCATATAATGATGATGGGAGTGTAAATTGATTATAACTACTTTGGGAAACAGTTTTGCATTATTTACTAAAGGGAAAGATGTGCATATCCCATGACTCAGTAATTCCACTTCCAATTATATACCCTAGACATGTGTAAGAACGTTAATAGCAGAGCTGTTAATAATAGCAAGAAAATAAAAACAATTCAGATGTCCATCAGAGGTCAAATGGATAATTAAATTGTAGTGTATAATTCATACAATGGGATTCTGCACAGCAGTGAAAATGAATAATTTACAACCACTACTACAACTTGGATGAATCTTAAGAACATAATATTGAGGAGGAAAAACTGTGCAACAATACATACAGTCTGATTCCATGCATATAAAGCTCAAAAACATGCAGAACTGTTTAAATACACAAACACAGGTGGTAAAACTGAAACAAAAAGCAAGAGAACAATAAATACTGAAAAAAAGATGATGTGAGCTCTGAGGAGAGAGTGAAGAGAAGGCAATGAGTGAGGGACACCTCAGGGACTTCAGAGGTAATGTTGTTTTCTTAAAGTAGGCAGTGATGACATGGCTGTTCACTGTACTTTATACCTTACAGTTCTTTGTATCTTATGAGCTTAAGATTCTTTTGTAATAATATTTAATCTAAATTACTCTTTTCTTTCCCAAACTCTGAACACCCCAGGTCCAACCATCAAGCAAGTTCTGTTGGTTCGACCTCCAACATGTATCTCAAATTGGTCCACTTCTCTTAACCTCTACTGTCATCTACCCAATCCAAGCCACCACCATCTCCCACCCTCTAAGACTGTCAGCAGCCTCTTACCTGACCTCTCTGCCCTCCCCATTCTTGCTCCTTTCCAATCAATTCCCCACATAACAAGTAGTGAGATCTTTTTAAAATTTAAAGATCTTCCGTGATCTTTCTTTGATTCTCCTGTTTAAAACCTTTTGATAGGGTTCTGGTATTCTTAGAATAAATACTAGTTTCTTACCAAGAACAACAAGGCCCTGTATAATCTGGCTCCTACCTACGTATCAACTCATTTCCCACCTCCTTTCCTTGTTCACTCTGGCCTACTTCCTGTCACTCAAATCCGCTTTTCTCACTGGGGGTGTTTGACCTTACTATTTCCGCTGCCTGGAAGGCTCTTCCCAGGGGCTTCTCTGGCCAGTTCATTCTCCTCATCCAGATCTCATCCCTACCATCCCTACCTCAAAGAGTCTTGTCCTAGGGAGCCCTCTCTCACTAGTTCCTACCACGGGGTTCGCTCCCTTCATGGCATGTCGTCCTCTATTTGTATGTCTGCTCATGCGATCATTGTCTATCATACCAACTAGAACGTGTGCTCCAGAAAAGCAGGAATTCTGTTAGTCTTTATCATGGTTGAATCCACAACACTTGGTATAGCACATGGAAATAATAAAGTAAAAAAAAAAAATTTTTTTAAACAGGAAAATGAGCTATTATAGAGAAAAGCTTTTTAAAACTATAAGTGCAACTAATTACAGTAGCAATGTTCTTTTACAACTAAATTACTTCTATTTCCTAATTTAAGGATGAAGGCCTCCTGCATATAAATTGTATTACTTTCCAATTGCATTGGCAAATCTGCCAGTCAGCAGGACAGCAACATAACCATCTGAGAAGATCCCTGTGCACATCTACAGGCCAACAGGGCTATGCTACACCACAACACAGTCCCGTGGTGTTTTGGAACTCTCTAGAATTTTTAGAAAGCCAATGCAAGCCACAGCTTAACAAAAGTTGTCTATCAGGAAATAGGAGCTCCCAGTGAAGCATCATTTAAATAAGTCTCCTGCTCTGTGGTTAGGAAGAATTCAAAGATCAAAGGCCCTGGCTGCCAACTTCACAATAACCTACCCAGAGTCTAGCTACAGGAATGAAGGCACAAAGAGACACAATCAAAGACAGCTCACTCAATTTATTCCCATGGGATAATATAACCCCAATTTATTTAACAGCTTATTTTTTATTGTTCACTTATGGATATGTTTTAGCCTATAATATAAGTGAATCCATATTAGAGTAAAAAGTCACTAAAGAATTCTATAGTACTCTTCAATTCTTGCCTTCATTTACTTTGCACACAACACAATTACTAAATCCAAGCTAAGTATTAGGAGCTTAAAAGTCTGGCAGAGGAGACAGGCAAGTCAACAAAATAGTTAGGAAGAATCTAACCTTTATAGTTAGAGAAGTGGGAGAGGAACGGAAAGGTTTTCTGGATAAACCAATAACTATGCTGAGATTTAGGAGATGCAAAAAAGTAAGCCAGACTACAAAGTAGGGCAGGACAGAAAGAAGGATTTTCGGGCAGCAGGAAAACATGTACAAAAAAAGAGAAAGCATGACACATTCCAAGAATGTCCCCAGTCAGTATGGCTGGGGATAGGAGTTTCAGGGGGAAATGACCAAGGTGAGTAAAAGGTCATGCCATCAACAGCCCAACATGCCAAGCTAGAGAATTTGCATTTTTATCTTCAAGGGGCTAAGGAAACATTAATAGACATTAGATAAACATATCTTTGCAAAAATCATCGATAGCAATGGGAAGAGAAACACAAGTGTTGTGGCTAAGCATCTGAGCTCTGGAGTCAAGCAGATTTGGATTGAAATACTGGCTCTACTATATGGCAAGTTATTTAATGTCTGTAACAAAGGAAGTTATGGGGATAGAAGAAAATAATATGTATAATATACTTGGCACGATGCCTGACACGAAGTAAGTGGTTAAGAAATGGTAGCTGTAATGATGACAATAATGACGACTGTTATCACTACTATTCAGAACAAATTTAAAAGGAACATGAGTCAGAGATAGCACCTACAGGGATAGTATGTCAATCCAGACAGGAACAAGCAAATGATCTGAAGTAAGGTAGTGATTACAGAAATGAGGAACAGGGGAAAGATTCTGGTGAGTCTGAAAAGGAGGCAATCCAGAGGACTTGGTGACAACTGGGTGTGACTAATAAAAGAGAAAGAGGAAGGCTAGGATGAAGTCCCAGCATCTACCCTAGACAGCTGGACTCTTGTCTCCATTTTCTCATTCCACATTCTTAGTGCACCCCAATCTGACCAAATTCCTCCACCAAAACCAAACTTACTAAGGTCATCAAGGACTTCCAGGTAGCTAAATCCAGTGTCACTGTGTGGTCTTCACTGTACGTGCCCTCTAATGAGCATTCAGTCCTGCTGCCCACTCTCTCTTTGGCCCTTCTGACCCAACAGACTCCTGGTTTTCTCCACATTAGTGCTGATTTGAATCTGTTATGTACCCCATAAAAAGCCATGTTCTTTAATGCAATCTTGTGGAGGCAGATCTATTGTGGGTGGGATATTTTGATTAGGTTGTTTCCATGGAGACGTGACCCACCCAACTGTGGGTGGGATCCTTTGATTATTTCCTTAGAGATGTGAACCTGCCCATTCAGGGTGGGTCTTGATTAGCTTACAGGAGTCCTTAAGAGAGCTTAGAGCTGACACAGACCCAGACACTTGACAGAAAGGCGTTTGGAGATGCTAAACTAAGAGATGAAGCCCAGAGTTTGCCCTGGAGAAGCTAAGTGAGTATCCACAGATGCTTACAGAGAAAGCCACTGTAATCAGAAGCTGAAAGCAATGCAACTTGGGAGCAAAGGACCAGCAGACGCCAGCCACGTGCCTTCCCAGCTGACAAAGGTGTTCCCAGATGCCATCGGCCTTTTCCTCAGAGACAGTAACTACTTTCTGGCGCCTTAACTGGGACATTTTCATGGCCTTAGAACTGTAAATTTGTGAACTAATAAATTCCCATTGTAAAAGCCAATCCATTTCTGGTATTTTGCAAGCTGGCAGCTTTAGCAAACTGGAAAAACATCCTTCTGGTCACTTTTTCTTGGTCTTGTTTGAAGAGTTAACCTCCCTTCACCCTAGCCATTATTAAGCTCCTTGGTCTTAATCCATCCTCACTCCCATACTCTTTCCTTAGTTGATATCATTCACATGACTTTAATTACCACATATATGTGGGCACTGACAAATTTATTTCCCAGAAAATAGAAATTACAAGCTCCAGATATATGCATCCAACTGTATACTTGACAAATCACCTCTAGGAATTTTAAAAGGCCCTTCCAATTCAACACATACAAAATCAAACTCATAATCTTTCCCCAGTATCATCTAAGTATGAAGTCAGAAAATCAGGAGATGGTTTGACATCTCTGACATCACCTTCTTCTTCAACTCTTACTTTCAATCTATCTCTGAGTCCTGTCAATTTACTTCCTAAATATCTCATATCCATCTACTTCTCTCCATTTCCCCATCAAGACTTGGCCCAGCTACTATCATCTATACTGAGGCCTACAGCAGCCTTCAATGTTATACTTGCACTCACATATCCCTCTTTCAGTTCATTTTCCTGCAGCTAGAATAAGCTTTTCAAAAGGCAAACAGCTTCCTATTTCCTTTTCTTTTTTCTTCCCATCTAATTTTTATTCTGCTCATATACATATAAACACATAAAATTTCCCATCTTAACCATTCTTAAGTGTACATTTCAGAGGAATCAATTACAGTCATGATGTTGTGCTACCATCACCACCATCCATTACCAAGACTATTTCATGACTCCAAACAGAAACTCTGTACCTGTCAAACAATAATTCTCCATTCTTCCCTTCCTACCACTGCCCCAGTCCCTGGTAACCTCTAATCTACATTCTTTCTCTATTGATTTGCTCATTTTAGATGTTTCATAGAAGTGGAATCATATAGTTTGTCCTTTTGCATCTGGCTTTATCTCCTACTCCTCCAGTAAATCTAAGCTCATGTTATTTCCTCAGAGAAACAGCCCTAAGTCCCTTAGGAAATCATCTTCTAGTATGATGCTTAACATCATGTGCCTCTCCTTCATTGCATTATCACAATTGCAATTTTACATTTTCTTCTGTAATTGATTAATTTTATTTTAACAACTTGATTATAAACTCAAAAAGGGTAAGGATCATGTCTATTTTCTTACCATTATAACTTCAGTGCCTAGAAGAATGCCTGGCACCTAGTAAACACTCAATAAATATTTGATGAAAGGATGAACAAAGACAAGAATAAAGCAGAAGAAAATGATGCCTCAGAAACCAAGGGAAAGCAGTGTTTTAAAGGGAAGGGCTTTTAAGAGGTGACCTTTAAAAAAAGACACAGACAGAAATGTCCTTAATTGATTCAATTGATTCTAGAGATCTCCCACCCTAAACCAATCAGTCAAGAGAACAAACAAGCTGCTAATACATTTTTATTAATCTTAACAGCAGAGCAATTCAAATTGTGTACAATATTTTAGATCAGCCATATTAGTAAAGAATAGTCTACCCTGTTTCTGAAAGCTGCAAATACTGGTGAAAAGGCCATTTTCTCTGGTGAGTTCAAAGAAGGAGAAAATTATAAAGAACACTTAAATTTCAGATTACCTTCATCAATATACCACGTATTTTTTGATTTGGATTGTGGTTGTGAATCAACAGAAGACCCATTTAAGGTATAAAATAATTCGGATCTGTTTCTATTTCCAGGGTCTGAGGTAGATCCTATGAAACAAGAAAAGTTCCTTTTTAAAATAGTCAATATTACATAAAAGTTTTCTTTTAAATAAGAGAAATTAATATACATATGTTGTTAACTGCTTACATACCCAATAGATGGATACAAACCCAATATATTTTATTGTTATCTTCACTTTTTAAAAATTTGGTTAGCATTTGGGAAACGTCAAAAAGATTCTTCAGACCAAGTCAATAAAGAAGGGGACTAAGAGTAAGTTAAAAGAAAAGTCAAGTCATTTTTTTCAAAGAAACTACCTTTAAAAATCATTTCATGCACTTTTCCAAATAAGTCAAATAAGCTTATTTCCTCAATTTAATCTGATGAACCTGTTAGCTCACAAATGTGGCCTATAATTTTAAAACAGCTCCTTTCAGAAAAAGGAAATCTTCAAATGTTATCCACAAATTAAATCACAAATTTAAGTTTAAAACAATTTAAGATTTAAACATTTTTGGAATTGTTGGTCATCCAATTCTTTGCTTAATTTCTTCATATCTTTGAAAAGGTAAAACATTATTATTAACTTTACATTAGATCTTTCAAACACAGGAAAGAGTTAGTGTAGCTGTGTCACAGGCATTTCACAACACTACCCTGCCTCAGTACTAATTAAAGGGACATGCCACCACCGAGAACAGTGGGGTCTCTGGAACCCAAACAAGAGCCGATGTTTGAAAATTTAACACAGGTAGCTCTATACTTGATACCTGTAACTAAGATCTGCCACAACATAATTCACACAGTGTCTTAAGACAAACTGCAGGATATTTGTATGTAAGCAAGAGTAGCATTTTAAGTTATCCTATATAAGCCTATAGGGTAAAATTAAAAATACTATTGCATACACATCTTGCTTAATTCTAAGTCCCCCAGGGTCCAACGTCATATAAATATGTTTTAAAGTATAATTTCCTTTTAAATAAGCCAAAGTAGTTTTGTTCACTAGATAACTGAAGAAAAAATACTTTTCTCCCGTCTTCATTAACAAAAATTCTTACAGTTTTTTAAATGAACTGTATAATTACCACCCTATAAATCTGTAAAGTATGTGGAAGCGAACAAAAAATAACTCAGAACTCCACATGTATTGTGAGGGAGTTTCTGGAGGAGAGACAAACATGTTTTCTGAGCAGTTTGGAATTTAATTTGTGCCACTTCTTCTAGTTAGAAAAATCTATATAATCAATTACTAATCTACTTTATCCTATGAAATATTGTCCATATATGATTACTGTATACATTTGCAACTCTCAACTACAAACACAAATGTTACAAGTAGAAGGTTCCAAAACCCAGTTGATTATGGACCAGCCAAAAGACAAAAGTCCTCACAGGAAACTTTTCATCACCTAAAAAAGGCTGGATCTCTTGGCTTAAGTAACAGCATTTATATATAATTTTTAGTCAAATTACTAAAAATATTTGAAAAAAGAAAGCCTACTTAGAAATTAAAGGAATAATACCTTCTAACCTTTTTGAATTCGTTGGCAAATCAGAGATCATTTAAAGTCACTCAGGATAGTACTCTATTAATCCATACCTGTAACCTTTGGTTTACTATGACTGGATGAACCTTTTTCCCCAACACCTCTTGATGTAAAGGCAAGTTTGGGAGGCCTCCTTTCCTGTGTCACACTATCTGAAACAGTAAACATGTTTTTTTAAATATAAAAGCAAATTCTTATAAAAGAGAAATAATTGAGCAAAGAATGGTAATAACAATGACATCAAAACATATTTCAAACAAACAAAAAGAGTAGCATTTTTAGTCTTTAACAAATTCTTAAAGGCCCTCAAAAGTTCTGAAAGTGATAATGCCTAAAAAAAACATTAAAAAATGCTATATTTCAAAACAAAATTTCTACAAGAAAATACACTCCCACAATACAATTCAGCTAAATGCTTTAACCTCTTGAATACATTTAATCACTGGTAGACTACAAAGAACGCCTTGCTCATAGTTTTTTGCAGCATTTCCAAATCAGTATCTCCAGAACAACCCTGTGTATTAGGAAGTATTCCACACTCAGATATTTCTAGAAAATGCTGGGCTAAACAAAGATAAACAGATTTCTTTACTACAGAATACTCCGAACCTTGAATACACTAATGTGTATTATGAATCTCTCAAAGAGAGATATGGCAAACTTCTTTGTTCACATTTTTTGTGCCACTCCAACTTAATATCTCAGATCAACATATGTCATAGAACACGGTTTGGAAAAAGCTTTTTACTGGATAAGAAAACAGTATCAGTTTTCTAAAATGTGTGTGTGTGTATACATATATGTTACGAATAACACAGACGCATATACAAGCAGACATACATATAAACAGGAAAAATACAGAAAATTATAGACAAATTAATGATGCAGAAGGCCAGAAATGAAAAACAATAATATTCTGAAGAAAATACACAAACCTCCTTTTTGAAATATAGGTCTAATAAATTTGTCAAACTTGGCTTTGATACAAAGACCATGCAAAACCTTACATTTACAGTACTTTTTATGAGATATCCACAAAGACTGATCAAGCAAACATATAAAAGCCAGTATGGAAAGTCTTTCCCTGAAAAGTTCCACAACACATCTGTGGAGTCTGAACATGACGTAAGGATTCATACCTGATAATGCTGTGTATCAGCAAAAACGATATCATCCACAGTGGATTTTTGAGGACAGAAAGAAAAAAATAGGGAAAATTTTACATTCTGAACACACACACACACACACACACACACACAAAAGAAAAAAATGGGGAAAATTTTACATTCTGAACACACACACAAAAAAAGAAATCATTCTGAATTAATTATATACAAACGACTTTTTCCAGGGAAGGGGGAATGCATTGTTAAACTAAACTATATCTTTATCTTCTCAAAATATGACAAAATGGAATATTATTTTATTCAAAATGATACTGAATGACCCATGTTTTAATCAAGTGGTCTATATTAAGAGAAATGCTATTTACGAATACTTCTATCGTGTTATCATTCAGGTACCTCCAAATGTCAACATCACATGACAGCTACTGTGGAGGGAAAAACTTAGTCACTAGCAAAAGCTCCTAAATGATATCAGATGAAATGACAACAGAAAAATAATTCCCACTATTCACAGTAATTAATTGGCATAAAAGTTCACTTTAAAAGGATATTCACAAGTACGCCATCATACAGTCTGTAGCAGTTATAACAAACGCAGCAAATGGTCTTGCCCTTGTTAAGGAAGGCAGTCCAGCTGCACCCAGAGCGCCAAAAGAATGAGGCTGGGTGGTAGCACTGTTGGCGATAACCGGGGAGGGCGCCAAAGATTGGGCATGGGAGCCAGAGGGCACTGGAGTTGGGAACTGTGCTTATGTCTGCCAAAAGCTTTGTCTCAGAGAGGTCAAATATCAAATTAAGGAATTGGATATTCTAACAGAATTGTATGCAAAAGGTCATATACCTTATCTAACTTGCCCTTGATACAAATAAAATATATCAAATATCTCTTATCATCTTGTCCCAACTATGTTCATGATTCCAAACCACTTGGATCACGAAGCAACGCCTTCTAACTTAGATGAATTTTAAGAGACTGCCATCTTAGGAGCAAGTAGGTATGAGAAAGTGAACAAAGTAAAGAATAAGTTCAGAGACAATTTTGTGAGATTAAAGCAATCTTGATTAAGAAATATTAAAAGAGACAGCATGATATGCCCACCAAACAGCATAGACAAAAATGTACGTGGCAGCCTTGTTTATAACTGCCAAAAGCTGGAAACAATCCATTATATGGGCAAATGAATAGACAAATTGTGTTCTTTTCATACAATGGAATACTACATAGCAATAAAGAAAGAATAAACTTCTGATAAACGCAACATGGACATTATGTTTAGCAAAGAAACCAGACTAAGAAGTTTACATGATATATACATCATGACTATATTCAAAATGATAAAATTAGGAGTTCATCTGTCACTCTTGTTGAATGAATCAAGAAAAATAAAAATCGCTTGGAGAATCTTGGGGTGGAAATCATAACAATAAATTGGTAGATATTAACAATCAAACCATAAGAAATGTCTATGAATTTGAATGACCCATTAAATTGAGAGAAATTGCTTAAGTGATGGACTACTTAACATCAGCCACAAGAATCTAATTCAGACACAAGGGAGAATTTAACATCCACACAGAAATCTTGTGAAGAAAATATGTTCACTTGGGTAGAATGAGGTATATAATATATAGCAACTATCCAAAAATCTCTCTAAGGTTGGATTACTGATCAAAACAGGTAAGAAGTTATACCTGAACATAACTTTCCTTATATTTTAGACAATTAGAAACATGGAAGGTCCCACAGAGACAACATATTGCATACTGAGATCTATGGCTTCAAAATACCCTTCTTCAGAGTCTTATGTGAACAGGAGTCCTGCCTACACAGACATTTCAGGAAGATTCAGACCAACTATCTCTGTGGAAGGCCATTTAGCATTATCTTTCAAAATGCAAAACATACACACCCTTTGACCCAGCAATTTTACTTCTAGGAAATTATCTTTTAGCTATACTGGCACCCATGCAAACTGACACATATGTATGAAGTTATTCACCAAAGCACTGTTTATAATAGCAAAAGATTGAAAACCTAAATATCCATCCAAAAGGGATTAGTGGGAGAAAAAAAAAAAAAGCATGATACATTCATAAAATGATATAAAATACAGTAATTTAAATAAAGATTAAGTAGGCAATTTATGTAGTAACATGAAATGAATTCTAAGATCTATTGTTAACTTAGAGGAAGGTGCAACTTCCGCTTCTCGGTAGACTGAGTAGTAGACACACCTTTCCCTATTCCTTCTGCTAAATACAACGAAAAACCTTGGACATTATACATTAAACAAACGTAAGACTGAAAGCAAATCAGCTAGGGACCTCAGGAGCTGAGGAATGACATGGTGGTGAGTTCCCTGGATTTTCTTCTTGCCTCACATATATCCCAGACTAAGAGTTTAAGAAGTCAGCAACCTGGAAATACCAATGGGCAGACAAAAGAAAGCCCCACCAAAACTGTGCTCTCTTTAGCCAAAGGACCAGGAAAGAGGCAGCCTAGCAAGACAGAAAACTTTCAGACAATAACCACTCTTCTTTAGCCAAATACCACGGAAAAAAAAACAGTGGCCCCATCCCCATCCATGACAGCAGCATTGTCAGAGGGGGGAACCTAGACTTCCAGCCCGAGGAGGCTATAACGTGACCCAACATCTCAGGTGGGATGATGTCTGGGAAGGCCAAGTAGGGAGCCAGGCCAGTTGACAGCAAAGTCCCTGCACCCCCAAGCATCAGTGGTAAACATGTGAGGACCCTAAACTTCTACCTCCCCCTCCTCGCCAGGGTGGTGCCAGATGAGGTCTGATGGGATGGGGATTTCACAACAGCCCAGTAGTGACAAGGACATGCCCACCGCAGTATCAGTGGAGACCACTGGGGAAGCTGCAAGTCACAAATGGCCCAGCAATGACAATGAGCACCTCCCTCAAGTGTCAACAGAGGCCAACGCCTAGTAAGGAGATGGAGTCCCTCCTTCCCCTGCCGAAGCAACGTCAAAGCAAGCAAGCTAAAATGGTAAGTTTAAACAAGACGCAAACTCTCAGAACATAATACGCACAATGTCCAAGTTTCCACTGAAAATCACTCATGGTAATCAGTGATTTTTCAAGAACTAGGAAGATTCAAGCTGAATTTGAATAGACCATCAACAGATGCCAACAATGAAATGAGAGATGTTAGAATGATCTGATAAAGATTTAACGCAGCCATAATGAAAATGCTTCAAGAAGCAATTATGAACAGCTTGAAAAAAATGAAAAGATAGGAAGCCTCAGTAAAAAAAACAAAGTCTTGGCAAAGAATTAGAAGATGTAGAGAAGAACCAAATGGAAACTCTCACTATACACCCTTTTAAAATTCTCTGTGAATATGAATTATTGCATGTTCTAAAAAATAAAATGAGCATTATACTACCAACGCCCACAATTAAAAAAGAAGACACAGATTGGACTAGAAAATGCAGAAATATACAATTTAGGAGTGGTATTAATCTATATTTTTCATCAAAACAGCTTCAAGAAAGAACCTGAGTATAATGTCAAATTAGATATGTTAGAATTTTTAACCATTTGAAAGAGAAACAAAGAGAAAATATGTTTTATAACAGATTTAAGACTCGTCCATCTTTCAGTAAAAGGTATCCTTCAGAAGCCAACTGTGAGAAGCAATTGCCCAGGGAAAAAAATCTTGCCTATTTTCAGCAACTGTTCGACCTCTTCAAAAAGAATCTTTTTAAAATGCTAGAAATATTTTTTTTTCCTATAAATGAAGGTAATTGGGCAAGAAAAAGAAACTAAGGAACTAAAGTAAGTACTATGACTCTTTTTCCCCCAAGAAAAGGGTGTTAATGATAACATCAAATATAGATGAAGTCTCATTCAAATAAGCTAATTAATTTTAGTTTAGATAACTGTAATTTTTAAAGTCTATTTTCATGTGTTATTTTGTTGGAAAATAAGTATAATTTATGTATTATATTTAAGAGGCTGGTATCATTCTTAATTATCATCTATTCATGGTTTATGAAAATCAAGCTTTAAAAGAAAGAAAACATTCTTTTCTTTTCTCTTCACAGCTCTGAGAGCCAGAAATGATGACAATGATAGCCGTTAATCTAGAAGATCAAAGTGTGCCTGAAAACAGATTTCCAAAAGGGATAAATGTAACTAATGTTTATTTTAATCCTATGTCAATATTCAAATAAAATATAATTGTAAATGTTTTTGAGAATAAATACTATTAAAGAAGAATTCCTTGTCAGGGTATATACAATTCAATCATAGGAAAAACAGAAATGGTAGCTTATCTTTTTTTCTTTTCTTTCCTTCTCCCTTTTCTTGCTACTGTAGAACCCAAGATAATTTACATTTCAAACCAAATTGAAATGTGGAAAGAGTATACAAAAATACAGCTCCAGAGTGCAAAAAAAGAGAGAGCATTTCAAATCTTTATTTTACAGCAGACTATTCCATCCTGAGAAAAACACAGTCAATTATATATAAGCTAACTTCATAGTTCAAGTACTGTTTTCTTTCTTAAATCATAATACAAAATTAATGATTTCCCTAGTCCCCTAATCTACTCAATAAAATGAATTATATTAAGTTTTTAAATCTAAAAATCAAAGAAATTCAAGTAAGGTAGGTAGAAGGATGGTTACCCTCAATCTAAAAGATGTGGAACCTTCAAAAGTTCCCTCTGGAAATTCCTCCAAAAAAAAAATCAAAAGGAAATCAACAAACAATTGATTTGGTAAGGCAAGTTAAATTACATTTTATACATGCGACTTTGAAGAAACAGTATTAGCACAGAACTGGTTACCCCTGCAAAAATACATAAATATTAAAAGAAAACTTATTTTACGAGAGATTCCCCTTAGCCATCCAGCAAGTTAACACTGCAACATTAGCATAACTTCCAGAATTTGCTTAGGACAGAGCTTCACAATCTCAACACTACTGATATTTTAGACCAGATAATTGTTTATTGTCCAGAGCTGTCCTATCCACTGCAGAATGTTTAACAGCATCCTGGCTTCTTCCCGCCAGATGCCAGAAGCATGCCCTTCCACTTGCGGCAATCAGAAATGTCTCCAGACATTGCCAGATGTTCACTGGGGACAAAATCACACCAGGTTGAGAACTACTGACATAGACCTAAAATGAATTTCTTCTGAAGGTTTTGGTTAACTTTAAAAAAAATGACTGAAAGAGAAATTCAGTCATTACAGGTGACAATATAATTTTTCAAATGATCAAAAAATATAAAAATAAAATCTAATCATAAACATCATCATATATACCTAAGGAAATTCTCCCTTTTTCTTTAATAAATGCTCCCTATATTCCAAAATAGATATTAAAACATAATTTTGTATGGAATAAACTCCTATCAGACCATTTCTCCTGCAGATAATGTAAATTTAGATAAAACACACACAGGAAAAACCAAACACACACAACTACTTGAAGGCACTGGAGAGTGAATAAAAGCAGACAGATTATGGAAGGAAGTCAAAATTTGGAAAAAGGGAACAGCACAAGGATACAATCAAAAATTGCTCAACATATGAAAAAACAGTTAACTGTGATCCATTATCCAGAAAAAAACAGCATCAAAAGATACCAATTCATAGATGATTCAGATGTTGGGATTAGCAGACAAAGATTTTAGAGTTTCTAGCGAGGACAGTAAGATAAGAAGCCATTTTTTAAACATAAAAGATACAAAGATTACAAGGAAGAAACAAACAAACAAAAAAGAATAGGGTGGGCATGGTCGACCACTGATTACATGTATTTGCACACTGATGTTCACAGCAGCATTATTCACAATTGCCAAAAGATGGAAGCAACTCAAGTGTCTACCAACTGACGAATGGATAAACAAAATGTGATATATGCATACAATGGAAAATTATTCAGCTGCAAAAAGGAATGAAGTCCTGATGCATCTGACAACACAGATGAACCTGGAAGACATTACGTTGAGGGAGATAAGCCAGTCACAAAAGGACAAATATTGTGTGATTTCATTGTTATGAACTAACGATAATAAGCAAACTCATAAGAGTTAGAATCTAGAATACAGGCTACCAGGAGATGACTGGGTTTAGATAATGGGGAACTGATGCTTTAACTCATACAGAATTTCTATTTAGGGTTGATGGTAAAGATTTGGAATTAGATGGTGGTCAAAATGGGAAATTTTAGAATGCATATACTACTAGAAAAAATTGAAAGATAAAACATAGGACTGTACAGCACTGTGAACCCTATTGTAAACCATGGCCTATAGTTAATAGTACAGCTATAAGAATGGTCTTTCATAAATTATAACAAATGTATGATACTAATACAAGGTGGTATTAATAGGGTGGTATATCGGGAAAAAAAACCTAATGTGAATAATGCACGACTGAATTATTTTAATAATCGCCCATCAATTATAACAAAGGTAACTACTGTTAACAAAGGTAACTACTGTTAGGATGTGGAGAACCTGGACCCCTCAAGTACATTGCTGATGGAAATGTAAAGTGGAGCTATTGCTGTGGAAAACAGTTTGGCGGCTTCTCAAAAGTTACACATAGAATTAATATGTGACCTGGCAATTCCACCCAAAAGAATTGAAAACAGAGACCCAAAAAATTACTTGCACCCCAGTGTTCACAGCAGCATTACCACAATAGCCAAAGGTAGAAGCAACCCACGTGTTCCTCAGCAGATGAACGGATAAAGAAAATACAACGGAATAGTATTCAGCCGTAAGACGGAATGACGTGCTGATACATGCTACAACATGAATGAATCTTGAAAACATCATGTGACGTGAAATAGGCCAGACCAAAAGGACAAATATTATATGATTCCACTTATATAAACTATGTAGAATAAGCAAATTCATAGAGACAGAAAGTAGAAAAGAAGTCACCAAAGGCTGGGGAAGGGAGAAATGGGAGTTATTGTTTAATGAGTATAGGGCCTCTGTGTGGGGGTGATGAAAAAGTTTTGGTAATGAATGGTGGTGATATTGGTACAGAATCATAAATATAATTAAGGCCACTAATATATATTTAAAAATTGTTAAAATGGCAAATTTTATGTTTTTTTATATATATATGCTACCATAATAAAATTTCAAAAAGAAAACTGATTTTAAAGAAATCAAGAAAAGTACGTCAGACTTTTATAGAGCAAAATTGAAATAAAGCTATCATTTGACTCTCACACCTCCAACTAAATGAACATACTTTTATTGTAATGCTAAAAGCTAAATCAGAAAGTATTTAACTCGGAAAAATAAGTGTTTATGACTTGCCACACCAACAGGGAAACAGGAAAGCCAAACAATGTAGGTGACAAAGAATTTTAAGGATTGTCTAGTATTATTCCTTCATTTTTACAAAGGAAGTACCTGATGACCTAAAAGGACCTATGGAGAACTCAAATGTGTTCTGTGCCAAAAGTAGCAATAATGGAAAACACTAGAAGCACACAGACATACACACAAAATTAGTTTGCCTGTTTGGTTGTGATCCTTGGTAGAGTAAAATTCAAAATGCATCTTCGTGGCTACAATATTCCCAAGCATACACGTGAAGCTGAAAAGTATGGGTTACTTCACAAGCCAAGTATATACATAGAATTGGGGGTGGGAAGGTACTGAAAAGAGCAGAGCATTATAAACAACAGGTATGGATTTAAATTCTGGCTCCACTACTCACTTTCATGTTGGGCAATCTGAGCCTACCTGAGCCCAGGTTTTTTATCAGCAAATGGGGATAATTAAGACCTATATATAAGTTGTCAAGAATGTAAAAAAAAGTGCAAGTCTTCTAATTCAGGACCAGGTACATTCCTGGCTACAATTCACCTGTAGTCTTCCCGACATTTTATTCATAGTTGCATAATGCTCGATAGGAACAATCACCTCTGACTGCCTCCATTAGTTTTATGATTAACACACCACCAACTGCCCTAGCCTGGGATCGGTAATTCTACTAACAGCAGGGCAATGGCACTGCAGATGTCACTATCAATAAGTTTTGGTCAATCATCTGACAGCATCTATCAGATGCTAACTGTCTGAGGCAAAATAAAAAGTTGCACATATTTTTTTTCTTAAGATGTAAACCCAAGTGATCTGCTTTTGATATAGAGTCATGAAGCCCAACATTGTCTCAAGTGAGACATCTTCTAATTGGAAGGCTTCTAGTTTAAACTGGGCTCTCAGTTTAAACTCAAGCAAGCAGCAGTTTATTACATTTTCTGACCTTTCTAATCATCAGACAGGTATTTTTTTCCCTTAGAATGATAATGAAAATGTATAAATGCCACCACACCTACACTCACATACTTTTCGAAATGCAAATCTTTATGTACTGTTTACATCTGAATTGTGTCAAAGGATAGTCTATGTAATAACAATTCTACAACATAAAAACCAAGTTCCAAAAATGCATCTTTAAGCTTATATTTATGTCCTCATTACAAAATATGCCTTAGCACCCTGTCGTATAAATACATAAATACATTTAAAAAATACCTGGGATGATATCACTGACGTGCAAGAGAAGTGTACTTTCAACACTTGCAAAACTACAGAGCTGCACTCCATTAAATCTTCCATCCCAGGTGCCAATAGGATTGTCCTAGAAATTAAATAATAAAATGAACTTTAAAATGCTCAATAAAATATAAATATGATTATCTGTATTTTGCATAAGAAGATCCTCCAAAACATTTTCCATTGGTATATTCTAGCTATTTTGCCTGAAAGAAAACAAGGATGTGTTAGGAATTGCCATAGTAACAAAGCTTTCCTTTTTGAAAAATGAGATACAAGAATAATCAAGTCATAGTACACCCTCATATGAGCAAGGAATCCAAAGTGTTTTTCATATTTTACTGGATAATAAATGCTAGTCTATGTAATATCACCCATGTAAGGCTTAAAAAAATTATTTTACATTAGAAGATTTATTAATAATACATTATCTTACCCAGAAACCTGCCCCTAATTAACCCTAACTTACTCTGATCACTCCTTGACATTTCTCAGCATTTAAATATTCAGATTGAACTCCTGTATGCTTTCTGTGCATAGGAAAAGTGTTTTTTAATTTTTTAATTGGCTCTTTTGTCATTTTATCAGAATTCAAAAACTTCTCCAAAATTGAGACTTAGATATTAAATTATTTTATATTCCGATGCAGCACCAGCTAGTCCAGGACTGGGCAAAGAGCTCAACTAAGAGATGGGCCAGGCAGGCAACTGCCCTGTGCACCAGTCTGCACAGGATATGAAAACAAGCTGGAAACATATGGAGATGAAGAAAAGTACTCTCGCCAATACTTTCCTTTCAAGGAGAGTATTAGAAGTGTTTGGAATGAATGCTTGCACAAGCTGACTGGGGGGTGGAGAAGACAGTGGGGCAAATCTTTGGGGAGCTTGTCCCAGTAAACAGGATGACCCCTAGACTGCCATCTGAGGAGCATAAGGCCTGAATGGCTTCTGCCAACTTGGGGGCCTGAGATGAACAGCCTGAAACGAAGAGAGACTAATCCAAGTGACCAGCGGTCCTCCTTCTCCAACCTTCTCCCCACTCAGCCCACAATCTCTCCTCTAAATAAATAACAATGTTGAAAGAATATTGACTTAAAGGGGGGCTTTATTGTTCGCTTTTCTGAGGAACCCATATGTTTCACTCTGGCTCTAACTGTGCACATAGTAAGCGTTCAGTAAATGTTTGTTTCATACCTAACCATGGTATCAAATAGAATATCCTAGTTGAGATAATCAAGGATAGGGGAGGTTGGGCAAGATGGCAGCATAGAGAGGTGTGGAATTTTCATTTGTCCTCCAGGGCTACTAGTAACTAGCCAGGCACTGTCTGGAATAAGTGTTTGGGGGACTTCCGTGACTAGACACACATTGTACACCAGTCTGGAAAGGGTGGAAGGGCCGAGATCACAGCACAGAACTAAACGGAAATGTTCTCATATAGATTGTGGTGATGAATGCATAACTAGGATTATTCACTTAGAACGGATTGTGTGGTGTATGAATAAAACTGTTTAAAAAGTAAACAGAAAGATACAAGTGCTGGAGAAATGTGGAGAGACAGATATACCTATTTCCTATTCGTAGGGAAGTAGAATGGTGCAGCCTCTCTGGAGGGCAGTGTGGTGGTTCCAGGCAGGCTAAGTATAGGGTTGCCATGTGATCCTGCAACCCTGTTATTTGGTATATACTTGGAAGAACTGAAAGCAGGGATGGACTAGGCATTTGCACACTGGTGTTTATGGCAACAGTATTCACGATTTGCAATGGATGGAGATGGCCTAAGGGTACATCAACAGGTAAACAGAAGGGTAAACTGTGGTGTATACATACAACGCAATATTGAGTGGCTGCAAGAAGGAATGAAATTGTGAGGCACACAACCAGATGAATGAACTTTGAGGACATTATGTTGAGTGAAATAAGCCAGAAATGAAACGACAAATATTGTAAGGCCTCACTAACACAAACTAACTAGAATGAGCAAATGCTGAGAATTGAATTCGAGAGTATAGGTTATCAGTGGATGTAACATGGGCAGAGATTGCACAATAGACAATGCAGGAGTGTTCAATAAGGCTTATTGTAAAGGTTTCTAGATTGTAAGCTCTTACAGCAGTCACATCTATTCCCGAGTTCTGTTATTTAAGAGAAGTTTGCTTGGCACAAAATTTATATTCTCTGTAGCATACTATCTAATTTAACCTGTATGGTCAGTTTATTTAAACAACATAATTACATGGAACCTAGAATAGGGAATGAGATCTTATTATTCTGTACAAGTTAATAGAATACCCTGATACATCCCAGAGTATTTGGGACAGAAAATAAAAAAGCATTTGCAAAGTCTCCTTGAGGGACTGGGGAAAAACGTGGAAATACTAAGCTACCCCACTGGGGGAATTCCTGATAGTCTTGTAAGCATTAGGGACTCCCAAGTTAATAAGTCAAGTCCTCAATCTTGGGGCTTGCCCTTATGAAACTTATTCATGCAAAGGAGAAGCTAAGTCTACTTAAAATTATACCTAAGAGTCAACCCCAGAGAACCTCTTTTGTTACTCAGATGTGGCCTCTCTCTCTAAGCCAACTCTGCAAGTAAACTCACAGCCCTCCCCGCTATGTGGGACATGACTCCCAGGGATGTAAGTCTCCTTGGCAACATGGAACATCACTCCCAGGGATGAGCCTGGCCCTGGCATCATGAGATTAAGAAAGCCTTCTTGGACCAAAAGGAGGAAGAGAAAGGAAACAAAATAAAGTTTCAGTGGCTCAGAGATCTCAAATAGAGTCAAGAGGTCATGCTGGAGGTTATTCTTATGCATTATATAGATATCCCTTTTTAGCTTTTAGTGTATTGGAATAGCTAGAAGGAAATACCTGAAACTGTTGAACTGCAAGCCAGTAGCCTTGATTCTTGAAGATGACTGTATAACTATACAGCTTACACCGTGTGACTGTGTGATTGTGAAAACTTTGTGGCTCCCACTCCCTTTATACAGTATACGGACAGATGAATAGACAAATGAGGACAAAAAGTAAATGAATAATAGGGAGGGATGGGGGCTATGGAATGTTTTGGGTGTTCTTTTTTACTTTAATTTTTATTCTTGTTCTTTTTTGTGTACAGTAATGAAAATGTTCAAAAATTGACTGTGGTGATGAATGCACAACTATACAATGGTACTGCGAACACCATGGATGACTGTGTGGTATGCGAATATTCTCAATAAAATCGAAAAAAAAAAACCATCGTGGGTTTAAGAGTCTATCACTCACATCCTCTCCTGATAATTCATTTCTTGTGTTTAATTCTGCATACCTAACTAATTCTTGCCATATTTTCAATCTATGTTAAGTATGCACTCAGCCTTTTTCTTCTTCTCTTAATGCCAAGTGTATAATTTCTCTTGCCATATTGGAATGTATCCATTATTAACAAGTATGATTGTGAGGTAACATTAAAAATAAGTGACACCTGAAGAGAATACTCAAAATTGTCTATTCCCCCAAAGCAATGTTCTTTTCCTATACTCAGGCACTTTTCTTAAATGATTTTCATACTGTTCATTAAAATCAGATCACCTCTGAAAAAAGTTTGCAAAATATTACAGAGCAAGAAACATGGATTACGAAAGAAAAGAAAACCATTCAAAATAAAGAAAAAGAAGATATCACTTAATGCATTTGGGCTTTTTTTTTCTATTTACTGGTAACTATAATAAAGGATGTTCAAAGGTTGAAAACATTTCCCAGTTTATTTAAACTGGAAAAAAACGTAAATGTAATTCTATATCTAGACTCCTGACTCGTTTCAATGTTCCTTTACCAAAGGTAAATTAGAATATTTTCTTTAAATTATTCCAAATTAGTCCATTTTAAATATTCAAAGTGTTCAATTTGAAACTAAATTGCTCATAAAATTAATAAAAATACTCATAAAAACAATATAATCCAAAATTGTCTTACCATGTCCACACCAACAAAATATCCTAAGTCTTCTTTTCCTGGCAAAAGATCACAGAATATAACTGTTCCAGATTCTATAGAATCTCCAACCTTCAGAGAAACTCGGGAGTTTATTTCCAAAGGAGGAAGTTCAACTCTCATTGTGTCCACTGGACCTGCATAATCACTTTCCAATACATGGTCATCTTCTTCTATGATTTCCAGCTTGTCCAACGCAACAAACACTCCACAATCTTCATCACACTGAAAAAGCTGTTTCCCTTGATACAGCCCATCTGTGAACCCTTGGCCACGACCTTCTTCCTAGTTTTTAAGGAAGGAGGGGAAGGAGGAAAGAATTACCCAGGGGTCATTCTGGAAAAATTCTAAATGACACAAATAAAAAATATAATTATTAGCAGCTGCTATGGGGCTTAGACTGTTTAAAAAAAATTAAAAATTAAAAAAAATAAAAGGAGTGCAGCTGTATCTGATGCTAAAATAAAATTACCTGATAAGGAAATTAAAAACTCTATTAAGTAAAAACAAAAATCATAATTCCATTTGTGACAGAGCTGGGCTGGAGTCTATAGTGTAGTTTGAACAATAATTTTATTATAGGAAGAGCAATTTACTTTAAAATAACAGAAACATCAGCTCCATTTATTGAGAACTTGTTACATGCCAGCCACTGTTCTCAAATCTTGCATCAATACGTCACAAAAAATCTGCAAGCTAGGGACCGTTAGCACCATTTTACGGATAAGGAAGCAGATTTCGAGAAATTAAGTAGTTGGTTAAGTAACTTTGTAACTCAGCCAGTAGATCGCATGGAGGGATTCAAAGTGAGTGTTTTATAATCACTACCTTTAACAAATTAAATCAAGAAGCAAACAAGGCATGAAAATATATTTGCAAGAATGCCAAAATGCAATTGATATTTGAATTCTGGAGAATTAATCCTAAATTTGGAAACACAGCACAGAGTTCTTGGGTCACTTTTCAATAAAAATAAGTTCCAAGATAATTTTCAAGTATATTATCAGTGAGAACTATAAACAAGTTCAAATTGCTCCAACTTACTATTAAAAAAAAACCTTATATCCAAATTATCATTGTTTACTAGCACACATTAAGAAAAGCTGAGAAACCCATGGATGATAATGTCACGAGATAATTAACAATTGTGTGAAGTGATTAATTAACTTACAATCTGGTAGAACTCATTTTTAATAGAGACAATGTTAAAATTTCTAAGAAAAGAAAGCCTTCAATCACCATGTGATCTATTTATATATCCTATGATAGTAAGCAGTTTAAAATGGTTTTCAATGCATTATTTTGCTTCATTTCATTTATCATTAAAAAGTAAATCCTAAGGATTACAGAAGACTTCTACGAAAACTTATTTTGTTGTTAAAGGGGTAAAAATCTTTAAGCCTACAATTATACACACATGCACACACACACACAGTAAAAGCCCACTACACATTACAAGATGCTTCATCAAACTTACCAGCAATTCTACTCCAAAGAATATCCCCGACACTGTCCTTTCTGCTAATAAGGGTCCTCTGAAGCGCACAACTCCGGGAAATTTTTCTTCCCCAGATCTCAGCTGTACTTTCACAGGGCTGCCCACAGCTATTTGAAGGCCTTTAGTTAATCTGTTTTTGTTTTTAAACAGGCTGAACCTCTCCTCACAATTAGTAATTGCCAACAGTAGCTCTGTGAATTTTTCACTTATTTCTACAACATCCTTTTCATCAACAAAGAGAACTGCATGATGTTGCTCTAAAATTTTTAATCCAATCTGATTTTTCTTGCCTTTCGCAGAAGGAATTCTTGAATGCCCCAAAGAACGGTCTTGGATATACTGTCCTATACTCCCCTTTGGTACTTTAAGCTGCTTTTGTGTCTGTTTATCTATAACACTGCATTCTTGAAGAAGCAAATAAAAATTCCGCTCTTCCCAGTAGGATGAAGTAACTTTTTCTTGGCTCCATAAGCCTGAACTCATTGTGGTATAACTTTAAAACAGTAACTCAAAAAAAAAGGGAACTACTATTACGTTTTTCATCAAATCGCAATAGATAAATTCATTGTGAGTCCCAGAGCACGTTTTTAGCAATTTGGTGTCCATGCTGTAAAAACACAGAAAATCAAAATGCCTAGAGGACAAGCACAAAGAAATTTTAGGCTTCATTCTACATGACCTAAAATTAAGATTAAAGACTTTAAGAATTGTCATTCGACTGGTAAAATCACACATGCAAATGAAATACTTCCAGAAATATTTCGAAGGGTTAAAAGACATATATTCTTTGTATCTATTGTAATTTTGAATATGTAATTTTGAATATTGTAATTTTGCATATAATATTTATGCAGGAGATAAGTAGGAAATGCAATTGTGAAGTACCTTCAAAGTGTTTGTTTCCATGGCCCTGAAATTTATAAAATCAAGCTCTAGTAAAAAAAATCTTACAGGATATCCTTAAATACAAACTGACATTTTTAAACTTTTAAAGTAACATTTTTAACGGATTCTGCCTAACTTAGATAAGTGGCTGTATATCAGCAAAACACACATTCTTATAAATCAGAAAAGGCTATTATTTCTATACACATAGTTTAAGTAAGTTACTGTTCTTACATATGATGTCAAACATCTTTTATCAATAAAAAATCAAAATGATATTCTGAAATGTTAACCACAACTCATTTATCTGCAAGCCATATTTGACAATGGAACACTTTACTTCTGACTGTTTCATTTCCTTAATCTTGTGCATTTTAACCTTAGATAGGCATACTGTTAATCACATTACTCACAGCCATCATTCAATATCTTAAAGTCACAAATATTAGATATTGTAAATTTGAATTTATTGAAGGTATCTAAAATGATCAATTTTGTAACCATGAAAACTTGGACTAAGTAACAAGGAGATATACCTGCAGTATCAAGTCAAGTATAAAATATTTCAGACTGTAATTTTAACTATGTATGATGGGAAGGAATACACAAAAGATGATTTTTTTAATGATTTCTTTTTTAGCTTTAAATTTTCTTTTGAAGCTTTCACAAGAATAATAATCAGTCACAAAGAAGCCTCATTCTCATCCCTACTTTAATACCCAACTAATTCAAATTGAGACTTTTATAAACTACTTTGCTGAAAAAAAGTTCCTATTGCCTGTTACAATTATGTGGCCATTTAGTTTCTAAACATGGTATTGATTTCATCCTTTTTGGATGCAGTGTATCCATTTCCATCATTCTTCTCCTTTATCTATTTTATTCCTGGTATTAAAAAATAAATACTCCTAAAACTAAAGGAAAAAAATTCAAATTTAATCATGAAACTTAATTAAACAATCTGGTAAATATATACACAAAGTAAAATTTTTTTACCAATCCTAAATGGTAAGATATTCCATACAATAAAGTTTTTAAAAGCCTGCTCCTCTAGAAGGCAAAAAGAGACATAGGAATTACCCAAGACAGGCTGATAGTTTAGTACCCTCAAGCCAACATTATTGAAATATCTGTGCAATATTTAGTGAGGAGAGGGGTAGGAGGCTAGTATAAACTGGTTCTCTCTCTCTCTCTCTCTTTCCTGCTTGCTTTAAAATGTGTTTGTCTTGATTCCACTTGAGGGCACTGTCTACTTCAGCAGGAATGGGATCAGTTTATACATTTACCACTTACATAAGACACCTGTGGAAGCCCCTATCTTGACACCATACAATAAGAGTTATTTTTCTGAACCTCTCTTATAAGGGCTACCAGAGCAGCTAGCCAGCCCCTTAATGGGCTCTACTTTTTTAAAGTACTGAAATGATGTTTATTATTTCTGACTAAAATGTTTTTAAACGTCAACATTTTTCAACAAGGAAATGGCCTTATTACTCTCTTGATCACTGAATTACCATTATGAATGTAAATTATTATGTGTGACTCTCAAAAGGCAAGGTCATTTGTTACTCTGTGAAAGGGCTTTACATTACGCCTTTCGAGCTTTCTATAGATTTACGGTCTATAGTTTCCCTTGCACTCAGCCATTTTCTGTGGTTTCCTGCAGTATGCATTTGATTCCTTTTGTGGCCTTGCTGCTTTCCAACAAGCTATGGCTTTGCAAGCCAGATGATGAAATAAATCTTTGCGTGTTAAAAAAGCAAACAAAACAACAATAACAAAAAGAGAAATACATAAATCTGAAAGGGTCTTTTATGAGTAAGGTGCATAGACTTTATTGAATGGGCATTATTTTGGTTGCTCTGGCAAGGCTGAGATGGTCAAAAAGCAATTTCCAAAAAAGTGAGCTGCTTTGGTTCTCTTTAAAATGTATTTAAATTTTCTTGGCAAAAAAAGTATGGAAATTCTATTACTATTTTAAAAAGAAATTATGCAACAAATAATTCCTAAAAATGGTATCTTCCAATATGATAAACAGTAACATCCTTGAATCTTAATAATTATTACATATGCAAACAACAACTACTCCACTTGGTTCTCAAGCTTAATTCATGCTACAATTTAAAACAAAAACTGTAAGTGCTAACGAAATAATAGCAAATTAGAATTAAATCAATAAACGCAATGCATTACGACACCATATTTTAAATAAATTTGATTTTAAAAGTGGGGTTTTTTGTTTTGTTTTGCAAATCCCTTAAGAGAGAGTCCACAGTAAATAAATTATTCAATATAATTACTTTGGTTTTAAAAAAGGGTGAGGGCAGTTTAACAATGGTTATCGAGTATCATATTTTAAAGTGAGCCACAGAAGGAGAGCTAACTTTTTTTCTCACTTGCATTAGCACAAGTGGGAGTGAGCTCAGACTCAACAGCAGGATGGATCATGTTAAACAACTCAAAGAGCCAAAGCAAAAGTTATTAAATATTTAAAAAGCATTATCCAAAAGTAAAAAGGATGTGGTCTTTCCTCTTTAAGAAAGAATACATTTGAAACTATGGTATTAAAAATTGATTCTCTTCACTGTAATTGATATAGAAAGTTGAATGGGGAACTTGATGCCTCAAATCTAGAGGTATACAAGACAATAAATTTAATGTATCATGCATACTCCCAAAACACTGGTATTACAGCAGAAATATGCTAATACAGGGACTTTCCTCCCACTGCAGAAATGAATATAACGCCAACATTCTTCTTTCATTGGGATATGCACAAAAGTTAAATTAAGTCTTAAGAAACCCAAGCAGTAAAAACTGACTCAAGACTTTATGAAAGAAAAGCTTTAAATCACGTTGTAAATGAGTCCTTTTTAACCAGGAATTTTTTTTTTTTTTAAGTTGTTTGTTGAGTGTTTTTATGTGCTCAGGATAGTGTCAGATCCTTAAATATACAGAAGATTTAAGATATGATGGCTGCCTTCAACAACAGTCATTCCATGTTCACTTAGCTTCTGCTTTTAAATAATGGTCCTAGGAGCAGTATGAGGAAAAGCAGCACATCCCAATTCCAAAAACAGGTGGCGCAGGTGGGGAAGTGGGGGGCGGAGGTCATGAAAGGATTAATTTTCACTTGTATTCTCTTACTCCCGTTTCAGGTCAAATCATTTAAAATCTGTTTCTAATATTATACTTCACTTTGAGTGCAAGTATATCATAAATGACTCATCTAAATACTATATTACTTATTTCAATCTGAGGCAGGAAAATTAAGTGATTATGAATATCATGAAAACTACTGTAAGTACTGAATGAAGATTACCAAAGAGTTGGCATACAATAAAACATTCAGCCCTAAAACCAAATTGAACAGGCCTTTCTTTTGACAACACTCAAGATGATTCGACAATATATCTAGTCATCTGAACTCTGGCGGTCTAGATTCTGTGTAAAGGGGAATTTAATTCTATAATGATAAAAAATAATTAAACCAAGGTGAGAGTTGGAAAGCACAAATATTTATCAGCTTCCAATCAATGCAGTGGAAAGAAGATGATCAAGAAGTAAGCTTTCTATGACAATATTAAAGCTCACCATTACCAAGTTCTAAAAGACAACAGTTACTATAAATAATCAGCATTAGCTACAAAAAAGTCAATTGTTAGTTATCTAGGAGATAAAATGTCACTATGATTCTCAAGTTAACAGGTAATACTGTTCAAAAGATGTCACAAGAGAAAACAAAGATCTAATTCAAGAACTTTTTGCATCTCCTGTGATATCCTGATATTCTAAAAACTACAGAAGCCTATCTATCTCAGAAAAAAAAATCAAAATACTAAAATACTGCCCCTATTTATAGATGGCAAAGTGGTAAGAAGGTCAATGGGAATACCAAAGAAGGAAGACACATGGTCCTTTTACCAATCTCTTCTAGATAGCTAGGATGATTAGCATTTTAAGAAAACATCTCAAAGAACAAATTGTTATATTCCTAAACAGCTAAAGAACATGATTACAGAGATTCTTGGATGAGAAAAGAGACAAAGCCAGTTTTAATTTCCTCACAGATTAATTTATGACCCAAGTCACAAGCGTACAGTTCCTTAAGCATTTTGTACATGAAAACAACTGGGATTTACAATGTGTTAAAAAAAAGTTTGGCTCCCGCATCTGCACACTCGTGTCAGAAGGAAAACAAGCAATGCCACCCCGCTAGGGTTAAGCCTCGCCACCATCCTCTCACACTGTGACTTCCCTGAGTCCTTCATTTTTATATTTCTGGTGTCCAGACCAGTGGGCATTAAATCCAAGGGAAAATGAATGAATGACTTGGCTGATTCAAGTCATACCAGTGAAAGCCAAAATTCCATTTCCTCATCCTAATTGTTTATGTGATGAAAAGCTTCTTCCGGGTTAAAAAAAAGAAAGGGGGAAAAAAAAAGAGTTGGAAGTGTTTGCCTTAAAATTTCATTAATTCTCTAGATAAATGAAGTCATGGTCAATTTTTATACCACTTCATTGTTATACACATAAGAACAAATAAGGAAAACTTCAGAATGAATCAAATTTTGGGGTTCATTTGAAATTATTTCCTAGATCCTCACAGCATTTATGACTATTAATTCTGTATAACCAATGTAAAAATCCCAAATTTAAAAACACAGCATGAAAATCAGGAACAAAATACTAATAGTTTGATGATCAGGAAAATCACTTTTTCCCTCTGGTGTTAAAAATGCTCTTAAAGCAAACAAAACCACAGTTTGGGCATGCCAAACCACATAAATCACTGCTCCTGACAAAAATTACCATCCAAAGGAAGCTTCTTTGAAAACATACTAAAAAATTTTGCAGAACATTAGAGAATGTTCTGGATGTTATCAACATTCAAGGTACATGAACTTCAATAAGAATTTCCTGCAATTCATTTTCTCCTAATTTTGTTCTAGTCCAAAGCCACGCACCACACAGTGGGGAATGGCAGGCTAAACTGTTAACTCTACTTGGGGCTTGCGGGAGTGCAGGAAACCAACACTTGGATGAACCCCCTCTCTCAATTCCTGGATTTTTCTTTGGAAGCCAACGACTGGAAAACCGTATTTGGATCCCTAATCAGCCCAAACTGAAAAGCACCAGCTTCTTTCGATACTTCACGAATTTCCCCAGAAACCGTTAATATAATAAAGAAAACCGGAAAGAAAAGAAAAGAAAGAATACCTTGTCTCAACAGAGCGCACCTTTCAACTAAAGAACTCCGGGCAGTTGTGTAAAATCATTCTCACCCTGCGAAGGGGGAAACTGAAAGAAAAAGCAGAACACGCCATTAACGAGGCCAGAACCCCGAGCTCTTCCTGGTCCGGCGCCACCAGCACCCCAAACCGATCGGTCGACATGCTCCGCCGCAGAGGCTTGAGATATTTTTACCCGGGACTGCTGAAGCCAACTGGGGCGGTCGGGAGCCGGCCAGAGGCCCGTGCCTCAGTTTCCCCATCGGTAAATGGGGCCGAAGGGGGAGACTGCGTCCTGCGCGGCTCCCGCCCCAAGTCCTCTCTTCTCCGGAGCCCCCGGCGGCGGCGACCAAGCTCCCACGACCCGGGACCCCTCCCGGGAAGGCCGGGGGGTGGGGAAGCCCCGGGGATGGGAAAGGAAGCCCGGGCTGACGTCAGCAGGTTCGGCACCCCGCGGGCCCGGTCGGTTGCCGGCCGGGACAACCAACGGGCCGGCGCCGAGGGCCCGACGGCCGCGGCGGCGGCTCGAGGCGCCGTGAGGCCGGGGAGGGCGCCCGAGGGGATCCGGCCGCCGCTGCCCGCCGTTTCCGCTGCCAGATCACTCGCCGGCTCGCTCACCTCTGGCGGCCGGGCGTCACCCCTTCGCCGGCTGCCCTAGCCCACGCCCCGGGCGGGTCACGGCGCCCCACACCCACCGCCCCAGTATTTACCTCCGACGCGCGGCCCCCGCGCAGCCGAACCTGCTACCTGGGCCCGCCCCCACCTGCCCCGCCTCCGAGCCGCCCCGGGTGGGAAGGGAGGCAGCGGGGGCGGTGGGGCAACCGCCGCGCTGACCAATCGTGACCCGAGCTGCGTCCCTGCGCACGCCCTGATTGGGCCTCCTAGTGACAGAGCTTCCTCCAATGGCTGCCAACCCGGCGCGGGCCGAAGGGACTTTCCGCTCCGTCAAGCTCGGTGGAGCCAAAGGGAAAGCGGCGGGGAGAGGAGGAGTTGAGCTACATGGGGGGCGGAACCTCTGGGTGATTGGACGAAAGGCTGCGGATGCCTTCCACCATTGGCTGATACCGGATGGGCGGAGCGCTGTGCTCCTCCGCGCTCCACCTCCCGTATGAGAGCCTGGGCTCCTGACGTAGCTGTCAAAATCCCGGTAGACTCGAGTTTGGGTCTAGGGTAGGAAGAGTCCAGGCGAGAGTTGGGAATAGGATTCCGTGATTCCGTGAAAGAGCAAAACTTGAGAATCAGACCTAAGTTTTCATCCTTTGTGCTTTCAATTAGAAGCCGTGTGACATGGTGAAACACAACAACGCTGAGCCTCAATTTCATCTGTAAAATGGATTTAATACTATCACCGGTTTTCTAGGACTGTCCTGAAATACCGTGGGTAAATTTCCTGTCACGCAGTAGGAACTCAGTAAATGTTAAATCTCTTCCTATCCCTCAGATTCGGCCTAAGACTCCTGCTGTCTCTGAACCTCTGTTGCCACCTACCCCGGTTTGGGGGTGGGGGTGGGGGTGGGGGCAGATCTCTCGAGGATGGTGAAGAGACATCCACGCGCAGCCCCCTCAACCCTGCACGTCTGGCCGCGAGCCAAGACTTTCGGGTGTAATTAAGGATCTTCCAATTAGAAGGGAAGTATCTGATTCCCAAAAGTGTTCAAAATATTTAAGGAAGTGCTTTTTATAATCAGTCCCAGAGCCGTGCAGCATGCCCTGCTCACTGGTTACTACGGTTAATTACGTCTTCTCCTTTGACACTTTAAGTACCAATTATGGGAGAAGATGATTAATACTGAGAGAGGAGGAGGGGTGTGATGTGTGTGTATTTAATTGTGACACAAATTTCCCCAGTGGAAAGTGACATGTTTCTGAAAGTCTGGAGAATTTAAACCAATGAGTACATAAAATGTCACATGAGTGATTACTAATAACAGTGGTACACAGATACTCCAGTAAAGCAGGTAGAACACAGAGGTTACAATCTGGCTGCCGGGAAGTGAGATTCAGCCTGAAAATTGTTTTTGTTTGATCCACCCAGTGAAGAGAAAGAGGGAGAGGAAGAAGTAGAGTGGGAGAGAGAAGTTTTGAAGAACACTCTCACCTTCTCCAGTTTGCCACACTCCCCAACATTCCCTATTTCCCACCCTAGCCCACTTCTCTCATTTACATTATCCCATGGCCCCTGAAGCCATGTATTTCAGTTTGCCACCCTGGACTTGAATGTCTTCATGTCTTTTCTGATGATGGCATTCGGGGCTTCTTCCCCTCCAGCAGTGGTCAGATAACCATGCTCATTCCTGGTGCCACACATTTACTGAATCAGGGAGTGTCAGGGCCTGACATCCTCCATGAGAACTTCATCCAAGCCAGGCCTGACAAATAGGACGCATCTCAACTCCAGCTCCTATCATTTGGTTACTGACTGCCTAGAACACTGTGTTGAAAACAATTCTGAAGCTGTATTCAGACTCACAGGGACGAGAGATGCCTGCCAGGGGATTAGAAGAGGGGATGGTGTCATGGCACTATTATTTGCAATCCCTGATAAATCAGCTTCTCATTTTACAGATGGGAGACTAAGGTCCAAGAAGGGAAAATAACTTGTTCCTAGTGTCCTGGGAGATAAGCTGAGTCCCTGATTCTCCTGATTCCAAGCCAGGGCCCTTACCACCTCTGTTCAAGCAGATTCTCCAATTGCAATGCCCATGCTCTCTTCCTTCCAAATTCTCCCTCCTTTAAGACCCAGCCAAAGTCCAGTCTTTTCCACAAGACTTTGCAGATGGTCCCACTGCCTTTGGGTCACCTCTGTCTATCCACCATCCCGTAGCCTTTTCCACCCAGCCTGGCCCTGGGTTCACACCACCCATGGTTGCGTCAGTGGGCAGATGCGAAAACACAGCAATGTACAAGAAAGCAGCCACCCCTGCCCTCTGGCAAGGAAGGCAGACTATAAACTACTAATTGCAGGCTCACTTACCTGTTTAGGGTTATGGTGAGGCTCCAGAGGAGAATCAGGCAGTCAGGGAAGCCTGGTGGGGGAAAATGACCAGCCCGTGGGGGCAAGGAAGAATTCTCCAGGCAGAGAGAATGGGAAAGAACATAGATATGTTGAAGGAACTGAAAGAGGCAGAACACAGAAAGGGCAGGCACAGAAGGGCCTGTGAGCTGGGCCAATGTCGTGGTCTTTATCCCTGGGTAATGGGAACCCTTTGAAGGGTTTGAAGCCTGGTGGTTAATGGCGATTCTGAACACTCGTACATAGCTACCTTATTGCACACAGCAGGATCCCAAGGGAAAGCCACTGCATCGAATTGGTTCTCTTCCCCAGGAGGTGGTAAACTCCTAGAAGGCTGGCACAGAGTAACAGAGTATCAAGTCGTTAGTTATTCAGTCAGGGCTCAACAAAATGTTCTCAGCAGACTAGTCAGGATTGGTTAGACCCTGCCCCAACCTTCTCAAATGGCTTCCACAGGCTTCCACCTCACACTTCAACCTCACCAAATCCAGTGTTTCTCATATATCTGACTGCCTACTAGACATCTCCACTGAAGAGACAAAAGTGATCTCTGAATATTTCCGCTCCCACCACTACTGCAATCCTTCTGCTTTCCCCATCGCAGTAAATGGTAACTTCAGTTGCTTACCCAGCTTCCCATGATTTCTGCCATTTTCCCACCTAGCTCTAGAGCCTTCCCACTGATCCTATGAATCCCCTAAAATCCTTCCAGTAAGGAGCATGGGACCCTGAAATGCCACACTTTGGAAAACTGCTTGCTGAACTGCTACACCAGTGAGAAGTCAACTGGGTTTGTGTTAAGCCACAGAAATTTGAAGGTTTGCTATAGCAGCTAGCATTGCTCAGATCTGCTGCCCTAACTCTAACTAGGCAACAAGCAGCTGGTGGACATGAACCTTATAAATGGCCATACAGTACAGCAGTTAAGATGTGGCTCGAGCATGAGACCTGGGTTTGAATCTCAACTCTGCTACTTCCTAACTATGTCAGTCACTCAACTTCTCTGACCCTCAGTTTCTTCATCTTTAAATGGAGATGATACTTCCTATTTTTGCATGAATGCAAAGTACTTGGCTTGGAGCCTGGTAGCTAGGAAAAGCTCCTTAGCAGACGCCAGGTACTCACCAAAGGCCACTGAATGAGCAAAAACTGCTCACCCCCATCTTGTGGGTAGAAACACTGACCTTCACCCAAGGACAAGATGCTCCCTTGTCTTACTAGCTTACTACGTGACTACGGGATAGGTGACTACAGGATATGTACAATGAGGGTTTATTGAAAGGACATTCGGAAACTGCAGAATCAAGGAAATAACAGAGCTACCAGAGATCTTAATGGGATAACCAAATGGAGATTTTTTTCAGGGCACCACCATCAGGTGCAAAGGTAGCATTCCCAGGAGAGAGCTTCTGATTGGCTGAGCTTGGGTCACATGTCCACTCCTTGGCCAGGGGAGGGCAGGGCATCTTGACTGACAGCCCCACCAAGGCACCACCCATACAATGAGAGAGGGGTGGGTGGTTCCCCAAAGGAAATCAGGGTGCCATTACCAGAAGGAGGATTGGATGCTGGAAGCGCAAACCCAAGACAGATGTTAGAGCAGGTTGAGTTTCCCAGACTCTATTTGGCAGACTCCAAAACAGAGATAGGTGTACAGTAGTGGGAGCACTCTTAAGGTCAACACTTGAGGAAGTCAGAAAAGGAAAGAGGATTGGCAGAGGGAAAAGTTGGGTTGTGACGGTCTCCACCAGGCCTCAGCCGACCTCACGCAGAGGCTGGGATGGCCTTTGGAGTTGTCCCGAGTTGGGGTGAGGAGGCTGAGCCTCTAGACTCCATATGAACTGGATGCGGAGTTGCCCCTGGGAAATGGGGTGTGACCTCGCACGATGCAACTCTCTCCAACTCAGGCGATCTCCTTACAGAGCTGGCGACTGGGGACTGTCAGCCAGGAGCACTCCAGTAGCTGGGGAATAAGACCTGGGGATATTGGTGGGTGTTTTAGGACCCACTACAGAGGACCTCTGCAGATAATATGTAGTCTCTGAGATGTGGGCAGGAGGCTGAGCATTGCCAGATAGGGCAGAAACTCTGGTTAAATTAAATCAATGTGTTTGAGTTAAACAAGTTAATACCTGTAACATGCCTGGAACAGTGTCTGGCACTTAGTAAGCTCTATGTGCATATTAGAGATTATCTTTGCTATTGCTAATGAAGTCCGTTAATCATCCTGCATAGGACACCTCATTCAATAAGCATAAGAATCCTTTTAGGGGGGTATATTGGTTTGAATGGTGACCTCCAAAAAGTATCTTCACATCCTAAACCCCAGGACCTGAGAACGGGACCTTACTTGTATGAAGGGTCTTTGCAAATGTCAGTAATTCAGGATCTTGACAGGAGATCATCCCGGATTATCTAAGTGGGCCCTAAATCCAAGAAGTGTCCTTGTAAGTGTCATCCAGAGGAGAGACGCAGAGAGAACAGAAGGCCATGTGAAGACAGAGGCAGAAATTCAAGTTATGCAGCCACAAGCCAAGGAACACCTGCAGCCACCAAGAGCTGGAAAAGGCCAAGAACGGCTTCTCCCCCAGAGCCCCAGAAGGCGTGCGTTCCTGCAGACGCCCTGCCATGGACTTCTGGCCTCCAGAACTCTGAGAGAATAAATGTTTTAAGCCACCAGTTTGTAGTAATTTGTTACAGAAACCGTAGAAAACAAATCCAGCAGGCGTGGTTGTAACCTCTTTGACAGATAAGGAAACTGAGGCACGGGGAGGTTGTTTCAGTTATCCAAGGTGTGAAGGTATCTAGCAAAGGAGAAAGAGGCTGATGGGACCCACCTTCCCCGGCTCTGCCCCGGCAGCACAGCACACTGCCCCGGCCTGCTTAGAATGAGCACAAGTCCCCGAGCTACCTGCACCGCGGGTGAGGACACTGCGTGGGAACTCTCTCCACAGTGGCCCAGTGTAGTGTTTCCACAAGTGGCAGATTTGCAGAGCCTTCCAACTCGGGGGTGTGCTTAACTCCTAGTGAGGGGGAGCTCCAGCTGCAACCTGAACATCCAGAGGGGGCTTTTAGTCTGGTCACCCAAAAGCTCTCTTTGATAAGATAAAAGCGATTAATCATCTTTAAACTAATCCAGCTCAAGCATAAATACATGCTCTCCCGTTTAAGCTATTTGCTGTTTTCAATGACAAATGATTTCTATGTGATTAAAAACACAGAGAGAGAGAGAGAGCAAGGGAGAGAGGGAGGGGGAGGGGGAGGGGGAGAGTTTAATGCTCTCCATTGGGGACTTCGGGTTACGGCTGGAATCCCATTTTGAGCAGCTGATGTGCCAAGGATGGTCCCAGGTCCCAAGAAATCTTCCTCCCTTAGGAAGGAGACACTAATGGTGTCAGGAAAAAGGTAATTCATTATTATAATCCACCCGAATTTCATTTCCTGCCCCCTCTAAATAGGGTGGATTCTTCATTCAACAAATATTTATTGAGCACCCACTATGTGCTGGGCGTCCCTGCAGCCTCTGAGGACACTGCAGTGAGCAGGGCCATCACGGTCCTGTTCTCCTGAGGGGACATCCTACCAGAAGGAGACAGGAGAAGAAGACACAAATGTGCATCAGGTGGACGGGCTGAGAAGCCAGTGTTCACCAGGGCAGGGGCGGAAAGCGGGGCTGGGACTGCTGTTTTAGGTAGAAAGTTCAGAGGAAGACTCCCTCTAGGAGGTGACATTTGACCAAGGACCTGAAGGCTGTGAGGAGCAAGCCACACCGCCGTCCAGGGAAGAGTGTTGCTGGGAGAGGGAATAGCAAGCACGAGGTCTGGAGGCACAAGGGCTCAGCAGATTCAATGAACAGCAAAGAAGCCAAGGTGGCTGCGGGGAAGAGAAGGGGGGTGAGAGTGGCACGGGCAAGGCCAGTGGAGACCTGGGCTTAATTTACCCTACACCAGTCGAGAAGCCCTGGAGAATTCTGAGCAGAGCAGGGACTGGTGTGATCGTGTTGTAACAGGCTCACCCCAGCTGCTGTGCAGAGAAGAGACTCCGCAGTCAAGGGTGGAAGCAAGGAGACAGGAGGGAGGTGGAGGCAGAAATCCAGGCAAGGGTGGTCCCAAAGAAGCTTCTTTTTTCCTGGCGGGGGCAGGGGTGTAGGTGAGGGGCAGAGGGAAAGTATTGAAGGAAGTGGAACCAAAAATATGAAGAAAGAAGTTGTTTCCAATGAAAACGGGAATCGGAGCCCCTGAGAAGAAGGATTTTCAAGGCAAGTGATGGAGACAGAGGTGAAGTTTACAGGATTGGATTTGTGGAATGTTCTGGAAGTGGTGATAGGGGGGAGATTAAATTCAGAAAAAAAAAAATGATATCTCAAAGAAGTGCAGACCAAAGATCCAGGATTTCCGGGCTGCACCTCTGCAGACTTGCCCCCCTGTAACTCTCCAAGGGAAACTGCCCAGGCGGGGCCCTGCTGCCTTGCATCACAAAGCTTGCTGCTCACCTCCACCCGCTGCCCAGCGTGGGATGCTCTGTATACCCTCGCCTGCGGGCATTGCCAGGATTTGTGCCCAGATGGTTCTGTGCCTCCCACAGCGGGCTGGGCCATTCACCAGAGTGGACAGGGAGGCCCAGAGAGGTGCTGGTGCAATGAGGAGGGACACTCCAGGCTCAACTCAGCCCACTCGGAAAATGATTCCACCTCACACATCTCTGTGGATGTATTCATCTCAGCACCTTGTTTTGGTGCTGTGGAAAAAAACAAAACAAAACCCCAACTCAGATGGACTCCCAGCCCCTCCCCCCAGGATGATGGTGAATGTTATTAAACTCTGAGGCTCTTTAAAAATTTCTCCTGTTTGTTATTTTTTTTTTTTTTTTGCATAAGAATTATGTATTCTTAGCCACAATTTTGTAATCTTTCTGCTCCTGCATATGCCACTGGCACAAGCACATACCTTCCGAGTAACCTCCCTATTGGGAAACTTTAAAATTAAGATTCCTGGTTCCCTCGTTACCCGTAAAGGCCTAGTATGCTTTGGGTGATATCTGCTGGATTTTGTAAAGTTAGGTGTGGTAATATGAACTATGGACCCTAACATAGACATGTTCTTAATCTTAATCTGCATTCCTGTGGGTGTGAACCCATTGTAAAGAGGGCCTCTTAAAGATGGTAATTTTGTTAGGGTGTGGCCAACTGAATGAGGGTGGGCCTTATAAAGAGAACCTGGAGGTCACAGAAGCTAGAAGAAAAGAGAGGACATCGCCATGTGACGGTAGGCAGAGATACAAACCAAGGAATCCCAAGGATTACCAGCAGCCAGCGCCAAAATGCTTGTCTTCGGGGAGAAAGCAAGCCTTGCCAAAATCTTGATTTTGAACTTCTAGCCTCAAAACCATGAGCCAATAAATTCCCGCTCTTTATGCCAACTCATTGTGTGGTGTTTGCGATAGCAGCTCAGGCAATTAACCAAGAGAGCGGGAAATTTTTCCCACTCTGAACTCTGACAGTAATCATATATCAAGCTCTCCCTTACCAAGGCCCTCCTGAACCCGTCTTTCTCCCTCATCTCACCCTAGGTTATATCATCCAGGCCCAAGGATTTGATTCCCCCTTTGATTCTGAGGATGCCCACCTTGGTATTTCAGGCTATGACCTCTCCTCTTGGCTCCAGACTCATGCAATAATTTGATGACTCCACTTGATTTCTGCACCTAAGTGTCTTGAATTTGACAATCTAAAACAGAAGTCCTTCCCACTCCCAAACCTGTTTCCTACCTTTTTTGCAGTCACCGAGTTACTAAAGTCAGAAATCTGAGAGCCTTCTTGATTCTTCCCATTCCCTCATTTCTCTCATCTGGTTCATCTATAAGCCCTTGGGAATTTATCTCCAGAATCTGTCTCTGGAATCCTCTTCTCTTCACCTCTACTGTCACTACATTAGGGCAGCCAAATGCCTCTCCCCTCCAACAGCTCTTTGGGGGTCTCCACATTTCCTCTTGCCCCCACCCTCACCCCCAAGCACTCCAGTTCCATCTCTACCCAGCTGCAAATGAGATCATCTTTATATGTAAATTGAGTTGGCTCTCCCCTGCATAGAACTCTCCAGTGGCTTGTCATTATTCTTAAGCTCAAGACCATGGCCAACTGGGCCCTCACTACCTCTCCAAACCCATTTGGTGACCCTCTCCCTGTAGCTTGTCTGAAACACACCGTATTAGTTTCCTATAGCTGCTGCAACAAATTACCACAAATCTGGTGACTCGAGACAACTAATTTATTCTCCTACAGTCCTGGAGACCATTAGTCCCAAATGGTTTCCCTGGGTTGAAAGCAAGGTATTGGCAGGACTGTGTTTCCTCTGGAGGTTCTAGGGAAGACTTTGTTTCCTGACCTTTTCCAGCTTCTAGAGCTGTATTCTTTGACTCACAGCCCCTTCCGCCATTTTCAAGGCCAACAGTATAGCATCTCCCTTCACTGGTCACATCACCTCCTTCTTCTGTGTCAAATCTCCCACTGCCTCCTTCTTATAAGGACACTTACGATTGCATTTAGGGCCCACTGGATATTCCAGGATCATTGCCCCATCTCAAGATCCTTAACTCAATCGCATCTGCAAAGCCTCTTTTGCTGTATAAGATTGCGTTCATCATGTTGGAAGCAATGTAGTTATTTTAGATTGTTTTTCTTACTCCTCTGTTTGGACACGGTTTATTAATTTTCTTGGGGTATGGTAGGAACATATTGGAAGCAAAGTAGTTATTTTAGGTTATTTGTTTTCCTTAATCCATTGCTTTGTTTGAAATGTTGTGGGGTTTTTTTGGTTGTTGTTTGCCTGTTTGTTTTTAATTTTTTGATAAACAAAGTTAAAAAATTGAAAAAAAATCAGTAGAAAAATGGGAGTAAAAACTAAATGACAAATAGGGTGGGATGGGGGGATGGTTTGGGTATTCTCTTTTCACTTTTATTTTTTATTCTTATTCTGACTCTTTCTGATGTAAGGAAAATGTTCAGAAATAGATTGTGGTGATGAACGCATAACTATATGATCATACTGTGAACAGTTGATTGTATACCATGGATGACTGTATGGTTTGTGAATATATTTCAATAAAACTGAATTAAAATAAATAAATAAATAAATAAATAAATAAATAAAAAGATTGCGTTCATAGGTTCCAGGGATTAGGACCTGGATATCTTCGGGGGCACCATTTGCTCTACCACCTATGCTAGGCTCTCTCCCACAACAGGGTGTATGTACAGCTTGCTCCCGGTGAACTGGCATGTTCCCCCTCCACCCTCACTCTTTGCACAGCCAGCCCTCCTCACTCTTGCTCGAGGTTGCAACTTACCTGTCACTTCCTCAGAGACCTGCTCTCTGACCAACCCCCAATCTGAAGAAGGTTCCCCTCTACCTGGACCCCTGTGTATTTCCTTCCTAGCACTTACCACATTGGACCTTATTTTAGGGATTTTTTGGTTTATTTGGTTTTGCCTGTCTCTCTCGCTACACTCAATCTAAGTGGCCTGAAGACAGGGAATATGTCTGTTTTGCTCATCCACTGATTGTTATAATGTACCCGGCTAATAAATATTTGCTGGATGAATATAAGGAAGATGAATTTCCACTCCAATATGGTGCTCTGCAAATGGGCTGCTGTGTTTACTCTCAGGAAGGCAGGCCCGTTTCCATTTTCCTCCTGATCTTGTACATCGGAAACAAAGGTCCAGGCAGAAAGTAACACCAACGACAAAGAGAAGCCACAGACGTGCTCACACACAGGAGCCCAGAGAGACGCCACCGCATTTAGCAAGCCAGAAGGATACAAAACCTCTCAAGGAGGCAGGATTTCGCTTTGGTGAGCAGCCACCTGAGCCCTCGCTCATTAAACACTGCTAAGAATTATTTCAATAAGGCCTGCACAGGAGGCTGCCTGCCACGAGAGCCGTACCCAAATCTTCTCCATCTCTCTCCTGTTAAAGGCTCCTGGAGCTACTTCGGGAGAATTGAGGGAGGCCCAAGGGCCCTTTCACATTTGCTGCAGACTTTTCAGGGGCACTCGACACCGTGAGACTCCTGAGAAGCTTAAAACTTCACACTGGGTTAGACTTTTCTGAGCCAAAGCCAAATGTGTTTTGATTACCGGCTATTTCTAAGAATTGCTTTTGCGTTAAGCAATAGATTATCTGGTGAACAACATCATTCTCCCCCCTTCAAGGAGGAATTGTGCTTTAATATTTGACAAGTTTCAGGGACATTTTTAAATGTTTGGTCACAATAAAGATAAGCTTTGGTGACTCGACAGTTTTCTCCTCTGTGATTATTTACAGCATAACCTTCATGGCCATGTTTTCTGAAACAATATATACACTTTGGAGAATAAAACAAAGTGTTTCATAAATACTAGCTCATTTCCACAAATAATAATGCTTAAAATAATATCTGCAGAGCACCTGACAATTTACAAAGGTTTTCCATGTACATCATTTTGAAAACTCCAAAGACATGCACATTTCAGACAGGGCCTGCTTTGCCCCGTAAACTTTCAATTCATATATCCTAAAGCATTCTGGCACAGAGAAAACCAGGCCATCTCTTATGATTATATTTTGGAAGTCAGTCATCAGAATTCAGTTCACAGGCACCCGCCAGAGGTCGAGTGGGGCTATTCAAAATTCTAGCCCAGATTAATTTCAAAAAGCTGCACTTGAACGGGGAGCTACTTCCAAAGGCTTAACTGAAGAGTAATTGATTTCCCTGGAAATAGAAATCCATGTGCAACCCCAGCTGTAGGGTGGCCATATTCTTCTTGCAAATCTCGAATATCTTGGGGAACAAATGTGGGCTTTCCTGTACCCCTTCCAACGTTGTCTTAGGCAGCAGGAGGGAGAGCTTGGTACATTCTATTCCTGCCTTCCCTGGGGGGACAATGGCAGGGGCATAAGCAAAACGATCAAAGCTGAGAATGCAGCATTCTGAATCCCTGACCAGAGCAAGTGCCATGCGCTGGGGCCCAGAGTAAGTTGGAGGCACCAGAGGTGGGGAATGACTCAAACGCATGGCCCACAAGTCAAGACAGGGCACAAAGATACTTCCTCATGGGAGGAGCTGGGGTAGCCTTCATGAGGTTCAGGTCTCCATGTCAATAGGCACCCACTTACCACGGGCCCCCGGCCCACGGCAGAACTATGAAAGGAGGCTGGCCCCCAGTGATGGAAGAGGGCTGCCCCCTCTTCTCAACCCCATGGAGCGAATCTGGGGAAAAACTTGATGCCAAGAGAAGGTTTGGGAAAAGTCTATTCTGGAGAACATTGACGCTCCTTCCTCTGCCAGAATAAAGGCGACTCTCATGGTGTTCCCAGAAAATGTCTTCCAGCCAAGCTCCGTCTGCACGGCTGCTGCCACAAGGAATCCAGCTTTAGGGCTCAAACCCAGGGTTTGCTCCTCCACAAACCGAGATGGATGGCGGCCTGGAGACGTCAAAGCAAGAGTCTGGTGTCCCTGTGACTAAGCTCCTCTGCTTCCTCTGGAGAGAAAGCGTTCCCTCGGAGCCTAAAGGGTGACAAAGGGATGAGAGGCTTGAGTGAGGACAAAATTAGAGCAGTGCTTGCAAACTCAAGCGGCCGCTTTTTCAACACACGCCTGGGACGATCCGACCTGCAGGCCCAGCTGCAGCTCCCCAGGGATGTGGGCCTGTGAGCTTTTGCCCTCTGCCAGCCGCAGCAGCTCATGACTCATTCTGCATGACGAGCAAGATTGCATGACTCTGTGGGCACAGTCCATGCTATACCCAGCCGGCTCCGGATTCCCCAAGGCCGGCGAGTCTTTTTAAGGCAATGGCAGAATCTGTCAAGAATGCAATGAGCAAGTGCAGCTACCTTCCCAAGCTCCGTCAACAGGGCAGCAAATAACATCAGAATCCTTAAAATATCAATCCAAGGCTGGCTTGTCCCTCCCCCTCCCGGGACACAGATTGTGGTATTTTTTAGGACTGTGCAATGATTTAAAACACCCCCCCCCCCCCACATACACACACACTGTCCTGGACCTCATCCTACAGGTTACAGGGATTACATAATTGTACAGAAAGGAAAATCTCTCCTTCAGAGGACAGGTTTTTGGATGCTCGATTTGTGTTTGTTTTTTAAGTTTGACATTTGATATTTCTATTTGCTGTCTTGATAGGACTTTTGAGGGGAAGGACGAGGTCTGTGTCTGCAGGGCTCACAAGCTTACAGGGATAAGACAGGTCATAAACAGGAGTCAATGGGACCTGGCCTAAGGCAAAAGGCTTGAAGGATCTGCAGTCAGCAGAACAGGTTTCCCACCTGGGGGACAGAGGACAGTGGCAGAGCTGCCAGATCTTTTGAGAAAACCCTGAAATACACATTTTTATATGAAATCTTATAAGTTTTCAATATTAAATATTAAATAAAAATGTCAGCCCAGTGCTTGAAACACAAACAGTGACAATCACTCGTGATGTGTCAAACCAAAGGAAGCATTTCTACTTATTATCTGAGGGAGAAACAGATCCCTGGAAACAAGGAGGACAAATCTTTGAAGATGTGACTCAATTTTCTTTTCAAATATATAAAGGGATCTGGCTTTTCATGATACAGACGTAGCCCCTGTGCACAGCTCCCACCGTGTTAGCCACCATCCAGACCTACAGACGGTCCAAGAGGACATCCCAGGAGGGCAGGAGCTGAGTTCTTTTCTCTCATTTTCATTCTTTAGCCATACCCCTGTTCCCATCCTACTACCTAGAACAGAGAAGTTTCTGAATAAATGAAATTGAAAGACAAAAGAACTGGCCCCTGCTTAGAAATACAAAGACTTCTTTCCCAGATGGAGAACAAGCTCCACCAGGCACAGAAATACACCAGATATCAGAGTCAGACAGGATCTTAGAACCTCTGAACTTCCTCTCTTCCACTCCCCATTTTACAGATCAGAAAACTGAAGCTCTAGAGGTAAACAGGCCTTCCCAGGGGGCTTACCAGACTTCTAGGATGGTATTATTCCTTTCCAGGGCCTGCAGGAGGGCTTCTGCCCCAAGGTAGGTGATGCAGTTGTTGGACAGCCTGGAGAGGAAGATGAAAAGGTGAGTTGCTTTGAAATGCTCGGTTCTCCTCTATGGCTGCCCAGTTAAAGAAGGCTTTGGGAGCTGGCCAGCCTAGTCTAGCCACTATAGGCCACCTCCCCCCTAGACATGTCCCTCTCCCATCTGAGATCCCCAATGAGCTCGTCAGCAAAGGCTCAATGCTTTCAGTGAAATGCACCACTTCTCTCCTCTGATCACCAAGATCAGTTTGTCTAATTACTAGCTTCTCCCTTAGGAAGGATTATAGCACAGTGGTTGAATACTTGCATTTTAGTGCCAAACTTCCTGGGTTCAAATCCCACCTACATCACTTCCTTTTGGCTCTCTAGTAAATTAGTTGTAACATCCTCATCTGTAAAATGGGCCTAAAAGAAATCTCTACCTCTTGGAGCATAAGGATGTAAAACTGGCGTGTGTAAAGCCCTTGACACTGAAAGAAAATAATCAATGACTAAGAATATTTTCATTTGGGGAGGCTTGGGGCCGAGGCACACAGCTTAGAGAACATATGAAGCTGGGAGTAGGGAGAGGAGAAGGAGCACAGTGAAGGGGAGCAGGGGAAGAGCCATGGGTTGTGTGCCGTGCCGCAGCCGTGCCTTCCAAATAACCTCCGCTGCCTCTCCTTCCCTCCTCCACAATTTTAGAAACTTATATTAGAAGTTGACCCAAAGGTGATGCAAATAATAACAATAGCCAATATCTGTGGACCTCTTACTACATGCTGGCCTGTTGCCTGTCTCATCTCAGGGAATGCTCACGACCCGAGGAAGAAGGTCCAGTTCTTATCCCCACTGACCCCCACTGACGCTTGAGGAAACAGAGACCCTCGTGCAAGGAAAGACAGCCAGTAATGGTGGCCCCAGACTTTCTGGCCCCCGAGTGTGCCCTCTTAACCAACACTTGGCAGTGACTAAGCCTGGAAAAACAGACACAGGCATCTTCTTTTAAAAATTTAAAATATATCAGAAGCTCAATTTTTAGAGGGAAATGAGGAGGGGAATAGATAGTTCAGTAATGCTGAATTATAAGGCTGGTGACAAGGTGGTGTGGGACAAGCCTTCCCCACCCCTCCCCACCACTGCCTGGCATCCACCGGGCTCAAGGCAGGTAAGTGTGTGACAATGAGGGAGGACAAATTTTGCCACATCCACAACCAGTCAGTAACGGCCCCCCTAGGTGCAAAGCTTGGCATCGTGACTCAGACAAATGTGGCTCTACCCAGCCTCCCAGCTTGCTTCCACTCAAGCGATGAGCGGAAGTGTTTCCCCCAAACATTTGGCATCTTCCTAGCCCCTGCGAAGCAACAGCAAACAAGCGTCGCCAGAGTGGATGGCTGTCTTGGCAGCAAAGCAGATGCTCCCCCCAGGCAGCTGTCTGCTGTCTCTGAACAGGCGTTTTCCTCGGGCCACATTTGCCAGGGCAGATGCCACCCCCTCTGGTAAAAGGAGCCATCTGATGGTGCCCTGATGTCCCCGTGAAATGAGAGCTTTGGTGCCGCGGCTGGCTGGACTCGGCCCTGGAGAGCCCCAGCTCAAGGTCAGGGTACGCACTAGGGGTCTCCACTCACCCCCACTGTCCCTCTCCTCATGCCACTGGTCCCTGCCTATGGAGTCCACCACCAGAAGAAGCCACTGTGGTCCCCAGATCACTTTCCCACCAACACTGCTGCTGCCCAGCCCTCAAGCTCCTGGACCTGGCAGGCTCCCCGCAAGCTGCTGTCCCCCTTCACCAGGTCTCTCCACTGCCATCGGCCTGATCCAAGCCTCCTTCGCCTCCCTGCTGGAAGACTGCTGGGGCCTCCTGCTGGTCTCCCTGCCTCCATCTCACCCCACGTCAACCCGTTCCACACCATGCAGCTGGTGATCTTTTATGATATAAATCACACCATGTTACTTCCCTGATTAAAATCCTCCCAATGCCCTTTGAATAAAACCCCAAATCCTTCCCCAGGCTCTGAGGCCTATGTGGCCTCCCCCTCCCGCTCCGCTACTTTCCCACCACAAGGGCCCTCTTTCTGTTCTGGAAACCACCAGGCTTGTTTCTGCCCCAGGGCCTTTGCACTTGCTATTTCCTCTACCTGGAATGTCCTTCCTGGAGACCTCAGCATGGCGGGCACCTTCCTGTTATACAAGTTTCAACTCAAATGCCACCTGCTCAGAGAGAGGCCTTGCCCAAGCAGCAGCCACCTCTCTACCTCCAGGCATTCCCTGACACATCTCCCTCTTGAATTCTTTTTATCACCCTTACTGCTACCAGAAGTAGTCTTGTTTATTTGTTTACTTGTTCACTGTCTTCTCCATTAGAATTTAAGAGCTGTGCAAGCAGAGGCCTGTACTGTCTTTTTACCACTGTGTCCTTGGTTTCTCAAACAGCACCTGGTACAAAGTAGGTGCTCAAGAAATACTTCTTGTATGAGTACCTAAATGAATGAAGGTGGGCATACGTGAATGGAGGAAAGCATGGCGAGTGAATGAATGAATGTGCACACGCCTGCACAGCACCACGAGAGCAACTGCGGGGGATGGCCCGGGACGAGGAGAGGGACACTCTGGGCAGCCATGAAGCAGATGCTGTTGGGAAGCTGCCCACATCCCTTCAGCAGTCACCTCTAACTCTAACGGCTGCTTGCTGGGAACACTGGCCGCTCTGTGCCTGTGGTCTTTCTGAGCACGGAGCATGCTCAGCTACGTGCAGGGCAAGCTGGAAGCACCGGAGAGCTCCAGTCCCCACAATCACCCCTCGGCAGTTGGAGGATAGACACCCCAGCTTCCTCACCCTCTCCTCTGGCTTCCAGAGGTGCCCAGCAGGATTGTGCCCCAGTTGCCCCCAGTGAGAGCTGACTCCATACTACACCAGTGGTTCCTGGGACCACCTTGAAATAAGCTACTTGTACTTGATCTCTCTTAGGAACTACATTCGGGAGAACCCAGGCCAATGCAAGGTCTGCGTGTGAGTTGACCAGGCTGGGAAGCCAACCAGGTCTCTGATTCAGGACCATCCTCTCCCAAGACTATTTATTACTGCCCAGGTTCTTGCTTACAGACTCCTTACTTCAGGACTTTCAAGCTTGAATTTCTCTTAAGTCCTTCGGCCAGAGAACCCACACCTTCATCTTGGAGATGGTTCTCCTCCAGGCTGGCAAGAAGAAGAGAGAAAGTCCAGTAGATAAGATGATATTCATTATGGCAGATAATGTCAATAAAGATTAGCCCGAACGCTCTCCATTTGAAAATCCAACATCTGAGATCCAAACTCATACAACATAGAAAGTTGGGTGTGAGGGGTCTCAATTCCAGTGACTGTTTGCAAGAGAATTCACCTTAGGGCTCCTCTGTGCAATGAGTACCCCCCTCTGATCCATTTATCCTATAACCACTTTCCTTTCTTCCTTATTAATGGAAGCCAGTTTTGCTTGGAGTAGCCGAGTGCCTGGTGAAAAACCACATTTCTCTGCCTCCACTGCAGCCAGGCTGTTGATACATAAGCGGAATTGAAAGATGGGGCTTCTAGGGATGCTCTTTAAAGGGGAGAGGCCTGGCTGGCCAGTGCTTTTTGTCCCTTCTGGATACACAGAAGTAGTGCTGCAGGTGGGCAGCCCTCTTGTGATCATGAGGCAGTCAACCATGAGGATGAAGGCCACAGGATGACGGAGCAGACAGAAGGGCAGAGGCCCCTGCTGTCTCAGGCGGCTGCCGTACCAGCCTGTGCTCCCTCACTCCGGACACTCACACATGAAAGAAGGGAACCTTCTACAGGTTTAAGCCGCTGCAGATGGAGCCTACTATAGCCATAACTCATGAACTCACAGTGAGGGGCCATCTAACAAGAAATTTCAAATAGCAAAATCCAGTCCAGATATGGTCAGCAATACACTGGCCGAGCCAGGCAGCCCTGCCAGCCGCCAAGGCCCTTCACCATATCCATTCCCTGGCAATGTTCAAATGTCTCAGTGCCTCTCTGCTTCCTGGAAAAATCAAACAGTCGGCACTTTATCTTTCTGATGTAATCTAGAACTGCCCAGAACATGCCAGAAGAAGACCTTACGAGCAGCGCCTGCAGGATGGACAACTCGGAATCAGCTTCAGGGCAGGGGCAAAAGCACAGTTCATGGTTCATCTTTCAGCTTCCCCAAAACCTCATTCCACCCTCCAAGGTGGACCCCAACTCTAATGCCTAGTGCTCCTAGGAACTCAAATTCACTCGAAAATAACCAAACATTATTATTATTACTGCTACGTTAGTAATAATACTGCTACTGTTTTAATTTAATATTTATGGGGCACTTACACAAATGGCACATATTCAGCTCCTTACAGGCATTACTTCATTTGATTCTTACAGTGATGTTTTGCAGTGGGCAAGCATGCTCACCCTCATTTTGCAGGAGAGCAACCTGAGATTCAGAGCTGGTTATTTAACGTGCCAACATTCTCAGCCAGGACTTGAACGCATCTTAGTCTGCTTGTCACCAGGGTCTGTGCCCACAACCATGACTGCACATGGAGACAGCAATCAAACTAACTAATAAGCACAATTAAATAAAAAGATTTAGCATCTATATCTATATGCCACACCCTGTACACTTCCCACTCCCTGGTACACACAAAGCCCAACACAATCAATTGATCAATCCTCCACCTTTGCCTTATCCACACAACTGTTCCCGTGGATGAGGTCGGAGACTCAAGAAAGACCACTGCTCATGCAAGGAACCCCCAGACTCACCAGAGTTCCTCCAGCACCACGTTCCTTTCCAACATCAGTGCTAGGGCTTGGGCACCCATGCTGCCAATGTTGTTTCCCACCAAGCTGGACATAATCATAGAACAAAAATGTGTCAGAGCCAGGAGGGACCTCAGAGCTGAGCTAGCCCATGGGTGGCAAAATGCATAGCACACATAACCCCACTCCCCTAGCCTGCCCCGTTTAAGACACTGCTCGTTGACTACAGTGCTCTTTCTTGTTAAGCCCAGGTGCAGCCTCAGAATCCCTTCCAATATGGTGCACTGGGAAGCCACCACTAATGGATTGGAGTTGGTCCTTGAGATAAAATGTTTCTGCTCCAGCCCACGATCTTCAATTTACAAATAAGGACTCAAGACAGCAAGAGGGAAAGGGACATCTCCAAAGTCACTCAGAAAGACTCAGGTGTCCTGATGCCAAATCCAATGGTCTTTCTTCCTCACCCCAATGAATAACATAGAGGGAGGAGAAATGAAGTTCAAAGACCTTCTAGACCAGCCCAGGTTCCTCCCTCCCCACACTGGACCCCATATGATGATCAAAGGACAGACTCCAGAGCTTACCTGAGCCACTTCAAGCTCTGATGACTACCCAAAGCTTCAGCCAAGGCCTGGGCCCCCTCGTCACCTACCCTGTTGCCCCAGAACCTGCAAAGGCCAACAGAGTCAATGGACAGTTAGTGAGAACCTGCTATGTCTTAACCTTGTTCTAGATATGAGCTAACAGTGCCCTTCCTCCCTGCAGCCCCAACCGAGGGCAGGACCACCCACCCAAGGCCAGAGAGGCAACACTGAGAAGCAAAAGGTGCCCCAGCAAAGCAGAACTGCCTCTGTCGTCTTGGGGGGATGGCCAAACTTCATTCAAATTTTTCTGTGATTTTAAATCACAGACTTACAGAAGAGCAGAGGTCTACGCAGCCCATACCCCCAGGGACGAGGAACTCACTCTTCACGGCAACCCGGATGGCCATGACATTGCTCCAGACATTTAGTTCGGATCTGTCTCCAGTGACTGCCACTCACAAATCCTTAACTGCCCTCTGGGACCACCCAGAACAAGACTGATTCTTTTTCCATAGGCCAGTTCTTGATCTCTTGCTTAAGATGTTTACATCTCCAATTCCTCCATGGTGTATAGTTCCTTCACCTTCTGGGTGACCCCCCTCTGATCCACTGTAGTATGAAAACATCCCTTTTCCAAAGGTGGCACCCTGCACAGACCTCCCGACTCAGCTCTCTTACACATGGGAACTCGCCCCGAACATGTAGGTGCAATGGTGAGTGGAGATAACTGAATGAGGCTATTCACGGCCCCTTCACACACCGAGTAAATAGCTATCGAGCTCCTGCTCTGTGCCAACACTGCTCTGTGTGCTGCGATTACAACACTGTCATAGCAGAAATCCTGGAAATGATCTAAGTGTGCATCAGCAGGGAACTAGTTATAAATAGATTATGGACATCCAACCAGTGGAATATTATGCAGCTATTCTTTAAAAAAATGAAGCCATATATTATTTGCAAAAGCCAAAAAGTAGAAGCAATCCAAGTGTCCATCAATAGATGAATGGATAAATAAAATCTGGCATATTCATACAATGGATTATAATTCAACCATATAAAAAAAGAAGGAACTTCTGATAAATGCTACAACATGGACAAAGCTTGAAAACATTGTGCTAAGTGAAAGGAGCCAGACACAAAAGGATAAATGTTGTATGATTTCACTTACATGAAATATCTAGACTAGGCAAATTCATAGAGACAGAAAGTAGAGTGATTGCTTAATGGATAGAGAGTTTCTGTTTGGGGTAATGAAAACGTTTTGGAAGTAGACAGTGGTGAAAGTTGCACAACTTTGTGACTGTAAGATAAATATCACTGAAGTGTCAACTTAAAAATGGTTAAAATGGTAAATTTTGCATTATATATATTTACGACAACAAAAATATTTTAATGAAGTTACTTATATATTGTTAAGCCAAAAAGAAAAAAAAAAAAAAAAACAAGTAATGGAACAGTTTGTATGAGTTACAAGAACAAGTTACAGAACAGTTTGTACAATGGTGTTTGGAGTTTTAGCACAGTGCTGGCCCACGGCAGGTACCGTAATAAATATGTGTTAAAAGATAAGCCCTCCAACGTGGAATATGACTCCCAGGGAGGAATGTAGACCCGGCATCGTGGGATGGAGAACATCTTCTTGACCAAAAGGGGGATGTGAAAGGAAATGAAATAAGCTTCAGTGGCAGAGAGATTCCAAAGGGAGCCGAGAGATCACTCTGGTGGGCACTCTTATGCACACTTTAGACAACCCTTTTTAGGTTCTAAAGAATTGGGGTAGCTGGTGGTGGATACCTGAAACTATCAAACTACAACCCAGAACCCATGAATCTTGAAGACAATTGTATAAAAATGTAGCTTATGAGGGGTGACAATGGGATTGGGAAAGCCATAAGGACCACACTCCCCTTTGTCTAGTTTATGGATGGATGAATAGAAAAATGGGGGAAGGAAACAAACAAACAGACAAAGGCACCAGTGTTCTTTTTTACTTCCATTGCTCTTTTTCATTTTAATTATTATTCTTGTTATTTTTGTGTGTGTACTAATGAAGGTGTCAGGGATTGATTTAGGTGATGAATGTACAACTATGTAATGGTGCTGTGAACAATCGAATGTATGATTTGTTTAGTATGACTGCGTGGTATGTGAATATATCTCAATAAAATGAATTAAAAAAAAAAAAAAGAAGATAAGCCCTCAAGCAGGAGAGAGCTCAGTGGGGGCCGTGGCTGCCTTGTTTCACACTCTGTTTTACTAATGCAGCTTGAAAAGGTGCCAATTTCTCGAGCACCTTCCACAGAGCTTTGGACGACTTGCCTGCCTGTGAAATGGACTGGAGCACCAGGGCCCTAAGGTAATTCTCTCGGCCCACAGTCTCTGGTTCTAAAACCCCCAGTTCTTGCCAAATGGACCCCAGTTCCCACCAGGGCGTGTCAGGACAGGAGTGGGGGCCGTCCCTCCACCCGGCACGTAGGGGAGCCCCGCTCTGGGGGTCTGCCCCCTCTCCCCTCCCCGCCAAGCCCTAACCTAGCAAGCAAGGGCTCTGAAGGGATTAGGAAAGCCTCCTCCCATCCTGGGACCATCCTCCCTCCCCCCTCCCTTTGCTTCCCTAGCTCCTCACCCTGGGCTGCACATCCCCTGGGGAGCTTTTAAAAACTACCGAAGCTTGGACCTGGCACCCTGGGTAAGGTCCGGGCAGTGGGATTGTTTAAAAACTCTGCAGGAGAGTCCAGTGTGCAGCCAAAGCTGAGAAGCACAGCCCATGGTGCCTTGGGGACCTCTGGCTTTCCCATCACCAGCTCCCAAGCTCTGCCACCCGGAGCCAGACTTCCTGAGCTTCCTGTTTATCCGTCCAGGAAGCTCACAGGCAGCCAAGGCCCATCCACAGTCTCACGGGCTCACCCTCCCCACCGCTGCCAGGCGGCCCTGGGAGCTTCTGTTTGGAGAGTGTAGCCTGCCCCTAAATCCTGGCAAGTCCCAAATCCCTCCCTGCGGGGCCCCAGAGCGCAACCTACCCCAGGAACTGGAGGGAGGAATTGCTTCTGAGCCCCTCGGCCAGCACCGCGGCTCCCACTGCAGAGATGCGGTTATTGCCCAGCCTGGAAGGGAAGAAGAGGAGGCTGGGAAGGCACGGCTGAGGGCACGAGGCCCCGAGCGTGGTGGGGAAATGTGTCCTGGACAGAGAGGTCTGGGAAGACAGCTTGGAGGAGCCTCCCAGGACTTGGGATCCGATCTTGCAGCCGCCTGCGTGCTGTGCTCAGGGTTGCTTTCTCAGTGGCTCCCATGACTTCATTTTCCCCAGCAAAGGGAAGAGGGGGTGGGGGCCTGTTTTGCAGGCTGGAGTCACAATGGAGTCCTGGGAGGTGGTTTCCCCAGGAGGGTGAGGCCTGGGCAGTGAGAGTGACTCAGTCCCATCTCTGTCCCTGCCCTTCCTCCTGGTGCCAGACCCCGCGTGCCCCTTGCAGCCTGCCTGGGCCCTCCTGAGGCTGCAGGGAGCACTGGCCCGTTAGGAAAGAGCCCATGGCAGCCCCAGGCGGCTGGAAGAGGGGACGCCGGAGAGGAGGGGGACCCCACGGAGCCTTCCAGGAGCACCCTCTGCCACCCCAAGAGGGAAGTAGGGCCCTAGGGAAGCAGTCCATTAGGGGAATCCCAGCGAGGAAGGCAACAAGCACAGCCACACTCTTCAAAGACATCCCCAGAACTTTCACCCACAACCCCAGGCTTCCTGGCATGATAATACTCTCTAATTTTTCAAAGAGCTTCACCCAACTGTATACCATTCCGTCCTCACAACAAACCCAAAGGGCGGGTACTATTATCCCCTTAGAGAAGGGGTGTGGCAGCCGTGAGAAGGTGCTCCAGGGAGCAGAAGCACCAAGGCCTGCTTCCCACAGGCTGCCCCCAGCCGGGGACTGTGCACAGCTGGGCCTCAAAGGCAGGCCACCCCTGGGAGACATGGCTCTCCTCTCCGGGACGATTTTGGCTTGGGGACTAACTGTGCTGAATCCAAAGTGCTTCCTCACCACCTTCCTTTCTTCCTTCCCTCTCTCCTTCACTCGGGGTCAGACCCACCTTGTGGTCTGACGGGGCTCCCAGCACCCCTTCTCCCCCCAACCAGTTCCCTTCCCAGCTTCCCTTGTGGAATTTTCCCCAACACAGCTCTTGCCATCTAATCCCATCTTGGCCTCTGCTTCCTGGAGGATGGCACGGCTCCAGCATAAACAAGCAGAGAGCCTATGTGACCTGCCCACGGTCTTTCAGCTCCTGGGCTTACTGTGTAAAGCTCAGACTATATTGGGCCAATCCTTTACGCATATAAACTCATTTAATCATCACAACAACCTATGAGGTAGCTACTATGACTGTCCCCACTTCACAGCAAGGGAAACTGAGGCACAGAGACATGAATAAGCTGCTCCGACCCAACACCTCGGGGGTCCTGTATTTAAGCCTCAAGGACTCAAGCCTCAGATAGTCTGGTGCTAGAACCTGCTCAAATAGGCCTCACACCCAGGCCTCAAATTCTGGGTCCAGCCTCTTTCTACTACCCCCAGCCACCTCCCTAAGGGCCTGGGCCAGCCCAGGTCTGGCCACAGCCTCTCAGGTTTTTGAGTCTGGGGGAGCAGTTAGTGGCAGCAGAATAGCTTCCTTGGTACAAAATGGCACCTTTGGCCTTGGCCTTCGCAGCCCCAGCAGAAACTGAGCTATGGGCCAACAATTTAAATACGGCAGCTCCCATCCCCAGCCCTAGCCTGGTAGGTGGTATGGAAGCAAGTTTTCACTTTGTCTCCTTCTACTGCCTGGCAAGTTGAGGAGCCAACACTATCCCAGACAGAAAGAGAAGCCAGGACAAGCTGGGGCAACCCGAGGTCAATTTCATGGTCTCAGGTAGGAGAGAGATTCCAGGTGAGACCGGGAGACTCTGGAAAAGCAGAAATGCAGATTTCCCACACAGCGGTACAAACCCAACAGTCTCCCAACAGCGAAAGGGCCTCCTGAGAGCGTTTCAGCAACTGGCTGTCGATGCCAAATGACGGATGTGTGCCTCTCCCAGCAGCAAAGGCTTGAAATGCATCAGGGAACACGGTAACCCCAGAGAGCTTGTGCCATCCCAGACCCAGGGAAGGAGGGGAGCCTGGAAACCCTTCCCCACCCCTGGGGGCTAAAGGTCAAAGGTCAAGCAGCCCTCAGTAGAGCCAGTCCAGAGTTTGCTGGGGAGGCCATGGCATTGGAGAAATCCTGCTCAGAAGGAGTCACGAGCCCAGTGGGGGCCGAGCCAAGGCCGAGGCTCAACGAGCCTACTCAGCTATGGGGAAGAACCATTCCCAGAGAACAGGGAAGCCCCAGGCTCACCTCAGTGCCAAGAAGTTCCGCTTGCACGCAAGGAGCTTGGCCATGGAGTGTGCACAGTCATCAGTCAATTTGTTGTTGAACAGACTGGAAAGTTCCAGGAGAGAAGAGACATGGGGAAAAGGCACAAAGGACAGTGACCACCCAAACGCAGAATGGCCTCTTCCCTCAGGACATGAACCACTTTGCACCCTCCCACGTGCAAACTGAACCTCTCCACCTCCCCACTCCTCTGCTCACAGCTGCCCAGGGGACTCGGCCTGGGAGGGGGGACCTGGGGCCCGACGTCCGTGGCCCAGCCAGGCTTACGCTAACTTCTGCAGCTGCTCACAGGGGAGCGCGTGTTCGATGAGTTTACAGATGCCTCGGTCTGAGATATTGTTATCACGCAAGCTAAAAAAAAAAAGACAAATAAATATGAAATGGAGCTGATAAGAAAGAGAGAAAAAATGGACAAGAGCTCAAAGAAACTTTCACTCATCCCCAAAGAGCCAGCATCTGTGCCTCTGGGAAATGACATCAGAACAAAGCACCCTGGAAAAGTGGGGCCTCCCTCCATCCCCAGCCAGGATGCTGAGCTGGGACACCATGGTGGGGACCCAGAGCCCCTACTGGGGAGCACTGGAATCCTCGGAAAGTCACTCATCTAACTTGAGGCGCAGTTTCCATCTCTGTAAAAGGGATACAACTGTCAGAGCAGCCTTGGAGAAGGTTCTGAGGCTGGAAGGAGCTGATGATGAGAGAGATGAGGCAGGAACCAGGCAGGGCTACCCCCAGGGGACCATGATGGAGAGCCATTGAGGACAGAAGATGGCAGACCAGGTCGGAGACCAGTATGGGGGCTTGGTTATAGAGCCTGCTGACCAGCCCCGCGCTCCTCCTCATTTCACTCCAGCGGGCCAGACCCTGCCTGGCCAGCCCCCTCTGCCACTCCTCTTGGGCCAGCATTTCCAAACCTCACCTGATCCCAAGATCATCTGGAAGCTTCCCTAAAATACAGAGTCTCAGGACCCTCCCTGGAGACGGTGATTCGGTACACGTTGGTGGGGCCTAGAGGTCTGTATTTATGAACAACTGTCCCCATGATTCTTGTCCTCAGTGGGGAGGCCCTGCCCTGACGGCTAATAGCTCAAATCTGGAGACCCTCAGCTGGAAGTTCTGCTCCTGATCAGCCCCTTGCTAGCCATTTGCAGGTCCCCTCTTCTGAGGATTTAAAGATGCACAGAGCACTGTCAGCACCTGCACACAGGAAAGGCCACCTGGAATCATGAACGCCAGCATTGGTTGAGCGTTCTCCCTGCCTGGCACTATCCTAAGCATGTCACAAATAGTCACACTATTTAATCTTCATAACAGTTCTATGAAGTAGGTACTATTATTATGTCCATTTGACAGAGAAGGAAACTGAGGCACAGGCAAGAGAAGTGACTTTGTGAGGCTGTGCAATGAGTAAGCAGTATGGCCCCAATGACCTTACCCCATGACCTTTTCCACCCTCTCGAGTTTTCAGACTACAGTCCATGACCCATAAGTGGGTCACGAAATCAATTTTGAAGTTCCTGAGCAGCGTTTTAAGATATGAAACAAATGGAGCAGAGCAGGGTGCATCAAAGTTAATAAACCACAGTCATTTTATGAATCTTTTGTTTCGGTTCTACGAGTGCACACACACACACGCGTGCTCCCTCTCTCTCTCTCTCGCAGTCAAAATACGTGGGAAGCCATCATGGGAGTCAAACCCAGGGTCTACAGAAACCCATATAAGGGCACTGTATACGGGCTTCCTGGAGGCTGAGGATTTGGGTTGGCATGGAAACAGTGTGGGTGGAAGAGATGCAGCTTGGCCCTGGGGGAGAGGCTCTCTCTCTCCATCCCACTCCCCTGCCCTACTCTCCATCACACAAACAGGAAATACCCACACAACACCTTTGTGGGTTTTCTCTTCCTGGCTATGGGTCGGCAATTTTAGTTTCATGTGAGGCAAAGAGCAGCAGAACCTGGTCAAGGACTGTCATAGCTAGTGGGAAATCAAGCTGGGTCCCCCGGATTATTGTTTCTCAGATGAGGCTTCTGGACCACTCACAGCAGACTCGCCAGCGGTGTTTGTTAAAAGAAGACACCTGTGCCCCCACCCAGACCTACTGACTGGGAACTGCGGGGGGCAGGCCCAGGAATCTGCATTTCCACAAGCCCCTTTGCACACACTCTGATCTGAGTACCCTGAGCTTCAAGCAGACAGACCATCCTCACCTTACTCCGAAACGTAGACCCCCGGCTCCACCGTGTACCCCTCCTGCACACCGCGGGGACACGTGACCATCCTCACCCAGTGCAGATGCCCCTTCCAAGAATTCTAAGGATGGGCTGGCCTGTGACGGTCACCCTGGCCTCTTGGGCTTTAAAGACCTCTTTGAGAATCCCCTTGAGAACCTGGTGAAAGCTATGCTCCCACTACTTAGGAAAACGCACATTTGTATTTTTATCAGGAAAACTGTCCTCACAGACAAGGTCTCGAAATTCCCAAGTCAAAATATCCTGATTCTTCATTCTTAGGGAAATAGAGTGTGATGCTGGACATCTTCCGTTTGTCCGATCCGCCCTCCGTCCCCGACCTGGCTCACTGTACTGGGAGGCTTGTCCCATGGGCTATGTCAGTGGGTGCCCTGTCGGGCTCCCCGCTGGGTTTAGCCGGAGGCATTGGCAGGAGGCGGGGGAGGACAGCAAGGGCGGGCTTCACGTCCGAGACCCTCCCTCCCAGGTCGGCTCCTGTCGGGCAGACACTCCCTTCCTGCTGCTCAGGATTCTAATAAAACTCCCTTCTCCACCCACCCCACCCCTCGGGCCCTGCCCCATCCCTCTTGGCTCTTCTCACTCCTGCCCACACCTTTGTAAACAGTCCCTGTATAAAACTCTCCCCAATTTCAGTGTGTCATTTGTTCCCTCCAAGATCCTGACTTGATATGATATCATAAATGAGATATACATGATACGATGTATGATGTTATATTGCGTAGTGTATTATACTATCTTATATATAATAGCCGTCATATACTAAATGATATATATTCTACATATGATGTATTATATGCTTTTTATTATCTCTATAGACTTATGACCACAGTTCCAATGTAAGGGATAACAAAGGTCACTGCTGTTTCTAGAAGATTTCCAGTGTTTGTTCCAGGGAGGAGAAGAATCTTGACACTTTGCTCCAGAGAAGGTATGCATCCTAACATATTTCAGGAGAAGTCTGTCCCTTGCTTAGGTCAAATAAGGTCAAAGCCCTGGGAGTCGGTGAATAGATTTTTAACTTTATGCTAAACTTCTGCTTTCTCAGGGGTTATAAATAGGGAGCAGGACGCCCCCCCTTTGGAGGCTGGAAGGAACGGGGGTCCTGCGGCCTGCTGGTCGCCAGACTTGGGACCCCTCTGCCCTTGCTGGCCCCCGGACGTGGAGAGAGGCCCACCCGCGTGGGGCACAGAGGTTCCAAAGGGCCAAGCTACAATCGCCAGACCGGGGGCTGGAAACAGTTTGGGTGATGCTGAAATCTCATCCAGACACTGCACTATGTAAGGAAGAAAAGGGCAGGCAAAATCCTGCAGCTGCTTTCTATCTCCCAGGGCCTGAGACTCCCATTTCACTGGGATTTTAACATCTCTGATCGGGCACAAATCACCTCTGATTTGGGGTAGACCCTAATTCAGACACGTACTACACCAAACTTTGTGTCTGACTTCTCCGAGGCTCATCCACAGAGCACAGGTTACTTGGGAGGAGTGGGAAACTTGCAACCAGAAAGATGTGGATTTTGAACCCCAGCTCAGCCATTTCCCACACAACCCTGGACAAATTACTTCACTTCTCTGAGCCTCAAATGAAGGATAATGGGGAAAATAATAATGTCCCTGCCTACAGCCCAGGGTGGCTACGGAAATTAAATGGGGTAATTCTGGGAAGCATATTGCATGGTGCCTGGCACATGGGATGTAATCAATCAATTATAGCCCTTGTTACTAAATATTGTACAAATGGGGAAACCAAGGCCCAATCCTGGGTAAGGAACCCAGAGAGGGGGTGGCAGAGCTGGGTCTGGGCCGGTCTCCTGACTCCCAGCCTAGGGACCCAACACCTGCACCCTGAGGGTGGCATCCCCATGTGCCCGGTGGGCATCGCCCAGCCGCACTCACTAAAGAGCCTTGCAGACGCCGAGGCAAGGCAGCAGCTGTTCCACGCCAATGTCACCCACGGAGTTGTGGTCCAGCTGCAGGGCCACGGGCCGCCGCAGGTGCCGCAGCACAAAGGCCAGGGCAGCGCACTCGATGGGGCCCACGCCGCAAAAGGTCAACTTCAGGTGCCCCACGCTCAGCCCTCGCACGGCCTCCCGGGCCAGTCGCTCCTCCTGCATCTCGTACAGGCTCTGGATGAGCCAGAGGAAGCGGGGCATGGCGTGCAGGCTCTTGGCCTCCCCTGGCACGGCCGACGGGATGGAGTGGAAGTGCTGGCGGAGGCTGCGGGCCAGACACCAGCGGGCACAGGCGTGGCGCCGGAGCAGGGCCTTCCCAGACGCCTGGCACTCGGCCAGCAGGCCCCGGTGCTCCCGGGACAGCAGCCCGGCCAGGAAGGCCGCTGTGATCTGGAGGTTGTGCGGCTCAGCCTTCTGCAGCAACGCGGCCAGGCCACCCTCCTTGCACTCAGAGCCCTGGATGCACAGCATGGGCAGCAGTCTGGCCAGCGGGGAGCTGCCCGGCCCTCGACAATCGAAGAGGTGCCGGAGCGAGGTTGGAGGCATGTCAGCACTTAGCACGAGGTAGAACGCGGCAAAAAAGCACTGGAAAGTGATGTGCAAGAACTCCAGGGGTGCCGAGGCCCCTGACACACCCTGGCTTTTGACAGGCACCAGGAAGCCGAGAGAAACATCCTCTGGGTCAACCTGCGCCGCCTGTAGCTGCTTGGCAGAGAACACATAGCAGCACGTGCCCAGGCCCCGGAGAGCCAGGCAGCCGAGGCGCAGGAGGGTGGGGAGCCTGCCTCGAAGGAAGCTGGGTCCCAGCCCATGGGAGGCTGTGTCCGGCGGGGAGGCATGCAGCAGGAAGTGCTGGAGGATCAGGAGGTACATGTCCGTGGTGGTCTTCAGGGACCCCCCACCGTGCTGCAACAGTTCCCGGTGGCACTTGGACACGATCCACGAGAAGACAGGAAGATGGCACAGACCGTGCAGGGTGGAGGTTGCTCTGAGCAGGCGCAGGAGGCAGTCTGCCACCCCAGGCTCCCGGTGATGCTTCCGCATGTACAGCTCGATGCCATCCTCCGAGAAGCCCTTGAGGCTGAGCTCCGCGCGGACGTACCTCCTGAGCAACGCCGACACCGCCTCCGGACGGCTTGTCAGCACTTTCCGGGCATCCTTGAGCAGGTTGCCCTGCAGAAGGTTGAAGAGCAGATTCTGGACTGAAGTGGGGTCGGTCGGGGAACAGTGGCGCTCGTGATCGGAGAACCTGAACCTGAACTCGTCAAAACCATCGAAGGTTAACAGGACCCGCTCAGGGTGGTCAAGAAGGAACCGGAAGACCTCCTGCTGCCCGACGTCAGGCCAGCAGCAGTGTTCGAAGAGCAGCGTCCAGAGGGAGAGCGGTTTGGCCAGACACTGCAGCTGCCGGCAGCTGAAGGGGAAGACAAAAAGGAATTCCTGGAAGTCGCGCCCCACGGCCCACAGGAAGTGCAGCCGCTGCAGGAGCGTGCTCTTGCCGCTGCCCGCCTCGCCCACCACCAGCACAGTGTCCGCGGCGTCGTTGAGGTGGTCGTGGGTGGTGAAGAGCTCCTCCAGGCCCAGGGCGGCAGGGCTCTCCTGCGGGGGGCCTGCTGCGCTGACATCCGTCCGGGCCTCCAGGATGTTCTCCGTGTAGACGTCCTCCAGGCAAAGGTTCTCGGCCCCGTCATAGGTGCTCAGGTAGCGAGACTGAGCAGCCACCGTGGTCCTCAGCTTGGACATGTACTTCTTACACGTGGCAGCTGGGAGACAGAGAGAGGAAGAGGCACAGGAGGGTGGGACCAAGTGGAAATGGGACCTGACCGGGGTGGGATGCTGAGGGGGACGTGATGTGACATGGGGGACCACAGCCGGTGGGTGCCGACCCCGGCTCCCCCAGTCACAAGCTGTGGGACTTGGAGGCCAGTCATGTAACCTTCCTAAGCCTCACTTTCCTCACCTGTGAAGTGGGAAAAAGGATAGTGCCTGCCTTATAGGGTTTTTACACGGCTCGACTAAGACAATGCATGTCAAACATTTGACACCGTGTCCAACATGAAGTAAGTGCTCAGAAGACATTAGCTATGGCAGCTATTATCACTGACATCAGGAAGAGCCATAGGAGATCAGGCTTGTGTTCTGATGTCGGGCGTAGAGAAGTCCCTTCACCACCCAGGCTCAGTTGCCTTGTTCTGAAGGGAAGAAAAGGGTTTAAGGGCTTAGGAGCCCCATTTCTGAAGTCACACACACCTCAGCTTGAAGCCCAGCTCCGCCCTTAGCTTGGGTAAGCTACTTAGCATTTGGGGGCTTCAGTTTTCTTATCTATAAACATGGGGACAATGATAGCACCTGCCTTGTAAGGTTCTTTCAGGAGGGAATGGGGTAGAATAGAGTTGAGAACAATTTCTGGCACGTGGTAAGCTCTCCACAGATGATGCAGATTATCAGTCAGTGTTATTAGGGGTGTGGCCCCAACCCCTCAAAGATGACAACATCACAATCCCCAGAACCCATAAATATGGTACTTTACATGGAAAAAGGGAGCTTGCAGCCGTGCTTAAGTTAAAGGCCTTGAGATGGGAGAGGTTATCTTGTCCTATCCGGGTGGGCCCAATGTAATGCCAAGTGTCCTTAGAAGTGGAACAGGGAGGCAGGAGAGGAGGGTCGGAGGTTACGATGGGAGAAGGGCACAGTGAGATGCAACGCTCCTGACCTGGACAATGGGCGCACATGTCAAGGACAGTGGGCAGACTCTTGAAGCTGGAAAGGGCAAGGAAACAGAGTCTCCCAGAGCCTCCAGAAAGGATCGCAGTCTGCCAGCATGTTGATTTTAGCCCAGAGAGACCCTGGTCAGACTTCTGACCTGCAGAACCATGAGATAACAGCTTGTGCTGTTTAAGCCCCTCAGTCTGTTGTAACTTGTGATGGCCAAAATATAGAGCGAAATAGTGGAGACTCATGAGAGAACAAAAGTGGATGGAGTATACAAAGGTTAGTGATCCGTGTTAAGTATAACTAGAACGATACCAGAAAATACCATTACTAGGCTCGTAACCATAGCAGGAACAAGACCTGCTGCAAGGGGAGGGTCTCCTGCAGGCCCGAGCGTGCCCAGCCCAGGCTCACACAGGAAGGCTGGGTAGCTCAGGCCTCGAGTTGGCTGTCCATGGGCCACTCCAATCCCAAGATATGTTTTATTTATTCTAGATAGGAATTTTGCAAAATTCCAGTTAATGGCTAACTTTAAAAACTAGACATTTCCTATTTTAAAAATCTTAACTTGAATTTCTCTTGGAGGAAAAAAAAACCTGTAAGCTCTGGCAATGCCCACACACCCGAGGACGTCATCTGTCATCAGTCATCACCATTTGCCAACACCCCTGTTGCCCCCAGCCCCTAGCCCGTTTCCTCTGCCTGCCTGGCCTTTGGATGGGATGTCAATGTCTGAGTCTTTGCTTCTCAGGAATCGGCCGCAAGGCTTCTCAGGAATTCCCCATAGATGGGGAGGGACGCCAAAGTCCCGTAGAGAGAGGGGGTGGGCAGCAGCAGGGCCCAGACCCTGCTCTCGGGTTCCGCCTCAGCCGGCCTCTTCTGGTCCTTCTAGGTTGGTCTCTCTGCAGCACCCCGACCCCGGAGCTGCCTGTAGCAGCCCCTGGCCAATCCCCGGGAAGGGAGAAGGAGCCCCTGAAGGGCCAGGCACTGAGGCAGGCAAGCACGTCAAAGGCAGAGGCATGCGACAGGCCCCGCCCTGGATGACCTCAGGGCCACCAGGCTGCCCGGCCGCCCCTCCGATGAGATCCCTGATCCCATCCCACTTCCCCTTCTGCCTCCCGCCATCCTCCCCAGTGGGAGTCCTCATGGACAGGACGTGTCCGGGGGGCCGCTGCTGCTTTACCTCCATCATCTTGGTATCGACATGAGGAAACAACTTCCTGTACCGGGCTTCAGTTCCCCTTTCAGGAAATGGGGAAGTACAAGGTCCAGAGCCCCAGAGTGGTGAGATCTCAGAGCCAGGGTCACCCCGACACAACCTGACAGCCCCCAACCAAGTACGGAACTGGGCGAACCCAGCCCGTCGGTTCTCATCCGGAAGGCTAGCGGGTAACTTTCACAGAGCATTCTTAGGATATCAAAGTCATATTTAAAGCGTCATAAGAAGGAGATGTCCCAAGTTTCTGTTTCCTCTTTTGTTGCCAGAGCTGATGATTATTTTTGCTTTTCCTGCCCCCTGGTTATCCAGGATATACCAGGATATACCAGGAGCACTGAATGGAGACCATAAAATATCTATCTTCCCCTCCAATACCCTAATTTCCACCACCAATGATAACAAAATTCCTGGAAAACAAATCATCCCTCATTTTAAAAAGAAATAACCACATGTCGCCCATCCCCTTTGGAAGTTGGGGAAACACACACCATGGCACAGGGCTACAAGGCCCGAGTGGCCAGCTGTGCCTGTCACAGCAGCAGCCACACTGACCAAGGGCCGAGCCGGGCGCTGTGCTTAGCACGGTGCATCCCCCCATCCTGTCCTGATGCCACTTTCTGTCCTTAGAGGGCGTGATGCGTGTCTTCTAGCCACCCACGTCCAAACGCCAAGCAAGGCTTCCAGCCAGCCTCTGAGGGGCACCCCTCCCACAGGCACGCTCACTGCCCAGAGGACAGGGCCCTGGGTGATGCACCAATCTGCCAGCACCACACACAGTCGGGGCCCTCGGTGCACTCTCCCCAGGGTGGCTGGGAGCAAGACACAGAGAGGGTCAGGCTTTCATCCTCTCTTTGCAAGTGAAGATTTCTTCTCCCAAGGAAAGAGGAAAGCACAGTGGGAACAGTCTGAAGGCAGACCCATCTGCTCCGACCTTGTCACTTAACCCCCTGCCCCAGTTTCCACATCTGTAAAGTGGAGATGACAGCACCTACCTCTCAGGGTTGCCGGAAAGGGAGGGATGCCTGCCATGTGCCAGCGAGCTGTGCTTTCCAAGCTTCTCCCAGCCTGGAGTTTGGATGGTGACATGGACACTGAGGGACATCCCAGTATCTAAATCCATTTGGTTCTTGAGTTTTGGATAATGAGTAGCTAACTTTGGGAGGTCAAGGATACCAACCCTATCTCAAAAAGTGTATCCACATCTTTTCAGTACAGATAGTGAGTTTGGATAGTTAGCCCTCAATCCATGGCCGCTCCCATTACCATCAGCTAGTGCGGGAAGTGACTGAAGCCAGTAACTGGCATTACCCACATTCATCCCATGAAGCAGGTGACAATAGCCTTAAAATGAGGAAACTGAGTCTCAGGGAGGCTCACGCAGCCCATAAGTCAGATTCTAAGTGACATGCGCATCACTCTGGAGCTTTTGCCCTTCACCATGAGTCTGCACTGACTTCTTCCCCATTTCTGATCGACTGAGAAAAATGTATATATACCTTCAAAAGGCAGAGCTGTCGGGACTGGTAACTCCAGAGCACTCTGGAGAAGAAAGGCAGCTAATCCGTTGGCCTTCACCGTGGCAAGATCAAGGAGCCTTCTTGCCTATGAGAAAAGCAAAAGCCATTATTTTTCCAGAAAGGCTGATGGAGAGAGCATGAGGGTTTCTACTGGTTACCTAATTACATAGACATCTCTCTTCTACTACAATAAAATGCTAAGAAAGCAGCCAGAAAGCAATACGGGACTAAAGAAGTTAATATAGAATTAGATGATGAATTGTACACACACGTCCAATCTGACATCCTCTCAAAACCCACGGAAACAGTGAATAATTTACAAAAAAAAAAAAAAGATAAGACATAAACCTATAAAGATAGGAAGATCAGGAGAGAAGACAACTGCAACACAATTCTGGAATCTGGAAACCATTTGGAAGAAGGGTGATTTCATCCAGTCTCATGGCTGGAGATGCCATCTCTGCTCATGATTCCCAAATCCGCATCACCACTCTGGACAGCGCCTCTGAACCTCGGACACATACTCGGACTGCCTCCTTGCATCTATCTCCACTAGATGTCTCATAAACGTCTCCAACTTAGTAACCCCAAACCAAACTCCCAATCTACACACACACACACACCCCTACAGCCTTCCTCATTTCAGCGAATGTCAACCCCATTCTTTCAGTTGCTCTGTCCCCAAATTTTAGAGTCACCCTTGAAATCTCTACTCTGCAATCCATCAGCAAATGTACCTCCAGAATAGTGTTGTCATATATCACGTATTTCATTTAAGCAAATATATCCAAAATATTATCATTTTGATATGGAATAAATTTAAAAAATTAATGAGTTATTTTACATTCTTACCTACTAAGTCCTTGAAATCTGGTGTGTATTTTTCACTTACAGAATCTCCATGTGGACCAGCCACGTTTCAAATGCTCAGTGGCCACATGTGACCACACATTGGAGGGGCAGCTACAGAGCCCCACTTCTTACCCTCTTCTCCACTTCCATCCTGGTCTAGAGCCACCGTTACTACTCACCTGGAAGACTGCAAAGGCCACCTAAATGGGCACCTTGATCCCAACAGTCTATTCTCAATACTACAGCCAGAATAATCCTTTTAAAATGAGCCAGATCATATCATTCCTCTGTTACAAGCGTCCCATCAGTTCCCCCAGAGCAAAAACCCAAGGTCAACTGTAACCCACGGGGCTCCAAATGGACCAAAACCGCTGCCTGTAACCATCTGGACCCCAGCTGCTGCTCTGATCGCGCCCCTTACTCCACTCACCCTTGCTCACCAGCCTCCTGCTTCTTGGAAACACCAGGCACTCCCTCCTCTGGGCCTGTGCCCTGGTCGCCCACTCTGCCTGGAATACCCCTTCCCCCAGCTCCCTGGATGCCTGATCCCTTCACCGCCTCCAAGTCTTTGCTCAGATTTCACCTTCTCAGTGAGAACACCCTGAGCACTCTATTTAAAACTGCAATCACTTACCACCCCTCTCCCAAGCTCTCCAACCCCATACCCCACTCTATTTATTCTCTACAGCACTTACCACCTTCTAACATCTCTGTAATTTGCTTCGTTTTGCTTATTGTCTATCTCCCCCTTGCCCCCTGGAATGTGAGCATCTCTAGGACAGGGATCTCTGTTTGTTGAATCCCCAGCACCCAGAGTGTCTGGTACAGAAGACTTGCTGAATGGCTCAAGGACTTGCTGAATGAATGGGTGGTGATGGAACCAGAAGATCCCAGAAAGCCAAATCCTAAGCCAGCAATGGGGAAGCTAAAAATCACACAATGTACAGCTCAGAATCTGTGAAAGACTTTGGAACCATCGTATCAGGTACCCCTGGAACTGAAGGAAATTAGTAAAATAAGGAGGATTGGGTCAAAATGGTTTATGAATCAGACTTCTAGTTTCCCTCCCCCACTCCTAACAACTGGCGACTGACTGGCCCTTCTCTGTCTTGGCAAAAGTCTGGAAGTTTATGTTCTGGAAAGGGTAAAACAGAGGGTCTCGAGTGTAAGACACTGGGCATAATGAAGGAGATGGGTATCGCACTCAAAACAGAGGGTTTAAATGATCAGGTACAAAATAAGTGCAGAATGCTGAGGCACCCTCACCCCATCTCCACCCCCACCCCTATCCCCACCCCCCCAGCCCTCTTATCCCCTGGGTTCTCAGAACTCTGGGAATCAGGCCTTTACTCCCAGGCAGAAGTTTGTGAAATCTACTCTGGGAATGCAAACAACCCAGGAGGAAAGTTCTAAAGACTGACACCATCTTTTCCCAAAATGTCTACACCCCCTAGAGAAGTTTTATCCACATGCTCGGCATTTCCAATAACTTTTAAAGTCTTGATTTCAACCAAGAATTATAATATACCTAAAGAAAGCGTCTAATATGGGAGACAATGACCAAACAATTGGTGGTGGGGGGCGGGGGTAGGGTGGGGAGAGAACAACTTACAGGCAAAATGTTTATGCAGAGTAAAAAAAAATTCCCAAAAAACAAAAACCTCTCATCACAATCCTTAACTAAGAGAAGGCATTGCATCCATAAAACAAGAACAAAATGCTGTAATAAAAGAGCATTCAAAAATAACGCTTGGAAATTAAAAGCAAGATAGCAAAAATGAAAAACTGAATAGAAGAGTTTAAAGTTGAGAATATCATATAGAAAGTAGAGCAAAAAAGACACAAAGATGGGAACAGGAGAGAAACATAAGAAAATTAGAGGATCAGTCCAGAAGTTCTAACATTCAAACAATGGCAATTCCATAAGGAGAGGAGAGAGAAAATGGAGAAGAAGAAATCATTGATAAACTAATCAAGAAAACTTCCCAGAACATAAATACATGTGTTTCCAGACTGAAAGTGCTTATTGGGCGCCCAGAACATTGGAGGAACACCAAAGCACATAACTGCGAAATTTCCTAATGTTAGAGACCAAAGGAAAATTTTACAAACTTCCAGAGAAAGTTACATAAAATGGTTATAGAATCCTCAGCAACAATGCTGAATGAGAGAAAATAATGGAGTAAAGCCCTCAAAATTATGAAGGAAAATGATGTCCAACCCAGAATTCTATACCCAGCCAAAGTATCGATCAGGTATGAGGGAACTTTCAGACAGGTAAGGGCTCACAAATTTTAACCCCCTTAGATTCATTCTAAAAAATTTATTGGAAGATATGCTCTAACAAAAAAGAATAAAACTAAGAAAGAGAAAGACATAGTATCCAGAATACGGGAGACCTGACATGAGAGGAATACGAAGGGAAATCTCAGGATGATGGTTGAGCACCACAAATAGTCACCTGTCCAGATGACAGCAGTGTGACTTGAGACTCATACATGCTAAGGGTAGGTATCTCCTAGATGCCCTGATTCTTATCTATATGGGACTTATCTTTACCATGGGCTAATATCATTCCTTCTCTCAACACCTGCTGCCTGGGTCAGCTGAGGACACTCATGTGACTCCCAGAAGTGTTTAGCCTTAAACTCTTCCTGGGAGCTGGAATAGCCTTTGGCAAGTATAGAACTGAACATACGGAGTAGCCCACCTCCTCTGGCCATATGCCAGCTGGACACAGCACTGACCCACACTTGGCCCTACCAGATCCTCCCGCTGTCATGATCCCTGAGCTTCCTGGGAGTCACTCATGACCTTGACCAGTGACTTCCCCAAAGAGGCCCTTATAAACTCCCAGGGAAGGTGAAGCCAGAGCACGTCCTTGAGACCCTGTTCAGCTTCAACAAAGAAATTCATTGTTTAGGAATTTATTTGCAAAGGTGCTGAAACTATACATAAAAGCAAAGGATTAACACCAAAACCCAGCTAGGCTTTACCTCCGGCAGAGACGTTAAAGGAAGGACACTAGTGCTGGTAACCTGGGCAACGGCAACATGTTTAAGCCATATAATTGGTACATTTACCAATTAAAAAAAACAAACAAACATGTTTAAGTTGGATGGGAGCTTGATGGGAGTTAAGCAATTCAGAGCTCAGACTGACACCCCAGCCCTATCAACTTTAGCAATTGCATGAGTCAGACAGATAGTTGATGTTACAGCTTGAGTGTTTCCAGCTTTCAGTTTCCTCACAACTGTGAGGCACAAGTGAGCAAGATTTCCACACCAAGCCCATTATTTCATGGCTGAGAAGGAAGAGCACAAGCTTTGGAGTCAAACAGGTCTGGATTCAAATTTTAGCTGAGCCATTTCCCACATGGGTGATTTGGAAGTTTCCTCATTGTTAAGTAAATGATGAAAATTATTCAGTGAACTTACCAGGGAAGACTGTTGTGTGGCTTAAATGAGATATCTGTATGAGCTGACAGTGCCTGGCACCCAGCAGGCACTCATGAAATAAATGGGAGCAACGGGCATTCTAGAAATTAGTGCTTTAACCTGCATTTTGTCCATTCCACCGAGGTTTTCAGCCCCCAGCCTGCAATCGATGACAACTACCTGCTTATAGGAAAATCGGCCAGCTTATGAGAGCATACAAGACAGTTCTGGATTGGGGGGATGTGCTATTTGGATATACCACAAGTGCCACCCGCAGAGCTACTGAATCAGAAAGTCAGCCACAGAAGGAAGGCCAAAAATCAGAGAGTCGTAGAATACCAAAACTCAAAGAAGGCCCAGAGGGAGCTGGATCCTACAAATTCAAACCTCAGGCAGTCCAGTCCCTTGTAGTCTCCCACAACCCTCAGCTCTCTTGCCCACCATACTTTCTACCCACTCAGCTTAGTCCCAGCTCTCAATCTTTGCTTTTTCTATCTACTTTGCTCTTTCCTAGATGGATTCTCAGCTCAATAAAATTCAGCCTTTTCTTCTTTTCTTATATAAGCATTTAAGGTTATAAATATTCCTCTATACACTGCTCAAGCCGAAACCCATACATTTGGATAAACTATTCTCATTATTGTTTGATTCTGAACATTTTCTGTTTTCCATTATGATTGCTTCTTTGACCCAGGAGTTTTCTCATTTTCTCTTCTTCACCCATCCAAATACTTCTCTGTTCATATTCTCTCTCCTCTGGGCCCCAGGAATCTAAGCCACCTTCTTTAAACCCCTTCTGAGCATCTGGACCAGACCACACTGCTGAACACCTGATCAAAAATAACCAGACACAATCTTGTAAGTTTCCCACATGGGCTGATTCAATCCCTCCAACAGATCACAAAAGGCACCAAGGTAGGGATTCTAACTAACAGGCTCAAGAGGAAGGTGCTCAGGGTGTACTTATAGTTTTAATGTGCACTAATTAGAGCTACTGAATCAGAGCTCTACAGAGCACCACATTGGCTCAGTAAATATTCAGCCACCTTAAGCCAGCTTTAAAACAGCCTTTAATATAGTTTGGCTTATTTATCAGTCTCGACTTAGGCTTACTTTAACTCACATGGACACCAAATATACTCCTAAAAAATAGACAAGAATGAAACCTAGTAAATCCTTCAACCCAGCCCATTCTAACATTGCAATATAATTCCAACTCATTCATTCATTCATTCAAGAATTCATTTATTTAATGAACAAATACATATCGAGCATCTACTACATGCAAGGCATCCTGAACACAAAAAGCTTTAAGTCAGAGCGTGGCATGTGGTAGACCCACATATGTTCTAGCCAAATAAATTCATGGTGAAGAATTAGTCAAGACACTAGGTCCAAGACTAGCCCTTTCATTAAAACTGTGACCTTACTCACACCACTTCTCTGGGCCTCAGTTTCCCCATCTCTAAAGTGGGATGTTAATGCCTGCTCCATCTGCATCACAGGAGGCCTGTGGATCATCGAAGTTTATAAAATGTTTTGCAGCAAAGTAAAGCAAAGCACCCAATCAACACTTTTCTGTTCCTGCGGTCTCTGCTGAATCTCTTCAGTTTCAGAGGTAGTTTTATCCGAACTCTGAATGTCTATGATCTAATACAATTTCGTATCAGAAATCCTATGTGGACATTGAAACTATGCTAGTACATGGTGTGCTATATTAATTGTTAAATGGATTTAATATTATAGAGTGTTATACTCTGTTGAGCAGTTAATGTAAAACAGTCAGCAATAAAAGGGTACAAGTGCCAAATGTCATCCACAACAGGAACAATATCAGCCAATGGTATGTTAATGAGCGCTTACCGTGGGCTGTACACAAATTAACTTGGTGGGTTCTCCCCATATCCTCACAGGACAGGCATGATACAAGTATTATCAATGTTTTATCGATGTTTTCACGGTGGAGGAAACTGAGACAGGCGTGATGAAGGGTGCAGAGGAGGTCACCGGGGCTGAGCCGCGAGCCCACCTCATTCTGGCTCCAGAATCCCAGGCCTGAGCCACCGCACAATACTTTCTTTCATCAGAAGAGGTATACTGCAACACTCACCTGCCCAGCTACCTTTGTAGGGTGATCCCATGGCCCGTATTACCCCATAGCATTGACTTCACAAAGGCTGACTGGTCGTGGTGATGAGTCACCCTCTTCTTATGAATTGTTTGCCCAAGAGGGAACTGACTTACCCGCTGGGACGATGTGAAGATCGGCAGCCGGATTCCATCGCATTCATATTGGCTGATGAAGCCCTGCTCCCGAGCGAGCCCCAGCACGCCTTCCACGTGGCCATAGAGTCTCCTGATGATGGCTGGCCGGTGGCTCTGCAGCTCACGGGCCGGATGAGGCGAGTGGGGGTCCCAGCGGCCACACAGCTCGGGGGTCTTGCCGTCAGCCTGGGCCTCCTGGATGGCCGCAATGAGCTGCTCACCGCCCCACGCACCCTTGCTCCAGACGGTGTCAAGAAGGCGCCTGGCCAAGAGAGAGAGGGGCTGGCCCAGCAGGCTGAGGCTCTCGTAGTCCTCCCAGGAGAGGACTTCCCAGGACAGCAGCCAGTCCAGGACGTTCTCGAAGCCCTCCAGGGACCCCGAGATCAGCAGTCCCACAAGCCGGCTCCGCTGCGCCTGGAAACCCTCCTGGGTGCACATTGCACAACCTGGGGAGGAGAGCGAGGTCAACGCAAGGACTTCTCCAGAAGCCAGGCAGGGGGCAGGTCAGCCCCATCCTGTGTCACCCTCACACATTCTCCAGTCACACAGAGAATTTAAAGCAGCCAGAAATTAAAGTAAGACTCCCGTAACCATGTTTGATCCCTGCTTGAGATCCTATCAGGGACAATGTCTTCCAAAGGGATAAGGGAATTAATTCTCTCTGACGCAGGTTGAGAGGGCTCTTCCACACTGACCAGATTCAGGCCAAGCAGCTCTCCCCAGCAATGGCTAATACTTATCAAGTTCATACCACTACGTGCAGAAGCCGTTCTGAGTGCTTTCCTATGAGAATTCATTTAGCCCTCCCAACCACTCTGAGATAGGTACTATGTTCAGCCCATTTTACAGAGGAGGAAACTGAGGCACAGAGAAGCTAAGTGACTTTTTCAAGGGCTTGCAGATAGATGAGGTGGAGCTAGGATTTTGAGCCCAAGCAATGCAGGTCCACAATGCATGCCTTTAACTACTTACATATGGGTCCCCGATAGTGACCCCCAAGCTCATCCCAGTGCACTCGTACATCTGCTACCCTGAGGGGCAGACCATAATGCCATCAGAAAGATCCAACCCAGGTGGAGGGAAAATAAGGATGCAAACTCAGTAGTTTGGAAGCTTACAGGTGCAGTGTCCACTATCAGCACTGCCCCCGCAGACTCTCCTCTTGTCCTCAGGCCCTTACTCGCCTCACCTACCACCACCACACATTACCCTGCCACCTGAAGACGCAGGGATTGGATATTTTAGAGGAAGTGACTGGTAGGAACTTCAATGCCTAGGAGGGTCCCGGGCAGCAGAGAAAATCTCCCGAAAATCTCCCAGCATGGTCCATTCTGTGACTGTCATGGGACCCCAGGGATAAGGAGCTGGTGCAGTGCCCAGAGAAAATGAAACTGAAAGGGTGTAGGGATGGAATAAGCAAGAGGAATGTGAACTTTGTTTTATAAAACAGGGACATTCTGAGACACTCAAGCCCTGTCCCAAGACGCCCATCTTCCTGTTGGTTGTTGATGTGTCTCTCTCCCTGCTTGGCCCACGAAGCTGGGTCTCATCCTTCCTGGCATCCGTAAGCTTGGCACAACATAGGCTCCATGGGAATGTTCATGCATCAATAAGCCGCCCTGGGAGGGGAGGGGCTGGAACACTCCGTGCCCTTCCTCATACACTGGCCAAAGTAAGAGAAAGGAGGAATCTCCAACTCGGAATGTTGCCAACATGCAGGCTGGAGGCTTGGTGTGGGCCAGATGGGGAAACTGAGGCAGCAAGCTTGCCTGCGTGTCTGACAGCTTGGGAGGGAAGATGGTCCTACTGCAGAGGCTGCAGTAAACCAGGAACTAAAACAGCTCTCCCAGGACAAGCAGGTCTTCCCATGCTCCCTGCCAAGAGGGTGGGGACGGGGGAAAAGAGGGCAGGAAGGAGTAGGTAGAGCTGCGGGCTCAGTGCCGGAGGGGTTCTCAGCCAGGGAAACATCTCCAAGGCTGTGGCACCAGCCCCCTCCACCGCCCATGCTTAGGGCCTGGGGAGAATGCCCACCCACTGTGAGAGCAGCACATGTCCTCTGGCCCAAGGCCTGGCAGGCAAGCACCATGCACCCAGAGGATGCCTAAGGAGGGAGAACTGCTCTTCCCTATCTCTGCCCGGACCTCCCTGCCCCCCATCAAAGCCCATTAGGCTTGGAGGGGCAGGCATGGCCAAGCCAATGTGGGCAGGCCTGCAGCAGGAAGGCAAAAGCCAAGAGGCACAGGGCTGGCAGGCCTGGATCTGTCCACAGACCCCACCTCCAGGGGAAACCCACCAGGACAGGCCAGAAGCTAGGGTTGGTCAACCCAGCCGTCCAGAATTAGGAAATTCTTGGGCAGATCTGGCCAAACCTCGTGCATCCGCCGTGACCCTCACTTAGCAACCCTGCTGGGGACACAAGGCACACACCCATCGATGTGTTCACCCACCAGGAAGCAGGGGCACTTCCCAAACACACCATGTCTCTGTCCATGGCAGGCAGACAGAGGCTTGAGCCACACACCCAGGCTAGTGACATCAGGGCTCTGCAGAGGCCAGGAGGGACAGGCTGGCCCGAACCATGAGGTCTGGAGCTCTATCCCCCTGCTGGCAGCTGGAAAGTTCCATCTCTGTCCTGGCCTTCTGGAAACCTCAGAACAGGAAGAATCCCTAAGGGCCAACTCGGCCAGCACCCTGCCTCTGAGCAGGCATTGCCCTGTCTCATCTTAAACATCCAGGGAGGAGGACCTGGCCTTCTTGCCGTCTTCACCAGCCAGCTTGAGAAGTTCCTTCTTAGGGCTAGCTTAAGTTTCTCCTACTTCAGTTTCAACAGACGGAGGGAGAAAGTGGAGGCTTATCCCTCATCTATTTCAGAAAAACTAAAATCCTGCCCCCTGTCCTTTATTACCTGCCTTTATTACCTGTCCTTTATTATCTGCCTTTATTACCTGCCCCCTATCCTTTATACCTCCCCTCTTCAGAGTAAATAAATCAGCCTATCCATTGTCTTCTCATACATACTTTAGTTTATAACAATTTTGGAGTCACTACTGTCCTTTCTCCAGGAAGGTGCAGCTCTGTGCAAAGAAAGGGCAGTGGGTACCTCTTTGCCAAAACCGAGGGTCATGCTTGACCCCAGGCCCATTTCTGAGCCCTGACACTTCCTTCCTTCCAGAGACCACAAGGTGGGCCAGGCTTTCTCTAGGTGGGCCACTGCTTTGCCTACAGGCTGACACCCCAGGCCCCTAGATGTGCAGACAGGAGAGGAAGGGAAAGCCAGGGAAGTTGCCCTGGCTCTTAGCTGGGGGCCATCCCTCTCCCCTCCCCAAGCTGCCATTTCCCATCAGCACACAGACACACTGTCAGTTCTCCCTCTTAAGAAGTAAAGCCTCTCTTGACCCCCTGCCCCTTTCGGCTACACCCCCATTTCTCCACCCTTCTAACAGCAGGGTCTGCTGCCTCAGCCCACCTCCCAGGCCCCGCCACCCCTCCCGGCCCCCACCACCCGGCCGAGACTGCTTTTGTCCAGGTCATCAGCCACGCCACCTTGCCCAATTCGCAGCAGTTGTCTTGCTCACTCTACCAAAGGCACCTGTCATAATTCCTGCCCCTTCTCCTTGAAGCACTTTCCTCCTTGGAGCCCAGGACGCTCTGCCCTCTTCCTTTTCTTGGCAGGGCTCCCCGCGTGGACGCTGCTCTTCTCCCATCACTCGCTCTCTAAGTGAGCTCCCCAGCTCTTACGGCTTTGCCTACTAGCTATGTGCGCTGACACCCCATATGTCGTTTCCTGCTTCCCCTCCCCCCTCGACTTTTCTCAGCTGCCTACTGGACATCTTTACATGGGTATCTAATAGGCAACCCAAACTTAGCCAAGTACAAGACCAAACTCCTGGCATCCCCATATTAACCGACAGCACCTCCAAACGTCCAGGGGCTCAGGCCCAAAGCCTGACTCCAAGCCTTCCCCCGCATCCCAAATCTTATCAACCCTACCTTCAACGTACATCCCAAATCTGAAAATCTGATCATTGCTCATCTCCTCCATGCCAGGGTCCAAGCCCCATGGTCTCTGCTCTGAATAACGCAGTGGACCTCATTGGTCCCCTCCTTTGGACCTCAACACTCTGCAGTCTATCCTCCACCCCACAGCCACATGAGCTGGTGAAATCGATAGCTCCCATCACACTCAGTGAAAACCATAGTCCTCCAGGGCGCTACAGAGTGGACCCCACCCCATCCGACCCCTTACCTCTCTGAACTCGTTTCCTATCAATCCCCCCACCCACTCCTCACCCACCCTGCTCTGGTCACACTGGCTTCTGCCTCAGGGCCTTTGCACACGCTCTTCCCTCCACTGGCACACTCTCCCGCCCCCAGACATTGACCTGGCTCACCCCTCACCTCCATCAAGGCTTTGCTCGGCTGTCACCATTTCAGAGGGGCCTTCCCTGACTAGGCTACATAAAACTGCAGTACTCCACCCTCGGACCCCCATCAACCTTCCCTGCTTTCTTCTTCCCCATGGCACACTCCTCAGCACCTGACACACTATGCATGTACTTATTTGATTACTGTCTGACTCCTTTCAAGAATGCAAACCCCATGAAGGCAGGAAATTTTGTCTGTTTTCTTCACTACTGTATCCCCAGTGTCTCATCCGATGCATCAATCAGGATTTTTTGAATAAAGAAAAGAATTTCCTCCTCATGGCTCCAGCAGGTAAAAGTGGAACCACAGGCTTTAGCTGAGCGCAATGAGAACTGCAGGACTCCTAAGTAATGAGATCCCTGTCACCAGGCATATGCAAGAGCGGCTAGGCCAGCACCCAGCAGGGATTCTGCACTGGGTGGGAGGAGGAGGGCTAGAGGAGGTTCCTTCCAGCTTCAGATCCCTACGTGCAGAGAGGCAAAAGGGGCCTTAAGTCACCAGCAAACTCAGGGACCCCGGGTGGCCCCGACAGAGTGATCGGGACAAGGCAGCAGAGGCTGTGGGAATGGCACTCTGATCTTCACCAGGGACCAGGGGAGGGGTGGCAGGACAGGCTTTCCCCGCCAAGGAACAAGGACCCTACAGGAAGCCAGGCCACATCTTCTGGGGAAACTGAGGCCACGGGCAGGGAGAAGCCAAAGGGCTCCAAAAAAGGGGAGAGAGGCAAGGGCAACCTCAGAGCCAGGGGTCTAGCCATGAGCCCTGCCCAAGGGGACCTGGGGGAGCAGAAAGCTGTTCCACCAACCCAGGGGGCAGGGAGGAGGGTGAATGGCTTGGCGGACGTGGTGCTGGGCAGGAGATGGGGGGTGAACAGGAAAAACTAGGAAGCAGGAGACTCCCTGAAAAGTTACAGGGCCAGAGCGGGGCTGGACGTCATCCAGGCACTCTCCCGCCTACACCCACCCACTAACAGGTATGGCGAAGATGGAGAAACTGCAGTCCACAGAGAAGAAGGGCCTCCGCAAGGGGTGGCCCCGGCTGAGTCCCTGGCACTCTGGTCTCCCCACTCCCAGCCTCAGGACTTCACAACCTGAAGGTTCTGCCCCCACAGCCCTGGTGACCCCCAAGTCACAGCCCTCTCTCCAGATGTCAAGGGATCCTGGGGTCTGTGGGTCTCAGCCCGGAGTCTCAGCCTCGGTAGCCACAACCCGCCAGGGGACTCCCCAACCTCGAAACAGCCCCTTTCCTCTGCCCCTCATTTATGGCCCCGACTGTCCCCAAGGGGAAACCGAGGCAGACCCTCCCCAAATCCAGAATGGCTCTGAAGCCAGGCGTCCGAATGCCGGGGGCGAGACCCTCGGCGCCCACGCTCTTCTCCCCGCCGCCCGGGCGCTGCTGAGCGCACGCCTCGCGCCCGGAGCGAGCACTCACCGCCGAGCCGCCGGCGCCCCGAATCCTCGGCCCCGGCCCGGGACGCGTCTCCGGCCTCCGGCTCCAGCTCGGGCTCCCGCCGCGCTTGCGTGCGGCTCCGTCCCGCCGTGTCCCCGCCCCGGGGCGGCCCCACAGCGCGGCACCCCGCCCCGCGCCCTGCGCGCCCAGGCGGGCCACACCCCCGCGCCGCGCCCCGGACGGCGGAGCTCACCCGGGACCCGAGCGTGGCCGCGAGGGCCGGCAGGAACGGGGCCAGGGGCTGCCGGCAGGGCTGGGCTGCGCGGCGCTTGCTGTTGACCTTGGTCGGGGTGTGCTCCTCCCTGGGCCACATTTGAACCAGGAGGGGTCCGGAGAGGAGGCCCTAGGGACACACCCCCCCAAAACATAGCCACACTCGCACACGCGGTGACATCCTGTTGGTGCCACGTTAACCCAGACACCCTTTGGGGAACAAGTAAATCAGTTTAACTAGAATCTAATAGCACGGTTTTGTTTCCATTAAATTCATTTTTTTATTTCCTATTCTTCAGAGAAAGTGACACCACTTTGCCCTTTAAGGTATTAATATCTATGTTCCTTTTAAAACACTTGTACCTTTTTTTTTTTTAAGTGAAGTCAGTTTCAAGAAAAATAAAGAAAATAACATGTACTGTGTATCATACTTCCGGTGTACCAGGCTTTACATTGATTCGCAGAGAGAACTGACTATTATTATTCCTAATTTTCAGGTTGAGAAACTGAGGCACAGTTTCTCCTGCCCCAAATTTCAAAGTCATGACAGCAGAGCCAGGACCTGCCCCCAAGGTGTCTGACACCAAAGTGTGTGTTCTAACCACTGCCCTGCACTGCTCCCATGTAAATACCTGCACAGGTGGCGCTTGCTGCATCAGAAGGACTAAATCTACCTCCAAGAAAACCATTCCAGATGGGGGACAGATCTACCCACAAGGTTGTCTATAACAGTGAAAGGCTGGAAATCTCCTAGATGTCCAATCCTAGATGGCTTAGGAAAACTGCAGAGCATTTAAACCTGGAGATCTCAATCGCCATGCCTTCTCTCCTACCCCCTCCCCACGCAACAACTAAGCGCAAATTATTCAGTTTGACTTTCAAAATGTAAAAAGAATGCAGCTGCTTCTTACCATGTCCACCATGACCACTTAGGTCCAAATCACCATCGTCTCTCCCTTGGATTATGGCAAGAGCTCCATGGCTGCAACTATAGTCTCTCTTCAATACAGCAACCATAGTCTGTTAAAAAAAAAAAAAAAAAGTGAGGAGGGGGGTCAAATTATGTCCGTCTTCTGCTCAAACCCCTCCAATGGCTCCATCTTGTTCAGAACAAAAGCCAAGTCCTTACTGACACTGTTTGGCACCCTGTGCCCTCTCCTATCCCTCCTTCCCTCACTCACTCTACTCCGGCCATGTAGGCCTCCTGGCCATTGCTGGGATATGCCAGACCCACTACCACCCCCGGTCTATGCCTTTGCTGTTTCCGCTGCTGGAATGCTCTTCCTCTAACATCCCCATGGCTCCCTCCTCCACCTCTTTCAGGTCTTTGGTGAAATATGACTTCCTCATTGATGCCTTCCCTGGATCTCTTGGGCACGATTGCAAACTCCCCCATCCTTTTCCCTGCATTATTTTGTATTTTTCTCCGTAACATACTTTATATTCTATTTATTTTCTTTGTCAGTCTCTCCCAGTTAGGACATGAGCTCCAGGGAAACACAGACCCTTCTGTCTCATTCATTACTTCATTCCAGAGTCTAGAACAGGACCTGGTAAGCAATAAATATTTGTGTGACTGTCCTAAAATGATGTAGTAATTCTAATAATAACAATGAATGAACTACTGCAACACACAAAAATACTGATGAATCTCACAGACATAATGTTGAGTGGCAGAAGCCATGTGCAAAAGCATACTTGCCATCTGCTATCCTTTATATAAAGTTCAGAAGCAAGTGAAACTAAGTGATAGGGGCCAGGATAAAGGTTACCATTGAGTGGAGGTAGTGACGAAGAAGGGGTACGAAGGGGGCTTCTGGGGTGCAAGTAATATTCTATATTTTGGTCTGAGTTACACAGGTATGAATACTTTGTGAAAATTCATCAAACTAAACACTTATGATGTTTGCACTTTCCTTTAGATTTCAATAAAGCTTTTTTTTGTTATTTTTTAAATTCAGTTTTATTGAGGTATATTCACATACCATACAATTATCCATGGGTACAATCAACTGTTCACAGTACCATCTTATAGTTGTGCATTCATCACCCCAATCTATTTTTGAACATTTTCCTTATACCAGAAAGAATCAGAATCAGAATAAAAAATAAACATAAAAAAAAGAACACCCAAATCACACCCCCCCCATCCCACCCTATTTTTCATTTAAGGGAGAGTAGAAAAATGGGGACTCATCCATCCATACACTGGATAAAGGGAGTGCAATCCACAGGGTTTTCACAATCACACTGTCACCCCTTGTAAGCTACATTGTTATATAATCGTCTTCAAGAGTCAAGGCTACTGGGTTGGAGTTTGGTAGTTTCAGGTATTTACTTCTAGCTATTCCAATATATTAAAACCTAAAAAGTGTTATCTATATAGTGCATAAGAATGTCCACCAGAGTGACCTCTCGACTCCATTTGAAATCTCTCAACCACTGAAGCTTTTTTTTTTTTTTAGTACAATAGCATTCATTATCTCACAGTTTCTGTGTGTCAGGAATATGGGTGTGGCTTAGCTGGCTCTTCTAGCCCCACTGACTAATAAGACTGAAAGTTGCTGGCTGAGGCTATGATCATCTTGAGACTCAGCTGGGGGTGGATCCACATACAAGCTCACTCACGTGGTTGTTGTCAGCCACTGAAGCTTTATTTTGTTTCATTTTGCATCTCCCTTTTGGTCAAGAAGATGTTCGCAATCCCGTGATGCCAGGTCCAGATTCATCCCCGGGAGTCATATCCTGCATTGCCAGGGAGATTTACACCCCTGGGAGTCAGGTCCCACGTAGAGGGGAGGGCAGCAAGATCACCAGCCAAGGTGGCTTAGTTAGAGAGGGAGGGCCACATCTGAGCAACAAAGAGGCACTCAGGGGGAGACTCTTAGGCACAGTTATAAGCAGGGTTAGCCTCTCCTTCACAGTAACAAGCTTCATAGGGGCCAGCCCCAAGATAGAGGGCTCAGTATGTCAAGCCGTCAGTCCCCAATGTTTGTGAGAACATCAGCAACAATCCAGGTGAGGCAGTCCAACACCTCTGCACTTCAGGGGGGCCTTGAATCTGTATTTTTATTCTTCACCCAAATTTCTTTAGGATGTGTTGCTATTTCATTCTAATGTACACAGACCTACCATAGCTCACTTTCTATTCAAAGTTCCATGTAATTGCAGTGTTTGAACAAACTGACTGTAGAAGTTATATGGTTTAGAAAATATAGATCTGACCCCAAATAAATATTTCTTCCCTTGGTCTCACATGGAAGTTGAAGTTTGAACACAGTCAGTTTCAACCATTACCCTTTGGCCTGATTTGCTCTAGTCTTAACCAGATCTGCTTTATTCATATGTCTAATTGAAGTCCGGGCTCTATTTCAGCTTTTTTTTTTAAGAGTTGCTGTATGTGTTAATACTGATATTCATATCTGCCGAGCTCTAGCTTTGAGTTTCAGGTGTCACACAGATACCCCATGTTCCAGAGACCAATCAGGTTATACATTAAGGGATCAACATCTCAGAGTTTGGAGATGGTCATTACAATTCAGGAATAGATTTGACTGCTGTAAGAGCTTACAATCTAGGGACCATTACAATAATCATTTCCCTGTTAGGCTGTGCTCTAAGATTTAATTCTGAGTTTACACATTGTAGTAAGTCCATATTGGTGAGGCATTATAGCATTTGCCTTGGTTTCTGGTGTACTTCACTCAACATGCTGTCTACAGGATCCATTCACCTCATTGCATGTCTCATAGCTTCACTCCTTCTCGTAGTTGCTCAGTGTTCCATTGTATGCATGCACCACAGTTCACCATTCTGTTCCTCAGTCATTGTACCCTTAGGCCACCTCCACCCATTGCAAATCATGAATCCTGCCTCCATAAACACCAGTGTGCAAGTGTCCATTCATGTCTGCTCTTGGATTTTCCAAATACATACTCCATAATGAGGTTGTAGGAACTTATGGCCCCACATACTTAGAATAAAGCTTTATTTTTACAAGATGCTATAAATATATGTTCATTAGCATGGAAAGATGCCCATAATATAATATCAAATTTTTAATGGGTTGCTTTTTGAAAACGATGTCAAAATATTCAGTGGGGAAAGATTTTGTCTTTTCACCAAATGATGCTGGATGGCCACATACAGAAGGATGAAGTTGGGCCCCTACCTCACACCAGCGACAAACAGTAATTGAAAATGGATCGAGGACCTAAATAGAAGAGCTAAAGCCAGAAAATTCTTAGCGGAAAAAGTAGGAGCAAACTTTCATGACTTTGGATGAGGCAATGGTTTCTCAGATATAACACCTAAAGCACAACAACCCAAGAAAAAACAAAAGACACTGTCAAGAATGTCAAAAGATAAGGAACGACAATCTAATAAGAACAGATAAGAAATTGAGGGTAATCTTAATGATATGGGAATGCTCAGGAATGACTATGGTTCGTTAATTTTCTTGTGGTATGCAGAAGCATATTGGAAGCAATGAAGTTATTTCAGGATACTTATTTTTCCTATTCCTTTGCTTTGTTTTGTTTGGAAAATTTTTTTGATAAATAAAGTTATTTAAAAGAAAAACGATAACCCACAGAAGGAGAGAAAATATTTGCAAATCATATATCTGATAATGGTCTAGTATCTAGATTAAAGAACTCTTACCATGCAACAATATTTGACAAACAACCCGATTTTTTTTAAATGGACCAAGGATTTTAATGGGTGTTCCTCAAAAACAAAAAAGATATACAAATGGCCAATAAACACACGAAAAGATGTTCCACATCGTTAGTCATTAGGAAACTGCAAATCAAAACCACATGAGATAACCACTCCATATCCAGTAGGTTACTGATTGCTAAAAACACAGATAATAACAAATGTGGGCAAGGAGGTAGAAAAGCTGAAACCTTCATAAATTGCTGGTGGGAATGTAAAATGGTGCGGCCACTTTGGAAAAACAGTTTGGTAGTTCCTCAAAAAGTTAAACATATACTTATCAATGACCAGGCAACACGCTTCTAAGTATATACTCAAGAGAATTGAAAACATCTTAACACAAAAACTGATACATGAATGTTCACAGCAGCATTATTCATGGTAGCCAAAAACTGGAAACAACTCAATTGTCCATCAACTGGTGAATGGATAAACAATGTGCTATATGTCCATGCAATGGAATATTATTTGGCCGTAAAAAGCAATGGAGTTCTGATACATGCAATGTAGGGGATGAACCTTGAAGACATTACACTAAGTGAAAGAAGTTAGACACCAAAAGCTGCATATTGTATGGTCCATATCTATGAAATATCTGGAATAGGCAGGTCCATCAAGACAGAAAGTAGATTAGATGTTGCCAGGGGCTAGAGGGAGGGGGAGATGGGGAGTGACTGCCAATAGGTATGGGGTTTCTTTTGGGGATGATGAAATGTTCTGGAATTAGATAATAGCGATGATTACACAGCCTTGTGAATATACTAAAAACCACTGAACTGTATACTTTAAAAGGATGAGTTTTATGGTATAAGAATTATATCTCAATACAAAAAAAAATGGGTTGAAAAAACATTCTGTGCAGCATGCTTCTATGTCTGTAATGAAATCTATAAACATGTGCATTGAAAAAGTCAAAAGACTATCCTTCAAAATTTATGATTGGATTATAAGTAGACTGTTTCAATTCTCTTTTGCTGACTTGTATTTCCTAATAAAGTATATTATTTATATAAAAATAAGTTTTAAAAGGTTTCTTTTCAATGAGTTAAGGAGCATCTATTACCATCTCCCAGTCTGCTGGGTCCTATGCCAAAGGCAGGCAGTGGGGAGGCCCCAGTGACGTTTCTGTACCCGACTGCCCTGGCCTGGTCACCAGCCAGGTAGTGCACAGAGTGTCAAGGGGATAAAGTCCCCAGGAGGCCCCAGGCCTGAGCCTTTCCTCGTTGAGACACCTTCTGGGCTGTGACATTGAAAATTCTCCGGGCTGCAGAGAATGACGGGAGAATCAATTGCGCCAGCTACCTGTGCCCAAGGGCTACCCCAGGGAGCTAGGACCGTCTCATGCAGACACAGGCTGAAAGGACCCTGATGGGTGCTACTGGCTGCTGACAGGTGGGTTCCCTGGACTTGTCCAGGCGACAGTTTCTATGCTGGTCCCCTGCTCCAAGCAGCTCTCCATGGGCTTCTCCCCTGCCCCTCACCGACCCGAGTCCAAACCTTTCCGCAAGCAGGCCCAATGAATCAATGAATGAATGGCTGTCCTACCACCCCTGCTTCCACATCCACTCAGCTGCACAACCTCCTCACAGCTCCTGCTACTCCCGCCTGTGCCTTCTGTTTACTCTGAGCCCCAGTGGAAGGCAACAGGGCGAGACAGCAGGGAGTTTAGACTCAAGCCACCCTGGATTTGAATCCCAGTTCTGTTCCTTTTTAGCTGAATGCCCTTGGGCAAGTTACTAACCTCTCTTGACCTCAGTTTCCCTAACTGTTTTAAGTGGGAATGGCAGCTTCTTAGGATCACATCAGGAGGGATACATATATTGGGCTTTGGCGTAATTCCTGGCACAGAGTAAGTACCAGGCACTCATTAAAACGAATGTTAGCATATATTAAACATTTACTGTATGCTAGGCACTTTACACCCACCCTTCGTGTGATCCTATCCAGCAACACCTTTATGGGATTGGTCTGGTCTTTGTCACCACTCTCAAAATGAGGAAACTGAGGTTCCAAGGGGTTAAATAATTTCCTTAAGGTGCCCCAGCTATGAGATGGTGGAGCTGCGACTTGAGCCCAGATGCTTCTCTACCTCTTTTGCGGGCCTTGCCCACCCTTCAATGCCCACCTCTTCTACCAAGGCTTCCTCCACTGCCCCCGCTTTGGAACTCTATGGGTGTTCTGAGCTGCCAAGGAGCAGCAAGCCTGTGCTCTCATTTGCCGTCACCCTAGGTGGTCTTCCGTGTCTGCTCATGCTCCGGTACTGTCTTCCCATAAGGTGTGTTCTTGAGGGCTCAGGGTACCCCTTGATTGTTGCCACCCTCAGCCTTGGGCCCAGTGCTTGGCCCAGGAAGGCTTTGGTGCTGGGGGGTGGCGGAGTGACGGGGGCTTAATTTAATCTCATGTTTCAATTAGGGAAACAAAATTCAGAGAAGGTCAGTGGCCTACCCAGGGTCACACAGTGAGTCGGGGCTGAGCCAAGGCCAAAACCCAGATGGCCCCTTCTCTCCATCACCCTCTCAGTCACTCAGTCATATTGCAAGTGCTTCTCCAGCACCCACTGCATTGGGTGCACTGTGCGAGGTGCTGGGGATAGAACACCAAAACAAAGTCCCTGACATCACAGTGTTTAGACAGGCAATAAACAAGTAAACAAACAAACAGAACAACAGCGGATCTTGACAGAGGGTCAGGGAGAAGGCTGCTCGGAACAGAGACTAGGAGGCTTCAAGTCAAACGATGAGAAAGGGCCAGCCACAGCCCTAGGAGAGGGCATCGCAGCTGAAGGAGCTGCAAGTGCAAAGGCCAGGGGGCATGTCCAAGCCACAGAGAGCAGGCCGGGAGGGCTGGGGAGCAGAAAGTGATGCCGGGAGGGCCACAGAATGAGGCCAGGAAGGGAGGCAAGTCATGGAGAGCCTTGTAGGCCCAGTAGGAGTTTGGGATTTACTCTGAGTGGGGTAGGAAGCCACAAAGGAGTCAAGGAGGGGAGACACATGCTCTGACGCTGAATGCTAGAGGAGGCCCGCTTTTCCCCTTCTTGCCTCCCCAGTGTCCCGCGCCACCTCCTCCTCGCCACCTGACGTCAGTACTGCAGTGAGGGGTTGGGGGGCTGCCCTCTCCTAAGCCCGTGACAGTGGCCTTTGCCCACACTTACCTGTTCTCTTCCACAAAGAGTGCTTTGTGTGGCAGAGCAAACCAACACCGGGCTGGCAACCCAGCGTGGAAGCTTCCAGTTACTCCAGTCCAGTCCTTCCTGCGCAGGCCAACACCTCCTCCAGGTCAGGGGGTTTCCACAGCGCGTCTCCTGCCCTCAGAAGAGGAAGTGGCAGCCACCACACACTCTTCCCCCGGTTCCTGCCTGCTGGGCGGAGGCTCACGCCAGGCCCAGGCTGCAGAGAAGGGCTCGGTCTGCCCTGGCGTCTCCCAGATTCCAGCGCAGAGAGTGGGGGAGAAACCGGGAAAGCTGCAGGACTCGACCCAGAGAGGGGAGGGGAGATGGCATCGCAGCCTGACTGCTCACAGAGCCCAGATCTCCGTGCCACACCAGCCCCTCTGCAGGACGGCGCGATGCGGAGATGGATGCTTCCGGCTCCTGCCCTCGAGGGGCTTGCCGGCCAGCAGGCCAGAGGCCCACTGTGCATGCCACTCTCCTTAATCCTGCCCACAAACACGTCCATACTTGGGTGGCTTCTCTTCTCACGACAGCGATGGCACCACAGAGCAGAGCAATAGGTGTTTCAGTAAATACAGCCAATAGGTAAACGTGGCAGACAAAAAGAAATCAGAACCCTTGCCTCACCCAATACAAAAAACTACTCTAAGTGCACTATAGAGCCCAATATGAGAAAGGCAAAATGCTAAAAATTTTAGAATAACAATAAATGCCAGTACTGGTACCGAGCTGACTATATATCAGCATTGCCTTAATACTTTGTACATCTTAACTCATCGTAAGCCTCACAACATCCTATGAGGTTCTGATGAAACAGATAAAGGGAAATTTCCACGACTCAAGGTATGACACTGGTTGTAAAGGAAAAGATGTGTAAAGTTGAGTACATTAAAGTTATAATTTCTACTCATCAAAAGACCCCATTGAAAGAGTGCAAATACAAACCACAGGATTTTGAGAGGCACGGAACCCAAATGATTATACAAAGGACACCTACATATCATTAAGAACGCAATCAAAAATGATCAACGGACTTGACTAGACACTTCACCAAAGAGGATATAAGGGTGGCAAATAAACACATGAAAAGATGCTCAACGTTCTTCCCAGTTGCTAGGGAAAAGCAAATCAAAACTACCATGCGATTCCTCAACACACCCATCAGAATGGCTAAAATTAAAATTGCCAACAATACTAAGTGTTTGCAAGGATGTGGAGTAAATGGAAGTCTCAGACATGTGAGCACTGCTGGTGGGAATGTAAGATGGTGCAGCCACTCGGGAAAACAGCCTGGCGTAATCTAGTAGGGTCAAGGCTATTCATACCTAAGACCCAGCAATTTCACATGCACTTCAAGAGGAACACATGCACTTCAAGAAATGTTGAAGAACTTTCCCAGGAGCATTGATCACAATGGCTCAAACTGGAAACCACCCAGATTTGCTTCAACAGAAAAAAAAAAAAGTATAAGTAGTATGTATTCAAATGATGGAATGCTACATGATAACAATGAACAAACTCCAGCTACACAAATAACACGGATGAAGCTTATAAACATAATAATGAATGAGAGAAGCAAGACACCAAAGAATGCAAACCGCAAGTATGGCTCAATTTACATAAAATTCAAAACCACCATTGTTTAAGGATATATTCCTAAGTGGTAAATGTATAAAGAAAAGCAAGGAGGTGACCCAATAAGAATCAGGACTTTAATTACCCCTAATAAGGAAGCTTGAAATCATGGTTGGGAAGAAATGCACGGGGACTTCTGTCTTGTCCCAGCCCTTTGCCCTCAAACAAGAGGCCACAGATACTGATGGGTGCCAATCACGTTAGCTCCCCTGGTACTTCCTGTTGGTAGTGCCAGACCCAGCTTCACCCAAAGCGAAGACACCAAACAGAGCTGAGAGCCCGTTCCTGCCCTTCCACTTCAGGTACTGGACCTGCCTCTCACCCACTCTGTGCTCCAAGCCTCAGTTTCCCCATCTCGTGTAATTCACAGGGGGGATTACAAATGTTAAGGGCTTCAGCAGCTGCTGTCAGGATGCTGGGTGTTACCTCGGGCCCTGAGGGACAGGCTGGCTGCCCCACCCTGCAGGTGACCACAGGAGGCAGCAGTGCCCTGGGCTGCACGTCACTGGGAACCGACCACCGCCTCGCACCAGCCAATGGGCTTGGAGACCAGAAGTGGGTCATACAGCCCATTTCCTGTTTTCAAACAGGAACTCAGCAAAGCGGCAGCCACTCCACTCTTGTCGGGGCTTGGAAAGGTGAGCTGAGGGGGCCATGTGACGCTCCTGCCGGACCCCTGGACACACGCAGGGCCCAGAGGCTACAGGTCAGTGTTTGCTCCCAGGCCCAGTCGACCTCCGCTGGCTGGGGCCTGAGACCCTCCTCCCATGTCCCTCCCTCATTACCTGTTGGGGCAGGCAGGCCCGAGACAGTCATAGCCTCTGCGTGGGGGGTTCTCTTTAGACTTTGGGGCAGAGCAGGGAGAAGTTCCCATCCCTCCAACACCTCCATTCCTTTTGAAATGCCAGGCACGTCTCCAACCCCTCTTAGGCCTGGGCAATAATTCACCATGCCTGTGTTTCTCAAAAAGTGATGCTGGGGAACCCCTGCACCGGCAGAGCCCTGGGGCACTTGTGAGAAACTCAGAATCCAGGGCCCAGCCCCAGACCTGCTAGATCAGAAGATCAGACTCTCTGGTGTTGGGAGGCAGGAAATCTGCTGTTTAACAAGCCTCGCTCCCCCCACCCTGCCACCTGCCACTGCACTCCCCTCCCCCTGGGGGATTCTGGTGCCCCTCACATTTGAGAGCCCCTGCCCTTGGCAAGGGTTCCTGAGGTGGGCATCAGGGGCAGCTGGTGTGTCCAATGCCCCCAGGGCCTTCATCTCCCAGAGCAGCTGGGGGGCTTTATTCCACTCTGCTGGAGTCCCAGCCCCGATGCCAAGTCCTCTCCAGCCCCCTCGGAAGGGCAGCATGGGCTTTAAGGGCAGCCCTCAGGGCCCATCGGGGGCAAGATTCGACATAGATGGCACCGTGGGAGGAAGGGGGTGGTTGGGGCCCCCAGGAGGGAAGAAGGGGGAGAATGACTGTCCGTGCACCCAGAGCTGGGTGCTGGAGGGGCTGGGAAACTGCTCTGTCCCATGGGCCAAGGGTACCAATACTTGCAAGTATACCTGTAACACTATTACTGTTCACTTGTGAAGCCTAGAAATCTCTGCCATAGAGGACATGGAGGGGGCAAGGAATGGTCCACAGGACCCCATGTATGGTTGTCCCCAAAGAACTTTTAGGGTCACAGGATTGCTCTCCTCATTTCACAGATGGGGAAACTGAGGCCTGGAAAGGGGCAGGAAGCTGCCTAAGATCCCATAGATACACCAATGCACGACTACCTCCCTCCTACTCCTCTTTAGATGGGTGGCTGCCAGCCAAGCCCTTCAGAGAGAACAGAAGGGAGCTGGTTTTGGCTGCTAAATTTGACTTCTAAGCCCTAGTGTCATGCCCAGTGTTCCCAGTCTCTGCTGGAGCACCCGGCCAAGGCCATCATGCCTGGGGTGTCACAGGGTCCCCTGGGCAAACAGTGCCCTGCTCTGACCTGGCACCAGCTGGCTGGTCACAAAAGGGTCAAGTTGTTGGGAGCCATTGAGGCCATCGCCCATTTTACAGATGAGACGACTGAGGAAGGAGCACAGGAGCACCCCCCAGGAAACCCTGGGCACCCAGAATCCTGGCACCCACTAGAACATAGGGCACCCATCCCTAGCTGTCCATCATCTTATCAGCAGAATGGGGCTTGTGGCCACACTCTTCAGGTGGGGAAACCGAGGCCTGGAGACGTTAAAGAATTTGCCTCAGGAGACACAGTTGGCTGTGTCTCTTGACTCCTTGAGGGGAGACAGAGACAGATGAGGTGCCAAGTTGCAATGAGCTCAGCTCTGGGCCAGCCACACTCCTTCCTCGCATCCCAGCTTCCCCACCTGTAAAGGGTAAGGTTGGATCGAGGGCTCCAGAGGGCAAGTGGTCCCTCTGGACAACGGCACACAGCCGCCTGAGACTGCCCTGGATGCCTTCCACCAGACACAATAGGAGCAGACCCCAAAGCATGAGCTCCTGGCACAGGGGGCCTCGCCTCTCCCCAGCCCAGGCCGACTCCTGGAGGCCCTCAGCCTGGAGCCAGGGATGAGCACTGGCCACACCCAGGGAGGCAGCCCAGGCTGCAGCCCCCACCTCTCTCCAGGCCACAGTCAACACAGAGGCCCAGACCGGGGCTTGGACTCGAACCCGTGCAGCTCCCTCAGATCCTTCTAGAAAGGAGGTGAGGGCACTTGCACCCTCCTTCCTTTGAATTCCTGCATGCATTACGAGGAAGAGTGACACAGAGATGTATGAAAGGAAAGTTTATTAGTCACCACAGGTCCCAGACAGGCAGGAGCGGCAGGCCTCGCAGGGCCACACGGGGAAGCACGTCAGGGGCGTGAGACCCACCCAGCAGGCGGGGAGCAAAGGGCTCCAGTGGCCCAGGGGATGATCGAGTGGAGCCACAACAGCTGGTCAAGCAAGGGTGGGGGGTGGGGAATTTGCGTTTGACTTTCGTCAGGGGGAGAGGGGTGCAAACCCACACAGAGGGAGAAGCGGATTATCTGGAACAGGCAGGTCAGAGGAGCTCACAGAGGTTCCTAATGAAGGGGAAAGAAGCTGGGCATTAGGACTGCATGCCGTCCCCCATTTTATTTTATTCCTCGACCCTGTAGTGGTACCCCACCTACTCACTGCTTCTGACTGCACCTGATTTTTAATGGTTTCCTTTTCTGATTTGACAGACATTTTTAATTCGATTCCAACTCACATCTTAATTTAGAGTCGTTTATTTCCCAAATATTCTTCAGATCATCCAACACTTAGCAGGTAACGATGGCAGCACCCAACGTTTCACACGGTCTGCTGACTCGTGAAGGGCTTCTCCTGCGATATCCACATATCAGACTCTGAGGCACAGAGCAGCTAAGTGACTTGTCAGGTGCCCGGTCGACTGGCCGAGGAGCCGGGTCACAAACAGGGCTCTTGTGAACCCCGACCACAGGCTCCTCCTGCCCCCCTCCCCAGCTCGCCCCTGAGCAGGGTGGAGAGGCTGCTGGAGTCAGACCAGTCTGGGGTCACGTCCTGCTCACCAGCTGCCAGCTCTCGGTACTGGGCAACCCTGAGTCTCAGTTCCCTTAGCTGTCAAATGGAGATAGAACCAGTCCCTCAGACACAAGGAGGCTGGGTTAGAGAGAGAGGCCGTGAGGAGGGCAGAGCGCACAGCCTGGCATGTAAGGAGCATTTGAGAGAGAGCAGGCTTTGCTTGCTAGGCACACTCACCAGCTGCATGACTGGGGCTGACCTCGGTTTCCCTATCTGTTAATCGGGGGTAAGTAATGATAGCCTTCTGGTGGGTGTTAAATAACGTAGTGGGTGTAAAGAACCTAAGGGGGTATGAAGTGGGTATAGAAAGCCATCAGTAAATGTTTGCTTAAAGATAAATATATACATTTATATTATTGTATATATAGATGATAATAGATGGATAGATAGATAGATAGATAGATAGATAGATAGGTAGGTAGAAAGAGGAAAGATAACTACCAGTATCTGCCTGCTCCAAACCCTGAGATTTCATCTACACATCCAATATAATATGGAGGTTTGGGGCATTTATTGGGACAAGCCAGCATCTTTTTTCCAGTAATCACAGATGCCATTAGCTTTGCTTGAAATCACCTCACTTAAAATTCAGAGCAACTTGATGATGTAAGGATCATAACAATAAGACAAGGATTGGTTTGGCCTGGGAGTGCTCAGCCAGCTCTCCACACCACGCCAGATGCCATAAGAGGTTTAGATCCAGCAGCTGGCAGGCAGGGAGGGCTCTGCCGTGGGGCTGAGGTCACTCCCTACTTCCTGCCAGCAGGGAGTACAACACGGATCCTAGGCTCCCCAGGAACCACCGGGGCCCCAACATGAACGGGCACTCACTGCTCTCTCTTCTGGCAGCCTTGCAGCATGGCAAGTTCCGAGCACCCTGGCTGGAGGGGGCATCACACAACCCAGTGCACGGCAAGGACCCAGCAGGAAGCATCAGCTGCTGGCCCAGATCTCCCATGCCCAGGACCCAAAGAACACTCAGGTGGGCCAAAGGCTTTGGGCTTGGTCAGGGGGCTAAAGGTTTGAAGACATTTGAAGTATACACATGGGTCACTTCAATGTATGCAACGGTGTCTACTAGCTGGGTGGCTCTCTTAACTTGGGTTGCCCCAAAGTAGACGCGGAGACATGGATTTGGGTGCAAGTTGTTTATCTGGGAGATGATCCAAGGGGGCAGGGCAGGGAGGTGGGAATGCAGGAAGGGGAGGCAGAAAGCCAGTATTTAGTGTGTTGATGAGCAGATGACTGTACGACTGTATAGAACATCTCTGAGCTGTCCCATCCAAGGACCAGGCTATTTGTCCACCATGTCCCATCCTTTATCGGCCGAGGGATGCTCCCAAGCATGATCCCATGGTCCAAGCCCTCAGGCTGAGGGTTACAGGTGCTTCCAGAAGGAAGTCAGCAACATGTACTAGAACAGTGAATGCTGAGAGTGCATGGCCAGGAACAGGCAGAATCTACTATAGCACCATCTCCTGGAACAAATCTCCACTTGGCCATTCATTCATTCATTCATGAAATCATTCAAGATGTGCCCATTGATGCTTGCTCTTTTCCAGACCCTATGCAGGGCACTGGGGGAACGAGTTTGGTGGGGAAACATATCAGTAAAAAGTAATCTGAAATGCCACAAAGACGACTATAGGAACAATATGGGAGGCTCTTACTCTAATGCCAAGGGGCCATGGAAGTGGCATGCAGCTGGACCTTGCAGGACTTCTGGGACCTAAAACCCCTTGAAATGAAATGCAAAACTACATGTGAATTTTGCATTTTTCCAGGGAGGTATCCTAAGATTTCCTGAGAGTACCAGAGGTGCCCAAGGCTCAAGAGAGGTTTTCCAGGCAGAGGAATAGGATTGCATTCAAGGCATGTGCAGGAGACAGGGAGCAAGAAAAAGCACAGTGGGTAGGAAACGAGAGGTGGGCAGGCGCCAGCCAAACTAAGTCAGGAATGCAACCCCCTTGTAGCGCCTCCACATCCACTGATATGTGCTCAAGGAGTTCCCACAGTAACCACCGAGTCAGGGTATTGGAGAGGGCAGAAATGAACCAACCATGGTCCCTGCCTGCCAGGAGCTTGGGGTTCCACAATGAAATGAGGTGCAGGCTGGAAGTTAATGCAACACAACCACATTGCTTCTCAGACCCAAGAGACCACTTTGGGATGATGGGCTATTGTTGTCGGTGTGGGGTGGATGTAGCCAAATTGGACACAGAGGTCTGGCTGATGACATGGGGGTGCTCTTCAGGAATCCTGCTGCCCTATCTCAGACAGAACCAGCCATCTCCCCAAGCCCTCGCCTCTAAAGGGCACTGGCCTGGTGCAAATCCTTAGTATGCTGTATCTCCAGATGCCCACAGCAGCCCGAGCCCCAACTCCAGCATGACCACACGGGAGCTGCAGGAGTACTGGCGGAACGAAAAATGCCACTGGAAGCACGTCAAACTGCTCTTTGAGATTGCATCGGCCCGCATCGAGGAGAGGAAAACCTCCAAGTTTGTGGTGAGCTGAGACCAGTAGATGATGGCACCCCTTTCTTAACCTCCTTTCTGGCACTGGGCAAGTCCTGTAGGGCCTCAGTTTTTCCTAGCCATGAAATGGGTTGACATATTCTTACTCATAGAGTTCTTCTGGGGAAAATGGTCAAAGAGCAAGATTTCATGAGCACCAACTACGTGCTTGGCACTGGGCTAGGGACCTTGGGGATTCGAGCTGTGTAATCATGGTCCCTGACCCTATAAAGGAGATAGGCCAGTTGGGACTACAAAATCTACCTTCAAGAAACAACAAATAACATAATCCCACGTTCTCCAGCGTCAGTCACCTATGTCCCTTCTTCACAGGTTATGTCATATCCCTGTACCATTTATATTATTATTCACTTAATTTTTTTCTTTAAATGTGATCAGTTTGAAAAAACACTAAATAAATGTATTTCAAAGGAAAGCCCCTTAAGTGGAAAACCGTTATCACATGGCATTAAGAAAAGGTGACTATAAAAATAAACAGAAGGAAAGCTAAGTGTTGTTATTAAATTCTAGAAGGATACCGTGGCTGGTGGAAAGCTCTGAATGGGGAGGCTGCTCTCTTGTTAGAAAGGAATAATAGCTTGCTTTGGGAAGATGTTAAAACTGTATGAGGGCCATGCTCAACTATTCTCCCTCACATAATTGGAACCAGAATATTAACTGCAGCTAATACAGAGTGCTGGCTGTGTGTGCAACTAGTTTCTGGGCAATCACTCATTTAATCCTTGCCCAATTTGATACTACGACTATCCTCATTTTACAGATGAGAAAACTGGGAAGTTAAACAGCCAAGACCACACAACTCGTCAGCGGAGGGGCTGGGATTATAACCCAGGCTTCTGGCTCTGGAGTCTGTGTCCTGAATCAGTATTCTCTATTCCCATGGGAAGAGAATCGAAAAGGAATGATTTTCTTGCAATAGCGCATCATGGCCAGGATTTCCCCTAAGCTTGCTCCCAAGTGTTCAGCACTTAGAAAGCACAGATCTGCCCCAAGCTCCCCTTCTCAGAGGGGCCCCAGGCCCCTCAGTCACGTGGCTGGGCCCTCTCCCCAGTGACACCTCCAAGTCACCGTGTTTGTCATCCACGAGCCGACTTTTGTCATGATTAGTTTTCTGAAGCTGAGCCGATAATGACGGCAATTTCAAACAGAATTGCAGATAAGGATAACCCAGTTTTGGGGTGTGTTTTAAATCACGATCATTATTTGTGTCTGCCTGGGCTCTCTGTCTTTGCCTCCCAGATGTACCAAATCGTCGTCATCCAGACAGGGAGCTTTGACAGCAACAAAGCCGTGCTGGAACGGCGCTATTCAGACTTCGAGAAGCTGCAGAAAAGCCTCCTAAAGACTTTCCGGGAAGAGATCGAGGACATCGTCTTCCCCAAGAAGCACCTGACGGGGAACTTCACGGAGGAGATGATCTGCGAGCGCAAGCTGGCCTTCAAGGAGTACCTGAGCCTGCTCTACGCCGTCCGCTGCGTGCGCCGCTCGCGCGAGTTCGTCGACTTCCTCACGCGGCCCGAGCTGCGGGAGGCCTTCGGCTGCCTGCGGGCCGGGCAGTACGCCAAGGCCCTGGACGGGCTGGTGCGCGTGGTGCCCCTGCAGGAGAAGCTGACGGGCCACTGCCCCGTGGCGCTGGTGCCGGCGCTGTGCGCCATGCTGGTGTGCCACCGCGACCTCGAGCGGCCCCTGGAGGCCTTCGCGGCCGGGGAGCGCGCCCTGCAGCGCCTGCAGGCCCGGGAGGGCCACCGCTACTACGCGCCCCTGCTGGACGCCATGGTCCGCCTGGCCTACGCGCTGGGCAAGGACTTCGTGTCGCTGCAGGAGAGACTGGAGGAGAGCCGGCTCCGGAAGCCCGCCGCCCGGGGCTTCACCCTGAAGGAGCTCACCGTCCGCGAGTATCTGTACTGAAGCGCAGCGCGGCTGGAGGATCGCCCTGCTCCGGGGGCCATTTGGGGTTCATGTTTAGTGGGAAGAGCCTTTGGGGGCTCTCACTTGTTGGGTGACTCTGGGCAAGCCAATTCTCTGCTCCTCCATTTCCCCATCTGTACTGAGGACTGGTGCTGCCCGGCCTCCTTGGGGGCCTCTGCTTGCGCGCCGTGAAACACTGGAGAGCTATACTGATGTTTTTGTAGGAAGCCGGGGGGAGAGGTTTACATTGCACATCATAGGCAAAACTTGATCTGTTTTCTCTTGGACACCCTCTCCAGCTGTGCCGTGGCTTTCCTCTCCTCCTGCCACCTGGACATTGCCTGCAAATAGCCTCACCCCTTATCCTGAGCATTGAACTCTTCCCAACTCAGCGTAAAAAAGCTCACCCATCCTCGAGGACAGCCTCCCTCCACCCCTCGGGGCAGGGGTTTTGCATCATCCTTTGAAGGGTAGGAAGACCCTGAGCTAGCAAGCAATAATGTCATAAGATTCTCTGATACTTTTGTTGCCAACAATTTGGCAACAATTTAGTTGCCAACAATTTCCCTAGTTAGGATAATATAACACATTGTCTAGAGGTAGATTTTCATTTATACGAACTGTCCCATGAATGGCCTTGCTGGGTTATGTAGACATAGCCCTGGGGAGAGATGGAACAGAGGTCTCTGGGGAGTAAGAGATAGAATTCACCACCTTCCCTTTTGAGGGTCAATGTTGGTAGAACCTCGTCAAAGGATTAAAGGGCCCTTCTGTGAGGTCTGGTGTCAGGAAAGGACACCAAGGGCCACAGAGTGAAGGGAGTCTTGTCCAGTGACCTGGATTCAACATCAGACCTGGAGCTGACAGAATGGGCTACTTTGGGTTCAATATGTATCTGAATCTGGAAGCCACTGCAGACCCAGATCATGTGGCCAAGCTTTTAGGGTGAACTGAAGAGGCTGTAATTTGGGGACCTTAATGGTAGCCCCACTTTAGCCTGTGCATGGATCCGGCTCAGCAAGCGGACACCATAGCAGTGGACAAACATTCACTAAACTGTGCCAGAATGTGGTCCACAGTGGCACTTGCCAACGAGTGTAGGGCCCCAGGCAGCTGTGTCCTGGAGTTTAGAAACAGGACAGCAGTTTAGAAATCTTTGGACAGAGAGAGCCCTCAAGTATCCCCATTTACTCTGGGACAAGGACACTCCGAGTGAGAGATTTGAACTTCTTGAAAAGTTGGACATATGGAAAATTAAAATGTTAAATGGAAAAATAAAAGAGCTGTGACTGTATTTATACGGGTGAAGCAGATCATACTAATTTTACAAGTTATTTCATTAAATCTAAAATGCTATCAACTGTAAGATGCACCAAATATGCACTAAGAAACACAAATGCCCAAGATGTGGAGTTTAATAGAAGATTCCACCAAAAAATTGGTAGGCCAGAGTTAGACACCCCCCTCCCTACCAAGGTAGGATCAACAAGGAATAAACCTGCCGCATGCTGAGTGGAGGGCAGGAAGATCTCCTCTGAGTATTTGCCTTGCAAGCTGGTTCTCACCTAGATTTGGGGTCTGAATACATAGAGTGTGGCCCAAACACCCCAAGCAGAAAGGTCATGTTAAAGTGGTCTCAGATGGAGGGTCCCAAGTGCCTGGCACCACAAATGCAAATTCTCCCTGAAAACAGTCAACATCGATCCAGGTTGACAGGGACTGTGAGATGCCATTGAGTTCAGAGATGCTGAAATGTGATAAAAAGAAAGAAAAAAAAACGTCTCAAAGTCATATGTATATAATGGTGTGTGTGTGTGTGTGTGTGTGTGTGTGTGTGTGTGTGTGTGTGTTTAGTATATGGGAGAGGGCCTAGGGTGGAAGGGCCTACAAGATCATCTGGGAAGTCCCATCAGCACATCTGAAGGCATAGTGCCCAGGAAATAAACTCATTCTGGCTTCTTGAAAAGGGGCTGGCCACAAAGGGCAGCTTTAGGGCTCCACTTCCCCTCTTCCTGATGCCACTCCATGCTTCCCCTTCCTGGCTTCTCAGATGACCTTGGTTTGTGGATCCACTTGGTGCTCCTTCTGGCCGGGCACATGGTGTGTCATCCCATGGCCTGGGATGACCCATGATGGCCATCTCCTGGCACCTCCCCTTTGCTGTACAAGTAAGAGCCCTACTCAGTTCTGGGGTTTCTGGAACAAGCCCTTGATTTCCTCAATCTCCCTCCTCCAGGAAGCCTTCTTTCTGGCCCACTATGGCCCCACTTGGGTGCCCCACTTCCCTGCTTGCCTGGGTCCCATCCCATCCTGCCTGTATGACTTAGACCCTGTTTCCAGAGGCTGGTGGTGGCTGGGACTGGACACTCTTTCTGTGACCTCTCAAAAGCAGGGCCCTCAGGAGAGGTGAGGAGTACCTACCCTCCAGGCTCAGAGTGGGCTCTGGGAACCAGAAGCATCAGCATCACCAGACCTTGTTAGAAATGCAGAACTGGGGGCCTTACCCCATACCCACTGAATCATAATCTGCATTTTAATAAGATCCGTGCCCCAGGACCAACCCCCTCCCGTGCCCTGGCAATTCCGTTGCAGTTCAAGTTTGAGAAGCCCTGTTGGACTGACTTGAAGGTGCTTTGGTGACAATATCCACAGATACTGTCCTGGGTTCCTCCTCACCCCACCTTCTCCCCACCCAGGCCCTCTTCCCTACAAGTGTCCCCAAGGAGGCCCAAGGAGCTCTGGGCGAGGTCTTGTGCCAGCGTTATGGCCATAACTGCCAACTCACCCTGGGCACTCAGCCCCTGAGCTGAGGAGGGCTCGTTCAAATGAAGCCCTGTGCCAGCAGCCACTCCATCCTGCTGGCTGTGACACAGTCTTTTGGCCTCCCCTTTGGACAGGGCCCTGCACCCCAGGATACTGGCACATCTCTTACCTGCCAACCCCATGATGGAAAGACTGTACTGTAACAATCTGTGTGATAAAAAGCAGAGCTCCCCAGAACTTTTGGAGCCTATTCAGAGGTGGGGGGTGAGGCTTGACTCACTGCTGCCAGTTCAGCTCTGTTCCAGAGATGCTATTATCCCATTTTACAGACAAGGATCCAGATACCTGAGAGGTTAAGTGACTTGCTTAACAAAGTGGCAGAGGGAGGGGACATGTCCTCTGGTCTTCTGGTCACTAAAGGTCCATTTCACTCAATCCTGTTTACAGATGGGGAAACTGAGGCCTGGGGAGGTGACTCACTCAGGGTCATCCAGTGGGACAGAGCACCAGGACCAGACCCAAGGTGTCCACTTCAAAAAAGTGTTGTGCTCTGGCAGGCAGGGCAGGCACAGCAGGCAGAAAAATCCTGAGTTTGATTTCCAGGAGGCCCTTGGAGCCCACCCAGCCTGGTGCAGGGTGAGTGTCGAGGTCAGGGCAGGGGCCGGCCCACCTGGCAGAGTTTAGCCTGCTCTTAACTCTACTCATCAGCAGACAGACATACCTTAACTGTGACCCTGCCCTGGAGCAGAAAAACCAGTTCCAATTCTACCTGCTAGTGGGGATGGATGGGCACCCAACGTGTCCCCAGTGTGCTGAGTCTGGGAATCCTCCAGCTTGGTCACACACACTTCTGTTGGGGGGCCCAACGGTGCTGCCACCTAGTCTTGTCACCTCTTTGCCATTTTCCTTTAAGGGTCTCCTCTTGCTTATGAAGATTTATTTGACAGAGAAACTTCATATTACCACCCTAAATGGAAAATCTGAATCCCTTGCTCTAATTAGAAGGTGGCTGTAAAGACAAACACAAGGAAGCCTGGGCTGTTATTACACCCCTGCTAGACCTTCACCTGAGTCAGGCCGGAGTGTGAGCCTACAGATCGTTTGTTAAAAGAGAGAGAGGAAGAGGAACCAGTGTTAGAGACCTGTTAGCACCAAGCTGAGACTTCTCTTTGATTGACTTAAAAGGACTAGGCAATACTGCAAAAGGAAGTAAGTTTATGACCATGTGGTGGGGCATCCGATCATCATCCCAGACCCCTGCAGTCTCCCCCAAGCAGGCTGGAAACTTTGTTCCCTGCTACTTGTCGCCAGGACCCCCTCTCCTGGTGACCCCGAGCCCTCTACCTCAAGCCCTGCTCCCTCTCCAGCTCCTGAGCCACTGGCCTGGTGCAGCTTTAATGGACTATCATTGGCCGTCAACACCCCTTTTGGGTGACTTCACATCCTGATATCAGGCAAGAGACACAAATGGAGGGAGTGTTCTGGGTCGATCAAAACTGGAAACTGCACCATGTCCTCTGGTGGGTGCCTGGCCCTTTCATCTGTGCCCTCACAATAAGAGCAAGAAAATGCCCCTCCCCTGCAGCCGGCACCCAGAAGAGGCTTCTCACCAGCCTTATCCATCTATCTATGTGTGGACTCCTTTTCTCATTAAACAAAGATTGATGATGCTACTACTATGTCCCAGTGTGCTAGTTTGGAGCTATGTATCCCAGGAAAACATGTTCTTAAACTTAACCCATTCCTGGGGGTGTGGGCCCATTGTAAACAAGATCTCTTCAAGATGTTACTTCAGTTAAGGTGTGGCCCATATGAACCAGGTTGAGCTTTAATCCGAATTCCTGGGGTCCTTTATAAGCAGAGTGAAAGTCAGACAGAGAGAAGCCACAGGACACAGGCAGAAGCTGGAAGTCAACGGAACCTGGAAGAGCAGGGAGAAGCCAGGAGAGGCCACCAGGTGCATTGCCATGTGACAGGAAAGCGAAGGCCAAAGGATTGCTGGCAGCCAGCCCCAGAACGCCACAGTCTTTGGGAAGAAATCATCAGCTTGATGACATCTTGATTTTGGACTTCTCCTAACCTCAAGACTGTGAGCCAATAAATTCCTGTTGTTTGAGCCAATCCATTGCATGGTATTTGCTTTAGCAACAAGGAAACTAAAACACTCAGACCCTGTGAATGGCTGGGGATATATCAATGAACGGGACAGCCTTGACTCTTCCCTGGTAGAGATGATGTGCCAGATGGGAGTCACTCAGTCAAACTGGAGCTGGGACAGAAACATCTCCTCAGCCAGGTGGTCAGGGAGGGCTTCTCAGAGGAGGCACTGTTTAAAGGAGTCAAAGAGGATGCAAAGGAGCCAGCTGTGGGAGGATGAGAGGGGGAGCATTCCAAGCAGAGGGAAAGCAGGGGGCACAGTGTTGAGGCAGGAAGAAAGACTGACATTGCCTTTGACATAAAGCAGCCACCTCCTCTGTCCCTGGGACCCAGAAAGGGTCCAGGCCTAGGATGCCCCCTCCCTGATGTGCCATCCTGGCTGTGCCCTCTGAGAGGCAGGGCTCCAAGATGCTGACAGAAAGGTGCCTTGCAAACCATGTCTGTGCCATTGCCCAGTTCCAGTAGTGGGCTCATTGCAAAGTGGTTGAGCTGGTTACAAGTGACAGAAACCCAGGTTCAAGTGGCAAGGGAAAAACTCATAAACTGAAAAATTCAGCAAGAGACTAGCTTCAAGCAAAGTTGGATCCCGGGACCAAAACCTGTCACTTGGTTTCTCTTTCTCTTCCTCACTTTCACTTTCTCTATCCCTTAGTTCTCTTTTCCTCTGCTTTGCCTTCTCTCCTCATGGTGACAAGATAGCTGCAGCAGCTCCAGGCTCACACACTCTTCTCAGCCACTCTGGAGAATCCTCTCCCCGCTCCAGGGTTCTTGTGGGCAATTATGATCTGTAGAATATGTAAGAAACACACACATATCTGTTTCCTGAAGAGCCCATAGAGGGTGGCACCCCCCCCCCCACCTCGCTGAGGCAACCACAATTAATCCACCCATCAGGATAGCCTTCAACAGACATAGTTATTTAACATACTATTTTGTAATCTGCTCTGCAAATTTTAATTATATATCATGAGCATTTCCTTATGATATAAAATATTCTTCCACGACATTATTTTTAATGGTTTCATTGTATTCTGGTGTAAGTGCAATCATTTTGACAGACCCCGTAATGTTCCACCTTTCCCTATTATAGACAACAGTGCAACAAACATTTTGATCCTTGTGTCTTTTTATTTATCCACTCTAAAGGCAATTGCTAACAACGAGATTTCTGAATCAAAGGGTATGAACACTTTTAATGCTTTGATACATATTATTTACGTTTTCTCTCTCCAGCTAATAGGAGAGTTGTCCGTTTCCTCTAATCCTCCACAAAACGTATTATTTTTAAAACATTTTGCACTGTGATAGATGAAAAGTGGCGTCCATGGTTTAATGTGCATTTCCTTATAACTAGTGAGGATGAAGTTTTTTCATAGGCTTATTGACTATTTTTATTGTTCTTGAAGTTTCCCTTTCCCCCTCCGCAGGGCGGTCTCGCCTCACAGTGAAAACTGTGAGCACCGGGTGGCGCTGCCGCACTGGCGGCTCTGGAAGCTTCGCCGGCTTTGCAGAAGGAAACTGAGAATTTCTCCAATAGAAAAAAAAAACAGACTGAAAAAACGTTCGAAGGAGTTTGAAATAATTCTGGGCGGGGTTGGAGGAGAGCTTTGCTGGCAAAGCGCTGATGCTTCGCTGCTTAATTGCCCTTCCACGCCTGGGAGGGGTCGGGGGTCCCGGGGAGACCCTGACTTTGGGGTTCAGGACCTCACCCTTCCCTTCCTGCCCCCACCCCGCCGTCCTGTTCCCGCGGCCCAGAGGCCCCGCCAGGGCTGCAGGAGAGCCGCTCGCCGCAGCCGACGTCCCCTGCGCCTCCTCCGTGCACGTGCAACTGGGGGTTCTTAAAACAAAAAGACGCCCCAAAATAAACGGTGTCCCAAGCTGCAGGAACAGGAGAGGCCAGCGACTGCTCCGGTGTGGTCTGACGGTTCCTGGCGGCCTCCTGGGGGAGAAGGCTTGATTAAGCCTCCCTCAATCCGGGGGGCTGCGGGCACATGGCTTTCCGGGAGGGAGAGTTTGGGTGTCACCCTCCTCCCGCAGAACTCCCCTCCGACCTTCTGGGGGCTCAGTTGGTCCTGGGGGCTTCCCATCCACGTACCGACTGAATTGGGAGGGGCGGGGCAGAGTGGGGGGGGCGAGATTCCCGCGGACACACCCTGACTTCCTTTTGATTCACCATTGGATGCCCAGGATGAAGAAGTAAATGTACGGAAAGAAACCAGGGAGGAAGGTGGAGAAAAAAGAAAACGAAAATATCATATCCTGCTGTTAGAGTGTAAATTGGTATAACCACTTAGGAAAACTGCTAGGAACTGTCTGTGAAAGCTGAACATAATCTACCGTGGGAGGACCCAAGTCCACTCTTAGGAATAGACCCTGTGGATAGGCGAGCAGGGTCACGGAAAGACGTATTCTAGAATGCAGAGCAGGACTAGTCCTATCAGTGTGCCTTCACTGGAAACCACCCAGTGTCCATCATCAGTAAAATGGAGGGGTAACTTTGGTCAGCTCATTCGGTGGAATAGTATACAGTCATGAAAACAAACTCCACTTGGATACTAGTAGCTGATGAATCTCACAGGCAGAATGTTGAGTGGAAGAAGCTGGATGCAAAAGTGTACTTCCTCAAGGGTTCCGTGTAATGAAGCTCGAGAACAGGTGAAATGAAATGATAGTGTTTAAGGACTCTTATTTAGATGATAAAAATCTTTTTTAAAAAATAGAGACTTTTACCTTACAGAAGTCCAGGTAGTGGTTGTTACTTCTGGGGGAGTGATGAAGGGGGGCTGATTGGGAGGGGCCAGTGAGGCGTCTCCCAGGTAGGGATGACGGACGTTCCAGTTTTTAATCTGGGGTGATGGTTACAGGGGTAGTTTTTGGTAAGAATTTGTTAAGCTGTACATTTATATATTATGCACTTTTCTGCTGACGTTATATTTCAAAATAGAAATATTTTAATAAAAGAATGAGTGGATACAGCAAATATGAATTTAACATTTATTATGCACCAAGTACTACAGCACCCAGGGCCAGAATTCGAACCCGAGTCTTTTGCCTCAGGCTCTGCTGCCTTATGGTGCTGAACCAGTGGAAAGGGATTGCAGGGGTTGGGGGCAGGGTGTTAGGTGAACACCAGGGCTCAGACTAGTGACCTTATGCATTTACACTTGTGTTCTTGCGCACTGCCGTTGGCAGGAGAGGAACATGCCCGGGCTGTCCTGCTGGAGGGTGAGAGACCCCTGGAGCAGAACTAAGACTAGCTGAGATCATCTGACAGCCCATCAACCCCCAGACATGTGAGTGAGCTCAGTGGGACCAGCCAACCCTCAACTTGAGACTACTGAAGTATACACCCGTCCAGCTAGCATGGCGCTCTGACTCCAAATCCACGCTCCCCCTAACCTGCAGGAACAAACCACAGAAGGCGATTGCTCAGGAACACAATCAGCTCCTGGGGCAGGGAGATCCTTCATGAGCTCTAATAATAAATTATTGTTGTTGTAAAGCCACCGAATTCAGGGCTGTTTGTTATGCAGAAATAGCTAACTGTAACATAGTCCCCAGATAACTGTGGAGTCTGGAGGCTAGTTGGAAGGGTTCTGGAAAGGAGCTGCCTGATACCCCCACCTTCCCTGGATTCTCTTTGAGGCCCAAGTGGCATGACAGCTTAACAACCAAGGCTACCAACACCTGGTATGCAGACAGCACTCACACCAGCCCCTGGGTTCAGCACTGCACAAACCAGTCCCCCTTCATCCTTGCAAAGCCCTATGAAGTAGGCACTATTATTACCACTCCCATTTTACAGCTAAGGAGATGGAGGAGGGGAGGTGAGATGACCAGCCCATGGTCATGGCTTGGAAGAGGAAGAGCTGAATCTGACTTCAGAGCCAGTACTGTCCGCACTGTGCCATCCCACCTGCCCATCCCAGGCGTCCCCCTCGGAGCACCTTCCTTTAACCTCAGGACACCAAGTCTCTTGGGACAGTTACCCAGAGTGAAGCTCATTCTCAGTGGTAATAACATCCCAAAAGATGGGTGGTTCCTGTGGATAAACAAGACGCCAGTTTATGGAAACAATCAGAGGAAAGGATGCTTGGCGACGACTTCTAAATGGGATGAGATGTATTGGAGCAGTTTCACATTCTGATGGAGAATCCTGGAATGTTTGGTTTGGAGCAGACCACAGACTTAATCGAGTTCCAGACTTTTTTTTAAGCCATAGAGTCTTTTCTTCAAATGAAATTGGATAGAAAAACCCAACACATGAAAGAGACTAAAGCCAAGCTGTTCTGAATGGGAGGCCAGGAAACCCTACCTGAGCCCCTCCGTGGCACCTCAGAGTTCTGTAGGAACACTGTTTGAGAACCACTGTGGTGGTCCAGGCCTGTTGTGTTGCTGATGGGGAAAGAGTCTCAAGATTACAGAACACATGAGTGGAAGAGCCAAGGCTTGAACTCAAATCTTCTATGTTCTGTTCCCCCTCTCCCATCCCCTGGGCTCTTTCTTCTGTTCTAACTACTCAGGAGCAAAAACACTCACTCCAAAAGGGAGGCATAACCCATTTTGTTTTGTTTTGTTTAACATCCAATTTCTAAAATGGTGCTCTTAGCTTCTCATCTAGTTCCTTAGGATAGAATTGTCCAGTCATCAAATTTCAGGCCCCCTTTCAGGCCTTACCACTTTTAGCTTGGGGTCCACTAGGACCCTGTATCCTTTCTCCTGAGGTCATCTCCCTTGGTTCCTCCACTCTCACCTCACTGTGCAGCCTTCCCTCTCTCCCCTTGTGTAGCAAGCTCCCTGCAGAGCACCTAACCCTACAACAGCTTTTCCCCTGTCTTTTCCACCTCTTCCACCTCCTGCAGTGGTGGGCAGGCTGTGGTGTCTACAGATGTGATGAGATGCTCCATAGCTTTCCCTCCCCAGGGCAAGTAGGAACCAGAGTGGTGCCCAGGAGGAAGCACTGGACTGGGAGTTATGCTTTGAGTGTCTCTAGGTTTTGCCTGCCTGTTGCCTTCTAGAAATAGCACCCCTGCAATTCTCCTTTAGGGAATCTCACCTCCCTGCCTCTCAGTCCACGTAGTTTGGGTGAGACTGAAGCCCTGGCTGCCCTCAGGCCAGCCCCGCCACTTACTGGGCTTCGATTTCTCCCCTTGTAAGGGAAGGAGTTTTACTAGGTGATGTGCAAAGGTTCCTGCCCACCTGACATCCTGGAATTAGTGAAATAACTGCTGTTTCCCAGGACTGAACCCAGTAATAATTTATCTAGCTTCACCCACACTGGCTGAGCTCTTGCCCTATCCCAAGGGACCCCACGGCAGACTGTCTGGGCGGCTCTTACAATGCAGCTCCCTTTCTGCATCCTTTTCCACATCAGATGGCGTGATGGGTCTCCCTCCTCCTTACCTTGCCCTTGGCACATGGGTCCCCATCTGGGGGTGAGTGAGCAGACACCATGGCTAGATCCACCTGCAAATCCTTTTGGTTCTGCCCCGAGAACCACCTCTTCTTTCTGCCTCTTCAATCCCACCTGCTCCAAGCACATCAGCTTTCCCCCTGCAACTGTAACATCTCGTTCCCTTGTCTCCTGCTTCCAGCTTTTCTCCTTGAATCCCTTCACCACACAGCAGCCAGAGTGACCTTCCAAAACTATAAATGGGACCCTACCACTTCCCAGCTCAAAGTTCCCAGGGTTTTTTGTTTTTTTTTGTTTTTTTTTTTTTTTTTTTTTTGCTCACTCTTAGCATAAAACTCAAACTCCTGCCCTCTGTAGACATGGCCAGACTTGCTCAGGCCCCAGAGGATCCCCCTCCAGCAGCACGAGCTCCCTGATCCTCAGATCTCCCCAGCATCAGGGCCCGGCTCGCCTCACACTGCAACATCTGCTTGGAGCAGGCTTCCCATGGCCTGGCTCCTTCTCAACTCAAACATCTCCCCCTCGGGAGGCCCCCCTGAGCCCTCTCTATCTAGGGTGAAACCCCACTGTCTTTCTCCTCCTCCTGTTTATTTCTTAATAGCCCATATCACCATGAGAAGTGTCTTGGGGTCCGTTCCCTGCCTCTCCGCTCTCCAGGCTGAGTCCCTTTGGGGCATGGCCCATGACACACTGGTCCATAGCCTCATCCCCGGTGCCTGGAAGTGTGTCTGGCAGGGCCAGCTTCATGGCATGTTACCTGTGCAGACACACAAGACCCCGTGATCAGAAGGACACTGCTTTTGGTTTAATGCTGTGCTGTCACCATCCTGAAAGTCTTAATTTTTGAAGAAGGGGCCCCACATTTTCATTTTGCACTGGGCCTTGAAAATTATGTAGCCAGCCCCAGCACCTGGCAGATAGAAGGCACTCAGTAAATAATTATGGAGCGGTGTCAGCATTCTTTGGGGGAGGTAGACCCTCTGCCCTCCCCCCACCAAATCACCTCTGAGAGTTTGGACCAGGAACCCACTGAAGCCGAAGGAGAGAGGTTGCCAGGGTGGGGGTGAGGGAAAGGAAACCAGGCATGCCTCCGTCCCTGGGTCCCCGTAGACACCTCGGAAACAGGAGCAGAAGAATCCGGGGGCCAGGAGGGGCTGTGAGGCCCAAAGGGGGAACAGGCTGAGGTGGGAAGTTAGGCTGCAAGGAAACCTCCCTGCCAGCCTCCTCGCTCCAAACCTGCTCAGCAAGTGACGTGAGGAACCCACTCATTCTGCAGGGACACCTGGACGGCAGGTGCACTCCTGGACAGCCAGCAGCAGCAGGGCCCTGGCTCCCTTGGACACCCTCAGGCTTGCTAATCTCCATTTCCAGCAAAGAGAGAGCTGGTCTCTTCTGGCTACTTTTGGTGGGCAACAGTATCTAGTTAGTAACTGATCACATCGTGTTGCTCATCACTCTTTATTTGTACAGTTTATTTTTCTTATTATGGACCTGACCCTGTTTTTTTTTAAATTCAATTTTATTGAGATATATTCACATACCATACTAATCATCCATGGTGTACAATCAACTGTTCACAGTACCATCATATAACTGTGTATTCACCACCCCAATCTATTTTTGAACATTTTCCTTATACCAGAAAGAACTGAATAAGAATAATTTAAAAATAAAAAAGAATACCCAAATCATCCCTCCCATCCCACCCTATTTTTCATTGAGCTCTTCTCCCCATTTATCTACTCATCCATCCATACACTGGATAAAGGGAGTGTGATCCACAAGGTTTTCACAATCACACTGCCTGACCCTGTTTTTAATTTTTTTTAAACGGTGGTGACATAAATGTTCCCTTTTAAATTAAATGCATTTAAGTTAGGAAAAAGTCGTCTTTGTAAATAATAGCTGGGCCAGAAGTGGATGTGACAGATATTGTGAAGGGGATCCTGATGGAAGGAAAGGGGGGTGGGGCGGGGGGGTGGATTCTGAAATCTGGTCCAGAATTCTGAGGCTCGGAGAGGGGATGCCAGATGTCTGGGTCACACGTAGGGTCAGTGGAGAACCTCAGCTTTCTGGACTCCCAGCCCAGTGCTCTCTTCCAGCCCCCCACTCAGCCCTAAGGGCCCGATTCATGATCAATCAAAGGCTTGGCTGCTGCTTCCCTTCCCAAGTCCCTTGAGGAATCCACCTGCCCAACCTCAGGGTTCCTGGGCCTATTTAAAAGCCCAGGCTGCAGGCGAGTGTTCAGAGAACATCCTCCTAACAATTCTCAGACAGGCAAGCCGGCGACTGGAATCCTGTTTCTGCTTTGAAAGCTGCCACCGACTGCCTTTCCCACCTTCTGCTTAGCAAATCTTCACAGGCCGTGTTTTAAATACTCTTTCCCCTTTTGCTGTGATCAAAGGAATTTCTTGTTCCCCGATAGGTGACCAGAGATGTCAGAGAGACTAATGAGGATGCGGTGGCCGCCCCCTTCCATTCTCCTGCAGGAAGGAGACTCACAGGGCACCTTGGGCTGAGCGGCCCTTAGGATTTGGGGGTTGGCTGTCGAGATAAGGGCAAAGGCTGCAAGCGGGGGGCTGAGGAGGGTACCCCAGGCAAGCTGATAATTTGGCGCCTGCAACTGACACCAGTTAGGTGGGCCTCCCGGCAGGCACTTCCCTTTCTTATGGGTGGAGCGCCACGATTGTGCTTTAGGGTGTCCACCCTTCCGCCCTCCGGGGTCCACAGGGTTCAGGAGCTCTGGACTCAGTCCCTGGCCAGGGGGCGGTGGGCAAGACTCAAAGCTGGCCAATCGGAATCGTGTATGCTCCCGGCCACAGTGATTGGTTCAGAGACGGACATGTGACCCAATCAGAGCCAATGAGAAGCGATCGCCCCCCCCCCCCAGTAGACTGCGAGAAAGGAGGTGTCTTCCCGTCGGTCTTGGTGTGGCCGGGATGCAAGCCGAGAGCTGCCAGGGAGCTTGCTTAAGAGGGATTGAGGAGAAGGAGCCAAAACGTGGAGAGAGAAGTGGATGGAGGACGGCGTCCTGATGATCTTGGCTCCTGGATCAAGCCACATCTCCTCTTGGCCTCTCCCAGCCTCCTCCACCGAGGAGACCCCAGCCAGCAGCCAGCCCGGCCTGGCCTCTGGAGAGAAGGGGGTGACCTAGAGGATGGGAGTGCTGGGCAGGGGCTGACCGGGTGACCGTTAGCCTGACAAGCGAGGATTAGATGCCAGCCAGTTCCGTGACCCCAGGCCTACCCTTTCTCCCTAACCCCAGTTCCATCACTCTGCCTTGGGTTGGTCAGGATAGATTGGGTAGCATGGTGGTGACAGTCTGGCCTGAAAGCTCAGTGGCTTAACACAACCCAGACTGCTTTCTTGCTGTCACAAAGTCCAAAGCATGTTGGGTGACTCTTCAGGGCATTTGCCTTCCATGCAGCATCTCAAAAAAAACCAGGCTGCTTCTCTCTTACAGCTCTGCCACTTCAATGTGGGGCTTTGGGGGCAGAGGACTAGAAAGACATGTGCTGGCTCTTAAATCCACCTGCCAAGGTCACTTCCACTTGTAGCCTTGTGACCCGTGTAGCTGGGAGGAGCTGGGGCTTATGGGTAGCACATGGAGAGTTGGTGAGCTGTAGCAACCTCTGCTCTTACCTGTTGTTCCTTGGCTGTGGTCTCCTCTGCCACCTCCCACGGGATCACTTATTCCCTCACCAAATATCTACTGAGGGTTGACTCCGAGCCGGACACTGTCCTTGGTCTTGGGTCTACCACAATGAAGTGGACGGACCTGGTCCTGGCCTTTGAGGAGCTCATGGGATAGAGAGAATGACATAGATCAAGCAGATTCTCATCAGAGCCCCCCCAACCCCGCATTTCTGTGTCCCCCTTTTGTTTAACGGCACCATCATCCTTCCTGACTCACAGGCTAAGTTTAGTCAGCTCTCGGCCCTTAAATCAGCCTCAGTTTCCTCATCTGTACAATGGGGATAACAATAGGCTAACAGATTTTGTCTGATGTCTAATGAGAAAACTGAGTCTCCGATTGGTGAGGGGGCCAAGCCTCACAGCCAGTGCGTGGTGGAGCCAGAATTCCAGCCCTATCAGTCTGATTCATTGCTCAGGATTCTTCAGTGGCCCCACCCTCTTCCTCCCTGGGTGGAGGAATGGAGATGGCCCTGCAGAAGCCTTCTTCTAGAAGGAGGGCATCTGAGAGCCTGGCCTCCCACCTGCGGCCACGATTAGCTGGGCCTGGCCTCGAGCCAACTTGGTCTTCTGACAACTTGAGCCAGCCCCACCTGACCTCCGAGGCACCCCTGAAATTGGCTCCCAGTTCAGGTGGCTCCAGGAGGGCCCTAGCAGCTGTCCTGCTACGAGGGACTGGGACAGGGTCAGCTCCAAGCCCCTCTATCTCCCCCCAACCTTGCCCTGCCCTATCTCTCGACTTAGATGTGGTTGAAAAGCTTACCAAAGGACCAGCCGCCACCATTAGAAACCTGATCCTGAATCACTGATTAAAACCAGGAGGGGGTTTTAATCAGCTGGGGCCATATGCTATTTAACTGAAGATGAAAGAACAAATGATAAGCAACATCTCAGAAAGGAGGTCGTTAAAGGAAGAGCAGAACAGCAAGTGGCATCTTTTATCATTACAGCAGCCCCTCGCACAGCTCTCGTTAAGGGCTTTGAGGAACATCTGGGCCCCGTCTTTACTATGCAGTGCTCACGATGTCATTGTTTGACGACGGCTCCCGAGCCCATGCCATGCTAAACTTCTAAATACACAATTAATGTCTATTAATTATAGTTTTCAAACCAGCCAAATGATCCTTTCATTAACTTAACCACCTCTTCTACTTGATCAGGAAATTGTATTCTCTCCTGTCATAATCCCTGCATCTGAAGCTGCCCGTCGGCGGGTGGCGTGTGGCGCTCGTCAGGCTGTTTCTGGGAAGGGCTGCCTGTCCTCCAGCCATCTCACTCCTCCCCCCACTCCCCCTGCCCCCCGCCATCAGACAGGAAACCACTGAGGGGCTCCTGAGGCCTCAGTTGCTCCTTCCTGCGTGGGGTCGTCTGAGCAGGCGTGGCTCCAGGGATGGTGGGCAGAGAGGCTGGGGCAACTGCCCTCCACTCTACCTGGTCACACTGGACTCCACAGTGGTCCAGACTGGGTCTAGAATGTGGCCGTTGCCTCCCACGTCACCTCTCACCATGCCCAGCCCTCATCCTTGCTGTTGGCAGCCAGAGGCCTTGGAGGTCTCCCTCAGGCTCACAATAATTGATGGTATTTATTATTAACCGTGTCGCATAGATGAGGAAGCTAAGTCTTGAGAAGTGGAAATGACCCAAGGCCTTGGACTTGGCTCATCTGACTGGCCGAGAGTGGGCCTGACCCTGCATCACCCTGATAGCGGGCACTGCCGCTTAGCACATTTTCCCTTGCCATCCCCCATCCCTGCCCCCAGTCCTAGAGGATGTGTCCTGTCCTGGGGCCTTTGGGCTTGGCCAAGTGACTTGTTTCAGCTGATGGAATGGGAGCCCACCCCATCCCCTGCTTCTTGGATGTCCAGGAGATGCTCAGAGAAGGGATGGAGGGCAAGAGAGAGAAAGAGAGAGAGAATGAATGAATGAATGAATGAATGTGGCAAGGCAAGGCATGAGCTTTGGAAGCCAGTTGAGTCAAATGCCTTAGACAAGGTATTCAATTGCCTTGAGCCTTACTGTCCTCGTCTGTAAAGGGACATGCTAGAAAACCCACCTCATAAAGTTGCCATGAGGATTAAACAGGCAGTGCTTTGTCTAGAGGGTTCCTTGGCCAGTGGTGGAGTTTTGGCCCCATGGCATCTCACAGGGCCTGGAGCAAGGAAGCAGCTGCTTCCCGGGCCAGCGGCAGGGTCTACAAGCCTGCCTCGGCTCTGTTAAGGTCCTGTTACATCTCTCTATACATTGGAAGCATTTCTACAAGTTCTCTCCCTCCACTCCAACTTTGTTTCCATGGCTTATTCTAAGCCCTTTCACCCCATCACATTTACACCTTTAAGATTTTCACAGCCAAGCGGGGAAGACAGACAAGAAACTGTGATGTGGGCAAGTGCGGAGGTCCACGAGGGCACATGCCCTCACTGCAGGGGTCAGGGCAGGCTCCAGAGTGAGCCAGGTCTGGAAGGAAGAGTTGCCAGAACAGTCCCACAATCACAGACCCCCTCAGCCCTGCAGAAGCAGCAGGGCAGCATCATTCTTTAGTCCTGCAGGAGCCTGCTGAGAGCAGTGGACAGCCCAGGAGTGAGGGGACATGAGCACCCCAGCAGGCACACCTGAGACGCAGGCCAGAACCAGTGTCCTGCAGGCAGACACTCCAGGAGTGCTCTGTGCCTGTCCCAGGAGTCTGGGGGAACTGGTCCCCGCTGCCTCTGGTAGTGAATGGACTGTGGCACACCCTTGTGTTGGCCTGTGACCCTCTATCTCCCTCCCCTGTCCCGTCACTCATCTTCCTGGTATTGCTTTACCAAACAATGACCTTCCCCGAATCCTCATCTCAGGCTCTGTTCTGGGGAACCAAGGCTAAGACCAGGGGTATCTGGGGGAGGGGGTCCAAACAGGCCTTGCAGGGAGAAGGAGCAGCACATCCTGGGAAGGCAGGAAAAAGAGAGTCCTCCATTGTTCAAGGAACATCAACAATTGCTGGGCATTCTGTGTGAAACCAAAGGAAGAGATGTTTATTTGGTGCAAAATTTATGTTTTCTGTAGCACACTATTATTAATTTCTCTTGTATGGTCAGTTTATTCAAACACTATAATTACATGGAAACTTCAATAGGGAGTGAGATCATGTTGGTTTGTACAGGTTAGTGTGATGCCCCAATATATCCCAGAGTAATTTGGGCCAAGAATAAAAAAGTATTTGCATTTTTTGAGGGACTGGGGAAAAATGGGGAAATGTTAAACTTCCACACCTGGGGGATTCCTGATATTCTCACATGCATTGGGGACTACCAATTTAATAGGCCAAGCCCTCAATCTTGGGGCTTGCCCCTTTGAAACTTATTTCTGCAAAGGAGAATCTAAGCCAACTTATAATTATGCCTAAGAGTCACCCCCAGGCAACCTCTTTTGTTACTCAGATGTGGCCTCTCTCTCTAAGCCAACTCTGCAGGTAAACTCACTGCCCCCCACCCCACCCCCCCACTACGTGGGACATGACTCCCAGGGGTGTAAGTCTCCCTGGCAACATGGGACATGACTCCCGGGGATGAGCTTGGCCCTGGCATCATGGGATTGAGAAAGCCTTCTTGGACCAAAAGAGGGAAGAGAAATGAAACAAAATAGAGAGCAGTGGGGTGGGTTTTCAGCAGGGAAGTGGCCCGGTCCGATGGGTGTTTAAAAGTGCTTTCTGCCTGCAGTGTGGGAACCGAGGCAGGGGAGCAGGGCTGGAGAGGGGACACTCTCAACAAGCCAGGCAGAGCTGACCGGCTGCCTTCTAGGGGTGTAGCAGCAGGGGATGGGGGGTGGAGGGGGTGGAGGCAGCTATTTAGGATGTAGAACCAATAAGTCTTGGTAATTGACTTAGGGATGAAGGAGGAGAAGGAGTCAAGGACAGCTCCCTGGCTTCTGTCTTGGGCTCTTGGTGGACTGCCTTGCTATCTACTGAGCTGAAAACAAGTTTTGGGGTAAGCTGACCAGTTTGTTTAGGGGTGTGTGGCTGCAACTCCTTGTAGTCACTGGGGCATGGGGGTGGATGAGACCCCAGGAAGTGAGTCCGTGGAGGAGACAAGAGGTCCAGGACTGAAATCTGAGCAATGCCACCACAATTATAGAGCTACAGGAAGTTGCAAAGATAGTACAGAGAGGTCCCATGTATCCAGTTTCAGTTTCACCATTTTTAAAGGAAGATTAGACAGAGCAGACTGCTAAAAGTGGCCCAGAGATGCTGGAGAAAATCTAACAGGGTTTGATGTCAGGAATCCTAAGCATGAGTGGTTTAAGAAGAAAGACATTGATTTCTTCCTAATAGGATAGTCTAAAGGTAGGCACCCAGGCCTGGAATGGAGGCCCCATTCCTCTGAGTCTTTAGGGACACATGCTTCTTCCAGCTCTTCACCATCTCTAGTATGTTGTTCTTGTCCTCATGGCCCAAGATGGTGGCTAGAATTCCAGCCATCACATCTGCTTTCCAAGTAGCAGAATGGAAGAAGCATTGAAAAATTAACATGATGACAGGTATAAAGCTTCTGGGACTCTTCTGAATCTTTAAGGAAGATTCCCAGAAGCTGCCCCATGACACTTCCTAGGCTTAGTTTTTATTCTGAAACTCACAACCAGAGGATGTGAAAGAAAGGGAGAATGGATATAGAGGAGCAACTAGCAGCCTGTGCACTGAATCCAAGGGTGCAGGATGTTCTGGAAGGGAGGGTGGGGTCGGCAAGCAGTCAAGAAAGGTAGCTCTGAAAATGCCCACCAGATTTAGGGACAAAAAAGTCACTGGTGACTTGGTAGGGATAGTTATAATTGTTCGTCTGACCCCAGAGCCCTTGATCTTGGGCTCTCTACTTTTTCCAGAGTTGGCTTTTGTCATGTGGGTGGGACAGAAAAAGGAAATTGAGATGAGAGTGTTGAATAGAGCAGTGGAAATTCAGACCACGACTGCCCGAGAGTAAGCACATAACGGAGATGGGGAGTGAAAGGGAGGACGCCAGGGTGGGCAGAAAGCTGGCATGTCGGAAAGAACCAAGAGGGACTGCAAGAAGGACTAGAGTGAGGACAGTGCCGGTGACTTCTGGGGTGGGGGTGGGGGGCACTACTGGGTCCACAGTGGAGCCCAGCAGTAGATGTAAAGCAGACAGCAAAGGGGGGCTTGGGAAGAAGGTCATAAAATTGAGAGGCCAGGGTCCAGGCGGGTGCTGAAATCCCCCAGAATGCCAGCAGGGTGCCAGGTGGAGGCAGGCACTGAGCCTCCCGACAGTTTCCCAGGTGTATCTGCATACCTACTCCATCCCCTCCCAACACTCTGCTGCCAAAAGCACCTCTTTCAGGTTCTCATGGTCATTAAAACACCTGCTCTAAACCTTTCATGTTTCCTGGTTGCCTCCCAGCAAAACGTCCAAACCCCTGACCTTTCCCTTCAAGGCCCTCCACGATCACCTGGCAAGGATTAGGCTGCTTCCAGCTGCAAGCAATAGCCATGCCAAGTAGCACCTGCTGCCAGCCCCCTACCCTCTGTCCCCAGCGTGAATCACTTCTGCCTCTACCGGCCCAATTTCCAGCTGCCAGCGCCTGTGACTCTGCTGAAGGCTCTCTCTGGCCACCAGGGCTTATTCTGGCTATGAGCAGGAGCAGCCCTCAACAGTTGTGGCTGACACAGAGGGGAGGATAGATACCCCAGCTCTCTGCAGGGGTGTAACTCTGAGGGAGAGTTCCCCAGGAGGATTAACATCCAGCTGCCCACAGTTGCTATCCTCTGGGTCTCACTGCCCTACTCCACCAGTGTTTCCCAGGATCACCTCAAAATAAATGACTAGCATTCAAATCCTCATCTCGGGATCTTCTCCCAAGAGAAGCCAAACAACTGAAGAACAGAAACAGGGTGGTGGCCAGGTGCTGTCTGTGACATAACTCAGTGACTTCCACCAGGATCCGGTTCCCTCCAAGCCTGGGCTCTGCTTCTTGCAGTTTGGCTTCAACTTAGGCTGGTGGCAACATGGCTGCCACTGTACCAGACATCACACTAGGGTATAACAGCGCCTTGCAAGGGAACTTCTCCAAGAGGTCCCACAACAGACTTCCCTTAGGTCTCATTGGCCAGATTGGGGTCACATGCCCTTTCCTGAACCAATCACTGGTGAGGGCTTGGCTGCAATTGGCTTAGCCAATCACCTGGAGGCAGAAAGGATGCAGGGAGTCAACCATAGGTAGCCAAACACAGCCCATCTTCCCTTATGGCCTGAATCATCCACTTATATGATGTCTCCATGCCAACCAGCTGTCTTTTCACTATCTCACCTTTGTTCATTCATTCGTCCATTCAACAAGCACTGAGTGTTTACCATATCCCTGCCCTCAAAGAGCTCCTAGGCAAAGCCATATGGACCACACTCCCCTTTGTCTAGTGTGTGGATGGATGAGTAGAAAAATGGGGGCAAAAAAAAAAAAAAAAGCACCCAGTGTTGTTTTTTACTTTAATTGTTCTTTTTCACTTTAATTTTTATTCTTATTAGTTTTGTGTGTGTGGTAATGAAAATGTTCAAAAATTAATTTTGGTGATGAACGCACAACTATATAATGGTACTGTGAACAGCTGAATGTACGCTTCGTATGACTGCATGGTATGTGAATATATCTCAATAAAATTGAATTTAAAAAAAAAAAGAGCTCCCAGGCTAGCTGCTGGAGCAGGGTGGGGTGGGGTGGGAGTGGGCAGCAGGCACACAGCTCCAGAGATTCCCTAAACCAGCGGTTTCACCATCTGGAATGCTCCATCCTTCTCTCCTCAGATGACTGGGTCTCCGCTGCCCACACAGGCAGCCTCCATCGGGGAGCCTTTCCTGATTCCCCCAGGCCTGGGGGCTCCATCCTGCCTCAGAGCCTCTTGGGTAGCCCAGACCATGGCTGACACCTCTAGCTGATTCTGGAGTGCCCTTGTGTCTATTTGTCTTCTCTTCCCCATCATATGCCAGAGCTCCTTGAGGAAGGGGGCTGGGTCCTTGGGGTCCACCTGCCCAGGCCCCGGCCCCTGTCCGCCACACCACCCCACACACCTGCCTCCTCCTCCCCGGCATCTCTCCCATCAATTTCTTATTTCATAAAAATCAATTTCTGTCCCATTTTTGCCATGTACATTAAAGACTGTGGCATCAATTAGCCTGCGTTCTCTCTCTCCCCGTCTTTTTTTCCTTCCTTGTCTTTTTTGGAAACCTCTTTGTAGGGAGAATCTTGTATTTCAGCAATTTGCATTATCCACACACTCAGCTTTGAAGTTCTAAGTTATGGTAAGAAAAGGACCCACTTATCTGCCCATAAAAAATGTTCAAAGCTTATAAATTCCCTGAAACAGATGTACATTATCATTGGATTTGCCTTTCTTTTTGCTAGAGCATGCCTAATAGAGTTTCGGCCGTCCCCCCGCCTCCGTTAGCATCTTGTCTCCGCAGAAGTGCGCTCCCCACTGGGCCAGGCCGACTTCAAAGGTCCCAGGCTGTCTGCTAGAAGCAAAGCACAAAGTGGGAACAGAGGGGCCTTTTAAATCCCCCACGTTTAAGTCAATAGCGTGCCTGCCTCTCCCCTCTGCCGGCGGAGGGCGGAATCAGCCATTCCTTCTGCCTCCACGAGTGCCAATTCAGCAATTACCAGAGACAGGAAGTTGAGACCTGTTTCTCTTCTCTGTCTTTTACTTCTCCTTCTTTCCCACTTTACTCTTTGTTCCCTCCCCAGCTTCAGAAGATGTCAACAACAGCCCGGAAGGTATTGCTGATCCCAGGTGGAGACAAAATACGGGGCTTCGTGGCCCTTTTAGGGGGAAGGAAGTCATGAACAGCTTCCATCCATCAGGCCACCCTCGTGCTCCACCAGGAGAGCCCCCACTCGGGGCTGCTGTTTCCGATCCCCTTTCCACACAGATGCCAGAGGGTCAGATCCCCTCTCTCCCCTGCTCATCGTCCACCTGTCTGTTGTGTCTCTCAGGGGAAGGAGCAAACTGTCCAGCATGGACCCCAGGCCTGGCTGGTCTGTCCCTGTGTCGTCCCCCCCAACCCCACCCTTGTTATCTGTGCTCGGCCACACCAGCCTCCATCAGTTCAACCAGGGGTCTTCTCCCTCCCACCTCGGGGCCCTTGCACAAGCTGTCCCGTTTCGGTCTTCCCCTGGCTCACTGCTTCTCGTCCTTGAGGTTTCAGCTTAAGTAAGACTTCCTGCAGAGGCCCTCTCTGACTCCCAGTCTCAATTACGTCCCCCCTGTTACTCCCTCTCATGTCACCCCAGAAGTTGTCATACTTGGCAACAATGTAATTTTTGTGTGACAGCCGCCACGACGCTGAAAGCTCCATGAAGGTGGAGACTACATCTGAACACGGTTTCTGACACATGGTAGTTGATCACTAACTATTAGAAAGGATGGCTGGATAGAAGAATCCAGAGATGAAGGCGGGATGGGTGTGGTCCAGGGAAAGATCGCCGGGCCTGGGCAGAACCTCTCTGAGCCGGGAGTGCCAAGCTTGGCTCACCTTTTGCTCAGCCCAAATCTTGTCCAGAAACTCGATTTTGGGAGCCGTCTGCCACTTGGAGGTGATCAGATCCCAGAGACTGACTTCCAGTTACTAAATTGTGCAACTAGACTGAGTAAGATACGCAAATGCTGAATTCTTTCTCCCCCGGCAAGGGAAGGGAAGGGAAGGGAAGGGAGGAAAGAGACATGGACTAGGCCAAAATGTTCCGGCCAGGAATTTCTGAGCCAAATCACAGTCAGATGCTGCTTTTTGAGGACAGAGTCACAGGGAATGGAATCAAATGACTGTGGCTCTGATGGCCAGCGGAACGGAGCCACTCACAGTCACTCAGGGCCCCTGCGCCTGGAATGTGCTGGGAGCCCACAAGCCAAGTCCAGCGGCACTGTCCCTTTCCTCTGTGCCGCCTGAACATCCCCGCTGCTGCTGCCACACTTTGGAGGCAGAATCAACTTGCTAATGAACCTGAGGCCGGAGACCGTGAGAGGAGATGCTCCAGTGCCCATTCACATTTATGATCCAATCCACAAAGGTGTACTGAGTGCTGACAGCAGGCTGCCCACTAAGTTTGGCTTGGGGTGGGGTGGAGGGAGGCCAGGGATGTGCTGTCATTCAGTCATTCGACAAACATGGCAAGCACCTACCAGGTACCTTTGCTAGGCCTTTGGGAATACAAAATAATCTTTGATGAACAAAATAGTGCTTTGCCAGAAACAGATGTTAATGAAATAATCAAAGAAGCGTAACAAATATATAAGTAGAAACATGACCAGCACTATGAATGAAGGGAACCAGCAGGGCACCATGTGTGCTCGGGGCACCTGGGGCAGCCCGTCTCCCAGAGCTCAGCTTTGTTCACATGTCCCTGGATTTAGCTGGTCATGGGGTGGGGTGGGGGCAATGCCTGCAGGCTCCCAGGAAGGGAGGCGTTCCTTCCCAGCCGGCCCCATGGACAGGTGTCGCACTTGTGTCTAACCCCACCGTGTATTAGCAATGACCTTGGTAAGTCACTTAACTACTTAACTGAACTGTTCGGGGCTGTTCCAAGGACATCAGTGAGTGGAAGTCGAGCACACAGTGGGTGCTTCATAAATGGTAGATTGAGCCTCCTCAGCAATCCTGGGGCTCAGGGCTGGTCCCAGGAGCTGGGCCAGATTCCTCGAGGACAAGGACAGTCCCACATGTAGCCATAAGCTGTTCCGGAGCCCCACTTCCCATCCCCACCCCCAGGAAGGCACTGCTGGGCATGGCTTGTAAGCTGCCAGTCCCAATCCTTTTGGAGCACAGAGCTGCCACCTCAAGGCCCAACTTGTCAGAGCCAGACGTGATCTCATTATACAGAGGTGGATTTAAGACCCAGAGAGCAGTGGGGACTTACTGAGTTCACACTATGAGTCAGGTCTAGAAGGAATGGAGGCCCCATTGAACTTGGAACGAAAAAGCAGAAAGCCAGTTGGAGTGAGTGGTCCTCGAGTCAGCAGTGGCAGCTGCCCCAGGGGCATTCTGCAGCCAGAGAGGGGGCCAGGCACCCTTCATCGTTCGTGCACTTCCTTCCCCACTAGCCCTATGGGGTCAGATGCTCACAACCACAGCTGCCCTTGACCGAGGGCTACCCTGTACCCACCTCAAGGCTGAACACTTGACACCCATCAGATCACTTACTCTGATCCTATCAGCAGCCCGATGAGGTGGGTACCGGCTGGGAGCAGATTAGCCCCATGTTACAGAGAAGGAAACTGAGGCACAGAGAGATGGGGTCATTTGTCCAAGGTCACACAGCTGGGCAGTAGCAGAACCAGGACTTAACTCAGGTTGGCCTGACTCCAAAGTCCGTACCCTCAACAATGGGCCATTGTGCCCATCTCAGCTGAGCCCCCAGCCTGCAGCCTGTGGCCTGGCTGCTAGACCCTGTTGCCTTCACAAACTCCATCCAAGCCAGACGTGAAGGGCCCAGGGCATCAGGTCGAGAGACTTTGGAGCCCTGTCCTCCTTGACCTGCAGAAGGCAAAGGGCCAAGTCTCACCTAAACGGCGAGCTGCAGCTAGAGAGGTGGGAGTCACAGCCAGTGCTGGGGACAGGCAGCCCTGGGATGGCCCACGTGCCCTCCCTGTCCCTCCCAGATCAGCAGTCTTTTGTTCCCCCTCCAAGGCAGCTGGGCAGCATTCATTCAGGGAGATCGAGGGAGAAGAGCCTTCTCTGCTGTTTCTCACCTTGTTTTAATCTCCAGAGACCCTGGTGCTGAAGCAAAGCAGGTCTCCCTAAGCTCGCTTTTCAGGAAGGTAAACTGAGTCTGAGAGGGGAAGTCACTGGCTCAGTCAATGACTCCCAAGCAGCAGAGCCAAGCTAGTGTTTTGATTTGGGGGCTCTCTGCACCTTCCTTGACTCTTTAAGGAGTGTGGGGCAGGGTCTCACTCAGATGGGAACCCTTTGCCAGGGGCGTGCAACCAACCCTACATCACGTAATGGAGGAATGGGGACATGTCGTGCAGGGAGTGTCCCTAGGATGGCCCCCAAAGTCCTCCTCGTGAAAGTCTCCAATGCCTGAAATGCCCCCCATTAGCCACTCATCTATAGAAAACTCTGCCTTGAACAGGCGGTTTTGAATCAGCATGAGCTACCCCCAGAGGTTAGGTGCTTGAAGACAAACGGGCTGGAATGCCTTCAGGGACAGGATGAGAGGGGCGCTGGGAAACTGGAGAGCAGGCACCCCCTCTGAGGAGGGCACCTTACACAGCTCCAGCTGATTGCTGCCATGTGGGAAAATGGGCCTGGGGTGGTCAAATTTTCTCTCTCTCTCTAACAAGAAAAGCCCAAAATTCAGAATTTTAGGTGAAACCTTCAGATTTTAACTCAAAATTTCTGGAACCCTGAATGAGTGAAACGTAACATGTTGGCAGCCCTTGCTAGGTCTGGTCCCAGGGGTCAGAGGGTGGACCCAGCAGGGGAGGGAAGGGGAGGGGAATGGAGGGGAGGGAAGGGGAAAGACTGGAGGGGAGGGGAGGGGAGGGGATTGGGAGCTCCAGACCCACAGGAGGTGTGACTCTGAGCCAGTCACCCCCACCTCACCCCAACCTTCCCCAGCGACTGCAGAGCACACAGTCAGCAGCCTGCTGGACCCTTGTGGCAGGCCCGAGCCATCTGGCTGCAAGTGGCGCTGCCCACACAAGGAGATCACCACGGTGGCCCCGCTGCATCAATGGCTGGTAACCAAGACCGTGGAAAGTCCCCTCCCTGTAGGCCATAGGCTGCTGGCCTCGCTCTGTGCCCTTTGGCAGGTGGTCCATGCCACTGTGGCCACTGCCTGGAAAAGGGGCCCAGAAGCTGGTCTGGCCTTGGCTCCGGAAAGCAGTGCCAATCTCTGCTACGTGCCCCGCCTTGAGTGTTAGTTCTCCCATCTCTAAAATGGGCAGAGCATGTCCCGCCCTGACCTTCACAATTAGTTGTTCACAAGCACAGGAAACACTTGACCAAAATTTCAACAGAAAAGACAACACAGTGAGGGATTTTTCTTTTTAATTAAGGCTGAACTATGTCTTTCCTTTTTTTTTTTTTTTAAATACAAGACTATAGTTTTCCCTTTTGTGCTTTTAACATCCTTATTTAGTAAAAGTTGACAATGCTGTGGTGCTTTCCCAAACCTTTTTTTGAAATGACAGTTTAAAAAATTCTAAAGTCAAGGACCCACGGCAGGAGGGTATGATAAACAAACAGTAAAGGATGTGAACCACCTCCCCATCATCCCGCCACCTCCCTCCCTCCCTCCATCCCTCTCTCCCACTGAGGAGGCCCTACTGTGTGCCATGCCCTAAGGGAACGGCCATACCTAGGGGTGAAGCCCCTATTGGTAGGGAGATTCCAGTCTAGGATTCTGGTAACCTCTGCTGACTGACCCCTGCAGGGAAACCGGCCAAGGTGGCTCCAGGGGAGTGAAGCCTTGTTGGAAAAGATCAAGTAGAAAAGTTCAGCTTTGATGAACTTCTCCAGAATTTTGCAAGAATTTTGCAATCAGAAATATCTAGGAATGTTAATTTAATCAAGCAGGTGGTCGCTGAAGCAGGAGTATGGTGGGTACCCCTTTCAGGGCTTAGGGACCCTGAAGGCCTTGACCATGCTCTACTTGTCACCTCAAGATCTGGGTGAGGCCCAGGGGCCCAGGACGCACCCCTCCTCCGCTGTTCATTCTTGTTCTCGGACCCTGGACTTTGTCCTTCTTCTAAGCCTCTAACGCCCTGTCCTGCGTTAAAAAAATAATAATAAAATAAAAAAATAAAAACCTCTCTCCAGGTGATTCGGAAGTACTCAAGGAGGATGAGAATGATTGGTTTTTAGCATCTCTCTGTGTGTGCCATCTCCCCATCTCCTCACTCCCCTGCCAACAGGACAGCTGGCCTCTGCTGACCTACCTGTGGACCATCTTGCCTGTGCCAGGCTCATGGACTCCAAGGTACTTTGTGGGGAGAACGTGGAGCTGAGAGGAAACCCAGCGATCAGCCAGCTGAGATGGGGTGTCCATTCACTTCCTCCCCAGGGTTGCCCCCCCTTCCACACTAACGGACACCCTGGGTACCGAAAGCCCTTAGCAGGGAAATGCCCCCATCAGTAAAAGACTCAAGGGTGTGAGGCCCTGAGAAGACGATTCCGGGCTTGAGGGCAGCTGATATGAGAGGTGACGAGACCAAAAACCAGAGAAGAGCCCCAAAGAGTGTGATTGTGGAAAGTGACAGAGCTTTAACGGTGGAAGAAGGGTGCCCTTGGCACTGCTTTAGGAGTCAGTAAAGCGTTTGGCCGAACCATCTGTATTTGCTGAATAAAATACAGCACCGCTCACCGAGGGGAAGGGGAGTGCTGGGCTGCACCCAGCTGGCCTGAGGAAGCAGAGCAGCTGCTGGAGCTTGACCAGGTGGTGGTGAGGCTGCCTGGGGGTCTCAGTGGATGTGCAGTCACCAGGGGTTGCAGCTGTATCTCCAATGAGGAGGTGAGGCGGTGGGTGGGGGGCATATTTCAGGAGTCCCCTTTTCATTTCCATGAGCATTGACTTTCTGTCAGGCCTCCCAGAAGCTGGGTTATTAGTCCCGGCCTCTGACAGAAATGGCCCTGGAGGTGCAAGTGGCCTCAGCCTCCTGCTGAGTCTACTTCCTCCTGGCCTAGTAATGATTTGAGATCTAAATGCAAAAGAAACTTCTCCCAGCTGTTTCCTTTGCAAAAAGTGTAACTGGCATGGCTGGAAGCCCCCCCCAGGGACACACCCCACCCCACTCCATCCCCGCCACTGGTGCTTCCTGGGAGATGAGAGCAGGCCCTGGCACCTGGGAGCCCCACCACACGTGTCCCCCTTGAACACATGGGTGTCCCAGAGCCCAGTGACACATCAGCAGTTTATTCCGCCCTGATGGAAGTGAAGCATCCTCTCACAGACCAGCCGATGCATGCATGCAAGTGTGCATAAATGCGTGTATGTGTGCATGTGTAAGGCAGGCCAAGCCACACGTTCATTCTTCTCTACAACTTCCCAGGCCCCACAGGGACCTCAGAGCTCAGGGTCCTGGGGAAGCCAACAGCTACTCTGAAATGGGTGTGGAGAGATTTGCCACCAAGACAAAACTTCTTGCCCAAACCAGCCTGCAGGAAAACGTGCTCAAAGCCTCACCAAGGAAGCATGGCTGACCCTTTCTAGTTTTCTTTTCCTTATGTTCTCCCACACTCCTTCCTTCCTTCCTTCCTTCCGCCATCTCTTTCTTCCTCCCTCCATTTTTCTTTCTCTCTTCCTTCATTTTCTAATTATTTGGCACAACTTCTTTTAGAGGTCATTTACAATAGCATCAAAATTAAATCACACGCAAGCTCTAACTCAGCAGTTCCACATCCAGAACTTTCTGTAGCTAGTGCTTTTGCAAGTGGGCACCAAGACAAGCTGTGTGCAGCACAGCGTACTGTCTACAACAAACAGCACCCCCAGGATGAGAGATGACCTACACACCTGCCAGGAGGGGATGGGACAAATACAGTCCCCATGGGGACAGCACCTCCATGCAGAAGGCTGAGCAGCTGTTAGAGAGAAGGGGGCAGAGCTCTGTGACAAAGGGGAACAGATCTCCAAATACATCATATTGGAAAGAAAAAGGGCACTAGTATGTATACCAGGCCACTAAGCCTTGTGTAAAAATAAAAGGGTGGGGTGGGAAGGGGATTAAAGTGTTTTCTTTCTTAAAAGTAGACCTGAAAATAAACATTGCAAAATGTCAGCATTTTAAAACTCTGGGTAGCAAGTCCACACTTTCTGTTACACAACTTTGTTTCAAACTTTGAAATATTTAAAAAGTCAATTACAATTTAAATGGGGAAATACTTTTTAGAAATGCATTTAGGGTAAATAATGACAACTAATGTTTATAAGGGGACACGCACTGTTGTAACCCATCGAATTCTCACAACAGCCCTTTGAGGTAAGAAGGCCTATGAGCCCTCTTTATAAAAGGGAAACTGAGGCATCGAGAGATTAAAGTATTTCAACTGAAGCTCAGAGCTACTAAGAGAGGGAGTCAGAATTTGAACCTGGGCAGCCTGGCACCAAAGTTTGAGCTCACAATCACACTACACTGAAAGGGTCTGGAAAGCTGCTGTGAGGGAGGCTGAGGGATGCGGGAGGGAACCTTACTTTTTGCTATATACTTTGTTGTACCATTTGAAACTTTTATACGTGCATATGTTACTATTTTAAAAAATAATTTTTAAAAGTTAGGTAAATCCCAGCTACTAAGAAATAACAGAATCCTGACAGGCGAGGGGTTGGGAGAGACCGCAGAGACTAAGGAAAAGCTCTCAACCCGGCAGCCAGAGATGCCCCGGCGCCGACCGACTCCAGCGGTCTCCACGGTTGCTGCCGTCCTGGGAGGCGGCGCAGCTCCTCACGTCTGCTCCACTCCTCCTCCACCTTCTTCCGGTACAGACCCCGCCCCCGGCGGACATGTGACCCTAGGGGCCGCGACGATTGGTTCAAGGATGGGTACCTGATCTAAGCCCAGCCAATCAGAATCCTTTCCTGGGTTTCCCCTGACTGGACCTACTGGGAAAGCCTTGCTTTTCTGGTCCTGCCGCTGTTGGGATGTGAGCACCGAGTACTAGCGGCTTGGTCAGTGGCCAGTGACAAACAGTGGGCCGGGGGAGGCGGGAGAAGTACAAATGCAGTGAGAGGGAGGGACCATCTCAAAGCCAGCGCCATCCCAGCCGTGCCCTGTTTGGTTTGGTTGCATGAGCCAACAGACTCCCCAGTGAGGCCCCATCCTCTCTCCGTGGTGAGGGGTCTTGCAGAGGACTCAGACGAGAACCGCAGCTCTGCCACCTACTGTGTGGTCTCAAGCAAGTTACTTCACCTCTCTGAGCCTGGGATGCACGCCCTGAGCTTCCGGTGTCTGCTTCCCGGGGCTATGGTGAGGATGAACTGGCATAATCCAGTGACTAATAAATGTAATAATACGGTGACAACTCTTCCACTGTCTTCCAATGTAACTCCTGGCTGACCCCAGAAAACCCAGACTCGAGGCTCCGCGAGAGAGGACCCCAGCCGGGACGCAAAGGCAGCCGAAAGGAAGGCAGCTGGAGTTACTTTTTCTTTTCAAGTCCGTCCAGATTAAGTCTCCACTCTCCTCTCTGCCCTGAGAGGCTGCCCTCACAATCCCGTAAAACCTTGCCCTCTGGCTCCCAGTGGCTTAGCCAATGTGCCTCAGCAGGAGAGCGAAGCCAGGATATAAATTTGCCTGCCTGCCACCCTTGTAGAGGGTGAATCTCTCCCTCAGCTCCTTGGGCCAGGGTGGGGGTGATGCCCTGAGGTGCTAACCCCAGAATTCTGCCCTCTCCTGGAGGTTTTACCCACACTTTAAAAATATTCCTTTTATCAAGTACTCCTCAAATTAACCAACTTTTGTGCCCTCTTTTCTTTGCTGGGACCCTGACTGGTTGACAATGGTCCTTTTCTGGTCTTCCCAGGCCCTCGCCAGACAAAATCTGACTCTGCAGAAGACACTACTTCAGGGTCCAAATCTGACTATTGTCCTCTCCTCTCCCCCAAGCTTCTGTACCTCAGTCAGGTCTCTCCAAAACCTTCAGATTCCAACCCCTAGAAAAGACCTCGATAAGATGCAAATAATTATTTGCAGCTGATGGACAGCCAGCCCCCAACAGGAGGCAGCCAGCATCACATTTGGACTTAGGAAGTCTCCAGAGACACAAGCCAGTGATTTCTGCACACCAGAAAAGGTACCTGAGAGCGTATATTTATAGAAAGATACATAAAAACAGACAAGTGGCATCTATGTATAGATGCAGAAAGCTCTGTTCAGGAACCATGTAGGTACATATATATTTGCCAATTAAAACATAAGGTTTCCGCAGCCTTGGTCACAACCAACAATACACAACTGCCTGATCTTGGAAAACCACACTTGTGTATGTGGTTGGTTTCCTCTCCAGCAGTTTCCAAAAGGAGAAGGCTGGTTTCTGAGATAGTCTTTAAATGTGTGTATATGTATCTTTCCGAAGAAGACAAGTGAAGGAGGAAAAGGGGAAGGAGGAGAAGTGTATTTTCATGTTGTGCAGGGCAGAAAAGATGGGACTGGTTTTGGGTCAGGGCGTGTTTCCGTTGGAAAGACATGAAAGAGAACTGCCCAAAAGGACGGCGTAGGTTTCTGGGAACATAAACTGGTGGCTGCAGGAGGGTTGCACGTCTGCAGTCCGCTGAAATCCCTTGTAGCAAGTTACAATCAGTTAATGGCAAAATAAAATCAGAATAATACTAAGAGGTAGCAGCTGTTTATCTTCTCAGAGATCTCAAGGGTTTCTGGAAGCCAGGCCAGGTAAGGGTGTTCTCCTGGAAGAGAATGCATGGGGGCTGAGTTCTGGCCGAGGGCTCAGGTGGGGTCGGGAAGGGTTTGGGGCGATCCACATGAAAACCACAGCTCCCAAGCCTCAGAGCCTCTGCCATCTACAGGCCGCTTCCGAACCCCGAGTCTTGTCTGGAGTGAGTTACGCAGTCCCCACGACACATAAATAAGTTTAGTTCTTTGTTTCCTTACGTCTTCTACATGGAAGCTAGCTGAATATTAGTGGAGTAACAATAATTACTAATAACAATAACCATCATCATAACAATAATTAATAGATATTATGCTCAAGGCGTTGGGGGAGGGGCTCCTTCATCCATCGGGCTGGGGGGGGGGGCTCTGGGCTGGGCTCTATGTCTGGTAGAAGTGGTGGTAGTGGTGGTGGTGTTCGTGGTGGTGATGGTGCTCGTGTCTCTGCACGGCCTGGCTGGCGGGGCTCTCGTACACCACCACTGCAGGCAGCTCCCGCCCGTGCTCCCGCCCCACCCCGGGGCCGCCCGCGACCAGCGGAGGCTGCAGGCCCCGGCACCCCTGCTGGCTCTCCTTGGCTCGGTGCTTGTGCTTCTTGTGCCCGAGGGGTGCCAGGGCGGGGAGGAGGGCCGGGCCAGCGGCCAGGTGGGCGGACGGGGACACTGCAGGGCCAGTGGGCCCCAGGAGGGGTTTGCTCCTTGCCCCTCTGGTTGGGGGGCCCACACCCACACTCTTGCCCTGGGCCTTGGGGGACCTCACAAAGTGCTTGCTGCCGTCCTGGGTGCCCCGGAGCCGCTGCTGGAGCTCCGAGACCTTGGCGAGTGGGGTGTCGAGGAAGTGGCAGGAGCCCGGGTCCGCGCCTTGGGGTCTGCGGTGTGGGACGTGGATGACTTCCGGCTCGTGGGAGCGAGATCGGGTGGGGTTGGAAGTGTGGGGGGGCAGTTCTGACTTCTGGGCCACCGGAGGGGAGCCTAGGAACCAATTCAACAGGCATTTAGTGAGCACATACTATGTGCCGGCGCTGCACTGTTTCCCAGGAATCACCTCCCACACCAGTTCTCCAAGCCTTGGAAGAACCTCTCTGAAATGGGATTTTGGTTTGTCCATTTGCTAAGTGGGAAGAATTATTTCTTTGTTGGGTCTTCAAGAATACTAAATTCTCCTGAGAGAAAGACGAGTGAGAAAGAATGAGATAGAGACACAGATGACCATTTAAGATCATCGAAAAAAGAAAGAAACAAGAAATAAATTATATTACTTAGAATTTACAGAGGTCACCCACAGAGGAATCAAGCATAGTAGGAAGAAGGGGAGAAGGGAGTTGGGGGGGAGTGAAATTAAGTCAGCTACATCTTTCTCGACAGCTGAGAAAGACAGAGCAGCGTATTGCTTAGTGATACGGAGGTGAGCCCTCGCTGGAACAAACAGCAAAGAGGTCCAAGGGGTTCCCTTGGGGAACGGGGCTGAGGTGGGTTGGGATGGAGCAGGGAACTGTTGTTTTTCCTTATATTATAAGCCCTTGGATGCTGTTTGATTTTCTTCAAGATTGTGCAGGTATTACTTGAATTTTAAAAATGTTTTAGCATCACCTCCTCCAAGAAGACTCTGGCCTATTCATCAAAAGCTATGACCTCCCCTACCACAGTCCCGTCCCGCCTTGCCAGCCCAGCACGCCCTCCCCTAGCCCCGCTTTGTGGGGTGCCGGAACCCCTTACCAGGCCCAAACTGAGATGTGTAGTTTTCTATCCCAGCAAGATCAAGGTAGTGGTTTCTCCTCTCGATGTTCTCCTCTACGCAGTGGTGGTGGCAGCCAGCCTGCTCCACACCTTCCCCTCCCTGGAACCTGCGCAGGGGTAGCCAAGTGAGCAGGGAGGCCCTGGCTGCCTGGTGAGCTACTGGGAAGCCACCGGGACAAATCCTTCTGGACCCTTCTTAATTTCCTCCTGGGTCTTGGGAAGGGGGCGGGGGAAGGAGGAGTCGCCCTGGCTCTCCGTGCAGTGTCCTCCCCTGCCAGTGGATATAAAGGCCCCTGCCTGGCCTCCTTGGGGCTTCTGGGAGGAATGGGGAGGGACTTGGCATTGAACAGGCTCAAAGCAAATGTGAGGGGTGATTGGTCAAAACTTAAGAATGCCCCAAAGCCAGGCTTCACCCTGTGTGTGCCCACCCTGCTCCAGGCAGACAGCCTAAGCCCTGGCCAGGCCCTCCTGGGGGTATGGGGACAGGGGTGCTGCCTGGGGTCCCCTTTCTCCACTGCAGGACACTGGGCTCCCTGCCCTTCCCATTCAAGGTCCTCCTGACCACTCCCCACCCACCCCCTCCCCTGCACGTTCTCCCACGCACCCTCCCCATCACGCACCCCATCACGCACCCCAGCCAGCCTGGATGCCTCCGATCCTTGTCCCTTCCCCACAGCCCAAGCCTCCTGTATTCCGCCGTGGCCCCTGCTTGAACTGCCTTCTCTCTCCTCTATGCCGGTGCTCCTCCAACTCCTGTCATTTTCCTCACGATATGCTCAACTAATCCTCACCCTCCTGCATTACTGCCATTTATTCAACGTTTTTCCTTAAACAGTCTCTCTCTCTTTTCTTCCCCTCCTGCTCACCTCTACTCCTTCCTTCCTTCCAGTTCAAGAAATATCAACATGTGAAAGGTAATTGCAGCGTCACAATCCCTTATACACAATCCTGAAATCCAAAAAGCCTTGAAAACTAACTCATCTGAAAGCAAAGCCCACCCGAAATTGAGGTGAAGGCTCTTACAGTCTTTACCTCCCTGGTGGGAGTATTCACACACCTCCCTGCAGAAGTTTCCGGGTGTCCCGTCCTGAGGTCCTGCTCTGACCCCACATGGGAAACAGGCTGCAGCACCTTTCTAAAATCTAAATAATAATGAATTCCAAAACATTTCCAGCTCAAGGCATTTGGAGTAACGGCATGTGGACCTATATTTAGGTATTATTTTTTTTTAATATGAGTTGGATTTGTGAGTCTGTGACTCTGAAATTGTTGGCAGAGACTGGAGCCTCCTGCTCCAGCATCCCTCAGATACAGCACACACCTGGTGCTCCAAACTCGCTCACGTGCACTGGGCTGCCACGTCTGCCCGTGCTGCCATACCTGAGAGGGGCTCGTGGCTTCTTCTCCCAGCTTCGCAGCTCCTCGGCGGGCCTGGTCTCTGCTCTGGGCCTCGTGCTCTGCAGGTCTGAGCCCCACCCGAGAAGCAGAGTGAACCCCTGTGAGCAGGTGGCCCCCGTGCCCCCCTCGGCCAGCCTCCTGGCCTCTGCCTGGCAGGCAGCTCTTGAAAACCGGCCCACAGCAGCTTCACAATGGCTGTATGGGGAGGGTTCTCCAAGCCAGGACTAAATAGCGGGGCTCACAGCTACCAGTCCTGCTTACGTCCTCCCCCAAAGTCCTTCGCTGGCCTCAAGGCCTTGCCCACCCTTGCTCATCACCACCCAGACTATTGGGTGCTTACTGCACCCATTCCCTCCGCTGAGGCTTGGCCAGTGCAGGTTTTTCCATCGGGAACCCTTCCCTTCTCTTCCCTCTCCAAATCCTACTCCTTCAAGCACCGGCTCCAATCTCACCTCGCCCACACAGCAGCTCTCAGCTCCCAGGGGACTCCCTTCCACTCGCAGGTGGGGGTGGAGCCTCCCCGAGAGGTGGGAGCGGACTGTTTGCAGGCCTCGCCCCTGCAGCCCCCGGCCCCTCACCGGCATGATTGAGGAGGATGTGCTTCTGGCCCTGGCTCCCGTCGGGGGCCACAGTGAGCTTCACGCGCAGCGTCTTGCTCGCTGCCGGGGAGTGGTTGACAGAGGAGTCGACCACCTCGTAGATGGTGTGCAGCAGGCTGGTGATGTCCTGCATGGCAAGGGGAACAAAGACCCCCACGCAGCTTCAGTGTGATGCCTTTAAAACATGAGCCAGGGGGCCTGAAGTTTTGCCCAGAAGCCCAGGGGAGTGATCCTGGGAAGCAGGAGTGAGGGAGCAGGGAGAGGGGGATGGCCAAGGAGTTCAAGTCCAGGAAGAAGAATTGAGTGAGGGGTTAGTGCTGTGGGCAGCCGGGGCAGGGTTTGCATATCGCCAGTTAAGGGTTGCCCCAGGGGCATGTCACTCCCTGCACTTCCAGGCTGCTCTGCAAAGGCTGAGCGAGCTCATAGGCTCCAGAGAAAGCCTTTACAGAGGGCACTGCCCACCTCAACGACAGGCGGACCTGGAGGAGTTCACTAGAGTGTGGCGGGGGTGGGGGGGCATCAGGAGCATCTCCTTTGGGTCTGATGAGCACATTTTGCGTGAAAACTGAAAAAGTACAGATGTGTCCTTAAAAGAGAAACTCTTCTGTGAGAACTTGACCAAATCATACCTTCTCTTTGGGCCTCAGTTACCCCATCAGCTGGAACAGGGGTCTCCAAGCCATGCCCCGTGGAGGCTGGAGCTGCTCTGAGATGCCTCAAAGGCACCTGACTTGGGGAGGAGGTGTGGCTGGGGCTCCCCTCACCTGGCCACCCTTTGTCCTGGGCATCTGATAAAGTTGCCTGTAAGGACAGGCCTCCTGCTCTAGAGATGTTGGAAACCTCTGGAGATGATATTTTCCAAGTCTGCAGATCAGGCTCACAGATGTTCAAGCAGCTGCCCAGTGATTCTTTGTGAGCCCAGACAGACTCCCCTTTACCCACTGCCCTTCCAGGCAGGTAAATGTTTGGTGACCAGCAGGGGAGGACACTGGCCCCACCCCCAGGAGGCAGCCTCTGCTCGGCCCAGCTGACCTGCCCTGTGGCAATGTCGGCAAAGTCTTCCCAGAGATGACAGAAATCCAGAATCTTCTGTTAAATTTCAGAATCTAATATAATTTTTTTTTAACAAAACTCTCTGAGGGGTCAGATCAGAACATTCAGGGGCCAGATTGGGATTGTGGGGACCACCAGTTTGAGAGCATGGCCCTGGCTGCCCACCGGCTTCCTCGGAGATCCCAGCTCTCCGTGTAGACCTGCTGAGAACTCTGCTCCCTTCTTCTTCCCTTGAGCTTCTCGGGCAGCCACGCTTGCCACTCCCTCTCACGGCCTTGAGAAGCCCTTCAAGGAGGCGTCCCAATGTCCATTTTACAATGGATGGCACAATCCACCAAGACTCGTTCACCTTGGAAGGCCTGGGGTGCAATCCCAGCGGGCCCCGGCTGATCCCGGATCTAGGAAAGGCAGCTTGGGAAATCCCAGCTTGAACATCAACCCCACTGAGGCACGGGCCTGGCACACAGAGTAGGGAGGTGCCCATGCGATATGAGCTGCGTGGATGGATGCAGAGGAATGGAAAGGAGGCCCAGGCGCTGGCTTGGGGCTGCGGACACAGGGAGAGGTGCAGATCCCAGCGCACAGGGTTTGCCAGCAAAGCCAGAGAGCAGGGAGGGGAAAGTATTTATAGTCACATCTGGGGAGTGGCTCTGGAGCTAAAATTAGCCCAGGGGAAAATACCAGGCCGGGTCCTCCCTTGACTGGAAGCCAACCCCCTCCCTCCTCGGGAGCCCTGTCTCCTGGGCCAGGCTGGGCACCTCCTTGGAAACTCTTGCTTCCACGCGATTCCTCTCACTACTGAGGGGACCTCGGAGAACACGGACATGGACTCAGAAAGCAGAGTCAGCCCCAAGTTTCTGCAAGGTCCCCAGGTGGGGGGGCACAACTCTTTAATTATCAGTCTCTTCTAAACCAGAAAGTTATCTTCACGCCTACAAGAGGAAGAGAGGACCACTGCGCCCCCAGAAGCCCAGCCAGCCACCCCACTTCAGCTCAGTGACCCAGGCTTGAAGATAGTTATGACACAGATGCCATTTCCCAACCAGGCACGGGAGGAGCAGCAGCTCCTCACTCCCAGAATAACGAGCACCCTCTGGGCTTCAAGCACTCAAGGGGTGCAAGCCTCCATTAACAGATGTGAGCCTGAAGGGAGCTCCAGGAGGCCTGCTAGGGCCCAGCTTCTATGGCCCCATTTTACAGAGGGGGAAACTGAGGCCCGAGGGGGGAAGCACAGAGCCTGGCACCCAGGTGGGTGCTTGTTCAAAGCTGATCATGAATGTCTCAGACTTGCTGTCTGCCACTCACTGTCCATCTGCCACTCACTGTCCGCACCTGTCTGACCTGACCCCCTTAATCCCCGGCAGTGCTGGTGTTTTCTCAGTTCTGCAGCTGGAGGGAAGGTGGCAGTGTCACCTCAACCAACTGCGTGAGGTCCCAAATCAGGAAGGGTCTCCACAGCTTCCAAAGCGGCCCACTCTGCCTGCCCAGAATCCACTCCCCCTTCTTTGGATAACAGTTCCCCAATTTTATTTAGTAAGCTGCCCCCTGACTTTCAGTCTGTGTGATTCATGTGTCAAATAACTTTTTCTTTTCAGGTTCAGCCAACTCACGTATCACAAAGCCATAGTGATAAGGCCTGGGTCAGGGCCAGGCACCTGACTCAATCAGGGCCAATGAGGGCGGGTTCTGGAACTTTTGTTGACTCTCATTTGGGGGCATTGCTGAGACGGATATGGGTTAAAACTGTCAGCAGTCACCTTGCTACTGCTCAGGTGTTTTATCAGGCGTCTGATAACAAAGGTCAGGAGGACACAGAGCCTTGAAGACCTGGTCCCAAAACCACAGAGCCTCTGGATCCAGCCGTGCCTGAAGTCAGTGCCCCAGACCAAATTTCAGTTACATGAGCCAAAAGATGCTTTTTCTTTTTTCTTACAGAGGTTTGAGCTGAGATTCCATCCCTTATATCCTAGAGTCCTGAATGAGTAAAAGCCAGTCCACTTCCTCCCTCAACCAAACCTCAGGCTGAGGAGGAGGTGGCCTTTTGACCCAGGTCTCTCCTCTGGCAGCTTAAAGGCCAACTTGCTCCTGCACCATCCACAGAGAAGAAGATGCTCAGCCCTGATGGCATGAGGAGCCAAGGCAGTGCAGCCTCCGTGCCCATCCGAGAACACCCTGCTGTCCTCACACCCAGACAGGAGGTGGGTGGAGGGCCCAGGTCTCCCTGAAATCCCAGCAGCCTTGCTCCCCAATCTCCCCCTCATCCCCTACCCAGCAGCCACCCATCCTTCAGGGCAAGTGGCGGGGGCAGCAGTAGCGGGGGCACCAAGGCGTGTGAGGCGGGTCCCTGGTGAGGGGCAGGAGGCCGGGCAGGTGCACTCACCTCACGCGTGACCTTGCCATTGTTATCAAAGTCGTACAGGGTGAAGGTCCATTCCTGCCGGCTGTCCTCCTCCATGGACACGTCGCACTGCAGCTCCTGGGACAGAGAGACGGACAGGTGTGGCACTTGCTCCCAGCTGCAGACAGGTGACAGGCAGCCCCTCCCCTCTGCCCTCCCCAGACCCCGAGAAGGAGGAGCTCAGCAGGAAGGCTTGGCTTGAGGGATGCCCGCAGGGTGCCAGACAGCCTCTGGGGCTTTGTGGCCTCACCAAGGGCTAGAAGGTGCTGGAATCTTGGGCGGGGCTCCCAGGATGGGCCACAGGAGCTGGAGGGCATTAAGAGCTAAAGCTCTAAGTCAGCCCCAGGTGTCAGCCCCTGCTGGGCTCTCTACAGCCATGTGACACTGAGCATGTCACTGACCTTCTCTGTGCCTCAGTTTCCCTGATATAAATTATGGAAAATGACAGTGTCTCCCCGACAAGGTGGTCAGGAGGATTAAACGCTGTGCCCCGTGTCCCCTCGGCTCACTCCGGACTCTCCCTGCAGCTGTGCTGTTCGGTCCCCTACCCCCCACCTCCAGCTCCCTGCTTCTCTGTCCCAGGGTAGCCCCGAAGAGCTGGGGATATGGTGCCCCCAGAGGCAACTCAGAACAAATGAAAGACAGGAGTTGGTGGATCAATGCCTCAGCATCCTCATCCCTCCTGGGACAGTTCTGGAACGTTCTGTCTGGTTCCTTGGAGGGTTCCCAGGAGGACTGAGCTCCAGCTGCCCATGCAGTGACCCCCCAGCCCACCCTTTCCAGCTTTCCTCCTGTCCTGCTCCCTTGCTCCTGCTTCCTGGGATCACCTCCCCAATTCGCTCCTCCCACTCCCCCAGTCCTTGCCCCAGGTCTGCTGTGGGGGAACTGGAAACAAGAAGTATGAAAACAGCTTGGCAGGCTGTTAATAATAATAGCCCTTCTTGTCGTGGCTGTAATGAAGATTAATATAACCATAATTTTATTATCATTATCCATAGTAAACAGAGATGTTTAACCATCGAGAAGCTGGAAGTGATGACCTCCCCATCACTGGAGACTGGTTAAGTGTCAAACAGAAAGCTCTAGAAAGAATGGATGACTGTTTGGGGAAAGAGTTTCCACAAATGGCCTTTAAAATCCTAAAATTTTATAAAAACTAGAACAGGTGATCCCAGACCATTCTGTTGCACATCTTGCCCCTGTCTGCCTCCCCTTCTTCTAGCACCCGGCCGACCCAGCACGGGACAGGCACCCAGCCTCCGGCGCTGGCAGGAGCGAGCCTGGCCACGGTGTCCCTGCCCCTGGCGGCCACAGCTCCAAACCGATTCCCTCCAGCAGTTCTGAGGCCGACCCATATGGAGCTCAAAGCCGGCCTTCCCTCGGCTGTAACGTGCCTGTCTGATGCCTCCTGAATGCCCACTTTGCTCACTGAGGCAAGTTTCATGTGATGCAACACACACTATGCACACATGTGCCCACACACTCACACAATGACACACACCCACATAAACAGACACACTGTCACGTACACACTTATGCACTCACACCCACTGTCCCTCACACAGGTGTGCTTACCTGTTTCCCTCGCCCTGGCCCCTCCGCTTGGCTCCATGAGACAGCTCTGGCTTGAAGTTCAGAAATACTGAACTTCAACTTCAGCTGGGTAACTGCTCCCCACTTCTCCCCATCTCTGTCAGGCATGCGTCTTCCTGACCCCCACCTCACCTGGACTTCTCATGTGAATGCCCGGGGCGGGGCCTTGCCCTTCTGCAGCTGGGCTTGGCCTGCAGCTTTCCAAGCTCCCCAGCAGACCTGCAGGGACCTGGGTCTGCTCAGGCCGAGGGCGGGCAGCAGCAGGGGAGGGAAGGGGAGACTCCTGGAAGAAGCTGACAACCCTGGCTCCTGATCAGACGCTGCCTGTCCTGGGTCAGCATCTGCATTCAGGGCCCCCTGCTGACCTGCCTTGACCCTGCCATGGCGTCAGCTCCCCATGCCCCACTGTCCCCCTTGACCCCCATGTCACCTCCCCCACACCCCACCATCTCTCATGTGCCCCCTTCTGTGCCAGCCTCATAATGCAGCCATACAACACGTGCGCTGTCATGCCTCTGGACCTCTGCCCCTGCTGTCCCTTCTGCCTGAAGTACCCTCCTTACTCCTAAAGTTCCCCTGGGCACCCTCCTCTCCCGACTCCCACCCTCCAATGCTCAGCTCAGGTCCCCCCGCCCCACATCACTGGCAGCGGTGCTGCCTCCCCGGGTACTGCACAGAGTATCTGGGATGGCCACAGTGCCCATGCCCCCAGCCTGTCTCCGAGGGCACAGTTACTGCATCCATGCCCCTCACCTCACTGCATGCCCAGGTCCCTGCTGGATGCCCTGGCAGCCAGCAGGTGCCCAGCCAACCTGGCCAGGAAGAAGACTGAACGTGCTTCCTCCACTGGGCACCCTGCCAAGAACGGTAGGTGCACCACCCCGTAATTCTCCCAGCACCCTTATGGGTTAGACACGACCACTCTCCCCTCTGCACGGGGGAGTGGGGAAACTGACAAAATAGGGAACTTGTCCTGGACCCCCATGGCTACCAGGATTTGAACCTGGTCTGCTGGCTCGGGAGCTGTGCCCCATTGTCTCAGGAAGGAAAGCTGGGAGGGAGAGCAGGAGGGGACAGTGGAAGCTGGTGTGCTCCACACAGGCAGGCCTGGGGCTCTGTCTTGCGTCTCTCAGCGCCCAGCACTGGGCTTGGTGTTTAGAAGGAGCATGATTCACTGCTGGGGCTTGGGGAGGTGGGGGGGCAGGAGGGACAGACTGCCAGCTCTAGAAGGGCATGTCCTGGAGCAGACACACCCGGTACTCCAGGCCATCCCGTTCACAGACCATATGGGGAACCTGAGGCCCAGACAGGGTGGGGGAACTGCCCAGGCCTCATGATCATGCAGCCAGCCCCAGAGCCCCACGGGAGATGCAAGGGCAGATGTCACCTAAGAGGACCCTGAGGCCAGAGAGGAAGGCGATCACAGCACAGGGACAGTGGTGCCCGAGCCACAGTGGTGGCTCCCCTGGTCCACTCACATGCCCTTCCCAGCACCCTGGGCCACCACCTGCCGTGGAGAGGACAGGGGCCAGGCTGGGCCAGAGGCAGCAGTGCATCCTCGGAAGCCTGGGCCGAGCCGGCGGCGGCCCCAGATTTGGCAGGAGGAGCCTCCCGCAGAGGGCAGCTTTCGTGCAGGAGACGAGAGGCCCTCACCTCCGGACAGGTCACCTTCTGTCTTCTCAAAACACCCCTGAGAAGTGTGCTGGCTTGAATCTATTACGTACTCCCACAAAAGCCATGTTTTAATCCAGTCTTGTAGGTGCAGAATTATTGTGGGTAGGACATTTTGATTAGATTATTTCCATGGAGATGTGCCCCTTCCATTCAAGGTGGGTCTTAATTAGTTGACTGGCATCCTCTATGAGAGGATAAAAGGCAGAGACATTTTGAAGACAGTTCAGAGCTGACACAGACCCAGATACCTGGGGATGCTAAGCTAAGAGATGAAGCCCAGAGTTTGCCCCAGAGAAGCTAAGTGAGAACCCACAGATGCTTAAGGAGAAAGCCACTGGAATCAGAAGGTGAAAGCAATGCAACCTGGGAGCAAAGGACCAGCAGATGCCAGCCACGTGCCTTCCCAGCTGACAGGGGTGTTCTGGATGCCACTGGCCTTTTCTCAGACAAGGTATCTACCTTAATTTGGATATTTTCATAGCCTTAGAACTGTATATTTGTAACTAATAACTCCCCATTGTAAAAGCCAATCTACTTCTGGTGTAATGCATTACTGGCAGCTTTAGCAAACTGGAACAGATTTTGGTACCAGAAGAGTGGAGTGCCGCAAGATGCAAATAACAAATGCCAGAATGGCTTTTTAAATGGATAAGGGGAAGATTCTGGAAGAACTGTGAGAAGCTTGATAGAAAACGCCTGTATTGCTTTGAAGAGACTGTTGGTAGAAATATGGACTCTAAAGATACTTCTGATGAGGCCTTAGACAGAAATGTTGAATGTGCCATTGTGAACTGGAAGAAAGGTGATACTTGTTTTAAAGTAGCAGAGAATTTTGCAAAATTGAGTCCTGGTGTCACATGGAAGGCAGAATTTGAAAGCAACAAGCTGGAATACTTAGCTGAAGAGATCTCCAAACTAAATGTGGAAAATGCAGCCTGGCTTCTCCTTGCAGCATATAGTAAAATGTGAGAGGAAAGGGATAAGCTGAGAACTGAACTCTTTGGTACACAGAAAGCAGAAATTAATGGTCTGGAAAATTCTGGGCTTCCAGAATGTGAGACCCCAGAGGATACTGCCCTACATGAGGATTTAACAAAACCTGGAACCAGCCAGCCATTTCAGTACAAGCCAGGATTGGAGATGGAGTTATCCAGGAAGGATCTGTGGAAAGTCCTATTTTCTGACAGTGTACAGGCCAAACCAACAAATTTTTTTTGTGAGATCTGTATAAATGGAAACACTACCAGTCTGGACTTAAAGGAACAGAAAAGGGATAGATTGTAGGAAAAAATTCATCAAAGAGGCAGAACCAAGGTCTGGAGCTAATACCCTCAGCCAGGAGAGCAGACCCACCCATGCATGTGAGTTTGCCCTGGATTTCAAAGAGGGTGGAACACATTCTCTGGGGATTGGAGAGTGCTTGGCCACCACCCCACTGTCTGGAGAGGGGAGAGCCCGGGCCCCGGAGATGGCAGAGAGTCTGGTTGGCACCCTTGAGGAGGGTGGGACCAAGAACAAGGTGGTCTTCCCAATACTTGGAGATGTTGGAGCAATCACTCCCCATTTGGAGAGAGCAAGGTGGCTGAGCAAGCCTTTGGTAAGGGTGGGGCTGCTGTTCTCACAAGACCTGAGGATAAAACGTCATTCTATGAATGACTCAGACTTTGAAATTTCCAAAAAATTGGAGTTTGCCCTGCGGGTTTTAGGAACTGTTTTGGTCCCGTGACCCCTATTTTCCTTTCCATTTCTCTCTATGGCAATGGGAATGTTTATACTATGACTGTCCCTCCTTTGTATATTGGAAGCAGATAACTTGTTCCAAGTTTCAAAGATCCACAGCCAGAGGGGAATTTTGCCTTAGGACAGACCATGTCTGTAGCTGATTTTGATGAGATTTTGTACTATTTTTGACTTGGTATTATATTTGTATTGTTACTGAAATAATTTAAGGCTTTTGTGATATTGTGATGAAATGAATGTATTTTGCATATAGAAAGAACATGTCTTTTTGGGGTCTAGAGGGTGAAATGTTCCAGTTTGACTCTATTATGTACTCCCACAAAAGCCGTGTTTTAATCCGGTCTTGTGGGTGCAGAATTATTGTGGGTGGGACATTTTGATTAGATTATTTCCATGGAGATGTGGCCCTACCCATTAGAAGTGAGTCTTAATTAGTTCACTGGCATCCTCTATGAGAGGATAAAAGGCAGAGACATTTTGAAGACAGTTCAGAGCTAAAACAGACCCATACATTGGAAATGCTAAGCTAAGAGATAAAGCCCAGAGTTTGCCCTGGAGAAGCTAAGTGAGAACCCACAGACACTTAAGGAGAAAGTCACTGGAATCAGAAGCTGTAACAACGCAACCTGGGAGCAAAGGACCAGCAGATGCCAGCCACGTGCCTTCCCAGCTGACAGAGGTGTTCCGGATGCCATTGGCCTTTTCCTCAGAGAAGGTGTGCTGGTTTGAATGTATTGTGTCCCCCAAATGCCATTGTCTTTGTAGTCATGTGGGGCAGACGTTTGGTGCTGGTTAGATTTGCTTGGAATGTGCCCCACCCAGCTGTGGGTGATGATTCTGATGAGATGTTCCCATGGAGGCGTGGCCCCGCCCATTCGGGGTGGGCCTTGATCAGTGGAGCCATATAAATGAGCTGGCTCAAAGAGAGGAAAAGGAGTGCAGCTGGGAGTGATGTTTTGAAGAGGAGCAAGCTTGCTAGAGGGGAACGTCCTGGGAGAAAGCCGTTTTGAGGCCGGAGCTTTGGAGCAGACGCCGGCTACCTTCCTAGCTAGCAGAGGTTTTCTGGACGCCATTGGCCATCCTCCGGTGAAGGTACCCAATTGCTGAGGTGTTATCTTGGACGCTTTGTGGCCTTAAGACTGTAACTGTGTAGCGAAATAAACCCCCGTTTTATAAAAGCCTATCCATCTCTGGTGTTTTGCATTCTGCAGCATTAGCAAACTAGAACAGAAGGTATCTACCTCTTAATGCCTTAATTTGGACATTTTCATGGCCACAGAACTGTAAATTTGTGAACTAATAAACCCCCATTGTAAAGGCCAATCCGTTTCTGGTATATTGCATTTCCAGCTGCTTTAGCTAACAGGAACAGCCCGTCTCCCCGCGCCCAGCACCAGGAAAGCAAACTTACTTCGAATTTGAGCTGCTTCTTGGAGCCTGGGCAAGGCTCGCTGGCCTTCTCCATCTTCTTCTCATCACCACTGCCCAGCCCGTCAGTCTTCTCAGGTGGCAGGGCCACTGTGGAGAGGCAAGGGAGAGACTGTGAGGGGCAGGGTCCCCGCGCCTCACCCGTCCAGGCCTGGGCCGCTGGGCTGCTCCGCATGGTGGTAGCTTTGTCCCAGGGCCAGGGTGCTGAGGGTCTCTTGCCCCAGGGGAGACCACCCCCAGGGGCGTCCACACCAGCCACTAAGCGTCACACCCAGCGTGGTCCCCGGGCCTCTGCTCTCCACGCCCACTTGGCAGCCAAGGTGAGCAGACTCTGACGTGGCCCCACGCAAGGACACGCAGCCACCCAGGGCAGTGCTGGCCAAAGGGCAGGTGGATGAGGGTAGGGGGCTGGGGGCTACCAGAGCCGTGAGGGAAAGCTCCAGAACCATGGCCTGTGTTCTGCACAAGCTCGCTGCCCTCTGTGCTGACATTTTGGCCCATGGGTGGGTGGGGAGGAGGAGTCAGAGAAACAGAGTCCAATGTGAAGGGCACGTGCGTGTGTGCCCACAGGCAAACGTGTACCCACACATGTATATACACACCACACCCACATATACACATGCAGGCACATGTACCACATATACACACATTTGCATGCATGCACACATGTCCACATGGACCAAACACACAACATGCCTACACATACCAAAACACACACACTTACACACATGCACATACCACACATACTTATATGCATCACGCCACACATACACACCCATGCACTCAAAGCACATGTGTGCGCACACAACACATGCACACTGGTGTGCACACACAGAGACACACGTGCACACACACACAAGTGTCTTCGGGAAGCCACACGCCTTGTGCCAAAATAGGCCTTTCATTTGACCTCTGCTCACCCAGGGGGTCCTCTCCTCTGCCAAAGGTCATGGTCCTTTGTGTGACCTCCCAGGGGCAGTGGGAGAGTAAACCTGAGAGTCCATGACACCATTTTTCCCATGAACACCCAGAAAGGTCCCAGGAGGGTAGCTCAGGGTCATGCCCACCTGCCTGACCTAGGACCCCAGCCCACAGGGGTCCATTGAATCTGGAAATGCCCCACGAGACTCCTGTGGTCCCTTCTGCCAGCCTGTCTCTGCCTGATAGAGAGGACTCAGGTTTGCCAGGGACTTGCTTCTCCAGAACACATTCAGAGCTACTCTCTCATCAGTGGGTTTTGCTGCCCTGTTTCTCAGGTGAGCAAACTGATCCTGAATCCTCAAGGGACCACCCCACTCCGCCCGTGGGCAGGGAGGCTGCCAGGGGGTCACGTCGTATGCCGAGCAGCCTGGGCAGTCACCTGGGCCACAGACAGGACACACTGGGCCTTCTTGGGAAGCCAGGAGCTTGGAGAGCTGAGGCAACCAGGCCAAGAAACTAGGAGGGAGCTTTGCCCCTGCTGATCCCCACCCCTACCATGCTCACATCTGAGGGTGGCGCTGGGGCAGGCATGGCTGGGTTCTCCCGAGGGACTGGGCCCCTGCTGAGGCAGGCCCTGGGGCTCTCTCCCCAGCAGTCACCTGAAGCCCTCCAGTCACTCCCTTTGCTCCTTGGCGGCTCATGTGGTTAAAAATCAGGCGGTGGACTCACAGTGCCAGGCCCACTCGGCGCTGATGTGACACCCACTGGTCACCAACTCGCTTAGTCCTCACAGCCTGCAAGGCACTTACTATTGCTAACTCCATTTTCAAGAAGGGGAAACTGAGGCAGGGGGTGGCTGCGTGCTCTGCTCTAGGCGATGGGGCTGGGACATGAGCCTGAGAGGCCTGGCTCCAGAGGCCACACTCGCCACCACTCGGCAGGCTGCTGACCCCAGCTGCTGAGGCTAGTCGCCGCCTTGGTTCTAACCCTCCCTGCACTGTGACCCTGGGTGGGTCGTGTGACTTCTCTACGGGGCTCAGTCTCTCCAAGTGCAAGATGGGACGAAAACAGTCCCCTGCTCAGAAGACTCCTGTCACATGCAACCAGCTCAGACCCAGAAAGGCCGAGAACCCAGGCCCTGGCACACAGGGGACCCGGCACACGGGGACCCAGCACACAGGGGACCCGGCACGCAGGGGTACTGGCTAAGAGCAGGCCCTGGGGGAATGATGCCCCTTTCCTACTAGCTCTCTGTGAATCCAGGCAGTCGGTGGCTGCGTCTCCCCAAAGCTGAGTCTTTGGGAATACAGCCGGACACAGAAGCTTGTAGCAGATGCACACAGGCCAGGGTGGGAGTGCTCTGGGTCCCCAGTGCAGGCAGCTCAGGGGCAGGAAGACCCAGCGGCCAATGAGTGACCCAGCATGGCAGCTCTACCCACAGCTCCCACTCCCCAGCTGGGTTGGTGGTCTGGGGCACTGTATCTGGGTGCCCCCATCCTTGTCTTCACCATGAGAACACCCAGCAGGAAGTACGGTGTCTTGCCCTGCAACGGCTCCACAACAAGGTAATGACTCCCCAACACCGTCAGGAGATCAGATGGGGAGTTGGGAGAGATGGTTTGGCAGGAGAAGTTCAATGAGGAAAAACCCAAAACATTATCTGGCCTCTGAAAGACCTCAGGGGTGAGGGCAGCTGGGGTAGTTTTCTGGGGGATGGTCACTGACTGACTGCTTCTGGTATAATCGATGAAAACAAAGTCCCACCCTCCCTCAATGGCTAGGTATGTGTGTGGGGGGCGAGAGGTGGTTCCCACTCCAGTCCCTGAATCCCCCAAGCTAGTGGAGACAGGGGGACTTCACTAACCAGTGACCCCAGGACAGCCAAGCACACAGTCTGGGCCACCCTGCCTCCTCTATCCCAAATCTTCCAGGGCCCCGGTGGCCCAGGACTGCCACCATCATGGGGTGTCAGGGGGGTACAAGGCACGGTCACTTCTACCAAGGCTGGGTGCAGTGGGAACTAATGTCACCCCCATTTTAAAGATGATAAAAATAAGGCGAGAAGTTGGAAGGCTTGTCTGGGTGAATCGGGGAGCTAGGTGAAGTCCACGGCTCTGGAAGCTTCCAGAATGTTCTTCTCTTCTCTAGTGGGTGCAGCTGAACTTGGCAGGAGACGTGATGGATGAGAGGGCACATTTAGGTGCAAATGGCTGGGTCCGTGGCCTGCCTCTCCCCACCTGGGCTGCCCTGGGCAGGAGCTCGACCTCCCTGCATTCAGGTTCCTCGTCTGTAAAGTGGGGATGAAACGGTCTCCCCCTCACCAGAGGGTGCAGTGAGAAAAGTGGCCAGCATGCAGTGGGTGCTCAATAAATGCTGGCATTGCAAAGGATGTACATGAGCCAGGGTCCCCAGCTGACTGCTCAGACCCAAACAATCCCCCTCACCTCAAAATTGGCTCCACTCGAGAAGCCACAGTGATATCACGGATTGCAATATCCTCCATTCACTACCCCCACCCCCACCACCACCCCAAAAAATAAAAGAAAAAGAAGAAAGAAGAAACACAAAGTCCAGTTCCATCTTCAAAGCTGCTGCCTGCCCCAGCAGAGGTCCTGGCTGGAGATGCAAGCCGGCCAGGCTTATCGAAACCAAACTTCAAGTTCAAAGAGAAGTTATCAGAAAGCCACCTTCAGGTTCAATGTTGCCTTTCAAGTTCCACTTGATAAAACCCAAAGAAAGGAAACCTCTGTGGCTGCTTCTCCTTCTCTGAGCCTCTCTCTCCGTCCCCGGACACACAGAGTCTGTCCTCTCTCAGGTCCTCCCCTGCGTCCTTTCCTTTCTCACCCCCCTCGGCCCCTCGGCCTCCTCATAGGTTTCCTCCAAAGCCCTGTGTGGCCTGGATAGAGTCCCTCATCCCATCCTCTCTCTGCGGGTCCCCCAGAGGCCCCAACATGGGGCTGGGCCTGGGTGAGCTGTAGGATCAGATGCACGAGCACCCTCTCGGGGCCCACCAAAGGAGGCCCTTCGCCCTCCCACTGCCCCCAGCCCAATGGCCAGAGAAGGCGGCAGAGACCAGTCAGGAAGCCACACAGACCCGTGTCTACATCACACCTGAACACTCTGAAACCAAATGCAGGCCCTGCCACCTGCCCCAGCCACCCCTGGGCAGGACCAATCACCCCCCACCCATCCATCTTCCAGAAGAAAAACTCCCTGACAGGCGGGAGAAGGCTGAGTGGAGCCCGCTGCAGGCCACCCGGAGCAGCCCACCCAGGGGAGAGCGTTATTTGCGTCTTTGGCACCGGAGTTCCAGCCCATTCTCTGTCTCTCACTCCTGCTCAGCTGGGCAATGATTTTTCCAGTGATTAACTGAGGGGGCACAATTTCAGGAAGACTCTGGTCATTCTTGGACTGCAAAGGAAAAATCAGAGCTGCTGCTAACTTGAATGAAGAAAGGAAAGCAGGGGGAAAGCTGGGAGAAAAAGGAAGGGAAGTAACGGAGTAAGGAGGAAAGCAAAGCCTTTCACTCGCCCATGAGCACCTTTGGGTTGACTCAGCACACGAATTGACAAACAGTGGCACGAGGGTCAAATCCAGGCCCTAGCCTGTCTGTAAACAGGTTTTACTGGGACATAGCCACGTTCATTTGCTTACGTCTGGTCTCACTGCTTTTGCTCTGCAAGGGTAGAGTTGAAGAGTGGTGACGGAAACTAGATGGCCAACAAGGCCCTAAAATATACTCTATTGGCCCTTTGCAGAAAAATTGGCGGGTCACTGCTTTAGGTGATGCGGCCCCACCCCCACCAGGGTGCTGCTTGATGAGCAGGGCGCTGGCTGGAGTTCACCTGCCACTCCCCTGCTCAACTGGGAACCCTTGTGCAGTGCACAACCTGCCCAACCGTATGTGGTAGTGCTGAAGCAAGAAAACATCAACTCGGCTTTCAGCCCCCACAATTCTGGGGCAGTATGTGGAGCTCCTTCCCTTTGGAAGCTACTCCCGTCCAGTCCATCCCTCCTCCCGCTGCTGCTGCCACGAAGAGCCCGGGCGGGCTGTGTTTACCAGATGATGGCTCTCCCCCTCATTAGCCCCCAGCTGGGCATCTCTCCACCCCCAGCAACTGCCAGATTAAATGCATTACTTGACCATCTTCACCCGGCTCCCTTTGATGTTCCCTTCTCAAGCTTCAAAATACCTTTTGGAGGAAGATCAGACAGCATTAAACAGAATTACTAATTAATTAAGCAAAGTTAAATTTTAAACACTGTTTGTTGTGTTAGCCAAAAGCCTGAACAGAACAGACTTTTTTTCCTCCACTGAGATCAAAGACAGCCTCTTCCCTCTCCCCTCCCCCAGTTTAAAAAAAAAGGAGGGGAAGTGGGAAGAAATAGAGAAAGAAGAGTATGCCGGAGCCTCCACTGGGAGGAGTCAGGGCCTATGCACATGGGGGGCGACACTGATTATGCGTATGGCATCCCATCCCCGCGGTGGGCCCAATGGGGGGCATCGGTGGCTCATTTCGGACGTTGGGGCCACAGTCACTGTCTTGGGACTGTTTACCCTGGCAAATAGCAGTGACCCAGGGAGCAGGGTGGCAGAGCCCACCCAGCCCAAGCTGCTGACAGCTGCTGCCACCCAAAGTGCACAAGAAGGGCTGTGAAAGAAAGCAGATCCATCCCCTGCAGCCCCACCCTCCCAGCAGCCCACAGGGCAAGCACCTCGGGGCCCTTACCCCCTAGGCTCAGCATCTTGTGGGAGTCAGGGCCAGCTCAGAGAAGCAGGCCGTGTACTGCTCAACTCCAGGAAGATAGCAGATTTCATTATGGCTTCTGGCATTTTCCAGGCAGGTATCTTGAGGAAGGGCACCTTTCTGTAATTCACACAAATGCACTTTGGAGCTGACAGGGTGCTGTCTACCCCCACTCAGTCTAGCACTTCCCTCTGTCCAGTCTGGCCCGGGATCTTCGGTTGCTTCACACGAGCCTACCACATCTGCCCAGCCGGACTGCAAGCTTCTTGAGAGCTGGGGAGTGGCTGGCCTCTGCTTCTGGTTGCCCACCATGCCTGGCACGTGCCATACACACACAGAGCAGGCGCTGCCAAATGGTTTGCCAAACTGCACCAAATTCCACAGGGAGGCATAAGGCCGGCTGCATACCAAACTCCCCGTCAATTCTGGCTTGATTGAGACTGAGAGCCGGCATGGGAAAAGAGGGTGGTTGGAAAGGGGGAGGGAGGTCTACTCCTGAACCCCATCCTTATGCTAAATCCAAACTCTAAACCCTGGATGATATCAGTAAGTGCCAGCTTATCGTAGACACAGTCCAGAAAGGCCTGGTTGATATTAAACTTTGGAAGAAGAGATTGAAATGTGAAACACAAGTATGACTAAATCAGCCCCACTGAAGACCAGAAATCACTACTACTTCTGGTAACCCAGTTACCTACCAAAGTCTTCTCAGTAGATGCAATGTAAGACTTAACGCAAGCCAGGGCTTCCTTGCTGGGAGTCTGGATGCTCACCCTAACGTATCCACACTCATTTCTCAATTGTCCATGTACAGATTATCTGCAGCAAATACTTTAGTCTCAGCATAGCTAGCAGGATGTTGCTGAGCCCTTGGCCCACCAGCAGCAGCTGTCAGAGGGAATGCAGATGAATTTTAATATTAGCCCATGCCAAATATAATTAGGCGGGTAGATCTGCTGCCAATAAAAAGAGAAGGATATCATATGTGCATTCCAGGCCAACGGCTTCTTGCGTTTCTGAACTAGGCTCTCCATAGGGAGGGAGGATATCTGGAGAAGTGAGCAAACACACCAATCTGTGTGTGAATGCAGCCATCACACATCGTGGATGCTGGTGGAGTTAGCAATTGTTGTGGACATTTAGAGGGTGCCTGTTGCATTATGTCATTAAATCCATGCAGGGTGTGGGATTAGTCACATTTCACAAGAAAGGAATCTAAACTCCAAAAGTAAAATGGTTTGAGCCATTTCCTTGCTTAAAACCCTCCAGTGGCTTCCTTTCCCCGAGGATGAAAGCATTCCCAATGATCTCTTTATGGAACTTCATCCCATTTTTTGACCCTGCTGTGCTCTCATGTTGCTATCCTTGCCAAGAACACTCTTCCTTTCTCTCTCCAACTCCTGCTCCTCCTCCAGGTCTTCACGTTCTCCGAGAAGCACGCTGTTTGTGGTTTCCCCATGAAGCGTGCCCATGTTACACTGTGATGGATTGGATTGTGTACCCCAGTTTGGACATGTTCTTGGTCTTGGGCTGCATTCCTGTGGGTGTAGACCCATTATAAGTAGGATCTCTTCAAGATGTTACTTCGGTTAAGTGTGGCCCCACTGAATCGAGCTGGGCTTTAATCCAGATGATTGGAGTCCTTTAAAACCGAGTGAAAGTCAGATGGAGAGAAGCCATGGGGAGCAGCCAGACGCTGGAAGTAAACAGAACCCAGAAGAGAGAAGAGACGACACTGCCATGTGCCTTGCCACGTGACAGAAAAGCCAAGGACCAAGGATCGCTGGCAGCCAGCACCAGAATGCCACAGTCTTCAGGGATAAAAGATCGCCTTGCTGATGCCTAGATTTTTGGACTTCTCCTAGCCTCAAACACATAAGCCAATAGATTCCCGTTGGGTAAGCCAACCCACCGTACGGTATTTGTTTTAGCAGCTGGGGAAACTAAAACATGCACCATTATTATCATTACTCACTTAATCGTCTGAATCTTCCCCCCATGGCATCAATAAATAGCACAGTGCCTGCCATGCAATAGGTGCATAGCAATAAATTTTTTAAACGAAATATTCCTAAGTACCACAACCAGGATCTGAACTCGGGGGTGGAAACAGAAAAGACAAAAATCCCGGTTTCCTGACTCCCCAGCCCCACCCTCCCCACGCTGTCATACCACAGTAGTTGACAGCTGTTCCTGCCTGTCCAGCGGCCACAGCCCTCCTAATAACAGCCTCCCAGCTTTCCTCCGGCCAGCCGCCTGCCCCCCTCACACCGCATGGTTCCTGGAGGGCTGACTGAGCCTCAGGCAGAGCCAGTACCATCCCTGACCCAGCTAATCCCCTCCCCAGGGCCACTGTGGCTGGGCTTCTAGGTCAGAACTGGAGGAGAATCTGTCATGAAGCTAAGCTGCTCAGTCCCCTCGCTTCCAAGTGGGAAGGGGCCCTAGAAATGTGTTCACATGGTCATATGTTTTTATAAAATTTTCAAAGTTAGACATTTTGTCCTCAATCGGTTAAGACTGCTGTCTCTTTCCATTCTGACTTCCCCTTCCTTCTAATGGGTGGGGTTGGTGTAAACACAGACCTTTCAGGGACTGGGCTAAGCGGAAGTTGAGTTGCAAATATATTTATTTAGGTTAAGCAGGCAATATATATATATATATTTATATATGGTATTTGTTTAGCAGCCGGGAAAACTAAACATACACCATTATTATCATTACTCGTTTAATTGTCTGACTCTTCCCACTAGAGCCCCAATAAACAGTGCAATGCCTATTATGCAACAGGTGCACAGCAATAAATTTTTTTAACGAAACATTTCTAAGTACCTGAGATATATATATGGCTCACGGTCATAAAAGAATCTTTTCCCTAAAGAGCCCCCCACCCCAAATTGCATACACTTCAGGCCTCACAAAACCTGGATCCAATCTGGTCAGTAAAGTGAGAGTCAAACTTTTAGAAGAAATACACCAGACTTGGGAGCTCTCTTTCTCCTGAGATTGGTGAGCTCACAGGGTGAGAGAGCCTGGAGATGGGGGCAGCCATTTTTGCCACCATAGAGGGAGGCTAGCAGGGGGCCAAGAGAGAGATGATGATGGAGAGGGAAAGAGCAGGGAGGGAAGGAGAGAGTGAGTGTGTGTGTGTGCGCGTGTGTGGCAGTGTGTGTATGTGAATGTGAGAGTGTCTGCATGGGAGTGTGTGAATGTGAGAGTGCATGTGTGAGACAGACAGGGGTGTGTGTGTGCGTGTGTGTGTGTGTGTGTGTTGATGACATGGTTGAGCTCCTGGATCCAGTCGGGCCTTTTTAGGCAAAATCTGCCCCTAGGATTTTTCAGTTCCATGAGCTTACGTGAATTTGAGTAGAGTTTCCAAAAGAACCCAAAGAATCCTGATTTAACTAAACCATCACATTAAGCTCCTGCTTTTCAGCAACAGCAACAGCAAAAACAAAAAACAAACAGTAAAGACCCAGGGCAGGAGCCTCTAGGGGGTTCTGGCTGGTTCCACCAGCGGGTGCCCAGCCCTTCCTGGGACAGAAACGGGGCTGCCCGGGGTCTTTTCCTCCATGATCCCACTTCCCCAGGCCACACTCACTCTGCTAGATTTTACATCAGGACCAGTCGGGACTGAGGGGAAAGAGGAAGGACTGGTCCTGATGTAAAAGAGGAAGGGGTGGGGTAGAAAACATCTTCCCAACAAGTAGCATTCTGGCCTTTTTTTCTCATCAGAGCATGAGGTTGACGGCCACTCTGCTTTGAGGCTTGAATAGGACTGAGACGAAACATCTGTTCAGGGAGGGAGGGGAAAAAGCCAGGAGAGGGAGGGAAAAAAGCCTTCTTTGGGCTAAAAATATCATGTCCCTTCCACTCTCCCCCCTATCCCCACCCAAGTTAAAACATGTGGTGAAATTCAACTTTTAAAATCTAACCCTGAACTACTTGAAACTATTAAAGCCTCCTCAGTATCTGACACAAGTCAGTGTTTCCACTGTTCCAGCTGAGCTTTTATGAAGAACAGAACTTGAGAAGGACTGCCTAGGTAACAAAGCCTGCTTGTTCTCTGTCACCACACTGACACTCGGGCTTCCAGGGACTGCAGCGGAGTGGAGTCGGGGCCGACAGGCTCCTGGCAGGACAGGCTCTGAACCCACAGGAGAGCGGCCGGCGCGGTGCGGCCTGCTGCCCCTCTGCTGGGGGTCCCTGCTGCTCTCCAGCGAACTGCCCCCACTCTCAGACTGCCCGGCCTTGCCCAGGGGTCACGTCCCTGCAGCTACGGCGACCTCCTGAGGAGAATCTTCCTCTCTCCAGCCCGACGGACCCCTCATCTCCTGACTACATACCCAACTGCCTCCTCGGTGTCTCTACCTGGACAGCCAACAGGCATTTCGAACCTTACACGTCTCCCCAATAGAAGCCTTATTTGTCACCCTCCAAAATCTCCACCAGCAGGTTCCCGTGCATGTAGCAGGTGCTTGGTAAAAACTTACTGAATGAGTTGTTAGAGGCCTGGCTTTTGTTCCCAATTTACTGTGTGACCTCACACAGGTCCCTTTCCCTCTCTGGGCCTGTTTTCCGACTAACAGCCTCCCAAGGACTCCTCAGCTCTGTAAATGTGTTATGACATCTCAAACCAGGGGGTCTGGATGGCTGGTCTGGGACCCCGAGGGGCCAGAGGGAGGGGCCGCCTGACCCCAGTGGCCTCACGGTGCTGGCTCTCCTTCTCCCAGTGAGTATTTATTGAGCACTTACAGTGTGCCAGACCCTATGGCAGGCACTGGGAGTACGAGGGGACACTCGGGGGTTCCGATAGGATTGAAGAAGCTTTGAATACAGACCTACTTTGATTTGGACGAGGGGAAAGATTATACACATGGGTCACCCCTCTTCAAGGAAACGGGGCCTCTGAAACAAGAGTCAAGACAACCAGCAGGATCTGGGCATTTCCTCCGTCACTTACATAAACTGCCTCTCTGTCTGCACAATAACCCCAATGAGCAGGTGCGATGACTGCCCCCCCTTTACAGGCAAGGAAGCACAGAGAAGTCGAGTGAGTCACCCCAGGTCACACAGTGAGTCATACCATAGCCAGGTTGGACTTGGGTTCTGACTTTAAAAGCCCATGAAATTCTTTCCTCTAAGCCAATTCCCGTTAAGTCAGAACAAAGGGAGCAGGGTGCTTCTTGTGGACTGATGGAAGAGGCAAAGTTTGAAGGCAGATTTGGTGGGCCCGGAAGCTCACAGCGGGGCATCTCAGCACCCCAGGTCTCGGTCCCCACACAGCTGCCCTGTTTGGCACAGCCTGCTACCCTGGCACACCTACACTCCAGCTGGGGAGCAGAGAGATCCCACGGGCCCGGCCTGGCCACACCCAGGCAAGACCTGTCCAGCACAGCCCAGGCAGACTGGGCCCTAAAGGGAGTAGGACCAGCCTCAGCGGCCAGGGGAGGGTCACCTGATGTCCAAGGCTTTGAGACCCTCCTTTAGAAGCCTGGACGGGGTTCTGTGTAGTCTGCTTTCTACATGACACACCCAAGCAGGCTGTACTCTGACAGCTTCCACCCAAGCCAAGAGGTCAGAAGATGAGAAGGAAATACACACTTGGGGATGCCGAGATAGTGGGCAGAGGCCTAGGAGAGCCGCAGAGGTGAGGCGAGGGGCCAGTCAGGGGCAGGAGGCCAGCGAGAGGGGGCCCTACAACCATTCGCAGGCCCTCCGAAGGGCGAGTTGGGGAAGGGGCACAAGGAGTAGCTGCAGCCTGGACGAGCGCCGAGGACACCCTCAGACACAGCTTTACCTGGAGGTCATGCAGGGTGATGTGGGGGTGCCCAACTGGCCTGTCACCAATTTCCACCTGAAGGCACAAGCCACAGGCTGCCACCCCCTGGAGTCCTGCCCACCTGGGATGGCAGTGAGGGGGAAGCCAGGTGGGTGCTGGAGGTGAGTGTGGAGCCCCCACCTGTCCTTGGACCTCTGCTGGATCAGCAGAGGGAAGGTCCCTGATCCTTTCTCCCCCTACATGCCTCAGCTCCCCTGCCACACCCAGCAAGCGCTCAGAGCTGGGGACTTTTGATGTTCACATCACTCTTTCCACAGTTCAAAAGGAACTCTAGGGCCCCAGCCCTCTCACCGAGCCCAGCCTTAATCTCCCATCCCTCTGGCTCCCAGCTGGCCAGTTAAGGCGGTTAAGGCGGCTGGATTAGGGCCGGCTTTACATAACAACGCGGGAGCTAAAGCCATCCTCTCCTGGGATGGCTAAAAGACTTCTTTTTATCTTCACGCCTCAGATGGCCTTTTTTTCTCCCTTAAACAGCCCTCCAGCCCGCCAAGAGGCAATGAACTTGGCCAACAGGAAGACAAAGAGGAGATTCAGGATCCGGCTTGCTCTCCCTTGGCCCGTGTGCAGAGGGACGCCACCCACAGCCCCAGGCCCGGGGCAGGCAGGGGCTCGCCGTGGCCAGGACTCGGCTGCCATCTGCCCTCGCCAGGCCCTGCCTTGTGGGGACCTGAGAACCACAGCCACACCTCCAATCCCGGGGTGGCCAGCCTCCGACCACCGCTCTGAAGGCAGCCAGAGAACCACGGATGGGGCCACTGGGCCCAGGGTCCCTCCAGGGGATTTCAGGCAAGTCCAGGTCCCACATGGGTGCAAACCAGAGCAGCCCACCCTTGCCTGCTTTATTTGTTGTGTTTACCTTTTAATTCTGCCATTAATTTTACTCTCACAAGGAATATATGAATATACTATTCTTATAAAAATTAAAACATTAATTATAGATAATACTAAGTTCTCTTTGACCACCCTCTCCAATTTGGGTCTCCTTCTCCCACATCGGGAAGGAATCACTGCTGTTATCCATTTAGACCTCTATCTATACAGTAATTACGTACATATATGGTACTCCCCAAATATGGAGTATTGTCTGGTGCCTGTTTTTTACACTAAAAATACTATATTGTATGCATCTTTCTGCAAACTGGTTTTTTTTTTAAGCTACTTTACATCTTATGCTTCTGAGTAAGCTTTTGCGTGGAAAAAGGGACTGAAACGCTTGATCGCCAACAACCGTATCCAACTCCTCACTGGAAAACTGAGGCAGGCTAGTGGCTCCCAACCAGCTCACCCCATCAATGGTGGCACCGATACGCCTGGACACCATCAGCCACTGGCAGGGCTGCTAGGCTGGCTTCGGGGGGCCGTGGTGTCAGACCCAGAGCTCGCCAAACCCCCTTTTCCTGATGGGCACAAGGACCCTCAGGACATCTCATATTTATCCCCAACCCATCATCCAGTGTTTGGAAATGTCACCCTACACACTGGTTCTCCTTCCCTATCAGGTGCCCAGGGTCTCAGTTCCATGTCATTGCTCAGCATGGTGCAGAGAGCCAGGGGGAGGCCCAGAGAGGGAGGGCCTTGCCCAAGATCACACAGCAAGTCACTGCTAGGTCAGGCATGGGGCCAGGGTGACGGGCTCCCAGCCAATGTTCCTTCTTCACCAGAGCAGGGCGCGTGTGCTGAAGGCAGACATTAAGCAAAGTGACCCTCCTTTCTGAGGGATGTGGATTCCGTGGGCAGTCCATTTCACATCTATTTTCAGGTAAAGACATCTCATTTGCAAAAAATTACATGACTTCAGGCTTAGCATCAACAGAACAGAAATGTCCCTAGTTTTTGGCTCTAAATAGGGACCCAATAAATGAGAGATACGTGGAAAGACAGTTGTAGTGATAGACGATGAATGGAAGATGGCTAAATGGATTAAGGGATCAGTGCATGGATGATGAATAGAGGATGAGGGATGGAAGGTGGTAGTGGATTACAAGTGGGTGGGGAATAGGTGAGGGGTTGCTGGCTGATGGATGGTGACAGAAGAGAAGATAGATGAGTGAACAGGCAATGGATGGGAGGGTGGGTAGGTGATGGGTGGATGGAGAAGGTGTTAGACGTGGATGGGTCATGGATTAGTGGGTGGGTAGGTAGATAGTGGATAATGGGAGGTGACGGGTGGATGAGAGTGTTGGATGGATGGGACATGGATTAGTGGGTGGGTGGATGCATGGGTGAAGGATGGGTAGATGGATGGATGGATGGATGGATGGATGGATAGGTAGAAGAGTGGATGGGCAGGTGCTTGGATAGATAGTGAATGAGTGATGAGTGATGTAAGGAGTAGATGGAAAGATGGATGGAGAAGAGAATGAACTTGCCAATAAATTACCATGTGAATGGGCAAGTGAACAGATGCTTGAAATGAGTGCAGAAGCCCAGGTAATCAGTGTGTGAAGTCCCCTCGACTCCTAGGGTGCATCCTGCAGCCCTTAACCTGACTCCCCAGATCTTCCCTGGGCACCAAATCCTGGCGTCTCTCCATGGAGCCAAGGATGACAGTGTGGCCTGAGGAGCCCAGGAAGTGATGAGAATCAAAGCTACTGAGCAACCACCAGTTCAACAGGCAACCATGCTCTAGGAAACACCCCACATTGGACCAAGCTCTCTGCCCATGGGACTCCATCTCCTTGATTGGGTTGCCCATATCCAAGCAAAAATCAGTCTGCCTTGATAGCACGTTTGATGGATACCTGGATCAACAGCCTGTCTCCAACTTCTGGGCAACTGAGTGAATCTCTCAAAACATTACTTCTCAAACTGCAATGTGCACACAGATTGCCCGGGATGCTTATTAAAATGTAGGCTCTGATTCAGCAGGCCTGGGGTAGAGCTGGAGGGAATACATTTCTGACATCTCACTGGCCAGAGGTGGCCACAAGCCTCAGGCCTGGCCAGGCTCCTCTCCAGAACCTCTGGGCACATCAGCTCTTCTCTGGAGGCCCTACAGGACCCCAGGCTTAGATTCTCCACAGCAAGCCTTGGGCCTCGGCCTCCTGCTGCCTGCCCTCGCCTCAGCAGAGGTCCTTCCTGTCCCAGAGTTGCCCTGGTTTGGTGATTCTCTTCGATACTGAACAAAAACTGGAAATGCTATCCCATCCAGCAAACTCTTTCAACTTCATGATGTCATCTGCAACCTGCACCGACTTGGGAGTTAGGCAGAGAAAAGGCTCTCATTTCCATTCTACAAGATGCAGAAACTAAGGCTCAGAAGAGGTGATGTGGCTTGCCCAAATCAAATCAGCCAGCCAGTGGCCAGCCAGCCCTCTACTCTAGTGTCCTAATTCTTTCCATGATATGGTGCTTCTTCCTGAAGAAAGGAAGGCATAAAAGCTATAGAGGAGAAGTGAGGGGTGGCTGAGGTGACTGTGTGTGCATGCATGTGTGTGTGTGTATGCATGTGTGTGCATCACATGCTTATGCATCAGGTACGCGACATGATTGGAGAAATGGAGACAAAATATAGCCATCTTCTGTAGTGCTTGCTACCTGCCCAACACCATTTGAGGAGTTTCCCACACAGCCCTAGGAGCAGCTACTGCTATTATCGCTGGAGCGGGGAGCAGGGGTCGGACACCTTGTCCATGGTCCCACAGCGAATACAGAGCAGGGCCAGGATGTTCTGGCTCCACCTGGGCTTGGAACTACAATGAGCTCCCCTTCCTCTTTCTCCTCGCCCCATCTCACCCCAGCCCACCCCATTAAGAATCGCAGAGCTCTTGTCCTCGGTGTCATCTGCAGCCTTTCTGGAGAGTACGTGGGGCACTGGGCAGACCTGACACCCTCTGCCCCCACCCTGCTGCTGCCCCTGGGAGAGAACCACAGAGCCCAGTACCTTCTAGCCGGAAGTCCTCCTCCTCTTCCTCGCTGAGCGTTTCTCTGAAAACATCACCCACGAGCTCCTAGAGGAAGACAAAGCAGGGACATTAAGGAACTGCGGGGGTCAGGGAGGAACCCAGTTTTGGAATTTTCGACGCAGCATCACCGATATGTACCCGGCTGGTCGCAAGGAAGCAAGGACCCCGTTCTGATTCTTCTGGTGGCAACTTAGGTCAACCGACGTGCATATCCTACTGCACAGGAAAAGTTCATTATCACAACGCTTTTTAGGAAGTTAACTCATTCTCAGCCAACAGCCTCGTAAGGAACACTATACATATCCCTCAGATGGGAAGTTCTACCTTCCATGCAGAAACTGCAAAGACAAGCTCAGAAAATGTCCTTCCTCTATCACCTTGAGCCAACTTGTTTGACACAGGCCCAGGCCTAGAGCCCCCTCCGACGGACCCAAGAAGAGACCTCTGATGGATCCTGCCTTGAACAGTCACAGGTGTGTGATCGCGGAGGGGTTGCAAAAAAGCCAGGAGAGCCCCATGTGCCCAGTGATGGGGCCCCACTGCCCTTAATCTAAAACCCTAACTCCTTGGCACAGCATTCAGGAACCCATGGGTTCTGGCTCCTGCCTGTCACCTACATGCCCACCTTCCACCTGGTCCTTGCCCACCCCTCACCCAGCCCATGTGTGAGTCAGAGGCGTCTGAGTCCTCACCCCACATTTCAGGCCTCCATCCACGGCCTGCTCAAGCAGACGTTCGGGTGCCAGGGGGTTGGCTGGGGAAGACTGGTTGGTCCCCAGACCGGGAGATTCCTGGGAAGCTGACAGCCAAGGGTCCCGTCTCTCTGACCCTGCCCCAGCAGGACGACTCAAGGTACAGAAGAGGCTACACCAGGGCTTGGCAAACTCTGTTCCACATCTCCCAGCATCCTGCCGAAAAGAGCTCTGTGCTCAAAGATGACTGTTACACACAAAGCCAAGCAAGCTCCTTACTGCAGGACCTATCAGGGCTTTGTCTATGTTAACGAGCGCTCTGAATCTCCAAGGGCTCGTCTCCAAACCGATTTAGACTGGTGAGCTCTGATTTTCAAAAGCATCACAAGGGATTCGCTTGGGGAAACAGTGTTTTGGGAAGAGATGAGATTTGGTGGGGCGGGGGACGGGGTGGGGGTGGTGGCTGTACCACCCTGTCTCTCTGGAGAGCAGCAGGACTCTACAGCAGCACTTCCCAAGCTACACAACTACAAGCATGAGATGAACCCAAACAGCAGCCAGGACAAACATCTCTTCCTGAAAAGAAAATGAAAAGAAAAAAGAAAAAGCACCCTCTGCTTGGGAAAAAAATAAATCTTACGCCTCATATCCTTGAAGTATCAGTACTCATCTTGATTTAAAAATAAAAACGAGGCTTTGTATAGCTTATGTTATCAACCACACACCGATGAGGCAAGTCTCTTTTGTTTTGGGTTTGTTTTTTTTGTTTTTTAAAGAAAAATAGCTTCCATTTTACAAACCAGGGTTGCCCTTCTCTGTTGTCTTTCTTCTTTTAAATCGTTCTGGGGCATGACACACTATTTCTTGAAGGTCATTAAAATGTGGCCATCCAGACTCCTGCTGTCCCATTTACTTCAAAACCAGGAGTCGGGATGGTCCCTCTCTCCTCCTCCACCAATTATCATAATCACCAAACACTTCCTGGGCTTGTAAACTGGCTGTTTGTGTTCACAGAGCCGGAGCTGACAGGGGAGCAGGAGACGGTGACAGGCAAAGGACGCGCTTGGCTGGCATCGTTCGATGGCGGGGACGCCCCGGCAGCCAATTAAAGCCGCGCTTTCAAGCTGGAGGAAGACAGATGCCGCCTCCCCCCGACAGGCAGGCAGGCCGCGCCTCCCGCCAGGTGCAGGCGTTGAAGAGAATAAGCAACCGTCCTCACGCTGGGTCTTCCACAGGGGGACAGCGCAGTGCCACCCTCATCCGGCTGCCCTGGACGTGCCACAGTGCGGCCACGGGATCCATGAGGCGGGCACTTCCGAGCACTCACGGCTTTTCGCGGGCACACTTGGAGGGATTTAAAGACTCGAAACGTCACCCACAAGTCTGGGCCCCAGACCGATGTCTCTTGGTGTCTTCAACGCCTGCTTCGCTGTGCTCCGTGAAGAGCTGTCTGCTGAGGGGACCAAGCTCAGGCATGATTGCCAAACTGGACCCCGCTTCTGTGTAACGCCGTGGAAGTGGCATGGTCCGACGAGCTCTGGGCAGTGCCAGCGCTTGGCTACAGCAAAAATTCATCGCATCTAGAGAGCTCGTGGTCTCCGAGCTTGGACTTACGGGGCCAGAGCCAACATGGGAGGTCAAGCCAGACACAGGTCCAAGTCCTGGCTCCACTGCCCCCTCACCTGTGCCCCTGGGGCCGGCTGCTGCCTGCTCGGAGCCTCTGTCTACTCAGCCGTCAAATGGGCACAGTCGTAAATCACAGCAGGAATCCCGAAACAGCTGACACGTGTCGTGCATTTCCTATGTGCCAGGCCTGTCCTGGGCACTTTATATATATTAACTTATAACCATCACGGCAGCCTTCCTTTGGGAGATGCACCTTCCATCTCCCAAAGAATAAATGCTTGTAAAAAGGGATCTGCAAATTTTTGTAAAGAGAAAGGTATAATCATTTTCCTTTTTTTTTCTTTTCTATAAAGTGCTGCCAACCTCTGGACCACAGGACAGGAAAAGAATGCTACTGACAGTCACCCACATCCTTTACCGAGTGCTCACGGTGTGAAGCAGGGACCGATGGAATCCTCATAGGGCCCCTGGAGTTTTAAATGAGGAGGCTCCCGGGGTACAGGATCCGAGGCAGCTCTTCACAGGCCCAGACCCAAGCAGGGGTGGTCACTTCCATGCCAGGAACTGTGCTTGGGGACTCACAAGAAACACCCAGCAGCTCCGGTGGGCTCAGTGGCCAAGAACTCCTGCCTGTTCAGTGGCCCCGAAGGCCCCACGGCTCTTCCCCACCAGGTGGGGGATGTGGCCCTGCCCTCAAGCTGAGTCTGGGCTGGGCAGCCCCCGGTGCCAGGTCCAGGGGCTGAGCCCTCGGCGCCTTCCTACAGGAAGGTAAGTGCTGCCGAGAGCCGGGAACTCAGCCCCCGACAGCCACGAGCCCCTCTGGGAGCCCACGGGGCGGAGGAGCCCAGGGCACGGATCTGGAGTTGGTCAGACTTGGTTCCAGTCCCAGCTCAGCCTCTCGCGAGCTGTGACATCTGAGTGAAGGGACTTTTTCTCCAGAGCTCCTCCATCTCCCAATATGTCCCAGGGACGACAGCACCAATGACCTCACGGGTCTTTGTGAGGATGAAATGAGCTAAGGCATCAGAGGTGCTGAACGATACCACAACCGGGGTGCAATGTGTCAGCAGTTATTGTTTATTGCTTCTCCTCTTATTATTATTAAATGACTATCTGAACCCAAGTAGCTCTCACAGACACCTATAAAGACCCCTTCCCTCCTCCTGTCAGGGGCACTGTTTTTAGTATTTTCCATTTAATCCTCTTGGCAATCCCTTGAGGTAGTACCATTATTATCCCCATTTTACAGAGGAGAAAACGGAGGCACAGAGAGGTTAAGTGACTTTCCCATGGTCACACAGCTCATAAGTGCCAGAGTCAGGATTAAACGCCGGCTGTCCGGCTCGGCAGTCCTTGCGGAAGCCTGAGTGAGAGGCGTTCTCCTCACGTCCTTTGTTCTCTCAGCCTCGCTGTAGCCCTCAGGGCCCAGGCCCCCTCCCCTCTGGCCACCAGGACCGTTGGTCTCGCCCTCTGCTCCAAGTTCCGACTGAAGACCTTCCTGGATTCCCCAACCGCCCTGCCAGCCTTGGTGGCCCCTCAGGCCCCAGGCCCCAGACCTGCCCCCCTCCTGAGCCCCAGCGCTGCCCCCTCACAGGGTCCCGGGAGGAGAGGCCGGCTCCTAGGGGCGCAGAGGCTGCAGCCAACGCCAACCCAGGGCCCAGAAATGCAGGCACAAAGCCTTATAAGGCCTCGGGGTCAGGAAAACCACATCAAAGCCGGGCCTTGGGGGAGCGGCTGGAGTTTGGTTGGGGTTTTTCCCTTTTGTCTTTGAGACTCCTACTCCTGAATTTAATATCCTCCCCCACCCGCCTGCCCCGGCAGCTCTGTCAATCTTTCTGTTCTCTAAGAGCTAACAGATGTTGGTGCCACGGAGTTTCAAAGGAAACTCCCGGTGCCCACAGAACACGGCACAACTTACAGATTCCAAGAATGCACAGAGCTTGGACACGCCGGGGGAGAAGGGTGGGGGGCAGGACCCAGGCCCACCCCCGTCACCCTCAGATCCAAGCAGCCTGCCCCGGAGCCGCCCCAGGAAATTCCTAGCGCTCTCTCTCCCCAGCATGCTGTGCCCTGGCGCCACGGTGGGCTGGCCTGGCCTCGCCACCCCACTCGCGCCCTCCTCAGGGTGCCCCAAAGGCGGAGGCAGGGCGGGGAGACCCTTCTGTAAAACGGGGATTTCAACGTCAAAGGGCATCCACGAGAACGTGCAGACAAGGCACCCCGGATGGTGTCTGGTGCAAAGTAGGGGGACACTAAATACGAGTTTCTCTCCCCACTTCTGGAGCACCCTACCTCCAACCTGTGCTTGGGAATTCTTACATTTTATCCTCACAATAACCGAATTCCAGCAATTCTGCATGTCAGTGTCCACGCTCAGCCGACACCCACTCGGGGGCGCCAGGGGGCACGTTCAAGGTCAGTGATGTGGCGGGCAGCACCGCGTCCACTGGTCACAGTCAGGAGCGCCTTAGTGCCCAGGAAAGGAGCCTGGGCTGGGTCCGTACAGTGGGACACCGGGCCGGGGGCTAAAGAACCTGGTAGATCTGTAAACACGGGGGCACCAGCCTACAGGAGGGTGGACAGGCAGGTGCAGGAAGAGGACGATGCCACTGGCACACTTAAGAAAACACTCAACTTACACACGGACCATGGGCCGTCCACATGTCGGAAAACAAGTGAAGACAACCAGGGCTGCCCAGGAGGGCAGGGGATGGGGAATGTGCCATCAGCATTGCTCTGCTTCTTAAGAGAAGAGTTTCTCCAGGTATTACTTGGGTAATTAAAACCTAATTTAGCAAAGCCTCACACAACAACTCACTTTACAAAAGAGGAAACTGAGGCTCAGCAGGAAATCCTGACTTGCCTAAGGTCTCACCAAAGTAAGCAGCAGAGCTGCCTCTAGAAAGGGGCCCTTGGCTGAGATGACGCCGTTGGCCAAGGTGATCCCCCCAAGCCGGATGTTCTGGGGTCCCAGGCTCCCTCCCAGGCAGTGAGGCAGGTCTCTCTAGGGCTCCACCCAGGAAACAAGGCCAACTCTCAGGGCCTCAGTTTCCACAACCCTCACCACAGAGCTGTCACTTCTGCCCACACAGCTTCCATTCCTGAGGCTTTCTCAGGCCTTCAGAGCCCCTTCCGCCCCAAAGTGCTGGAATTACCTATCCCCCCCCAACCAAATGTGTCACATACACCAGCTATGTAAAGGTAATCGTTGCCAAGGGGCTGGGGGGACAGGGAGATGGGGAGACAGGGAGATGGGGGGCTGGGGAGACAGGGGACAAGGAGATGGGGGGATAGAGAGATGGTGGATGGAGGAATGGGGGGCGGGAAGATGGAGATATGGGGAGTCATGGCCAGGGAGATGGGCGGTAGGGAATTTGGGGGTCCAAGGGGCTGGAGGGTCAAGGAGGAAGCTGGGAGACAGGGACATGGGGCAGCTGTCAAGGGCACAAAGGAGATGGGGGCTGGAAATTTGGGGTGGGGGGAGAAGACAGGGGCTAGAGATCTGGGAGATGGGAGATAGAGATTTGGGATGATAAGGGGCTAGGAGACGGGGAGCTGGTGGCTAGGGAGATGCATGCGGTGGTGGTCGGGGAGGGCGTAAGAGGCTGCAGCCCCAGCACCAAGCAGGAAGGGCTGGGGGATCCCCTCCTCCCCAGGTATGCAAAAAAAACAGACTCCTGCCCGTGAATGTCATGGAAACGGAGAAATGATGTCCTCCCACCAACGAGCAGCACCCTCGGCCACTCCCCTGTGGTGACCGGCCAGCCTCCCGGGAACTCGGTGCGCCCAGGGACAGCTACTGGTTCCATCACCAGCACACATCCCCGACAGCCGCATCCTAAGGGCTGCTGCCAAGCCGATTGGAGCCCTTTCCGGGATACTTCTCCTGGCGGCTGGCGGGAAAGAACTTTTCTCTGGGGCCAAGGCTGTGCCTGATCTCAGCCCGGCTTCTCGGAGACAGGCCCCTTGAGGAGGCAGCTCACGCAGGGGCTGAGGCCGAGGCCAGCCCAGAGACGCTTAAGGGCTTAGGAAGTAAGCTCCTGGGGACAGGGATTTGGGTCTGTTTTGCTCTTGCTGCGTCCCCCAAGCCTAGAAGAGAGCATGACACCCAGTGGGCTCTCGGCACATAGCTGTTGGATGAACCCCGAGGCCTTCTGGGCTGGCGGGAAGGTGGGCAGCCAGCAGCGAGTGGGCAGCCGAACCCAGCAGGAAGGGCTTGAGGCCCCGGGGCTGGATTCTAAAGCCAGGTTTGCTGCCCCCAGGTCTCAGGCCCTACAAATAATCCCCAAAGACAAGTTTTTTCTGACCTGGAAAGTCCATCTCCTGCCTGTCACCCCCACAACCTTCTTTCTCCCAAGAGTCCATCACCCACACGCCATCATCTCACAGCCTGTCATAACCCAGTCTACCTAGGCTACCATCACTTGCTGGAAATTGACGCTCTTTTTTGTTTTAACCTAATCTTATCAAAAGCAATTAGATAAGTGAAGTTATGGGTGTAATATCCTAGCTATAGTTTGTTTAAAAAGTTTATATAATTCATATCAAACAAAGACAAAACCATGTTTTTGGAAAGCAATTTCTGGACATGGAGAAGAATGGCTGATGAAAGAAAAAAAAAACAAAAGACCAAAACCAAGAGAAAACGCAGAATGCTCCCTAATTTCAAATGGATGGCATTTCAGAGCTTTTGGGGAGATGGCCCAACACCGGGCAGATTGTTCAGCACTGGGTGGGCAGGGGGCTTCCTGCTGGCTTGGCTGGAATTTTCCTACTAGACAGACATCAATGGAATTTCTGCAGTGGGAACCAGGATCGGACGGGACCATCTACAGGACAGGGGCACAGGGGAAACCGAGGCCGGGGATGATGAAAACCAGCTTGCGGTGAGTGCACAACGCGTACCAAGGCCCCGCTCAGCCCCTGGGGCGCCACCCCCAGCAACCCTGCTGATCGGCTGTCCCTCCACAGCCATGAGAAACTGACTGGCCCAAGTGGCCAGTTGGGTCTGGGTTTGAGCCCTTCCTCCTCCACTTGATTGCGGGGACTGAGCTTGTACCTCGGCTTGCCAGGCCTGGGCCAGGGGACCTGATCACCCCCTGGGGAGGGTAGTAGGTACGGGCGTGAGTGCCCTCTGCAGCCCCCCCGAGCCTGAGGAGCGAGGTCAAGGCAGCTCCCTTTTCCTCACCCAAAATGCCACTGGCAGGGGAGGCTTGCCGGAGGAAACCGCCTTTCTCCCAACTGCCCTTTCCCCACTTCCTTATCTTACCCACTCACTCCCTGGTGCCAAGGCCACTCCTGCCACCGCCAGTGCGCATGCACCGTGGCCAGAACAACCCCCGCCCGCTGCAACGGCTCCTGCGTCCTCTCAGAACCAATCCTAGCCCCTATCCCTTCAATATTGCCATTTTAGGCTACTTCACCTCCTTTCCAGCCCTGCCCCTCTTACCAGCCTATATAACCTGTAATCACCCCTGAATAAATCTCTTTGGCGCATACTCCTACTGGATGAAGAGTGTTTTTGTCCTTATCGCCGCCCTCCTTGCACGCCTCTCGCCGAGGACTCTGGCCACGTCCTCCGCCTCGCCCTCGCCTCCGGGAAAGAGCCCCCGCCGCCGGTACCCTTTAAGCAGCCCCGAGAGCTGAGGGCTCGGCTACCGGCCGCCACTCCCCCTAGAAGCAGTAACCCCGACCGCAACTGGTGCCCCGTGTGAGGAGCGTCTCCACACAACAGTTTGGCAGGTCACCCGCTCGCCCGGACGCCTCTCCAGCTTCCCGTTTCCTCGCCTGCAAGGTAGGGCCGCCTCTCCCTCGCCGCTTCCGGAGCCGTGTGAGGTTCCTTGCTCCGAAGCCGCTCCTCCCTTCCCCCACGCTCTCTTCATCCAGTAGGAACTCCTCCCTTCCCCCACGCTCTCTTCGTCCTCTTGTATGCGCACTTCTATGACCCCCGTTCCTCCTAACACTCTCCCTCTTCCCCTCCATTACTTTGCTGCAGTTCTTTGTATCTTTATTTCCTCATTTGGTGCCGTGTGCCTCTTTGCAACTGCCCCCCCTGACTGCTCTCGTTGCCAAAGGGCACTGCTTTCTGCTCTCGCCGTCTCCTTCGGCCTTGCAGCCACAGTTTATCTCATTCTCTCTGCTCGATAAACAACTCCTCCTTCTCCTCCCCGCCAGCCGGCCGGCCCGGCTCGGGAGCAACTCCCCCTCCTCTCCCCTCAGCTATGGGTAATCGTATATCTACATGTCAGGCACCTCAAGTTCGTGCTCTAGCGAGTCTCCTAGACACGCATCGCTGTAAAGTGTCTGTCCGGCAGCTGCAAATATACTGGGACCTCCTGCTGCCCTTTAACCCATGGCTCACCACTTACCATCTTTGGGACCCTGTTACTTATGATCGCCTTATTGATCGAGTCACTAATGCCATGGAACATGAGAGCAAGCGCTTCCCTCCCGGCTTGCTCCCCACCTTGATAACCATCCGCTCCTGCCTTCAAGGCTCCCTCCCCCCTGATAGAGGCCCCGTTAAATCCAAAGAGGCCCTATCAACCCAGCCAACAGATTCAGATAGCGATACTAATTCAAATCATGACTCAGACACGGAGTCCTTAGTCGAGCAGATTAACAACGCGCTCGAGGTGACTCCCAAAAAGCAATAACACTGCGCCACGCCAAGATGGCGAACTTCCTCCTTCTTCTTCCATCGAGGGGAGGAAATGTTCCGGCGATGACATCAGCCCTAAGCTGGGCCGGAAACCGCATACGCTTTACCCCGCCCTTTCACAGGGCGGAGTTAGTCCACCATCTTATGCCTTGGGCCCCACCCTTTCACAGGGCGGGGCTGATCCACCATCTTGTGTCTTAGCCACGCCTACCGCGCCGCCATCTTGCGACGCTTGGGGCCTCCCACTCCCGCCTCTCCCTCCGGCGAGCTCCCCTTCGGAGCCGCTACCGGCAGCTGCCGCCACTCCTTCCACCCTGCCGACTAACAACCCCTGGCTGCCTTCTGCACCTCAAGGCAATCCTTGGGGCAACGCTCCCCCTACCCCCACTCCCGCGCCAAGTCCTCTGCAAGCGTGTCCTCCTTTCTCTCGTGCTTTTCGCTGTTTTCCTCTTAACCTTGCCCCCACCCCACAGAGGCCGCATGACTGGTATCCCATTGACTTAGATACTATCAAGCAGCTTCGCAAGGCCGTCAAGGAGGACGGGTTAGGTAGCCCATATGCTTCCCAAATACTACAGGATCTCGCCATGAACTATTGCATCCCCCAAGACTGGGCCTCGCTTGCCCGTTCAATTTTTAACCCCGGTCAGTTTGTTGACTGGCGTGCTCACTTCCAGGCAGAAGCAGCTAAGCAAAGTGAGCAAAATGCAGCCCTGGAGTCTATCATCCCCCCGAAGCCTATTTGGGCACTGGAGCGTTTCTAAATGCGTCTGCTTATATTAATGCACCTGCCACCTTTTGGCCTATCCTTTGGGGAATTGCCTTGCGAGCTTTTGCCAGCTGTTCTGCCTGTCGGCCTAATAAATTCACCAAGCTCTTCCAGGAGCCGAGTAAGCCTTTCGCCACCTTTGTCTCCAGAGTCGAAGAAACCTGCGCCAGAAAGGTAAGTGACCCCCAGGCCCAATATTACATGTGCCCATCCTCAAATCCTGAAAAATCGTACTGCAATTCCCCCAACAAGTACTACTGTGCATACTGGGGGTGTGAAACATTAGCCACTAATTGGAAGCCTCCTGTTCCTAATCATTACCTTACCCTAAAGTGGGCCCCTACAGGGTGCAAACTCCCTACAATTAACTGGCTCGGCCAAGAAAGTGAGAGATCCTGCACACATCTTAATCTTACAGTGCAGCTCCCCACTAATCCCTCCTGGTTACTCGGTCAAACTTGAGGCTTCAGAATCTATAAAAAAGGAGGCGACCAAGAATCACTTATTCTAATAAAAAAGGAGGCTATAAGCCAACCATACCAAAATACTGCTTTAAAAACACCCTCTGGCATAGGTCCCAATAAAGTCATTAACCCCTTTTTTCCACAGCTCTCCAGCCTCACCTCAACTCCAACCAGCCGCACCTCAGCTGCAAACAACGCATCGCCAACCCCACCACCCCAACCTTTTCTGCCCCCCTCTCGTTATTCCTCTCCCCTCCTCAGCCTCATCCAAGCCGCCTTTGCCTCAGTGAACTCCTCCAACCCCAATTTTACCTCCTCCTGCTGGCTCTGCCTCTCCACCTCTTCCTCACTGTACGAGCCCGTTGCCTCCAACCTCTCCTTTTCAGAAAGCACAGAAGACAGCCCCTCGGAATGCAATTGGAATACCTCTGCCGTCCCCCTAACCTTTCATTCAGTCTCCTATACGGGAAAGTGCGTCCGTCCTCGCTCCAGTAACTCTCCCGACCTCACTGCCTGTGCCAGCTACTCATCTCCCAGCAGCTCGGCAAAATTTCTCATTCCTCATAACTCCTCCCAATGGCTCTGCTCCTCTACAGGACTTACCCCCTGTCTCAGCACGAATATCATCAGTGAATATAAAGAAACTTGCCTCCTAATTGTCCTTATCCCTAGGGTCTTATACCACAGCGAAGAAGACTTCTTCCTCCGTCTGGAAAGAACTGCAGCTCCTGCCCTTCTGCAAAAGCGAGAGCCCATCACCGTCCTTACAATTGCCTCCCTCCTAGGTCTTGCCGGCGCTGGCACCGGAATCGCTGCACTAGCCAGTCAAGGCTCCGCCCTAACTCACCTCAGGGCGGCTGTTGACGAGGACATTCGCCACCTACAAAACGCTATTTACCATCTAAAAAATTCTGTCAATTCCCTCTCTGAAGTCGTGCTCCAAAACCGCCGAGGTCTTGACCTTCTCCTCCTCAAAGAAGGAGGCCTCTGCGCCGCCCTAGGAGAAGAGTGCTGTGTTTATGCCAATTCCACAGGTCTCGTCGAGGACAGCCTGAAAAGGGTCCGAGAGGGACTGGAAAAGCGTAAAAGAGATCGTGAAGCCACCAATTATTGGTCCAGTTTTTTCACTCCCATCCTCCCATACATCCTTCCTTTTCTCGGCCCCCTATTAATAATTATTCTAGCTCTCATCTTAGGACCCTGCCTCATCCGCAAAATTGTCCAGCTTGTAAGAAAACAAACAGATGCCCTTTTTTCCTCGTTCGTGCAAATCCAGTATCAGCGACTCGCCACCTCTGACGCCCCCCACTCCAAGATGACAACCAACCCTCCGCGACCTCAACGCCACCGGTCAACCCGCCGACTGCGAGGCCCTTCCCAATCACCTGAACATCGCTCTCGCCTCGAGTTCCAGCTTCTCTGAACCCCTGAACTTTAAACCCCTGAACTTTAAACCCCTCACCTTCGCCCAGCCTGCTGCAGCGAAGCCCTTGTCGAGCGCCCGGGCACCACACCAACACTGAGCTCCAGCCTCGCTGAGCCACCGTCAACCCCTTTTTCCCTTCCCTAACCTCCCCCTTCCCTCACCCTTAGCGGACCTCTCCGGTAAAGCCTCTTCCTCTAATTAGAAAAGAAAGGGGAATTGCGGGGACTGAGCTTGTACCTCGGCTTGCCAGGCCTGGGCCAGGGGACCTGATCACCCCCTGGGGAGGGTAGTAGGTACGGGCGTGAGTGCCCTCTGCAGCCCCCCCGAGCCTGAGGAGCGAGGTCAAGGCAGCTCCCTTTTCCTCACCCAAAATGCCACTGGCAGGGGAGGCTTGCCGGAGGAAACCGCCTTTCTCCCAACTGCCCTTTCCCCACTTCCTTATCTTACCCACTCACTCCCTGGTGCCAAGGCCACTCCTGCCACCGCCAGTGCGCATGCACCGTGGCCAGAACAACCCCCGCCCGCTGCAACGGCTCCTGCGTCCTCTCAGAACCAATCCTAGCCCCTATCCCTTCAATATTGCCATTTTAGGCTACTTCACCTCCTTTCCAGCCCTGCCCCTCTTACCAGCCTATATAACCTGTAATCACCCCTGAATAAATCTCTTTGGCGCATACCCCTACTGGATGAAGAGTGTTTTTGTCCTTATCGCCGCCCTCCTTGCACGCCTCTCGCCGAGGACTCTGGCCACGTCCTCCGCCTCGCCCTCGCCTCCGGGAAAGAGCCCCCGCCGCCGGTACCCTTTAAGCAGCCCCGAGAGCTGAGGGCTCGGCTACCGGCCGCCACTCCCCCTAGAAGCAGTAATCCCGACCGCACTTGATAACGTGTGACCTTGTAGAAGTGATTTTACCTGTCTGCACCCCGTTTCCTGCCTGGAAGGGCTGTTGTGAAGGTGAAAGGAGAACAGCTGTAGAGTGTTTAGCCCCTTGCCTGGCACAGCCAGCACACCACCATCAAGGGTAGCGATTGCTTTCTCCTCCCTCTGGGCAGCGGCTGGCATTCTGCCCCTTCCCGGCCTCCCTTCTACACCCCTGTCTTCTACCCCTTCCTTCCTCACAGCAGGACTGGCTCCCTTGGGCCCACGAAAGCCACACCCTACGCAGACTTAACTGCCCCCTCAGGCCTTGAACAGCCCCATCCCAAAGGGCCGCCTGCGCCCAGCGCTTCTCCAAGTCCCTGCTCGCCGGCCTGCCATGCTGCACAGCCAAGTGCCGATAACAGGAGAGGCAGAAAGAAATGGCCATGGAGGAGCCCTGACCACCGAGCAGCCGGGGCCAGCCCTGCCAGTGGCTCCTGGCCCCGGGCCAGGCCCTGGGTCTGCTGCAGGACCCAGCATGTGTGTCCAGTCAGGGGCTGGGAGCCAGGCCACGTGGGACAGACAGCACTGTCCTCGCTGGACCAGGGAATGATGCCCCCTGGCCCAGGGCTCCTTGATGTGGGGATGGTGTGGGGGGAGGCCTGGATGCCAGGCAAGTGTGGCACTTCTCACTCCCAGCCCCAGAGCAAGGAGATTGGGCATCTTGCTTCTCCTAACTTAAATAAATGGGGGGACTAAGACCTCATTTCATCCATCCCACGAGTCCTCATCTTCTGGAGAGGACAAGAGGCAAGGAGAACAACAATTTGGGCCAGACTCTTGGATTCTGTACACACATGCAGAGACACACACATACATATATATGCATGCACACACAAACAGCACGCACTCACACACACACACACACACACACACATGCACTGTTGACCCCATCTGGCTCTCATGCTCTGGGGCAAACATCTTCTGCCCACTCTGCTCCATTCTGCCCCCAGCCTCCCTTCCCCTCTCCCGACCCCCTGTGCTGCCCCCTCCCCATCCCCCATCCCCCTCCAAGGCTGGGCCACCTGCTTTGGAGCCTCCCAGCCCTGTGCTGTTTCCTCCGCCTGGAGAGCCCCGACCCTTTCACCAGGTGAAGTCTGTCCCCTCCCCCACAAACCAGTGTCAAGATCACCTCCTCGTCAATGCCATCCCCAATATCTCACTCCACCAATTTGGGGCAGGATGCAGGGTCACATCTTTGGGCTCTCAGAGGAGCTCAGGTCACTCTGAAACTTGGCTGCCTCCATGTCACCAGATCTGTGCTTATACGTAGTCTCAGTGTCCACATCTGTAAAATGGGCACCGACGCGACCCTGTCTGTGACACACATGTGGCCTGAGGGTCACAGAGGAGGGCACCGTGAAAGAATCCAGAAAAGGTGAAGGTGCCATTCAGGACAGAGGGCTTCCGGGCCGGCACAGTCACGCCTGCAGGCTGGTCCTGTGTGAATAAACAGGAGCCGCCCAGAGAGCGCGGGATGCACAGCGCATGGCGCTGCAGCAACGGCTGCCACCCCTGGGGAGCAGGAGTCAGGAACTGGGGCTGCACCTCTCAGCTCTCCACCTTTCTGGACTGTTCGAAGTTTGTGGCATGGTCCTTTCCCCTCCCATTTCACCTCCCTTCCCCTCCCCTCCTCTCTTCTCTCTCTTTTCAAACCAAAAACATGCATTGCTTTTATACTAAAAATAAATTAAAATTTTAAAGTGACTGCTCCATGTTTGTGATCTCTACCAAGAAGCTTAACAGGCCCCTCGAAGGTCACCTGTCCAAAACTGACTCCTGACCTCCCCCCAACCTGTGCCTCCCCGAAGTCTTCCCTCTAGTCAAAAACGGCGTCTTTTCCATCTTTCCAGTTCTTCGGACCCAAACCTTTGGTGTCATCCCGACCCTTCTCTTTCCAACCTTCCAGCCAATCCATCAGCGCATCGCATTGCCCCTGCCTGCAAAACACACCCAGCGTCCAGCAAGGGAGACAGAATCCACCGTGCGTCCCGGGCCACCATCCCGGCTTGCCAGGATACGGCAATATTTTCTATTCTCTGCTTCTGCCCTTCACCCCTATTCCCCTTTCTCCAAAGTGCTACCAAGGCCCTGTAGAGAAAGCCCCACACAGCCTGTCGGACCCATTACCTCTCTGACCTCATCTGTCACTCGCCTCTCACTTACTCTGCTCCAGCCACACTGGCCTGTTTGCTGTTCTCCCAATACGCTGGACCTGTTCCCACCCCAGGGCCTTGGCACGTGCTCTCTACTCTGCCCGGAGTGCTCTTTCTCTAGATACCCACGTGGCTCCCCCTCTCCCACCTTCAGGCTTTGGCTCAACTATCACTTCGGTGAGGACTTCCCAAACCACCCTATTTAACACTGTGGGCTCCTCTCCCGCCTCTCCCCACCCCCACCCTTCATTTTCCCCTGCAGCGCTTGCCACCATCTGACACACCATGAATCAATGCCTGACAGAGGAGGCGTTCAACAAATACGTGTCAGACAACCAAATGCAGCTCTATATTTACTGACTCAGAAGAACATTCCTGCATTTTCTTGAAAGAGAAAAGCAGTTGTCAAACAGCAGAGAGAATGTGATTCCATCCACTAAAATCATCTGCCAGTGTTCCCATGCAACATGGTCCAATTCATGTCTGCAGAGACACTGGGACCAAAGTGCTCCCAGAAGTTGTTCCTGAGCACTCAAATTTTTTGTGTGTCACGAAAATGCATTATTGCTCCTCCAATCAGAAAGAAGAGCAAAGCATTTCAAAGAAAACACATTAAAGCAAACGGAAACGGGCAGCCGGGTTGGTTCCAGCAGGACTCACAGTGTCTGCTGGAAGGGTCCTGGCCTGGGCAGGTGGCAAATCTTGCAACGGAAATGGGTGGTTTTCTGATCTTGGCCAGGAGGGAAGGTGAGAGTCTCCGGTTTCTGTGCACCCAGGCCCCATTCTCCCTCCCATGAGCACTCAACGCCTGCAGAGAGGAGGCAAGCAAGCCCTGCCCACCCGGGCCCAGGCCCTGCCGGAAACCCGCCTGCTTCTCGTGGCTCTCGGCTGGACACGCAAAGGAAGCCGGGGGGCTGGGAAGACCCTTTTTTGTGGTCGTGTAAGGCAGACAAGGCTTTGATTCCAGAAATGGCATGAGGCCAGCTGAGCATGTCAAACCTGGCTGTCACTGGACTGGAAGCCCAGGAAGGCGGGGGGCCGGCAGCTCCCCCCTCCCCCATCCCCAATCGCAGCACACTGAATTCCACTGTTTCCGTTCTTGGGCAACCAAAGATCTTAGAGAAAGATGTGGGAGTCCGGAAGGAAGCTGCCGCCCCTGCAGGTCTGGTCAGTGACCCATGTCAGGGGCCCCTGTCACTGCAGAGTGGCCCGCAGAGAAGTCCATGGGGGTCTAGCAGAGGCTGCTGATGGGGCCACCCTGTGCAGAGAAGGTTTGAGGTTTAAGAATAGACTTGGGGGTAAGATGGCATTCACGGCAGTGACTCCACCCATCTCCCCGGCACCTTTTCCCATCACAGTCTGTGGGTCCTTGATTCACCGAACAACCCTAAAAGGTCAGCAAGGCAGCTACCACCCCCTTTTATAGATGAGGACACCGAGGCTGAAAGGGATGTGCTGGGAGGGATGAAGGCCTCCCAAGAGGAAGGCCAGGGCTCTCAAGTACCTCCCCCCACCCCTTGTTACTAGCTGCAGGGGAAGGGACCCCCTGCAGTACAAAGTCCCTGCAGCCTCCCTGGACCAGACACTGGGGCCAGGCCACAGCCCCCGTTCAGAGGTTCTAACCCGCAAGGAGTCTCCCCCAAAAATGCCACACAAATAAAATCACACATTGACCACCAGGGGTTCATGAACCTCGTCCCTGCAAATCCATTGGTGAACTTGAGGTTAAGTTCTGAGAGTACAAATGGGGAAACTAAGACGTCAAAAAGGCACAGGACTTGCCCAGTCACAAAGCCAAAGAAGGCAGAGCTGCGATCAGAGTCTGAGACACCCAAAGCAGGAGCCAAAGAGCCTCAGGGACCGCACATAACTCAGCGCCCCACAACGCCAAGGAAAGCCAGGCAGCAAACACCTCGAGTTGGCAAACCCCAATCTTTAGACCGGTGTTGCCATGAGTGGAGTTCTGTGGTCTGGCGGTTGCAGAGTGTGGCATCAAATGATGATCAGCGGAGTCCTTCACTCAACACAGGCTTCTCATGCCTTTAGAAGCAATGTGCATTAGGAAACCCCCAAGAGGTGCTGCCAGCAGGTGGGATTTCCCCAGCTCCTCCAAACCCTTTTGATTGGGGCTCACCTCCCCGGTCTCTTTGCCCTTACCTGTGCCCTCCCCCACCCCCAGGGTGTGCCAGCACCTGTGCTGCTTCTTCAGCACACTGCCCCAGGGCTGGGTCTGCAGATTCAGAGAACTGAAAGCTCCCCAGCAGGGCCCTATGCCAGTGACTCACTGGGGCAGGACACACTCAGGGCGCAGGGGGATAATTTCAGTTGGGAGCTCCCCCATAGGGTCAATCTGAAGCTAGGATGTTGCCTGAACCGGCTCACCTTTGCAAACTTTCTTCCCCTTCTTGGACCTGCTTCCTCCACCCCCTTGCTGGTTTCCCAGGGAGAATGCCCTTAAAAAATCACCCACACCCCATCCTCACCTCAGGCTCTGCCCCTGCAGTACCTGACCCAGATGGGACTCCACGGAACAACCTGGGGAGCTGTAGGAATCCCGACACCTCTGTATCACATTCGCAGGGAGCACGTGGGCCCCTGGAGAGCAAGCTGGTGGGTCGGAGACAAATGTTGCAGCAGATGGGACAGCCCAGGAAGGCAAGGACTATGCAGAGGCCAGACCAGCTAGGTGAGGGGCCACCCCCCCGACTCCCGCACTTCAAGAATGCCTCCCACCCATCTTTTAGGACCTGGAAGCCCTTTCTGAGCACTTCAACCATCCCTGATCAACCACAGCTCTTAGGGCTGACGCCATAGGTCTGCACCTTTGGGAGGAATCCAAGGCTAAAGAAAATTTTTTTGTCCCTTTCTTTGCCTCTGCAGTGGGCATCTGTGGTTTGGATGACCCCAGCCCCCAGAATCCATTCCCCTTCTTCTGGTAACACTTTGATTTTCAACTCCTCCATAGGCTTGCCAGAGTCAGCAAATAAAACATACAGGAAGCTTAAATTTGAATCTCAAACAAACCACCAATAATTTTTTAGTATAAGCATGTCCCATGCAGTCTTTGGGACATTCTTACATTTAAAAATTATTTGTTATTTATCTGAAATTCAAATTTAACTAGGCCTCCTTACTTTATCTGGAAATCCTACCACTCACCACTCTCACTCCTGTGGTGTGGGCAGGGCTGGTTTCCCTACCTGTTCCCGACGGTGGGCACATGACCCAGGCCTGGCCAATGAGAGCTCAGCACATCCTGGTTTCAGGGGTTGTCAGGGCTGAACACATGACCTAAGCCCAGTGGAAGAGATGCATTCCCAGGATACCCGCTAAACAAAAAACTCTTTCTGCTGACATTGGTGAGAGGTGGAGGTGGGAATCTGACCCTGCTGAAAACATTTTACCTCCTCACAGGGAGATCCTGTCTAAGAAAAAAGCCAACACAAAGGAAAACAAAGCCAGAAAGTGAACCAAGAGAAAATGGATCCTGACAACATCATTTGAGCCCCTGGATCAAACCATGCCTGAAGCTGGTACTTTTCAATTACATAAACCACCAAATTCCCCTTTTTGCTTAAGGCAGTTTGAACTTGTTTTCTGTCACCAGTCACAGAATGAATCCTGCTGATACAGAGCCTCCTTATGCAGAGTAACCCATGCTCAGAAAATATTTAAGTTGCACAGGTCTACAACGTTATCCTTTACCATGGAAGGAAAGTAAGATGGGATTATGGGAAAGGCTTTCAAGTCAGACAGGCTTGATTTCCACCCCTGCTCAGTCCCATCTTCATTCCAAGGACTTGAACAACTTATCAGTCTATGTGAGCCTCAGTTTTCTCATCTGTAAAATGAGGATTCCAATACCCGTGTCTGGTATGACCATTTCACATTTCTGAGAGTGAAAGGAGCACTCTTACTAACTAGGCCAAGACAAAAGGGGCGACTGGAACGGTCATGGGTAAACAGGCCATGTGGCTACCCACCTCCACCCACCTCTCTGCACACCCCGCTCCCCCTAGAGTAAATGCCTTCCTTCCGTCCTGACCACCCTCCCTGGACGCTCCCCCAACTCTCTCCTAGCTACCTCCTAATTTACCCTTCCAGCCTCAGCTTCAATGTCCCTGCTCAGAGCCAGCCTCCCAGCCCACTGCAGACGCAGTATGGTCCTCTCTCTGCTCCCCCAGCCACTTGCATCCCCCCCATCCTAGCCCTTAGTGCTCTGTGTTCCTGCTACTTGTTGGCTGCCACTCACACCACTCGGCTAACTAGACTCACCGAGGACAGGGACCACACATTTCTCCCTCCTCATTGAAGACCCGGCAGACCTGGCATAGTGCCTGGAACAGACAGAACGGCAGCCAAAAAATAAACAGCTAACCCTCCTTTCCCTTCTCTCCACAGGTTCTGTATTTTCTCCATGTGTTGACAAGACCATCCTGGGTGAGGTGTCAGGCGGGGACGGATGGGACCATGGGTGACAGGGTAGGGAGGGCGTGGGGACCTGCCCCCAGCAGGCCCAGGATATGCTGATAATATTCTCCGAGCCAGTGACTCCAGGGACAGCGGCCCCAAGAGGGCCAGCCCAGCTCAGCAACCCCCGGGCGGCAGCAGCAACGTGCTGGCCCTGCGACAGCTTTCATTGATCTGGGGCCAACATGGACTGGCCCTGGGCCCGCTTGCCTATTCCAGAATCCAGCCCTGGCTCCTGCTCAACACACAGGCACGGCGTCTCCCTGTGGCCTCAGCCAGCTCCGTGCTCAGCGGTGGCCAAGTCACTGCCCAGAATGCAAATCGGGCAGGTGCAGAAGGCCCCTCCACACGGCGACCACGGTTCTCCCACCCCCCAACCACCACCCACAGCCTGGGTTGTTCCCCTCACGGGCAGACACAGTCCGCTCAGGTCTCCTGCTCCCCACCACCACCCCCCATGCACCCTCCTCCCCACCCACAGAGTTAGGCTGGCTCACACCAGGGCAGCGTCCCCGTCTGGTTTCTTGGTCCAGCCAAGCCCGCAGCCTGAGGTCAGCTGTTCCACACCACCTCCCTCACTCACACCCAGTCCAGACGAAACACTGCTACTTTTTCATTTTCGCAGGATCCTTCCCCTGCTCTGAAGCCTACAATGGCTCCCTATTTCCAACCAGCTCAAATCCCTCTGTAGTCCCGCCCTACCTACCATCCTGCTCACTGGGAGACAAGTGGTCATAGTGGGGGAAAAAAAAAGGCCAGTTTGGGAGCTGGACATTCTGCCTTGGTTTCCCTATTTGTACAAAGAGGGTGATCTCCAAAGCCTATCAGCTAAGACAATCCATGATTCCATGGGCTCCCAGAATCATACCAGGGTGAATTAACCCAGACTCTGATCTCAGTCCTCCTCTGCTGTCTTAGGGCCACTTGCAAAGGCACCCATCCGTTTCTCAGGACTGCCTGTCTGAGCAGGCAAAAGTGCTTCAGGGAGAAGGAAAAAAGCCTGAGGGATTTGAATGCTTCCCTTAACCACTCTGGATTAGCCCAGAACCCAGGTCTCGCAGCCCAAAGCATCCTTCATGCCCAGGGAAGCCACAGAGGCTGTGGGCAGACAGAGAAGCCCCAGGAGGAGAGGAGGGCCACTGGACATGCTGCCCCCACACTCCTACCCCAGCCCAGTATATAAAGTACACAAAAACATGCTTATAATATGAAAGAAGGAGGAATGTTTTTACACAGCTTTAGTATTCAATGGCTTTAATGCAGAGGAGGGTATGACTATGTATATTTTTGTTTCTCCCATCAGGCATGTGACAATCTCATATGAGGTATTGCTATGTTCTGGTATTATCTGTAAAGCACAGAAGGTTCAGTTTAGGAAGGTTTGAGGCCCTTCCTAAAGAGCTGGACCAGCACGAGGGGTCGCCTGTGAACCCACAGAGGGTTCAGCAGAGGGTTCCACAATGATCCATTTACTGGCGGCATTTATAGGGGAGCATGAACTGCCCAGACTCAGCCTCCCAGGAAAATAACTCTCGAGGTTCCCCACTCATTATAGGACGTTGGGGCTGGGGGTGGGGGTGGGGAGCAGCAAGTGTGGGCCAGGCTGAACTGCCACAGCATGGCCTGGTGGGGGACACCCTGGACTGCAGCAAAGCAGAACACTCAAAAGCCTCCAAGGAAGGTGAGGCCTTAAAAGCTCTATTCCCCAGCAAGCAAAGTTTAATGCTGAAAAAGAAAGGCCAGAAATTTGATGGCTGTATCTGGGGCATTGGTTCACGGGGACTCATTACAATACTCTCTCTGCTTTTGTGTATGCTTAGAATTTTCTCTAATAAATAACTCAAATCAAATTTTAAAAGGTCAGCCTGATAAACAGGATCCCATGATGCTGGGGTTCTGAGAGGCACAGGGAGATTACAGCACAACCAGTCCCCACCTGACCTACTAAAATCAGAATCTGCATTTTTCCAAGGCCCCCAGGCGATTCATATGCACACTCAAGTTTGAAAAGTTCTGCTGTAGAGATGACCAGAAAGGTGACTGCATAATTAGAGCTGATATTTATCTCCTTAGCATACTCCAAGCCCCATTTTTAAGTACTCATTTAATCCTCACAGGAAACCTGAGGTAGGAAGGACAGCTATCCTCATTCTATAGATAAAGAAACTAAGACCCAGAGAGGGTAATTAATTTACTCCAGGACACACAGCTTTAGAAGGGCAGAGGTGATCGCACAATGGTGAAGGTGTGGGGGCTCAGTAAGAGAGCCTTGGCAACCTGTGGGAGAGATTTAAGAAGCCCATTCTTGCCTTCACACAGGAGAAGGACAATCCCTCAGCAGAGGGAGAAAGCCAGTTCTGGGTGCCTCTTGAAGGCGGAGCAGGACAAATGGCAGGGAAGGCCCAAATTCCCCATCCTTCTAGGAGCTGGAGCCACCCAACAAAGGAAGAAGCCACTCAGGCTCAGAGTAGTAAGCTCCCCATCACAGGAGGTATGCAAACAGAGGCTGAGTGGCCTCCTGTGCAGGATGTACTGGAGAGGATTCCTGCTTCAAGAAGGAGGCAGGCTTGATGGTTTGGATTTTCCTCTCCAATCCCAAGGCCAGAAAGATGTTCCCTTCACCCACCAGGAGGACCAGGAAGTGGGTATGCCCCCTGCCCTCACCAACGGCCGCCTGTGGCCTTGAGAGAGTCCAGAGGATGGGACCTACTTTCAACCCCACTGGCCCAAGCACCTCTCTCTTCCTGGCTGCCAGACACAGCACACATGGTGGTCCTCACGTAACAGGCAGAGCTAGCTGGCCCCTGGCTGGGGATGGGGAGACACCTCTGTGGCTCAGTGACCCAAGCACTCTCAAAGAGGGAAACCGCTTGAAGAAATCCCCCAAGCACATCCCGATGGGCCAGCACCTCGACTAACCAGACCCCATTTGCTGGCATCTTCACATAACTGCCACCTCGGCTCTGCCTGCAGAAGGGTGAGGTGAAAATGCAAAACCTTGATGGGAACCTGTCTTCTAAAATATCAGTGACCAGGGATGCTCTTCGTGGGGACAGGGGCCCCACATGCCACCAGGAGGCAGCACCACTGGGGGTTGGGGCCCGACCAGCGGGATTCAAATCCAGAGTGGACTGACCCCTGTGCCTCGGACCCCTCCCCATTCTGTACATGAAGACAATCATTGCACCCGGCTTGCTATCAAGCAATATCCAAGGGGTACCTAGAAAGGCATCTGGCACATAGTAAGCACTGCATCCGAGGAACACATTTTTAAAAGTGGACGGAAACACACTGCTCATTCAAAAGAAGGGCGGCTGTCACTGGGTAAGTTCATTAAATAACACAAAGGCTCAGTGGAAGAACGACCAGACTAGGCTTAGCGTGCCCGCAGCACATGGGCGGCTCTCGATTAATGGTGGTTGTTACCACCGCTGGTCCTGCCACTATCGGTTCAATTACTTTTATCAAATTCTAATTGGCGAGAAGAGAACCGAAACGGCACGGACTACCTTGTCCAGCCCAGGGTGGTGAGGTAGGGAGAGCTGGGGAGGTGAGATCCAAGAGGGCAGGGCCGGCGAGGGGGAAGGCCTGCCTGGGGGCTGGACCGGGGAAGCAGCGAGGCCTTGGAGAGCCGGCTCCACCGCTCAGAAGTCAGGCCAGCTTTCAGTTTCCATCGTTGCAGCCCCAAGTCCCCAGCAGGCCTGCTGCCTGGGGCTCTCAGATTCTTCCAGGGTCCAGGATGTGCTTCCAAAGCAGCCTCATCTCAGACTGGGGCCCAGAATTCCTTGGCCGGCACGGACCACGTCTGCCCGGGGCTGACACAGGCCAGCTGCTGGGGCGCCTTCTCCTCCGCTCCCGCCGAGGCCCCATCCAGCTCCTGAGCAGATGAACCTGGAACTGCTAGCGCCCCCAGCCCCTGCCTGCATATTGGGTGCAAACACCAATGAGGGATCGTGGCCACCCCTCTTGACTCCTTGGGAAAGTGGGCCTGAGTGGTGGCAGGTGCCACATGGTCAAAATCTGAATCTAATGACTAAATCAAGGACTGGCAAGAAATCCCACAAAAGGCTAAGTTTGGAGGAAAAAGAAACAAACAAAAAACCAAACCAAACAAAAAACCCACCCTGATCTTTCGAGCTGCATATCCCTAACCTGGCAGTGCATGCAGGTTCTCCAGCGCAGGGGAATGCCACTGCCTGGGCCCAGGACAGATCCATTCAACCAGGAGGCTCTGGGCAGGCAGCCCCTGGGACCCTTGGATGCCCAGATGCTACAGGATAAGGGAGGGGTCCACAGTCAGAGGGAGATGGGCTCAGTGAGGGCCACCTGGAAACCTGGAAGCCAAAGAAGAGCCAGTCTCCAGGAGTTCCCAATAATCCATGTGCCTGTGTCTTAGGGACACTTACAGCATAGTTGATGATTATAATAATCACTAACATTTACCTAGTACTTACATATATCCTCTTTTTAAATCCTTGCAACATCCCTTCTGTGATTATGCCCATTTTACAGATGTGCACACAGAGGCACAGGCTAAAAATAATGCCCAAAGTTACACATTTGGCAAGTGGCAAAAGCAAGACTCTGCCTGACACCAGGACTGGGGACAGGGAGAAGACCCCTAGCCCCAATGTGGTAAGCTGATGCATTAATAGCCCCATTTTTTCACACCTCCCTTAGTCCACACTCTTTGGTGGTGCCCTTCCACGTGGACTCTGAGCTTGGCCATGTGACTTGCTTCAGCCAGTAGGACTGAAAGGCACCTGGGATTTTCACTTCTTCTCTCGGGCTCTTCCACTGCCACGAGAAATGCCTGGGCCTGCCTGCTAGAGGAGTGTGGAAGACACGGGAAGGAGGGTCAGCTTGTCCAAACCAAGTCTAGTCTAGGCCAGGCCACCCCCAGCTATCCACCCAGTGACCTCTGAAGCATGAGCAAACAAGTCCAGCCCAGATCAGCCAAGCCTGGCCCAGGTCGATAAGACCACCCAGTCAACCCTGGAGATGTGTGAGGAAACAATGAACAGTCATTGGAAATCGCTAAGTTTTGGGGTTGTTTGTTATGCAGCAGTAGCTAACTGATACACCAACTATACTGTCCATTCTCTTTTGACATAGGAGAAACCTTCCTGAGAATTAACAGGGTAAATAGTGACACTACTTTGTATGAGAAACCCATTTAAACAAAGCAAGGAACTAGCCTTATATGAAGAATTGTCAGTGTTTTCTTGTGTTTAGATTCAGTTTTGCATCCTACAACTCTTGCTAACACCCATGAAGGGGTCAAGCCCCATCTGCGGTGATGACGCTACTCACCGTCACACCTGTGCACTGTGTCACTGAAGTGGAACTATTCACTACCTGGGCAACGCTCTACCATGTGTCACCTTGACATCTTTCTTCCCCACCAGCTACACCCTCTGTTTTGGCTCTCTACTAGTTTTGGTTATCCACTATTGCATAATACCTTGCCCCCAAACTTAGCAGTTTAAAACCAGTACTTTCTTGTCTCTTCTGGTTCTGTGGGTTGCCTGGGCTCAGTGGGGCAGCTCTGCCGGGCTCACTGAGTGTCTTGGGGAGCTGCAGTCAGATGAGGCTTGGGCTGCCGTCATCGAGAGCTCAGCTGGGCCTCAACATCCAACATGGTTCTCCCCATGTCTGGCAGGGATGGCTGCAAAGCTGGGCTCAGCTGGGACACCGGGATAACTGGGCCTCTCCTGCTCTATTCTGAGGCAGAGCCATGTTTTCTCCACTTGGCCTTTCCGGTGAGGGAGCTAGACTTCTCATAAGGCAGATCAGACTCTCAAAAGCACAAAAGCAGAAGCTGCTAGGTCTTCTTAAGTGCCGCTTCCACTGCCTTCCATCGGCTAAAGCAGTCCCAGGGCTGGCCAGATTCAGGGTAGGGAACAAACTGTACTTCCCGACAGGAGTGGTGACAAAGATGTTGCAGCCATTTATCCACCACAACTGCAGCCCACTTGGGCTAACGCTCTATCCACCCAAAACTGGAAGCAGCACATACGCGGAAGTGGAGAAATCATACATTTTATACCCTAATCCCACACATGGTAGTAGACCTGGGATGGTTGTGCAGCAGGTACACTGAACCACCAAACAGTGTGTTCCCCCAGAACCACAGACAGTCCGTGGGGGAAGCACCAAGACGCAGGCAGCAGCTTTCAGACCCCAGAATTCTTGCTGGGTCACCGGGGACCCTGAGGCCCCACGGAGGAACCTGGCAGAATGAATATGTGGGGCGAGGGTGCACGGCAACTTCCCATCCCTGTGTGTTTGCAGGGACCTAACGAAAGCGTGCTCCACCGGGTTCTCTGCAAAGACCTTGCTCTGCAAACGGACACCTGTGAGCCCCAGACTCCCTCCGGTCCTGGCAGGAGGCAGTTTTCTCTCTCAGTACAGAAAAAGAATCTCATCTTGGCTGGGCCCTGGCCGGAGGCCCGAGGGACTGTTGCGGGGAAACCAGCCCTGGGAGAGCCCTTAATCGTTTAACTAAAATCACATTCAAAGCGTAATTAGCAGGCAGCTCCAAATTCATGATCTGAGGCCCATCGGCGCTAATGGGCTAATTAGTCAAGACATCCTTGGGCGGGCAGCGTACTCTGGCCTGCTCAGAAACATCCCAGGGAGCTCGGCGGAGGAAGGCTGACATCTGGTCCGCGAGTTGCCCTACTATGGCTGGGCAAAGGAACGAGCGCATCTCACTGTGCAAGAAATACACTTGACGACATGCAGAGCTCAAGGAGATCAACAAGGCGATCTCCTCAGCATCCCTACCATCACCACCCATCCCTGCCACCCAAGGGTTCTGGACACGAAGAGCAGCACGTTCTTTGCCTCTCGAGCTGCCCAGCCCTTTCCAGGGTAAGGCTTCTAGTGCCAAAGGGCAGGCACGCCTGTCCGTCCCAGCCTACCCTCCCCAGATCACAGTCCCCAAGCCCTGTCGGCTCACTGTGACCGAGAGCTATTGCAAAAGAGCCCCAAATCATCCCGGATCAGAAAACCAAATCACCAGCTCTGTGGAAGCCCACAAAGTACCCGCAGCCACAAACCCACCACAGAGAGAGGGCCCTTGCCAGCTCTCTCAATCCAAGTTGCTTCTTGCTCAGTGGCAGGGACCCCACATGACAAGGAAGACTCAAAACCTTGGAGTTGGCAGAAGACAAAGCCTTAGCCAGGCAGTCCCCGGTGCAACTGGCCTAATAGACACACCCAGCTATTCGCCCAAGAGAGGGAGCGCACGCAAGTCCCACCACTTCCCCAAGGGTTCCCCAGCCAGAGAAGCCTGGGAAACTGGTCAAAAAAATTGAAGAATGCTGAGTTTTAGTGGAACCTCATATTCGAGATTCACAATGCACGTTAGCACAATAAAGCTCTGAGAAGTCCTGCAGTGAAGAAACTTGTTTAATTAGTTGTTGTATTCCTGGTTCTCCAAACTTATCTGCACAAGAGTCTTTTTTCCCCCAGAATCTCTGGTGGGATACTGTATTTGGGAAATACTGTCCTATGGGAAGTAATATATCAGTGTAGGACAGAGGTCACATGTGCTAATCCTATAGGAGCTAAGTGATTTACATGAATTAAGCAGGCTGTGTCTAATGTTTGCATACAAGAATGTTCTTCTCCATGAATAAATATGCTCTCTCTTGTTTTTCTTAAAACAATCATCTTGCTCCATCTTTTATCCCCATCTTTTATGGCACAACTTTTTTCCTATAAGAGAAAAAGAAATATTTATCTAAAAGGAACATATCTCCATAAGGAAAAATGTGCCAGAGGAATGATGAAGGGTAATGGGAGAGAAATGGGACTGGGGGTGCTGGGGAACTCATTCCAAAGGGAAAGCTACCTACGGCTCCAAACAAAGTTGCTGTTTAAGAAGCTGATGCCAGCATTGCAAGCTTTTTCCAATTTTTCAAACAAAGTCAGAAATTTGGATTTCTAAGTGAAATCCCCCATTTTTAAATGTTGGTTCAATTTGTAAAAACCTGGGGTAGGTCAAAGAAAACATTCCTGGGAGCTAGATTCAGGCCACCGATTTGGAACCTATGCCACAAGGGAGAGAGTTCAACACTCCTTAAGCCGGTGGTGTCACCTGGCGTTGGACCCCCTCCTCCCTCTGGGTCTCGGTTTCCCCCTCTGAAATGCTGAACTTGGGTTGGCGCTGGCATATGAAGGAAGGGGTGAGCCAGTCTGTCAAGGGGACCCATTGTGGTATCGTGACAACGGGCTCTGAGGTCCCTTTCAGAAGTAGGGTCAGTTCTCAAACCAAAAAGACCCAAAACAGAAAACCCGAAGGGGAGATCGACAGAGGAGGGATGGCCTGTGGGACAGACATGAGGCAGGTGTGCTGCAGGTTACACAGCACGAGGCACGCGCCAACCATGGCCTCCTGAGAGCCCCGCATCAGCCAGGTGGTGCACAGCCAGGGCTCTAGCTCAAGGCTTAGTTATTTATTTGTACAGACGAGGCCCATGGAGGTAAAGGGACGTCCCCAGGGGGACACAGCTGCACACACCTTCCCAGAGACGAAAGCAGCCCCTGGTAGTGGCCCTGTCAGGGAAGCCTCCCGAGCATTTTCAGAATCCTGACGGCTGGGACATGGGTCTCATACATTTTCCCGAATCTGAGGGACAGCCACGGCAGAGCTGTGGGCATCCACTCAGAACCTGGCTATGAACCTCTCAGCAAAGCACCAGTAACCCCCCCCCATGGGCAACACACGCCACATGATAGAAGATGTAGAAGCTTCCAGAACATGGAGCTAGACACAGCAAGTTGAGGAAGCAGAAGCCAGCAGAAGTGGAGCTCAGACACCCAAGACACCACATTGGGAACAAAGACTCAAGCCGGGGCTGCGACAGAGATGGCTACTGCCCCCCAAAACCCATGTGCCTCCTGCCTTGGCGTGGACTACATTTCCCAGCACCCCTTGCACTGGGGTGGGGCCATGTGATCAGTTCTCAACAATGGAATATGAGCAGATGTGCCCAGCATCATCTCAGGGCCAGTGAGTTTCAGAAGAGGGCACAGTTTTTCCACTCTCTCATTCCACTTTTGCCAGCTGGAAACAGAGGACTCAGAGGGCCTGGCAGATGAACAAGCTATGAGATGGAAGGAGCCTGAGTAGCTAAATAATCACATTGGCAAGAGCCACCTTCCAAACAAGAATGCCTGGTCCACGGGTGATAAATAAAATTCTAGTGGGTTGAGCCACCACCATGTCAAATCCACACACTGCAATGTCAAGGCTTATTTGCTACAGCAACTAGGTTTACCCATCTAACACAGGAGCAGAAAGAAAGAAAAACACCATATGTCAAGCAAACAACTCCTCACCAGGGTGAGCAGCTCAAGGCAGAAGCAGTACAGGAAAAACGCACCTTGCTCAGCCACCACCTCCAACATGCAGCCCGCCAGAATGCTCCCAGACAGAGGTTGATTCTAAAACCCCTGAGTGCCAATACTTAGTTATGCTTGCCTTGTTTGAGAATGACACATGAACACTTATTTGGGGGGAAAAAATGTTACTTGCCGACTGCATTCTGCCCACCCTCCCCTTGACAGACATCTCCAGAGACAGGTGAAGGCCACAAGGTCAAGAGAGGTTCAGAGATTTGTCCAAGGTCATGCACTTGGTAGAGGAGAAGCTGTGTTTGACCTAAGCCCCACGCTCCTTCCACCAACCCCTCCTGTCTCTAGAAAACATTAAGCCTTTGCCCACCTATTACCTCCCATTTGGCGGAGCCACCCAGGAAGGGGCAGTCTGCCCACTAGGCTGTGTAACCTCCTGAAGGTGACCTCACAGTGCCCACTCCACTGCAGGAGTCCACAGCAGTAGACTCTCGGACCAAATGCAGGAAGCTCACACCCCAAATCAAAAATGTTAGGACACACAGGCACTGCTTCACTCCTGAACAACCTCTGCTAGCTCACAGCGCTTTGGCTGTGGCTCGATAATCATTATCAGTCATGAGTTATTGCTATTTAAACCAGGAAACATGACCATCAGGGGTCTGCATCTTCTTTGGTGTCTGGGGGAGCTGAGGAGGGAGCGGCCTTCATATACCTTGGCTTGGTGGTCAGGGGAGCTGCCCCTCCCTGCTCCACCCCATCTGGGGCTGGCTCAGCAGTACGCACGTCTGCCAGCCGCGTGGCATCTGGGGCATTCATCCGGGGCTGGTTCAGGGCCTGGGCAGGGCACTGGGGGGGTAGTGAGGGCAAATTAATACCCAACTTTGAACAAAAGGCAGGAATAAGCCGATGAACGAAGGGACAATCTCATGAAGAACTTAGATCCTTCTAGAAGCCAGGTTTGGTGGGGTCTGCAGCCAACTGGACCCACCTGCCCACCTAAGGCAGGGTTTCTCAACCCCAACACCGATGACCTCCAGGGCTGGGTAACTCTTGGTTGCAGGCGGCTGTCCAGGGCTCTGTAGAATATTTAGCAGCATTCCTGGTCTCTACCCTCCAGATAACAGCAGCAAACCTACCCCCCCTCCCAGAGTCATGACCATCAAAAATGTCTCCAGTCATTGCCAAATGTTCCCCTCTCCCTCCCACCCCCGCTGAGGACCCCTGCTCTAGAAGGTGCAAGGAATGCTGTGCACGCCAGAATCCAGACTGTTTTCAGATCTTCCATCCTCGCATATCTGGATTTTTATGTGACATGTCTTAACTTACAAATTCTGGCAACTAATTAAAAAATGTTTTTATGCTGTGAGAACCAAAAACCATGCGTGCAGGCCACCAGCTGCAACCGCCACCAAGCCTTTTGCTAAGTCCAGACAGAAAACAGCAAAGGACAGAACCTATTTCCCAACGTCCAGACCCCTGACCTCCCTAGAGGCCAAACTCCGACCCCAAAGGCCTCGGATGTGAGGCTCCACAACAAAGAAGGAGCCGGAAAAGTTATTTCTGGGGGAATATTGTCACCACATCGCCTGTCAAACGGCTTTTCCAACACCCTCTCCCGGGGACCCACGCTGACAAGCCCATCCCCAGGAGCCGAGAACGGCTTACCTTTGTCGGAAAGCCAGAAGATTTTTCCCCACCAGCACCCCCACCCCCCGTCACACCCCCATCCCACAAAAGTTCTAAGAATATATTTTTGCTGGAACTAAAAGATTCACCAGAACCGGCTCTGGGCCCAAGCTCCTGTCTAGGAAGCAAATACTTGTTCAGTGCCCACCTGTACAAGCAGCTGGCCTCTGGGTGCTGGGGAGGCTTTTAGTCCCCACATTGCCGCAGAGGGTTGGTCTCTGCATCACTGAGCCCCTAGTCAAAGAACTCGTTCTGAGCAGGTTTCCTTTACTTCGAGCTAAAATCTGGGTTACTAGGGGGAGGGCAGTGGAGAATCTAATAAATCTTAGAATATACTTCTTGGCTAAAGGGGGGAAAAAAGAACCTACTTACTGGTGTCATGAAACAACTTTCCAGCTCTCTCAGAAGAGAGCTGGGTTCAGAAGTTACTATTGTATTCAAGCTGTATTAAATCAAGCTGTGAGAAGCGCGGGGTTATGCTTTTAAAGAATGCCCTGAGCCAATTCTGATGTTTAAAGGGAAAAAAGAAAAAGTTTCCAAGGCTACCATAAATTCCAAGGAGAGGAAGTCTCAAACTTGGGTGTTCACAGTCCGTGGCCCCCACGTGAAAACAGCTTGGTTTCATGTATTTGGTTTTACTGTTCAAACTTTAGGGTCTTTTAACTTTTTATTTTTACAGGGCTCAGAAGAAAGGGGAGAGGGAGCCATTTGCTCACCAAGCGCCAAAGAAAACCCCAGAGCCTTCCTCAGAGGACCTCTGCCTGAGGCTGCAGCAAAGCAGGGACATGGGGAGGGGACCCCCTGGTTCCTGGCACCCCCCTAAACACAGCTCCTCCCACCCACCAGAGGCCAGGCCTGCAGAGCCAGCTGCTAATTAACCGCGACAAGATCAACTCAGGCCAGAGCAGAAGCTGAGTCCAGGCAGGATGGTCACTCGGCGGTGGCCCGGCCTTTCGGCCAGTGGTAGGAGGAGGAACAAAGTGGAGACGTTCCAAAAACAAGTCAAGGCCAGGCCAAGACCCGAGGAATCCTAAATTTAGTCCCTGGAGGAAGACAGCTGTATCTGCTCAGCCAGGGCACCAAGGGAGGCCCAGCTTTTGGGACGCGGGGTTCTCGCCAGAGCCTGGCTGGGAGGGCAGCCCTTGGAAATGTCAACCAAACCAAACAGGCCCTCCAGGGCACCTCGGCCCCGATCCGTGACTTCAAGGAGATGGCGGCCACTCAGGGGAGGTGACTCACACACCCCAGTTTCCAATCCCCGGCTCCCACTCTCCAAGCGCTGTCTGTCGGGTGGCCCCAGGAGGTGGGGCAGGCAAGGAGCACACCCGTTTTTCAGGCCAGGAAACTGAGTCCCAAGAGAGGCAGTTCTGGGGTAGAACGAGCACAAGCAGTCCTGAGTTCGATCCCACTTTCATCGCCCAATACCCACGTGACCCGAGAAGTTACCGCAGCACTCAGAGCCTCAGGTTTACCATCTGCAAAATGGGAGCAAGAATGCCTACTTCAAAAAGTCGTGATAAGATGCAAGTAGCATTTAAACATTAATAGATGTATATACACATATATCATTCATACCCACCCAGATACATGATGTTGACAGCCACCTTTTGTGCCGGCAAAGCACCTCTCTCTATCTTGTGACAATGACATCCGATGAGCCTTTGGGCTGTCACCTCCCACCCCCAGGCCTTGTGGTTGGGCAGGTCTCACCCACTTCCATAAGGGCTCTCAGACACCTCCTGAATCAGAAGCACCAGAGGCTGAACCCAGAAGTTATTTATTTGTTTAATTTCCCAGGTCAGGCTGATGCACGAGAGGTGGTCTAGGAACTGATGCCAGAAAAACTCAGATGGCTGAGGCTGTGCTCAGAGAGGGTGTTAATCCCCCAGGAAGCTGCACAAAGGGGCTCAGATTCCAAAAGGCTCTGGGATGGGACCCTCTCCCAGCCCCGAGCAAGATGGGGAGTCCATGAGGGGCGGGTGCCCAGGGCAGAGGCTGGGCAGAAGAATGCTGATCTGACTCCAGAAAGCACCTGCTGGGCTCTTTCTCCACCAGCACTGGCTTCACACTGCTGGGCAGAAAGAGGGGATGAGGAGGGACCCCAGAACCTCCAAACTGGGCCCCTGTGCCAGGCAGAGCAGCCTTACCTGTAGCCCCCAGGCTCAGGCCAGGAAGGGCTGTCCACCCACCCACAGGGCACTTTCAGCATTTGGAGGTCTCTATAGCAACCCTCTACTGGAGTAGGAATGAGTTACCTGGCGACCAGACAGGGACAATAGGGGAGATGGGAGATGGAGATCCGGTGGTGCAGAAGGGGGGTGGGGGGTGTTCCTGCAAGGAAGGAAGACGCAAACACCTTTCAGTGGAAGGAAGAGATTTCCAGAAAGACTTTCCTTCCATCTCCTTTCCTGCTCACGAGAAGCGATCTTGGAGGGAATAATTATTCATCATCAAAAGAACAGCTTTTAGGAGCACTTAGTCTGCACCAGGCCACATGGTTCCTGTGCAACATCTTACTGGATTCATACACCAAGTCCAAGAGGGAGGGTCAACTGGAAGTCCTATTTTACAGAAAGGGAAACTGAGGCCTCAGAAAGATCTGGAAATGTGCCAAGGATGGCACAGCAGCAGGCACGGGATCCAAACTCATCAGATTCCAGAGCCCTGGGGTGTGGGGCAGACAGATCAGCACCCCTTCTAACATCCACACTGCCTGGGCTTGTGGAGATGGGCTTTTGGATCCAGCTCTGTCTGACTCGGAGAGACACCCTCAAACCCTGATGCTATGCATGTAAGCCGGTTAAGAAGAGAAACCGTCGGGGTGGGTGGGCACCCATTTTTAGACATGGGCTAGTTGGTGCATGGAGGATGTCTCTGCTTTCCAGGGTCCCACAGCAGACGCCCTGAGCCCCAACCCAGCTAGGGCACAAAGGAAGGGGTGAGGTAGAGGACCCCCCACACCCTGCCTTCCAGCCTGCCTTTAAGAAAGAATTTGGTTAATTCTCAAAAATTCCACCCTGGAAGCAACTTAGAAGTGCCTGAGTCCAACCACCCTGCCGGAAGTATACAGCAAAGCAATTTCATTCCACAAGCATAATGGACACTTCCTGTGTGCCGGGCACCGTACTAGACCAGGGGGCTCCAGGGCTTAAAAACAAAACCTGTCCCCAGCCTGTGGGAGGGGAGCGGTAACTCAGTCACCACACGAATAAATCAAAGGGCCAGCGACCAGTGGTGACAGGGAAATGGGGGGAGCACGGTGTCCTGAGAGGGAACAACGGGGAGGAAACCGCTTCTGCTTGGGGCCCCTGGGAAGGCTGCTCTGACGAAGCGATCCGGAAGCTGAGTCTTGAAGGATGAGCAGGGGGTGACCAGGAAAGAGTATCAGGAGGAGCAAGTGCAAGGGCCCTGAGGTGGGAGCTTGATGGGTGTGCTCAAGACAAGGTTAGAGCGACTGGGACAGAGTGAGAGAGGGGGGAGCACAGGGGGTGGGGGAGGGCAGAACCGGGGCAGCCTTGTAGACACAGCAAGAACTTCGGACGTTCTAGGGGCCGTGGGAAGTCACCAGAGGGATTAAGGAGGAACGTGAGGTAATTCCATGGTGTACTGTAAGATCAGCCTGGCTGAAACAAGGAAGATGAGTTCAGAGGCTATTGGAATCCTGTGGATGTGGCACAATGGGGCTTCGAGTGGAAACGGGGCAGGACGAGCAGGGGACAAATGTGGGACTCATTTAGCAGAGAACTGACAAAAACTGAGGGAGGGGGAAGAGCTGGGAATGACATCCAGGTTGCTGACCTGGGCCACAGGGGAACGGCGGGGTCTGGGAGGACTGGAGGGTGGGCGGGTTTTGCAGAAAGGTGAGGAGGGCAGCTTTGACAGGCTGTTTGGGTGTGTGAGAGACATCGAGAGGGGGTATCGAGTAGTAGGGTGCCCAGGTCCCCAGAGTCTGAAAACCTCAAGGCCCCCACCCTGCCCCAGAAGCCAAGGGGCCTAAGCCCTGGGTCACCAGGCTGCGTTGCTGACCCACCTCTCTGCCAGTCACCCTCTTCTCACGGAAGGTGGAACCTCAGCTCCATGTCTCTGGAACTGTGATCTTGCAAGAGGGGATTTGGTTGTGTTATTACTGCCTGCCGGGCCCAGGCCAGGGCCCTGGTCAATGACAGTTTCCAAGGCCTTGAAAGGGACCTTTAATCCAATTGCCTGTGTTGGCAATCAATGGGCAGCTCTCTCCGGCCCCCTGCATCCCTCCCCTCCCCCTGCCCCCTGGCCCCCACCGCATCTCTCCCTTTGAAGGCAGCCCAAGGAGGAGCTGCCAGTGCAGCCCTGCCCGGCCCTGCCAGCGGGACACAGCCAGCAGGCCTGCCATCAGCCCACTGAAGGCCACTGCCAGCCATAAACTGCCCAGTAGCTCCTAGAACGGTGCTGGTGTGAGGGAAGGGAGACCCCTGCATCGCTCGGTGGGGACGGGGTTGGGGACAACCCTCACATGCCAGCCCATCGTGATCCACAGTCAGTACAAACGTGCCGCACAGATCTTATAGCTGTCCTGGCTGCACATCGTCCCCAATTCGAAAACCAAGGCTTACAGACATGATGATCACTCTGTAAATTCTGGAAGTAAAAGTTCTCCCGGTTCTGTCTCCAGAGGCCTCGTTTGTTACGTATAATACTCATGACAATAATAACCGTTATAGTTACTGCCCTGCTAAGCGTTTCACATGCCTTCTCATTTAATCTTCGCCACAGCCCTGGAGAGTAAAACCTGTTTTTATTCCCATTTTACAGATGAGGAAACAGGGGAACAGACAAGTGAAGAAAACTGCCCAAGGTCACGGAGCCAACGAGTGGCTGAGGCAGCATTGGAATTGGGCCCTTCGGTCTCTGCTGAGTCCCTGCTCTCCTGTTTGCAAACTTATTCCATTATTGTCTCTCCAAGGAGCGTCTTCAGACATTTTTTTTCCTAATCGTGCCCCCCACCATGAAACTTTAATACTACAGATACACTATGTATCTTTCATGTACTATACTTATACCTGTGCTTTATACTTACAAAGAAAGAATTTTTGCCCTACCCCCACTGCCCTAGAACCTTCTGTCACCTCCTTGGGAGCCAAGTCACCCTCCTTGGGGATGCATGCTCCATCTAGACCAGGGCTGGGCAATGGGAACAGAACACGAGCCTCATAGGTAATTTTAGAGCTTCCAGCAGCTGCATTAAAAAAAAAAAAAAAAAAAAAAGAGGAAGGTGATTTTAATAACATGCTCTTTAACCCAACAGGTCTAAAATATTGCCATTTTAAGACATTATCATTATATGTAATCAATATAAAACACAATTTAATGAGAAACTTCATTCTTTTTTGCACAGTAAGCCTTTGGGATCTGATGTGTACTGACACCCAGACCGGCCGAATTTCAATGCTCAATAACCACGTGTGGGTCGTGGCTACCATCCAGCCAGTGTCCACTGCACGCAAACTGCTCTGCTAAAGGGGATGCTTTGGCGATATGGTTTATCTTTCCCCAAAACTCTAGAAAATCAAGCCATGCCTTCTACACCCCTTCTACACTTTCTCCATCCAAGAAAGCTTCCGGAGAGTTCTCCCCACACCTAAGGGCTCCCCTTCATGATGCGTTCTGCGACCTACTGTGACAAGATGCTGTGCCAGGGAGCTCTCGAGGGGATACAGAGATGAGTGAGAGCTGGGCTCTGGCCTCGAGGGCTTATAATCTAAGAAGAGGGTGGGGAAACAAAATATTTATCGAGCCTTCTGCACACCAGGACCTACTATGTGGCCCTGAGGCTCCCCACCCACGACCTCCTTTAATCCTCACACTCGCCCTCAGAGGGGTGGTTCTCTTTCTACCATCCCCATTTTACTGATGAAGAAACTGAGGCTTGAGACACCCAGGGCCCATCTGCCTGACCCGGGGGCCTGGGCCAGCACAGGCTTTACAAACGAGGTGGGAGCAACACGGTGGGCAGCCTGGGGAAGGCGTCCAGGGCAGGGGTCAGGGACTCCGGAGGTAGCACGAGAAGGAAGAAAGAAGCAGGGCTCCTAGGGTAAAGCAAGGCTGTGTGTCTCCACAGGGAGTGAGGAGGCAATGGGTGGGTTCCAGGAAAAGAGGCAGGAATTCCGTGTGCAAAGTGCCTTCGTGCGAAGCCCACGTGCAGGGCCGTGTCTAAGCGGAGTCTGGGAAAAGCGTCCATCGCCCAGCCCAGGGGCCTTAATGCCAGAGGAATCTAACTTCCCAAAATATTTACCAGAAGGCTCTGGGCACCAGGCTCCACTCTGTAAACTTGGATGCCATTCCAGAGGCAAAACGATAGATCTCCCAAAGAACAAGATAAACTCTCCCTCACATTCTAAATAACGAAAAGGAGGTGGGGAAGAGAGCGAAATAAATCAGCCCTCTCCAACCACCCAACTTAAAAGGGATTATGGGCAGGAGCAGGAAAGGAGCACTGGTGCCATATCCTTATCAGGCACACGGCCGCTCCAGACACAAACAAAACCCTTGGCAGGCATCCGTCCACGTCGAGAGAGAAAGGGGAAGAAAGAACAAAGTCTTAATCTGCAAAGGTCAAAGCCATCTCCCCGAGTACAATCGAGCCAATATTTTTTCCCCTGATCCCCAGGAGGGAACAGTCCCTTCCATGAACCGAGGGACCGACTGGAGCTCAAAGAATGAGGCCCATAAATCTCCAACTTGCTAGGGCGGCCCAGATTTCAAATGTCCAACTGTGTTATCAGACCAGAGTCTTCATCTGGGGCTCAGGAAGAACATCCGCTGCAGCCCGGAGGCACAAGCAAAGGAAGCTGCCGGACGACATGGTCCAGGAGTGAGGATGGAGACAGGCCAGTCCCCTCATCTCCCTGCCTCCAACCATCACCACCGAGAGTGCGGATGGAGTGAACCAGCAAGCACGCCACACAGACGGCCTCGTTCCATTCTCACCACTCTGCAAACGGAAAACTGGGGCTCAGAGAGACGAGGCCCCAGGAAATGGCAGGACCAGCTCTGAAACCGAGCTGGCTGCAGGCCTCCAGCTGGGGGCCTTGCACTCCGGCGCAGCACCCCCAGTTTCTTCCTCTCTCTGCCAGGCGTTCCCAGGTTTGAAGCCCAGCTCTGACCACCCCCCCTTCCCTGGGCTTCCCTCTGCCTGCACAGCAAGCCCAAATGCCTGAGGGGGGCTTGCGAGAAGGTTTCCCCATCTCTCTGGATGGTGGGCACACGCTCGGGGGACCCCATTCCTCCCCGCACCATCTCATGTCACCCACTCAATTCCAGAAACACAGGCCCCGTCTCCAGCTAGAGACGGCCCATTCTAGAAGCGAGCTTTGTAGCATATTTTCCTCCCACAGAACGTGAGAATAAAGGGCTCTTTGCTCGTCTCCTGAAGTAACTGGCTCTCGCCATAAAGCAATCTTCTGCCCAGTGAAAATATTTCTGTAGAGCTTGGTAACTCTATCTGCAGTTCCTTTTCTGAAAGTCAAAAATCTTGGAGGGTGAAATATGGCAGGGGCAGACTCTATGACAAGCTCATGAAGTCATGTCTCCCTGAGACAGTCCCTCCTTAGTGCCATGATTAATTCACTGTTAACCACAGGGACTTTGTGTCTTACCAGACTCAAAGCAGAGCGCCACTTTGCATTTCTACCAGAACAATGCCCATCACCCCGACCTGCGTCCAGCCAGGCAGGCAGCAGAGCCACCAACGGCGACTCGGGGCCCAGAAGGACTCCCGGAAGCAGCCAGCAAGCGTGGGCAAGCTGTCCCCCGTGGCCTGTCCTGGAAGGAGGTGCTGCATATAAAGTAAGTGAGGGTGTCCTGCGATAAGAGTGTAGAGGGACTCACGGCTGACCCAAACGAACCCCACGATGCCTGGGTAAGCCACAGAAACCACCCCAGGCCTCAGCTTTCCCACCTGTAAATGGAGACTCCCCATCCCAAGGGAACTCTTGAGCAGACGTACTCTCTCTGACCCTCTTCACCCATCGAACAGCAACTGAGCCCCTTCCAGGTGTTGTTCTAGGCCCTGGAGAGACGGAGGAGGGTTTACCAGAATCTATCAGAACATATCGGCAGCTCCGGAGGCCTTCCTTTCAGACATAGTGTTTACCCAGTGTTAACAGCATGCTGAGCTCAAAGTGCTTATGTGCATTGTTAGTTCATTTCATCTGTGAAGGGACTCCCACAGGTGGTGCTCTTTCCCCCATTTCACAGGTGAGGAAGCTAAGGCTCAATGTGCACATGGTTCAGTAAGCCTAGGTCTGGAGCTCTGTGCCCTCTGGAATTTGGAGATGACCCACTGGGGAAAAAAAAGTTAAATAATGAGATTTAAAAAAAAATAGTCAAACAAACTAAGGCAGAGTTCTTAACCTGGGGACAATGGATGCCCAGAATTGGGAGTTAAAGGTGTAAGAGCAGTTATCTAAGGAGAGACCCCATCTGATTCAGCAGAGTCCCAAAGGGATCTTGTTACCCCATAAGGGTTAAGAATCACTGGTCTATAATCACAATTAAAGGAAGGACAAGTGACCCATGTGGGCTGCATGGAGGAGGTGGCAAGGTTTTCCAAGATCCAAGAGCAGGAGTTTCTCCAGGATGGTCAGCCTTCTCCCTGCCACCCTCACCAGCTGCCGGCCCGGGCGGTCATAGCTGTTGGTTCCACCCACCCAGTTTGCATTCTGCAGCTTCTCCTCCTCCTTTCAAGATGGTCTGTCTTCAGGGAACCACCTGGTCCTCTCTCCCAACCCCTGATGTTAGGGTGGGGATTGATCCCAGCTCCAATCCCACAAAGGGTACATGACTCACAACTGTTGGAGGGACAGAGATTGTTTCAGGAATGGCCATGTGACCCAAGTCAAAACGGTGGGAGCCCAGCCTGCAGTTTTGCTGAAACTCTCTCTTCCACCCGAAGTTGCATCTTCTGAATGAAGATGGAAGCCCAGACTTCCAAGAGTCAAACTGCCACTACGAGGGGAGAGCCTGCCTGAGAATGAAGCCAAACCAAAAGGAACCAAAGTCGGTGCTGAAGACACAGCTCACTGTCCTGGGACACAGTCTGAGCGCTAGGATCCAGCCACACCTGAAGTCAATTCACCCATTGGCACTTCCCAGCTACATGAGCCAACAATTTGCCTTTGTATAAAACAGCTGAGATGGGCTTGAACCCAGAGTCCTGATTAATTCACACAGAGAAAGGCCACACTTATTTCACCACCAACTCCCCCTGAAGCTGTTTCCCTCCTGGGTTCTGAAGTCACTGGACCCAGGGGGGTGGGGGTGGGATGGAGGTGAAGGGCGGATTCTGGCTTCACCAGAAAAGTACTAGAGACAGCTGGAGATCACAACAGTGTGTGCGTGTGTGTGTGCGCGTGTGCGTGTGTCCATGCATAGGAAGTGATACCAACTGGAAATCACAGTATGTGCATGGCAGAAGGTGTAGAAGCACGGCTACAGAAATGCACATAAATCCATGTATTTCAAGCCAACTGCAGCTGAAAGTCCCAACACAACCAAATGCCCAACAACAGGGTATCAGTCCTTCCTCATCATGGAAGAACCAACAGCCATTAAAAAAAATAAGATTCCATGAGAAAATATGGAATGATTTCCAAGATACACAGCTAAGTTAAAAGAACAAAAAAAAAAGCAAGGTGCAAAACAAGATATATAATATGCATCTTCAATTAAAAGAAAATGTTTAAGGTCTATACCACTTTTTTATTATTTCCCACCTAACACAAATTTTTCAACTATCTTACAAATCCCAATGCTTCCCGGACTCGTTGGCCAAGAAGGCTGCTCCTGTCTGTGTAGGCAGAAGCTGGTAAAAACTCAGAGCAGGGCTAAGAGGACCTCACGGAACCCACATGAGGAGTCGCCTCTGAAGAGGGGAGCAGGAGGCAGGTGGTGGAGGAGGGTTTCCTTTTCACTGCAAACCCTTCAGTAAAGTTTTTTTAAATGTTCTTTTTTTTAAATTTTATTTTATTTTTTAACACGTGCATGACCTAATGTACCAAAAGGAAAAGAAGTGGGGACCCTTTCAGAAGGGCAGGAGAGAAGCCAGCAGAGGCTGTCTTAAAAGGCACAGAGCAGCATGGCTGGGAAAAGAGACGTGGATTTGGAGGCACAGAACCTGGATTCCTGAATTCTGGCCAAGCTGCGAGGGCCCTCCTGAGCTTCATTCTCCCCAAATGTTCCCTGAGCACCTTCCATGTGCCAAGCAGTGCACACAGCCCTGGGGTGCAGCACTGAGCCACACGGGACCTGCCCGTGGCATCTGCAGTCTGGCCTCGGTTTCCCCACAGTCATAATACTGACCTTGGCCAGGAATCTGTGACTATTAAATGCCAGACCAATCATTGTGAGGAAAGCTTTGTAAACCATAAAATTTGCATGCAGTTACTACGGGAGAAAAAAACAGCCCATTTCATGCTGCTGCATCCTGCCTTCCAGAGTCCCAGACTGGAGCCAAGGGAATAAGTCCTCACCCGAGGACCCCAGAAGCAGTTGCCCAGGAGGGCCTCTGGGGTTGAGAAGGCTAAGAATGCCCCAATCTGTGACGCCAGGAGAAGGTTCTCCAACACACCAACTAGAAGGAACTCCATGCTCCTTCTCATCACTGACCTTGGCAGTGGCCAGTGGGGCTGCCCTCCGCCCTCCAAGCTTGAGCAAAGCTGTGCTTCTAAGAAGTGGGCTCTGGAGAGGCTCCAGGGAGTGCTGGACCAGCTTCCTGGGAGAAGAGCTTTCTTCCCACCACCACCTGCTGCAAAGAATTCCTTCTACCGCCCCTGAGGATGGGGTTTGACCTGATGCGGTGCCTGCTGGTCCAGAGCTGCGCTGTCCAATGCGGTAGCCACCAGCCTCCAGAGGCCACTGTCACTTACATTTACGTTAATTAAAATAAACTTTAAAATCAGTTTCTCAGTTGCACTTGTCACAGCATGCTCAGTAGGCATGGGGGCCAACGGTACTATATTGGACAGTACAGACAGAACATTCTCATCATCACGGAAAGTTCTATTGGTCAGCACTGGACTAGAGGTCCTTTAACATCTCCTTCTTCCTTCCGGTTCTAAAACGAGGGGCCTGAAATCCTTTAACCAGAGGTCAGAGGTCAATTATTATCTGGGAAGTTCTAAATCCACTTGTAGGTTTAAGTAGCCACAGCTGTGAGGAAATGGGAAACGGCAGACAAAGATTCACGGAGATCTTCTCCTGAGATGGGACCTGTGCTGGCTTCTCCAAGGGCCACTTCTCTGGTCCCCAGGATTCTATAAATGGGGCGCACCATTCCCATCACAGCCCTTCCCATCTGCCTTTCCTACAATATCCAGCTGGCATTTGTCACCCAGGACAGATTCGGATTCTGAAGGCCAAGGTGGGACCTGGGGACCCACATTTTAACAAGCACCCTGGAGGTTTGGCTCGAGCCACAACCTAAGCCCTTCCCAAGCCCACACCCCCTCCCTCCAGCCTCGGTCTTCTCCCCACCCCCTCCAGAAAGGTCTCCAAAGAGTTGCCTACATGTGCTGACTCTATTTCCGCATCTCTCACTCTCCTTTCAAATGGATTGACTTTCTGAAAAATATCAAAGTAGTACATGCTCACTAAAAAAAAAAAAAAAAGTCAAACAATATAGAAATGAATAAAAGTAAAAACTGAAACATCCTCCCTCCTCACCACCTCCTGCTACTCCACTCCTCGGGGAAACAGCCTTTGACAGTGTACCCTTCGCTAGGCACCAGCAAACATATTGAGACACAGCCTCAAACAGACTTTCATATACTGCAAAAAACAAACAAACAAAACAAAATCACACTGCATTATGTTTTGCCCTTGCTTTGGTCATCCAACAGTATTTCAGGCCTCCTCTCTGTGAACACCCACAGTCCTCACTCACCCTGGGTTTACGGATTGCAAGGCGACCCACAAATTGCCTATGTCATTGTTTATCAACCTGCCCCTTAGGGATCGATATCTGAGTTGTCAAAAATTTTGCATTCAAATAAAGCAGCCATGCACGTTCTTGTCAGTCTGTGCTTCTGCTCATAAGCCAGTGTTTCCTGCAACCTTCAAGACCCACTCCAGGCTCACCCCTCCATCAGCACTCCACCAGGATCCTAAATCCAATGGACACCTTTCCATTCTTTTCCACTGAACTTCTCAAGCAGCATTCTCTCCAGGAGACCACCTCCTCTCCAGGAGGTGGCGTTAATGGCCCTCAGTGAATCCCACCTCCCAGTACTGAAGCCCTTATATTGTCCCTTCCCCTAAATCTGGGCTGGCCCTGTGATTTGTTTTAACCAAGAGAATGTGGCACTTAAGAAGGCCCAGCAGTTTCCACTTTGGTACTCTCAGGGACCAGCCACCAGGTACGAAATCTGATGGCTCTGAGACTCCCAGGCTAAAAAGAAGCCCAAGCTAACTATGTGGAGAGGCCATGGGGGCAAGAACTGAGGCCCCAGACATGTGATCCAAGTGGAGCTGTTGCAGTCAGATCCCAGCTGTTTGAGCCACCCCAACTAATTCCACATGCAGCACAAACAAGCTGGACCCTGCCAAGCCCTCCCCAAATTGCAGAATCTCAAGGAAATAATAAAATGGTTGTCACTAGATTTTGGAGTAATTTGTTACACAGCAAGAGATAACCAACATACCCTCCTGTTTAGCACTGCATTTCTGAGAGGAAGAAGAAAAGGCAAGGAGGGTTCTCAACAGCTACCTAATAGCCAGGGATCAGGGTTCAAACACAGTGCCAGTCCCCAAAGACTCAGCCATGTTCTCCCGGGATGCAGCTGCTGCTGTCCATTGGCAGATGTTGGCTTCTCAGGCAAGAGGACATTCTCTCTTCATCCCCTAAGCAAAGGGAGTCGGTGAGCAAAAAAGCACCCATGGCAGTCCTGGGAGCATCTGCCCTGGCCAAAAAGTCAACAAACCAATGCTCTGAAGCCAAGAAAGAAAACTGAGACACAGAGAGATTAGGGAACTTTCCCAGGGTCACACAGCTAGCAGGAGAGCTAGGACCAGGCGCTAAGGCTCAGCTCCAACAACATCAGCCAAATGCCAGTTTTTCCATCATTTTGCTCATAACCCACAGGAAGGATTATCTTTTATAACAGCCTCTGCACATGGGCTTGGCTATAGATGTGTGTATGTGTGTATATACTTGTAATTTAAAAAGTTATACCAAAAAATAATTACCCTTATTAAATATGACATTCTCTTATTTTTTGTTTTTTTCTTTCCTATTTCATTTTTGTTCTTTAATGTCCCTTCATGTTCTTTCATGTTGTTTGTTCTTTAATGTTGTAACACCGTTTTTGGCTCTAAAGTCAAACTTGACCTCAATTTGAATCCTGCCACCATTTCCAAGTCAAGTGACTTTACAGCCTCAGTTTCCCCATCAGTCAAATGGGGATGACAATAGAGCTCACCTCATAATGTGAGAACTGAGTAGACTCATACCTGGACAGCACTTGTCCCAGGCCCAGCACAGAGCAGAGATACAAAAGCAGCAGCTCGTTAGCATGACCTCCTCCAGCTGCTGGACCCACCCTTCAGCATGGGGCTCAGCCCACGCAGCCACTTGACAGACACACTGAGACTACAACCACAGCCACCGAGAAAGGAGGCGCAACCCGGGACAGCCTGTGGGCTTTCCAGGGCAGGGGAGAGAGAAGGGAAAGCACTGAGTGCCCACTGTTCCTGGTTGGTAGTTTTCTTAGAGCATCTTTTTGCTTTGGAGGTTGAGCCACATCATCTGGGGAAAAGAAGGGTAAAATGCCTGAGGTAAGGTGAAAAAGTGCCCCTATTAAGGCTCCCTTTGGAAGTCAGGCTTGCAGTGGGTGTGCCCACCCCCGGCCCTCTCCGTAGAGCTGCCACAAACCCAGGTCTCCCTGCGAGGTGCCCACCAGCCCATAAGACCTTCAGAAGGTAGAAAACACCCTTGACCTGAGCCCACTTTGGAGGCCGTGGCCCTCCCAGCCCTCATCTGTGGCCTGACGGTGGACAGGTCTGTCCCACTAACGGGGGGCCCTTTATACTCTGCCCCAGCCTTCCCAGAGCCCCAGCTCTATGCTCAAGGCAGGTCCAGGGGGCTTGGGCAGTACACAGCAGGCCGGCCATTACTCCAGGACGCCACTGCTTCTGTGACCAACAGGTTCTCCCCCTGCCCCCCACCCACCAGGAAGCAGAGAAGCTGAAGTCAACAGACACCCAAAAAGCTTCACGGAAGAAGATCTGCAGTGGGTAGGCAAGCACTCAGCATGGGGTGTAACCTACAGCACCCACCCACAGGCACCCCCGCTTTCTGCTGGGCTGCAGATCAACATCTCAGAAACAAAGTCTGGTCCTAAGTCAGATACTCAGAAGTGGCTGGAGACTTTCTCTAGGCACCAGCTCTACCTCCTGCCGTTTGCACTTCCCAGATGCATTGCCTGGGATGCTTTTACCAGACCTGGCTACCTCCTATTTATTTTATCCTTTGGGTCTCAACAACTTAAATTCTATCCACCCCCCCATTCAAAGAAGAACTTCCTCTTCTTTCCCCCTCATGACATCCCCTGCTTTCCCTTCCTCACACTTACCACATGGGTAGCATTTTTGGGGAAATCTAGCAAACTACACCAGGAAGCTTCAGTCTCCCTGACAGCCACGGTAAACTCATTTCATCCTTGGAACAACTCCAGGGGGCAGGAACTATTACTGTACCCATTTCACAGGTGTGGAAACTGAGGCTCAGAGATGAGCCATCACTTGGCCCAAGCCACTCAGCTGGGGAGATGTGGAGCTGGGACGGAGACCCAAGAAGCCTGATTCTGAGGACAAACTCCAACCACACCACACCTCTGCCTCCCATGCTGAGCAGATGCTGGTGCTCAGTAGAAAGTGGCCCAAACCTCATCTTTACCACACTGGCCCCACCACCCCCAATCCCCTGGATTTAATAGGGAAGGCTGTTGCAGGGATGCAACAAAGAGAACGTATGTGAAACATTAGGCCCAATGCCCTGTCCAGATAATACTCTTTTGTACATCCTACTATCACTAACATACTGATTCACCACCACCAAAAAAAAAAAAAAAATTCTTCTTTGTATAACCCAGAAATCACAAGTCAAGGGACTATGGGCCCAATCCAGCCCGCTCAGATGTTTTCTTTGGTCCACCCAAAGACCAAAGAATGTTTCCTAAAAATTTTAATTGGTTGACAATAATTTTTTTACACTGGAAAGTTTTCACGTAAAAATCCAGATTGCCGCATTCTTTTAATGACCAGAAGAGAATGTGGCAACACCTGGGCCACATTCCCACGTGGTGATGGTCAGCTGGGGGTGAGTGGCGCTGCCCCCTTGGAAGGGAACAAGAGCCCCACTCCCCAGGGAGCCACAGTCCCCTCCCCTCCCATGTGTCTCCCCCCAGCCCGCTGCGTTCATTTTGTCTGAGCCCTTTGGCCCCTGGAAGTCCTTGAGTTTCTAGCCCCTGGTCTCAGTCTTACCACCCTTCAAAGCCCTGCTCACGAGCCCCCTTCTTCAAAAAGTTCCCCCCAAATCTCCATAGACCTGCGCCTCTCTTAAGGCCTCACAACTTCAATAGCTAACTCGTATCGAGCACTTACTATGTGCCACACAGTTATAATCATTTTACAATTTGAGTCCTCAAAACCGCCTTGCAAAGCAGGTACGATTATTATCCCTGTTTTGCAGAAAAGGAAACTGAGGCACAGAGTTGATTATTCTATTGCCACCACCTGCCCTGACCATTCGCCACCCTTTTCCGTGCTGCGCTGTGCCCCAGGAAGCCGGCAATGATGGACCAATTCCCGGGGGTTCCCTTGCCCTCTGGCTTCTGGATTTAGTCAATGGGAGGAGAGGTTGGGGTAATTCCCACCACCCCACTGCATCTCAGCTGTGTCTGCCTGGGGTCAAGCTCTCCGTGAAGCTGGCTGCACCGGCCTCCCCTCCTCCCGGCTGCAGCTCTTAGAGGGATCCCGTAGCCTTTCCCACCCAGGCCCTCTCTGACCTAGGGGCCGTCACCGCTTCCCCCACTGATGCCTCAGTGCCCTGTGAGGTGCCCTTAGCCTGCCCACAGCTTGGGGAGCTGTCTCTTCCTTTAAAGGCTTTGGAGCGTACCTGTTTCCTGCCAGAGCCGGGGCTGTCACAGAGGCTCTGCTCGGGGCCCCAGGTCCCACCATTAGAAAATGGTGGCACCAGATGCGAAGCCAGGAAGTCTGGCCCAGAGCCCCGGCTCCCAGTCACCCCCTGTACTGCCTTGCCTCCTATTTTACTTCTCCCTTGCCTGTCTGTGGCCTCCTCAAGGGTCCCCTGGACAGCCCCCAGAGAATCCAAGTCCTGTGCCCGGCCCAAAGCAGACATTCCAGAATCTCCATGAGCCCACAGGTAACACTCACCTGAGTCCTTTTTCTTTCATAGTAATCTTACAAATGAGAGCCCCACCCTCCTCATTCCACACACAGGAGCTGCCCTCTGTCCTGCTGTCTCCTCTGGACCAAGACCAAGCTCTGTGAAGGACTGAGAAGGCCCCAGGCCCTGGCCCTGGCCCTGCCTCTCCTCCAGCCGGCTGAACCTCAGTCAGCATCTGCAGCCACCCCCTTCTCCACACAGGGCTCTCACACACGCTGCCAGTCCACCTCCTCAAAACACTCACGCAGCCCCCGGGCACCATCTACCCGCTTGTCTCGCTCGCCAGCCCCCTCCCTCACCCTTTGGGCCTCAACCTAAACCACACTTCCTCCAAGACCACCTCTGCCCCTCGCCCACCTGGAACCCCTGCTCTCAGAGCCCCCAGACATCCTCTAACATTTCCTTGGCATTATCTTCATTGCTCAGTGGCAATCTTCCCAAACCAGGCACCAGTCTAACTTATCAATACCGATGCAAAGACAAAATATTAGCATATCAAATACAGCAACATTCAAAAGAGTAATCTATCATGACAAAGAAGGATTTAGTTCAGAAGTACGAAGAAGGTTGAGTACAAGAAATCTAGCCATGTAAATTATACAAGCAAGTCATAAATTATATTAGCAGAGAATGATGGGCTCAATTGGCACCCCAATAGCATTTGAAAAAAATCCAATAACTATTCCTGATTTTAAAACTCTTAGCAAGCTAGGTGTTGAAGAAAGCTGCCTTAACCAGGTAAACAGAGCCATACTTAATGGTTATTAAACAGAGTATGGGAGATTCTAACCAATGCAATAAGAAAAGAAAACACAGATAAGAGGTAACACATTTTCCTCCCACTAAACTCTAAGTTCTGTGAGGCAGGGACTCTGTCCTATTTCTCAGAGTTTCCAGAACACCCGAAGTACAGTGCTTTGCATAGAAAAGGCACTGAAATATTCGTGGAATGAATAACCACCCAGCCGAGGTCTGATTTCCATTATATGTTCTCAAAGCACCCAGCACTTCTCCTTCGAGGCACATATCACCATTTAAACCGTACCATTTGTTTTCAGAGAGATTGACCTTTTCCTGCTAAATTGCAAGTTCCATGAGAACAAGTTCTATGGGCTGCTTGCAGAGCAAATGTACGTCTGTCCTAACTTGAGCGCTCAATATCTGCAGCGCAGACACGTAAAGGACCAGAAAAGAACGCATCCCATAGAAAGTTGCTCAGTTATAATGAATGATTCTATCCTGCCTCTCAGCTGGAAGGTCCGAGGCGTGGAGGAGGGAGGGCCCCTGACGATGCCCCACCACCGTGAAGTCCATCCTGGAAGGCGGCAGCCACACGCCCCACACGTGGCTCACCACTAGGAAAGCGCAGGCCGGGCCGATTCCTGGGAGCTCTCCAAGCAAACACACACCCAGGCACGCACCCCGGCGGGCAGAGCCGCCTTTCTGAGGCCGTGGGTGACTTCAGAGACGGCGACCGAAGGCTTTCCTCACGGAGCCCTGAGACTGGTGCCCACATGGATAAACAGCCCCCTCGGCTTTCCCGGGAAGTTATCAAAGAATTACTTATGTCTCTGGAAGTGCTTGTTTGGAAAAGGCTCCCCACCCCACCTGAGCTTGGCAGGAGCGCGGCGTCGCCGGGCCTGCCCTTCGGGGAGCGCTGGGCCTCTCCTCCGGCCCCTGAAGGAGCTGGCCGTCCTCCACGTGGAGGGCCTGGAGCCAGCCGTGAAGCAGCAGGCAGCTGCCCAGGACAAACGCAGCGGGGTGACATCAAAGACTCCCTCCGCATCCAACAGCCCAGGCCTTCAGCTCTCTCTGCAGCTCCTTCCAGGATATTCTGGGCTCCTGCCTCAGTTCTCCCTCAGACGGAATGGCAGATATTTTGTTTGTGAGAGTCTGAGTTTTTTTTCTTCCTCGGGGAGGAGGGGAAGAGGGGGAGAGAAAGAATGTCTGTGAGAGACAAGAGCCACAAAAAGAACACGTGTGAGTGAGGAGGAGAGTGGGAAGTCGGGGAGGCAGCAGGAAGTGCCTGCTTTGGAATCCGACGAGCAACCTAAAAATTCCAGAAGTTTCTAAACCAAAGCATGTTGTAAATCCACCGCAGCCAGTGAGTGAGGCTGCAACAAGAGCCCTGAGCAGGGAGGATTCGGAGGTTCCTGACTGCCCAGTGCTGGCTGATCTGCTCCAAGGACCACAGCACTAACCTTTAACCTGAGGGTCACTTCTACTCCCCTATGTCAGGCAGATCTAGTAAACCAAGGCAAGGATCCATGCCCCTTCGGCAGAGGCTCACAGCAGTTCTGGGGCAGGAGGGCTCCTCTCTGGGCTTGGCCTATCACTGCCTCATGCCCCCAGCCCCTGAGGTGCCTCCCTCAGCCCCCCACACCCCACCATGGCTGGGTGCCTGGTCCTGCAGCTGACCCGCCATCCCCGCCTCAGCAGCAGGGGCCACCAGGCCATACAAACTGCTGGGGCAAGGCCCCCGAGTGTCTGACCATGACATTCCAAGGGGCACACAGACTGCCCACCCACCCCACACACCTGTCCAGAGGCACAGGTAGCTCAAATGTGCCAAGAGCCGCCGACCCTTCAGAAACACTGGGCACATGGAAAGATGGCCACACTCCAAGGCCTCACCTCAACTTGGCCTACAGGCTGCGAAGCCACTTGGAGGCCAGAATCCCTTGTCGATCTCCTGGCAAACCTCAATCGCCACCCATGCTCGGGGACAGTGGTGAGCCTAGGGCCTCTGTCGGCTCTTCCCTACACGAACGCAATGCCCACTTCCCACCCTCTTCCTCACTGTCCCTCAGGTCCTGCCTCAAACACGGCTTCCAGCTTAAATTTTCTAGTGCGTCTTGCCGGCTGCCTGCATGGAGCTTCTCACAGATGCAACTGTCTCTTAATTAAGGTGCCTGCTCACTCGCTAGTTCTCTGGAAGCTGCAGGAAGACGGGGTCCACATCTCTTTTATTTGCTACTGTGTCCCCGGAGCCTGGCACAGTGAGGGAATTAATAATGAATAGGAGTGACTGAAAGAAAAGGCCTAATTCCACTTGGGATGTTGGGAAAGCCGGAACTTACAAGTGGGCATCCGAGGAGAGAAGCCGACTGGAGAAGAGGGCCTCGGGGAGGGGAGCCAAGGCTGGTGGCCATTCAACCTATCTATTCATTTTTTCGTTCTTTCAGCACTAGTGAGTCCTAATGTGCTCCTGGGAGACACGGTGAGGGAGTTTCGCTCAGACAGGGACTCTTACGTTGCTCCACAGTCTGGCTCCGAGGTTTTAAACCCTCAAGGAGACAGGTGGGTCCCTCACAGTGGCACCAGGGCTTACTGGTACAAAGAGCTTGTTTTAAAAGAGGAACGCTCCGTCCGTCCACCATCTCTCCCCGTTCCTAACATCCTCACTGGGCAGCGGGATGGAAACTCCCAGACTCCGATGGCCTCCGGGGACACACGGGGGCCATCTCCTGGTCCAGCTTCTTCCTGGGTTGACTAAACATGACAGGAGAGACCGGCTGTCACTGAATTCTAGAATGTGCACATGGGCCTGGCTCGAAGGGGCAACCAGCTTCCTTCTCAAGGAAGAAAAGTTTGAAAGGGAAGACAAGACCTCCTAGAAGCCTGTACCAGAGACCACATCCCAAAGATGTGCTAAGCCCTCAGGATACGACAGCCTTGCCCACCACCCACCCACCCTGGGGAACGCAGACCTATTCAAAACCAAGAGCCCAAGCTGGCTCTCTGCCCCCTCAGGCTCCTCCCACCTCTCCCTCCCACTCCCCAGGGGCCAGGAGAGCTACAGGACAGCCTTGGGTGCCCATGAGCAGAAGAGAAAGATGCTCCACGGAGAACGCAGAGCCGCCAGCGAGCGGAGGCCTCAGTGCCTCCACCCAAGTCCTCCCCCAACCTCAAAGCAAATCATCTTTTAATTCTGAAACACCAAATATTTAATTTATGCTTTACCTCAAATGTCAAGTCCACCTCCCGGCACATAGCTTTGAAACCACGTAAGGAGGCCTAACACTTTCCATATGGTGAAGACATGGGGCCTTTTAATCGTGCCAACTGGTATCATTCAAGGGTAATTCCCGTGGAATCCTGCACTCGGGCAGCAGCTGGGCCGGCTTCCAGTCTCATCACCCAGCCGGAGACGTCCACGCGGGCAACAACTGGGCCTGCATCCTCCCACTCTTCCCAAATATCAAAATGTGTGAGGTGCCCCCTAATCAAATTACCAAACCGCCTTTGATCCAGAGGCAGGCCTGCCTGTGCCGCGGCTTTCAGCCTATTTCTTTATGTATCTCTGCCATAAGAAAGCAAAAGGGACAACCTGGGCGTTGGGGGGGGGGGGGGCGGGCAGGGGCAATCTTTACATAGGGTTGTATATGTTCATATATGTACATGCATGGACATACCACATGTGTGTGCATGTACACAGGTGAGCAGGTTCTGCTTCTCCAAATGTGTTCCTGCCCAACCCCTCTGTGTCCACCATGCTGTCCAGTCCGTCTATCCAGCTTTATTTAATTTCACCCATCCGATTTTCCATACCCAATATGTCCAATGGGTTTTCTTTGGTAACTGCCTATTGCTGATTCATGTTTCCAATATCCTCCTACGTTTATCTCTTTGAGATCATTAGGTTTATTTTAATTTCTAATTCTGCTTGCCACATTCATTGTTTTCTGGCATATAAATTTAGTTATTGTCCTTTCAAACTATTTGCACACTTTACATTTCTCATTCTTTTTCTCCTCTGAGCTCGTGTTTCCTCAGAGCTCATCACGGATCCAAGGACAGAGCAAAAGCCCAGGCCTTAGCCTGTGTGCCTCCAAGTGAGCCTACAGTGTTTGGTGGAGAGGGGAGCCAAAGAGCCACAGATTTCGGATCTTGGCCCCACAGCCCCTACCAGCCCCTCAGTAAAATGGCTGTTCGGCTGACACAGCTATTGCGGCAGGGCCTGACCTCACTTAGGTTTGTATTCAGGAGAGCAGGCCTCGTTGACTGCCAGCATGGCCATCCTCTCACATCCCAACACCTTGCCTGCAATTTGCACCCACCCTGTACACTCACCAAGCTACTCAGACGCTGCCAGGGTGGAAGGGGGCAGGCAGGGGCCCCTCTGGCTTCTGTCTGCCCCACAACCAGCTCCCCCGGTCACTGGGCAACTGGTGCACATGCCACTGCCTTTCTGGGCTGCAAGTCTGCGGTGTGAGGCTTCGCCACACATGGCTTCCCTTCTCCTGGAAAATTCTCCAGAGGGGGGAGAACCTAGTCCACACCAGCTGGCTGGCAACTTTAGAGAGCTACGGAGAGGATTAAAATAATGTATGCAAAGTGCTTGACACACACAGACACTTAATAAATAGTAGTTATTGCAATAATAATAATGCTAGATGGAACTGCTACTGCTGGGTCACCAGTCACTTTGGTGAAAGGCTTGGAGCCCCAAGATGGGCCTGGGGCAAGTCAGAGACCTCAGCCAGCAGGCTGGAGCCCACGCCCTCCTACATCCTGATGATATAAGGGAAGAACCTGCCAGCCACTCTTTCCGTGCAGGTGGGAATCATGGAAATTAAACCCGACTGAGGTTGAGCACTGCTGTCCTAGTCGGGATCTCGGTGTTTCCCAAACTTGGGGCACTCTGTTCCCACTGTCACAATTGTGACCACTTGCATGACTGCTTACCTAACATTTTTCTCTGAATTGACTTTATATTGACTATCTCTTTCAACTTAGCAATAGGATCCATGAATCCTGGGTTGGATGTCCTAGTTATTTTTTTCTGACAAGAGAAATACAAAACTATTAAGTTGAAAAACATTTCTCCAGGTGCCCCCTGAAAGCACCTTGCCGGCCCCCAGGAGCACTGCCCCCTGCTCACCCTGACCATCTGTCAGGGCGGAAGGGCGTGCCGGACTCACCATCCCTGCAGGACCAGTAACGGGGCCCGCTGGGGCCAGAGCTGGTGAGAACCCAGGTGCCCGGGTCCCTATCACCAAGCACTGCCCTCAAAGAGGCAGACGCTCCTTCCCCTTAACATCTCTGATGGCTGAGCCCACCCTCCAGCCACCCAGCACATGTCACGTCAATGGCTCTGTGCCTCACATCTTCAAAAGTGCTTTGAACAAACATTAATGACCCCTCGGCATTGGGAGAGGAGGTGAGGGTGGGAGGGAGGGGGCCAGCGCCAGCCCATGCTGTCCTCAGCTGGGGGAAACCAGGCAACAAAATTCCGTGACTTCACCAAAGCCACAGACTTAAGCTGGGGCCCCCTGCCCACCCTCCCTCCCTCATTTTCCCCCAATGGCAACTTTTACTGGCTCACATTCCTCTTGCTGGGAACACTACTATTTAATTAAAAACGACGGACTTTTGTTTTCCTCTCCTTCCTTCCTCCTCCCTCCCATCCTCCCAGACTGGATGCCAAGGAGACCCACCAAAAACATGCGGGTAACATTTGTTATGGCTTTGAAGATAAAAGTCAATTGAAGTAAGCCCTCGCTGTATTTCAAGTTTCCCCTCTAGCGTGGAGCAAGCTGCCTGGCAGTTTAGAAAAGGGGAAAAAAAAAAAAAGGACTGCAAATAAAATAAAATGTCATTCTGCAGGAACACTTTATAAAAATAAACAGGCTGAAAAAACCCCAAACTTGATTAATGGAAATCCACTCCGTTGGCCTCTGTCTTGAGCTGCAAATGCATTTGTTCATATGGCTAAAATCGGATCCTTTTCATTGGGCTTTAAATAAATCGGTAGCTCAAAAACTAGAAACGGGTGAGGGAGGAAGGGAGGTTTGTAGTTCTGTTTTTAAAGGACTCCAGCTGCAGTGCCCCCCACCCACCAAGGTTTGACCTTTCCTAGGGGACCTCAGCTCCAATTCCAACCCAGACAACAGATGACGAGAAATGGAGAAGAGGAAGCGCCCAGATAAGCTGAGGTAGTGGAGGAAGCAATGGGAGATTCTCCCAGACCCGGAGCTTATTTCATCCACGCACAAGAAGTGACTTTATCCACAGGCCCACCTCCCGACACTGGCCTCTGCAGCCGAGCTGCACCCAGTCCAGATCCCACTGCCCCAGACACACACATCTGAAGGCTCCACCCAGCCCCTCCCCAGCCAGTGGACAAGACCAAAGAACTAACCAGACCTGAGACTCAGTCTGCTTCCTCTCTAAGTTTAAAAAAAAAAAAAATTAAATGTCACATCAAAAAGTTGATTCATCTTTTGATCCTCATCCTGTGTGAGTTCTACGCAGACAGTCTGATAGCCCCGTGCAGAGTTCTGGAGCTCACAGGACATCTGTGAACACGAGTCCCAGGCCAGGAGTTGGGGCCACACTCACTCACCCCTGCTGTCACACTTACTAGTCCCCCAGCAACAGCTCCATCCTCAGGGGCCCTTGGGCGAAGGCACAGGGAGACGCCCCAGCTGCAGCAGGATGAGTTCCTCTGTCCTTGTGAGCTAAGCTAAGGGGACTGTCTAACAGGTCCCCAGTGCTCCCCACCCAGTCTGCAGCCTGTCCACTGGGGCTCCTGAGCAGATGGCTCTCGTGAATCTAAGATCTGCTGGGAGGCAGCCCCAAGGTCCAGAAGGCAGTGCAGCCCTGCTCTCCACCCAGACACCCCTTGATGCCTCCCAAGGCAGAAGTCAGAGCAGGAGCTCACTCACACCATCCCCCAATCCCCCCAGCACAGATGCTCTTGCCTCATCAGGGGGACCTGCACCCTTTCCTCACCTAGGACCTCTCCTTCCAGACAGTTCTCTGCCCACAGCTAGGCAAGACACTGGCACCTGCCTGCCACCACTTTTAAGATTCTTCAAAGCCTGGGGTGACAGGGTCATGTTGGTGGAATAGGGGCAGCTGGGAAGGGATTTTTGGTCCCAGAAGCGGTGCCAGGGAGGGTGCTTAAAAGTTGGGGTGGGTGGGTATGGAGCTGAAGCTCAAAGGGGGTGAGCCATTGGAGTGGGGATCGTACCCGGGTGCCTCTGTCAACGGTGGCTGCAGCCCGCAGCTGTCGGGGTCCAGGGCCACCGCCGCCGCCGGGGCAGCGCTGCCTGCCAATCCACTCCTCGATGCCCTTCCGAGCCCAGGCGGCGCTCACGGCAAAGCTGTCACCTGGGGCGGGGACGACAGGCAGCCCCTGAGTCTGACCCACCGGAGAAAGTTACCCAACAGGGGAGGGAAGGAGTCTGGCCCCGGGGGCGAAAGTTACCCGGGGGGGGGGGGAGTGGGCGCGGCAGAGGGCGGAGAGCAAAGGCACCGGGAGCCCGAAGGGGGTTCGAGAGCCTGGAGAGAATCAGAAAGAGGGATGCACGCAGGTAATTAGGAAAAGGGGGTTCAGCGGAACCGCAGGAGCAGGAACCCAGAAGGGGGCGCGAAGAGGAGCAGAGCCCCCGGAGTCCAGGACTGCGAAGAGGGTTGAGGGTCAGAGCGGGGGGGGGGGGGGGGCGCAGGGACCAAGGGGGACGAGACTGCGGGGTGAGGGGGAAGATGGGGACTGAGAGTCAGGAGAGGGAGTGCAGTGGGCGCAGGAGCCAGGCTCTCGGAAAAGGGAATTGGGGATCAGCGACGGGAGCCGGTATCTTGCGGGGAGGGGTTTGGGGTGTCAGAAGAGGGAAGACAGGGAGCGCGGAAGGCGGAGACCGCGAGAGCGGGGAGGAGTTGGGGTCAGAAAAGGGAATGCAGGACCGCGGGGAGAGGGTAGGAGGGACAGGGTAGGGGGCCCAAAGGCTGCTCCAGGAGCGGGTTTCTGGGACCGGTGGCTGGAGTTTGGGGGGCGGGGGAGGTCTGGTAATAAGACCCGGGGGGCTGGGCCCTCACGCGGCCGTCCGCGGTCCTTCCCCGGTCCATCCCCCAGGTCCGTGCCCCGCGCGCCCCTACCTTCCGGGCTCTCCCTGCGCTTGCACACGGCGGCTGCAGGCACAAGGCGCGCGGCGGCGGCGGCGGGAGCCGGAAAGAAAGGAGAGGGAGAGAGTTAGCGATCGCGGCGGCGAGGGCGGCGGGGGCCGGGGGCTGGCGCGCGGGGCGGGGGCACTGACCCGGCTTGGAGTGAAGTTTCCCCATGCTGGGGGCGCGGCGGGCGGGGGCGGCCCTAAGCCATGCGCCCCGCCCGGGGCCCTGCGGCTCGCCCGGTTTCGCCTCGCTCTCCTCCTCCGGGAGCGGCCCCCGAGCCGAGCGGAGCCCGAGGCGGCGCCGGGACGCGTTCCTGCCGCCGTCGCCGCGGCCCGACTGACGCCGGGGCACACCGAGCCCGCCCGCCGCCGCCGCCCGCGCCTCCCCGCGCGCCCATTGGCGGGGCGCGGCGCATCAAAGGCAAGGCGGGTAGCCGAGGGGGCGGGCCGGGGCGGGGCCAGGGGGCCGGGGGCGGGGCCCTACTCCGCGCCCCCTGCAGTCCGCCTCTTCGGGGAGGGCGGCGGGGCTAGGCTTTGGCCGGGATGCGGGTTGGGACAGGCACCCCTTGGGGTCCTGGGCTCTCCAGAACGACGGTTCTTCCCCTCGCCGGCAGTACTGAGCCTTCCCTCCGCTCTGTTTCCTCCAAGAGGGCCCTGCAGGACTCAGCGGCTCCGGTTTACAGGTGGAGAAACTGAGGCCAGGAGAGGAGACGCGAGTGGCACCGGCGCCGAGCGTCTGCTGCACGCCCGCTGCGTAGCCCCTTCCCAGTCTTCCCACGACCTGGCTTCCGCAGCAAGTGTACGCGTACGCCCCCCCCAGCACCCCCTGCCCTCTAGTTTTTTCTTTGGGAGTCGGGAGAAGCCGCTTAGACCAACCCAACCACCACCACCACCACACCCGTCTCCCCACCACGCCTCGGGCCATTTGCGGGCAAAGCCCACTGCTAGCGGGTTCAAGTGTCCCAGATCCCCTAGCTGTCAGCCAAGCACTCGGATCCGCTCGTCCCGGAGCCGTGGGTGCCCGCCTGGGGCCGGGGCGCGCTGCCAGCTGGGCGGCCCGGAAGGGGTAACCGCTGGGTCTTTGATCTTCCTAGGTTTCCGCTCCGCGCTGCAGTTCGCCAAACCCATGGGCTCATTTGTTGTGTCTGGGGAGGTCTCCGCGGAGGGGAGGGCGACATCAAGAGGTTCCACCCTATCTTTGTGGTTCTCGGAGAGAATGCCTGCGCTGCTGGGGACCCGCAGGCCTGTCGGTAAGCTCCGGCCTGGTACCAGGCAGTCCCATACCTGGGGAAAGGAGACCCTGAGCACGGAGTAAGGGGACCAGCTCTGTCGCTTCGAGTCAGAGCTCTGTGGGCCTCAGTTTTACGATCTATAAAATGGAGGCTCAATTCTGCCCCTTTTATCTACTCCCTAGAGCGCACTGTCTGATAGCATTATAGTGGCAGCCACATTTGTAAATTTAAATTTTCTAGTAGCTGCATTTTAAAAAGTAAAAAGAAACAGGTGAAATTGATTTAAGTAACAATTTTTATTTAATCCAATATATCCAAAGCGTATCATGTCAACATATAATGAGATATTTAACACTCTTTGTTCCATACCAAGTCTTTGAAATCCGGTGTGTATTTCACACCCAGAGGTTGCGAGTCTCAACCCAAGCTGGCCACAGTGCACAGCTGTGCTCTGGAGCATCGACGGTCTCTAAAAGACATTGGGAACTGCATTGGCCTCCAGAGACTTCAGTGTCTTCACACAACAGAGCCTCACTGCCATCCTCTAAATTTGCTTCTTTACACACCCTTTTTGGTGGAAAGCAAGGCTGATCTTAAGAGCAGGTACATCCACACTGTTAGCAGGGTGGTTTCCTTTGAGGAGGGCTGAGACCACAAACAATATTATTTTCTCAGGTCTAAATTGCAACTCTCTGTCCAGCACCTACTAAGTGCCAGTCACCAAAGAACCTTGTACGGGTCCTGTAGAGCCCTCACAGCCAAGGTCTGATCAGGCTTGTTGGACTTGTTCTACAAAGGAGGGATACTAGGCACAGAGAGGTGAAGTCGCTCACCCAAGTCACACAGCTAGCCAGTGACCTCTTAGGGACAAACCCAAGTCGGCTGATTCCATGCCCGTGCTTGTTTCTACTACACCAGGCTGTCCCAACATAGCCCAGCCTGACCTTTCGCCATTAGAGCAGGAGCCCTCCCCATCTGTAAACAAATATTTACTAGGCACCAGCTAAATAACATGCACGGTTTTAGGCACTCAAAATACGTCAGTGAACAAAACAAAGATTCCCCCTCTCATAGCATTCACCCTTTACTGGGGGAAGACAGACAAGAAAGAATCAACATGAGGAACTGGTAGACAGCGCTGCGAGTTAGAAGGCAATGCCAGCTACAGTGATGGTTCTCTGTGAGGGTGATTTTGCCCCTCCCAGCTTACCCCTACCAGGGCCATTTGGCCATGTCTGAAGGCATCTAGTGGGTAGAGGCCAGGGATGCTGCTAAACATTCTACAATGCACAGGACAGCCCCCCACCTCTGAAAGGGTTATTGGTCCCCTAAAGTCAGTGGTGCTGAGGTTGAGGATCCCTAAGCCGTAGAAAAAATGAAAATGTAGAGCAGGATAATGGGGGTCAGAAGTGGGAGGGAGGTGTGGGTTTTGAGTCCGTGAATCAGAGCAGGAGCCTCCCTGCAGACCCCCCTCCAAAGGCGATGGAATTCGGTTGGGGGCTGCTGCGGGTCTCTCTTGCCACCCCCCCCCCCACCCCCACCGGTGCCAGGGTACAGCTATATCAAAGCAAAACCCTGAGCATTCTTTCTCACAGTGCTCAGAAAGTTGGTTACTTCCTTAAACCGGCCATTACTTTCTTCTTTCATGAGAAAAAAGTATCCCCTTTTCCCCTTGGGGACTACTTTTTACAGTTCAAAAAAGAGATAAAAGCAAGAACTAAAACTCAGCCATTACCAGTTTGAGTCGGAGGAAGTAAATCCCAAATGTCCAGCCCAGACGCAAAGGCCCCCTCCACTTTCGGCCGGGCCCTTCCCAGCCCAGCAGGCGCCGGGGACCTCACTGCCATTGGAACCATAACCCCCCACCTGGCTCTGGCAGGAGCCGCCAGAGGGGTGGGCTGCAGGCTGAAACCTTGGCCCACCCCAGGGCTCGGCAGCAGTCACCAGCGCCCTGTCCCCCCGGGATAGCTATCGGCCTCTGCGGGCCGCCCACCCCACGTCTTTTTATGTGTTTTAATAATTTATCTGGCCCATTTCTTGGGCTGTATACTTACAGTGACACATCTTTTCCTTTGAAGATTTCCCATCCTTTGGGGGAGGAGAATGGAAAAGGAAGGCAAGGAAGAGATAAGAGAGAGAGATTATAACAGAAACAGGTTTCATGGGGCTTGAGATTCAGCAAGGCTGGTCTAGGTGAAATCTGTCAGAAGTGGAGCTGGGAGATTAAAAAAAATAAATCACTCTGGTTGGCCTCCCCCGCACTTGCCCCCAGGTTGAGCCGTCTGATCTGGCCCCTTTAAGTGCCACTTCCTAGAGGAAACCTTCCGTGACCTTGCAAACCGGCGACCCTCTGAATGGCCAAAGTCTCTCTTTCTCCCTCATTTCACTTAGCACTTCCTTATTTTTTAATGACAGAGCTAAATAACCCCCTCTAGTCCCTGGGCTCCTGAGGCCAGGGGTCTTGTCTGGCACAAGGGGGTGCAGTGGCCAAACCATCCCTGCCCACAGCAGGTGCACGATGTAGGATGAGAAGAGCCATCTGCCCCACCCAGCTCCAGTGTGTGATGCTCAGTGAGAGACTTCCAAGAATATGATCCGGCACATGGCAAAGGAAATCTCAGAGTCTCTGCTGGATCCCACTGGGTCCCTGAGATTGCTTCATTTCACAGCTCCCTGGTGATTTTGGGGATTGCTAAGTGGCCTGGGATCCTGATTTGGGTGCAGAGGGGAGAGTTAAACTGCTCTGCAGGAGAAAATAACAGGAATTTTGGAGACAGCAACCAGTGGAGGAAAGAAAAGGGAAAGGAAGTTTATAAGAAGAGGGTGAAAATGAGGGACCTAAGAAAGGACGCATTCGGTGAGGTGGGGACAGCCAATTAATTTTCACAACAGTGAGGTCTAATATGCAATTGACAGTTGTCACCTGTTCAGCTCTATGCTGGCATCTGCCTCTGTTATTCCAAATCCTCAGTAAAAGCGTAACCTCATTCCTGGATTAGTGGCACAGGACGGAATGAAGGAATCAGAAAGCCAGCCCAGCATGTGTCATCAGTGGGGCAAGAGCCACAGGACTTCTTCAGAGCAGAGATCTTCAACAGAACGGGGATGCCAGCTGGGAGGAACACCAGCCCTGAGCATCAGTCCTCGGAGGCAAGACAGGGGGTGCTGGGCTTCCCGTGGAACAGGGGATGGGGTCCCCAAGCCATTCAATTTAGTAATACCTGTAATACAAGGAAAGAACCCCCAGAAGACAGTTGCTAGAGTCATCTCTAAATGTTGGTTGGATTGAATTGTGCCGACAAACTCCTCCTGGGTTTAGGATGTTTAAGCAAGTTTAGAACCCAGGCTTCCCTGGTGAGGAAGGAGGAGGGGGAAAGCCAGCACAGCCTTATGGTGCTCCCCAGGCCCATGCCAGCTCCTCCTCAGCAAGCCCCACCGTCCTCCCCAATCCCTGCCTCCCTGCCTCTTCTCTGGCTCTTCTGAAGCCCTTCCCAGTCCTTGTCTACTTCTGGACCTTCTATTACAAGAGGGAGAGAGAAACTCCTAGCCTTTTAAGCCTCTGTTTTCTGGTTACAACCTAGATCTAACCACCACACTCAGTCTCCCCATCTATGAAATAGAAGGAAGGGTTGGATCAGATCAGCTTTTCCCAAAATGGGTTCTACTGGACACTGGTTTTGTGAGATCCTACTGTCATGTGAAAGAAAGTGCTCTGCAGGAAACTTTGGGCAGTCCTGGGTTAACCAAAGGCGAACAATGTCCTTTTCTGCTGGACTTGTCAGAACCTTCAGTGAGCTAAGCTTTGTGATTTTCAAAGAGGGTGCCAGCACAAGCAGCACTTCTCAAACTCACTGGACCAGGGTACCCTTTTTAGGAAGTACAAAAGAAAACAAGTGTCCATGGAACAAACTTTGGAAAATGCTAGACCAGGTGACTTTTAAGGTTCCTCCTCCTTCTGAGATTGTAAGTACTAAATTCAGGGGCCTAGAGCAAGAGTGTGGTAGGAAGGAGAGCTCGGTGAGGGCAGGGCCCATATGGGAAGGCTCCCTGAAGGAGTACAGGTAGCAGAGCTGGTGGCCGATTTGCCTGCCTCACCCACCTTTCCTTCCGGCGTGGCCTCCTCCAACCATCCCAGGGAGGCTCCTGTTGCCGTGTTGGTACTCCTTGATCCCCTGGCTCCCTGCCCGGGTGATTGGATGTCTGCCCCATGAGCTGGACCCATCAGGATCTCTTGGTATAAATTGAACAAGTTGGCCCAGAGAATGGGGATCACTTGGGGGTGCTACCTGAATATGAAGAGTCCTTAGCCCCAGGGACTGGAGCAGCTGTTTGGGGTCTATGCACTGATGACAAGCAAAAAGAAGTGTGAGTGGTTACTCAGAGAGAAGCAGAGATAGTAAACCATGTGGACAGAGGGACACACAGACAGACAACCTGTTTTGGTCCCTGTCACTGCCTGTTCCCCAGTTCCTATTCTTGCTAGTTCTGTCTATATGTTCTGACCTTGGGTCCTTAAGAAACCCATGTTCCCCCTTTCTTGGACTGGGGTCAAATACCTTTCTAACAAGCTCCCAGGAAGCTGCTGCTGCTGATGATCCTACCCTTTGAGGAGCCCGGCTCTAGAAAATCAAGCCTTTTCAGTGGCTACTAGCGTTAACCTGCCTCTACCTCCAGTAAGTAGCAGCACTGGGGAGGAGAAGGAGGAAAAGAAGTCGGGGAAGAAGGAAAGGAGAAATGAAGGCATTTCTCTTTTATTAATGAAGTCATTCAACAGATTTCTTGAGGGCCTAATTTGTGCCAGCCTCATGTGTCAGCAACACAGACAAAATTCCCTGCCCTCATGGAGCTTACATTCTAGCGGGGGAGACAGACAATAAATAAATACACTGGTGAAATATATGGTATGTCTATGGGGGAAAAAATCATGTGGGAAAGAGAAGGAGGGAAAACCAGGGCTGGGGGGTGCAGTTTTAGATAGAATGGTTAGAGAGGGCCACATCTGAGCAAAGATTTGAAAATGAGGAAGGGAACCTTAAGGATGTCACAGGGAAGCGGATCGAGACAGAGGGAATGGCAGGTGCAAGGGCCCTGTGGTACGTGTGTGAATGTTTTCGGACCAGCCGGGAGGCCAGTGGCTCGAAGCAGAGAGCAGCATGAGGGTTATGGTGTGGAGGAGATGAGGTTAGAGGGTGACAGGGTCAGATCACAATGGCCTGTAGGCATCGGCTAGGGCTTTTACTTTACTTAGGGAGACAGGAGCTGCTAGAGAAATGGCTGACCCGGAGCGTGGGGCTGCTGTGTTGAGAATACGGTTTGAGTCGCTGGGCAGGTGGTGGGAGGCTGGAGCAGGGAGTCAATGAAGGAATGATTGCAGAAACCAGACATGAGACGACGGTAGCTTGGACTGGGGTGATAGCAGTGGATAGGGGAGGTGAGACGCTGGATGCTGAATGTAGTGTGGAGATAGGATTGGCTAATTTATTGGACAGGGGGGTGGGGTGGGAGGGGTGGGAGAGAAAGAGAGGAGATAAGGAAGACACCCCGGCTTTTGGCCTGAGCAACTGGAAGGCTGGACCTGAGGCTGGAGCTGTCCTAACTGAGCTGGGGAAGCCTGCGGGTAGAACTGGTTTGGGGAGCAGGGAAGATCAGGAGCTCGATTTGGGACACATTGTTTTGAGGGGCCTGCTGGCCATCCAAGCAACGAGATCAAGTAGGCAGTTGGAGCTGTGAGCCTGGAGTGCAGATGCAAGCTTGAAGCTGGAAATAAACACCGCTGTCATGAGCATACAAATGGAAGGTAAAGCCCCGATATTCGATGAGGCGCCCTGAGAGTGAACTTCCATAGAGAACAGACGAGGGCGGAGGACAGAGCCCTGGGGCCCTGCAAAATCCGGGGGTCAGGGAGTCTTGCCCAGGCCATCCCCTTCGCTGCCCACATCCACCTGTCCTGCCGAAGTCCACATCTCAGGGCTCCAGCTGCCCTCTCCACCTCCATTCAGTCCTCACGGTTTCCCCTCCCAGAGAACCCCCTTCTCAATAAATCCTTGATACCTGCTTAGCAACCCCCTGCCCGCCCGACGTGGTAGGCAGGATTCCTGGCTCTGCATCTCAACTCTCAAAGCGCTTCTTTGTTCGGACGAGCCCCAGAGATAAATCAGACAATGCATGTGGAAGGCGGAGCGCCTGCTGCCCTGGGTGCTCAGGACGCCAGCCCACTCTGGGGAGACGGGAAGAGCAGGGCCCCACACCCTCTGTTCGTGTGTCTCTGTGCCCACCGTGCCTGGCACACAGCAGAGCTTCAGAAATGTTTGTTGTACACACAAACGGATGGATAAATGATACTGTCTCTCCAGAGAGGGTGACCCTGTCCCCCACAGCGTCCCCCACCTCTCAGCCTTCCCCAAACCCCTTTCCCACATTATTTTTTGCTTCTTCTGACTCTGCCACCCTGTCGCTTGAGCAGCATTTGCCCGTGTGGCACCCACCCCCTGGAGGGCAGGAATCCCTCCTCTCTGAGACCACGAGTCGAGTGTTTTCTTCTCCACTTGCGTGCTCCCACAGTGAGCGGAGGTGCATCCTCCACCTGGCGCCTCCTTTAACCTCACCTTCTGCCGGCCTCTCCCCTCTGCGGGTGACAAGTATCTTTGTCCTGAGCCCCTCTCCGCCCCCCCCCCTCTCCCGGGGCTCCAGCTCCCCGGCAGGCTCCTGTCTGCACAAAGGGCCATTGAGAGGCAGGCCGTGGGGCGCCGCCTTTGATCTGGGGTTCTAATAACGTGTGTATGTTTGTGTCCCAAGACAATGCGGCAGCCTCTCTGACGCGGGGGAGGCAGCGGAGGAAAGAAAGTCGCGGGAGCGTGACAATGGGGGCTTGGCGGTGAACATCCGCACGTTTGCCGTCACATGCGCCCCCCCTCCTGCCCCTTGTGGATCCTCTGGTGAGACACACACACACACACACACACACACACACACACACACACACACACACTGCACAGAGAAGCCCCTGAGGTGCTCAGCCACAGTTTGGCAATCCCAGGCCTGAGAGAACAGCAGGGCTGCCCAGGAGCTCCACAGAGCCCAGGCACGGTGCACCAGGGGACTTGGCCCAGGGAGGTGTGGGGGCAAACCAGGCAGCCTATATACAGCCTAAAGGGACAATGCGGGGCCTGGAGTTGCTAGATCTTTCAATTGTTTAGGAGTAGCTGGAAATCCAGGCTTCTAGGTGAAATCTCCAAATTTTAAAATATCAGTAACTAATTTAAAAAAAAAAAAAAAAGATGAAGTCATGGTACAGGCCAAATGAAACATGCATCCCTGCTGGAATCTGGCTCATATCACCAGTTTTGCCCTCTGCTTGGATAAACTCATCCCAGAGAAAAATGTCCTTTGGAGGCAAGGAAAGGGTAGGAAGGCAACAACTCTGGCCAGGCACCAGGCTGTCTCAAAAGGGAGAGAGCGGGGTGGTGAGGCCATACTGGTGCCTGCTGTCCACAGTGTCCCCAAATACTGCATGGCCCCCATGCTGTTCCTCCCGTCCCTGGGTAAATGGGTAGCAAATGCCTCCCATGTGCCAGGACTAGGGGATGCAGAAACGAATCAGAGGGTGCCCCTGCCTGCCTGCAAGGGGCTTGCCATCCAGGCAGGGAAGTAGAAGTGCTGGAAGCTAAACGGTGCCGTGCTGAGGGCCTGCTAATGGCAGATTCCTTGTGCAGGGCTCCATGCTGTTTATTATCTCACATAATCCTTACAGTCTTTATCACCCCCACTTTGTTGATGAGGAAATGGGCTCGAGGAGAAGAGCAGTGTTTCTAGGCAAGTAGCAGAGACTCATTCAAACCACCACCCTCCGCTAACTGCCCTCCGAGCCTTTGTGAAGGCCACCACACTACAGTGTCTCAGGGGTTGCAAGACAGGTCACCCACATTTATGCCACGTAACTCCTGGAGTTGTGCAGTGCGTAATCTGCACATCTGTGTGTGACAACCCTGCAATGGAAGAGACAAACTGCAACAGACTAAGAAAGTATTCATCGAGATACATCTACAGGCCTGGGGCTCAACCCAGGAATGTCGGTGCTGGGGCCTCCCCTGACATCCCCCTTCCCAACCCAAGACTTGTTTCTGTTGAAGAAACAAGTTCCTCCTTTGCTCAGGCCTCCTGTCTTCCATGGATAGCTGAGAGAAGCAAAGACCACAAAGAACAATTAGCACTCCCTAGCTCTACCCTTTTACCTTCAATATTCTCAGCTATCAATGGGGATTAAAGCACCAGCCTCATGGGGTTACTGCTAAGAAATGCATTTAGCATACCTGAAACCATCAGAGTGGAATCCTAGGCCCTGACTTCCTCACCTGCCCACTGTGGGACCTTGGCCAGCTACTAACACTGAGTTCCTAGGTGTTAACTACCACTGATGTTGCATAGTTGTCACTTTCATTATCTCATGACCTGCCCCCAGTGGAATCATGCAGCTCTCCTGCATAAAACCATCCATGGCTCCCACTTTCTTCAGGCATCAGGCCAACTCCTTGCAAGAAGTCACAGGGCAGCACAGTCACTGAGGACATTTTCCACAGTGGTCCTACTGCCCTGCATCCTTGGATGCTAGTCCCCTGAGCAGGGTGGCCAGGGGCCACAGCTCCTCCGTCCATTACCTTGGGTCTCTTCTGCCAACATTATCTGAGGCTGACAGGTCAGGCCCTAGGAGACCGGAGCTGGACTCAGAAAGAAAAGAAGAGGAAAGGAAAGGAGAGGGTTGAGAATTGGGTCTGGGAGACCCCTTCCTTTCTCCCTGCTCCTACCCTAAACCCTTAAAGTTCCCCCTTTGTGCCATGGGGGCCTTCTGGAAGTACAAGGGCCCAACTAGCTCTGGGGGACACACGGAGGATGAGTGAACCTTTGAAGAAAACTCAGCCTCACTACAAACCTGGGAAATGGGAACTAACAGCAATGAGATATATTGAAATTGTTGTAAAGAGGGGAATGCTGTAGTGCCCCTTCATTTAATTCAGGGTTTCAATGACCACATGATACTCTGGATATCTCTATCTCCAGATGAAAATAATTCAGATTCCATTTAAAAAAAAATGTCAGTTATTCTGATCCTAAAGATCACAGGATGTGCTGGACCCTGGGCAGCCAGTGTTGTGATGGCCACTCTCCCCTCCTCTCCCACCCCCGACCTCCCCGGGCATCACCGTCTGGCCAGTGCCCCAGACGCCCAAGCAGCCCCCTGAGCCTGGGTCCTCTCTCTGCTGTTGTCTTCGGCGCTGTCCCTACTCCTGGCTCCTGCTCATCCTTTGGTCCCGTCACAGATGTCACTTCTTCCTACACAAGCCAGGCTGGCAGAGGAAGCAACTGTCCTTCCTCCATTTTAACCCATCTGTGGCATTGGGGAGATCTCACCGTTGCCCCCTGTGATGAACACAAAGGGATCATTCCTCACCACCCCATCCTCACAGCCCACAGAAGGAATTCTGGAGCCGGCTGTTAAAATAGTCACAGGGAAGGCTGCCCAAGAAAGGGGGTGCTGAGTCTGGAGTTTGCAGGATGGGCAGGAGTGGGGACCCTTTCCCCTTTTACACAACTGCCCCCTGCCAACCTCTGGCCAGAGGACCAATTCCATGTAGCCTACAGACCCCACGTCTGCACCAACCGCCCCACTCACCCTGCACAGGATGCCAAGTCCAATCTGAGCCATTGTGGGAACACTCTGGGCAATATTGAGGTAAACCCAACCTGAAGGAGATTGTGGTGCAGTGGGGGAGTGCCCCCACACCCACAAATGGCCACACATCGAGGTAAACCATGAGCTTGTATATGGAAGGGTCTACCAAGAGAAGGCATGCGATAAAGTGGCTCTCATTATTATTATTATAAAAGCACCAAAAAATGTTTCCTTTAGGACTTTTTGGTTATAAGTGACAGAACCCAACTGAAACCAGCCCAAGCAAAAGAAAGATTTACAGGCTTAAGTAACCCAGGTGTTGGGTAGACAGCTTCAGACGTAGCACACCTAACAACCTTGTATTGAGAGTGGAAAGAGACTTACTCTTCCCCAGCTCTGGTGAGAACAATTCTGGGGAAGGACCCTGATTCGTCTAGTGTGGATCGTGTGCATGTTCCTGGACCAACAGTACAGGAATTCGATTGGTACAGCGGGGATACATCCCCAGCCCTGTGGCCAGATGGAATTGATTGGCAGCCCCACTCCAACCACAGTGTTGGATAGAAAGGAGCAAGTCCCCCAAAGGAAGGGGTGGGAAAGCTTCTCTTGCCTGGGGAAGGCAGAATGTTCTCGAAGCTCATCTCTCTCCAATGCACAGAACTCAGGGCATCAGAGAGGTATGTACTTAGCCCCACTGTATGGAGGGGGAACGTCAGTCTCAGACCAATGAAATAACTTGCCCAAGGTCACATGACTTATAAGTGGTGGCCCTGGGACTCAGTCCAGGAGTGCCTGCTTCCATAGTTTTCCAAACATCTAATCCCTGTGAGCCTGGCATTTGGTTGGAAGACAACACTTGACTCCCTGCAGGCACCAGCATTTCCCACGGATAAGTCAGCCCCATCCAGAGCTGAGCCTGGTCTTTGGAGATGTCTTCAAATGGATGAACTTGACCTCTTGAAATTGGCCCCTGGGACTGTAGAAAGGGAAGGCAGCAATGACTCGGGAATGAGAGACTGAACAATTTGAGGAGCAAATTAGCAACTATCCTTGACCCTGAAACACAGGAGCTGTCAAAACCAGAAGCCCCAGACCTGAGAGAGAGTTTGGCATGGTGACAGAGCTGGAGAAAAAAATATATATTTTAGTGAAAAAAGAAAAGCAAAATAAATATCCTACAGTGACCTAGGATTGCCTTCCAAGTCCTGATCTCGCTGATGCTTAGGAAGATTTTTGAATTCTCTCCCTTTGGGTAGAACCACAAGCCCTCCCTCTCCAGCTGGCCCTAGGGCTCCAAGGCCAAAAAAACCATGAAGGGCCTGGTGTTGCCATCCAGACAGACAGCCTGGATCCACTGTCATCCAGAACCAATCAGTGCCCCCAGACCCCACGGGGAGGAAGCACTGATGACATCTGCGAGAACTTCACTCTTTAGTATAATTCCAAGTACTGTCTCTGTCCATCTCCTTGATCTGACCATACCACATCAAACTCTGGCTCCTGCAACTCCCCTCTCCCAGGAGCACCTTCTCTACCTCCTCTGCTTACCTGTCCTGTGTTCTCATCCCTTTGTGCTCTGTGAGAAGCCCAGGTAATCTGACTTATGCCTCTAGGAGTGATTGCAAGTGTCCTGGGCAAAGGTACCAACCACCTTTCTCTCCCAGGGAATAAAAGTGATGCACGGTAGGGGGGCTGTTCAGGATGAGAGCCCCAGAGCTGACTCGAGGTTTTGAAGTGCTGCCCTGACAAATCCTCAATGCAAGGCTTTCTCAGCATCTCCAGTTCTTCCTTAATTTTCCAATAAGGTGCCAAGTCCTGTCCATTCTTCTTCCTAAATCTCTCTTGAATCTGCATCCCCTCCTTCCCCACTGCCACCGCTCAAGCGTGCCTGATTAAAGATGGTCACAAATTATTCACCACTCTGCCAATCAAGTCAAGGTGTTTGGCTTCTCTCCTTTTGAATCTGAGCTGGCTAAACCAGCAGAGTGGTTATCGAGTGTGTTGGGAGTGGATGCTGTGTGAGTGCCAGGCCAAGCCTTAAAGAGGACTAGCTTTTGTGTCCTCCCTCTTGAAATGCTCAGTCCCAGAACGCTTACTCTCAGGAGCCAGGTGCCATGCTGTGGGAAGCCCAAGCCCCATGAAGAGGTCACGTGCATTGCACCCCAGATGGCAGCCCCAGCCCTGTGCCTGAGGCATCTCAGATGTCCAGCCCAAATTGTCCCACATGACTGTGGTTCCAGTTGACATCAGAGCACAAGTACCTGGATGAGCCCCGTCAACTCATGGACTCAAGAGAGATAATATCATGATGGTGGTGTGGAGCCACCAAGTTTCGTGGTGGTGGTTACCCAGCGGTGGTACCTGCAGTGCCAGCTTCAGGCTCTCATCATCTCTTCTGGGTCAGTTGCAACACTTTGCTGACCAATCTCCCAGCCTTCACATCCATCTATTTTCCAAAGTTATTTTCCAAGTGGAGCACTGATCATGTCATTCTTTTGCTCAAAACCTTCAATGGCTTCTCACTATCCATAGCAGTGGTTCTCATCCCCTGGGAGTGTGCACCAGAGTCACCAGGGAAGTTTTCTCAAAGTACAGGGCTCTAACCCAGATATTCCACTCAAAGGCTTGGAATCAGGGTACCAGATCATGGAAAAAAAACAGCCCTGGTGTAACAGATTGAATTCTTTGTCCACAATTCTTCCCTGCCTATCTATACCATGAGCCACCGTGAGCCCCAGTGATGTTGGGCTTGGTTGTGTGATTTGTTTTGCCCGATTGAATAGGGGTAGAAGAGACACTGTGTTAGTTCCAAGCCAAGGCCTGAAGAGGTTTTGCATATTTCCACTCTCCCATCTTGCCCTCCTGCTACTCACCATGAGCTTGCCAACAGCCACTACCCTTCCAGCCTGAATCCCAGAATAAGAGACATACAGAACAACTCTGGGCCCAACTCCCAGCTTAAACCCAAGCACAGCCCATTCTAGTCAAGTTCATCAGTGTGTCTCCAGCTGACTTGAGACTTCTAGTGAGAAAAATAAATCTTTGTTGTTATATGCCTCTATGGGTCCTTTGTTATGCAGCATTACTGCAGTAATAGCTAACTGATACACAAAGCGATTGGCAAGCACATCCCTAATTAAGACCCACTGCTCCAAAGGATACAGACCCACACCCTTAGCCTGGCATCCTGGACCTTCCTTGGTCTGGCTCTCACTTATCTGTCTGGCGTCATCTCTCAGCCTTCTCTTCTGAACCAGTTGGGGTTCTTGAAAAAAAAAAATAGAATCCAACCCAGGTTAAGCCTAGCAGAACAGGGAAGCAGAGGCAGCTGGGGTATCAGACTCAGAAAATGGGCAGAAAGTAGAAGACTTCAGGGAGCTGCGGCCAGGGCCAGACGAGGCCACAGGTATAGTCGCAAAAGAGACCAGCACAGGCTCCCTGGACACAGGCACGGAATCCTCAGGCCACTTCCTGCGGGAGGTTATCTTCAGCTCTGCCTGCTTCTTTGGAAATGGAGGCATCTCATTGTCCCATATGCCTTAGCTATTTTAGAAGTATAAGACTCCTAAAGAGAAACAGGGGGTCAGATGTGGGGTAGCCAAAGTCTCCCCAAAATCCCCTACCTTCACACTCCCTGCAAGTATTAACTGAGCTCATATTTGAAAGCTCTTGAACATTTTATAGCACTTAGTAAGGGCTATATGAACATTTCTCATATAAATGTTAAAATATATAGCTCCTTGGCCATGGGCTAAATGAAGCCCCTTTGATTATTCTTTCCCAGTTAGTAAGTTCCAGTCCTTTCAAGGCCACCTCAAAAGCCACCCCTTCCTGAGACCTTCCCTGATTCCCAGGTGGGAAGTGACATCTCTTTCTCCAGCACTCCCAACACACTTTGTCTACCTATCTTTTTTGAGGCTAAGTCATGACCAGAGTCATTTTTGGACCTGTGAGTCAAGAGGTCTCCCCTGTGCCTAGGCCAGGGCTGGTGCCTTGTGGCTGCTCAGAAAGTCCTGGAAGAATATCTGAGCAAGTGGTCCCTTCACAGTCCCAGCCTGTCTCTAAACCCTGAAAATGTGGGCAGTGGGAACGGCCACCCATTGTTTTCTACTCCTTCGTGACCTTGGCCTAGGATGGGCAGCTTGGCCCATTCCAGAGCCTGCTGGTGAAATGCCACAGTGGAAAAGGCCTCCAAGCAGGAATCCCTAATTCCCCAGGCTGGGATTTTAAACCAACACTCCCAGCTTTTAAGTCGAGCACACCAAGCCTCCGAGTCTGCTGAGCCCCGCCTTTGGCAGTCCCAGGGAGAGAGCTCAGGGAGAGAGCTCTGTAAGCCTCCCCCTCACTCTTCCCTGGCACTGTCATTAATACCATTTCCGGCTCCTGGTTACTCCCATTGCAGCAGAAACTGTTACCTGTCCCCAGCGTCCATTCTCCTCTTATTCTTCTTAGTAATAGAACAGCCACTCAGTTAGGCACTATTTCCCAGCCTCCCTTGCAGCTAAGTGTAGCCATGAAACCATGCTCTGGCCAGTGGGATGAGAGCTCGAGTGATGTGTGCCTGCACTTCATGCCCACCTGCCCTCCCTCGGGCAGAGACCGAGCATGGACAGGACAAGGTGGAAGTCACCAGGGCCCCTCACCCACCTTATGGGGTCGAATTCCCTTCCTCTCCCCACCACCTCCTAACTTGGGGCTGTACATGAGAGAAACAACCCATCTTGTTTAAGTCGCTGTGTTTGGAGAACTGTTTTTACAGCAGCTTACCCTGTGCCCTAACACCTCCCATCTCATGCGAAGGGCTCGGAGACCCTGCCAGCCAGTGCCCAGGGGCCAAACTCCTCCAAGGAGGGCGGGAGGAAAGGAGAGCGATGGAGGGGGTGGGGTGACAACATTCATCGGACACCCACTGGGTTCCAGGCATTTATCTCCATTATCTCAAAAGCTTGAATTTTATCACTGGCAACAAATACTGTCCACTGTTTTCCTTGAAGTGGCAGACACACTACATTCATTTTCGAGAAAATGTCTGCCAGTACCCAAGTCTGAATAACCATAATTTCTGCTCGTCATTTCTTTTCAAGTAAAAATGGTGTTCGCCTAGGTCAAGCTCATGACTCAATTGCACAAGTACTTTTCCTTAAGACAACTATCGTATTTCTGAACGCAGTAGAAATGCTTGCCTACTTCCATTTGGTCATGCAGAATACAAAAGTGCTTATACTTAAGGATCAAGAAAGTAATGTTAAATTACACTGATTCAAGGACATTTTTAAGATAATTCCGTCTCTTTTTTCTGTTTTTTGTTCTCCTGCAAGTACATAACAGCTTTAATTTGTGCTCCAGCACTAGCACTTTTCCCCCATGCTTTTGCACCACTGGTGCAAATGTCAACACAGTGAAAGGGCCAATAATATCTTACTATTGTTATAAAAATAGTTTTGACCTTGTAAACCCCCTGAAAGGGTCTTGGGGACCTCCAGGCATTTTCAAACCACAATTTGATAACCAGTGCCTTTCACTTTTTTCTGCCTTTTTTCCATAAGCATGCAAACATGCACACACACACACACATACACACACAGCTCTACCATTTTATTTTTAAAAAGGCATTTGAATATTAAAAAGAGAAAGGACATCATCTCAGAAGAAAGGATAGTCCATTAAACTGAATACATTCAGTTTTCTGAACAACTGACAGCATTGTCCCTATTTTTGTGGTTTTGCCGAGGCCAGGGGGCAGATGTTGGCATGGGAGGCTGGGGTTTGGAAGCCGCCTCCAGCCCACCCCACTCCTTCCTGTACAGATGAAAGAAACGATGTTCCAAAGGTCCGAGCACTCGCAAGGGCACACGGCTAAAAGATGGTTCCGCTGAGCAGGGCCCGGGGTTCACCTGCAGACCAGGCACCAGATGGTGTGTGTGTGACGACCCTGGATGGGCTTTAACTCCTCCCACCCCTCCTGGGAGAGGAGGGAGCAGAAGCCCCCGGTGAGGTGCGAGTGGATAGGGGCTGTTCTGCAGGGGGTGGACGTCACCCCTAACTGGCATCCTGGAGAATCGGTTTCATTCCTTAACTAGCTGAGATGGCTTCATCCCTGCCCAACTCCCTTTCACCACCTACCCCAGATTCCATTGCCTGGGGTTGTTTTGTGGGGTGCCACACATACTCGTACAAACTCATGTGCACGGCACTTGTATTTGTCACTTATCCACCACTCACACCTGCATACGTTGCACGCCCTCCCCACAGTCACACTGCTTACAGCCTCCCCTAACCTTCAGACTCACAGCTCCCTCCTCACCACTCCACCCACTCCCACAGCCCCTCGGCAATACACTCGAAGACCAGGGCCAGAGCAGCTACCCTAGGCACGGCCCTTCCCCTTGCTGGGCCTCAGTTTCCCTGGCTCTAAGAAGAGAGAGGCAGACTGGAGAGGATGCTCTGTCTTCAAGGTCCCTGCCTGTTCCAACAGTCCACGTGTCCATGAAAGGAGCACATTCTGAAGGACACTCGAGCTCAGGAGGTAAGAGGGTCCCACCAAAAGGGGCAGGCGGCTGGCACCACACAGGACTCAGGCCCTGGGGTCTTGAGTGAGGGTGAGGTGATGGACCTGAGGTGGGGGTGCGGAGAGCACAATAGCACGGGCCGTGGGGTTGCAGTTTAGGGGGGGCTAAGGGCTAGTCAGCAAGGATAGTGAAAAGGGGTATGGTCGGGTTTCCCCTAGAAAACCCCTACAGTGGCAGGTGCAGGTTCCATGCGCACAACCCCTTCACTCAGCAATGCCACCCAGCAGGCATAGGGACAGATCTCCTTTTCTTCTTGAAGGGGGTGGCTTTTGTGAGAGCCTGTGTTCCATCACATACTAGATCCACTCTCAGCAAGGAGACAGTGTCACACTCGGAGAGGCACATGGGTCTGACATTATTCTCTGCTCCCACTGGAGCTCACACTTGTTTCCAGTCCAATCCATTTAAGTTGTGCTCTCTCTCCCCTTCATCTCTCTCTGTTACTGTCGGTCTCGTCTGATTCCTTGGGTCAGCAGGGTCTTCTGAGACGCAGATGCTGAGATGGAGTTAGGAATGAAACAGTTGATGGGGTGCAGGGGGGCAGGGGGACTACTGCCTGTGGGAGATAAAATGGAGGGGGGAGGCAAGATTGTGAGGGAGCCGCAGCCCGGGATGGTGATCCAACACTTGGGAAAGGGAAGTGGGAAAGAGGCAGGATTGGGCGGGGAAAGTCTGACCATGATGCAAAATGAACAGTCTTCTCCAGCTCCACAGGGAGCTCCAAACCAAGACTGCCCATCACAGGAGCCTTGCCTTGGACCAAAGTGGCCATCCAGACCCTCAAACCCAACATGCTCAGCCATTGGCCAGGAGCATCTGGGGAAAGGCATGGCGTCCACTTGAAAGCTGAGACAGAACCTGAAGGTGGCAAAGCTACAGGCTCTCTGCTAACTGCACTTCTTGCAGCTGAACAGCAAAGTGGTTTTTGTTCTTTTTTTCTTATTTTCTGGGAAACTTCTGATCCAGGTCTAGGAAGGTTTCAAGACTAGTGCTGTTGCCATAAAGATGCCAGTTTTGAGACAAAGACTAGAGCAATTTAGTCATTCAATAACCTTACAAATATTTCTTTAAATTTTTTTTTATTTTTGCAAACACTCCCCCTTCACCCCTTCAACCATTTCTTCTTTGCCAGTAACCTCTAATCTGCTTTCTATCTCCACAAGTTTGTTAATTCTAGTCATCTCTTAGAAGTGATACAAAATATTTGTCCTTATGGGCCGTGCATATTTCACTGAGCATAATGTTTTCAAGGTTCTCTCATGTTGCAGCATCTCATAACTTCATTATTCCTTATGGCTAGATAATAGTTATCATGTGTATGTACCACATTTTGTTTACCCATTCATTTGTTGATGAACATTGGGCTTGTTTCAAGCTTTTGGCTATTGTGAAGAATGTTGCTATAAACACTGATGTACAAGTATCTGTTTGCAACCCTGCTTTAACTCTCTTTGGGTATATATCTAAAAGTGGGATTGCTGGGTCAAATGGTAATTGTATCTTTAACTTTTTGAGCAACTGCCATATTGCTTTCCACAGTGCCTGCACCATTTTACATTCCCACAAAAACGCACTAGAGTTTCAATTTCTCTGCATCTTCATCAACACTTGTTATTTACTGGGTTGCTTTAAAAAAAAAAAAAAATAGCCAGCCTTTTGAGTATGAAGTGGTATCTCATGTAGTCTTAATTGCGTTTCCCTAATGGATAATGATGTTGAACATCTTTTCATGTGTTTATCAGCAATTTGTATTTCTTCTTTGGAGAAATGTCTATTCCAGTCTTTTGCCCATTTTTAAATTGGTTTGTCCTTTTGTTGTTGAGTTGCAGGATTTCTTTACATATTCTGGATATTAAGCCCTTATCTGATATATGATTTGAAACTATTCCCTTCCATTCTGTAGGTCGTCTTTTCATTTTCTCAATAGTTTCAAAGCACAAAAGTTTTTAATTTTGAAGAAATCAAATTGTTCTATTGTCTTCTGTTGCTTGGGCTTTTGGTATCATATCTAAGAATCCATTGCCAAATGCCAGGTCATGAAGATTTGCCTTTATGTTATCTTCTATAAGTTTAATATTCTTAGCTTTTATATTTAGGTCTTTGATCCATTTTGAGTTGATTTGTGTATATGGTGTGAAGTAGGAATCTAACTTCATCCTTCAGCATGTGGATATCCAATATTCCCAACATCTTTGTTGAAAAGACTGCTCTTTTCCCACTGCATATCGCACCCTTGTCAAAAGTCAATTGGCCGTAGATGTACAGGTCTATTCCTGGACTTTCAATTCTCTTCCACTGATCTATTGCTCTATCTTTGTGCCAGTATCATGCTGTTTTGATAGCTGTCACTTAATAATACAATTTGAAATTGGGAAGTGTGAGTTCTCCAACCTGTTGTTTTTCAAGGTTGTTTTGGCTATTTGGGTTCATTGCAGTTGCACATAAATTTGAGGATCAGTTTTTCCATTTCTGCAAAAAACGCTTCTTGAATTTTAATAGGGATTGCATTGAATTTACATATCACTTTGGATAATATTGACAAATTAACAATGTTAACTCTTCCAATCCATGAACATGAGATGCCTTCCCATTTATTTGGGTCTTCTTTAATTTTTTTCAGCAGTGTTTTGTGGTCATCTTTTGTATCTTAGACAAATTTTTTCCTATTTTATTTTTTTAGATTCTACAAGAAATGGAATTATTTTCTTAATTTCCTCTTCATTTTGTTCATGGTTAATGTATAGGAACACAATTTTGTGTGTGTGTTGATCTTGTACCCTGACACTCTGCTGAAATCATTTATTAGCGCTAACAGTTAGTTGTGGATTCCTCTGCATTTTCTATATATAAGCTCATGTCAGTTTCCTTTCCAAGTTGGATACCTTATATTTCTTTTTCTTGCCTGTTTGCTCTGGCAAAAGCTTCTAGCACAATATTGAATAGCAGTAATGAAAGGGGGCATCCTTGTCTCATTCCTGATCTTAGGGTGAAAGTTTTAAATCTTTCACCATTGAGAATGGTGTTAAATGTGGGGTTCTCATAAATGGACTTTATCAAGTTGACAATATTCCCTTCTATTCCTACTTTTCTGAATGTTTTTTATCAAGAAAAGCACTAGATTTTGTTGAATGTCTTTTAGCATCTGTTGAGATAATCATGTGGTTTTTTTACTTCATTCTCTTTATGTAGTGTGTTACATTGATTGATTTTCCTATGTTAAACCACCCTTACATTCCTGGGATGAATCCCACTTCATCATGGTGTATAATCTTTTTAATATACTGTTGGATTCAGTTTGCTAGTATTTTATTAAGGATTTTTACATCTATATTCATAAGGGAAATTGGTCTGTAATTTTCTTTTCTTGCGATGTCTTTACCAGGCATTAGTATCAGAGTAGTGTTAGCCTCACAGAATGATTCAAAAAGTGTTCTCTCCTCTTGAATACTTTGGAAGAGTTTGAGAAGGATTGGCATTGATTCATCTTTAAATTAAATATATCGTAGATTTCACCAGTTTGAAGCCATCCAGTCCTGGACTTTTCTTTGGTGGAAAGTTTTGATTATTGATTCAATCTCTCTACTTGTTATAGGTTTGTGAATGTTTTCTATTTCTTCTTGAGTCAATTTGGGTAACTGATATATTTCTAGGGATTTTCCCATTTCTTCTAGATTATCTAGTTTGTTGGCATACGATTGGTCATAATATTCTCTTATAATCCTTTTCATTTCTGTAAGTTTGGTAGTGATATCGCCAATTTCTGATTTTAGTTATTTGCATATTTTCTTTTTTTTTTCTTTGTCACTCTAGCTAAAGTCCTGTCAATTTTATTGATTTTTTTCAAGGAATCAACTTTTTGTTTTGTTTATTCCCTGAACTGTTTTTCTATTCTCTAATTCATTTATCTCCTCTCATCTTAATTATTTCCCTTCTTCTGCTAACTTTGGGTTTACTTGCTCTTATTTTTCTAGCTCCTCAAAATGTAAAGTCAGGTTATTAATTTCAGATCTTTCTTCTTTTTTAACAGAGGCATTTATAGCTGTAAATTTCCCCCTAAGAACTGCCTTCACTGCATCCCATAAGTTTTGTTATGTTGTGTCTTTGTTTTGGCACTCTTGTTATTAGGTGCATATGTGTTTGTAATTGTTAAATCATCTTATTGAATTGACCCTTTTATCAATATATAATGTCCTTTTTTGTCTCTTGTAATAATTTTTTACTTAAAATCTATTTTGTCTGGTATTAATATAGTGACTCCCACCCTCTTGATTGTGTTTGCATGAAATATTTTCTCTCTTCCTTTCACTTTCAACCTATTTGTATCTATGTAAACAGCATATAGTTGGGTGGTGCTTCTTTAGCAATTCTTCAAATCTCTACCTTTTGTTTGGAGAGCTTAATCCATTTATTTTAAGGAATTACTGATCAGGTACGATTTACTTCTTCCATTTTGATAGGTTTTTTTTTCTTATACCCTTTTTGTCCCTCCTTTCCTCCATTAATGTTTTCTTTTTTTAATGATCTTTTATAATAAGCCATTTTGAATCACTTATCCTTTCCTTTTGTGTAAATTTTTTAGATATTGTCTTTATGGTTACTGTGGGGATCACAGTTAGCATAATAAATCTATTACAATTTAGTTGTGTTGATTCCAACTTGACTTCAATAGCCTACACCTACACAGTATGTATATCTCTCCTTCCCTCTCTTTTATATTGTTCTTGCCCCAAATTACATCTTTATGCATTGTGTGCCCAGGAAAAATATTTATGCTTGATTTTTATGCATTTGAATTTTAAGCCTTTTAAGAAGTAAAAGATAGCATAACAAATGAAAAATTAAATAATTCTGGCTTTTATATCTACCCATGTTGTTACTTACACCAGAGATCTTTATTTCTTAATCCAGCATTGAGATATTGTCTAGTGCCCTTTCCTTTCAACATGGAAGATTTCTTTTAGCATTTCCTATAAGGCAGGACTAGTAATGAACACTCTCAGTTTCTGTTTGTCCAGAGGTGTCTAAATTTCTCCCTCATTTTTGAAGGACAACTTCTCTAGGCATATTATTCTCCAGAAACAATTTTTTTTCAGCACTTTAAATATGTGGTCCCACTGCTTTCTGGCTTCCATGGTTTCTATGGAGAAATAAGATGTTAAAGTTATTAAGGATCACTTTTATGTGACATATTGCTTCTTTCCTGATGTTTTGAAGACTCGATCTTTGTCCTTGGCATTGGAGAGTTAAATCATAATGTGTCTCAGTGTAGATCTGTTTGGGTTCATCCTGCTTGTTGAGCTTCTTGGATTTGTTTATATATATCTTTCATCAGATTTGAGAAATTTTCTGCCAATTATTTCTTCAAGTATTTTTTCTGGCCCTTTATCTCTCTCTTCTCCTTCTGGGATTCCTTGATGCAGATAGTGGTATGCTTGATAGTGTCCCACAGGTTCCTCAGGCTCTGTTCATTTCTTTTTTTATTTATTTTTTTTTCTTTCTGCTCCTCAACCTGCACACATTCAATTGTTTTGTCCTTAACTTTGCTGATCCTTTCTTCTGCAGCTCGAACTGGATCTTGAACCCCTCTATTGAATTTTTTTCTTTAGTTATTGTACTTCTGAGTTCCAGAATTTTCATTTGGTTCTTCTTTATAATTTCTATGTCATTTGAAATATTGAAATTGAAATTCTCATTTTGTTCATATTTTGCTTTCCTTATTTCCTCTAGTTATTTGTCTGTTTTCCATTAGTTCATTGATCCTATTTATGATTGTGAATGGCTCTAAGATCTTTGATTAATAATTCCAGAGACTGTGCTTCCTACAGGATATTTTCCATCAAATTCTTTCTTCCTGTGAATGGGCCATACTTTCCTGTATCTTTGCATGTTCTGTAATTTTTTTGTCAAGAACTGGATATTCTGAGTATTATATTGTGACAACTCTGGAAATGTAGTTCTCCAACTCTTCAGTCTACCAGACTAAGAACAAGAAGAAAAATAGGAAATAAAAGGACTGGGGAGGTGGGGAATATTACTAACAAACAAAATACACACAGGAAATTAATAAATTAATAAATTGAAAAGAAAGAAAGAAATAAAGAGAGAGAGAGAAAGAAAGAAAGAAAGAAAGAAAGAAAGAAAGAAAGAAAGAAAGAAAGAAAGAAAGAAAGGGCACTGTCTCTAAAAGTCTCTTGTTAAGTGCTGGTGGGAAACCAGATACCTAGGCCACCACCCCTGCTTGTGCCTCAGGGATCTGCCAATCCCAAAAATATAAAACAGAGAAAGAAAAAAGTAACCAACCAAGAAACAAGAAAAAGAAAAAGCAGTACATTGGTTCTTTATGTCCCAATAGAAGTTTCTCTGAGAGAAACTGAGGCTAGCATCTGACCTTCAGGGATCTGCCAGACTAAATAGGACAAGTACGAGAAAGAAGAAACCCAACCAATGAAGAAGTGCACTGGGTCTTTAAGTCCTGGTAGATGCTGGTGTGAAGCCAGAAGCCACTGCTGCAGGAAAGGCAAAACCAAAGCCAAAATCTACGTTGTGTCCTCGGGAATCTATGTTGTGCCAGACCAGGAAATGCCCACACATAGAAGGGAAAAAAACAAAGCAAAAAACAAAAAACAAAGAAGGTGCAGTAGTTCTTTACACCTGGATGGATGCTGGTGGGAGGCTGGAAGCATTGCTATCTAAAGGGCCAATTCTGAGGCCAGCTTCTGTGCTGGTTTCTCAGGAATCCCCTAGACCACCATCACCCCTCAACCCCAACTTTAAGAGGGGAAGATATCCTCTGCCAGCCCCAGCCTCAGCTGGCCACTCCCAGACGCCTTGCCATATTGCAGCAGCAGCAGACATTTCTGTAGCCACTACCACTGGGCTGAGCAATGGGTGCTGGTCTCTGGTTTGCAATTTCACTTACAAAAACTGATCTCTCAGCAGCCCCTTGCTTCCTCTGACCCTCTTGTAATTGTTCCAAATATCCCTTCTAGTTCCAGTGTTATCCACTAGTTAATCTCAGTCACTTTTCCCAGTTCTTTCATTTTACTAGTTGAGGAAGCAATTTGCAAAACTTCCTATTCCACCATTTTGTGCCTGTGCTCTCCCTGCAAGGTTTTCCTTGAAGGGGTTTATGAGGTGTGCACCTCCATGGCTGCCACACTGTGTGTGTGTGTGGGGGGGGGGTGTATCTCTTTTTCACTCTTTTTATTTTTGATCAGGCATGTACAGTTAAGTCTGCATATGTTAAATGCATCTAAGCTGCCTCATTTGTCATCCTGATAATGTGGATGCTAACAGATGGCATGCATTGTGTGCTCACAGGGTGTCAGATTGCTAAGCTCTTCACCTACATTCTCATGTTGACTTGTGACATCAGCCCTGTGCAGGTAGGTGGCCCACCCCCACCCACCCCCCTTTTGTAGATAAGGGAACTGAGGCTCAAAGAGATCACATGAGCCTCCCAGGATCTGGCAGGGCCTTTGGACTGGGACCAAGATGTCAACCCCTGTCCACCGAGCTCTTTGAAACACTACATGAAAAAAATAGACCTATTATTCCTCTTGTAGAAGCTCCTGTCCCAAGTGCTCCAGAGAAGGGCAGCAAGCCCTGGGAGGCAAGTGCCAGCTGAAATTTGCTGGAAAAGGGCCTTAACCATCCCCAGAATGCTGGAGGGACCGGAGACTCCCACAATGTGCTCCAGGTCCTACTTGGATTTATACTTGGTAACATGGTTGGTGTCTTACTGGGTCAGAGGCGTGACCTCTCCAGCCTGACTCAAAAGCTTGATGAATTTTAAAAGCCTGTGACTGGTGAGGAAAAGCACATGTGCATCCCTAAAGCTGCCTTTGGGGTGACCTCCTGAATTTTCTTGTCCTTGCTCTTAAGGGAACTGGCTCTACCTCCCAGGCTAAGTGAGCTCCTCTGTTTGGAGAGGTAAATCAGAGTCCCAGCTCCAGAGCTACCCTTACTTAGACCTATCTCCCTCTTGCAGCTACTAGGAGGGCGGAAGATGACTGCACCTCTTTAGCCACTCTCCTCTTGCCTCCTTGTCAACCTTTTAAGAAAGTAGGAATCTCCCTACATTCTGAAATAGTTGCCTCTTGTGTCACTGAGTAGATAGCAATGTGGCTAGTGTCCCTGTTACATCTACTCACTGGTACTTTAGAAGCAAGGGATGTTAAGTCATACCAAATTTGGTTGAAGCTAAGAATTAGAAATAGAAAAAAATAAAGTAAAAACCAGAGGCACCCCATGTTAAGGAAAAGATTGCCCTCTATTCTATATCTTACAGATAAATCCAGACTGACCTTGGGCTGCTGGCCTGGAAGCAAGACCCCCTTTCAGGGAGGCAGGGAGTGTGGGCACGGTCCCTGGTGCCGCCCGGTGGGTCCTGGAGGAGCAAGGCATGCTGGGTGCCCTGGGCACCAAGGAGGAGGAAGACCCCATTGCCCCAGTAAGTTCCTGCTGAGGTTTCCCTGCTTTCTTGGAATGGACAAACATGGTCTGGGACAGGATAAATATTCTCTCCCCTGGCCTTCTCAGATGAACGGAACCACCAACTACAAAGGGGGAGAAACCTATCAGACCATGTAGCCAGGAATGAGGTGCTGTAATGATGGTAAGATAGTGTAGTAGTTAGCAGCACAGGCTTTGGAGGCCCAACTTCTTTGGTTCAAAACCCCACAATTCAACTTACTAAGTGTCCTTGGGCAGGTTACTTCAAGCCCTCTCTCTACCTCAGAATCCTCATCTGTAAAATGAAGATGATAATAACGTGGACACCTCATGAGGATGTGTGAGGAGTCAACCGGTTAATACACAGAAAGCCCCAGGATAGCATTTGCTAAATCCACATTCCTGGCTGTCATCTTCAGTGTCGCACCCTGAAGTGCTGACATACAGACTTCCAGGTCCAGGACACTCCAGCTCAGTCATCTGTTTGTTTGGGGGGGATATCATTCAACCCCTCTGAACCTCAGGGTCCTCATTTGTTAGCCAAAATGGCTGCCCTGAGGCATTACAGTGAAGAAAAATGAAATTTTTGACAGAGTCCCTGCATAGGCTGTAAGTGGCATCCCCTAGGGTTGTACAGTGCACAACCTGAGCAACTGTGTGCAGCGGCCCTGATTATGAGCATAAAGCAGTTGGCCTGCTGGAGATACCACCCCTGTACCTCCTCCTGTGTACGCCTGAGTATTAGATCACTGAACTTTAACCCAGTCTCTCCTGTGCCCCTTGAGAACTGAGGGTGTAAAGGTTGAGGAAGGACTGTGTCATCCCCAATCTGCAAGTGTTCCTGCCCTCAAAGAACAAACGCCCCTAGCAGGGAATAGCTCAAGCCCTTCTATAATGCAGGACCAAACTCCAGGCCCTGCCGGGCTCCAAAGAGAGAAACAACCCCCCAGAAGGTCTAGAGAATGAAGACCAGGACGGCAGGGGCATCTTCCCCAAAGGAAGGTGATTTAAAGCATTGACTGAAGGAAGAAGGGTGAACCTCTGGGTGAGAAGTAGCTGCCTCTGCAAAGGTAAGGAGGGGGGAATATTCCAGAACACAGAGCCACGCTGCCTCTCCTGGCTGCCCTTCCATCTGCACCCAGGAGTGCCCACCTCACCCCAGACTGGGGTGGGGTGAGGCCAAGAGAGGCCCTGGGACAGCCCCTTGTTTGTCCCCTCCTGGGCACATCCGTTAATCATTTGCAATGGGGCAGCTCAGGGAGAATACCAAGTGACACCATTTTTCTATTACCCTTCATTACAGCCACTTGGATCTTTCATTTCATTACAAACATTCTTTTAGCCCAGTCACGGGCTGATCTCCTCATTGGAGCTGCTGCCCCCGCCCCCGCTCAGATCAAAGCCACCCTGTTTGTTTGTGGAGGATGGAGGATGAACCTCTTCCCGGCCTTTGAACATGAAGGCCCCTTTGTCTCCCGGCTGAAGTCATCGCTGGCACCAGGCAGGGAGGACGCTTCTGGAAGGGGGGGTCTGCAGCCAGCCAGAGGCTGGGGCCAGAGCTAGAGTGGGGGACAGCTTTCAGAGCCAGGCTTCTGAGGGGGGCCACAAACAGGCAGCCCCAGGGGACAACTCATTTGAACTCTACGGAGAATTTTTTATTTGAACACTAATTCAAATATTAAAATGTTTAAAAATATTTAAAAATAGCAATATTCAATCCTTAACTATTTCTTAAAGAAATAGAATATTTCCTTTCTGGTTTCTCTAGCAAAAAAATCTGAGTATCTGGCAATCCCCTCTATGGAAGGAATGAGGTAACAGTTTTCCCAGGGCTGTTCCTAGTCCTCGGGGGCACTGGAATTTTGGAACCCTATTTGGCTAGCTCTCTTTTTTTTAATCAACTGTTGCTGTAAACCACTGTTTTCCCTGAAGTTCCTGCTTTTATACCCTGGGCTGACCAGACCTTATCCCAGCCACCAGAGATGGGCGGGAAGGAATGGTTGTGCCCATTTGACAGATGGGAAAATTGAGGCCGGGTGGCATACCAATAACTGGCCTGAGGTCACACAGAGGTTAACAACAGAATCCAGAACTTTATTGCAAGCCAAAAAGAATTAACATTTATTTTTCCTCTATTTTGATGTTATGGTCAATAAAGCTATTTTGAAAAAGAAAAGCACAAAGAAGGGGTGTTTTTGTAACTTGGAGATGCTAGATGTTAACACTAAGGATTATATACTAGGAGCTGAATATGCATTATTTACGATTTCCAACAATTCTCTGAGATGGGTTGTATTTCCTACACTTTAAAATTGGGAAAACTGAGGCTTTGGAGGCTAAATGACTTACCCAAGGCTACACAGTGGAGCCAAGAGTCAAACCCTACTCACCTGGCTCCAAATCCCAGGCCAGCAGTGTGATCTGACATACAACTTCTAAGAGCCTCAGTTTCTCCTACACCTGGGGGATCCTGCCCATGCTAAATAATATTCCCCTCCCTGGGAGCAGAGCTGTGGCACTGACCCAAGCTGGGCCAATCAGATCCTTTCTCCTGAGTAATTGCCCTTAGAATACAGTCACCTGGCCAAAACCGGCCCTCAGGCAGGTGAAGTGATGACGTTGCTGAAAGGTAAAAGGATGAAGCAGGTGAAATAGAGACTCAGGGCCAGGGCCCCCCAGGAGCTGGGGGAAAAGCCTCACGCCTGGACATCCAGGTCCAGCCCTGGCTCTTTGGTATCATCATCCCCTTCCCAGGGAGCACTGCTTACTGTGATCCGGGAGCCTCTCTGTTCCTGGTGTACAGCCGTGTACTCCCTTGTGTACACGGAGTAAGACAGACCTGGGTTCAAATCCAGCTTTGCCCCTGGCTGTTGTTTTAGACAAGTTTTTTAATCTGTTTCCCCTATTTATAAAACAGGAGTAATATATTCCTCCCTCATAGAACTTTTCAAAATAGGGAATGTAATTGGAGATCCTTGCACAGTATCTGACACAGCAGCTCCTCCACACCTGGCTAGTGCTTTTATCATTATTCTTGTTATTATTATTATTATTATTATTAAAAAAACTTTGGTGATGGCAAGAGCCATCAGTAACTTCAATCAACTCTTGACTTTTCAGTCAACGCTCTACAGGTTATTCACAAACCATTTTTTATCATCCACCGACTTCTTTCTGCAGTCAGTCTCTGTGTGCTCAGGAGAGACAGAATTACTTTACTGTGGACGGAACCCTTGCGATTATGAAAACAGAAGTGCTTACAACTAAAATCATGTACAGCAGATACGAATTTCATTCCATGATCTTAGGTGTGCAAAAAAGGTCACTATTTCATTTTTCTAAAATCAGATTAAACCTGACTCCAAGCACCCTCCCTGCAGGCTGGCTGGAAGTTTGTTCCCGGCCACTGTTTGTGGGTCCCCAGGAGCATTCGTGGGGCCTTTCTTATGTCCGGTCCTCACTAGTGTGGAAGGACAACACTTTGGCGTCCCTCGGAGGCCGCAGCTCTGAGGCCTCCATCCATAGTTGTGGATGGGACATCTGCTAAGGCCTGGAGCCTCGGTCCAAGCACCCTACCCTGCGTGTGGCCATTTCCTTTGAGGGCTACCACCCCTGGGTGCTGTTCTGTTACATTTAGAGCTCTCAGAAGTCCACACCCCTCTTTCTAACCTCAGAGAATCTGACCTTATCATCACCTCCTCTCCCCGAATCAGCTTCCCCACTTAGAGTCACCCTCCTCCCTCTTCTTCCCTCTGGAGTGATGTAGAACAATGCTTCTCAAGGCTTGGGCCTGGACCAGCTGCATCCCCATCACCTGGCTCTTGTTAGGAATACACATGCTCAGGCCCCTCCCCAGACCTGCTGAATCTGATACTCAGAAGGTGGCGCTCAGCAAACTGTGTTTTAACAAGCCTCCGGGGGATCCTGGGGCATGCTTGAGTTTGAGAACCACTGGTCTGGTTTGGGCTTGAAAGCAAAAGCCAAGAAGGGGGAGTTGCCTTGGGGCATCTTCAGGTTCTGGTCTCCGCTACATGGAGATCTCCCACCTGGTGAGCAAACAACAAACACCAGAGCTGTGTGCTAGGGAGGGAAAGGGACAGGGCCAGCAGGGATGGCAGTGCAGGTTGTGCACTGCACAACTCCAGGGGGAGCCATCTGCATAGACCACCATGGGAATTGCACAGGATGTCAGTCAGGTGGGGAACATCAGGTGATTCAGGAACATAAAGAGGGCTCTCAGGATCATTGAATAAGTGGGTTTGGGGGACTCCATCCCTGGCAAGGAGCAACTGGGACATGGGAACAACAGAAACAGGGTAAAACCTGAACTCAGCCCTAGGGGTCGCTGTATTTATGGACAGCACATACCACAGGGCAAACAAACAAAATGCATTATTCAGGGAGTCTCAAGCTCAAATACAAGTGTGGCATGTAAAGAGGAAGGCTGGAGGACACAGACCATGTAAACATAGAGACCCCACCCAGCCCTGGCCGTTGCCATATGGGAACATGGGCTCAACCTTGCCAGATGCTCCAATATTTTATTTTAAACAAGAAATCCATACATTTATGGATATGAGCTCCCCTGAAATCTCTTCAACTATTATAAATAGATTCTGACCTTTTTAAAATGTGCTAACATTGTGTCCAGAGTATATAAATAACTCTCAAAACTCAATAGTAAGAAAGCAAACAACCCAATTAAAAACAAAATAAGCCAAAGATTTGGACACTTGACCACAGAGGATACATACAGGTAGCAAATAAGAACATGAAAGGACTCTTGGCATCAACGTTAGGGAGAGGCACATTAAACCACGAGATGATGCTGCATACCTCCTAGAATGGCTAAAAGGGGGAAAAACCTGACCATACCAAATGCTGGCAAGAACATGGGGCAACAGGACTTTCTTACGTTGCTGGTGAGAATGCGAAATGGTGCAGCCACGTTGAAAAGCAGTTTGGCTGTTTCTTCCAAAGTTAAACACACACTTATTATACAACGCAATGATCCAACTCCTAGTAAGAGCCCTAGAAAAATGAAACCACGTTCACTCAAAAACCTGTATATGAATTTTATAATACATTTATTCATAATCACCACAAACTGGAAACAACCCATCTGTCCCCCAGTTGGTGCTGGAGAAACTGGAGCCCGTCCGTGCAATGGAATAGTATCAGCAGTAAAAAAGAACACATTGCCTTGGCGTGCAACAAAATGATTGAATCTGAAATGCATAAGCTGAGTGAAAGAGCTTTGCCTCAGAAGATGCTACAGGGTAGGAGTCCTTTCCTACAATATTCTGGAAAAGGCAGACCCTTTTAGTTAAGACAGAAAACAGATCACTGGTGCCAGGGAATGGGGGTGGGGCAGGGACTGGCTAAAAGGCAAATGGGGGTATTTTGGAGAGTCATGGTGAAGATCTATAAAAAGGGTGAATTTCACGATGTGGATATTATCCAGTAAAATTTTACCTTATAAAAATAACAACTTAATGAAAAATAAAATAAAAATCACTTTGTTGGCCAAACAAAACACCACTACGAGTTGTATCCAGTGTGGGGTCTGCCGGCCCCTGGCCAGCCTGTGCTTCCCTAGGATGACAGGGCAGGAAGGGAAGAGCTGGCTCCCCTGCCCTCGAGGAGTGTGGGGTGGCAGAGGGGCGAGATTTTAAAGCGTGCTCCTCTGGGGCAGCTCTTTTCTCTGTTGCCCACTTGGGATAAGATGCCACCTGAAGCAAAGGAAGATGTCCTTACCTAAAACAATTGTGGGAATTATCAGTGGAGTGAAACAGAGGGGGACTTAAGTGGACACCGGCTTTGAGCCCACCTGCCTCACCTTGGGTGAACCCTCCAGGGTGTCAAAGCCATTTCTCCTCGAGGCTCCTGGGAGGACCCGCTGAGACAGGGAATGCGAAAGGGCTCTAGCTCCATGAGAGAAGAGACAGGCAAGAGTGTGGTGAGAAAAGCAGGGGGGGGCGGAAGGGGACACCAGTGGCGTGGAAACATCCACCAGGGTGCCCATCCATCCTCAGAGGCTGATTCAAACAACTGGGAGATTCTAATGTTTCGCGCAGCAGATTGACAAAAAAGAAAATGGTTTATGATACCTACTGTTGGCTGTGGTGGTGGTGGAATGTAAACTAGTGTGGCACTTTATGCCCTGGCCCTTATCCCTGGCTGCACGTGGAAACTCCTGAGCCACTCTCAGTAATCCCCAAGCTCAGGCTATACCCCAGCCAATTAAGCCAGGATCTTGGTGGGGTGGGGGAAGGCATCCAGCATTAAATTTTTTTTTTAAATTTCTAAGTAAGTGCTTTAAAAATTAAGCAAATAATAACAAAAAAAAATTTGTTCGTGCATGTATATGTATGTGTACAGACGTATATATACATCTATATATTTGATTCTCATTATTTGCAGATATATTCTGTAAAGTTGCCATAAACACTGAATTAGCAAACACTGAGCTGTCGCTCCTAAGGGAAATACAGGATAAGTTTCCTTTGATCCTCTGGTCACAAGATTTTCATCAACCAATCAATATATAACCTTGTTTTATGTGTTTTCTGTTTGAAGAAACCTTATTATTTTTATTTTAAATTCAGTTTTATTGAGATATATTCACATACCATACAATCATCCATGATGTACAATTAACTGTTCACAGTACCATCATATATATAATCGTGCATTCATCACCCCAATCTATTTTTGAACATTTTCCTTATACCAGAAAAAATCAGAATAAAAATAAAAAATAAAAATAAAAAAGAACACCCAAATCATCCCCCCATCCCACCTTATTTCTCATTTAGTTTTTGTCCCCATTTTTCTACTCATCTATCCATACACCAGATAAAGGGAGTGCGATCCACAGGGTTTTCACAATCACACTGTCACCCCTTGTAAGCTACATTGCTATACAATCATCTTCAAGAGTCAAGGCTACTGGGTTGGAGTTTGGTAGTTTCACATATTTACTTCTAGCTATTCCAATATTCCTAAAAAGTGTTATCTATATAGTGCGTAAGAATGTCCACCAGAGTGACCTCTCGACTCCATTTGAAATCTCTCAGCCACTGAAGCTTTACTTCGTGAAGAAACCTTATTTAGTATATATTGTTGATTTCATTAACATTGGACTCAACCAGCAGCGCTATACCTCTTGCCTGAACAAAGCTTGTCTAACACGTGTGTTTTCTCCGTGAGGCTCATCACAGCCTTCTTGCACTTAGGAACACTAGACAGCACTGCAGCCCTACACTCAGGGGCCACTTTAAACAGTGAAATCACCTACAGAAAAGCACAAAAATGCTAAAAACATGGCACTAAAATACTGCAGAAAGGACATGTCTTTCAGCATGAGAGCTGGAACAGGAAGGCAGAGAGCATCCCCTTGCGCTCCCTCAGCTGGGAGCATGTGCATGAGGCAACTCAAAGTTTTCAACTCTCCATGTCTGCAAATGACCACAGAAGCCACATGGATTGATTGTGAGGTTACAAATAAATTTTAGCAAGAGGCAAATTCACAAACACAGAATCCACAAATAGACCAACTGTGTGTGCATGTGTGAGACACTTTTCATGGCCTGTTCACCCTCTTCTCCCTCCCTAACCTTTGTTCAGAGCTAGGGAAATGGGTTTCAGAGGGAGTCTGGGCTCCAGCCCCGGGATGAATCTTGGTCAGTTGAAGCCCATCATGGCAATTCTGTTCCACCCTGCAGTGATTGGGTTAGAACCACCATATTGTTGATTCTGGCCCAAGAGAGGTGAGATGAAGGGGTGGCCTGGAGGAAGGGGTGGTTCCGAGAGACCCTCTAGAAGAGGCACATGAGAGAAAGCCAACCATTTTCCTGCCCTTGGATGGTGACACAAGAACATGTGATGCTTGGAGGTGCTGCAGCCCCTCTAGGGCCATGAGGTTGCTCAGGGCAGTGGGGAGAACAAAGGGACAGAACTGGGGACTTGGGCACTGCAGATCAACATGGAGCTACCATGCTGCTGGGCTGCTTTTATGTGAGATAGTAAATGTCCTGGTGGTCAAATCCACTACTCTTTGGGTTCGCTGTTCCACGAAGCTGACAGCATCCCGTGACCTTCAGGAGAGAGGTCAAGGAAAGCGGAGCAGCCAGGACTGCAGCTGCTGGAGGCTCGTGATGGCAGGCTGCTGAGGGTGCCTGCTGAGTGGTACTCCCCAGCCCTTTGAGGAATTGGCCAGGCCTGAGAATTTCTGTACATCCAGAAGCCCAGCTGGCACCTGTGCATTTAGGGAATAGGTAAGTGTACGGGATCAGGGGTCCCAAGACCTGGGTATTCCGGGAGCTCACAGGTGAGGGGAACCCATCAGCTACCAAAAATAGGAAGGCTTCAGCTGAGCCCTCAACTTCTTGAGGTGGGGACAAGAGTGGATTATGTTTCCTCTGACTTCATGGACCCTGCAGGGAGAGAGGAAATACCCATGGGGGCTTTTCAAGGCCCTGGCTCTGCATGGAAATAGAGGGCCACCCAATGTGAGGTCCAAGCTGCTATGAAAACAGCAGTAAGGTGCCTCAGCAATGACAATGACACCTTCAGTCCCAGGCCCTGGGTGTACTTAGAACCAGGGTGTGCCGGTTTGAATGTATTATGCCCCCCAAAATGCCATTATCTCTGATGTAATCTTGCGTGGGCAGATGTGTCAGTGTTGATGAGATTGTAATTCTTTGACTATTTCCATGGAGATGCGCCCCACCCAACTGTGGGTGATGACTCTGATTGGATAATTTCTTTGGAGGTGTTGGCCCACCCATTCAGGTTGGATCTGAATTAAATAACTGGAGCACTATATAAGATCAGACAGAAGGAGCAAGCTTGCTACAGCCAAGAGGGACACTTTGAAGAATGCAAAGGAGTTGAGAGAAGAACTGTAGTTTACATAGACATTTTGGAGACAGCTTTTGAAAGCAGACTTTTGCTCTGGAGAAGCTAAGAGAGGAAAAATGCCCCAAGAGTAAGTGAGAGTGACATTTTTGAGGAACTGCAGCCTAGAGAGGAACGTCTTGAGAGAGAGCCTTTTTGAAACAAGAACTTTGGAGCAGACACCAGCCACGTGCCTTCCCAGCTAACAGAAGTTTTCCGGATGCCATTGGTTATCCTCCAGTGAAGGTACCCGATTGTTGATGCCTTACCTTGGACACCCTTTGGCCTTAAGACTGTCACTGTGTAACCAAATAAATCCCCTTTTATAAAAGGCAATCCATTTCTGGTGTTTTGCATTCTGGCAGCATTAGCAAACTAGAACATGGGGTCTTCAGCAGGGACTCTCTTGGTCTCCTCACACTTGGGCCCACACAGAGCTGGTGACAGCCAAATGCCTGCTCAGCCCACCTGCCAGAGGGCACCCAGGACCTGCCCTGAAGGTGCCCAGTCAAGGAGAGGAAAAGGACAGGGTCCTAGGCCCAGAGGATTCAGGCCAGATAGAAGCAGAACATCCAAAGGAAAGAGCTTCTGGCAAATCGGGCCTCAGTGTCCTCATCTGTAAAATGGGAGTTGATGATGCTAACATCACAGGGCTTTTGTGAGGCTTAAATGGTTGTAACATGCCAGGCACACTTGGTGCACAGAGATGGTGATTTCCTTGACAAGACTCCTGGCGACAAGTGACCCATCCCTGGAAAATTCTGCTAATTCTCTCCTTAGCCAACAAGCCCTGCCCTGAACTGGATTTCCCGGAAGTAAGGCTTTTGCCACAGCCATACTCTTCTGAAAGGACAAACAGAATCTTAGGGGTGAGGCAGGGGGTGGACTGGTCCTCCATTAGGAAATGGGGACAAAACACTGAGGACGGGGAAAGAGCAGGTAGCCCCAAGAAGGAGGATTTGGGAGGAGGAGTGGGATGGAGAGGTGGTTGAGATCGGCCGCGGGCTTGGAGACCAGCATGGTAGAGTGTTCAGGACCCAGATTGGGGAGTCAGTTGCAAATAGCACATTAAAAAGTGCCCTCACACACATTAGCCGTGGATCCTGCATCAGCTCCGTGGGGACTGTACTTATGTCCATTTTTCAGATGGGGAGGCTGAGGCCCCAGGTCTCACACACACACCTGGTAACTGATCGACCTGGGACTCAAACCCACTCTCACAGGACAGAGCCGTTGCCAGCATCACGTGCATTGAGGTCCCGGCTCTGCTACTGACTAGGAAATTCCTGGCTCCTCTCTGGGCCTCAGTTTCCCTTCCTTGTTGATGACTGGAAGGCGTCCCGGGTCCCAAAGCCCGAGATCCCAGAACTGCGCAGCATCCCAGTGCCAGCTCCCCCTCCACTCTGGGTCTGGCCACTTCTGCAGGGAACCCCGGCCATGCTTGGGCACCAGCCCCCAGGCTGCCCTGCCCTGGGCAAACAGTGGTCAGGACCTCCTGCCCCTGGGAGTTACCCCAACTCGGAGCACTCAGCTTTCTGGAAGAATGACCCCATTCTTTGTGCTCATAGGTGTCCCCAGCTGCCATCAGCTGCTTCCTCCTCCCTGCCTGGGCTCACCACTCTGCAGACAATGCCCCAGGCCCAGGCTGGACCCCCTTCCCCTACCCAGCCCTCCCCACACCCCAGCACACGACTCACTCCCCCCACCCAGGCATCAGGCATCTGCTGGCCTTCTGGAATCTGTGACTGCCAGGGCAGGGGTGGGGGGCGGTGGAGGGCCTCTTGCCCCAGAGACCCAGGGCCCCTGAGTGCCCTCTGCCCAGATGGCTTGGGAAACCATTTCAGGTCATTTGAGATGATTAGGGGTCTAAGCTGTGCTTGGAGCCAAACAACATGAAGAAACAAACCCCTGTCTGTCAAAGTCCGTCAAGCAGAGTTCTCCTGGAGGCCTGGGAGTCAGAGGCACACCTCCCAGGGGGCTTGCTCTTCAGTTCTGCTTTTTTATTCAGTTCCACAAATATTTATCAAAAGAGCTCCTACCGGGTTGGCACTGGAGCTGGGGAGGGGGGTGGGGTGGGCTGATTGATGGAGGAAGAGGAGCCTCGAGACAGACCAGACTTAGTCCCTGTCCCCAGGGCTCATCTCAAAGCAAAAGGTGTTTGCTCCCTGCACTAAGGGCACCTTCTGTAGAGCTGCTGTTGGTGACCATCGTTTCTAAGTGGTCTTAAGAATGGACAAGAAAGACCCATGTGAGCCAACAGTTTCTTATAGGGGAAGATGGCAGTTTTCATTGTCCTTTTCTGGGTTTCTCAATTCAGTACTGTGAGCAGTTATGATTACCTTTGAAACTGGAGAGCAAGGGTTTATGGATTTATGTTTTTCAAGATGGAGATGATTAGGGGTGGCTATAAAGTTATTCTCATTATGTGTGTGATTGTGGTTGAAAGGGGAAGTTTAGGGTTATGTATGTCACTAAAAGGAAAGGTAGACAGGGGAGTGAATCTCCCTGGCAACGTGGAATATGGCTCCCGGGGAGGAATGTAGACCTGGCATCGTGGGACGGAGAACATCTTCTTGACCAAAAGGGGGATGTGAAAGGAAATGAAATAAGCTTCAGTGGCAGAGAGATTCCAAAAGGAGCCGAGAGTTCACTCTGGTGGGCACTCTTACGCACACTTTAGACAACCCTTTTTAGGTTCTAAAGAATTGGGGTAGCTAGTGGCGGATACCTGAAACTATCAAACTACAACCCAGAACCCATGAATCTCAAAGACAGTTGTATAAAAATGTAGCTTATGAGGGGTGACAATGGGATTGGGAAAGCCATAAGGACCACACTCCACTTTGTCTGGTTTATGGATGGATGAGTAGAAAAATAGGGGAAGGAAACAAACAGACAAAGGTACCCAGTGTTCTTTTTTACTTCAATTGCTCTTTTTCACTCTAATTATTATTCTTGTTATTTTTGTGTGTGTGCTAATGAAGGTGTCGGGGATTGATTTAGGTGATGAATGTACAACTATGTAATGGTACTGTAAACAATCGAAAGTACGATTTGTTTTGTATGACTGCGTGGTATGTGAATATATCTCAATAAAATGAAGATTAAAAAAAAAAAAAGGAAAGGTAGAGCATGAAACATGGGGCTGTAGAGCACAGCAAGCCCTGTGTGGACGATGATGGTGATTACCAGTACCAACATGAGAATATTCTTTCATGAACTAGGACAAATGTACATCACTGTTATGAGGAGTTAAAAATAGGGCAGTATATAGGGAAAATGCACCTAATGCAAACTAGGGACTATAGTTAACCCAATAGTTTATATTCTTTCACCAAGTGTAATAAATGTACCACACCAAGTCTAAGGGTCAATAATGGTGGGGGTGCAGGGGTATAAGGGGTTTTTCTTTTTGGAGAAATTAAAATGTTCTACATTGATTGTGGTGATGAATGCACAACTCTGTAATTATAATAAGAGCCATGGATTGTAGACTTTGGATGGGTTGTATGGTGTGCAAATATTTCTCAATAAAACTTAAAAAATTTTTTTAAAATTATTCTGCTCATTGTAAAAATTCATCAGACAATAGCAAAAAAAAAAAAAAAAAAAAAAAAAAAAAGCCAGCAAAGAAAGTGAAAACCATCCGTAATCACTTTATTGGGCAGGAAAATCTTGTCCTTCTTTGTCTGCCCCACAGCGAGGAAAGCTGAAAGAGGTATCGATAACCAGAGAGGCTGGTGCTGAGTCGTGAACTTCCTCCCCCAGGGATGGGGCTCTGGTCCATCTGCAGGCTGGGACCTGGAGATAGGGGGGTGCTGCGAGCTTTGGCTTCCCTGAGCCCGTGTTCCCCAGAACCACACTCCAGGGGAGGTTGTGATCTCCCCATCAGTAGAGGAGTTTAGCAAATGCTGGACCACCCCTTCTCATTGTGCTGGAAGGCAGAGGCTCCCAGACATTGGCGATCCTGGAACAGTGAACTTGTCCCCAATTTTGGCTTATCAGTATAATATTGTCAATTTTTAAGACTTTTCTTTTCTTTTTTTTCCAAGCGAGGACATTTAAAAAAAGAAATCAGCAACCCTTATGACCAGGATTTCATCAAAGAACAGACATATGAACACCAAAAACAGGAAGGACTGGCTCAGGATTTTAAAAAAAGGCTCCATGAAAACTTCATATGCTACCCTTGCTTTTCTTATTGTGCCCCAGAACGGGACAACTTCTTGGGCCATGTTTGGAAATGAGGGCCAGGGGGAGTCTGCCGTTCAGAACCAGGCTGGGAGATATTGGTTCTGTTTTTCTCTCTGGGCCTCAGTTTCTCCATTTGTCCAGCATTTGTCTTGCTTTAAAACCCTGAATCCTCCTCACCCACCCCCACCCCGTATCATTCCTCTTTTTATTCTTTCAGTGGCAAACAGCTTTGCCCCCATGTCACCTTCTGTACATGGCATCACGCCCCCCACAAAGACAAGATCCCATCCTAACCCCCAGTCCAGTTGCTGTGACCTCATTTGCAAATAGGATCTTTGAAGATCCTATTAAGCTGAGGTCACACTGAATCCGGTATGGCTGGCGTCCTTATAAGCAAAGGAAATTTGGACATGGAAGTAGAAGCCGCAGGAGGACACGAGACAGAGGGCCAAGTGGCAGAGAGAGAGAGAGACTGATTGTCATCAAGCCACCACTGAACACTCCAGACTTCAGGGAAGGCATGGCCTTCCAGCCTGCAAACCGTGAACCAGTGAATTCCTGCTGTTTAAGCCATCTGGTCCGAGGAATTTGCTAAAGCAACTCCAGCAAACTAAGACACCTTCCAAGGCCCCACACCGTGTAGGTTGTCTGGATGTGCCGATGCCTCCGCAGACCAGTGGAGTGACAACCTGGGGGGAAGAGGAGGCTGGAGGGAGGTGATGACGAGAAGGGCCAGACACCAGCGTCACACAGGCGGGAGGTCTTGAAAAGGAGGTGGAAGGGAGCAAGAGGGAAGATGGCAAGCAAAGGGAAAGGGTGAGCCAGGGGGAGGACAATCCAGTGGGCTTCTCCTTTCAGGCTGGGGGGTTAGTACCCAGAAGGGGCCCAGCTAGGAACCCCAGATGGAGAGGGAGCAGAAGAGAGCAGAGAGCCCTCCAGCCTTTCCCTGCCCTTCCTGCACCTCTGCTTCTCCTCGGGACCCCTAGGGAGGTGCCCTGAGCACCCCCAGCCAAGGCCTGTGTTCTGGGGCTTGGGTCTCTCAGGAGCACCAGAAGGGGGCAAAGGGGGCTCGGGCACCAGGCTTCCCTCCCCAGCACCCTCCCTCTCCTTCAGCACCCTCACATCCTCTCCCCAGGGTCTCGGGCCCCTTCTGCATCTGATAAATCCAGCCACACAAACTGAGGGGGAGCCATCAGCAGTGGACGTCAGGGCTGAGTGGGTTTGAACTTTCTGGCTCAATCACCACTCACTCTCCAGAGGGGGAAACTGAGGCCAGAGGAATGAAGCCAGCAAGTTAGTGGCTTGTGAAACCATAAGGACAAGGCTCACGATGATAATAATAATAGTGAAAACTATGTGTTGAATATTCTGCTCTGCATCCCTTGCTCTGGTAATTAAGCCAGAGGCCTGGCTGTTGGAACCAATGGACTCAAGACCCTGTGGCCTGGGTGGGAGAGTAGCTGGGGAGAGAAGAACTTTCTAAGCACCTTCCAGGCTATCCACAGGGGCAGCTCCATGCACAAGCAAAGTCCATTTTGGGGGGGGACAGTCTGATGTCTCCGAAAGTGGACATTTTTAAGCAGTTAGATATTCTACACTTTCCTGCCCCTCGGCCCACCCCTACCCCTCCCAGCAAATGGATAACAGGAAACAGCCAAAGCTTCTTAACTTTTCTTTAATCTTCCTCTCTCTGGCAAACTGAAAAAAAAATCAAACAATAATTGTCTGGGTGATCTCATTATTGTCAACAAAATCCAAGCCTTGAAGTCCGAATTCGCTAAAACGCTGAGACATTAAACACAAAAGGAAACTGTGCTTGCATGCTGCTCAATAAATAAATAAGGCTGGCGGGAGCCCCGTGCAGGCCTGGCACCCAGAGGAGCCAGCCTGGCGGAAACGCGAGGCCAGAAAGATGAGCGCAAGCCACGGCATCTGGGAACGGCCAGGTCCTGGAGGTTGGGGTCCCGCCCTTCCTGTTTGCATCAGTTTAGGTCCCGACAGGAAACAGATGGCACCTTCCAAAGGGTAGCTGAGGAGAGTTTAGTGATGGGGCTAGTTACAGGGAGAGGGGAAACAAAGAGGGGAAAAAGTCCCCCCGGGAACTAGCAGATTGGGAAGCCAATACCACCACTAGGGCTGACAGCAGAGACAGAGCCGTGATCAGGACCCAGAGAGAGTGACACCTGCAGAGAGCCACTCGATAGGGGCTGGGCCCTTTTGGGAGAGGAACGTCACCATCGCCAACCTGTGACCTGTCAGGATGAACGCCTGGCTGCTCTCTCCTTCCCCCTTCTGGTCTCCTGTGAGTGCCCCCCTTGGCCAAGTCCAAGTAAAGGCCAGAGGACAAGAGAGCCTCCTGGGAGATACAGATGCAGAGGTCAAGCTGCCCAGAGCACAGAGCAGAACCTGGAGGGCAAACAGAGATGCTCCCCCCACACCCACCTCCACCCCCCACGCCATCCACAGTCGGTCACCCCTCCACAGCACGCCCCATCCAGGCCAGCCTCGTCTTGGCCATTTGCTGGGATGGGAAGCTCATCCCCACCTCCATCTCCAAACAACCTAGCCAAGTTTGCACACTCCACATCTCAGCGCCTGGCAAAACCAAGTTCTGGGTTTGGGAGCAGGCCCTAGTTAAATGTCAGGAGGGTAAGCCTGGAGTGGGCCGGGTTGCGCCGGTGGGCAGGCCTACTTCCATGGTTGGTGGGGTGGCATGGGGGGTGTATTAGCGTCTTGTGGCTGCTGTAACAAAGTACAACACACCGGTGGCTTAAAACAACAGGAATGCATTCTCCCGCAGTTCTGGAGGCTTGGGGTCTGAAACCAAGGTGTCAGTAGGGCCACACTCCTTCCGAAGGTTCTAGGGAGGAATCCCTCCTTGCTGTTACGGGGTGAATTATGTCCCTCAAAAGACATGTTGGCATCCTAACCCCCAGGACCTCAGGAGGTGACCTTATTTGGAAATGGGATCGCTGCAGATGGAATGGGTTCAATCAAGATGAGCTCAAACCAGAATAGGGCAGGTCGCTAATCCATCAAGACTGGCGTCCTTAGAAGGAGAGAAGAGACAGAGACACAGCGGGGAAGGTGGCCACGTGGAGATGGAGGCGAGGGAGGGGACCACACGGGACCGAGACAGAGGCTGGGGCGCTGCCTCACACGCCAAGGCGGGCCAAGGGTTGCCAGAAAGCCGGAGGGAGCAGGAGCTGGAAGAGACAAAGGAGGATTCCATCCTCCGGGCTTCAGAGGGGGCACGACCCTGCTGACACCTTGATTTTGGACTTCCGGGCTCCAGCCCTGTGAGACAAGGCATTTCCACTTGCTTCAAGCTACCTGGTTTGCAGGGCTTTGTTACAGCAGCCCCGGGAAACCCAGGCGCGGGCCTCTTCCGCTCGCTGGTGTTCCTTGGCTTGTGGCCCCAGAACTCTGATCTCACCTCCGTCTTTGCCTGGCCTTCCTCCCGGAGTCTCCTTCCGTGTGTCCTCTCCTCTGCTCACAAGGACACCATCACAGGATTTAGGGCCCTACTCCAGGACGCTCACATTATTATCTCATTTGGTCCTCACCATAACTAATTACATCTGCAAGGACCCTATTTCCAAATAAGCTCATGTTCTGAGGGTCTGGATGGATAGGAATTGGAGGGAGCACCATTCAACCCAGTACAGGGGGTACACACAGAAAAACAGGTGCCCCCTACTTGATCACCTCTTGGTCTTGATTTTAGTACCATTTTACCATCAAAATGATCTTGACAAATGTCATAACAACATACTTCCTAGTACCCTACGGAAACAGTGACAGTCTGGGAGACTGTGGGGCCATGGGGGTGTCACTACCCCTCGTCCCTTCCTGTCGGTGCTGTTGGGGGCTTGTGGGGAAACCAGGATGGGCTGGAAGTGGGGGGAGCAAGTCCACCAGTCCCGGGCCAGCACTGCTACACACACCGTGGTGGGAGCTGCTTGGTGACCCTGCACCCAAAGCCTCTTCCTCTCGCTGCCCCAGAGGCAACTGTGGAGGGGATGGGGGCTCAGGGGTCTGGGCGTTGGGAGACTCTGGGTCACAGTTTCCCCAGTTTATAAGGAACAGGGACTCTGCTCGTGACTTCAACCAGCCTGTGATGCCAACACGGAGAAAGGGAACACCTCCTCACACTGTAGCTCCCCTTGTCCCTCTGGAGCTCATTTCTGCCCAAAGGGGGCTCCTTCCGCACCGAAAAGCTAAATGGCACTTTTCATTTGTGAAAAGCCTATGAGCACCCTGGATTTTTGCAAAGAGCTTCTCTTATGTTGCCACATTTGGTATTTTGCAAACAGCTCCCTCAGTTTTGCCTGTTCAGCCGTAGCATGAGCAGAAGGGATGAGGGAAGACGCAGCCCCCACTGCCTCCTCAAGCCGAAGACTTTCCCAATCTCCCCCTCCCCTGCCTTCCTCTCTCCCCGTGTTGTAGCTGCATGCAACTTAGTTCATCGACCTTGCCTCCGTTTCTGCATCCGTGAGGTTGGGGTGCCTATGACAACTCCAAGAGTGAAAGCACACTGAGCATTTAGCACGTGGTAAGTGTTCCATGGGTGTTAAGGCTTTTCACTGTCCTTTCTGCCATCAAGAACCGCTGAGGTGCCAGCCTCATGCTCCGCACCATTGGCTTTCCTCTCCAAAGCCAGATGGTTCTGGCACTTAATTTGTCAAGTCGCTGACTGGACTCAGCACTTCTTCCCCACCTTCCCTCTTCCCATGGTGCAGGAGGGAAAACGTTCACCGGGGGACTGTGGCAATGAGGCTGGAAAGGCCTTCTGTAAAAGCAGAGGACTGCTCGCTTCTAAGGAACTAAGAAAATATGGTTATCTTTCCATCTATATATGCCTTGTCCCCTTGAATAGGTTCTAAACTCTTTGAGGACAAAAAAATAAAGGCAGGAAGCTAATGTTTATTGAACACTGTAGTAGGCATTACAAGTGGTCCCCAGTCTCTGGGTCACTTTTCCTTCCTGGACATCTAGAAAACCATATATCCCAGCCCCCTTGCTGTTAGGTAGAGCCATGTGACCGGTTCTGGCCAGTGAGTTGAGAGCAAGAACGTTCTGCCCAATTCATTAGTTACTCTCAGCCTCTGCCACAGTGAATGTGGTCTCGCATTGAAATGGCAGAGCCAAAAGATCAAAGCAACATGGATATGTCATGCATAGAGGAAAACTGCCCTGGGGTGTGGCCTGGTCCTGCTGCAAACTTTGTTTCAATGTGAAATAAACTTCTGTTGTATTAAGCCACTGAGTTCTGGGGATGTTTGTTACTGCACCGTGGCTTAGCCTGGACTGACTGATACAAGCACCATCATGTGCAAGTGTTTTCACATGCGTTATTATCTCATTTAGCCCTCACAACAACCCCAGATGCAGGTATTATTATTATCTCCATTTTTCAGGTGAGAAAACTAAGGGTTGGACACATTAGGTAATTCACCCACAGTCAACAAGAAGTAGACCCAGGAATAGAACCACATTTATTTGTCTCCTGAGCTCTGTGTCATAACCATTAGCTAGATTCCACATCCAGAATGGGCAAATTTGGGCGGCAAGCATGTAAATGGCCAACTAAATTCAGAAATGCCCTTGGTCAGTTTTGCGTTTTTGTTGAGTAAATTGTAACCCTTCAAGTGTGGCCTTCCAGAGTCTGGGAAAAAAATGTTCCCAGCTAAAAGTAGCTACACAGAGGGTCGCAGCCAAAGTCCAACTCTAGGCTGGCAGTCTCCTCAGATGGTTTGGAATTCCTGCTGGCCAGGGTTGCACTGGCATGGAAGTGTTTACACTCGCCTCTCGTTAGTTCTCCCACGCCATCAAGAGCCCCAGCCCATATTTGGGATGGAAAAGGGAAAATGAGCCCCAGTGGGGATTCAAAAGCATCAGAAAAATTCCACAGGGGCCCGCAGCCTCTCTCCGCTTGGGCCAGGGCTCCGAGCAGTCAGAACTCTTGGTGCCTCACACCTCAACCCTGAGCGAGCAGCGTAGGGGATCCAGGCCAGAAGGACACAAACCCCCCTCACACTCCAATTCAGAAGGAAGGTGTTTCTGGAAGGGTCCTCTCAGAGGCCAGTGCAAGCACAGAGACAGTGAAGGGCAAGAAACGAGATAGAAAAAAAGGTGTGATCTCTGTTTGTTATCTGCTGATAAGGGGCTTTTATTTTTCCCTTCAGGGAGGTGTCATGTGATTGGGTTGCCTTCTGCTGCAAGGAGTGGAAACCCCAGAAAAAGTGTCTAAGTGGGAAGAAAAACTCCCAAAGGACACCCACAGTGACAGCATACACCCTTTCTACAGGGCTCAAAAACACCCAAAGAAAGCAATATGTTGTTTGGATGAACAATATGTGATGAAACCACACACACACGCACACACACACACACACATGCACACACATGCACACGCACACACGTTCTATGATAAAATAGAGAATTTAGGAAAGTGTTTCTCTGGGGAGCAGGGAGAATGGTTGGGGGGGTCAGTTTGTTCAGAGTTGGGGTTAGGGGAGGACACACTGAAAACCAACATATTGGTAGCATCCTAGTTCTTGAGTGGAGTGATGGGTTTCCAGGTGTTACCGTGCAACCAATTCTTATAATTAATCCAACACCATCTACCTAAGATCTGTTTTTAAACAGGGCCTGATAGCAGCCAACAATTAATTACCATTTCCCGAGTGCCAGACACCATCATCAGCCTTTCACACATGTAAGCCCATTTATACCTCACAGCAGCCTCATGAGGTGGGCCTGAGTTTACATCCATTTTACAGATGAAGAAACTGTGGCAAGAGAAGTTAAGCACCTTGCCCAGGGTCACACAACCAGTTAATCATAGGCAGCCAGGCTTCAGAGACTTCTGTCTTAGCCCCTGTCCTCACCATGAGCCCTCATCATGTTTTTCCCAGGCCCGTGGCCACGTTGTACTTGTAACAAGCATTTTCAGGCAATCGCATGCAGTTCAGCAGAAAGAGGTGTTTCCTACCACACGCTCCATTTTATTAGTGAGGAAGCCCCCAGAGATTTCCCCTTATGGCCATAGACCAAGCTGAGTCACTGGCCACTGTAATGAGCTTACAGTATTCAGTTTCAACCCGGAGTCTGCAAGGGGGAGTGGTAACTGCTGATGGGGAAGCAGCCAAGAGTGTCTGCTCACTACTTGAGGTTCTCTTGCAAGGGCTGTGAGAGGATAAGATGGTGACCCCACTGGGCTGTGAGCTCCCTGGGGTCCGGAACCATGTCTGGGTCACACTGCCCTGCCTGCCCACCATGCCTAGTCAAGGCCCATCAAACAGCAGGCGCCCAGTGACACTGAGTGGGTCAGTCCTGGGCACCGTACCCCAGTCTTCTGCTGAAGGAGGAGGGGACAGGCTTTCTCTGGAGCCCTGGCGGCTGATGTGTATCTACCCTACCTCCAGCCAGGATGACTGGTCCAAAGCCGGGCACCTGACCTAAGAGATGCCGTGTCAAAGGCAGCCCAAAGCCTCCAATCGATTCTGATGCGAAGATCTGCTCCCCAACAAGAATAATGGTGATGTAGCAGGTGCAAGCCCAGATCCCCTAGAAAGCAGAGCCTGGTTCAAAAGGTGCATGCTCACACTTCATAGGTAAATAAAATCCCAAGGCAGCAAGAGGGAGGGAAAAGGGAAGTGAAGCAGCCAAGGAGGGTGAGGTAGATCCCCCTTCAGAACAGAAAGGCTCATTCACCCAGCTCCCAGGAGGGCTGCTGGCAGACTGTCCCCAGGATGGCTTCCACCAAAGTGAGTCCCCTTGCCCAGGTTGCACCCCCTTCCTGGGACACTCCGCAGCCAGTGACTGGTAAGCGTGGTATAAAGGCCAAACCTCTTACCTCAACTCAAGACAGCTCCAAAGGGCCCTTCTGGCTTCAGAGCTTCCCCACTGAGATGCTGTCACAACCCAACTTTGCCCCCCACTTGGCCCTGCTTCGTCTCTTCCCTTCCACGGGCAGGAATCCCCATAGTATTTCCCAGTAAACCACTCACACACTAACCTCCATCTCGGCACCTGCTTCTCAGGCAACACAAACTTTGGCAGAGAGAAAGCACAAGTCAGATGTGTGCACTGCCAAGCCTGCCCCAGCTTCCCAAGAGTAAAATCAGGAGTAAAAGAGAAGAGAGGGTAAAAGGGAAGAAAACACAAAGAAACATCCATCTCCTGACTCCCACTTGTCCAAGTTGGCCTCCCAGGTGTTTATTCTCCTTCCATGTGGGACTCGGTCCCTCCAGGAGCCTGGTTGGATCAACCCCAGAGGCTAGAGCAGCTCCTTCCACTTCAGCAGGCACCGGGGAGGCCTTGCCAGAGCCCAGGCTTTGCCCCCAGGGGAGGTCGAGGCAGCCAGCAGTGGTAGGAAATGAGAAGACAGCGCCGACCCCCCGGGCTTTACAACCACGGGGACAGCACAAACCATTGCCGGGGTCCCTTGGGCTGCAGAGCAGGGCGAGGGGCTGAGGGTTGAGAGCAGGCGAGGCTGGGTGGCTCTGGACAAGGTCTGGGACAACCAGCCAAACTGATTCTCCTCTCTTGGACTGGAAAAAGGAAGGGGAAGACTGTTAGGCGTGGGAACAGACGCGGAGAGGGAGAAGGAGCCATGCATGGGCGTCCACAAGAGGGTGGAGGCCTTGAGTCAGCAGAAGTTACGAGAAAGCGGAAGACGTGGGGCAGAGAGAGCCAGCAAAGGGGAGCGAGGGCTCCAACCACAGCAGGCGAGGCACGTTCAGATTGTTGCATCTGAGAGGAAGACAATGAGTGAGCCCTGTGGGGACAGCTACTGGCCACCCTGAGTGCCCTTCTGGTCCCAGGGTCCTCCAGGGTGGCATTTGGCTCCCTATTCTCAGAGTCACTGATGGTTTTATTGAGGTAGGTTGATGGGCTCTGTTCCTTATGACCACAACCGCGTCATGCAAGCTAATGGACATTGCCAGGAGGACTCCCCAGACTCCACCTCCTTCTCCCGGATTGGTCCAGCAAGAACCAGGCCCTGGGTTTAGGGTGGAGGGCTGGGGAAGACACTCGTGCTCTAGGGGTGTGGTGGGGGGCTGTATGTCCTGGAGCAGCTCCCTCCAATTTTGGCAACGCAAGAGAAGGGCCTGGAGTACTGGGGCTGGATACTGGGACCCAATGGAGGCCTCAGGAGGCAGCCAGTACCATGGCAGGTAGAATGGAGAGAAGGCTTAGACAGAGAGAAACCAGGCCTGGTTCACTGCTTCAGCCTTGAGCTTTTCCGTTTTCCTTCTTCCATCAAAATTTGCCCATCCTTAGTCTTCCAGGGCCTTGCCAGGAGATTAAATCCAGTCTGATCAGCTAGGCTAGTGGACTAGTCAAGTGTAAGAGCTCGGTGGGAAGGTGTGAGGCCACCGGGACTCTCTTTCATTGTGCAGGTGAGGCCAGCGGAGGGAGAGGATGATTCCACTCACCCAGCAGTAACGGCAGAGCCCACTGAAGGATTAGCTGTCCTGACCCTCAGGCCTTTGGCACTGGCCTTTCGGCTCGAGACATCTGTATCCTGTGACTTGGTTTCTCAGATTCATCTTTCTGTGCAAGACCCGGCTCTTCTGAGGGCCATGGGGCCCACCACCTGGGACCGCTGACCTGTATCCCCTCAAGTTGAGGGTCAGGCCTGGGGGGCTCACAGCCCTAAGGAACTAGGAAGGGCTGCAGAGACACTGCCCAAACTTCACCAGAAGTTTCCTTAAAGTGAAAATCCTCGGGAATTCCCATCCATCAGTCGCTCGTGGGAACTTGATGGGAGTTCATTGAGGAGCTTCATGGTTTTCATGCCTCACTCGGAAAACCCCTTCCAAGTTTCAGCTTCTCCATCCAGGCAAAACCTTCCAGGTGCCTGCTCCCAGGGCCTGTCTCTGAGCCTCCCTGTGACATCCGGGCAGGGCTGGCTAAGGCAGCACATGCATTGCCCACCTCCTCCAGTGCCGTGGCAGACCACCAATCGATCCCTGCTGAGCAAGATAAAGTCCTCAGAACCATTGTCAACACGGCTACCAGATGTCTAATCATTCAGCATTGGCACTTGAGGTGAGATCTATTTTCCAGATGTCATCTGTGCTAATCTAGCACACTCTAGGATCTTGGGCAAATCACTTCTCTCTAGTTCTCCATTTCTTCACCTACAATATGGGATGATTTTTAACATCCCTGCCAGCTCTGTAATCCAGTGAATTCTATAATAGAGCACTGGACAATTCTATATTGTGGATAATGAAGGGAAATTCTGTTGGCTTCAAGAGAAGTTCTATGGAGTGTTTAATATGTTTTTGGCAGTGGATCTGCTTTTCCTATTCTATTTGCATCAGGGTGGCTCCAAAGACAGTGGGAGTCTGGCTGCGGCCGCCAAATTCCCTACCAACAACCCCACAAAGCCAGACATCAGGATCTAACTGTGCTCAGGACGAGCCAAGTCACCAGTGCCCTCTAGGAGCCATTTCCCACTTCCTGCAAGGCCCCAGAGCCAAAGCAGTCCTGACACTTCCCCTCTAGTGAGAACACTCCCAACCCAACCACCTCCCAGCAGGGATTGACATATCTGGCCCTCATACTGCCCCTCTCTTGTTCTGTCCCCTGTCCGGGGAGGGCAGCCACATCGCCCTACAAGAATCCTAGAGAGCCTTTCCCATTTGCCTGCCAAGCAGCCAAACTGTCCTTTCTGCCCCGCCCTGGGCCAGCCAGAAGGAGACATGTCAGAGGGAGGGGATAGGATAGAGCCACTCGCTTGCCACCAAGTACTAGAAAAGAGGGAGCACTAAAATCTTGGCCCTCACGAGGGAACTGCCTTAACGAGGGTGACGCCGAGCATGATGCCGCAATTAACTGTGTGTCTGTGTTTCCATCCCAAACGCCCATTTCCAGAACTTTGTGATCCCTTCTTCTAAAAGAAGCTCTGGTTTAGAAACTTGGCATCAGCAGCCCCAGAGGGGAGGGTAGCTGGTTTTCCCCTGTTCTTTCCCCTCATAGCCCCTCGCGGGGTGAGTCTTTGGAGATGGGAGGTGTGTGCCCCTCTTAAAAAGTGTGTTAATTGTGTTGCTTGGAGCTACTGGTCCTGTCTGGTTCCGAGGCCGGGGAAGCCCAAAGGCCTGGCATCAGTGTGAGCAGAACCAATTTCCCTGGGCAGAATGGACATCTGCTAGTTTTATTTGAGTAACATCCATTCCCCATTATTCCGGTAACTGATTTCTTTGGGGAACCAGCCCCAGCCACATTTGGTGGGAGAGGCCAACCTCCCCCTTGCCTTTAGGGAGGGGTCCACAATCTAGGCTTGGCCAATCATGGCATCCAATCTCCTGGCTGTAATGACTAGTGCAGAATTTGTCATGTGACCCAAGCTGGGCCAATAACATCCTGTGGTGGGACTTTGGATGGAACTATCAGGAAAGGGGTATTTGCTTTCCACTGGGGTTGCTAAGCTGGTAGGATGTCAGCCTGGAGCTGCTGGGACCATGTTTGCCACCTCCTGGGGAGAGTCTGTGTGAGAATGAGGCCAAATTGAGGAAAGCATAGAAAAGAGATGGAGAGAGAGAAAGAGAAGACAGATGACATCCTTTAAGCACTTGGATCCAACCACACCTGAAGCAAAATGTCCCCACAGATTTTTAATTATATGGGAAGAAATAAACGCCCCATTTTTGTTTATTCAGTTTGAACTGAGTGTTTGTCACTTGCAACTTTGAGAGATTTGGCTAAAACTGGGGTCACTACATGGATTCATGAAATGTATCAACACACACACACACGCTACACACCTGTGAGTCACCAAGCACCATGGAGGATGTAAAGGTGGACAAGAGTGGACACCTGCCCTCATGAGCTTCTACCCCCATGGAGAAGAGAAGACATAAGGGTAAGCTGGACTCCTGTTCTAGTGTCCCCCACACATCGAGAGGTTATCTTCTTGGGACAGCTCGGCTCATTGTCTCCGGAGGAAAATGCCATCCCTTTATTGGACAGCTGCCATTTTGCCTACCAAGAAGGCAGGCCCTCTTTGTCTAGTTACTGTTCCTTGTTCCTGAGTGGTCTGTGCAAGCTGACCCCAGGCCCCAGTTCCAAGATTGGGCACATGAGCAGACCTAAATCCCCAGGACACCCTGTCTCTGGCCACAATAGGTATGCAGGAGGGAGCGTAAGACCCAAGGCAAATCAGTGAGCATCAACCTGGGACTTCACTAGAATTACTGGGAAAGAGCAATCTGCAGTTGCTAAGTAGGATATGGGCCTGATATGATTCTGAGAACAAAGCCAACAGAGGTGAAACAAGGCCAAGATAAAGAGAATCAGAGAGACTCTGCCCTGAGAACATAGTTTGAGCACCTGGAACCAGCTGTTTCTGAAACCAATACTTCTGGATATTTCTGTTTGAATGGGGTCTCTGCTATTATAAACCTAAGGGATGTCAGCTAAAGCCCGATGGAGTTCAAGGCTCCTTGCAATCAGGACCAAACCCACTTTTTCATTCTCGTGTCTAATGATGAGCCCCATACACCAACTCACTGAGTTACTTGCCATGCTGCCAGGCACCCAGCCCTTAGCAGAACTGTCTGATCCACAGAGAAGCCCTTTTCTCCCCAAACTGCCAAGGAAGATCCTGCCCATGGTTCAAGGCCAAGCACAGTGACCTCCTCATCCACAAGCCCACCCTGACCCTCCTGCTATAGTGCCTCTCCTTTCTCTGCACCCGCCCAGCTCCCTCTTGCAGCACCCCTCACTTGGATTCACGGATACATCCCCCTCACCGCCCCCCAGGTCTCACCTTCCCTGTTGGACCATGAACTCCTGGAGGGCTGAGCAATGGGATGGGATGGGCTCCCTTTGATCTCATTTGAGCATGGATTGAGGCCTGAAAACAATCCATCCCCCAAACTTTTCAGTTATGTGTGTCTATTAAATTCATTTTTTTTTCTTTAAGTAGAGTGTCTGAGCCCTGCAACCAAAGAGTCTTGTTGGTAGATTTTTTCCTCTTAATTACAAAAGAAATACATACTCATTGAAGACAGTAGGAAATGTTGACAAATACACACAAAAAAATAAAAATGTCCCTAATCCCAGAAATAATTTTGGATATAAAGAGTAAATGTCCCTATAGACTTGTTTTTGAACATGCACATTTTAGTTCAATGAGACCATACTCTAATACTGGTGAGTGTCTCTTACCAAGTCTACACTGTGCTAGTTTGGATCTGTTCTGTCCCCCATAAAAGACTATGTTCTTTTAATCCATTCTTGTGGGGGTAGACCTATTGGGGGTGGGATCTTTTGATTAGGTTGTTTCCATGGAGATGTGACCCACCCAATGGTAGGTGGGACCTTTTGGTTAGATTGTTTCTATGAAGATGTGACCCCTACACACTCACACTCATTAAAGGTGGGTCTTAATCCTTTGCTGGAATCCTTTAAGATTTCTCACGGAGAAAGAGAGCCCAGAGAAACTGAGAGAGAGATTTTGGAGAGAAGCTAAGATTTGTAATCCAGAGTATTCCCCCCGGGAGAATCTAAGAGAAGCTAAGACAGAAGCCCAGAGACGTTTTGGAGACAGCCACAGAAACCAGAAGCTAAACCTGAGAGAGGACCAGCAGACTCCTGCCATGTGCCTTCCCATGCGACAGAGGAAACCCAGATGTCATCAGTCTATCTTCAGAGACGGTATCATCCTTTTGATGCCTAAATTGGGACATTTTCATGGCCTTAGAACTGTAAATTTGCAACTTAATAAATCCCCATTTTGAAAAAGCCAATCCATTTCTGGTATATTGCCTTCCAGCAGCTATAGCAAACCAGAACAAATGTTGTGCCAATTTGAATGTATTATGTCCCCAAAAAAGCCATGTTCTTTCATGCAATCTTGTGGGAGCAGACATATTAGTGTGTGTGCCAGTTTGAATGCATTGTGTCCCCCAAATGCCATTATCTTTGTGGTCTTGTGGGACAGATGTTTTTGGTGCTGGTTGGATTTGCTTGGAATGTGCCCCACCCAGCTGTAGGAGATGATTCTGATGGGATGTTCCCATGAAGTTGTGGCCCCGCCCATTCGGGGTGGGCCTTGATCGGTGGAGCTATATAAATGAGCTGATTCAGAGAGAGGGAACTAACTGAGTGCAGCTGGGAGTGATGTTTTGAAGAGGAACAAGCTTGCTGGAGAGGAACGTCCTGGGAGAAAGCCGTTTTGAGGCCAGAGTTTTAGAGCAGACCCCAGCTGCCTTCCTAGCTAGCAGAGGTTTAGTGGACACCATTGGCCATCCTCCGGTGAAGGTACCCAATTGCTGAGGTGTTACCTTGGATGCTTTGTGGCCTTAAGACTGTAACTGTGTAGTGAAATAAAACCCCGTTTTATAAAAGCCTATCCATCTCTGGTGATTTGCATTCTGAAGCATTAGCAAACTAGCACAGTGTGATTATGCTGGAATCTTCGGATTGGGTTGTTTCCATGGAGATGTGACCCATCCAACTGTGGGTAATATTTTTGATTAGATTATTTCCATGGAGATGTGGCCCTGCCCATTCAGTGTGGGTCTTGATTTAATCATTGGAGTCCTATATAAGAGCTCAGACAGAAGGAGCTCACTGCTGCAGCTTAGAGAGACATTTTTGAGATGGCCATTGAAAGCAGTCTTTTGCTGATGCTTTGGGGATACTAGCCCAGAGTTTGCTCCAGAGAAGCTAAGAGAGGACAAAATGCCCCAAGAGCAACATTTTGAAGAACACAAAGGAACTAAGAGAGGAGCTGAAACACAACCCAGGATCAACAGATGCCAGCCACGTGACTTCTCAGTTAATAGAGGTTTTCTGAACGCCATTAGTCTTCCTTTGTTGAAGGTATACTCATGTTGATGCTTAATTTGGACATTTTCACAGACTTCAGACTGTAAATCTGTAACCAAATAAACCCCCTTTATAAAAGCCAATCCATTTGTGGTATTTTGCATAAAGGCAGCATTAGCAAACCAGAACAAACATATATACAGAGAAGAGGCCAGATCCGAGGCTCTAGTCTGATGTATCTTCACAAAGTGAACGCACCTGTGTTACCAGCTTCCAGAACAGGAAACAGAGCATTCCCAGCACCACACAGCCCAGAGTGACCACAATCCTGGCTTTAGTAGGGTAAGATAGTCTTGCCTGCTTTTTAACACGCACCCTACGTGGAATCACACATCATGTGCTCTCCAGGGTCGGCATCTTGTCTATGAATACTGTTCAGTAGCCTGCCTCTCAGACTTACCCATAGTCTGAGCATGGTTCCATGTCTTTATTCTTCTCCAGTGTTCCTTGTCCCTCATTCTTTACCACACCGATCCTGATTGCAGGCATTTTGGTCACTTTCCATTTTTTGCTATTATAAACACTGTTCCCATAGGCATCCTTGCATCTCCAAAACTATTGAATAAACAAATGAATAAACAAAAAAAAAGTCAAAAACAAAAGATTTGAGTAACAGTTCCAGGCAGCAGGGGAGGAACCCCCTTTGGGGAGAAGGGGTCAGAGCTAGGGCAGGAAAGGGCAAGTGGCAGCCAGGGAACTTCCAACATTTTCTGGTTTGTCCTGCAGTCACTTGGTGTGCTGCCTTCCCGGGGTTAAGCCTCCTAATTCTTGGTGAGCAATCAATTTGTCCCCAAAGTTTTGCTGAAAATAATTCTGCAGGGGACATCCCTATATACACATTTTGCACAAGGAAGTTTATATCCCTAAGATAAATTCCTAATAATAGTTGACAATATTTCCCAAACCCTTTCTGTCAGGCACTGGGTTAAATGCTTTTTCTGGATCAGCTCATTTGAGCCTCTCAGCAATCCGGTAAAATAGGGACTCATATTGTCCCCATTTTACAGAAGTGGGGCTGCTGGGTTGAAGGGCAGGTACATTTTGCACCTTGATTCACATCTGCCAGCTGCCTTCCCTACAAGTGTACCACTTAATTCTCCCACCAACAGTGCAAAGGGTCAATTTCCCCTCCTTGCCGCCAAAGCTGGAGACTATCAATTATTCTAATTGCCAGTCACGGTCAATCTGATAGGTGACAAATTATAGCTCACTGTCGTTTTTTTGTTCATTCTTTGATAGTTTATGAGCTTGACCATCTTGTTTTATATTAATTAGCCATTTGTATTTCTTGTTAAATTTGCTTATTTGTGTCTTTTGCCTGTTTTTCTTTATTCTGGGGGCAGTGGATTTCTTTTTCTTGCATATTAGAGGCATTCACCTTTTGTCTTTCATTTATATCGCAGATATTTTCCAATTTCTATTTTCACTCTAAGGGTGGTTTTGTGAAATGAAAGGGTTAGCAGGATTTTCTCTTTGCATTTTTCTGGCGTGATTATCATCAATCATTTTCTTTATGATTCCCCATCTGTAAAATGAGGAGTGGTGGGTTAGGGGAGGGGGTGAACTAAATCTGTGGAAGTTTGAAATGCAGACTGTGCCTTGGAGGTCTTGAGGCTCCCCAGGGGCCCCTTGGTGAGAGGGACACGCAGAGGAGTCGGAGCGGGTGTCAGTTGGGGACCCTGATCCCACTCCCTGGTGCAGCCGCAGAAGTTGACATTGGATGAAGCACCCAGCCTCTCAGATGTGAAAGCCATCCCTGGAGGATGAGAACCCCATCTCTCTCAAAGACCTGGGGATTCCCTTTGGTTTTCTCCATCACCCCTGGCTCCAGACTCCGATCTGACCTGGTCAAGGGATGGGTCATCTCACCATCTCTCCTTCCACATCCTGCTCCGTGTCCTACCCATCCTGGAATGCCTCTCTCTCCACCAGCATCACTCACACAAAGCTCCTCAGGAACAGCAGCCTTGATGGGTTCTAGGGTGTCAGAGCAGACTCACGTCACAGCACCACACAGCCAACAGTCCAAATTTAGAGAGCCCTGTATTTAAAAGCCCTTCACCTGCCATCTTTCTCCCCAGACTCATCCTCCAAATGATCTCAGTCTTCTCTCCCACACTGGACACCTCTCTTCTCCCTTTTCTGGGTTCCTTCCCCCAAGGTCTCCACCTAGAAATTTTATTTTCACCAGTTTATTATGCAAGGCAGTTTGGCCCTCCGTCCATTGTTTGCCTTGGGGCCCACTTATGAAGCATGGAAGCCATTGAACGGGACCAGCGGTATTCAGAGTGTGGTCCAGGAACCCGGTGACAGCTTCCCCAGGACTAAGATGCTATTTGCCTTTCTCACTCTCATTCTCCAGGGAGCGTACAGTGGAGTTTTCCAGAGGCTCTGCGATATGCGATATTGCAACATATTGAACGCAGAATACATAGGAGAATCCAGCTGTCTTCTATTAAGCCAGACATTAAAGAAATTTGCATAAATCAAAAGCAATGCCACTCTTCTCACCAAATATTTTTATTTTGGAAAACCTAGGTCTTTAAAAATAACTTACATTAAGATGAGATTTTTGAAAATAAAATAAAAAACTATGTATAAATATATCGGTACATATCGATAGCTATAATCCACAGAAACAAAGATTCCTTGGGGTCCTCAATAAACTGGAAAGTTTGAAGTGATCTGACACTAAACTGTTTGCAAGCCACTGAGCTAGATAACGGCTCCCTCCCGGTCCCACCTGACTCTGGTTCAGCCCCTGCAAAATATGCCAAGATGGGCTGCATTCGACAACAACGGACAGAAAATAACCAATTCAAAGTCGCTTAAACAACAAGAGAAATGTATTGTCTGACAAACAGCCCCAGGCATTGGGCCCCCTGGGTTTGCTGAATTCGTTGGTTTAACCACAGCGTCACCCCTAACCACCATATTTCCGGTTTTTTCTGTCAGAGAGCTGGTCCTTCTCCTCGTGGTTGCAGGATGGCCACAGCTGTGCCAAGCATCACGTCCTCACTCCATATCCAGAGTTGAAAAACATCAGCATCCTTTCCTTAAGCCTCATTTTAGAAGCAGGAAGGGCCGTCCCCAGTCCACCGCAGGCCCGGTGCTGCCCAAGGGAACAGCATGGCGATGACTGGCGTGCTTTGAAGATGAGCGATCTTCTCCCCTGGCAGGCGGCCACTCTACCCTGGAGACACAGCCCATCTGACTGGGGGTTTATTAGCAAGAAAAGAGCTTCAGGCTGTGGAGAGGAGATCTGGAGCCGGTGGGTGCTGGCAGCCACGACTCAAGCCAAGCTGACTCAGCTCATCAGATATTTAGGCCACAGCCCAGCCTGGGCTGACTCCCCACCCCCACCCCTCAGAGCCACTTCCTGCCCTGAGCGCAGGGCCACTCACCCCTCAGCATCTCTCACGGCCAGTCCTCCACGCCCTCACGGGGCCTGCCCCGTCCTACCTGGGGACGATTCTGCATCAGGGACCTCGTGCACCCTCCCTGTTCCCGGTCTTGGTAGGAAGCCACCTTGGTCCACACCGACTGGCTTTAATAACTTTGAATGTCAGAAAGGTGGTCCCCTTAGGAAATACCTGGGCTTGTTTTGCAAAATTGCCCTCGCTTTCACATCAACTTTCAAGCTCCACACAGTTTCTCTCTCAAAAACAATACGAGTTCTCTTCACGAGGCGACAAGTTTCCTCTCCATCCAGCTCCTCAGCTTTCCCGTCTGCAAAATGGGGCTGGTTGGACGGACCCTGAGCCAAGGCAAGGAGGGCAGGTGGCGGCACAGAAGCCAGGGTGCCCTTGGCCGGCTCGTGGCGGGGGTCCAGGTGCCCAGGCTGCACCCACCCTGAGGAGCTAAATTGAGCAGCCAGAGGGAAACTGAGCATTCCCTACTACCCCTCACCCCATCAGATCGGAGCTTGAAAGCGGGGAGCAGCCCCTGTAGGGGATCCTAGTCCCAGAATGACTGGCCATGGCCTGTCATCACTGACCGGTTTGCCCAGGCCCAGGGCAGCCTCTTAGCTGGCTCTCTGGCCCCCTCCCTTCCCCACCTCCTCTGCCCTGAGGCCCAGGCTTAGCCATTCATATGACCAGCCTGCCCATCCCTCTGCACCCCCCAGTCCCCCACCACAAGCTCTAAGGATGCCACGCAGGGTTTCCCTCCCCTACACTTTTGCACACGCCAGACCCCACTTCCTGCTTGCTCATCCGCTTTGAAGGTTCCCTCCATTCCTAGCCAGCTTTCAAACCCCCAGCCAGGAGTTACCTTCTCTGAACCCTTCCCTCACTCTTTTCAGTCTCTGCACACGTGCCTGTCATTCCTCTCATCCCACTTGATAGCCTTTGTCAGTGACTGACCTGTCTCCCCCACTGGGGTGTGAGTGTCTTGAGAGCTGACATCTCCCTTATTTGGGACTTTGCCTCCCTACCCCACATCTAGAACAAGGTACCCACTCCCCTTCATCCATCCATCCTCTCCTTCAGCTCACATAGGTGCATTCGCACACGCACATACACACCCACACACACACAAGAAACCCAGTGGTTAGGAGGGTCCCAAGTTCCGGAATCTTCACTTTGCCCCTTGCCTGCTGTGCAACCTTATGCATTTAACCTACCCACTCTGAGCCTATGTTTATTTCTAAGCGGGTAATTATACCTATGACCTGGGATCCCTGAAGATTAACGAAATAACATGTTGTCCAGATTCAGAAATCTTTCGTCGTCACATTATTGTTGCTTCTCAGTATCTGTACAGTGTCTAAAGGCTCCCACAGCACCTGGGCCTCCGTCTTATCATCCGAGACTCACAGCACCCGAGGAAGCCAGCAGGGCAAGGGTTTTGTTCCTGTGTTACAGAGGAGCAGTTGAGGGTCAAAGGCCAAGGGATTGGGCCAAGATCACACAGGAGACTCAAAACCAGTTGTACCCAGGATCTCAGATTCCAAGCCCCGGTGCAACCTGCCTACTGACCTCCGCCTGTGTGGCCCGGAGAGCTCAGCTACCGGAGACCTGGAGAGTTCCACAGGAATCGGTCTGGGCCCTTTGTCCTCTCATGGACAGGAGAAGCAAGGGTGACAACAGACAGCGAGTACCCAGAGAGGGGAAGAGGGAAGCCCCTTCCAGTTCCCCGCCCGTGATGGGAGGGCAGCTTCTTAATGGGCTCAAGTAGGGAGAGAGCCTCCAAGAGTGGAAACTCAGAACACAGAAGAAAAACAAGGTAGACATACTTGTCTCTACAACAACGTTCAACTTCCGTAAGGCAAAAGATACCGTAAATGATGTTAACTGACAAACAACAAATTCGAGAAAAAAAAATATTTGTGAAGCAGAGGACAAAGGGTTAGCATCTATAATGTACAAAGAGCTCTTACAAATTGGAAAGAAAAGGGCAAACAACCCAAAAGAAATGATGGCAAAGGACATGAATAGGCAATTCACGAAAGAATGCAGCCAAATGGCCACAAACAAATGAAAAGATGCTCAAACTCATTAGTGGCCAAGGAAATGCAAATTGAACTGACAATGAACTATCACAGGGGAAAATTTAAAAGAATAGTGCAACTGGCAGGATTTGGGGAAAAGCCACTCTCATAGGTTATAGGTGAAAACGTAAACTATTACAGACTTTTTGAGAAGAAATCTGGAAACATGAATTAAAACTTAAGGAGTTGCATAAAAATTTTACATTTAAAATATATATACATTTCCTTTGACCCAGCAATTCTACCCCTGGGAATCTATCTGACAGAAATTAAACCACCGAATCCCAAGGAAAAATGACAAAAGATGATTACTGAATCATTATCACAGCGAGAAAGCTCAAAACAAAGAACGGCAGGGACTTGGTTTCCCGGAATCCCTGGCAGTTTGGTTGGGGCCATGTCACTGGGTTCAGGCTCGTGGATTGGGGGAAGAAGAAATGTGCCACCATAAAGCCCACTGCATGACCCCCTTTTTATCTTCCCCTTCTGTGGTGCCTGCTGAGTCCCCACCATGGAGAAGGAAGGGGCCAGATCCCTGAGTCACGCCCTGGAGGAGGCCACACAAGGGCTGCCCAACCACAGTGGATTTGGAAACGAGCAAGAAACAAACTTTGTTTGCCTAAGGCCCTGCAATTTCAGGGTTTCTTTGTGGCTGCAGCCTAGCCTAGCCCACTTTAATTAATCAGCAGAATGAGTGTTCATCCGCAGGAAATGATGGACTGAATCATAGCTCAGCACACCATGGAATACTACTCAGCCAGCACATAGAACAAAATAGAGCTCAACCAGGAGGTCAAAGGGATTTCCACAAAGTTTGGTGAAAAAAGCAAAGGACATGGTGCAATCCGATTTTGCAAATATCAAAAATGACCAAAAAATAATAGTAATCCTTTACAAGTATATATGCACTCTGCATGTATGTGTATGTGTGACTCTATAAGAATGGATGAAAACATGGAAGGGACAGGGAGATGGTGGGGAGCGGCCAAGCAACAAAGTAAAAAAAAATGTGCATCACCCCCACCAAATAGTTTTTATGATCACATTTTTAAATTTGTGAGCATGCAGATGTAAACTATGCTGGTTTGGATGTATTATGTCCCTCAAAACGCCATGTTCCTTAATGCAGTCTTGTGGGGGCAGACGTATTAGCGTCAATTAGGTTGAAGCCTTTGATTGTTTCCATGGAGATGTGACTCAATCAACTGTGAGTGAAATGTTTGATTGGATTAGTTCCATGGAGATATGGGCCCTGCCCATTTGTGGAGGGTCTTGATTTAATCACTGGAGTCCTATGAAAGAGCTCACAAACAGAAGGACCTCAGAGCAGCTGAGAGTGACATTTTGGAGACAGCCACTGAAAGCAGACTTTTGCTGACATTTGGGGAGGCTAGCCCAGTGTTTGCTCTGGAAAAGCTAAGAGAGGACAAAACACCCCAAGAGCAACATTTTGAAGAAAGCACAGGAGCTGAGAGAGGAGCTGTAACACAACCACGGATCAGCAGATGCCTTCCCAGCTAACAGAGGTTTTCTGGACACCATTGGCCCTCCTTCGCTGAAGGTATACTTGTGTTGATGCCTTGATTTGGACCTTGTTATGGCCTTCAGACTATAAATTTGGAACCAAATAAACCCCATTTATAAAAGCCAATCCATTTCTGGTATTTTGCATAATGGCAGCATTAGCAAACCAAAACATAAACATAGAAATGTTTTAATATCAAAAACTAGAACCTATCTTCTTTAGTGCAAGACAAAAAGGATACTCATGCAGCTGATAGCTGCAAAGGGGGAAGGGGGCTTAGAAGCCCCAGGAGAGGATGTAGAGAGCCCCAGCCTTGTCTCAAATCTGGGAAAACTTTTCTGTCTGGCTGAGCCTGGTCAGGACATTGAGATGTGGGTAAAGAAGGTAGCCAGGCTCCCGTGACCATCCTTGGTGGGGGCTGCCTGCCAGGCTTCTGAGAAAATGGGGGATGCCTTTGGTTGTGGCAGGGCCATTGCCCCCCAAGAGGGAGGAACAGCATTTCTGGAACTAAGCCAGCATGCTGGGGCTGGCCTGCCAAAACAGGAAGTTCCCTTAGAAGTCAGCAAGGCCAAAGGTCACAAACTAGGGGCCCAAATGCCAAATCCAATCCATAACCAGATTTTATTTGGCCTTCACACAATGTCTAAACAACTCAAACTGGTCCCCACACATTTTCAGTTGGCATTGGCAGATTTACATTCCCTCCTCACAGACAAATTTAGTATCTATGGCTTCTTGGGAAAAAAAAAAAAAAATTCAGGTTATGTCACTACACTGGGCTCACATTCCTGACAGATGGAGCTGGTTAGCGGCTCCCCGTTTAGAAAGGGGTTTGCCACAGTCTCCACCACTCCTCACTGCCTTGCACCTGGGACAGACCACTTACATTACGTGACTGGCCCCAAGTCACATTTGTGTGAGTGACCCCACACTTCAGCCAGCAGCCCCTCACCCATCCATCCCTGATTGAACCATGTGAAAATCCAGCTATGCGGGCTTTGGCCTGAGACAGCTGCATCTGGATTCTGGCTCAAGCACCCAATATCTGTGATGACTCGGCACTGGGCCAACTCAGCTGAGCTGGGACCATGTTTCTCAGAATCCTATATGGTTCCACATTAGGGTTGGCCAAAACAGACATTTGTGTGAGATCTGGAAGGTGGAAGGAAAAGCAGCAGCCATGCTTCCTATGTGGGGTTCCAGGCCCTGTGGCAGTTCACGCACACAGCTGCTGACCTGCCAGCTCACCTCGTTGGCGGGGGCAGTGCCCAGCTTCTCTAGCTCCTTCCAGATCGCCTTTGGCTTCTCCCCGTCCTGGGCCAGGTTCAAGGCAGCTCCGTGGGAAGGCATACCAGCTTCTCCTACAGCTCACCCACAGCATGAAGGTTTGAGGGGGTGAGAGAAAGACACCACTCCCAACTGTCTTTGTGTCATCCACATCCAGCTTTCCTGTCTGACTAACTCAGAGTGACTTCAGGCTCAACCCGACATGCAGAGGTAACAGGAGCCCACAAAATGACATAAAGGCTAATGCCCTTCATAAATCCATTTTTCTGGGTAATTCATAGAAGTTGTGCTTCTCTGATCAAGCCCTGATTGATAAGCTGTGTGATCCTAGGCAAGTAACTTAACCCCTCTTAGCCTCACTCTCTCATTCATAGAACGCCGATGCTAACCGTGCCTACTTCCTAGGCTACAGTGAAGACAAGATGAGCTAAAGCACACAAGAGCGTCTGCCACATACCAACTGCCCAGTAAATGCCAAATGTTATAAAACTGGTGTGTTTTTCAATGGGAACAGGACATATATCCGTATAACACTGGGGAAGAAACAAAATAATCGAAAATGCCTAATTTGATCCTTTGTTATATGAATTAACACCACCTTTTCTTCACTCTGCAATATTTTAAACTCCCCGTGTGTGCATGCATCTATCGATCGATCAGTTGTTTGGATGTACGTGTGTGCTTGTAAACTGGGAAATCTGAAACTTCTAAAGCAGTTGTTTCATTCGAACTTAGTAAAAACAATCTCTCTGAAATTGGGTCCCCAGGAAACGGATTACCAAATGGAGATTTGGGTGCAGGGGTTTCGTGGGAGAGAGCTCCCAGGATCACGTCCTGAGGGCGAGGGGTGAGGGAGGAGGTGGTCTGCGAGCAGTTAGATCAGAGGCCTCAGGGACCCCACAGGGAGCTGATGCTGGAATTGTCCCAAATTGGGGCAGGGGTCTGGAGCTTTGCACCTCACCTGGACAAGGCAGTGAATGGGCAACCCCTCCAGAGAGGAGGCGTGGCCTTGGGCAAGGCAGCTCCCTTCTGCCAGGTACCTCCCGGGGAGGGTCTCACCTGATCATCCGCAGCCAACACTCTGCAGCGGAGGGAACAAGGGCCTGGTCCCAAAGGGCCATCTGGGAGCTCCCCAACCTGGGAAGTATCTGCTACATCATCCTACATTTTTGAATACATACGATCGAACAAGACTAAGGGCTGGCTTTCATAAAATCAAAATTGGCATTCAACATAAAATGTCCATCTGGTTTATCCTGTGTTCTATCGCCTGTACAGAACACACCTTACAAACTTTGGGGCCCAAATGGTGGATTCTGGATAGGGGAGGGGCAACAGAGAGGCTGGTCCATGGTGCAAAGTCATGAACTTGGCACTGGTTGCTGGGGGCTGGCCCCGGGGTCGAGTCGCCCAGCTGAGGTCCCTGCCCTCGAGGACTCACTGCAGCGTGGGGGACAGACGTGGCCATGGCCATCGAGCTGGCAGAACGTGACGTGCCCTACCACAGAGGGTCGAGGAGGCAATCCTTGAGCACCCGGCTTGTCTCCCCTTGCTGCTGTGTTGCTCACATTTGGCACAGGGACTGGCACATAGTAGGTGCTCAAAATGTACATGTTGAATGAAAGACTCACCAGATGCAGACCTGAGTTGTTTTAAAGGCCTGCTCCTCTATCCAGGAAATGTGTGGGGAAAGACACATCCGATGCAAATGGTTTCTTTACTGCCAGACGTGGTAACACCTCCACCCATTCTGCCACCACCCATTGCCCACATGTCTCCCAGGCCTGGAATGTGCTCCTTCTCTCCATCGGTCTGCCCTCTGCATCCTTCAAGGCTGAGCTCTGCATCCAGCAGGAAATGTTCACGATGATGTGATCTCACACACACACACTCTCTCCCCACATTATCTCTTCCCCAAAGAACAAGTTCAGGACAGAGAGATGGGATGGAAAGGCTCAGGGTCTCAGCTGTCCACTTCCACCTCCATCACATCCTGAGCCTGCCCTGGGTCTGTTCCTCTTGCCACTGGCATGGGCTGGCGTCCGCCCTCCTCCTTGTTGGTGCAAGCCCAGGGGGCTGTTCCTCTCCCCAGATCAGAGTTAGGTCAGTTGAACCAAGCACGGTGATTTCACTCCCCATGGTTTCAGGATCAGCATGTGATGCAATCCTGGCTGCTGAGGCACGAGGGAAAGGGGCCTGGGGCTTTTGTGAAAAAGGATTGTCACTGATGAATAAGATGATGCAGCCCCCATCATTGGCCAAACACTGTACCGTTTGGATGTGACTCCTAAGCTGCAGTTCCGATCTCGTGCATGGGGAAGTAGCCAATGTGAGCATGCAAACGGACAAGAGTAGGCAGTCCAGTCGCAGAGCTAAGCAACCCTGCTGGAGCCTGCAGAGCTGCTGCTATGCTCTGTCCCCACAGGAGCCTTTCGCCTGGTGTCTGTATGTTTGCTTCTGATGGCCTGCACCTGTGACTTCCTTCAGAGGCCTGCCTTTGGGCCGTGCCAAGAGCTGTAGTCCATGCCAAGAGCTGTAATCCATGCTTGAAACAAAGGTTGCTCTGTCCTGCTGGACATAGGCAAGGAAGCCTACGGTCCCTCTTGTCATAGGCGGTCATCTTACATCCATTAAGGGACCCAGCCCACCTGCCTCTGATGGGAAGGAACTTGTTTCATCAGTGACACCACTGAGCTGCCGATTATGTCATGTCCAGAGCCTACCCTCCCTCTGGACTCCCAGGTGGTGGGTGAAATAATAGATCCATCCTATTTAGCTGGAATGGGAGCTGTGACATGTAGCCAGAAGCATTCTCAGTGATCTAAAGGTCATGCTTGGCAGCCTGACAGCTCCTCATGCACACATATACACACATACATGCAGGTGCACACAATTGCAAGATCAATTTTCAAAAACCCAATAGCTTTCCTCTACACAAGCAAAAACAATAAAAATGTAATAGAAAAATATCCCCCTCACATTCATGACAAAACAAAGGCATCCTGGAACAAACCCAATCAGAAATGCACAGGCCTCTGTAGAGAAAATCAAAAAAATTTACAGAAGAAACACAAAAGTTGCTTTGACTAAATGGAGATATACTATGTTAATGAAGGAAATGAACAAATCTCTTCCCAAATAAACCTATATTATAATGCAATTCCAACCAAGACCCCAACAGAATTTTTCATTAAACTTGATAAGCTGATTCTATAAATCCTATACAAGACTATAATATAAGAATAGCCAACACAAGTGTTTGAACTTGTGATTGAAATACAACATACATGCAGAAAAGCACACAAATATTAAGTGGGCACCTCGATGAATTTCCAAAAAGTGATCACATCCGGGTAATCAAGACCCAGATCAAGAAACAGAGTATTGGCCAGAAAGCCCCTTTGCACCCACTCTGCAAGGATAACCTCTTTTAAGGTTATGCCACTCTCCTAGCCTCTGTCTTGATTGGCAAATTTTGCCTGGTTTGGAATTTTCTATCAATGGAATCATACCTTATGTATTCTTTGCATCTGGCTTCTCATCAAATATTACGACTGTGCAATTCATCCATATTGTTGCCTGGGCTGTCAACCCTTATTCACATCTCTGCAAAGTATCCCAGTGAACAACCATCCACAGCGTTTTCATCTGTTCTGCTATTCATGGGCATTTTCATAGTATCTAGCTTGGTAATATCATAAATCACATTCTTGTCTTTTGGTCCACATTTGTGCATGGTTGTTGGGTAGATTCCTAAGAGTGAAACTGCTGGGTCATCAAGAAAATGTTTTTAAGGTAGAGAAGACGTTTGTGTGTGGGGTGGGAGGGGAAGGGTCTTGCCCTACCAGAGATGAAAATAAATTATAAAGCTATCATAACTAAAATGCACCCATATCTCCAAATTTACACACTCACACACAAGTATACATACACCCACACAAGTATAAACACACATGAACATTCATACACACATGCAAATGTATACACATGAGCACATACACATGAGCATATATGCACACATGAGCATAAATGCGCACACACATACACACAAGCACACACATGAACATACACACACGAGCATACATGTACACACATACACACGTGAGCATATATGCACACAAGTATACACATGAACATATATAAACACAAATGCGTGAGCACACATGCACACATGCACAAGCATACATATACACATGAGCATACGTGCACACATGCACAAGCATATAAGCATGCATACACATACATAGACACAAGCATACACACAAACATACACACATGCGTTTACACACATGAGCTTACATGCACACACAGGCATACACACATGAACACGTATACACACACAAGCATACATGCACACATACACAAGCATACATACACACAAGCATATGTGCACATACATGCACGAGTAAACATGACATGTATACACACATGAGCATACAGGCACACATAAGCATACACACATGAACATACAAACAGATCCACACACAAGCATACGTGTACACATGCAAATGCATACATGCACACACACATACACACAAGTATACACACATGAGCATACACACACGAGCACACATGCACACACATTATGCACAGGAGCATACACACACATGCACATGGTATTCCTGCATGCACATCTACATCCACACACAGCATGTGCCCTAGCCCACTCCCACCCCCACCACCCCCACGCCACCCGCCAGCACAGACAACCTCAGCCTGGACTTCCCTGACCAGATAACTGAGTGTCCCTGGTCCCTTTCAAGCGGTATTGGGGCACAGGCCTGCAAGTATCCAGGAGACAGCAGTGGAGAAGAAGGGGGAAAAGAGAGAGAGAGAAGGCGCCCCCTCCCCCCACCCACTGGTTTTAAAGGGAGAACAAAGTGAGCGGGATCAGAGTGTGCGAGGCGGTGGCAGTGATGCTGAAGCCATTTATCACTGCCAGATGTGTGAGGGGTCAGGCAGCAGGTCACACTGGGAGTGCCAGCAGGGGTGCCTGGGCCCCTAACACGGCGAGAAACAACCTGTCCAGTTGGTGAGGACCCTCTTCTTAACAAGATGACAATGCAGTTGCCTTTTGTCCAGGCCAGAAGGGGCTGGGGGCTGGGGCCTGGGTCAGAGGCAGCGGCAGCTTCATAAGGGGCTCTCAGTCAAAGCTCTAAAAATACCCTCCCGCTGCCAGCAGGCTCACCCCTGTGCCTGCCCGTGGGCTTCCTGCCACCTAAATGGTCCCTCAGTGACGCACAAGGACAAATGTTTGCCCAGAGAGGCCAGTGTCAGGTAGGGCACACGATGCTGCTTGTAGTATCCGCCCTCCCCCACAACAGGTCCCTCTGGCCCATCTTGTGCTGAAGACTCAGGGGCACACCTCCACCCTGGGCTTCTCCATCCAGCCTCCTGTCCTGGCACCCAAAGGGACCCAAGTTTCATAAGGGATCCCAAGTCTGCAGGAAGACACACCATTACTGGCCATAGAGGCCCATCAGACGGGGAAGGCACCATCGGCTTCAGGCAAACCCCTGTTCTGGAACCAAGCATCATCTCCTCTTCTGCTAAGCTCCCAGTCTGGGGGAGGAAGCACAGCCTCTGGCATGGAAGCATTTCTGGTCTGATGGAGGAGGCTCAGCTCCTACCTTGAGGAGCTCCCAATCTGATGAGCAGGCAGAGCCTCCCCAAGACAGGTTCCCACACAGTGGCAATAGCAGATGTTGGACCGAGCTGTCCTTACAGTCCAGTGCTCCTCAAACGTTAATGTGCATTCAAACCATCTGGGGAGCCTGGTAAAATGCAGATTCTGTTTCATCGGGTTGGGGGAGGGGCCTGAGATGCTTCGTTTCTAACAAGATCCCAGGTGATGCCAGTGCTGCCCACCGGGAGTAGCGAGGAGTAGAGAACTAAGCTCCATCAGCTGTTCTGCTGATGGAACGAGCCCTGAGCTGGGCCACCTGGGGGGGGGGGGGTTCTACCCCACTTGCTTGCAGGAAGTGGGGTAGAACCTGATGAATGGAGAGACATGTCTGGGTTCAACCGATCCTGGGGTTCAAATCCTGGCTCTGGCATTTATTAGCTGTGTGACCTTGGGTTGTGTTCCCAAAGGTCAAGGAACACACAGTAAGGGCTCAAAACGTGACAGCCACTGCTTTTCTGATAAATGACAACCCTGTGTCCATGGCTGGGATGGCATGACCAGAAGCTGGGGGTCTGCAGGCCAAAGACACCTCAGGGGGATGCCAGTGGGAAGGCTGGGGGGCGGATGCCAAGGACAGAGCTGAGTGGGGTCGGCTCCTGAAGGCAAGGCTTGCAGAGACCCCGGCAATCAGACGGTCCTGGAGGCTCTGGGCAAATCCTTGGTCTGAGTCTCTGTTTTCTCAGCTATAAAACCGGGACCATGGCTTTGCCAGCCTCGGTAGCCGTAGGGAGGGATCAGGAGATCAGACCCACGAAAGCCGCTGCGGAGTACAGCGTTTGGTGCCCCGTCGGCGCTCAAAAAAAAGGGCTCTGAGGTTTCCAGGAGGGGGGACGGCGATGCGAGTGGGGACAGCGGTGCAAGAGGCGACGCTGGCCCGGGGCGGGGTGGGGGTGGGGAAGGAAGCCCGCGCGCCCGGCCGCCCCGCCCCCACCCGAGGCCGCCTTTGAGCCCCGCGCTGCGCTTTGAAGTCCCAGATGGGCCGGGAGGAAAGAGGATCCCCGCGCCCAGCCCCCAGCCCGCACCTGGATAAACACGCGCCGCCGGCCCGGGACCGACGGCCTGGCGGCAGGGACGGCCGGGCGGCCGGAGCGGCCCCGCAGCGGCTCACTTCAAAGCCCCAGCGGCCGCCAGCGGGAGGGGGCCCCAATCAGGCCCGGCTGCCGCCGCCCCCGCCCGCCCGCGCCGCCATCTGCTCCGCGTTAGGGCGCGCACCAGCGGCGGCGCGGGCTGCGGTGGGTTGCCGCGCGCTGTCCCGGGCTGCCGGGCCGCCAGGGGCATCTCCCCAGCGAGTTCCGTGACATCACTGTTTCGTTAACTCCTGCGTTAATTCAGCAGAGATTCACCGAGTGCTTGGTATGTGCCCAGCTCTGTGCTAGGCAAGGGAAATGCAGTGCACCCACTCGTTCAATTAAACCCCTACTAGGTGCTAACAGACGCTGCGGAGACGATACATTCAATCGTTCATCCAGTCAATAAAATTTTGATTGTCTACTCTTTGCTAGATGCTGTCCCCGGTTTCATCTTTCTCCAGCCCTGCTCCCTGGACACACCCAAAACCCCCAGAAGCACCCCCCCACCCCACCCCGGCTCATTCTCTCTCTCTCTCTCTCTCTCTCTCTCTCTCTCTCTCCTGTCTGGCACTTGCTGATCTCTCTGCCTGGAATGGCCTCCTCTGCCCCCAAACAAACTCCTACTTACCCTCCAGAGCCCAGTTCAAAAGTTTACTCCCACCCTGCCCATAGGATGCCTCTCTTCCATTAAAGTGCATATGGCCTCCAGTGGCAGTGATTTATTCCTTAGGAAAGTCCACAGACTGACAGCCCAAACCTGGGCCCTACCAGTTACCAGTTACCTCTGTGGGCCTCGGTTTTCTCTACTGGAATCAACAAAGGACAAGATCTCCCTTGCAGGGTTGGGGCACAAGGCCAGGTTGGGTAAGCCCCTGGTAAAGGGCAGAAATGGTTGCCGGATTCTTTCTACATCTCTTCTAGCTCCAGGAATCAAAGCTCATTTCATGTTCCCTCCTCCAGGAAGCCCCCCTGACCTACCGAGACCAGGCTTTCCCTCTGTTGTTTCCTGCTAGTCTGACTCAATTTGTCAGCCACAGGCATCCAGGTGACTATCACTTGTCCTGGCTGCTTGGGGCCTGGCACATTGATTAGCACATTGTACACCTTTCAGGCCCTTGCTCTGCCTTGGGGGAGCTTGGGCTGGGGGGGGCCATGCAGGTATGGGCTGTGGCCCCCAGGGGTTCAGGGAGGTGCCTGAGGGCAGGAGCATCACCCATGGGGAGGGAGATGAGGGCACAAGCTGCCCTCCCGTGCCAACCTGTCAGCTGCTACCTGCCCAGGAGTTGAGGATAACCAGGCCTTTGCCTTCGAGAGATGCTGGGAACTTCTTGGAACCCCAAGGAGCTCTAAAGAGGCTGGGACGCCTATGGAGAAGACCAGCAGGCTGCAGTGGCCAGGGTCATCAGGGGATCTGAAAGGGCTGCTTACCCAGGGATACATACAGACAGACAGACAGCCCACTGCTTTCTCCAAGCCCACATTGCATTCTCACTCCCTGACAGAAAGCTTCCCTTTGGTAAGTTGGTTCCTATGCAAGATGGAGCAGAGCTTCATACTGGATCTTCCCCTGCAGGGTCAGCTTTTGTAGGGCAACTGTCCTAGGTCACAATCCCCAAAATCAGTCGCTGAGATGAAGAGTCAGGAGCAAGTGACGTGTTAAGGACCCATTCCCAGGGGAGATGGCCAGGGAATGGGGAGGAAGACCATGAAAGGGCAGAAAGTCAAGCCAAAGTATGATCTCAGGGAAAGTTCTATAAGGGCAACTTCAACCACACCTCACTGGGGGGCTCTGGAAGGTAAGTAACACCTCGCTCAGAGTTGTCCAACCAAGGCAAGGAAGCTGAGCTTTCACACTCCTGCACTGGTAGGGAATGTTCACTCCCAGGCATTTCAGGCTCTGCAGTGTGGACAAAATCAGCCAGACTAGCCCCAGGGGAGTCCTCTGAGGAGCCCCATGGGCCAGCCTTTGACAGCGTGCAGAAGTTGGGGTTAGATGGGAAATTATAAAAAGGGACCCAGGGGATCTGGGCTGAGCACCAATTCTGTCCACGACAGCAGCCAATGCAAGTCGTCTCCTTTGACCCCATCCCCTTGAGCCCCTTCCTTGGAAAAAGAGTCCACGGGTGTGGCTAGCATGAAGGGTTCCACATATGCTCATGGTAGAGTCAAAAGGTCTGATGGACCAGGGGCTGCTTATCAGGGCATCGCCATTGAGCAGCGGCCCTTGGAAGATGTGGCCTGAAGGGGATGGCTCATAAAGACATGATTTGCTCAAGTTCTGGCCATTGAAAGAGGCTCCCTCTCAAAGTCAGGAGAGGTCAGGGCTCAAAAGGAAGAGTCCCACAAAATCTGGCAGCACCACTTATTAGCTGTGTGTCTTTGGGCAAGTTAGTTCACCTCTCTGAGTCTTAGCTTCATCTGCAGTAGAATGGGGATACTTACAACAATTACTGAGCTTCTACAATGAGCCAGACACTCTGTGTGAGACTGCTAGGCTTCACAGGCCCCTGCTCCTCATTTTTCACAGCAGTGGGGCCTGTACAATCTAACCTACTAACCACTTACCTTGGATCCAACTCATTTCACCAATGGAAAAAGAACTTTCCTTCTGGTCAACCAAGATGACAGTATAAGAACTCCAGGATATCATTCCCCCATAGAACTTTTGAATAACGAGCAGAGGTATCTTCCTCAGAACTCCAGAAAACAGTTAAAGGGTTGCAGGAACTGAACAAGTGACAAAACAAAAAATGGTAGGAGAAGCTCATGCCCCCTTGCTGGACCTTCTCATAGCCTCTCTCAGGCACAGAGTGGAGCCAGCCCCCTCTCCCTGGCCCTGCTCCAGAAGGCAGAGTAACCCCTGTACGCATACCATGATGCCTGAGTGTCAGTGCCAATCTATCAGGTGGCAGTCTGAAGGATTGAACCAGGAAACTCATCTGGGGCTCACCCTCCCAGAACTTGCCCTGTAGGCAGAAACAGCTTGCAGAGAGCAAAAACCAGTGCAAGAAACCATTAATTCAAAGTGGCCTGGGGCAAAGGATTACCTGCTTTAAGTCATACAGTAGAGCACCTAGAAGGGGGAGAAAATCTATTTCATAGGGAGTTGAGGGGGCACTCCAATTCCTATGAGCAGGGCAATTCTAAGGACACAAGAAAGCATAAGCCCAGGACAAGATGAAGTCTCTCATCTGCCAATGCAAAGCAAATTTTCAGACTGTGAAAATGTTTTTTACATTGGTTTGCTTCTTTTTGTTAGCTCTTGGTAGTCACGGAAATCTCTGTCATACCACTAGCTGGACAGCAATTTAAGGAACTGACAGCTGAGGGACTGACTTCAAGAGTCAACAGTTTAAATATTAAAATATACCATGTACAACAAAAGATTACAAGACAAAGAAAGAAACAGGAAATGATGGCCCATCCAAAGGAATAAGACGAAAATTCAGAAACCATCAATGAAAACGAACAGACTTTGGATATACCAGACAATGATTTAAAGAAAAAAAAAATTATTCTCAATATGCTCAAGGAGATTGTTCTAGTTTGCTAATGCTGCAGAATGCAAAACATCAGAGATGGATAGGCTTTTATAAAATGGGGGTTTATTTCGCTACACAGTTACAGTCTTAAGGCCACAAAGCGTCCAAGGCAACACATCAGCAACCGGGCACCTTCACCGGAGGATGGCCAATGGCCTCCGGAAAACCTCTGTTAGCTAGGAAGGCAGCTGGCATCTGCTCCAAAGCTCCGGCCTCAAAACGGCTTTCTCCCAGGACGTTCCTTTCTAGCAAGCTTGCTTCTCTTCAAAACATCACTCCCAGCTGCACTCTCTTTTCTCTCTTTGAGTCAGCTCATTTATATAGCTCCACCGATCAAGGCCCACCCCGAATGGGTGGGACCACGCCTCCATGGGAACATCTCATCAAAATTATCTCCCACAGCTGGGTGGGGCACACTCCAAGCAAATCTAATCAACACCAAAACTTCTGCCCCACACAAGACTACAAAGATAATGGCATTTGGGGGACACAATACACTCAAACCAGCACAGAGATAAAGTAAATCACAGAGAAAGAACTAAAAGATATCAGGAAAATGATTAATGAACAATGTGGGATTCTCAATAAAGAGGAAGAAATTTTAAAAAGAAACCAAAGAGAGATACTGGGGTTGGAGACAACAGTAACTGAAATGGGTTTCAACAGCAGTTTGGAGCTGGAGGAAGAAACAATCAGTGACAAGAACTGAAATGATTCAGACTGAGAAGAGGAAAGAAAAAAAAAAAATGAAAAAAAGTGAGCAGAGTCTAAGAACCTGTAGGACACCATCAAATGTACCAATATACACATAATGGGAGTCCAGAGGAGAGAGAGAAAGGGGCAGAAGGAATATTCAAAGAAATAATGTCAGAAGACTTCCCAAATTTAATAAAAGACATGAATATGCACATTCAAGAATCCCAAAGAACCCCAAACAGGATAAATTTTAAGAGAACCATGCCCCGATACATAGTAGTGAAACTACCGTTAGCCAAGGACAAGGAGAGAGTTCTGAAAACTGCAAAAGAAAAGCAATTTGTTATGTACAAGGGAGTCCCAACAGGATTAAGTTCTGATTTTTCATCAGAAACCTTGTAGGCAATAAGGCAGTGGGATGAAATATTTAAAGTGCTGAAAGAAAACAATTGCCAGTCAAGAATTTTATATAAGGTAGGACTATCCTCCAAAAATAGGGGAGAGATTAAAATATTCCCAGGTAAATAAAAACTAAGGGAATTCGTCACCACTAGCCCTGCCCTGCAAGCAGTGCTAAAGGGAATTGTTCAGACTGAATGGAAAGGGCACTAGACAATGGATCTTAGTGACATAAAGAAATAAAGGCCTCCAGTAAAGATAACCATATTCATAATTATAAATGTCAGTACTATTGTATTGGAGTTTTTGGTATATAACCTCACTTCTTAATTCTCACAGTTTCTAAAATGCAAATGCATAAACATCTATGGTTTGGGATATACAATGTATAAGGATAATTTGTAACAAGTACAACAAAAGGTGGGGGACAGAGGGATATAGGAATAGTGTATGCGTATTCTATTGACGTGAAATAAAACATGCTTGTTATAGATTTAGGATATTAAATTTAAGCCCCATGGTAACCACAAAGAAAATATCTGAAAAATATGTACAGAAAGAAATGAGAAGGGACTCAAAACGGTACAATACAAAAAGCCAAGTAAATATGAAAGTAGATATCAACAGAAGAATTAAGGGATAAAAACATATAAGACTTACAAAGCCCAAATAGCAAAATAGCAGAAGACAGTCCTGCATAATCAGTAGTTACTTTAAATGAAAATGAATAAAACTCTGCAATCAAAAGGCAGAGATTGGCAGAATGGATAAAAAAGCATTACCCAACTATGTGATGTTTACAAGAGATGCCTTAAAGTAGGTTGAAAATGAAAGGATGGAAAAATATATATGTACCATGCAAATAGTAATCAAAGGGAGTTGGTGTAGCTGTACTAATATCAGATAAAATAGACTTTAAGTCAAAAACTGTTATGAGGGACAAAGAAGGTCACAATATACTGATAAAGGGGTCAATTCAACAAGTAGACATAACAATTATAAGTATATATGTACCTAATGGCAGAGCCCCAAAGTAAATGGAGCAAATATTGACAGATTCAAAGGGAGAAATAGATAGTTCTATATTAATTGTAGACTTCAATACACCACTTTCAATAATGTACAGAACATCTAGACAGAAGGTCGATAAGGAAATAGAAGACTTGAATAATATGATAAATCAACTTGACCTGGCAGGCATATGTAGAAAACTTCACCCAACAGCAGCAGAATACACATTTTTCTCTAGTGCACATGGATCATTCTCCAGGATAGAACATATGTTAGGTCCAAAACAAATCTCAATAAATTCAAAGCTATTGAAGTCATACAATGTTTCTTCTCTGACCACAATGGAATGAAACTAGAAATCAATAACAGAGGGAGAACTGGAAAATTCAATAGGTGTGGAAATTAAACAATGTACTCCAAACAACAAGTGGGTCAAAGAAGAAATCACAAGGGAAATTAGGAAATAACTTGAGGTGAATGAAAATGTAAACACAACATGCCAAAATTTATGGGATGGAGCACAGGCAGTTCTGAGAGGGAAATTTATAGCTCTAAATGGCTTATGTTAAAAGAGAAGAAAGATCTCAAATCAGAGACCTAACCTCACAACTGGAGGATCTAGAACATGAAGAGCAAACTAAACCCAAAGTAGGCAGAAGGAAGGAAATAATAAAGATTAGGGCAGAAATAAATTAGAGAGCCAAAAGCAGTACAGAGAATCAAAAACACCACAGGTTGGCTCTTTGAAAAGATAATAAAATCAACAAACCTTTAGTTAGACTGACACAGGAAAAAAAGGGAGAGAATGCAAATAAATAAAATTGGAAATAAAAGAGGGGACATTACTACCAACCCCACAGAAATAAAAAGGCTTATAAGAGGGTATGCCAAACAACTGTACACCAACAAATTAGACAATGTAGATGAAATGGACAAATTCCTAGAAACACACAAACTCCCCACATTGACTCAAGAAGAAATAGGAGATCTCAACAGACCAATTACTAGTAAAGAGATTGAAACAGTAATCAGAAGCCCGGACCAGGTGGCTTCACAGGTGAATTTTACCAAACATTCCAAGAAGAATTAACACCAATCCTGTTAAAAATCTTCCAAAAAATTGTGGAGGTGAGAACACTCTTTAATTCATTCTTTGAAGCCAACATCACCCTAACACCAAAGCCAGATAGAGATACCACAAGGAAAGAAAATTACAGACTAACAATCCTTATGAATATGGATGCAAAAATCCTCACTGAAATACTTGCAAACCAAGTCCAACAGCACATTAAAAGAATTATACATCATGATCAAGTGGGACTTATTCCAGATATGGTTCAACATAAGACAATCAATTAATGTAGTACAACACGTTAATATTATGGAGGAAAGAATCCATACAATCATCTCAACTGACATAGAAAAGGCAGTTGACAAAATCCAGCACTGCTTCTTTAAAAAAACACTCAGAACACCAGGAATAAAAGGAAATTTTCTCAACATAATAAAGGGCATATATAAAAAAGCCACAGCTAGCATCTTACTGAATGGTGAGAGCCTGAAATCTTTCCTTCTGAGATCAGGAACAAGACAAGGATGCCCACTGTTTTCAACATTGTACTGGAAGTTCTAGCCAGAGCAATTAAGCAAGGAAAAGAAACAAAAGGCATCCAAATTGGAAAGGAAGAAGTAAAATTTTCCCTATGTGCAGATGACCTGATTCTAGAGCTAACAAACAAATTCAGCAAAGTGGTGAGGTACAAGATCAACATGTAAAAATCGGTAGTGTTTCCATATACAAGTAATCAATAAGCTGAAGAGGAAATCAAGAAAAAAAATCCCATTTTCTACAGCAACTAAAAAAATCAAATATCTGTGAATAAACATAACCAGGGACATAATAGACTTAGACACCGAAACACTGCAAAGTAAATCAAAGACCTAAATAAATGGAAGGACATTCCATGAACATGGATTGGAAGACAAATCCAACACAATTTACAGATTCAATGCAATCCCAATCAAAATTCCAACAGCCTTCTTTGCAGAAATGGAAAAGCCAGTCATCAAATTTATGTGGAAAGTTAAGGGGTCCCGATTAGCCAAAACCATCTTGAAAAAGAAAAATGAAGTTGAAGGACACACACTTGCCAATTTTAAAACTTAGTACAAACCTGTAATAATCAAAACAACATGGTACTGACACAAGTACCATTCCTCTACAAACTTATAGAGGAATGGAAATGAATTGAATGTTCAGAAATAACCCCTCATCTCTATGGCCAATTGATTTTTGACATGGGTGCCAAGTTCATTCCACAGGAAAAGAATAGTCTCTTCAACATATGGTGCTTGGAAAACAGCTATTCATATACAAAAGTATGAAGGTGGACCCACTACCCCACACCATATACAAAAATTAACTCAAAATGGATCAAAGACCTAAATATAAGAACCAAAACTATAAAACTCCTAGAACATACAGAAACATCTTCAGGACCTTGTTTTAGGCAATGGCTTCTTAGACTGTACACCAAAAGCACAGGAAACAAAAGAAAAAATAGGTAAATGGGATGTCATCAAAATGGAAAACTTTTTTGCATCTAAGAACCTCATCATGAAAATAAAGACAACCTACAGAGTGGGAGAAAACATTTGGAAACCACATATCCAATAAGGGCTTTAACATATAACATCCAGAATATATAAAGAAATCCTGTACCTCAACAACAAAAAGACAATCCAATTTTTAATTCGGCAAAAGACTTGAATAGATATTTTTCCAAAGAAGATACACAAATAGTCAATAAGTATTTCAATGAAAATCAAGTCAATGAAAAGATATACAACATCATTAGTCATTAGGGAAATGCAAGTCAAAATCCAATGAGATACCATTTCCCACATACTAGAATGACTACTATTTAAAGCACACACACAAAAAAGGAAGCTAACAAGTGTTGAAGTGGATTTGGAGAAATAGGAAAACTCATTCATTGCTGGTGGGAACGTAAAATGGTGCAGCCACTGTAGAAAACAGTTTGGCAGTTACTCAGCAAGTTAAGTATAGAATTACTGTATGACTGGGAAATCCCACTTCTATGTATATGCCCAAAAGAATTGAAAGCAGGAACTCAGAGACTTGCACACTGATATTATAGCAGCATTATTCAAAATTGCCTGTTCCTGTTTGCTAAAGCTGCCGAAATGCAAGATTTCCAGAAATGGATTGGCTTATACAAGGGGAGTTTATTAGCTTACAAATTTACAGTTCTAAGGCCATAACGGTGTCCTTCGCTGAAGGAAGAAGATACTTTCACAGAAGAAAGGCCAGGAAGGCACGTGGCTGGCATCTGCTGGTCCTTTGCTCCCGGGTTACATTGCTTTCAGCTTGTGATTACAGGGGCTTTCTCTTTAACCATTTGTGGGTTCTCACTTAGCTTCTCCAGGGCAAATTCTGGGCTTCATCTCCAAACGTCTTTCTGTCTGCATCTCTAAGCATCTGGGTCTGTGATGGCTCTGAGCTCTCTCTCTCCCTGAGTTCTCTTAAGGACTCCAATAAACTAATTAAGACCCACCTTGAACGGGCAGGGCCACATCTCTATGGAAAGAATCTAATCAAAAGCTCCCACCCACAGATGGGTGGGTCATATCTCCATGGAAACAACCTAATCAAAAGATCTCACCCACAGTAAGTCTGCACCCACAAGATTGGATTAAAAGAGCATTGCTTTTCTGGGGTACATAACAGTTTCAAACCAGCACATTGCCAAAAGATGGAAGCAACTCAAGTGTCCATCAACAGATGAATGGATAAACAAAATGTCATATAGACCCTGGTGGAATATTATTCACCCATCAAAAGGAATGAAGTTCTGATACATGGATAAACCTTGAAGAATCATGTTGAGTGAAATAAGCCAAGCACAAAAGGACAAATACTGTGTGATCTTAATGATATGAAATAATTAGGATAAGCAAACCTATGGAGTCAGAAACTAGAATATAGGTTTCCAAGGACTGGTGTAGGGATACAGAATGGGGAGTTCATGCATAATTGTTACAGATTATGCATTATATTATGCATACACAACAATTATATGATTGTTACACATTACAGGGTAATAGAAATTTTTGGTAATGGATAGTGCTTATGGTAGCACAATATTGTGAATGTAATTAACAGCACTGAATTATATATTCGAAGGTGGAAATTAAAAGGGGAAATTTTAGGTTATATATATACACTAGAAAAAAAATTAAAAAAAAAAAAAAAACTAGCGGTCTGTGCGACATAAACAGTGAACCCTAATGTAATATTAGAGTAATATTGTGTCATCAATCGTCACAAAGGTCCCACACTAAAGCAAAGTGTTAATAACAGGGAAAACTTTGTGTGAGAGGAGGGGTATTTGGGAACCCTGTATTTTCTGCATGATTTTTCTATAAACCTACAACTTTCTCTAATAAAAAATAATTAAAAAATTAAAAACCTTAACATTAAAAAAAGAAACCTATTTCTAACAATCTTCATTGTCATTAACAACCTCTTGGTGTCGATTCTGATAACAGGTCCCTGAAGGGGCCACCGTGTACAGCTGCACAGGTTGTACACTGCACAATTTCAGGAGGTGTCATGACAAAACCACAGAATGAACGGCGCCCCCTGGACCTTTGTAGGGCCTCACCTGCTAACTTGCTCCCTGCAATCCGACAATGTGGATTACTGATTTCAGGTGCTCCTTTAGGCTGTAGGGTAATCTTCTGCACACACACTCACACCCGGTTAATAGGGAAGCATTTTTTAAGTTAATCACATACAGGCAATAAAGCAAGCACTTTATTGCTTGGCACATACCAAGCACCGTGAAACCTCACTGTTATTTTTATTTTGCCTCCAGCATTTTTCTGCGCCAGCACCAGCATCAGTGGGCTTTGACTTTCAGCATCCCAGCCCCTGCTCTGGAGGCCCTTCCAGGAGACCCCAGCCGGCTAGGAATCCCCACCCCAGGCCCACGCTCCCACCCCCAGGCATCTGCTGGCGTTGACCCCCAGAAGCCGGTCACTTCCCCAGGGGAGAGAAAGTGTTGGCTCGTGGTGTCCCTTCGCCTCTCAGGGTTCAAAGCTGCCGCCAGCCCCCATACGGCTGGCTTGATTTGTTTCTTATCTCTATTATTTTTTTTTAATCGAGCAGATCCCCTCTGGTTGCTTTTTCCGCAATATCTTACAGCATCTTTGGAGCGGGCAACAAAAGCATTCTTTTTGGAGCCGGTGGGGGGGCCGGGGCAGAGCCACTTCAAAGGGAATGCAAAGCGGCAGCGGTGTCCCGTCATTGTCCTCTCCTGCGCCTCTGCCCCCCATCGTCCCAGGCCGCCCTGAATAGGCAGGCACAAAGGCCACACGTTCAAAGTGGGCACCACATGCTCCCTCCCAGGCCAGCCTGTGCTTCTGCTCGGCTGGCCTCATCCGCACGCCCGGGCTCCAGCTGGGCGGAGGGGGGCTGGCCTTGAAGTGGTTTTTCCTCCCTATTGTTTCTCTCTCTCAGGCTGCATCTCTGTCTCTGTTCTCTCTCTCTGTGTGTCTTCTCTCTCCACATTTTCCCTGAGCCCAAGCTGACGATCGTGTTTCGAAACAGCCCTGGAAAGCAGCCTCGCCCCCTCACTTTCTCTACAGACGGGCGGGATCTGACCAAGCTGCAGATCTGTTTCAGGACCGCGAGAGCTTTCGCTTTTAGCAATTCGTATAACAGGGTAGGGGCATCGCGCTCCTGGCACCCGGGGCCTGAGACCCACTAGGCTAAAATGGGAATTTAGAGATAGATTATACAACCTCGATTTTATAGAAGAGGAAACTGAGGCTCAGAGAGGGGGAGAGATATGCCTTCAGCCTCCCAGCAAGGCTGGGCAGAGCTGGGGTTGAATCCACGTGTTCTGACCCCCAGTCCAGGCCTCGTTTCTTCCTGATGCCGAGGGCAGGCCCCTGAGCCAGGGGAGATCCGGAGGTACCGTCGGCCACCACCGTGGGTCGTCAGATCACCCCAAGCCTCAAGGGGAACATGACCCAAATGTGGAGAAGTTCAGCAAGGCTGGTGTGTACCGGGGGTTCCCTTCCAGCTAACTCTGAGCACTCCGTCCCCCAGAAGCAGACTGCCAGGCACACTCTCCAGAGAGAAAACGGAGCCTTGGGCCGTGGCTACACCCCTGGCCTGGGACCAAGGTCTCCCAAGGCCCCAGAGGTGCATGTGGAGTGGGAGACCGCAGAGAGGATGTACCCCATCTACAGGGGTGAGAACAGCCATTGTAATAATGTCATTCTGGGATTTTGGCATCACCCACCCAGCACCTGACCAGTGTCTAGTTGCCCTTCCCACCTATCATGGGGGAGAGATACCCATTAGAGGGAGAAGGAACCTGAGGCTCAGAGAGGCTAAGTAACTGGCCCAGGGTCACACAGCTGGCTCGTGGCAGAGCTGGGATTTAAACCCAGTGGAACACCAAATGGCCGTTAGAGGTCCTGCCATCCGGGGTTCTCAAAGAAACACCCTGCAGCGGGTCTCAGAGCAGAGGCTGAAATCGGGTCCTTCAGGATATGGGGGGACTTGAAATAGTCACCTCCTCAAGTTGAGCTAGTGAGACTTTATTGGGGGCCTGAGTGGTATCCAGACCCCAGAGGTGGGAAGAAGGCAAGGCAGACTACCTTCAGGGTCTCAGGGGTCACAGGGGAGCTCAGAGACCGTTGTCCGGAAGCCGCCCGGCTGAGTGCAGGGTCCCTGGAGTCAGACAGATCCCGGGTTCCAGTTCCGGCTCTGCACTGGGACACAGGAGGCTGCCCTGCGGGGAAAGGACCGCAGGCAGCGCCCTGCACATGGCAGAGGCTCAAAACATGGTGGAGCCGCTGCTATTTTATGCAGATGGAGAAAACGTGACAAGGGAGGGAGATGTCTGCTTGCAGGCCTGAGTATCAGCCGCATGGGGCCAGGGCTGCAGTGACGGGCCTTGCTGGATGGAGGGCCGGCCTTGGAGATGGGGGCCGGCAGTGGCCAGGAGGAGGCTGGGGAGGGGCCAAGGGATGAACAGCAAGAACAAGGGCCGCGCAGACTTGGCCTCGGGGCTAGCTTTAAGGATAGTTCCAGAAAGACCCCAGCCCAGTTCCAGCAAGACCAGATCCCCACAGCCCAGCGATGCAGCGGCCTTGGGAGGAGGCCTGCTGGGCTGCCGAGGGTACTAGGGCCCGGCTTGCCAGTCCTGGGTCAGCCCAGTGGCCTGCTGCGTGACCAACGGGCAAGTGAAGCCCTTTGGGAACTCAGCTTCCCCAGCTAAGGGTCCTCTAGTTTTGTTTGTTTGTTTTTTGGGGGGTGGGGTGGGGGGGAGGGTTGCTCTGGTGCTCCAAAGAGGGCAGCGGGAACCTGCTAAGGTGGCAGGTCTCTGGACCCCCCACCCCCACAGCCTCTCTCTGAGCTGGCACGGATTGGGCCTCCTTAGAACAAAGGTTTGGTGGCTTTAAAAAAAAAAAAACAAGCTTGGAAAACTACCACAAAACGTGGAACGAGAAGTTATTGGGCATCTGCTGATGCCAGGTTTTGACAAAGAAAAAGAAGAGTCAGTCCCTGCCCTCAATGAGTTTACAGTCAGGTGAGGAAGACAGACGAAGAGAGTAACTCCCAGGGAATGGAAAGACAGGTTTCTCCAGGACTGGAAGGACATTGGGGAGGGGCCAAGGCTTTGATGAGCCTGAAAGTACACTAAAACTAACCCATCTCTCTCTCTTTCTCTCTCTGTCTTTCTCTCATTCAGCGTGTGTGTGTGTCTGTCTCTCTCTCATGCACACACACACACAGCTCTAGGCAATCCCAAGACCCGCATCTACTCTGACATACAGTGGGTCCCTTCCAGCACCCAGACCCACTTGCATCCAGCTGCCTGGGGTTGGGCCTGCAGAATATTCTGTGGCTCCCAGGTACCAACGTGGAAAAGTCCATAGTTGGCACAAAGTTCCCAGTAATTTTTCAGGAATTCTGGCCAAGTTCTGTGGTCCAAAAAAAAAAAAAAAAAAAAAAACCCACAAAAACAATACATTAATAAGAGCTGATATTTACTGAGCACTTACTGAGTTAACTCACCCTCCCTGGGCCTCAGGGAAGGTGCAGAGGCAGGAATTGAACCCTGACAGCCTTGTTCACAGGCTGAGCTCCTAACCACAGCACACTACACCATTCAGGCCAGGACAGCTTCCTGAAGAGGTTAGGACACCCCTAATTAATCTCTCGAGAGGTGCACAGAAAGAAATTGAGGCTCAGAATGGGCTTCCCTTGCCTTTGCTCCATAGTCTCCTAACTACTGGGGCAGAGGCAATGGCTCCCCGGTTCCTGCTGGGAATTCCATCTCCGTGTTAAGATGCATGAGGTCTGCTTAATCTCATTCCCAAAAACAAATCAGCCTAATGAAATCTTCTCTTTCTATAAATTAATGCATGGAGGAAACAGCTGCGTGTAAACAGAGTTGTAGCAACGCCTGTTTAGACCCCATTGACTTTCAAATCAGCTTGCTTCTCCAGCCCGCATGGCAGAAATGGAGTCAAAATGCAAATGTAGCATAAACGACTCTATAATAAATGCTCATTCAACATTTATTCTTTCTCAAATCATCTCTTAAAGCCCTTTCATGCTAATGTCTAGGAGATGTGACATTAGAAAAATTGCTTTGACATGCTAAGGGGCTCCAAGATTAACAAAAAAAGAAAGGACAAGATAAAGCTTTCGGAAGACCTATTTCAGAGGAATTACTCCTGCCTTTGAAAATGTTCCAAGGTTGCTGCACATTTCAGCTTGTTGGCATACATGTAAATGAAGTGCTACAAAAGTCCTCGGCTAAATTCCACTTGAATGAAAGCTCCCAGGCACTGGCACGGTGACAGGGAGGGCAGCCAGACTTCAGGACAAACAGGGTGGCTGGAGGGGGCTTTCTTGTCCCCCAGGCAGAAGGGGTCAGGCCCCAGCCCAAGCTTCAGGGCCCTTGGTTGGTGTGGCCAGCACCCAGTTGCCTGGTTGAAGAAGAGACATCTGCATCCTTCATTGAGCAAATTAGCCAACCTACCCCCGACCCTCTCTCCCTACCCTACACCTGCCCACACTCCCTCGCTACTGGCCCAACTGATGCCCCTTGCTTGTCTCTTGCTTGTGTGAACTTGGGCAAGTTGTCTCACTTCTCTGGGCCTCTCTTTAAAATGGAGGTGACAATAGATCCTACTTAATGTTTTCGAGAGGATTCAGCTTAGTACAGAGTCTGACTCTTAGTAAGTCACAAGGAATTGTTTGGGGCAGATGTGATTCTTATCACTAGGTCTCCTAAAGCCAAAGTACAGATGGGAGACAGGATGACGAGGAAGGGGTACAAGGGGGAGAAGAGCAGGAGGTCACAGACGAAGTCCCAGAACCCAGAGAGGCTCCGTGACTGCTCCAGGGTCCCACCACTGCAGAGGTCCTTGGGGTCCCGTCAAGTCCCAGCCGAGGCTCAGACTTCCAGAGTGTTGCACTCATCACTTTTCATAAAGCAGAGTCGCAGTGTCTTCTACGCAGTGCCATCAAAGGATCGGGCTTTGAATTAAGAGCCCATGTGGCATTCTTGGACAGTGCATTTCAGAGCAAGATGATTGGGCTATGGACATCATCCTAATTACCCGAGTGCCTTGGAGTTTCCTGGAGAGGAAGAGAAGGAAAAGTCACTGAGAATCTTCTGAACAGTTTATCTTAGTAAGCTGGGGCCAACCCTTCAAGGTTAATGCTATTCCCATTTTAAAGATTTCTGCATTAACCTGGGTGGACAAACTGCTATAACCATCCCAAAACTTTAGTGGCTTAACACAACAAAAGTTGATTTTCTATTCACATCTGACTGCAGAGGGACAGGTGGAGCGAGCTCAGTTTTCATCAGGGAGGACCCTGAGATCTTCCCAGCCCACCCTGCAGACTCCTCTCCCTGGAACGCCGCCTGACCCACCACTCCCAGAGAAAGTTACCATGACTTTGCCCCTCTGGGGAGGAGGAAGGGGCCTGCTTTGTCTCTCCAGCCTGACACCCTGCACATCTATCTGGAAGTTTCTAGAGTCCCAAGGGTCAAATCTGGCCATAGCTTTCTCCTTTCCTCCTACCCCTTGACCACCGCAGAACATCCTAATGCTTGGCTCTCCTCTCACCCATGAGACTCTCCAAACACTCTGTTGTGAGCCAGCAGGTTTGTTTATGTGCAGTCTTGGACCTGCCAAGGATCCCACCTGGGGGAGATCTAGGAGACCCACCAGGCCCACCCTTAGGGTCCTCATTACCCCCGACCCTCAGTCACCTCACCTGCACTCCCACTGGATGGGGTCAGCCCTCCTCTGGGCTTAGGATGGGTGGTGACATCTGAGGGAAAGGAGCTCCCTCTCAGTACATGTCAGTGTGAGCTTGGGGGGCAGGAATAAATATAGCTTCAGGGGAACATGCCCCCCTTTCCCAATATGTATTACAATAGCCAAGAGCACATCAGAACTGTCAAAAGTACATGGAATCAGCTAGTAAACTATGAAACCCAAGCCACAGTGCTACATGCATTATGGTGTGAGAAATGCAAATGGTTTTATCAAGATAACAGAAAACCAGATTCTAAAAAAACAGAACTATGAGCATAGGAGAGGTTGGCTGGAGTCACCCATAGTCCAGGGTTGGACAATATAAAGGAGCGCTGATGTCTCAGGAACGTGAGCAAATGGCTCCTGTGCATCAGACCCACCCCCAAACTATTTTTAGTTTCTGTAAAAAAAAAAACCCTATTTTTAGTATCTATTGTTTTAGGCTGGAGTCCCCAGAAGCAGACCAGGATTTGGAACCCAGGCGTTGACTTGGGAGCTGGTAGGAGGAAGCATCCAAGGGGACGTGGGGATGAGATGGAGAAGGGCAGGAAGCCAATCAGCATGCTTCATGAGCAGGTACCACTTGGGCTGCTGGGGCTTAATCTTGCAAGGAACTCTGGAAGACTGCAGAAAGTACACCTCATGCAAGGATGCCGTCAGTGATTGGTTGAAGTTTGACCCCAAGGATGTTGACTCCCCAGTTCTTCCACTATGCGTGTTCCTGCAGCCAGAGAAAACCAGCCAGAAAGAGTGAGTCACGGGTGTTGCAGTGAGAAGCCCCGGAGTCAGCCTGAGCAGCACAGTGCCGAGGGATGTGCCAGGAGCCCCGGCTGCACCTGGGGAAAAGGAGGGGCCTTCAGGCTCCCTGCAGGTTCGCCAGCTCTGTCACTGCTGCCAGCCTCGCCTAAAGAAAAGGCCAAGGAAACTTCTCTGTGTAGTGGCAGCTTCATCGTGCTCCCTGAGATCCTTGCAAGCGGAAGGAAGGGACCCTTTCCCTCTGCACAGCACCAGGACTGATGTCCAGCTCCAGCCTCACCCACCCTTGGGTGCAGAAATGGGCCTTCTCCCAAGCCATCTCCTCAGTGCTTGAAAAGAAAGAAGCCCACGTCATGCTGTAAGCAATTTGGGCCTCCTCTAATAGCGTGGGAGAGGGGACCCCATCCTCTCCCAGGTCTCCGCCAGGGAGAAGGGGATCTGGGAGGAAACCCCTGCCTGTCAGGCCCAAGACCCCCCAGAGTGGCAGATGGAGGGTCTACTTGCTGTCTGTTTTGATGACTGTTTACTGAAGGAGAGGAGAGCTGACAGGAAACTAGACCTCCGGCTGCCCATGACTTCCTACAGCAGCTCCCAGAGCACGGAAAGATGGGGAGGTGGCCTCCCCTCTTCTGATTTGAGTAAGGAGGGAGGGCTCCATTTCAGGGAATCCACAGAGAATAGATTCTCAGAATCCAAAGACCAATTCATTCACGCCTTTCAGCCTTGGCTCCTCTGAAAAACACAGCCAGGTGAACCGTGCACTCTCTGAGGAACACGGAGGGGCACAGAGCCCGGGATGGAGGCCACACCTTGAGGGGACGCAGGGAAGGCCGGGTCGTGCATTGATTTGGGGACGTGCACTTCTCTGATGGCAAAGAGGGCTCAGCTTGTACCTCGACAGTAGGCTGACCCCAGGCAAGCTGCACCCAGCCAGCATGCCCCCCGCTAAGTATTCTGCAGCCCACTGTGCTTCATTGGCCCTGCAAATCCTCTTCTGGGATTGCCTGTTCCCACTCTTTGCCCACTTCTTTATTGGGTTGTCAGCCTTCTTTTTTATATGCTTGGTGGGTTCTTTGGGGTGGTATGGGCAGGGACTTTTTCAGTTAAACGTATACAACTGTCTTCTCCTGGTCTTGTATATGACGACATTTGTCACATGGAAAGCTGCTCATCCTGACAAAGTCTGAGCCGTTCCTCGACTCTGACCTGGGGGCTGCACGAGCTCATGGCCTCCTGACCAGGACCCCCGTCCGTGATCACGGAGGCTCACCTGCCCATCTCCACGTTCACTCTTGTGTGGCTGGAAGCCCCCAGATAAGGTGGGGTGGGGGTGGGGGATCAAACCATGTCCCCCATAAAAGACATGCTCTAGTCTTAATCTGTGTTTGGGAGTGAGAACCCATTTCTAAATAGGACCTTTGTAGAGGTTATTTTCAGTTAAAGTGTGGACTCATTTGTGAATAGCATCTTCAAAGATCCTTTATAGAAGGTGCCAAACTGAATCCGGGTGGGCCTTATCCATGTGACTGGAGGCCTTCTAAAGAGAGGACATTCAGATGAAGTCAGTCAGCAGAAGCCAGAGAGGAGAGAGGGAGCACGATCGCCATGTGATGGAGGCTGAGATGCAAGCCAAGGAACCCCAAGGATTGTGGGCAGCCAGTACCAGGAAGCTACAGCCGCCAGGAGAAAGCCCAGCCTGTCGAGACCTTGATTTTGGACTTCTAGCTTCCAAAACCATGAGACGATAAGTTACGGCTGTGCAGCCACCCATGTGCCGTATGTGTCATAGCAGCCCTGGCAGACAAAGACAGGAGGGGCGGGGGCTCTCAGAGGAGAACAGACCATCAGTGAGTCCTTGCCCACAGAAACGCCAGGAGCCTCCAAGGGGGGCATCCTCTGATCCTGAGATGTCTGAGCCCCTGCGACTCCAAGCAGATGTCCTCCCGTGGGATTCACCTGCACCTGTGACTTGATGAGGACTCCGCCAAGAACAAGCCGGAAGGCCTGAACTGGGGGCTCAGTGCTTGCCAACCCTGGACTCTACCTCCCAGGGGCCAGTGGACCTGGGACCCTGTCCTGAGAAGCCCCCATCTCTCTGGGGGAAAGGAAACGGACCCAGGGGGCAAGAGAGCCCAGGGGTTAGGGCCTCAGCCTCTGAGTCAGGCTCACCTACTGTGTTACCTTGGATAATGGCTTGTGTTCTCTGAACCTCAGTTTCCTCGACTATAAAATGAGATAATGATAGTATTTGCCACATAGGGTTGTTTTAAGGATGAAATGAGCTAACACCTGTAATAGGATGCCTGGCACATGGTAAGAGTTGCACGAATTTTGTTACTGCCGTGTGGAATTGCCCTGTGTGATAAAAGCTAAATTCCCAGCACCAGGCTTGCAGAAGGGCTTGAACTGGGGGTGAGTAAGGATGGGACAAAGAATCCTGCAATGTCCCAGGCAGAAGTCACCTCAGGGACCGGGGCTGGACCAACATATGCAGGCCCCTTGGGCAGGACATGGAATGCAAGAGCAGAGGCTGAATTCTGTGCAGGGGAATTGCTTGGCCTCTCTCTCCTCTGTTCTTCGTGTAAGCATTTCAGCTCGGGCTTGCATCCTCCAGCGAGCCAAACAAAACCCTAATGTTAACTGGAGTGTCCATCTTAGTAGGTAATTGGGGGACCTACCTTCGCTTGTCACTCAAGCATGCTCCTTGGGGGTTGTACCCCCACTCTTTACCCCCAGTGGGCTTACCAGAGTATTCCTCCCAGCCACGTACAGCACATTTGGTGATGGCAAGGCCTAGCAAATGCAACTTTTCTCCATCTTGTTTCCTTTCCAGTGAACCCCCCGGCTCCCAATACTTACACAGACCCTGTAAGCAATGATCCAGTCATCATTTTATAGTAGAAGAAACAAAGACCCAGAGAGGTCAGGTGACTGGTCTCAGCCCACACAGCAGGTGACCAGCAGGGACAGGACTCTGTCCTAGCAAGGAAACCACTCACCCCTTACATCAGCTTAGGTACGGCCAGCCCACCCCATTTTGGAGCCTTCACTGGCCAGGCCCCAAGAGCCAGCCCCTGGGAGCTTTGGTGAGGAAGACTGAGGTGAGGTATCAGATTCTGAGACTGGGACCCACCGGGCAACCCTGCCCATCCCCACCCACCCCGCCACCAGCCCCTCTAATACATATTTTATGGGGCTGCTCTCCCTTCCTCTCAAATGGTGTCGTTAATCTGCTCCCTGTTTGTACGGAATAATATCCCTCAAGAGCGGGCCGCTTTCTGAATATTTTATCATTCCTCATTCCCTCTCCCCAAACTAATATATATGTACACAGGCTACCTGCCGCGGAAGGACTATATTGTTTTCTCTCAGTGCCTGAGAACTTAGACATGGAATCGTGCATAAGTAAAAAAATATGTATGCCTCACTATTAATGTTGAAAGCGAGAACCAATCATCTATCAAGCTGTGAGGAAGGCCAAGAGGAAGATTTGCATATGGTTAAAAAGAAAAGAAGAGTAAAACAGACCCGCACCCCACAAAGGCAGCAGACAGCTTTAGGGAACCTCAAGAGTTTCTGTGCCTTCCTCCCTGCATTTGACGAATCTCAGCGGTGGGGAAAGGAGAGAGCTATTTTGTTAACAAAGTCAAAAACTTCCCACTTGAGATTCAAATGGAAGGTAGAGACCAAAGTTTTTCCAAAGTTTTACAGGGCCATTTTTATCATCACGGAGTTTTTTAGGGCAGGAGGATTAACACTGGTGCGGCCCTTTGCCTTCCTCATGCATCCTGTTTGGAATTGAAAACCAGCTCCATGAGTGGGAAAGACAGAGATGGAGACCCCTGCTTACAAACAGAGGCTGGTCCAGGGAGGAGACTGTGTCGGCATGCAGGTGTCCCGAGGGGGTTAAAAAATGATATTTAGCAATTGGTTCCAAAGTCCCTTTAAAAAAGAAAAATTCATTTAGAAAAATACTTTGCTGGAAGCCCCCCTGAGGGACTGGGGGAAAATACAGAAATACTAAACTTCCCCACCTGGGGAATTACTGATATTCTCTCAATCATTGGGGATTACCAATTTAGTAGGCCAAGCCCTTGATCTTGAGGCTTGCCCTTATGAAGCTTGTTCTACAAAGGAGAGGCTAAGCCTACTTACAATGGTGCGTAAGGGTCACCCCCAGAGAACCTCTTTTGTTGCTCAGATGTGGCTTCTCTCTCTAAGCCCGTCAGCAGGTAAACCCACTGCCCACCCCACTACACAGGACCCGACTCCCAGGGATGTAAATCTCCCTGGCAAAGCAAGATATAACTCCTGGGGATGAACCTGGAGCCAGCATTGTGGGATTGAGAAAGGCTTCTTGGACCAAAAGGGGGAAGAGAAATGAAGCAAAATAAAATTTCAGTGACTGAGAGAGTTCAAATGGAGTCAAGAGGTCATTCTAAAGGTTATTCTTATGTGCTATATAGATATCTCTTTTTAGTTTTTAGTGTATTTGGAATAGCTAGAAGGAAATACGTGAAACTATCGAACTGCAACCCAGTAGCCTTGATTCTTGAAGACAATTATATACCTACACAGCTTATACGGTGTGACTGTGTGACTATGAAAACCTGTGGCTCACACTCCCTTTATCCAGTGTATGGACAGATGAGAAGAAAAAATGGAAACAAAAATTAAATGAATAATATGGGGGATGGGAGCATGAGATGTTTTGGGTGTTCTTGTATTTTTATTCTTATTTTTATTTTTGGAGGGTGAGTAATGAAAATGTTCAAAAATTGATTGTGGTGATGAATGCACAGCTATATGATGGTACTGTGAACAGCTGGTTGTACAGTGGATGATTGTAGGGTGTGTGAATGTAGCTCAATAAAACTGAATTGAAAAACCCACACACAAAAAAAGAAAAATACTTTGCCAAACCACTTTGCATGTGAAAGTGGGGTCTTGAATGTGTCTTTAGAAGGCAATGATAGATTAAACTGCTCTGTCTAAGGGCTTAACAGGAATTTGAGGTGAACTAGAGAAAAGAACTGTGGGGTAGAAGTGGCAGGAGCCTTCTGAGAAAGGAACTGAGTGATAGGTGTCTACTGGGGTGAGAGCTCTAGGGGCCTTTCCAGATAAAAATGACTAATAGTGATTTTTTTTTTTTATTTACCCCACCTCAAAGGTTGCTAACATGACCACAGACATAGGGGACTGGTGGTTTGATGGGTTGAGCCCTCTACCATAGGTTTTACCCTTGGGAAGACGGTTGCTACAAAGGAGAGGCTAGGCCTCCCTATAATTGTGCCTAAGAGCCTCCTCCCGAATGCCTCTTTGTTGCTCAGATGTGGCCCTCTCTCTCTAGCTAAGCCAACTTGAAACGTGAAATCACTGCCCTCCCCCCTACGTGGGATCAGACACCCAGGGGAGTGAATCTCCCTGGCAACGTGGAATATGACTCCAGGGAGGAAAGTAGACCTGGCATCGTGGGACGGAGAACATCTTCTTGACCAAAAGGGGGATTTGAAAGGAAATGAAATAAGCTTCAGTGGCAGAGAGATTCCAAAAGGAGCCGAGAGGTCACTCTGGTGGGCACTCTTACGCACACTTTAGACAACCCTTTTTAGGTTCTAAAGAATTGGGGTAGCTGGTGGTGGATACCTGAAACTATCAAACTACAACCCAGAACCCATGAATCTCGAAGACAATTGTATAAAAATGTAGCTTATGAGGGGTGACAATGGGATTGGGAAAGCCATAAGGACCACACTCCACTTTGTCTAGTTTATGGATGGATGAGTAGAAAAATAGGGGAAGGAAACAAACAAAAAACAGACAAAGGTACCCAGTGTTCTTTTTCACTTCAATTGCTCTTTTTCACTTTAATTATTATTCTTGTTATTTTTGTGTGTGTGCTAATGAAGGTGTCAGGGATTGATTTAGGTGATGAATGTACAACTATGTAATGGTACTGTGAACAATCGAATGTACGATTTGTTTTGTATGACTGCGTGGTATGTGAATATATCTCAATAAAATGAAGATTAAAAAAAAATTCAGTTTTATTGAAATATATTCACATACCATGCAATCATCCATGGTATACAATCAACTGTTCACAGTACGATCATATAGTTATGCATTCATCACCACAATCTATTTCTGAACATTTTCCTTACATCAGAAAGAATCAGAGTAAGAATAAAAAATAAAAGTGAAAAAAGAACACCCAAACCATCCCCCCATCCCACCCTATTTGTCATTTAGTTTTTATCCCCATTTTTCTATTCATCCATCCATACACTAGATAAAGGGAGTGTGATCCACAAGGTTTTCACAAACACACTGTCACCTCTTGTAATCTACATTATTATGTAATCGTCTTCAGGACTCCAGACTGCTAGGTTGGAGTTTGGTAGTTTCAGGTATTTACTTCTAGCTATTCCAATATATTAAAACCTAAAAAGTGTTATCTATATAGTGCATAAGAATGTCCACCAGAGTGACCTCTTGACTCCATTTGAAATCTCTCAGCCACTGAAAGTATTTTGAAAGATGACTAATAGTGATTTTAACCTGGCTTCTGTAAAGTTGCCTTTCTCCATGAATCCACCTCCCCACCCCACCCCACCAAGATATGACTAGAAATCTATCTTACATATGTCTTCTAATTGGGGTGATCTCAGATGACAGGTGGGCTACACTGAGAAGAGTAAGGCAGAGTCTCAGCTCTAAGGAGCTCACAGTTTACAGTTTAAAACCAGAGTCAGACAGGAAGCCAGGTGATGTCACCCACGGGAGGTAACATGGCTGAGGGTCCGTGGCTGGTAGGAAGTACATGAGAAGAGAAATCATCTCCGAATTCCCAACACAGGGCTGCTGCCCTCAATCCCCTGGAGGGGAAAGCAGCCGGTCCGCCTTGGCCTCCCCCCTCCCCTCCTCTCTTGGTCCAGGCTTTGCCTCTGAAAGCCTTTTGCCTCTCAAGTGTTCACTGCATGTTCAATAGCCCAGCACACCTGCGTTCCCGGCCCAGCTCCTCGACCAGCTGGCCTCGAGGTGGTAAGGACACTCCTTCAGCCCCTGCCCCACCTGGGAGTGGCCCTGGCCTCTTCTGACATGCTGACCTCACTCCTGTGGCCCAGGTCATTCTGCCAAGGCTGCTTGTGAGAGTCCCTGGCCGAAGTCCCCAAATCCCTTGGATCACTGACCATGTGCATCTCAGCCCCTTTCTGGGACCTCTCTCCCCGCTGTGGCCTACACTCCAGGGCAGGGTACTCCCAGTTTGTCTCTGCAGTCCATGGGGGGCAGACAGCAGCCACAGACCAGCCTGGGGGATTGGGAAATGCTATCCGATGCAAGCTGTCCTGGTTATTAGAGATGTTGACAAATCATCATAACCGTTACCCTATAGTCAGAGCTTACTCTGCACCAGGTGTCCTCATTAGAGCCTTTCAATGAGAATTAAATTAATGATGGGAGGGATGTCATTATATTTCCCCATTTTATGAATGAAGAAACAGAGGCTCAGAGAGGTTAACCAGTTGCCAGAGGTCACACAGCTAGTGAGAGCTGGGGTTTGCACCCCAACAATAATTTCAGAGCTTATGTCCTTCGATGCATTGATTTATAAAGATTCCCTGGGGTTTTTCTCCTGCAAAAGCACAATAAATACAGGTCAGGTTCAACCTGCCTGAACTGTCTTGTCTCCCCCTACTAGAATGGGGTTGCCTTAGGATCAGGGTCTCTTGCCTCCCCAGGGGGAACCCCATGTGGGTAGGGCTGGAGAAGGATGAGCTGGAATGAAGGGCTGAGTGAGGCAGGGCGGGTCCCCACATGGCCAGGTGAGTAGCTGGGCTGGCTGGAGGGAGACAGGAGTTGAAGCCGGGCAGGTCCGGCGGGGAGCAACCTGCCACCCCAGATGGCCCATACAGAGCAGGATGGGGGCCCCTCCAATACACAGCCTGAATTATTCAGGTGAGGCAGCCACAGGGGAGTCTATGATGTTTGGGGGTTTCATGGCCGCTTAGGTGAACCAACAGAGAAAAGAATTTCATTCCGCCCGCTTATCGCCTAACCTTATAAACTCAGGATTAGCAGATCAAAGGCGGATTTGGCACAGCTGAGGGACAACAGGGGCTTCGGAGAACAGTTTGAGCTCCGTCCTTCATGATCAAATGAGCTTAGGTCATTGATAAATAAACGGCGTTTTGAATTCCTCTAATTGGGCGTGCGGGTCACGCCTGAGCCACCGCAGCCCAGCTGTCCGAGGAGAGTTAATGACCCAGAGAGGGCCATGAGGGGTTGGGGGGGGTCCCTTGAGAAGGGGTTCCAAGGAGCACCCTGGACAGATGCTGCCCTCTTCCACAAGCCCAGGTAAAGAGCAGACACTCTGGAGCCAGAAGTGACAAGCCTGAAACCCCTGCACCGCCAATGAGTTAGTGACCCAGAGGGGTCCCATAACCTGCCTGCACCTCCACTTAAGACAGGGAAAATGACCGGGCATGGTGCTGTCAGAGGGGGGCACCATGTGACCCAGAGCCCCTGCTCCTAAGCACTGCCCAAGACCAGCCTCGGGGGGAGCATCTGGAGCACAGAGCCCAGAGCTCGAGGCCAGGGTTAAAGCCCCATCTCCTGCAGACACTTGCCTACAATGTGCTTTAGCTTCCTCGTCTGTCAAAGGGTGATCACTGGGCGAAAAGGAGTCACTACATGTGAAATACCCGAGCACATACCCGCTGGCTGCTGCTATCGTCCTTAGTGTCATCATCTTCAGGATAACCATGACCTTGAGACTGAGCAACCTGCCTTTTGCCACCAGATCCAGTCCCTGCCTTTTCCCCTGCTCTGCCCCCAGGAATGGCGTTTCCCAGATTCTTTGCAACCTGACTTCTGGGTTGGTTTGGCCAATGGGGGAAAGAGGATTGGAGAGAGAGGAGGGGAAATCAGGGCACTTCTCCCCTCACCCCCCATCTCTGGGTTTCCCACCTCCTCTCTCTGCTCTCCAGGTGTGGGGGAGGGTTAGCAGCTTCCTAATGTTGCTAATCTCTGGCTTCTCAACTCTAACATCTATTTTGTAAAAAAAATCCCTCTATTGAATTCTCTCTCATCCAAAGTCCTCCACGGATGGGCACAGACCTCAGTCACCTGCGTAGCATTTGTCGTTCATCCGTGCAGTGACCATTCAGTAACTGCTCTTGGCCAGGTGCTAAGAATACAGACATTTCAAGTGAAGGCCCTGCCTTGAGCTCAGGTTGATAGTGGGAGCCAGGCGCCCACATGAGGGGTTCCAAGCAGGCCATGGGCATGGGCCAAGTGGGGCAGAGGCTTCACGGGGCCAGCAGTGGGGAATCAGGCCTTATCCATTCACCAAGCTCCTGTGAGTGGAGCTGGAATGGCTGGTCCTGTTGACAGATGGGCTGACGGAGGCCCAGGGAGATTAGGTGACTGGGTGGTCTTGTGCTGGAGCAAAAGAGCCCTGGTCTAGGGCCAGCACGCGGGGGACTGCCCTGGAGGCACCAAGTGACCTTGAGTAAGGTGCCCTCCCCTCTCTGGGTCTGAGGTCCTGCATCTGAGAAATGAACAACTTGAAAGAGGTGCTTTCCATGGCTCCTTCCATTTCCATGTGGTGTAGCTTCTGATTATCCACCAAAAGGAGAGAACATAGAAAAGCAGTGGGTTTTGGCTCCTAACCTAAAGCAGTTACCAAGTCTGAGGCCTCAAAGTGTGCAGAGAGCATTCCTTTAGGGTCAGGTGGGCTTGGGCCTGAACCCTGGCTCTGCCATAACTCTCCCTCTTTGGCCTTGAGCAAGTCACTCCCCCTTTCTGAGCCTCCATTTACCCATAAGAAAAATGAGGCCCATTGCAGTACCCACCCCAGGAGGATAAGAGAGGCAATGCATAAAAAAGTATCAGGCACTTAATAGGTGCTCAATAAATGCTAGCCACACCTGCAGCTGAAGCTTAGGTGAAAGCAGGGCAGGAGGGATGGGGAACAGGCAGGAAACTTGACAAAAAGATGTTAATTCCTCAGGATCCATTGACAATCTCCCCTGAAACAGACACTACCTGCTAGGGGACGTTGCCGGGAGGAAGCTGGGAGTGATAAAAGCAGGGCACCCCAGCAGCCAGATTACATTCTGCAGCAGCAGAGGAACTTCAAACCCTGACAAAGGTTACATCCGCTCACACAGAGCCTCAGAAATGTGCCTGTCCCCCTCCCCTGGGGTTGGCATTACAGGAGGGCCACACCTGCACAAGTGATGGAGGGAGGCCCCTGTGAGAGGTGGCCAGGTAGGTGTCAGAGATGCCCAGCTGCTTTCATTGGCTTCACAACACGCAGGCCTGGAGCCACGAAACACCCCCCACCCCCACCCCAGCAGAGGCCTGGCCTGAGGCCATGCCCCCCAATGGTGGGCACAGTGTGTTAACACCAATGATGGCCACCAGGCCAGGAAAGGGTGGACAGGTGGATAACCAACCTGCTTATTTCAAGCCCCCAGTCCCCTAACACATGCTCGAGCTAAAATTATACCTCCCTGGGAAGCAGGCTGCTGTTGGCAAGGTTGGAGCATGCATAAAACATCAGCCACTCAGGTTTCCTCCCCTGAATGGCTTCTTTCAGAGTGCGCAGGGGTGAAAGGGTTAGAAAAGGGATCGCTCCGCTTCCTGGAGCCCATGGAGCAGCCCCAGCTTCTACCTGACCCCAGAGACACCCTTCTGTGCCTGGCACCTCGGCCCAGTGGCAGCCCGGACAGAGAACACTCAGGCCAGGCAGGCTGGGAGCAGCTCCCTTCTCCCAACATCCCCCAAGGATGGGGGCAGGAGCTCCAGTCTGGCTCTTAATGGAGAAAGAGGAGTTGCCAGACAGAAGTCAGACAGCCCTGGGTTTGAATCCACATTCCAGCCATATCCCCTGGGCAAGTCACTTAACTGCTCTGTGTCTCTCTTAATTCCTCTAGAAATTGAGACTAATAATACCTACCTCACAGGGTTATAATGAGGATTAAATTAAATATAATAAAGCACTTGGGACTCAGTGGGAGCTCAAAACCGGCAGGTGTAAGGATGCCAATGATGAGTAATTACTTCCTCTGAAATGAGTCAAGTGTTTGCATGCACCCCATCTACCAGGTGGGGAGCCGTGTTTCAGAGAGGTTGAGTGAGTTGTGCAAAGACACACAGCCAGGCAAAGGTGGAGCCATCAGATTCAAACCCAGTTCTGTCTGACTTGGAGCCATTTAGCTGCTGTGCCCTTCGGTCACAGTCTAAGGGCAGAGTAATTCAAGGGAATGGCTCTTGGAGGAAAGAAAGGTCTAGGAGTTCATCTGTGTTCAGTGATTCCTGAGAGAGATGAAGTCAGGCCTTCCCACAAAAACAGCTTCTGCCCTCCTCCCTCCCCCTCTTTCTCGCCCCCATTTGTTTTAATTCATGTTTTTCTTTCTTTAATTTCTCTATTATTTATTCAACAAAAATGTCCTTATAAATCTCCTCTTACTCATAAAAACATATGCTCATAATAAAAAATAATTGAAGTAGAGATGAAAGAGGAAAAATCTCCCACAATGCCCCTGTTCCAGTTATCTATCACTGTGTAACAAACCATCCAAAACTGACTAACAGGAAACACCCATTTAATTATGTGCACAGACTCTGTGAGTCAGAAATTTGAACAGAGCACAGCAGGGATGGCTTGTCTCTGCTCCAAGATGTCTGAGGCCTCGGCTGGGAAGACTCAAACAGCTGGAGAAAGCCATCAGTTGGAAGGTCCCCAGTTCCCGGGGCTGGTTCCCGGCTGGGATGAATCAGCTGATCCTTTTGGCCTGAGGACCTACTGGGGCCTCCGCACGTGGCTCAGGCTTCCTCCCAATATGGCGGCCTCAGGGCATTGTATGTCCTTCCCTAGAGGCTCAGTGCGCCAAGAGCGTTCTAGCAAGGGAGGGGAAGCTCCCTGCTCTTTTATGACCTAAACGTCACTTCTGCCACTCTCCATCTATTGGTCGAGGAAGTCACACCCTCCCAGATTCAGGGGGAGGGGCCACAGATACCGCTTCTCTAGGGGAGGAATGGCGAAGGATTCCAGGCCGTGTTTTAAAATCACCACCCTCTCACTCCAAGATACCAAACACGGATGTTATGGCCCATTTATTTCCTTCTGGGTGTTTCATTTTGTGTGGGTAAGGTAACACCATACCAGGGATTTTGTCATCTAATTTTTTTTCAATTTAACATTGGCTCATGACCATTTTCCCTTTTTGTTAAAAACTCTTTATAAATGTCACATTGTAATAGGTTTTCATATTATAAAAGAAATACACATTCATGGTTGAAATTTTTTTTAATTAGGAAAGTCTAAAAAAGAAAGAAGTCAGACATAAAAGACCACGTATTATAGGATTCCATTTATATGAAACATCCAGAACAGGCAAATCTATAGAGACAGAGAGCACATTAGTGGCTGCAGGGGCTGGGGAGGGAGGAGTGGGGAAGGGCTGCTAATGGGTGTGCAGTCGCCTGCTGGAGTGATGAAAATGTTCATGTTAAATGGTCATGAGCTGATGTTAAATGTCCATGGTGGTGATGGTCGCCCAGCACGGTGAATGTACTAGATGCCACTGACTTGTCACTTTAAAATGGTTAAAACAATAAATTTTAAGTTTTGTGTATTTTACCAAAATAAAATAAATAAATAAATAAAAATCACCACCATCTCACTACTCCAGGTACAATTTTAATCTTCATTTTTTTTCACTTAATATTATAGAAGAACCAAGTTCCCATGTCCTTAAATATGCTTCTACAACATCATTTTTAATGGCTCCTTCTCATTCCATTGGATGGATACCTAGAATTGACTTAAAAGATCCCCATTGCTGGATTTGGACGATGATTCCAGTTTAGCCCTGTTATAAAGATCAATGATAATGACATTTTGAGCACTAACTATGTGCCAGGCACCGCAATGGCACTGACCGTATGTGGCCTCATTTCAAACCAACAGTCCTGCGACCGTTTTCCCATCTTAGAGCTGTTAGAACAATAACACCCAAGGGTAATACCCAGGTGCATCTGAGCACCCACTAGGCGCCCAACATTTTTCTGAGAGCTTTAAATGGGGTGAGTCATTTAAATCCTCACTATGACAGACAGTTAGAGGTCCCCCTTCTCTCCAGATGAGGACACTGAGGCAGAGAAAGGCTAATAAGGCACAAATAGTAATAACTGACTGAACCTGGACTGAACCCGGTCTTTCTGACTCCAAAACCAGGTCTGCAGCCTCTGCCCAGACACCAGAGCCACTAGGACTGACTTGAGCCTGGGAGGGACTGGCCCTGAGTGAGAGCCCCAGGGCCCCCGCTGCCCCGAGTGGGCAGGAGAAGGAGAGGCAGCAGGTCCAGGGTCAGCACCCCCCAAAGCCCTGCCTTAACCCTCCTGAGCATCTGGAAAGAGATCAGGGAGTGAGGAGTACATACAAAGGGCTGGGTATGGCACAAGTCTTCTTGACCTTTGGTGCCTTATAGGGGCAAAGAATCGGGTGCAGGTCCACCTGCCGGGGAATTGAGTGTGACTTGGTTGGACCCTGCTGGATCTCTCTCCACTCCACAGGAACTCAGGGGCTGCAGCATTCAGCTCTGGGCTGCTCCCACCAGCCCACCCCACCTCCACCCCAGCAGCGAGGCTGGCTGCTTCTCAAATCCCCCACTTCTTTCTACTATCCTGGTCCAAGCCACAGTCTTGTCTCCCTTGGACCACTGCAATGGCCTCCCATCAGCCTCCCAGCTTCCCTTCCTGGCCCCTGTGCTCCTTTTTCCACACAGCAGCCAGAGTTGTCTTCATTAAAATGTCAATCTAATCAAGCCACCCCCTGATAAAAGTGCTCTGATGCTTCCCATTGCTTAGGTTAAGGGCAAAATTCTTGAATTTGGTCCACAAAGCGCCACAAGACCTGGCTCTGCCCACCTCTCCAGCATCCTCTCCACCCAGCTCCCTGTCAGTTTCTGCAATCCTGCCTCACTGCCCTTGGGGTCATTAGGTTCCCACCAACCACTGGGCCTTTGCATGTGTTGTTCCCTCTCCTAGAAGGCTGGTCCCAGCCTTCTCTACCCTCATAACGTCCTCATTTTCAGGTCTCAGCTCAAACCCCAGTCCCCCAGAGTGACTTTCCCTGACTTCCCTACTAAGCAAACCCTTCAATCATAGACACAGTTCTGATGTCACATTTGCTTGTGTCATTATTTAGTCACCATCACCTCTGCTGATCTATAAGCTCCACAGGGGCAGGGACCACATCTGCTCTACTCATCGCTGTGCACATGACATGGCACCTAGTAGGTGCTCAACAGAGATTTGCTCCATGCATGTCTGACTTTCAGATAACAGCTACAGAGCCCCCCATGAGCACCAGATTCTGCCCTTTGCCACATGAGCCCGTTCCGTCCTCACAAGTGAAGTGAGGATCATTACCAGCTTTGGTGAGGCTCAGCAATGTCAAGTCTCACCTCTCACCCTACCCCCAAATTTCACAAATAACCAGGAAGAGGGTCAGCAGCAGAGTCTGTGCAGTGTGGCTTTGGAGCCGCACGTGTGGCCGCTGTGCTCGGTGGCCATCCACACTGAGCCAAGCCCCAGGAGCCAGTGACAGAAACCCCCAGAGCCAGTGACCTGAGTCAGGCGACTGGTGCCTTTGACAGTGCGACAGTGGCCCAAGGCAGCTGACCCACCGGTGAAGACAGCAGCCCACACGTAGGGCAAGCCCTTCTTGTTTGCTTTGTATCTGGTTCCCACTTGGCAGCGCCTGCCAGGGGCTGCCAGGGCTGTGCTTTTTCCATCTAATGGTTAAAATCCTTAGAAGTATTATTCTCTGCTTTGCTTGGCAGCGCCACAGAACATACCTCGGATGGGGCAGGTAACTGGATAGTGTCTCGGTCACAGTAATTTGCTGAACACGGGGTTTTGTGCACAAAACCACATTACAGCACTCGGGGGTGTCACTCAGGAACGCTGCCGGCTGTGGTCGGAGTTGTGTGTGCCAGAAGAGAGGGCTCAGGACTGGGGGGCCCCGGAGAGGGATGCTGGAGCAGGCGGTTTAGGAGCCCCTGAAGTACTCGGCAAGGTGGGCCAGAGGGCTCACCCCAACCTTGACAGCCCGGCCAGAGGGCAAGAACCCAATCTTTAATGTCACACGGGCCAGGGGTTAGGTCCAGCTCCACTGCCTGGCTGTGTGCCCTTGTGCAAGACAATTAACCTCTCTGAGCCTCAATTTCCTCAAGTGTAAAATGAATACAATAAGAGGATCTAACCACATAGGGCTCCTGCAAAATGCACACAGGACGGGGATTTTGACTCTTTGGTCACCGCTGTATCCTCCATGCCTGGAGCAGTGCCTGCTACATAGTAGGGCCTCAATAAATATTAGGGTAGAAGGAAATGCTCACAGCTGTATCCCCAGCTAGGAGAGCTCATGGCCTGGAATAGGCATTAAAAACACATTTGTTGATGGTGCCTAAGAGTCTCCCCCTGAGTACCTCTTTGTTGCTCAGATGTGGCCCTCTCTCTCTCTAACTGAGCCATCTCGACAGGTGAACTCGCTGCCCTCCCCCCTACGTGGGACCCGACTCCCAGGGGTGTAAATCTCCCTGGCAACGCAGGATATGACTCCTGGGGATGAATCTAGACCTGGCATCATGGTATTGAGAATATCTTCTTGACCAAAAGGGGGATGCAAAATGAGAAAAAATAGTTTCAGTGGCTGAGAGATTTCAAATGGAGTCGAGAGGTCACTCTGGTGGACATTCTTATGCACTATATAGATAACACCTCTTCGGTTTTAATGTGTTGGAATAGCTAGAAGTACATACCCAAAGCTACCAAACTCCAACCCAGCAGTCTGGACTCCTGAAGACAACTGTATAGTAGTGTGGATTATAAGGGGTGACAGTGTGATTGTGAAGGGCTTGTGAATCACACTCCCTTTGTCTAGTGTGTGGATGGATGGGTAAAAGGTGGGGACAAAAACTAAAGGACAAATGGGGTGGGATGGGGGGATGATTTGGGTGATCTTTTTTCACTTTTATTTTTTATTCTTGTTCTGGTTCTTTCTGATGTAAGGAAAATGTTCAGAGATAGACTGTGGTGATGAACGCATAACTATGTTATCATACTGTGGACAGTGGATTGTATATCATGGATGATTGTATGGTGTGTGAATGGATTTCAATAAAACTGAATTTAATAAAAAAAAAATGTAAAAAAAAAAACAAAACACATTTGTTGAATTGGCTTCATTGTTCCCAGCTGTACCCAATGCCATGTACTCAAAAAGTATTTTTTTGAATGAGTGAATGTCAAACATTTAGCACAGGACACAGGATATGGTGCTGAATATATGTTAGCTACTATTCTTCGTCACGCAACAAATACTGAGGGCCTGCTTTGCACATGTCACCTTTCTGGACACTGGGGGCTCCGTGGTGACCTAGCCAGTTGGGGACCCAGGCCTCAGCCAACTTCCAGACTATCAGATTTGTTACATTGGGACCAGGATCCCCAAGTCCCACCTCCCCGCAAAGCTCCCTGTCAGTCAGCAAGTCTTCGCCAAGCCCAGTGCTGGGGGGTGGAAGAGACGTGCTCCCTGCCCTCAGTGAGCTTGCAGCCCTTGGTTGGAGAGAAAAGATGCACACAAAGGAAATCATGAGGAAAGGGGAGAAGAAAAAGGGAGAGCGTGAATGACGGAAACACAGTCTCTCCAGGAGCCAGAGGTGCACATGGGTCAACAGCAGCTCTGTGCTCACCAACTGGGGGTCTCAGCCCTGGACAGGCCTGCAGGCGCCAACAGTGCGGGTCGAGCTCCAGAAAGCCCCGTGAAAAGAAATGTGTCTTGTGGTGGAGTGGTCACCGTTGTGTGGTAGCAACTGACATTTTTGTGCTTTTATTGAAAAGAAAGAATTGCAAACACTGTGGGTGTAATGAGTGTGTTCCCAGAAACTGAGTCAAAAGAGATGTGATGTGCGTGTATGTGTGTGCGTGAGAGAGAAAGGAGTGGGGTGTGGGGGGGTTGGACAGAGGGACCAAGACAGAGAAAAAGAGAGAGACAGAGTCGGAAAGACTGTTAGACGAAGAAAGAGAGCAACTGGGACAGGGGCAACCCCCAAATTCCCACCCGGAATGCTCCTTCCTGTCAAACTTTGGGTTGTCTGAGAAGCAGAACTGAGAGGAAGTTAGAAAAGCAAAAGCTTTGTTAGGGTCAATTAAGCATAATAATGCTCAGCCTCATTAGTCATCAGGGAAATGCAAATCCAAACCACTGCACACCCCCTTGGATGGCCAGTATCAAAAACACACATAATGGCAAGTGTGGTGAGGGTGTGGAGAAAAGGGATCCTCAGACACTGCTGGGGAGAACATAAAATGCTGCAGTCACTCTGGAAAACAATTAAACATAGAGTTAGCACACAATCCACAAGCAATTCCACTCCTAGGTGTCTTCCCAAAAGAAACAAAAACATACCGTCCACACAAAAACGTGTACACAAATGTTATAGCAGCATTATTCATAATAGCCAAAAAGCGGCAACCCCCCAAACGTCCATCAATGGATGAATGGATAAATAAAATGTGATAAATCCACACAGTGGAATATTATACAGTCATAAAAAGAAATGAAGTACTGATGATCCAGGCTATGACATAGATGGACCTTGAAAACGTTATGCTAAGTGAAAGAAGCCAGACCCAAAAGGCCCCGTATTATAGGATTTCATTTACACGAAATGTCCAAATAGGCAAAGCCTTGGAGACAGAAAGCAGAAGAGTGGTTTCCTGGGGCTGGAGGGTGGGAGAGGGCCGCAGTGCACAGTGACTACTAACGGCCATGGGGTTTCTTTTCCCAGTAACAAAAATGGCCTAAAATCGATCCTGGTGATGGAAGTGCAACTCTGAATATCCTAAAAGCCGTTGAATAGTACACTTTAAATGGGTGAATTTTATGGTATGGAAATTATATCTCAATAAAGCTGTTACAATTTTTTTTAAGCTTTATTAGGAAGCGACACCTGTGAAAGGAAAAGGGGGGGCACAGGTCTGGGTGGGGAGCCGACAGACACCTGGCAATGCTCGGTCAGCCCGACGGAGAGCCCCAGAGCAAAGCCCCCCTGAAAGGGTCCTGCCTAGGACAGAAGTGACCAGGGCGTGGACCCCACCTTCTCAGTCACCGGCTGGGGCGGCCCCAGCAATAGTGAGGCCTTGGCCAGAAAGTAGAGGCCGACGCTGTCGGAGCTGACAGCTCCTCGCAGCTGGAAAATCCCCCTTTCCAGAAGTCCATCTGGAGCGGCGCCTCTCCACATCAGCCCTGCCCCTGTGACTCGGTACCCTGTGGAAATGAAAGCCCAAGGAAATCTCCCAAGGTCCACAGCACTTCACAGTTTCCAAAGAACCTTCATATCCTCTCTTTGACAGCCCCCCCTCATCCCCAGCCCTCTCAGTCAAGCAACCAGCACTCACCGCGAGCCAGGACTGACAGCTGCGAGACAGCCGGGGACTGACAGACACGGCCCCTGCCCACATGAGCTGACTCCTGAGGGTGTCTCAGTGGCGCCTACGAGCCCCTCTACCAGCGCGGCCTGCACGGCACCCTCCCTGCCCACCCCGCTCTTCTCCAGCTCCCCCCTGCCCACCGCCCATCGCTGAGCACCCACTCTCTGGCCAAGGGCACGCCCTGTGTCCTCCTTGAGGTCCCAGAATGGGGCTGGGTTCTGTGAGGAGGCAAGGAGGGCCTTTTCCCAGCCCTGGGCCAGGCCGTTCCCCTGGGCGCCCAATCTCACAAGGTCTCCCTGGGCAGCGTCATCAACTTGCACCTCCAGCTTGTACTCCCCACAAACCCAGACCCCAAGGGAACCCGGAGGAACAACCCTGCTAGCCCAGCTTCCTCTCTTCTCCAGCTGCTCCTTCCCACCAAATACCCCCACACCTAGGCCAGACGGACGCTCCTCTCTTTAAGAACGGAGATCAGTGTGTGTGCAGCCAGCCAAAACTGCTGTTTTCTCCCAGTCTTACAGATGAACAAACTGAGGGGTGATTACAATTCAGGAACCTGATTCCTAATCTGGACTTGGCCCCCAACTTAAGAGGCAGGAAAATGTGTTGTTCAGCCCACTGCTGCAAAGGAGGCTCCAAGAAGTGAACCCTGAATTGGAAGACTGTGTTGGCCTCAGGAGAGGGGTGCAGCTGAGCTAGGGGAGTCTCTGCAGAGAGACCTGGGAAGCCAGGGCCCTCCATCAAGTCCTCCTGCTCCTAGATCCAGCCGGCATTGCCCCCCACCCCCCTCTTCCTCCACTCTCCCCTCAATGTGCTAAGAACTGACCCTTGGACCCCGGGGGCAGCAGCAGCCACTAAGGGGTGACTGGCTGGCTGGGAGGACGCTCCTGTCTTCATCCAGGCAGGACACAGGGGCCACCCAACACTCTGAAAGTCCCATGACCCCTGAGTGCTCTTCAGATGAGGTCAGGTGCCATATCCGGAGCCGCCAGGAGGGCTCCTACTTAACAGAGCCCAGCCCACCGGCCAGGCAGCACACTGGCCCCGGAACACCCCACGGCCAAGGAAGCAGGTTCTTTAGGTGCTGCCCCTGCACCAGCTAAGGGCAGCCTAGCTCTGACCCTGTTGCAGAAAGTCCTCCTAGAGGGCCCTCTGAAGTCAGGGCCAGAGAGGGACCTAACAGCCCCACACACTGCTGAGAAGGTGTGCTCGGTCTAGCTGGGTTGGGACACCTGGCTTCCAATCTCTGCCTTGCTGCAGTGTCCCTGAGTCTCAGATTTTTCCATCTTAGCAAAGCGGACCTGGTGCCTCTGCCGCAGAAGATGCTCTGGGTTTCCGGGCGGATGGACAGGGAGGGGCCTGGCAGGGCCAGTGTCCAGCAGCCCTGGTGAGCTCTGCAGGCTGGCAGTCCACCCCTCAGCTTCGTGGGACCTGAGCCCAGCTTTATCAGTTACCCCTCAGACTCCATGCTCTGAGAACTCCCCTAGACTCAAACTCACAGTAGGCAAGACACAGTTATGTCCAAGAACTCCCAGGAGCATTAGCGTTGGGCTAACAGAAGACTCCCTGCACTCAAATGTTGTAACCCTCAGGGGCAGAGACAGGTGCTGCCCAAAGGAACAGGGAAAAGAATCACTAGAAAGAAGGGGAGACATGGAGCAAGCTTCAGGATGTCTCACAGTGGGGAGGCAGTCAATCAGATTCCAGGTACCCAGCACACGTGCCGTAATCTGCCCTCCCTGTCCCCCAACAGACATTGCTATTTGATCACTCCACCTTCTTTCAAGAGCTGCCTCTTCTGCAGGAGGTGGATTCTAAGGTCCTCACATGAAAGCAAAACAGCATAGAGTCAAAAATCATCCTTGAAAATCTCTTAAATCTCAAACAAAGCCTAGTATAGTCCATCCCAGGTGTTTTTTTCCTCCAGCTTTGCCATGGATCACTGTCTAGTTGGTTGAGCACCCAATGATGGGCTTGCAACTGTTCAGAGTCTGGGTTGAATGAAAATGGCATGTTTTTAAAAGTCAGAATCACTCAGGGGGGTAGGGGTAGGGGGCAGGCAGCTGAGCTCAACTAAGGGGACAGCAAAGATAGAACCCATTTCCTCCTAATCACTGCCAGGTAATTGCACACTCGTGGAGCAGCTCATCAGGCAAAACCAATTGTACCAGGCAAATTGTTGGCTTTCTCTCCTGCACCCTGCAAACACACAGTTGACAAGGTGGAGAATGGGCATTAGTTAAATACCTGTATGAAGCAAATCCACTTTAATTTGTCATTCCACAATGGACATTTGTCCCAGCAAAGCCAGGAAGGAGGAAGAGGTGACTAATGTCTTATGAGCACCTGCTGGGCACTTTTATATGTTCTGTTACCTTTGAACCCTCAGCAACCTTGTGAAGTAGACAGCCATCAACGCTGGGATAGATGTTCACCTTTTTTGAAGGGAGATTCCCAAATGTGATGTCCTGCCAACATCTGAGTAACTCCTTACCTTATGAGACATGGTGAGAAGTTGAGCCCACCTTCAACTACAGTAAGTGCCAGGTGCCCACCTTCCTAGGCTCAGTGCAGCTAAAGGGCGAGCATGTGACTTGTACTCTCTCAAGCAATCAGACTCACCTCTCCAGACATAAAGATGCAAAGAATCAGAAACCCTGCTTGGTGGGAGGGCTCAGCAGCCATAGCAAGCAGGGGCATTGCATTTGCAGAGGTAGTTGGGGAGCAAAGCGGGGAGTCCACAAATCAGTAAGGAAAAGAACAATGGAAATGAGCACACAAGTCACAGAAAGGGGAAGCAGAGGGCCAGGAAACTTGTGAACAGATGCTGTCCCTCACAGTGAACAGAGAAAATGAAAACAAGATCATAGGATGCTATTTCACACCCACCAGACTAGCAACAATTTTAAAGCCTGAAAGGCGTGAAATGGCATCTCCTTATTGGCTTGTAGAGCAAGTGCCAATATCTACTAAGGCTGAGGGTGTACAAACTCGCACCCAGCAGCCCTCGTCTATGGATGTCCGTGCCCAGAATAGAACATTCCAACCCTTGTCTGCAAGATGATGAGTTGATCCTCTCGGGCCTGGGAGCAACAACAGATGGGAGGTGCACCTCAAACCCTTTCCTGTTTGTCCCCAGGTGATGTACACAGATCCTCATTTTCTATTTGTGCTTCATGAGGTGGAAAAGGTAGGGAATGGCTGCTCATATACGCACAGGGAGAGAAACGTTCACAGACGTTCGTGACAGCCTTGTTATAATAAAGAGGACAAATGGAAATGACCCACCCCTCTATCATGGTTGCTGCGCTGTGCTGCCAGCATCCCCCTTCCGGACTTATTCGCCACCTCCCAGGGGTATTGGCTGGTGGTGACCCGTAGCTGAGTCCCTCTCTGAGAAGGGCTTCCAGTCAAAGGGACCTTCCTTGCCCAAAGTCACACACCCTCAGAGGGGTCCCACATTCCTTGACAACTTTGTCTCAACTCAACACAATAGGAGAGGGGTCAGTTGAGGTCTCCAATGCAACTGCCTTGCAGCTCAACTTCTCATCTCCCCACTCCGGCCCCCCTCAGGCCCTCACAGGTATTGAGCCTGAGAGCACACCCCAGGAAACCACCTGCATGTAAATTTCTGTCTCAGAGTCCATTTCCCTACAAGCCCATCTTTGACTAAGGTGGTCCAAGGAAGCAGACTCTAAATGGGGATATTGAAGCTGGATCACCCCACTGGCCAGCCAGCAATGAGGACCCCATCACTAGTGGGAGGTAGAAGTGGTACAATTATCAGACTGTTCACAGGAGCTGGACTGGAATGGGGTAAGAGTGGAAGGGAATGCACTGGCTGATACAGTACCTCGGGCATTTAAGAGGTACTGGGGGTGGCCATTGTTGAGCGCTATAACTGCACTGGAGAAAGGCAATAAAAGGTGGAATGTGACTAATCGCCAATTTACGGTGAAATGTGAGACTCTCGTGTTCTGAGAGGATGGCCAGTTGATGTCATTCAGCCTCTGTCAAGGGCCACCCCAACACTTGTAAAATGGGCTCATGAATGGAGTAGCCATAGTAGCAGGAATGGAGGCTATGCCTGGGCCCAACAACACAAGACTCATTCGCCAAGGCAGATCTAGCTACTGCCTCTGCGGCATGACCAACCTGCCAGCAGCTGAGTCCTCTATATGACACCATCCTCTGGGAAGATCAACCAGTTATTTGGTGAAAAGTTGTGAGCACAGGACCTTGTCCACGCTGAAAGACTCAACATATCATCTTCGCTGAATTAGGCACATATTCTGGATATGGGTTTGCTTTTCCTACTTGCAGTGTCACAGTCAGCTCCACTATCCAAGGACTTTCAAAGTATTTGATCTACCAACACGGGATCTTGCACAACCCTGCCTCAGATCAAGGGACACACTTTATAGCAAAGAAGGTGCAGCAGTGAGCAGATGACCACAGGACGCTGTCACATATCACACCACTCAGAAGCTGCTGGCCTGAAAGGTGCAGCTATCAGCTTGGAGAGGACATCCTATGAGAATGGAGACCATACCTCAGGATGAGTGTGAACCCTAAATCAATGACCACTATACATGATGTTCCAAATACATAAAATCCAGAAACCAGGGAAGGAAGTCATTCAGGAGTGGCCCCACTTTCCATCACTCTCCGCACGACCCAATTGGGTCAACTTTAGGCTTTTCGGTACTAGAAGGTCTGATTCCCAGAGGGGTGATTCTCCCAATAGGGACACAATTAGAGTCCCATTAAACTTGAAGGAACAAATGGTACTTGGTCACTTCAGGTTCCCCACCTCAAGAGACCAGCAAGTCACCATACTGGCAAGCGTAACTGCCCTGATAGCAGAAGGAGGAAGGACCGCGTTACTCAATGAGTGCAGGGAAAAAGACATCGGGAACCCAAGTGACCCATTGTAGGATCTCTTAGGACTTCTCTGCCCAATTTGACAGCGAATGAATGAGTCCAGCAGTCACAGTCAGAGAATAGGGCAACCAAAGGGCTCAGGTCCCTTTTCCAGCAGGAAAGCCACCTAGACCAGCAGGGGTGCTAACAAAGATAGAATGAACATAGAATGGGTAATAGAAATGGGAGAATAAATGAGTACCTGATGTGCCCTCAAGACCACCTGTAGTGGCAGGAGCTATCCTTTGGCCCTCTAACTTTCCTCTTATAGTTTTCCCTAGGAAAAAAAGACCAACCAGAGTCCTGAAGGAGCTGCTCCCAGATGGGCTGGATTCATTAGAGGGAACCAGCAGATTCAAGTGGCACAAGAGTGGACTGCAGGGTGCTGTGGTGAGCTGCCCAGATGCCCCCTTATGGACACAGGCTCACCCCCCAGCGGCCAGATGAGTTGGCTGCTCATCGTTCACAGCTGAGCCCTCTCTGGGTCTTGCATTTTGAAGAAGGGAGCTTCTTCCTCATCCAAAGTTATGGACCCTGTGGAGGCAGCCCTCATCTGAGGACCGATGGGGAAGGGGTCCGAAGGTCCCGGCCCTTGTCTTGATGGAGGACAACCCTGAAAGGACATTCTGTCTCCAGACTTCTCTGTGGGGATCAGCTGATATCTCAGCTGCAACTGCACCACGGAGTTCAGCCTCTCTCTCTGCCTGGTCCCACCGGATCGCTCTCTCCCAGGGGGTGTTCTTCAGAGCACCCCAGAGAAGCTTCCTGCTCTCAAACCTCGGTCTCCAAGTCTGGTTCCTGGGAAACCAAACCTACAACCCGCAGTGTAGAAATAGATTAAAGGGGAAATTTTATACTCTGTAATTCACTCAGACAATGGAATTCTATAAGAAAACATAAAAGGGATGTACCAGAACTATTTGGATCAACATGGCTAAATCTCAAAAATGTAAATTTGTTTGAAAAAAACCAGTTTACTAAAAGATATGAACATGTAAAGAATTCAGACATGTGAAACAATATTATAGACTACCTATTGCTAGACAAAACTTAATAAAGATATTGAAACAGCGGCTGGTAGGACAGGCCCACCAAATTCATCACGATGATAGCTTCTAGGTAGGTGTGATGGTTAGGTTCATGTGTCAACTTGGCCAGGTGATAGTACCAAGCTGTCTGGTCAAGCAAACACTGGCCTAACAATTGCTGTGAGGATATTTGAGGCTGGTTAATGAACCAACAGGCTGGTTTATTAAATCATTGGTCAATTGACTGCAGCTGTGACTGATGACTCACCAAAGGGCGTGTCTTCCACAATGAGAGAATGCAATTGCCTGGATTTAATCCAATTAATCAGTTGAAGACTTACAAGCGAGACTGGTAGAGGACCTTCACTTCTTCTTCGGCTGCCCAATGAATTGTTTCCTGAGGAGTTTGTCGAGGTTGCCAGTCCGTTTCCTGAGGAGTTCATCGGACATCTTCCTTGGAGTTGACAGTTTGCTGACTGCTCTACAGAATTTGGACTCGTGCATACCACAGTTGCGTGAGTTACTTTTACAAATTTGACAGTCAGAGACACCTCTCATTGATTCTGTTTCCCTAGAGAACCCTAACTAATACAGCAGGGAAGGAAAGAATGGAAGAATGGGGTATTGGAGGGCTTTGGAAAAGATTTATGAATTATGCAAAACGTGGCTACATCTACAGCAGGTTTTACATTTTTCTGAATCTGAAGTCCCTTCTAAAGATACTAAATAATATACTCTGTCAACATAATGACCCAGTTTTGACCATGACCCTAGAGTCAGGCCAGGCTGGGTTCATATTCAGGCTCCGCCATCAACTACCTGAGTGGCCTCGATAAGACAGGGACCTCTCTGAACCTCAGTATCCTCATCTGTAAACTACAGAGGACAATAGGGCCTTCCTCGTGGGATGGCTGTGAAATGCAGTGAGGTAACCCAGGCAGCAGTGCCTGTGGCACAGAGCAAGCCCTCCAGAATGCCAACCACCAGGGCACCAGGGAGGGCCCTCCCAGAGCATCCTGCAAGTATCCTTACCTAGAAAAAGTTCCTCTGCCTTAGGAATCAGTGAGGAAAGGAGCCCTTCCTAGACAGTCCCCAAATTCCTAACTCCTCAAACAGGACGGGATAAAAGAGTTCCTTAATTGGTACCACAAAGACTTTTCCATGGAGAAAGAAATAGAACTAAATTAAAGGCAGATTTCTCCGCAGGAGGGGCAGCTGGCCTGGAGATGGAGCCCAGTGGCTGAGCCGCTTTGCAGGAGGTAGGCGGGGCTGGGGGTGCAGTATCTGGGAAGTACTTGCACCCCATCCAAACTCACCTCACTGTCCCCCTGTTTGTATTCTGATGGGCACCTATGGGTGGGGTGGTTGTGCTGGTGTGGCATGACTGTATCTCCAGATTGGCATGGCTGGCTCATGGTGACGAGCTCCAGGGCCCAAGGCTGGCTCCAGAGGAATCCAGTCCAGCAGGCAGGCTCTGTCTCAGGAAAATACTATCCCAGCCAGGGCCCAGACCAGCCGGGGCACTGGATGGAAGCAAGGGAGGGGCATCAACACCCCAAGGTGGGTCAACCCCGGTATGGGACCGGTTAGAATCTTCCTGAGAGGTCTCACGGTTCACAGCTGGGCCTCAGCTCTGAGCCAGGCTGCCGAATGGAACCCTGGCCTGAGAAAGACCTGGAGAACCCAAGGCCCAAGTACAGGTTTCAGGAAGCTCAGGAGCCCAGAGTTAGGTGAACATTCAATCACCCGCTCACTACTCATTCATGCAGTCATTTGTTCAAGAAACATTTGTGAGGGCCACCATGGGCCACAGGCATCTATTATGGGATGCACGAAGCCTGACCCGCACTCCTCCTGTCTCAGCCACCTCCGCTGTGGGCCTAATAAGAGTCTAAGCCGGGTGGTCCCAGCTGAGAGGAGGTCAGGCCTCCAGCGGCCAAAGCCAGGAAGATTTCAGACTGAAACCTGAGCCTCAGGGAGAGAAAAGACTGGGTCAAAATTCCATCCAAGCTCCCACTGAAATCATCGACCCAGGCAAGAATTATCCATGAGCGGAATAGTTGAGGAATAACTGGGCATTCGAATGGTGCCAAAGTAAGATCCCAACATAACTGTAGTGTGGAGGGATGAGGCTGTCCCCACCCCAACCCAGGAGTCAACCTTAGCATGACCAAGAGGGGGACAATCAGACACTATGTGTCTGTCTCCCAAAGCAATACCGTACAAAGCTTGCAGAATCTCCCATGATCTGTTCTACCCTGAGTCTGCCAAACTTTAGATTTGACTTCCAGTTCACAGAATGTAAAGGGATAAAGGAATGAGTTAAATGGTAACAAAAGGAAGCAACCACAGCAGTCCCGAGGGAGGGACCTTTTGCAGGACAACCAACCCATTCTCTTCAACATCCACGTAAAGGAGTCCACGACAGGTGGAAAGGAGCTTGAGGGGCATGATGCCCAGATGTAGTGCATGCTCCTGGACCGGGTCCCAGTGTGCAAAACCAACTATAAAACACAGTGTTGAAACAACTGAGGAACTTTAAATATAGACTGGACATGAGATATTTAGAAATATTTATTTTGTTAAGTGGGATAATGGTTATTTTGGCTTTGCAGGAAAATGTTCTTATTTTTAAATACAAAAAAACTCCAAATGCTCATGGTTATTTGTGGTAGACAGAATTCTAAACTGGCCCCCAAGATTCCCATTCCCCAGAATACACAGCCTGTGTAATTCCCTTCCTCTGGTTTGAATGTGATGGGAATGACTCCTCTGATCAGATTACTTATATGGCAAAGGTGAAAGCATTTTGCAGATGTAATTAAGGTCCCTAATCAGTTGAATTTAAGTAACTCAAAAGGGAGACTTCCTGGGTGGGCCTGACCTAATCAGGTGAACCCTTTTAAAGAGGTTCTAGAGGTCAGAGAAAGAAGTTTGAGAGATTTTCTGCAGCAACAGATGCATCCTGTTGGCAACTGCCACATTGTGGAGAGGGATAGGTGACAGAGAATGGAAAGTAACCACTAAGAGCTGAGGGCTTTGATTCTACAGCTGCAAAAAACTGAATTCCACCAACAATTCAGTGAACCTAGCAGGGGACCCCGAGCTTCAGATAAGATCACAGCCTGGGCCAACACCTCGATTTCAGCCTGGTGCAATTCTAGGTAGAGACCCAGCTAGCCCATGCCTGGACACCTAACCCACAGAAGCCATGAGGTAATGCATTTGTGTTGTTGAAGTCACTGGGTTTATGGTAATTTGTTATGCAGCAAGAGGACACTAACATACTGCTTTGTTTGTAATAGCCTAGCACTGCAAACAACCCAAATATCCAGAGAATGGATAAACAAATTGTGATGTTTTCACACAATAGAACACTACTCAGCAATAAAAAGGAATGAACTACTGACATATGAAACAACTTGGATAAATCTCCAAACATTATATTGAGCTAAAGAAGCCAGACACAAAAATCTTGTGAAGCTATGATTGTATTCTATGATTCTGTTGATGTGATATATATGAATAGGCAAAAACTAATCTAGGGTGATGGAAATCAGAATTGGGGTTGCCTGTGGAGAGCTAGGTGTTGGTAAGAAGGATTTGCTGGAAAGGAACATAAAGAACTTTCTGGGGCAATGAAAATGTTCTATATCTTGATCAGAGGTGTGAGTGACATGAATTTTCTCATTTAAGTCAAACTCATCAATCTGTGTACTTAATTAAGATCTGCATATTTCACTGTACATAAATTATTCCTCAATTAAAAATTAATAATTATCCTACCCCAGGTGTTTAGAGATCGGCAGATGGGTCTTCCTGAGTCTGGGGGCAAGAGAGCAGGGGGTGGAGGGGACTATTTTTCAATACACTCCCACTGTCATGTGTGCACACACACATGCACACACAGACGGCGGCGTTTCAGGCTGAGTGCGGCTCCCCTCTGGCCTTTCCCTCGTTTTATGTGGAGCAGGCAGCTGCCTCCCAGCTCCCGGGTCAGGACTCTGTGTGTCCGCTTGTCAAGATAAGAAGGCAAAGGCAGATGTTGCTAATTACCTGGCCTTTCAAGTGGTCCAGAGCCTCACATCTGGCTCCGTCTCCAGCCTCCAGCTTGAGCCAATAAAAGCCAAATAAAATCATGAGGAGATGAGGGGACAGGACAAGGATGGGGTGGGGATGCGGGCAGGGCAGGTGAGTGGGCTCGCTGACCAGCAGCCTCTGTGCCAGCAGGGTGCCAAGGTGAGAATGCCACCCTGTCCTGCTAGCAAGCTGCTTCTGCTTCGGCCAAGCCTGGAGCAGGTCCTGGACGAATATTTGCAGCTTGGATTTGTGTTACTGGACAGCCAGGGAGGCACTGCCTTCCATGCCAGCCAGGTACAAAGCCAGAGCCACTTTTGGACTTTCATATTAGACCTGCTGGTGTAGAAACTCCAGATATGAGCTCCAGAGTCCCCCTGGCCCATCTCTCATGGGGCTTGGCCAGGTAGGTTTGTGGCAGAACAGGAACTTATCCCAAATACTGCCCGAGGGAGACCTCCACCAGGACCCCTGGGACTTGGCAGAGTGGACATTCACTTGGCATTTGAGGGACTTTTGAAAAGCCCTCACCCACTGCCCTGTCACTGTGCCTGAAATTCTACCACTGAAGAGAAGCAGTTCTTTGGGTTGCAAAACTTTTTAGGTCTCCCCTATTAAAATGCAAGTGTGACATCTCAAAAGGTGACATCCTCAAGTCTGCCATCTCAGGGCATGTCACACCTTAAGTCTTACATCTTAGGGAAGAGAAGCAGTAGGTGGAAGGGAAAGGTCAGTGACAGGCAAACTGTGGTCTCTCCCTCTGCGCCTCAGTTTCCCCATATGTACAATGAGGCCATCAAACTGGATGGCCTCTCAGATTAAAGAGAAAAAGTGAGTCTGCTCTCCATGTTCCTTATCTCTGCCCTTTGATCAGAGATTCCAAACTGGCAGCCCGCAAGCCAGATTCAGCCAGCAGACAAGTTTGGTTTGGCCAGCAGAGTTGTTTTAAAAGAATTTGAGCCAACATTTAAAAATGGAGAGCTTTCACATTTTTAAAATGCCAAATGTCTTGCTTCTTTTGGAAAATGGGAAGCTCTGAGGGCACTGGGCCCTCGTTCCCACGTGGCGACAATCTGTTTGATGCTGAGGCTGGCTGCCCCATGTAGATGGGGAATGCTGTCCCCAGTTGGTCTCAGTCCCCACCACTCCTTATCATCTCCACCCAGCTCACTTTACCCACTTACTTTACCTGCCTGACCCTGGCAGCCATGTGAATTGGCAAGCCCCGCCCTGGACGGACCCAGTTGGCAGCCCCTCACAGCACAGCAGGTGAGTGACCCCACTGCCGCACTCCTTACAGTTTCAAGAGCACCGTGCAGCTTCCTCTCTGGAAGGCCAGAATAAAGCTGGGCAAAGCTTGATGCTGAGAGTCCTTTGAAGACAATGCCGTGGGATTATTTTGCTAAACATAAAAACCTAAAGGCAGCAGAGCCACTGATGTGTTTTAGCAAATTCCAGCAAATTAAAAAAATGTGTGCAGGATTCAAATAGGGGTCAGAGCCCAGCTTTCTTGAAAGAATAGATTGTCAGCCAAGACAAAGCAGCCTATTAACTTTTGCGGAATAGGTTTCTCTCCAGGACGTGGCCCCACGAGCAGACTCCCCATGTCTCCAACAAGCAATTCCGCTTCAACCTTTATCTGCAGCCAGTTGAGCCGCCGAGGCCAGCGACAAGCCTGTAGTAGGACTTGAAATGGCTCAGCAACAAATGTCAAAACTGTTTGATCTGCTTTTAGAAAATCGCCTCTCAAGGTGCTGGAAGATACTTCCCACTTTGCAAAGAGATTAGAAACTTCTCAGCTGACTTGTATAAAGGGACCAGGTGTGTGTGATTCCCTTGGAAGGGGGGGTGGGTGTCCCCAGCAGTATCCAAGGCCAGTGATCTGAAGCCAGTGGCTTCACTTTAAAAGGGAAGAGCTAGTCCCTAGCATGGCCCCAGCTGCCTTTCCCTGGCCTTGGAATCTGGGATGGGCCCAAAGCAGCTTTCCTTTCTGCACTCTCAGGGATAGGAGATGTTAACAGGCAGGTTGACATTCAAAATATTAGACAACCGGTCAGTCGTGGACATCAGCATTCAGCCAGCCCGAGACACCTGCCCACTGCCCCAGCCCACCAGCCAAAAGGCAGGCCAGGTGAGGGGCCTCTGCCCTGAAGCCACGGATCTGTGTGCACAACTCAGGGTGGGGCCTGGGCTGGCTGGACCAGACAGATGAAATAGGATTCAGTAAACATCAAGGGAGTGCAGAATGCAGAGGGGGGCTGCGCCTCCTCCTACAGGGTGCAGCCATCCCTACTGGCCAGCTCTTCCTTCATAGGGTCTTCCCAAATGGTCCTTCCCTATCACACCCACTGCCCTTGCCCTGGTCTCTACCCACATCAACTCATGCTTGGATCGTTGCACCTGCTTTCCAACCAGGCACCCTGTCTTCCTCTGCCCCCTCCCCAACCCACCCTGTCCAAGGCCACCAACTTCTCCTAATCTTCCCCATCACCCATGGCCCCAAAATCCTGGCATTCAAACCTCCAGAGTCTTTCCCTAATAATAGGGATTATTTAGTGTGCCTTACTATATTTCAGTCATGTGCCAATGCTTGATATGACTTCACTGATTTAATACACTCTCTATCTTATCGGCCTCATTCCACAGCTGAGAAAACTGAGGCTTAAGGAGATTAATCAGTTTGCCTGAGGTCACAGAACTAGTAAGGAAGACTCAAACCTGGTTTCCCTGACGTAAAACCCATGCACAGAACCACCGGACCATATATGTCCTCCCTTCTCTCATAAAACATTGCTAGAAAAGCCCCCTCTTTGGCAAGGATATGATAAACCAAAGCAGGATGCACCCACACAACACCAGCAGCCCAGCTCTACAATGAACAAATTTGTACTATAATAGGGAACGATGCTTAGTGTGATAGGTAGGCTAATAGTGGGATTGCACTCTGACAGCAGCTAGTAGGAAAGAGTTTAGGACAGAGGATTAAAGACATGGGTTCCAACCTTCCCTCTAAAAGTAAATTAGTTGTATAACGTTGGACAAGCTTCCAGACTGTTTCCTTATCATTAAAACAGGGATTATAGCATCTCCTGCTTTACTAGTCAGAAGAGTCTAAGTTATGATGCGGTGACAAACACCCCCCCAAATCTCAGTGGTTTGCCACAACAAAGGCTTATTTACAGGTTCACACTACACATACAATGAAAGTCTGCAAAGGACTGTGCTCCCTGTAGTAGCTGTCACTCAGGGACCCAAGATGATGGAGGCTCCCAACATACAACACCAGCTTCTCAAGACAGGGCTCCAGAGTTCTCTGCTGCAGTGAAAAGACGGCTGGAAAGTGAAGTACCAGCAATCAAATGTTTCAGCCCAGAAATGACACACATCACTTCCGCCTACATTTCATTGGCCAGAAAAGTCATGGAATCAGAATCCTGGTCTGCCCAGAAACAGATAAGAAGTGGATTTGGATGCACATTAGCCATGTCCACCACATCTGTCTCTCAGGCTGCTGTCAGCATCCACGGAGATTCCCAGGAGCAGCAATGGGGGATTGAGCCTTGGATTCTGACTCCAGACAGATACAGATTCAAATCCTGGTTCCAAGAAGCTGCGTTCAACCTTGGGAAAATCACTAAACCTCTCAATTTCCACGTCTTCATCTGTGAAACGGAGATATTGATACATACATCATAGAGCACTTGTGAATGTGAGATAAAATAATGCATGAAGCATTCCAAGCCCAGCTCTTGGTAAGTCCTTGGCCAATGGTAGATGATATAGATGAAACAAGATCAGCCATGAGTTGATAATTTTTTTAGGCTGGTTGATGAGTTCATGGGGGTTCATTAAAATATTTTGCCTACTTTTTGTACATTTAAAATTTTCCATAGTAAAAAGTTGTATGTTTTTTTTTTTAATAAATCTAGGAGATATGGAGTGACATCACAGAAATGGGTGGAGCAGAGAGCTCCAAGAATCAGTCCCTCTACTGAAGCAAACATTAAGCTGGCAAAAACAGACAAAATCAAATTTTTCAGAACTCTGGAATCTAATAGAAAACTTAGAATAACTAGAGGAGTGCTTAGTAAAGAAACAGGCTGCAACATTTGGGTAAGCAAGCACCGTGCCTTTTCTGCTCACTCACCTACCATGCCCCTTTCCCCAGCTCAGGGGCAACTGATTTCCTGCTGTGGTTTGCCAGTGCCAGGGGCAAGACAGATCTTGCTCTCAAAAAATGATGGTGGTGGGTTTTGACCTGTCTGGTAGTTCCCTGAGAGGCCAGTGCAGAGGCTTTGTTTTGACCCCCACAAGCTGGAGCGGCTTTCTAGGTGGTGGTGTCTGCAGAAAGCATTGAAAGACGTACACTACCCATAGCCACCTGGGGCAAGTAGCAGACAAACCCACAGGCCTGGGAAGAAAGAAGCCAAGGAGCAAGATTGTTGGAGCACTGAGGGTGTTGAAGGACTACTGCATATACCAGGGAATCCACAGTGCAACAAGCAAGCTGAGGGCTGGACATTTGTTCAGAAAAGACCAGAGAGAATTCTCAGCTTTCACCCTTGGCTGATCTTGGTGCCTTGCACAAGGAGGAGGTGAAAGCTAAGGCAGAATTGTAGGCGGCCTGGTTCAGCATTGACAGAATGGCCCAGCTCAGAGCCGATCTGCAAAGACTGGGACAGTATTTTTTTCTCTTGGATGCTAGGCATTTAAGCAAATCTCTGCCAGGTCAATGGCTGACCTCTGAGATAATGGAAGAGACTTCAGGGACCACACAGCATAACAAATACAGCCTTTGCAAAAACAGTTTGGAAAAGTCACAAAACAAACACTCAGCGCCAGACTTCAATAATCAACAGCAAACTCTGGGGAGGAGGGAGAATCTGATTTCCAGAGTTACCGTATTATCAACCATATTATAATATTCAAAATGTCCAGTTTTCAACAAAAATTACAAGGCACAAAAAGCAGGAAAATATAGCCCATCACGGGAAAAAAAAATAATTGGCAGAAAGTGTCTCCAAGGAAGTCTGTTATTAGACTTACTAGAAAAAGACTTTAAATTGATTGACTTAAATATGATCAAAGAGCTAAAGGAAACCATAGATGAAGAACTAAAGGAAAAACAGGAGAACAGTATATGAAAACAAAAAATATCACTAAAGCTAAAAATTTGTAAGAATAAAATAGAAACACTGGAGCTGAAAAGTACACAGCGGAAATGGAAAATTCACTAGAGGGGCTCAACAGCAGATATGAGGAGGCAGAAGAAAGAATCAGTGAGCTTGAAAAAAGGACCACTGAAATAGTCAGTCTGTGGAGCAGAAAGAAATAAAGAATGAATATAGATAAAGAGAGCCCAAGGGACTTGTAGAATGCCATCAAGCATACCAACATTTGCATTTTTTGAGTCCCAGAAGGAGAAGAGAGAGTGAGAGGGACAGAAAGACTATTTGAAGAAATAATGTCAAAAAACTTCCCAAATTTGATGAAAGACATGAATCTACATATCAAAGAATCACAACAAACTCCAAGTAGGACAAACTCAAAGATATCAACACCAAATACATTACAATCAAAACATCAAAAGACAATATTGAAAGCAGCAAAAAGGAAGCAACTCATCACATACAAGTGATCCTTATTGAGATTAATAGCCAATTGCTCATCAGAAACCCTGAAGGCCAGGGGCAATGGCATGACATATTTAAAGTGCTGAAAGAAAATAAAAATAAACATTAAGCCAAGCATTCTATATCTGGCAAAAGTATCCTTCAAAAATAAATGAAAAATTAAGACATTCCCAGGTACACAAAAGCCGAGGGAGTGTCACTGGTAGACCTGCCCTACAAGAAATGCTAAAGGAAGTCCTTCAGGCTAGAATGAAAGAACACTGGACAGTAATCTGAAGCAATACAAAGAAATAAAGATTACTGGTAAGGGTACCTGCAGAGGTAAATATGAAATCAGTATTTATTGTGCTTTTGGTTTGTAAGATTTTAAGGACAAAGAAATAAAACAATAAATATGAGTCTATGAAAATGGGCACACAATGTAAAAAGAAGTTTTATGACAGCAGCAACATAAAGGAGAGGGGACAGAGCTGAACAGGAGCAGAGTTTCTGCATGCTATTGAAGCTAAATTAGTATCAATTCAAACTAGATTGCTATAAATTTATGATGTTAATTGTAATCCCCCATGGTAACTGCTGAGAAAATAGCTAAAACTATATATACAAAAAAGGAAATGGGATGGAAATCAAAATGATAAACTAGAAAAAGTCAATCAACCACAAAAGGAGGCAGTATTAGAGGAACTGAGGAACTAAAAAGACGTATGACATAAAGAAAACAAATAACAAAATGACATAATTAAATCCTTCCTTATCAATGATCACTTTAAGTGGAAATGGATTACAACTCATCATTAAAAAACAAAGACTTACAGAATGGATTTTTAAAAACAATTCAACTGTATGATGTCCTCAAAGACTCAGTCTAGATCCAAAGACACAAATAGGTTGAAAGTGAAAGGATAGAAAAGATATTCCATGCATATATTAACCAAAAGAGAGCTAGGGTAGCTATACTAATATCAAACAAAACAGACTTTAAATCAAAAATTGTTACAAGAGTTGAAAAAGTTTATTTGTTAATAAAAGGGACCATTCATTAAGAAGATAACAATTATAAACATATATATGTTTATAATTCCAAAATATAGGAAGCAAATACTGACAGAACTGAGGGGAGAAATAGATAGTTCTATAATAATAGTTAGAGACTTCAATATCCCACTTACAATAATGGATAGAACATCTAGACAAAAGGTCAGTAAGGATATAAAGGACTTGAAGAGCATTATAAACAAACTATAGCTAAGAGACATACATAGAACACTCTACTTAACAGCAGAATACATATTCTTCTCAAATGCACATGGAACATTCTCCAGGATAGGCCACAAAACAAGTATCAAGAAATTTTAAAAGACTGAAATCATACAAAGCATCTTGTCTGAACACAATGAATGAAGCTAGAAATCAATAATAGATGGAAAACTGGAAAATACATAAAAATATGGAAATTAAACAGTACACCCTTAAACTATCAATAGGTCAAAGAAAAAAAAAACAAGGAAAATTAGAAAATACATAACAAATATATCCAAACTCATGGGATACGGTACAAGCAGTGTTTAGAGGGAAATTTACAGCTAAAAATGCCTAAATTAAAAAGAAAGATCTCAAATCAACAATCTAGCTTTACAACTTAAGGAACTAGGAAAAGAATAGCAAACTAAATGCAAAGCTACCATAAGGAAGGAAACAATACAAAGAGAGCAAAAATATAACAAATTAAAGACTATGAAAACAATAGAGGGAATCAATGAAACCAAAATTTGGTTCTTTGAAAAGAACAGAAAAATTAACAAACCTGTAGCTACACTGAGAATGAAAAAACAAAGGGAAAATACAAATAACTAAACTCAGATATGAAAGTGGGGACATTATCACCAACCTGACAGAAATATAAAGGATTATAAGAGAATACTGTAGACAGGATTGTGGGAAGATGGCAGAGGAGGAAGCTGCAGGATTAAGTCCCTCCACCAAAGCAACTACTGAACCAGCAGGAACTGTCTGAATCAACAATTTCGAAGCTCTGGAGTCTAGTGGAACACTGTGCAGCATCCAGGGAAGGTGGAGGAAGAGGCTGGCAAGTTGTAGTAGATGAATCAGTGAATTTTATCCTCCATACAGTGGCAACATCCCCCATCCCCTAACTTCATGTCAAGCAGCAGTGGGGACTACAGCCCAGGATCCACATGCAACTTTCTGGTGCCAAGGTGGGCTATTAGGACCTACACTTCCAAAATCTGGTTGTATGTTGTCTGATCACTGGTCATACCTTTTGATCAGCTACTTCAGATTGCTGGGGGGCCAATTCTAAGGACAACCATTGTTCCAACCCTCACCTCAGATAAAAGCAGCAGAGGGGTCTTAAAGAAGCAATACCTACTTTTTTTCTCTTTCCTCTCTCCATTCCCAATTCCCCATTTGGGAAGAAAAGTAGTTCAGAAAATTCACAGATTGATGGCTCCAGTCTTCAGCAACACCAACAAACATAACAAAACCTAGCAATCCCAGAAGAGTGGGAGAACTGGATTTCCAAAGTTATAACAACATGATACTCAGAATGTCCAGATCTCAACAAACTACAAAACACATGAAGAAACAGGAAAGTATTCACTTCCTTTATCACAGGAAGAAAAGAATTTGTCAGAAACCATCCCTGAGGAAACATGTACTTTAAATCAACTGTCTTAAATATGTTCAATGAGTTAAAAGAATTCATAAACAAAGAAAATTAGAAAACATTGTCTAAACAAAATAAAGAAATAGAAATTATAAAAAGGAACCAAACAGAAATTTTGGAGCTGCAAAGAACAGTATTGAAATGAAAAACTCATTAAATAATTCAATAACAGATTTGAAGAGGCGGAAGAAAGGATAAGCAAACTTGAAGACAAAACATTTGAAATTATCCAGTGTGAGGAACAGAAAGAAAAAATGATCAAGAAAATGGAACAGAACCTGTGGGGCACAATCAAGTGTACCAAAATATGCATCCTTGGAGTCCTGGAAGGACAAGAGAAAGATAAGGGGGCAGAAAAGGTAAGTATTTGAAGACACATGGGCCCAAAACTTCCCAAATCTGATGGAAGACCTGAATATACACATCCAGGAAGCTCAATGAATTCCAAGCAGAATTGGCTTTACGGGATCTACATCAAAACATATTAGAGTAAAATTGTTAAAAACCAAACACAAAGAAAGGATTTTGAAAGCAGCAAGAGAGAAGCAACCTGTCACATACAAGGGATCCCCAAAAAGATTAAGAGCTGATTTCTCATCAGAAACCAAAAGAGGCCAGAAGACAGTGGGATGGCCTCTTTAAAATTATTAAAGAAAAAACAGTCAATCAAGAATTCTATATCCAGTAAAATTATCTTTCAAAAATAAAGGGGAAATTAAAGTATTTAGAGAACAACAAAAGTTTAAAGAGTTCCTTACCAGAAAACCTGCCTTACAAGAAATTGTAAAGGGCGTTCTTGAGGCTGAAATTGAATGATACCAGCTAGTAGTTGAAATCATAAGAAATAAAGAATATTGATAAAGGTAACTACCAACTACATAGGTAAATACAAAATCCTGCCCCATCCCTATGACTTAACAGGCAAAGATGTAAAATAACATTTTAACTGTATGTTAATGAGCATTCAATGTATAAAGCTATGATCTGAGGCAATAAGGGATAGGGATGGAGATATATAGGAGTATAGAGTTTGTATAGTACTGAAACTAGGTTGGTACTTGTCTAACTAGACTGTTATTAGAATAAGATGTTAGTTGTAATTGCAAAGGTAACTACCAAGAAAATAACTGAAAATATAGAGAAAAGGAACTAAATACAAAAAAGGCAATAATGGAGTAATTGAAGAACAAAAAACAAATAGCTAAATGGCAGAAGTAAATCCATCCTTCTCAATTAGCACCTTTAATGTCAATGGATTAAACTTACTCATTAAAAGGCAGATACTGGTAAATTGAGTGAAAAATCATGATCATCTATTTGCTGTCTATAAGAGACTCACTTTAGGGTATAAAGACACAAAGATGTTGAAATTTAAATTCATGCTAAAAATAATCGAAAGAGAGCCAGAGGTGCCTGTATTATTGTCAGATAAAATAGACTTCAAGTAAAAAAAAGATTACAAGAGACAAAGAAGGATATTATATAGTAATAAAAGTTTCAATCCATCAAGAAGATATAACAATTATAAACATATATGCACCTCGCCACAGAGCCCCAATATCTATGAAGCTAAAATTGACAGAGTTGAGGGGAGGAATAGACAGTTCTACAATAATAGTTGGAGGCTTCAATACACCACTGTTAATAATTGATAGAACATCTAAAAGAAGATCAATAAAGAAATAGAGGACCTGAACAACACTATTATTATTTAATTAGACCTAATGGACATATATGGAACACTCCACCCAATGACAGCAGAAGATATTCTTCTCAAGGGCACATGGAACATTTTCCAGAATAGACTGTGTGTTAGGTCATAAATAAAATCATAATAAAATTTAAAATATTGGAATCATACAAAGTATCTTCTTGGACCACAGTGGACTAATGCTAGAAATCAATAACAGAAGAAAATCTGGAAAATTTACAAATATGAAGAGATTAAACAACACACTATTAAACAAACAGTGGGTCAAAGAAGAAATCACAAGAGAAATTAAGAAATATCTTGAGATAAACAAAAATGAAAACTCAACATACCAAAACCTAAGAGATGCAGTGAAGGCAGTACACAGAGGGCAACTTATAGCTCTAAATGCCTATGTTAAGAGAGAAGAAAGAATGCAAATCAATAATCTAACTTCACACCTAAAGAAACTAGAATAAGAAGAGCAAACTAAACCTAAACTTAGTAGAAGGAAGGAATTAGTAACTCAGAGCAGAGATAAATGAAATAGAAAACAGAAAAACAATAGAGAAAATTGACAAAACCAAAAGCTGAGTTTTTGAAAAGATCAATAAAATCAACACCTCTTTAACCAAATGAGAAAAAAAGGAGAGGACACAACTAAAATCAGAAACAAAAGTTGGAACATTACTACTGACCTTACAGAAATAAAAAGGAACATTTTTATGCTAACAAATTGAAAACCTAGATGAAATGGACAAATTTCAAGAAACATACAAATTATTTAATCAGATGCAAGGTGAAACAGAAAATCTCAACAGGCCTATAACAAGTAAAGAGATTGAATTAGTAATTTTAAATCTCCCAACAAAGAAAAGTCCAGAACCATAGGTTTTACTGCAGAATTCTACCAAATGTTTAAAGAAGATTTAACACCAATCCTTCTCAAACTCTCCAAAAAACTGGAAGAGGAGGAATTATATCCTAACTAATTCTAGGAGGCCAGCATTACCCTGATATCAAAGCCAGATAAAGACAGCACAAGAAAAGAAAATTACAGACCAATAGCCCTTATGAATACAGATGCGAAAATCCTCAACAAAATACTGGCAAACCAAATCCAACAAAGGATTATACACCATGACAAGTGGGATTTATACTAAGAATGCAAGGATGGTTCAACATAAGAAAATCAATTGATGTAAATGAAGGAAAAAAATCAACATCTCAATGTATATAGAAATGGCATTTAACAAAATATCACATTATTTCATCTTAAAAAAACTCAGAAACTAGGAATAAAAGGGAATTTTCTCAACATGATAAAGGGCATTTATGAAAATCTCACAGCAAATATTATACTCAATGGTGAAAGGCTGAAAGCTTTTTTCCTAAGATCCAGAACAAGACAAGGATGCCTGCTGTCACCAGTATTATTCAACAGTGTTCTGGAAGTTCTAGCCTGAGCTATCAGGCAACAGGAAGAAATAAATGACATCAAACTTGGAAAGAAACAAGTCAAATTATCCCTATTCACAGATAATATGATCCTATATATAGAAAATTTAAAAAAAAATCCACAAGAAAGTTACTAGAACTAGTATACAAATTCAGCAAAGTTGCAGAACACAAGATAAACATGCAGAAGTCAGTCAGGTTTCCACACACCAGTAACAAACAATCTGAAAAGTAAATCAAGAAAACAATTCCATTTACAATAACATCAACAGAAATAAAATAATTAGGAATAGATTTAACCCAGGAGGTAAATGACTTGTGCACTGAAAACTACAAAACATTGCTGAAACAAATTAAAGACCTGAATAAATGGCAAGACATCCCACGTTCATGGAGTGCAAGACTTAATATTGTTACAATGCCAATACTACCTAAAGCAATCTACACATTCAACACAATCCCTATCAAAATTCCAGCTGCCTTTTTCACAGAAATGGAAAAGCTGATTTTCAAATTCATATGAAATTGCAAAGGGCCCCAAATAGCCAAAACAATCTTGTAAAAGAAGAACAGAATTGGAGGACTCACACTTCCTGATTTCAAAACTTACTAGAAAGCTACAGGAATTAAAACAATGTGGTATTGGCACAATGATTGACATATAGAACAATGGAATAGAATTGAGTGGCCAAAGATAAATCCATACTTCTACAGCCAGTTGGCTTTGACAGAGTACCAAGTCCATTCAAGGGGAAAGAATAGTCTCTTCAACAAATGATGCTGAGACAACTGTAAATCCACATGCAAAAGAATGAATGTGGACCCCTCCCTTTCACCAAATATAAAACTTAATTCAAAATGGATCAATGACCTAAATATAAGAGCTAAAACTATACAACTCTTAGAAGAGAATAGGGAAAAATCTTCATGACCTTGAATATGGCAAAGGATTCTTAGATATGACACTAAAAGCACAAGCATCAAAAGAAAAAATAGACAAGTTGGACTTCATCAAAATTAGAAACTTTTGTACAACAAAGGACATTATCAAGAAAATGAAAACACAACCTACAGAATGGGAGAAAACATTTGTTAACCACATGTCTGATTAGGGTAAAAGAACTCCTACAATTCAACTACAAAAAAACAGACAAACCAATTTAAAGCCAGGCAAAAGACTTGAATTGTCATTTCTCAAGAAGAGATACACAAATGGACAACAACCTCATGAAAAGATGCCCAACATTATTAGTCATTAGGAAAATGCAAATCAAAACCACAATGAGATACCACTTCACACACACTAGGATGGCTATAATACAATAATTTCTAAAAAGAAGAAAATTATAACTATTGGCACAGATGTAGAGAAATCGGAATGCTCATACATTGCTGGTGGGAATGTCAAATGGAGCAATCACTGTGGAAAGCAGTCTGGCAGTTTCTCAAAAACCAATCATAGAATTACCATTGTACTTGGCAATTCCACTCCTAGATATACACCCAGAAAAATTGAAAACATGGACTCAAACAGATTCTTATACGCCATTGTTCATAAAAGCACTATTCGCAATAGCCAAAAGTTGGAAACAACCAAAATGTCCATCAACATTTGAATGGATAAAGAAATGGAATACTATTCAGCAATTAAAAAGGAATGAAGAACTCATATAGCTATATGGAGATGAATTTTGACAACTTTATGCTAAGGAAAAGAAGCCACATATTCTATGGCTTGACTTCCATGAAATATCCATACTAGGTAAATTCCTATTGTCAGAAAGCAGATTAGTGGTTGCCAGTAGCTGGTGGGGAGAGAAGAATAGCTTAGTCTGTACATGGTTTTATTTGGGATGACGAAAATGTTTTGGACTTAGATGTGGTAGTTGCACAACATTGTGAATGCCACTGAATTGTTCAATTTAAAATGAGTAATTTCATGTTACTTGGCCTTTGCCTAAAAAAAAAAAAAAAAAAAAAAAAAAAAAAAAAACACCTGGGAGACAGATTCTGTCATCTCTAAATATTTACTGATGAGACAACTCAGACACCAGGAAGCGAGTAACTTTTTTGAGGTCACACATCCTTTCCTGGCAGCCAAGGTCAAGAATCACAGCTTCTGCATCTAAGAGTGCCAAGTGTGTTCTGCCTCAAGTTCAGGGAAGGGGACAGTAAAATTGGATATAGTAGGGGGGAGGTGAGGCACACAATTCTTATGTTCCACATAGATTTTATAAGCCTGGTAATTTTTATTTTAAAGATTTTTTCCAAGGGAATGCTCACCTTTACACGTGTATTTCTTGTGCAGGTGCCAAAGCATTGAATGAATTTCGTAAACCCACCCATAAACCCCAGCCATGGCTCCCATCACAGCCGGTGGGCCACCAGCATGGGGGGCCCAGAGCACCAGGGCAAAGCCACCACCTGCCACACCCAGACTCAGCCACCAGGCGTCCACCCAGGTACTGCTCTTATGGGGGCCATAAAGCCTGTATTTTATAGCACAGCACTTTTTTTTTCCTAAACGTAATCACTCCCTCTACATCCATACTGATTGTTAAGAAGTTTAAAGGTTTTCAAATGCACTGGAATGTTTTTATTTTTAAGTTTTTTGTAGACATATTTGAAATGTACCGGAAAAGAGGAAAGGGAAATGAGCATCTAAGACTGTCCCTCCAGATTTGACACATTTACTTCACCGGTGTTTTTTATTTTTGCTGAACCATTTGAAATTAAATTGCAGGCATCATGACAGTAACACCTCAGCATGCATTGCCTAAAAATAAGGCAGTTTTTCCAGAATAGCATTATCACATCTAACCAAATCAACCCCAATTCCCTAGTACATATTCAAATCACCATTTGTTCCAAAAATGCCTTTTATGACTGTGTATTTGAACTGGAATCCAACCAAAGACCACACATTGCATGTGATTGTTGTGACTCTTAGGTCTTTTTAGTCTAGAACAATCCCCTCAATCTTGTCTTATCCCCACCCCACCCTCACCCCCACCCCATGACATTGACTTTGTTGAAGAGAATAGACCTTTTATCTTAAGGAATGTTCCACATTCTGTATTTGTCTTTCTGATTGTTTCCTTGCAGTCACTTAATTTGTCCCTCTGTTCTCTATATTTTCTATAAACCAAACTTAGGGCTAAAGGCTTGACCAGAGACAGGTTCAACCTGCAAGTTAAAAGTGAAGCTGTATGTTCCACATGACATCCATCAGGAGGCCTGGAACGACAGACTTCCCACTCTGAGTGATGCTAAACATGATCCCTGGGTAAGGTGGCAACAGCCAGATCTTCCCAACATACAGTTATATGTTTCCTTTTGCAAATAGACTGTAGGGTGGTACCCTGGCATAGTGCAAAAATCCAGTCCCCCATTACCTTTCCACCTGATGGTTTCAGCATCCAGCCATCATATTTGCCTGAATCAATTATTTCATTAGCAGTGACAAAATGGCCATGTTCTAATTCTCTCATTTGCTTAACTTACCAGTTGGCAGTGTTCCATGAAAAGGAGCTTTCTCTCCTCAGCTGGGACCATCCTGAAATGCAGTCCCTATAGAAAAAGCAGGGTAAATGTTCAAGCAATGTCATCTTGACAGAGAATCCAAAACCAGAAATTGGAGAGTAGCAGCAGCCCAGCAGCCCCAGCCAAGCCTGACCCTGTGGGGGGCTGGGACAGTGTGCGCCCTGGGTCCACCCAACGGCCACCAGCGCCACCCATTCGCCTGATGAATGTTGACAGCTCCACGTGAATTGGCAGAGGGACTAGTGGTCAAAGTGACAAGCTGGTGAAAAACAGGTGCTGGTTTTCCCTTCTTTCCTTTTTGTTCAATATCTCAGGGATCAATTTTTTCACTATTGGGTAGTTTGGCCACACTAGAGCCAGTTTTCAGAATTTGTGGGGCTTTTGATTTCTCTGAACTCTTTGTTTCATACAACTTTTTAAAAATGCCCTTGGCAGCCTTTTTTGTCCATTTAAAAAAATTTTAATTTCAAAAGTATTGTCAGGCAATCATGGCTGTGCTATAACTTCACAAAGTTGTCAGGAACTTTTAAGTTTTCTCTCTGGTGCTAAATGAAATGCCTAAAATGAACTTGGTTAAAAATGAACATTTTCATTGATAACTTCGGTTGCACCCAACAGTGATTTTTTATTTTTTAAAAAATTTCTAAAACATATTTCAAGGACTATTATCTGCTTACTAAGTTATTTTGGCCTTTTAAATTTCAAATTCATTTAAGTCCAATATTGCTTGCCTTATATGTTCAGCTACGCTTCTCACATTTCTATTGCATATTTACTTTGTATTTAAATAGTTTCCATACAGGAAAAAAAAAAAAACTTCCAACAGTGACAAAGGCAGAGCCAATTTCTTTTATTGGCTATTACTGAAAACAACATAGAGATTTTAAATGTTATGTTAAGATTGGAATGTGGAATAAAGAGGTGAGAAATATTTGGGTAAATCATTTCTCAAGTTCAGCATTCCATTCATTAAGGGTGAGCTCCCGCCCTGCATATGTTACTCCCTTTGGCTGGTGCTGTGCCTGCCGGTGGACAAATCATGTAGGAAAAGTGCCTGGCCCTTCTTTTGCCTATTCTTTGTTTCAGGCTGCAAAGTCACTGTCAAGAAAAAAAATAACTCAAGATGCAAATTCTCTGCAGTTTCCCTGCCTCACTAGGGGAGACCTGCACAGCCTTCCCCTCGTCCTATTGCGTCAGCTGATTTACACCTTGGGAGGTGGGTGACACTGAAGGACTTTCAAGAGGAAAAGGGTCAGGATCCGGGTGCAGACATCTCTGGGTGTTTATTAGGCTGAGGGAGTCACGACAAATGCCAAATCCCGAGCAGGCGGGCTGAGGGGCTGGTAGCTGTAAAGGATCTCACTCCCTGTCTCTGCCACTCAGAATGCAAATGCCCTTCCTACTTTGGAGGAAGACCCCGTAGAATCTTGGGGAAATGTAGGCACCCCTCCCCCTTCCTAGGAACTCAGGCTTCCGTGGAGTCTATGAGCCAGAGTCCACGAGAACACATGAGCAATAAATACTCTTCCATTCCTTTCTCCTAATGCTTAAGTTTGCCATCACCTGTTTCTGCTGGATGAATCCAGAACCCAGCCTAAACTGGGACCCCTAAAGTATAAATCCTCCTGAAGGAAAGCAAAGTCTGATGTTAGGAGGTGGACTTCGCACCTGACCACTGGGCCAGGGGTGGGGGTGGTGGGAGAGGAAACGTGGCTCCTGCTCCCCCCGCCGCCGTGGCAGTTATTCAAGCCCATCCCACTCCAGTCCCCATGGCAACAAGAGCCAAGGGGGGCCAGGGGGCCTTGAGGAGGGTGACCGCCTCTGATGCAGTGAGGGGCCCATTTCCTACCCACTCCCTGATGGCAGCCTGGGGGTGACCCAGACCCACAACAGAGAGTGGTTTGGAAGCAAGTGACACACTCAGGGCCATGGCCTGAGCCTCGTGGTGGCTGAGGCTGACATGGAGGACTGGGAAGGAGGATGTGGTGGTCCACGGGGGCTGTGGCCAGGGCTATGAGGCCACGTGACAGAGTGGTAGGAGGGGTCTCCGAAGCCGCAATTCCTGGGGTTTAGTCCCAGCACTGGGACTCACCAGCTGTGTGTCCTTGAACAAGTAACTTCCCCTCTCTGTGTCTCAGTTTCCTCATCTATAGCACGGGATGATATTAATTGTAGCTTCTGCAAAGGGTTGTCGTCAGGATTAAATCAGCTAATTCTTGGTCAGTGTTTGTATCCAGCACATAGCAAGTGCTCAATAAATGTTGCTATTATTAGCAACTGACAAACGCATTGGTTTAGCGGCCACACTTCCGGGAGAAAGGCAGTGGGGTGGGGGAGCTGTCCAGTCAGGGAAAACCCACTAGACATATGAAGGTGACCTCATTCGAACCCACAGGCTAGTGAAGCTTAAGGGCAATCAAAACACCTGAAAATTCAATGGCCGGTGGCAAGTCCTACTGTAATCATGGATCTAGAGGAAACGGAACTCTCATACACTATGATGGGAATGTAAATTGTCTGTCAATATCTAACTGGAGCTAAACATCCGCTCCTCTTTGACCCAAGTATTCCACTCCTAGGCATCTATCTGCCCAACAGAAATTCACGCAGGTGGGCACCAAAAGACACATCCGAGATTGTCGCAGCGGCACAGTGCGTAATAGCCAAAAACCAGAAACTACCCAAATACCCAGCAATAACAGAATGGATAAATAAATTGTGATATATTTATACCATGAAATAATTCATCAGCATTGAGATAAGCAAACCAAAACTACACCCAGCGAACACCACGAATGAATCTCACAACCACATTGCCGAACAAGAGAAGCCAGGCACGAGGAAGTCCGCACTGGTGATTCCTTTTATATCAAGTTCAAATTCAAAACCAGGCAAAACTAATTCACACTGTTAGAAGCCAGGAGGGGATGTGAGGAGCTTCTGGGGTGCTGGTGAAGCTAGAGTTCTGGACTTGGCTAGGTTCTGATTTCATGTCTGTGTTCATTTTGTAAAAATTCACTGAATGATGCTCCCATAATTTGGGCACTTCTCTGTATGTTTATTATACCTCAATGATGATTTACTTTTCAAAAATGGCTGGAAAGCATCACTTTTAATTAGTTCACTTTCAGCCAAACTATGTGCTTCACCCCATTAAATGCTGGGCACAGCACTAAATACAGAAGGGAATCCAAGGCAGTTCTGACACAGCCCGCTCTCCTGCTGGGCTCAGATAAAACCTCAGCACTTGGCAGATGTGATGAAACCTCTGTGCTGTCTCCAGCCCACGACTCTCCCCATCACAGGCCCGGGCCTCGAGTGGCCAATTGCACAGAGGGGCTTTCAACGAAGAGCTTGAGTGTCAGAACTGCCTGAGCAGGTAGGCTCCTTAGGCAGAGACGCCCCCAACTCCACCACCAGCTCCTTCCCCTTCTAGCTCTCCACCCCCACCCCCGCACAAGCTTCCCAGACCCTCCTCTGCCAGGTCCCACACTCATCACAGAGCTCCAGCAAGAAGGATTAGAAACAGAGCTCACCTCGGCATTAAGCCCACTTGGTTCCATGAGCTGGCTCCACCTTGTCCCAGCTGAGTGACCTTGGGCAAGTCATGCCACGGGGCTGAGCCTTGGTTTCCTCATCTGGGAAAGGGAATGTCATGAGTACCTCTTCACAGGGTTGTTGCAAGGACAAAAGGGGCTAATGATGTGACACAGTGCCTGGCACACAATAAATAACATATCCCACGTGTACACGGACTCACAGTTCATAAGGCGAGGTCTTTCCTGAGACATAATACAGCCCATCCTCGCAGTGGAAGAAAGTCTTGGCCAGGGGATGAGGATGGAGGCTTCTTTGCCCCCTGTGTCTATGACTTGAAACATTCTGTTAGGAAGGATGCAGGGGACAGGAACTCATGGGCTCTGCTGGCAGAAGAACTGTCACTGTAGCCAGCCTGGGAGCACCTGGCAGTGTTCAGGGACCTTAGAACTCCCCTGACCTACTTCCTACCACAAGGGTGAGCAAAACTGCAGGCCAAATCCAGCCCTCCCCTCACCGTTTTTGTACATCGAGTTTCATTGGAACATAGCCACGCCTATTCATTTGCCTATTGCCTACAGTTGCTTTAGCGCTGCAACAGTGGAGCTGAGTCGAGGTCAAAAATATTTACTATCTTACCCTTTACAGAAAGTCTGCCAACCCTGGTCTGTGACCCAGTGGCCCCCCCTCTGCAGACTATATCTCAGAGAAACCGTCCGGCTGGTGTGTAAAGGATGATCGTTGCTGCATTGCAAAGTGGATGTCCATAGCTGGGGGATCAATGAGTACAATGTAAGGAACACGCACAATGGAATACAAGGCAGCGGTTAAAAGAAAGGAACCAGATGCACAGACAGCAGCATGCATGGCTTTCCAAAACACTGGGTGAAAGATGGAGAATAAAAAGTGACAAATAGGATCATAAAAGTAGCTAACCATTTGAGCATCTGGCATATATTGGGCAGTGCTCTGAGGGTTTTTTTTTTTTTTTTTTTTTGAGCACTTACTTTTTTTTTTTTTTAATTGAAATCAGTTTTATTGAAATACATTCACACACCATACAATCATCCATGGTATACAATCCACTGTCCACAGTATGATAACATAGTTATGCATTCATCACCACAATCTATCTCTGAACATTTTCCTTACATCAGAAAGAACCAGAACAAGAATAAAAAATAAAAGTGAAAAAAGATCACCCAAATCATACCCCCATCCCACCCCATTTGTCCTTTAGTTTTTATCCCCATTCCTCCACTCATCCATACACTGGATAAAGGGGGTGTGATCCACAGGGTCTTCACAATCACACTGTCACCCCTTGTAATCTACATTATTATATAATTGTCTTCAGGAGTCCAGACTGCTGGGTTGGAGTTTGGTAGTTTCAGGTATTTACTTCTAGCTATTCCAATACATTAAAGCCTAAGAGGTGTTATCTATGTAGTGCATAAGAATGTCCACCAGAGTGACCTCTCGACTCCATTTGGAATCTCTGAGGGTTTTTTTTTAAGTACTAATTCATTCAATCCTCTGGACAACTCTCTGAAGTAAGAGCAATTATTACCATACCATTTCACAGATGGGGAAACTGAGGCACCAAGAGGTTAAATAAGTGCCAGCAAGTGGCAGAGCTGAGTTTTTGAACTCAGGCAGTTTGAGTCCAGAGCCCATGCCCTGCAATGCTGTATGATACCTTTATGTTAAAATACCTCTGTTACAGAGGTGATGGGAGCACATTATAGTGAGTGTAACAGTGGTGACGTGCGGGTGTCATTGTAGTTGGAAGGGAAGGTTTAGGGTCATGTATGTCACTAGATGGAAAGTCAAAGGATGCAACATGAAACTGTATAAAATAGTGAATCCTCTTCAGGGTGAAAATGTTCTAGAATTGATTGTGGTGATGAAGGCACAACTCAGTGAATATACTAGAAGACAGTGATTGTACACTTCAGATGGATTGTGTGGTATGTGAATTTATCTCAATGAAACTGCTTTTTTAAAAAACCACATCCATTAAACAGTAAATTTTATGTTATGTGCATTTTACCACAATTAAAAAAAAAGCACTCAATCCACATACAAAGCAACTTAACGTGTTTAAAGGACATTTACTGAACACTTTGGCAGGCTGCCTCCATGCCGGGGGGGATGGAGATGTGTGTGTGAGGGGGTGTGAAACACAAACAAATGATGGTGACCTGCTCTGAACCCGACAGGGCGATGAACTCCATTCGGTGCACCTAAGATCTGTAATTTTATCAACTTTAAAATCGTTGAAGAGGATTCCAGCCCTCCAGTCCAGCACAGGGGCTGGATGCAAGTCTGTGGCTAGCTTAGCTACCTCCCATCCTCTCATGCAGCCCGGCAGCTCTGTGGGCTGTCCCAGCAGCCGCCGGCAGTGCAGGGCTGGGGTTGGCACAGCGGGCATGGCAGGGCTCTGCAGGCCGGCTGCCTTATCGCGCCGGACAGAACAAACAGCCAGGGGCCTGACACAGGCCCTCCCCGTGGCCACAGCGGGGCAGCCGGCTTTTCTTTCTGACCATCTTAGAGCTTGAGATCTGACACAGAGAAAGATTAAAACAAATATGAATTTAATCAAGGGATTCTGCTATCCTGGGGTGGAAACAGGAGCCTGCTGACATAAAGAGAGGCTGGAGCGCTGGGGAGCCAAAGTCGAATCAAAGCCGCTTGCTTACCACTAACCGCTCAGATGATCCATATCATAACAACAAAAAAGAAAAACAATTATTTATTCCTTTTGATGTTGCAGCTCAGCAGCAACTTGCTTTTTTGAAGAGAGCAAGGTCAAAACCAAGTTATTGTTTTTGCCTGAAACTTTGACAGGGACTCCGAGTTCTTCCGTGTGACCTACTTAGATGAGAGATGTGGGAAAGCTGGAGATGCTCATTTCTTCGGGGCCACGGATTAGGGCTTCCTTTCTTCTCTCTCCCTCCCTCCTCCTCTCTATCTGGCTCTCCTCTCTCTTCCCTTTAAGTACCTGAATAAGATGTCGTGGGGAACACAAAGGCCGCCAAGCAAAAGTTTTGTCTCTTCTGGGAGAGTGAGGAGCCTAGATCTCTAGATTCAGCCCGCCTGGGTGGGCCAGGGAAAAGCCCCCTTTCCTTCACTAATTCACTCACCAGGCATTCACCAGGTGGTTGCTACGACTCAGGCATGATGCCAAAAACCATGAACAAGTGAGGCATGGTCCCTGCTCTTGGAGAAGTTACCTTTCACAAGAGAGATATGCAATTAAATACTAGGTTAATAACATTAATAACAGTCAGGGGATCCATGCACATAACCCAGGGAAAGCACAGAGGCTCACGAGAAAACTGGCTCTTTGTCGCAGACGGGGGACTTGGGACCTTGCATTGAAGCTAAAGCTGGAGGATGAGTGGGAGTTGCCCGGGGTGGGGGAGAGGGAAGGGTGTTGGGAGCAGAGGGAACAGCATGTGTTAAGGCCTGGAGATGAGCGGAGACAGGTTCTAGAACTGAAAGCCGTTCTGCTCAGTGGGAGTGGGGAGGGTGTTAAGGAGAGGACTGAGAGTTGAGCCCGGGGGTTTGACAGGGACCAGCGCCTGCCGGGTCTTGTTCGGCCACAGCCAGGTGCGTGGGTTTCCTGTTCGAAGCAATGGGGAGTCGCAGCGAAGGCTCTTCAGCAGGGAGCAATTGAGTCAAGGTTGTTTCAGAAAGTTCACTCGGGGCCTCAGGATGGGACTGCAGGCAGGGGAGGCTGGGGTGAGGGATGACGCTGGCTGGGGACAGGGAGGGGTCCGGGGACCTGGGGAACCAGTGGAGCGCCTCGAGAAAGATGCACACGGTAACAAAAGAAGAGCCTGCAAGGCTGAGAGAGGGAGGTTGGGGCCAGTATCACCTTCATTCTCTGAAACTGGTAATGCAGGAGAGAAAGCCTGTGGGTGTAAGGGGAGGGGGGTGCAAAGTTACATTTGGAGCTCAGAGGTCCAGGTGGAGACGTCCTATAGTTGCCTGGATCTGGGGCTTAGGAGTCAGGGGCTGCACATGCAGCTTTAGGATGCCTTGGCACCTGCAGACCCAACCACCTGCCCAGAGAAATGGCAAATCTGAAAAATTCCAGAGAAAAGCCTCCAAATTCATAGAACATCAAAATGGCATCACTGGAAATATTAAAGACGTGTAATTCATTTTTTCATTGAGTGGAGCAGGGCCTATTTCTTCCAGTGGAGGAATTAATTGCTGGGGGAGCACAGGGCCGGGATGCTGGTGAGGGCACCGGAAGGCAGCCCGGAGGAGGCAGCCTTCTGCTGGCAACTCCTATAGCCACTGTCACGGACATCACCATGTCACCGGACATGCCAGTCCAAACCACAACGTCCAGCCCGGCCTCTTTGTCCAGAGCTGCCTCTGGTCACACACGATGGCCACAAAGGCCAGTGAATTAACAGCCCCCACAGGGGCAGCCCTCGACCCATGGCTCAGTGCCTGGCCCCTCACCCTTGGAGGGGTACTGCAGATGTGCAGGTACCGCAGATATAAGGGCTCCACACTGCTTCCTGGAGCTGCCCAGTGGTACGTGTTCCGGTGGCGGATGGCTCAGGGCTGCAGTCTCCATGGGCTGCCTCCAAGAGCCGACTCTGCGCATCTCTTCCCAACTCCTCATTCAGTCGAGTCCTGCTGGTAACCTGAAGTCAGCCCTGGGGGGAGCATTTACAACACAGCCCTACAAGGCAAGGCTTCTGTTGGCCCAGAGAGCGGGTTTCCCAGGACACCACATCTCCTTCCCTACTTCCTTATCAGCATGGCCTGGAGTCGCCCCCCCCCCCCCCAATAATTAACTTGTATCAAATCCTTGCTCAGAGGTGAACAGCCGGCTACCTGGTGGCAGGTCGATTACATTGGACCACTTCCATCATGAGAGGGGAAGTGATCTGTTCTCACTGGAATAGACACATATTCCGATGTTTTCCTTCCCTACTTGCAATGCTTCTGCCAAAACTACCATCTGTGGATTTACAGAATGCCTTATCCGCTGTCATGCTATCCCACACAGCATCACTTCCCATCAAGGTCCCTGCTTCACAGCAAATAAAGTGCAGTGATGGGCACATCCTTGCAGAATTCACTGGTCTTAATATGTTCTCTGTCATCCTGAAGCAGCTGGATGGGTAGAACAGTGGAATGGCCTTTTGAAGACTCAATTATGGTGCCAACTGGGTGGCAATACCTTGCAGGGCAGGAGCAGTGTTCTCCAGGAGGCTGTATATGCTTTAAACTGGCATCCGTTCTATGGTGCTGTTTCTCCCAGAGCCAGGATTCTGGGGTCCAGGAATCAAGGGGTGGAAATGGGGGTGGCACCACTCACTACTACCTCTAATGATCCTCTCAGAAAAATTTTTGCTTCCTGTCCCTGCAAACTTACTCTCTACTGGGCTACAGGTCTTAGTTCCAAAAGGAGAACTGGCTGGAGGTTGCATTTCTATACCAATTCATGCGCTGCGGCCCACGGTTTGGCTGAATGGTCAAGCACTTGGAAGGAGCGTGACCAGAAAATCGGTGACATAGAGGTCTGGGGGAAAGGTATGTGGATAGACCTTTCAGAATGAGCAAAAAACATGGAGATATTTGTGTCCCATGTGAATGCTTACTAGAGGGTGACCTCGTCAGAGGAGGGCTTTACTGATCAAGTGGACAGGATGACCCATTCTGTGGACACCTGTCAGCCTCTTTCCCCAGCCACTCCTGTCATTGCCCGATGGGCTCATGAACAAAGTGGCAATGGTGGTAGAAATGGAGGTTGTGCATGGGCTCATCAACAAGGACTTCCACTCAACAAGGCCAACCTGGCTACAGCCACTACCGCATGCCCAGTCTGCCAGCAGCAGAGACCCACACTCAGTCCCCGATATGGCCTCTTGGGGAGCTCCCCACTATCAGTTGACTGAGGAAGAGAAAACTCAGGCATGGTTTACGGGTGTTTCCGCAAAATACACACACCCAAAAGTGGACAGCTGTAGCCCTACAGCCCCTGTCTGGGACATCCCTGGAGGGCAGTGGTGAAGGAAAATCCAACCAGTAGACAGAACTTTGACAAGTATACCTGGCTGTTCATTTTGCCTGGGAGGAAGATTTCCCATCTCTACTTCAGCCAGCCAGTTTCTCCTGGGGAATTCATTAAAAACCTTCATCAGAGTTCCCAGCTTGTGACCTGCCCTATGGAATGCAGACTTGCCCATCCCCACAGTCACATGAACCAATTCCTATAATATTCATATTTTATATATATATATAAAATATATATATATAAAATACATATATATATATATATAAAATATATATATAAAATATATATATATATAAAATATATATTTTTATATATATATATATATATATCCTGTCAGCTCTGTTTCTCTGGAGGACCCTGAGTAATACAGATTTGATACCAGGGGCAGGGTCTGCTTCTGAGGGAACAAAAGTTAAGATGCCCCCCCGAGTCTGCAGACTAGGACCCTTCAGAACTCATGGGGTGGTGTCCCCGAGACAGGAGGCTCTACTTGCCTCCTCTCCTGCCGGCCTCCCCTCATATCTGCATTCCATGTGCCCCCCATACACCCCGGCACAGTCACAGCGGAGCCCCCCACCATTCCCCACACCCTCATGGGCACCCATGGTTTATACCCACCAGTTTCCGTTTCCCCTCGGCTTTTGACAGCACCTGATTATCCATAGGGGGTGTGGTCAGCTGATTAATGGCCCCAATTCTTCACCCCTCTCCATGTCTGTACCCTTCTCCTTCTGACTTTAGGCACAGTCTCACTGCAGAGGCAAAGTTTATTCCCCCACCCCTTGAATCTAGACCCAGCCAGGTACAAGGCAGATCCTGCCTCAGTAGAGTGAGGCAGAAGTGAAGGAGTACCAGGTCCGAATCTCGGCCTGAAGGGGCTTCGCTGTTTCCACCGGCTGTGACTTGGCCGTCACCATGAGGGCATGTGCTGGGCTGGCTGGCTGCTCCCAGGAGCAGGAGCAGAGCTGCCCCGGACAAGCTCAGCCCGGAGCAGAGCCGCCAGCCGACGGACAGATGTATGAGCAACAAACACACATGCTGGGTGCGATGAGGTTCTGGGCTGGTTGATTACGATAAAGGGAGCCCCCCACCCACTCGCGGTCCATGTGGTTTGGGTGGAGCCGGCCCCATCTCCCAGCTGCAGAGGGGCTTGTGCTGGTCAACATGTTCTGCTCCCTGGCCTCAATGACCGCTTCACCAATGGGCACGTCATTCAAGCAAGGCCTATGAGACCCCAATCTGGGCATTTCCCTGGAAGTACTGGAAGAGGCACTTGCTTTTCACTGGGGTTGAAGCAATGGCAGGATGGCAGCCAGTTGCTTGGGAGTCCATCTGCCACTAGCAGGAACATGGCTTCTGGAGAATGAAGCAAGCCCTGATTTGCAGTATCTGCCCATTTCCATGATGTAAATACTCCCAGCATGGCCAGTTTCAAGTTATCAATGATTTAACAAATTGGTGCAGAAAATTCCCGAATGTTTTACAATCGGCTCTCGCAAGCTGATATGATCAGGCCGCAGCATGCCACTGGAAAATAGAGTCAAAATATGGAGAGATAGTGTTCCAGTTTGCTAATGCTGCCAGGATGCAAAACACCAGAAATGGACTGGCTTTTATAAAAGGGGGTTTATTTGGTTACACAGTTACAGTCTTAAGGCTATAAAGTGTCCATCAACAAAGGGTACCTTCACTGGAGAAAGGCCATTGGCATCTGGAAAATCTCTGTTAGCTGGGAATGCATGTGGCTGGCGTCTGCTTGCTCCCAGGTTGCGTTTCAAAATGGCATTCTCCAAAATGTCTGCATCAGCTTCCAAAGGCCGTCTTCAAAATGTCTGTCTCAGCTACAGCTAGCTGTGAGCACCTTCTGTCTGAGCTTTTATAGAGCTCCAGTGAACCAATCAAGGCCTACACTGAATGGGTGGGAACATGCCTCCATGGAAATTATCCAATCAGAGTTATCCCCTACAGTTGGGTGGGTCACATCTCCATGGACACAACCTAATCCAAAGGTTCCAACTTAATCAACATTAATATGTCTGCCCCTACAAGAATGCATTAAAGAATGCGGCTTTTTCTGGGGTACATAAATATACAAACCGGCAGACAGTATCCTGGTGATATCATTTGAGCTCCTAGGTCCATCCATGCCTGAAATCCATTAGTACCCTGGAGTTCACTGTTACTATGAGCTATATTCTTTTCCTAAGGCCTGCCATAACAAATTATGACAACCTAGGTGCCTTAAAACAACAGAAATGTATTCTTTCACAGTTCTGGAGACCAGAGGTCTGAAATCAAGCTTTTGGAAGGATTGGTTCCTTCTGGAGGCTCTGAGGGGGAATCCATCCCATGTCTCTCTTCTCGCTTCACATGACTGTGGACAGTCTGTGATGTCCCTTTGTTTATCGCTGCATAACTCCAATCTCTGCCTCATACATGGCTTTTTCCCCAGTGTCTGAATTCTACTGTCTGACACTTGTCATTGGATTTGGGGCTCACCCAAACAACCCATGATCTCATCTCAAGATCCTTAACTTAATTACATCTGCAAAGATCCTTTTCCCAAATAATGTCACAATCACAGGTTTCAGGGGACATATCTTTTGGGGGCCACCATTCAACCTACTGCATGAGCCAATAATTTTTTTGTTTTTTTCTTAAGCCAGCTTGATTTGGGTTTCTTTCATTTGCACCTGAAAGAAGACTGAAGAATACATACCTCCTTGCTCTTCTTACCTCTGTACCTTAGGGAATCACAATAAAGAAATAAAAATAACGATAGTAGCAAAGCAGCCATTAATTGAGCACCAATTATGCACCTGGCTCTGTGCCAGGCACCTTATAGGGAATTTTCCCAGTAATCTTCATATCAACCTTACAAGATAGGCCATGTTGGTTCCACTTTGCAGATGAGCAAATTGAGGCTCAGAGAGGTTGAAGGACTTGCCTTAAGGTCACCCATTTGAGCCAGTATGAAAACCCAGGTCCAACTGGCACCAGAGCCCACAGCTCACCCACCACCCTCAGGGCCTCTCTTGCTTCAACACCAGCTGGTTCTCTGCCCATAATGCCCCTCAACTCTTCTCCACCTGGAGACCTCCGACTCAAGCCCCAGTTCATGTGCCCTTGTTCATTCACTCAGCCAAGGTCCCTATGTGCTGGGAACTATGGTCTGGTGCTGGGAATCCAAAAACTGAGTCCAACCCCATTTTCAGGGGAGAGTTGCCAATTTTTTTTACCAGGAATTCTCCCATTGGGTCAGCATTAGTGGGAGACCTCGCACTGTGGAAGGTGAAAAGAACCAAATATTCTTTCTCCCCACCCCATCCCGTCTCCATCTCAGGCATGTTACCTGGGCTCAACCAACCAGAGGCTCCCACCTGGGACTTTGATATTAAGCAAATAACACAACCACAGGGTAGGTTGAGAATTCATTTGGGTAATGGTGTCCAGAGGCAGAAAGGGCAGCATCTGACGGTGGCCACAGTGCCAACCAGCTACAGGGGTGCCATGGTGTATTCTGTGCCCAGTGCCTGTCCCACCCTAGGACTCGTGCACCAACTCTTCCCCCAGATAGTCCCATGACCCAACCCACACTTCACTCAAGCCTCTGCTCAGATGTCACCTCCTCAGAGAGGCCTTCCCAGACTGCCCCATCTAAAGGTGCAGCCCTGCTCCTCCGCAAGTCCTACCCTTTTTCCACTGCCTGATGTTCTTATTGAAGACCTATTTGCTTGTTTATTGTCTGACCCTTACTACAATGTCAGCTCCAGGAGGACAGTGATTTTGTCTATCATGTTTACTCTCCAGTGACTGGCACATAATAGATGTTTAATTAGTGTTTCTGAAAGAAGGCAGCAGGGAGAAAGAAGGTGGAGGGTGACGGAAAGGAGGGGGCAATGGTCCACCTGCCTGTGACAACCAGCAGGCATCAGAGATGGGGTGTGACCAAGCCTGGAGGCTGTCAGGATTCACCAGCTGCAATGGGGCCTTCTCCCTCTGGGGTCATCATAGGCACTACCCTGCAGTGGAGCCAGAGGAGACCCTAGGCCAAGGGGCTTCGTACTGTCTGCTGGACTTTAGTTAGGCCCGTTGGGAAGGTCAGAAAGGGTGGCATAAGTCTAAGTCTTGTGGCTTTTCTCCAGACCCTGGCTTCCTGGGCAGGGGGTGAGGCTCCTCCCACCTTCACCTGTTTCTGTGCCCATTCCACACTGGGCAGGCTCTGGAGTGAGTGGGCCATTCCCCCAGGCCCTGATGCCCCCTAATTGTGCCTCGGCTTCCCTCTGTGTCATCTCCCTGCCTGATATCCTCTGATGGGCAAAGTTCATCTCATGAGAAGCCCCTTCCTCTGAGAAGTGCTGCTCAGTGCCCTACCAAAAGGGCTCAAATAGGGGGAAAGAGAACATCAGTATCTGAGAAACATGTGTGTTTACATTTATGTTTATTGAAGTATTTACATGTTTATATTTATTTATATAAATATATGATATATGTGTGTATATATATTATATTTACCTATTGCTTCTTATAATGAGTGCAAGTTCTGCGACCTTGTTCAGAACTGGGGCCTCCATGATGAACCGGCTGCTCCAAGCATCACCACTCCCCACGAGATCTAAGGCACCAACAGCTCCGACAGAACATGGGATCCATAAGGAATTCTACATACCTGATTCTGCAGGGAGGGGGCAAGCAGGCACAGGTATCAGGCATCTTTATTTGGCCACATCTTCAGAGGGGGGGTACCATTTATTGACAGAGGAGAAGGCCCCATTCCATGGCAGAAGGAACGTACAAAACAGAAACAACAAATAGCCATCGAGATGGATTGCAGTGGAGACCTTCGTCAGCTGGGACGGCCATGGTCATAGCCAATGACACTTGCTCCTCCAACACTTTGTAACTGATGTTGTCTCCTTGGAGCCTCACCACAGCACCTGGTGGGTGTTGAAGACACAGCCCCATTTCACAGATGAAGGAACTGAGGGGCTCAGAGCACTCAAGTGATTTGCCCAAGACCACTAGTTTTTGTTTATTTGTTGTTGGGTTGTTTTTTTTTTTGGTTTTTTTTTGTTTTTCATCAATTGCTTTTGAGGAATGGAGTTTCTGGTTCACATAATTTCCCAGGAAACTCTAGGTAAAGCAGAAAGAAACGTTGCTTCAGTCCACTTTGCTGAAATGCTCATTGACAAGTGGTCAGCAAGCCATGACTGTGTCCTGGTTTCATGTAGGACCTCAGAGCCAATGTCCAGCCCTGGTGCAGGGCTGGAGATGAACACTGAGCAGAAAAAATCTGGCCCAGGATGGTTCTTGCTAGAGGCCAAGTCCGTAAGATCCACATGGTCTCTTGGGATTTGCCTCCTTCTCCTGACAGTGGAGAAGTGGTTTGCCCGCTTTGGTTCAGGTTGGAATGTTGCATTCTGGTGGAGTTGCCACCTCCCCATGAGCCCTGTCCCTGTTAGTGGCATCACCAGCTTCCCATGTCCTTGGGCCCTGACCACTCCTTTCTCTTTTGCTCCTGCTTTTTCCCCTGAACACACACATACATAAACACAGCCAGTCACTTAAGCTTGTCTTTGCACTTGCATCAGACTCTTTGGCCATCTGTAGGTCAGAAAGCTGGTTTGCAAGTTTTAGATCACCCAACTCAAGTTCATGAGATATCCAGGGGTGTTCTGATTCAGGGGTTCCAATGAGGCACAAGGAGTTGGTCTCATTCTCTCAATCTCTCACTCTGCTTCCCTCTGTGTGGCTCCTTCCTCCCTCATGGAAAGCTCCAGACCCATCTCCTCCCAGCCACAAATCCCATTTCCCCAACTCTTCCTACAAAAATTGTGGGCTTGCCAACTTGGCAGGTGAAATCACTGCCCTCCCCCATACCTGGGATCTAACACCCAGGGGAGTAAATCTCCCTGGCAACGTGGAATATGACTCCCAGGGAGGAATGTAGATCTGGCATCATGGGATGGAGAACATCTTCTTGACCAAAAGGGGGATGTGAAAGGAAATGAAATAAGCTTCAGTGGCCGAGAGATTCCAAAAGGAGCTGAGAGGTCACTCTGGTGGCACTCTTACGCACAATATAGACAACCCTTTTTAGGTTCTAATGAATTGGAATAGCTAGCAGTAAATACCTGAAACTATCAAACTTCAATCCAGAACCCATGAATCTTGAAGACAATTGTAAAAAAATGTAGCTTATGAGGGGTGACAGTGGGAAAGCCATATGGACCACACTCCCCTTTGTCCAGTTTATGGATGGATGAGTAGAAAAACGGGGGAAGGAAAAACAAAACAAAACAAAACAAAACAAAATGGCACCCAGTGTTCTTTTTTACTTTAATTGCTCCTTTTCACTTTAGTTTTTATTCTTATTATTTTTGTGTGTGTGGTAATGAAACTGTCAAAAATTAATTTTGGTGATGAATGCACAAATATATAATGGTACTGTAAACAACTGAATGTACACTTTGTTTTGTATAACTGCGTGTTATGTGAATATATCTCAATAAAATGAATTAAAAAAAAATTGTGGGCTTGCATGTGGATCACACTCCTCTTTGTCCAGTGTATGGATGGATGAGTAGAAAACAGGGGCAAAAAAAAAAAAAAGCATCCAGTGTTCTTTTTTACTTTACTTGTCCTTTTTCACTTTAATTTTTATCCTTTTTACTTTTGTGTGTGTGGTAATGAAAATGTTCAAAAATTAATTTTGGTGATGGACACACAACTATATGGTGGTACTGTGAACAATTGATTGTATGCTTTCTACGACTGCATGCTATGTGAATATATCTCAATAAAATAGAATTTTTTTTTTGGCTTTTATAAAAAGGGGGTTTATTTGGTTACACAGTTACAGTCTTAAGGCCATAAAGTGTCCAAGGTAACGCATCAGTAATCGGGTACCTTCACTGGAGGATGGCCAATGGCATCCAGAAAACCTCTGATGGCTGGGAAGGCACGTGGCTGGCTTCTGCTCCAAAGTTCTGGTTTCAAAATGGCTTTCTCCCAGGACATTCCTCTCTAGCAAGCTTGCTCCTCTTCAAAATGTCACTCACAGCTGCACTGAGTTCCTTGTCTCTGAGTCAGCTCATTTATATAGCTCCACCGATCAAGGCCCACCCTGAATGGGCGGGGCCATGCCTCCATGGGAACATCTCATCAGAGTCATCACCCACAGCTGGGTGGCGCACATTCCAAGCAAATCTAATCAGCACCAAAACATCTGCCCCACAAGACTACATCAAAGATAATGGTGTTTGGGGGACACAATATATTCAAACTGGCACACATTCCTTTTTCAACACTTGGCATGGTTGACATTCATTTGTTCTCCCACATGTGAGAACATTTTTATATTTGTATATTTAGTAACAGTCATTGGCCACTCTTGTTTTTGCCAAGTTATACAGTCCCAGTCCTCAACATCTATCTTCATATCTGGGGTCATACATTCCCCCATCCCACCTCTTTCAACCTTACTCAAAGACATCTTTGTTCAGTGTTCTTACAATATTGTGCTACCATCACACAGTATTATGCTATCTATTTCTGGATGTATACAATCAATCCTGATGAACATTCTGTAGTACTCCAGCATCAAGTGCCTGACCACTACCTATTTTCTATCTCCTGGTAGCCTGTGTTATCAGCATTTAACTCTCAAAGTTTTTCCACTAATGTTAATTCATATTAATGAGACCATACAGTATATGCCCTCTTGTTTCTGGCTAACTTCAATCAACATAACGTCCTCAAGGTTCATCCTTGTTATTATATGTTCCATGTCTTTGTTCTATCTTACAGCTGCCTAATTTTCCATCATGTGTATATACCATAGTTTGTTTATCCACTCATCCATTGATGGACTTTTGGGCTGCTTCCATCCCTTGGCAATCAAGAATAATGCCACACAGATAATAAAAAATATATTTACAGCCTCCCCCTCCCCAGCCCCGAGGATCTGGGGGAAGGTGCGGATGTGTTGGACATCCTCACCTGGACTGGTGTTGATGTTGTCACAAACATTGGGACTGGCGGTTTGATGTGCTGAGCCCTCGAGCATGGGACTTGCCCTTATGAAGCTCATTACCACAAAGGAGAGTCTAAAGTTGTATGTAATGGTGCCTAAGAGTCTCCCCCTGAATACCTCTTTGTTGCTCAGATGTGGCCCTCTCTCTCTCTAACTGAGCCATCTCGACAGGTGAACTCGCTGCCCTCCCCCCTACGTGGGACCCGACTCCCAGGGGTGTAAATCTCCCTGGCAACGCAGAGTATGACTCCCGGGGATGAATGTGGACCCGGCATCGTGGGACTGAGAGTATCTTCTTGACCAAAAGGGGGATGCAAAATGAGACGAAATACTTTCAGTGGCTGAGAGATTCCAAGTGGAGTCGAGAGGTCACTCTGGTGGACATTCTTATGCACTATATAGATAACACCTCTTAGGCTTTAATGTATTGGAATAGCTAGAAGTAAATACCTGAAACTACCAAACTCCAACCCAGCAGTCTGGACTCCTGAAGACAATTATATAATAATGTAGATTACAAGGGGTGACAGTGTGATTGTGAAGACCTTGTGGATCACACCCCCTTTATCTAGTGTATGGATGGGTAGAAAAATGGGGATAAAAACTAAAGGACAAATGGGGTGGGATGGGGGGATGATTTGGGTGTTCTTTTTTCACTTTTATTTCCTATTCTTGTTCTGGTTCTTTCTGATGTAAGGAAAATGTTCAGAGATAGATTGTGGTGATGAACGCATAACTATGTTGTCATGCTGTGGACAGTGGATTGTATATCATGGATGATTGTATGGTGTGTGAATGTATTTCAATAAAACTGAATTCAATAAAAAAAAATAAAATAAATAAAAAATAAAAAAATAATAAAAATAATTTTAAAAAAGAATAATGCCTCAATAAACATCAGTTTATAAATGTACATTTGTGTCTTAACTTCCTGTTCCTCTGAGTATATACCCAGCAATGGAATAGCTGGGTCATATGGCAAACCTATACTTTTCCTGATGAGCCACCACACTGTCTTCCAGAGTGGTTGCACCATTCTACATTTCCACCAACAGTGAATAAGTGTCCCTCTTTCTCCACATCCTCCTCAAATTTTCTGTTTTTGTATAATGGCTATTCTGGTAGGTGTGAGATGATGGCTCATTGTAGTTTTGATGTGCATTTCCCTAACAGCCAGTGCAGTTGAGCATTTTTCATATATTTTTGAGCCATTTGTATTTCCTCTTCAGAAAAGTGTCTGTCCATTGCATTTGCCCTTTTTTATTGGGTTTTTGTCTTTCTGTTGTTGAGATGTAGGATCACTTTATATATGTGGGATGTTAGATGTTTGCCTGTTGTATGTTTTCCAAATACTGTCTCCATGGCATTGGCTGCCATTTTACTTTTCTGACGAAGTCCTTTTATGCACAAAAATGTTTAACTTTGAGGAGCTCCCATTTGTCTATTTCTTCTTGCTTGCACTTTGGGTGCAATGTCTAGGAAACTATCTCATATCACAAGATCTTTCAGATATTGCCCTACATTTTCAAATGAGTCTTATGGTCTTTTTTTTTTTTAATTAAATTCAGTTTCATTGAAATCCATTCACACACCATACAATCATCCATGGTATACAGTCCACTGTCCACAGTATGATAACATAGTTATGCGTTCATCACCACAATCTATCTCTGAACATTTTCCTTACATCAGAAAGAACCAGAACAAGAATAGGAAATAAAAGTGAAAAAAGAACACCCAAATCATCCCCCCATCCCACCCCATTTGTCCTTTAGTTTTTATCCCCATTTTTCTACTCATCCATACACTAGATAAAGGGGGTGTGATCCACAAGGTCTTCACAATCTCACTGTCACCCCTTGTAATCTACATTATTATATAATTGTCTTCAGGAGTTAAAAAAAAAAAAAATTGTGGGCTTGACTCTCATTGACCCAAATAGGGACACATGGCCAACCCGGAACCAATCACTGTGGTCAAGGGGAGGGTACCCCATTTGGCTTAGGCCAGGGTCTCACAACTACCCCCAGATCTGGGTGTGGGAGCAGCCCCATCCAGACCATATGGACTGAGTGAGAAAGGGGGGTTTCCCCGAGGAAAATGGGGATGCTCTCACCAGAAGAAGACAAAGTAGATATTGAACATAAAAACAACAAATTCCCATGACATCCATCCCCACTCTAGGCCACCATCCAATCTGAGACCTCCATTATTTCTCACCTAGTCTTCTAACCAACTCCCTGACTCTAGCCTCCCCCTTACCCATCCTCTACACAGCTCTGAATATTTCAACTCCCACTCAAAAAATGCTCCAGTGGCTCCCTATGATCCAGCCCCCTAAAATCCAAAGTCTTAGACCTAAAATTCAAGACCTTCCCTGCTCTGACCCTAACATAACTCTCCATCCTTGTCTCCTCCAGCTTTCTCTCACCCATTTGCCTGACACTTCAGTCAAACAAGGTTAGTTACTATTCTTTCCACACACATCTGTTTTCTCACCCCCGAGGCTCTATTTCACTCATGCTGGAGCCATGCCAACTCTGATTCTCCATCCAGCCACTCCTGCCTCTGACCCTCAACCCTTTATCACCTGGTCCTCAATAGCCTTCTCATGCAGTTTACCTGTCAAAGAGACTACGAGCTCCCTGCAAGCAAGAGTAATGACCACAAGGGCAGGCCTCCTGGGTAATCAGCCTCGGCATCGCTTTCAACTCCAAGAAACCCCCTCAAATGTCTAAGTGGAAGAGCTAAGTGGCTCAGTCATGAGCACACCCATAACAGGAGTAGCAGGTGTGGCTGGATCCGGGACACCGTTCTCTCTCTCTCTTCAGGTCTTATTTCTGCTCATCTTGACATGATGGCCTCATTTCCTCCTCCTGTTGAGAGCTTCCTTCCTGCAGCTGAAGAAGGTGGGTGCTAGTGATTCTATCACTTTTCTTCCAGGAGATGGAAGACCATCCTCCCTGACCATCCTCCCTCATCGTTCAGGTAGAAAAGGCCTGGGGAGGACACTGGCCTGGCTTGGGTCATATGCCCTTCCCTGAGCCAATCCCTGAGGCCCAAGGAATGGGGTTCTCTGATTGGCCAGGCTTGAGTCACATGTCCATGGCTGATTCATCCCACCTTCCCAACTACCTGGATTAGGACCCCCTGGGTCCTAATGCCCCCACAATACTCAGCGTGAGGATGGGTTCACATGGTGGATTACCAACTAGTCATCGTTCATCGTTGGCAATGATGGCTGAAGAGCTAAAGATGAGGACAACGACCTCAGTAACAACAGCTGGAAGTTTTCCAAGGGCATGAGGGCCAGGCAGGCACAATTCTAAGTCCCTCACAGGTGCTCACTCCTCTATCCCTCAGATGACCCTGTGGGGTAAGTTCAGTCATTAGTCCCATCTTACAGGTGAAAAAAGTGAGGCACTAAGAAAGTCAGTCACTGGCCTGAGGTCCTCCAGCTAAGAAGGCGAAAAGCTAGGATGCAAACCCAGGAAGCCTGTGCTCCCACCAGTGATCAGTACTGTCTACAGGCATGTGGCGAAGGGGCGAGGTAGTGGGGGTGCGTGCACATGCAGCAGTGTACGTGTGGGGAAACGGGAATGACCACAGCCAATAGGGGTGGCTTTTGATCACTCACCCACTTCTTTCTTCTGGAGTTGGAGTGCCAGGGTCCTCTGCAGCTATGCACGCACCACTGAGAGTGACACCCCTGCACACATAGACAGGCCCTTTCCTTTGCCCCGTCACTCTGTTCCTGGAACATGGAGCAGGGGGTGGGTAATGGGACCCATCTGCATGTAAATAAAATTAGACTGCTTCTAAATGAAATCCTAATTGTCAGGCTGGGATTGGAGCCAGCATTTAAAGACTCTGGAGTGGCTCCCCATGGAGGGAATCCTGAAATGTCTGTTTTACACATTGTCTCATACATGTGGGTACACATGTGTGCATGTGCGTGTATGGACGCAGAGTGGGGAGGGGGGTCCAGGATTGAGAGGATCACTTCATACCTCCACCTGCCCCCACAGGGTCACAACCTCTAATCAGCCCCAATTCTCCTTCTTTCTGGGAACACCCAGCAGCTGCCTGGTTCTGCCCCTGCCCTGAGGGAGGAGGTGTAAAGTGACCCGGCCTCGCCCACCCCACCCCCACAACCCTCACTTTCTAGCCTTGCCCATCAGCCCAGGCCCCACCAAGGAACTGCAGGGGCCAGCTGGGCTGGGGCAGTGGTCAAATGACACCCCATCCCCCAGACTCAGGCAGGCCCAGGGAGAGAGGACACTGGGGTTTCCCTCCACCCCTCAGTCACCTTGGGGTTCGCCACCTCCCAGCACCCTCAGCTACCCCTCAGTGACAGGTGTAGCAGGGAGGCGGGGCAGCTGGAGCACTGGAGGCCATGGGAGATGGAGACCCCACTGCTCAAGAACAGCAGCCAGAGCCCCCCACCAGGATGCCACCAGGGAGGGACAGGAAGGAGAGAGGCAGACAGACAGAGACATAGCAAGTGAGAGACACATTTGGAGAGAGAGAAAAACAAAAAAGCAAAGGCAGAAAGCAGGAGAAAGATGAAGACGAAGAGGTGGGGTGCCCCCTCCCTGCCCCTTCCTGGCAGGTGCCTGCCCCGCAATGCCTCCAGCTGCCTCTGCTCTCTGGGGCGGAGGACAAGATGGGGAGATGGGCAGGTAGACACTGGGCAGCTACATGGCTTTGGTTTTGTTTCTCCTCAAGTTGCATAAGCAGGGCAAGAGCCTCCAGGGATGAAATTAGTGGGGACAGATGCTGGTGGTGGGGGACACCCCCACCTGACCCCTGCCTGGGCAATGAATGGACCCGGTGCTCAGAAGGCCCCACGCTCACTTTGGTAATATGGCCAAGGCTCCAACGGCCAATGCCCATGGCCACTGGGCCCGGCAGAGTGACAAGAGGGGGAGTTGGGGGACATGGGGTCTGCATGTGAGACTCTGCCTATCTCTCCCTGTGAGACCTGAACCCTCTTCCTACCCCACATCACACAAGAGCCCCTCTACACAGGATATCAGATTCCTCCACGGGAACACAAACCTGAGGTCTTGCTTTTTCCCTAACCAGCTGTGTGACCTTGGTTAACCCCTTCCCTTCCAGGAGCAAGAGGTCCCTCCAGGGTTGGCATTTTGTGGTCCTGTGACTCCGTCTGTCTTCACCCCCCTTCAAAGTTGGGGATGTCCCCACAGGGCTCAGGCCCTCGGCACTGTCCATCCTGCCCCTCCCTTGCAAGCCCCCGTATGGCCCAGCTTTCTGACTCCTCCCTGCCCACCTGTCAAACCTTAGCTGCCTCATGTCCCAATCCCTCAAAGGCTTGCCCAGGATCCAAATAAACCAGCCATGGAAACTAAGGTGACCAAGAGGTGAGACAGAAGGTGAAAACAGCCTGGTGGCGATCACGGTGGCACTGAAAGGTGGGTGGTAGGGATTTAAGACGGTGTCCGAAAGGAGTGGCGGGACTCCCCCACCCCTCTAACTTCACACACACACACACACACACACACACACACACACACACACACACAATTGGACTGATCCGGAAGTGAGAGAGCATGTGGGTCTGGAATCACAGGTCAGTAAACCTCTCCCTAGGTGGATGGGTGATGGAGGGGGAAAGGCTGTGAAAACTTCCAGGAGGGTGAGTGGGGAGTTGGCAGGGGAGAAAACCCCATGACACCAGGCACATCTGCCCCCATCCCCTGGGCCCTGGCAGCCGGCGATGGCTCTGGGGCCCTTCCCGGACCCAGCAGCGCAGCGCAACGCAGAACCACAGCCCGCGCCACATGCCAATCGCCTCGCGCAGCCTCGCCCCCCGCCCGCATTCCCGAAAACCAAAGGCGCCCCTTCCCGAGAAGAAAAAGAAGGGCGCCTCATCAGTAATAGCGCTGGCGGCAAGGTAAAGCCGCCCACCCGCCCCGGCGCCCTCGCCCGTAATTACGCCAGCGAGCCTTTCGTCCCCGCGCGCGCACGCGGAAAGTTTACTGTTGTGTTTCGGCCTTTTTTCAGTCTCCTCTGCCTTTTATGCAAGGGGAAGGGTGCCGAGAGGTCAAAGCCTCCTCCCCCAGCTCCTCTCCCTGCTTCAGTCCTTTTAGAAAAACACCCAAAGCCATAATTTGTCTTAGAATTTCTTTTGAAACAGCTACAAGAAAGACTAACGACTGCTCTTTTCCCTCTGTTTCTGATTCCAGCCATCCCTTTATCTGGCTTTCATTAGAGCCTCGGCCGCGCCTCTTTTGTGGGAGAGACTGGAGGGAGCCGAGGCAGTTTCCCAGCCCCTGTGATGTTGCTAAAGATTAAAAAGGAGCTTTGAAGCCGCACCAGTTCTCTCTGCGCCCCCTCGGTACAGGACCTCAGAAAGACCCAAGCCATCTGGCAAACCTGACATAAAGACAAAATAAAGTGATTGAAACAGTCTCTTCAAAGCCACAATGGCAGATTTGTTGATTTGGGCGTTATCTTTCATGCGACGCCCCCAGAAGTTGCCAGAACACCTAGGTAATCTCGGGCGGGCCTGCCTGGAGTGGATGGAGCCTTCCGGGCCCAGGATGCCGGAGGGGCCCGGCCGCGCCTGGCAGGGGCTGAGGGATGGGCTGAGGGGTCCCCGGGGCTGGGTCCCAGGAAGCTCAACAATTGGATCCAGAGTTGGGGGCTCCTTCTTGGTTGACAGCGAGGCCTGCTCACCCCAGCCCCCCGCCTGGGCCCACCTCGGGAGGGGCCCCTGCCACGGCCAGACGGAGCCGGTGGCAGGCTGTCCCGAGCAGGAGGGGGTGGCGGAGAGATGAAAGGCCACTGCCCTAATTGCAACCGACAGCCTGTTAGTAACGCCCTGGCAGCTTCTGTATCAGAACCCACTTCTCTCGATGCTTCTCACGGCTTCTCACGGCTGGGCAAGGCCTGAGCAGATGGCTGACTGCCGAGGCCCACGAAAGGGTATCCCTTCGCAGAGTGACAAGGGAAGATCCTGGAGGCAGGGAACCCAAGGCATCCCACCTGACACCCACTGACCCTGCGGCCTGGCCCGCCCCGGGCCTCAGCTTGCCCTTTTGCAAAAGGGCCAGGCCCCACCCTAACAGGGCGGAGTGCCCGGAGCCCGGAGTCTTGGCTCTTGGATGTTCCACTGGCCTGGAGGGGTGCCTGGAAGGGATGGGGTCAGAGCCAGTCCTACCACTGAACAGACCCTCCCACACTGAGTTTCCTTCCAGGAATGTGGTGATACCACCCCGAGAAGAGCCTCCTCTCCTACAATGTCACCTACTGCTGATGCCACCTCAGAGAAATCATCCCAATGCCATAGTTGTAAAATTTGAGGGTTAGACTGCATCAGAGATTTTCAGGTGCTGGAGAGAATTGGGGATCAGGGAACATTCCTGACAGGCCAAGGTGACACCTCTGCTTTGATCTGTTACCCACACTGGGCTTCAGGGTAAGATCTCCAGGCTTTTTTTTTTTTAATTCTGCCGATTAAAGCTTACAATTTAAAAGCCATGGGTGGAATGGGTCTCAACTTCTTCCTTCTGACCTTGAATCTGTGATTCTAATCAGACCGGATGAGCTGAACTAAGAACTAAACTTCATTCTACCCAAGTTTCAGCCAAATGATGAGTTCACATAATCAGACCACTGATCAGCAACAAGAACCTACTTCGCACCCCCCTCCCAGGGGAATGTAATACGTGCCTGCCCTCAAATACCATCCGCTAGGCAATAGGTCACCATCTGCTTTCTAAACCCACAGAGGGCCTGCACCAGGAACGAGGGCCTCTGTCGCAGGCCTGGGGAACAGCCCACCCACACCCATTTTCTTTGCCTCCTCTCTCTGGCCAGTTGCAGAACCAAGGTCCCAGTCCCTCCTCGACTCCCCTGCCCCTTTCAGAGGGCCCGGGGAGGAAACTTCTCGTCACAGCTCGTCCCCAACCACACTTCCTTCCTCCCAGAAGTACAGCTGGGCCCAAAGCCAGGGTAGGAGGCTCATAGCGGAGATTTCCTAGCATCTTGGCAGTGATATGCCAGCTTGAGATTAGGCTTTCATCTGTGTGTCCTCCCAATGAGAGAGGAAGTCCAGCTCCAAGAAGAGAGAAGTGCATGTGGGATGGGGCAGCCTGTCCACAAGCCCCTGAAGAGATCCTTCCAGGTACACAACAATTTATCCCTGCTTTTCTAACCATGCCTCCCCACATTCTCTGTCTGGTAAACTCCTACTCATCCTTCAAAACCCATCTCCAATGTCACTCCCCTCTGTGATATCTTTCTGAACTTCCTCGTCCCTCAATTCTCACGCCGCTTCATCCATACCTGTCTTGGATAGCCCTGGAATTGAGCAACAGTAATTTTTCCAGGCAGAAAGCACATGTCTAGAATAGTCAATGGACCTTGGTCCAAATCCCAGCTTCCTTATTCACCAGCTATAAGATCTTGGGCAGGTCACTTTGCCTCTCTGAGCCCCAATTTCCACATCTGTAGAGTGGAGAATATAAAACTAATGCTCTAGGGATGTTTTGTGGATGAAATAAAGTAACGTGTAAAAGAGCCTAAAATTATGTCCAACGCACAGATGCACTCAAGAGAAGCAAGTTTCCCTATTACATTGCGAGCTTCTCAGACAGGGCCCAGGTCTCCATTCACTCATTCATTCTGGGCTCTTTTAGAAGACCAAGCACCAAGCCAGAAGCTGGTTATATGACAGTCACGAGACAGACGCCACCCAGATGACCATAAATCTCACAGTTGGTCTTTCTCACCCCTGTATCCCCAGCACCTGCTTTGGCTGATGCTGTCCCCACCCTGGTATGAAAATAAGGCTTCCCACGTGCTCTGGCCAAGGGCAGGTCTGCAGAGTCCAGGCTGGAAGTTGCCTGCACCTCTCACATAGTCAGCAGGCCCTCTCCCATGTGAGGCGTCCTCGGGGCAGAGCCTTAGCTGAGCACTCCCGGGGGAGAAAGGCAAAGAGGCGCCATCATCCACCCCTCCAAACAAGGGAGCTGATGAGGGAGACACTTACCTTATCCCTGCAGAGCTCTCAGCCTGACGGAAGAGACAGACACTTGGTTCTAACCTTGGCAAGCTCCCAATCTGATGGAGGAGTGACATCTTCCTAATATCAGGAATTCCTAGTCTGAGAGATAGTGGAGTCACCTCTTCCCTGATACCAGTAACTGTTAGTCTGATTCCCTATTCTTGGAATTGGCCATCTGATAGAGGAGACCCGTGGCTCCTGACCTTGGCGCGTTCTGACACAAATGGGGGTGAGATTGTTCCTGCCTCCTCTGATGGCAGAGGCAGTCTAGGCCCAAAGATAGCTTGAGAGTCAGATAAAACAACAACAGAAAAGAGAGATGACCCACAGAGGCACTTTGAAAAGCTGGTTGTGCAATGTCTCTGTTTGTCTGAGGAGTCAGAAGTGATAGTCCCAGCTCTGCAGACACTCCATCCTGATCCCCAGGGCTGGACACAAATGACACAAAGTCATCCGCCTCAGAAGCCCCCAGCCCAGCCTCCGCTCCAGGGAAACCAAGCTGGAGCTGGCCCAAGGCCCCCGTTGCTGACATCTCGTGCCAGCCTTGCCAGGGGAGGCTTTCTCACGATCACGGACATCTGGGCTGGCCCAGCTCCCAGAGGCCACCGACATGAAAGGAGAGGGGCTCGGCGGAAACACCATCTGCACATCATAAAGCCGCTTGGTGGTTCCCAGAGGCCGCCTCCAGCTACGGCTGTGCTGCCCGGGGAAAGCAGAGGAAGGCACCAAGTGGGCAGGCAGGGGAGGCCCGGGCAGGGCAAAGGACAGCCGGGAGGGAAGAGCCGGACTGGAGCCCTTCCACCTGGCATCCTGTGCATTTTGAAAACTAAATGCCACCTGGTCTGTCCCACTGTCGCTGCCCTGGACCACAGAGGGCTCTGCCTATGCCCGAAGGTGACTTGGTGACCCAGCACAGTATACAGTAATGGTTAGGCTCAAATCCCAGCTCCACTCCTTAAATGAGGGAATTCACTTTGTTGAGCCTCAGTTTTCCTATCTGTAAAATGCAGATGGTGATAAACCACATCCACATTGGGGGCTGTGAGAATTTTAAAAATAAAACACATGTTGAGCTGTACACTTAAGATTTGTGCACTTAAAAAATCATTATAAAAGAGGTCATGTAAAAAAAAAAAGAGGTCATGTGTGCCGCATGCCTGACATTAAGCAAGTCTTACTTGCTCTTACTGTGTTCATTGCGATCATCCATCCCAAACGCCCTCCCAAGCTCCTGGAGCGGGCACCAGTGGGAGGTGGAGCAGTTGAGGATGTTTCATTGGTTGCCTCACCCGAGGTCCCGCCTCCAACCCCACTGCCACAGCTGACTGGACAAGGGCTGGCATCTGGCCCAAGGGGAGCTCGTCTATGGCAGTGGGGCAGAGCCTATCAGATTCTTGGTGGAGAATTTGAATGGGGCTCAGGCTATCTGGTGATACCAGTGGATGCCCCGTGGAGCCCACCAGATGCAGAAAGGAGGAGAAAGAACCGAGCAACCTGAGAACAGCAGAGTTGGCGGGGGACACATGTACCTAACACATTGCAGACAGAAAGGGATATGAGAGGGCAACAGGGCCTCCAGTCCTGGGTTCTGGGTTCCCAGTGAGTTTGCAGGAAACTAGGCAGCACAGTGTTTCCTGACCTCGGAGCCTAAGAGATGAGTACAGTCTACACAGGCATACGTAGGCACGTGCACCCAGTCTAAACACATATAGCCCACCTGCCCCTATACCCTATACCAACAGACAAACGCACACCTTTGTGCTTTTTCTTTATAATCAGGCGCCCACACTGAACAACTCTCAAAATGGTGAATCCCCATGAAGACTCTAATTTTGTTGAGAGAGCTAAATAGTTCCGGACAAGAGAGGAGAAGAGAAGAGATGGCTGGCAGTGGAAGAAAAAAAATATAGGGAAAGAGAAGAATTTCTTGAAGCATCAGCACCATTGTGTATGGTCCTTACCATAAAACTTTATTAAAACCACATTCCCTGCCATCTCCCAGTTCTGCTCTCCTCCACATGGGCTCCATTCTTAGAGAGCTTGCCCCACATGGCTGTCGAGACAGCTGTCAGCAGTTCCTAGAGCCACCGTCTTTGTTTGAGTTCACCTGGAAGCAGACCCCAAGACAAGGATTTGAGTGCAAGTGGTTTATTTGGGAGATGATCATAAGAGGGGAGGGAAATGAGCCAGGGAAGGGAAAGAAGCCAAGAAAATATGTATTCTCAAGCTGGTCACCTGCAGGGGCCTCCAGAGCCCAGTCCCACTGGGGAACTCTGAGACACAGCACAGAACATGCACCGCAAGGGGAATTAGGGTTTTTGTCCACCAGCTCCCGTTAGCCACTGGGTGAGGGGCTGGGATTAAGGTGAGGCAGGTCACACCCCTTAAATTTTGCCTCACTTGTCTTGCCCTGATCCCAGCCCCGGCTACTCCACAGTAGCATTAATTCCCTAGTCCTCTGACATGCTGCACACACGGACAGAGCAGAGGGAGAGCCCCCAGGCCAAGTGTGCCAAGGCCTGGCAACTGGAAGTCCAGCCCCTGTGCATGGAAATAGCAAAGCCCAAGAGAGAGTGGTCTGGGCACCGGCGACTGGCCACTCTACTCGGCAGAATTCTCATGTCTCAAAGGTTCTGACTGGATCGTATGTTCAGTCCTAAGCCCATCAGAGGCCAGAGAGACATGATACACTCGCATTAGTTTGGGAGGTGGAGGTTTCCTCTGTGTCTCATTAGAATGGATGAATGACAGCAGCAGTGGTGAACAGGCGCTGGGTGGCCACAAAAAAACAAAATGCACAAATGAATACTCCTCAGCTCCAAGTTGCCAAGTTAACTGGAAGGTGGGGGGTTTGGTTTGGGCTGGTTAAGAGCCCTTTCCATCAAACCTTTTAGCTGGCCACTTCTCCTCCTCAGTGTTTAAAGCATTAATAGAGCACTGATGACTGGCAAGCTCTTGGTGGGTGGGGCAGAGATGAAAGCTGTCATTCCTGTTCTCTGAGAGCTCACGGGCAAGGGTGGCAGTGGGTGGAAATAACAACTATGACTCTTTCGCCTACCATTTCATCAAATCTATTAATGAGATGCCACTAATTACAGGACACACCAAGAGAAAATAAAAGCAGCCAATTAAATTATGTTACACCACTGATTTCAGAGGTATGAAATGTAAAAAAAAGTACCATAAAACTAATAGACTATGGCAAGATTCATATATTCTATAAAGGGCTTTTCATAGACATTATCTCATTAGCTACTCACTACAAACCTGCTGGGAGTAATATCACCCCTACTTTCCATTCCATAGTACTGTACTCAGAGATTAGTGACTTGGTCAAAGTCACTCAACTATTAAAGATCAAAGTGGAGCTCAACCCACGCTTGAGATATTTCTGCTCACAGGAACTCTCTACCCTTCCAGGCAAGGCAGTCTTCCTTGTGACCCTGGCACGTGGTACTGCTACCCATTCGCTCCCAACTCCCCTCCAGGCTCCTGCCATCAGGTGTACTTCTCAGCCAGCCTTCTCTTCCCAAACCTGGGTCCTGCCAAAGATTCCATTTTTAAGAAGTCAAGCCATTGCCCCTCAGAACACCTAAACTTAGAACCATTTGGGAAGGTCTACGTGATAGTTTCCTCACTTCTACGCAGCACTGATTCCAGGTTGAGATCCATGGCTGGCCCCACGGGTGTGTGGACAGGGAAGTCACACAGGCACCTGCACTTAGCTTAATGCTCTGCTGTTGCCACCTTGAACTTCTTCATAATTTTTGAGCAAAGTTTCTGCATTTTCATTTTGCACTGAGCCCTGCAAGTTGCATAGCTGGTCCTGCTGAGAATGGTTCCTACTGCTCCTGAAAACATTTGAACAAGGAGTTCGCCTTGTCGTCTCCATTCCTGGGACTCCTGAAGTCAGGTACTGAGTCCAGGTTTACCTCTATACGCTCTGGGAACAGGCAGTACTCTGAGCCCTGAATAGAGGGAGAGCTCAGTAGACTGTGGTAATGAATGAAGGAATGAATGAAATGTGTCTGTGTCTGTGTGTGCTGGTATTCCAAGTAGTCAAATGAGCGTCTGCTTTCTTTCAGTTACAAGTGACAGAAATCCAACTCAAACTAGCCAAAACTAAAAAGGGAAATTTATTGACCCACTGGATCAAAAAGTGTAAGAGGTTGATGAACTTCAGGCTCAGTTCGATCCAGGCACTCAAGCATCATCACCAGGACACTTGTTGCTCAGCCTTCTCCATTGGTTTTATCCTCAGGAAGAATCTCCTCTCACGTGGCACAGATGGCCCCCAAAGCTCCAAGCTGACATACTCATAGCTTAGCCATCTCTGGAGAAGCCTCCTCATCAAAAGGTCCCATCAAAGTCCTTGGGACTTTGATGAGGTCTGTCACATGTCTGCCCCTGCACCAATCACTAGTCGGGAGCTGCAAGATTCTCATTGGCCAGGCCTGAGTCACATGCCAACTCCTGAACCAATTACAGCTGTGACACTCTCCTTGGCAGCTTGGTCATGGGGGGGGGGGGGAGACTCCCCAGAGGGAAGTCAGGATGCTGTTTTTGGGGAAGGAGAAAACTTGATGCTGGAGAGCAAAACCAGCCGGTGAGTGCCCTGCCTTTCTCCCAATTGATCCCATGGCTCTAGAAAGCCTTTGGAGCTAGTTGACCGGAAAGAGCAGCCCTGGGAACCTAGCAAAAGGGGCGCGAGTCTGGGAAATATCATGGGCCCAGGCAATTAAAAGATCAAGACTGGGCGATCAGCTGGATCAGATGGGAACAGGCAGGTGCCAAAGGCTCGAGGCCGGCAGGGCCCGGGCCAGGCGATCATTTGGCACGATTGCCACCAGAGGGCAGCCTTGCTTGCAGACACGGGTGGACGGGGACGCGGAGGGCTGCAGGCGGCTCCTGCCCCACCCCAGGCATGGCACGTGGTAGTGATTACCGCCAGCCCCTGTTGAGCCAGGAATTATCCATCCTAAGCACTTTGTGTGCATCATCTCTGACTCATCACCAGCGAGGCTGGTACATTTATTACCCTATTTTATAGTTGAGAAAACCGAGACTTGGGAGAAGTTAAGTAATGATCAGACAGCAAGGAGACGACAAAGTCATGGACCTATCTACAAAACTCTGAGGCCCCTGAGATTTTTATCTGAGGCCCCCACAGGGCCTGACCCAATCACTATTTGCTTAATTAATATCTGTTGAAATGAGGGGCTAGGGGCTCAGGGGCCCCCACTGCATTCTCTGCCCCTGAGCAGATCTTACCCCTGCCCTGAGGGGATCATCAGGCTCAGCTCAAACGATATCTTTCGCTGAATCATGAAAGATAATGCTTGGAGCCTGTCCTGATTGTCGTGGTGAATCTCGAGCACCCCAACACCCCAGTGGAGGAGAGAATTTTCAGCGACCCTGAACTCTCATCGTGTATCCAGCTTCCAGAGTGGAGTTGGGGGTGGGGGGACAAGTTTAACCTGAATTCATTCAGCAACCCCCACTGGGCTCCCACTCTTGGACAGACACTGTGCTAAGTGCTTCATGGGGGGACAGAGATGATTGTGACACCCTCGCTGCCATCACTCCCTGCCTGGGAGTGGGAATACATTGCAGCCAGGGACAACTGCAGAACACAGAAGGAAGGAAGCCTTGCCCATTGTAGGAGAGCCCTCCTCCCAGCTAACCATCCGGGCAACAAGCACACACTACACGCGTGCCAGGTGCTAGGTGCAGCAGAGAACAAAACAGAAAGAGCAATGCATGACTCCCTTGTCCTCATGAAGTGCTCATTCTTGTGGCAAGACACACAACAAACAAACAAACATGTCATGGCAAACTTGATGTGTTGTAAAGGAAACAGGAAAAGAATGGAGCGCTATGCCAGGCAGTAAGAGGGGACTCATTTGGGCAGGGTTTTTAGAGCCACCTCTCTGACAAGTGATAGAGGAGAAGGGGCTGGCCATATGAAGAGTGAGGGAACAGCATTCCAAAAGAAAGGAACAGCATGGGAGAAGGTCCTGTGTGGGGGAGGAAGTGTGGCCTGTTCAAGAGACTAGAATTTGGTACATTCTGCCTGGAGGGTAATGAGCAAAAGTGGATCGTGGCAGAGGTGAGTCCGAAGGAGGGCCTGGGGTCCAGATCATATAAGCAAGGAGCTCAGATTTTATCTAAGTACAGCAGGAGACCACCTAAGGGCTGTGAACAGGGCAGTGATGTCGTCTGATCTACCTGTCACTCGGGCTGTCATCAGGAGAGCATGTTGACATCAGGCCACAGGGGAAGCTGGGAGATATGGTGGCTCTAACCCAACATCAAGAGGGCACAGATGAGGGGCTACTTGTTCCAGCTGGGGGCATCTGGGAAGGCTTTGAGGAAGGGATCTTACCCTGGACGGAAGCTACATAGGCAGGAACGGAGAATGCTGATTCCCTCCACACCCCCCACCACCCCACCCCACCCCACCCTACCTCCCTGCCAAGTTTCTCCTCCCGAATAAAGGGAAAACATTTTCTTCCTTTTGTACCTCAGAAACTAGAAGAAGCCCTTTTGTCAGTGTCTTCCAAAACACCTATGTGTATGGTTGAACAGCAACAAATCTTCAGCAGTTCTAAGTCTAAGAGATCAATGATGTTGTAAAATTTAGTGTGAATTGATCTGGCTGATCTCACAGATTTTCTCCAAGGGCTGAGAGTGTCAGGAATTCCAAGTCTCCACTGGCCTGGGAAAGACAAGCTCGCAGGAGAGAGAGGCAGAAAACGCCCCCCTGGTTGCACTTCCTGAGCAAATAGACATGTGCATCTCTAATGAGCAGAGCCAGCGTGGACCAGGTCGACCAGAATTTGATCAGCAGGTAAGAGCCTCACTGCCAGCTTTTTAGGAGTGCCAGTCAGGGGCGGGGGTGGGGGGGAGGCAAGATTTGACATTTTGTGACGTGAGTTGAGTTTGCTAAATACAGTGTGCTTTTATACAATATCAGCTGAAGTTATGCAGCAAGATGTCTCAGGGGCCCATTCGTCTCTGAGCAGATAATAATCACCCCATAGTTCACATCCTCACCTCTCCAGACTCACACAAACGGTCCCCTCCAGACCGGGGGAAGTTACCCCCACATGGCAGGTGGATATCTGTTTTGGACTGGTTTTTGCTTTGTTGTTTGCCCATCCAGCATCCATTCTCTTTAATGGTAACTGCACCCTAATTTTCCTTGGGGATCCCCAATGTAGGCTAAGCCCCAGTGGTCGACTTGTGGGATCTAGGTTTGGTTTATCACCAATTTCCACCCCCACCTCTTCATAGTGATTGGTTCAGCATGGACACACAACCTAAATCGGTTCAATCAGATAAACCCATGGCTTTTGGTGGACCACCACTGGGGAAAGGGAGCATTCTCTCTTCTCCAGGCTGGAAGTGCTGGAGGCTCTTGGGGCCCTGTCTAAGAATGGGGCCAAAGCAGAAGGAAGCAAGCCAAGAGATTGAGAATGCTTGAGTCTTGGACCATCATCTGAGCTCCTGGATATAGCCATACCTGAAGCTCAACCTGGTCAGGGGTGGGTTTCTGTCACTACCAAACACAGCATCCTGACTGTCACATGGAGGCCAAGCAATCCAAAGTTGTAGATGAGGACCAGACATCCTGGTTTCCAGTTTAGTGCACTAACTCTGCCTCATGTTCCAGTTGAATTTGTTCAGTCGCACGTCCAAACTCCACTAATCTGTGTGGCTTGGTGGTCTGCTAAAAGATGGAATTTTAGAAAGAAAAACATTTGATCATTACAGTGTTTTGTCTAATGGAACCACAGAGCCATGAAAGGGCCCCAAGAGGTCATATCATCCAATGGTTTTCAAAGATTTTTAGCAACTTCTTATTTCAAATGAAGTCTTAAACAGAACCCCTATGTGTAAGAAATAAAAGCAGTAGGTTGTTAACATGAATGTATTTCATTTTTTTAAGTTGAGTTCTAACATCTACTTTTTATATTTTTGATGATATAAAAGACCCAAGCTTTAATGTCCTATTTGTTTCCAAAGCATAGAAATTGGTTATATAGTACATTTGCATATGCATGGGGTTTTGTTTTTTATTGTAGTTTTTTTCAGATAGTTAAAAATATTGTTTAATACAGAGTTTCTTTTTGGGTTGATGGATAAGTTTTTGGTAATAGATGGTGGTGATGGTAGCACATCATTGTGTATGTAATCAACAACACTGAATTATATATTTTAATGTAGTTGAAAGGGGAAATTTTAGATTATATACATGTTACTAGAATAAAAATTTTTTAAAACGTAGGACTATACAACACAAACAGTGAACACTATTGTAAACAATGGTCTATAGTTAGTAGAACAATTATAAAACTGTGCTTTCATCAATTGTAACAAATGTACCACACTAATGCAAAGTGTTATTAGTAGGGTGGTATGTGGGAACTCTGTATTTTATGCACAATTTGTCGTAAACCTACAACTTCTCTAATAAAAACATGTATGTTTTTAAATAATTGAGACAAATGAAAAAGCCCCTTAAATGTCTTCTATCCTTCCACCAGGTGTGTGAGTAAAAAACAAACAAACAAACAAACAAACAAAAAGAGCATCTGAGCTTGTCTAGTTTTGTCAAAGGTCTCCTTTTGGTATCTAGTTGTTCCAACTTTAGAGAGAGGCTCCCTTTTTCTTATCCGAGAAAACGAAGTGTAGGTATAATCTAATGTTCTAGACTGGTGCTTCTCAAACTTTTATACATATATATATGACTCACCCAGGGATCTTGTTAAAAATGTAGATTGATTCCACAGTTCTTGGGGGGTGGGGGGGCAGATTCTGCATTTCTAATAAGCTCCCAAGTGATGCTGATGTGACTGGTCCACACTTTGAGTAGCAAGGCTCTAGAAAGACACACTCTTTATCACACAATAAAAGAATATCATGGACATAGCTCCTGAGGCAGGGAGACAAGAATTACTACTACACTTTAATTTGAAGAACAAATTGGGAAAAAAAAATTTAACACCCACGAAAAATTATAATAACATTTTTAATTGAAAAATTTCTGGAATTACATACACCAAAATGTTAAAGGAAAGCAGTGGGACCCTGAGCAATTTCAAAGCTTCCACCTTGTGTCTATCTGTGTTTTCAAATTTATCTATAATGAACACATATTACTTAGGTTAACAAAAGAGTTTAAAACTAGATAACTGAATCAAGACAAATCTACAATCTACACATCTATTTTAAATAAAGCTTCCGTCAGACACTGCCAGAACATCGGAAGAAATTCTCCAGAACCAACAGAGTTTGAAAGCAACCAGCCCAGAACTCCTCCAGCTTTCTCTAAAAGCCAGGACGGCTCTAGAGATCTGAGCGGCACATTCCACACACACACACACACACACACACACACAGACACACACACAGACACACACAGACACACACACAGACACACACACACACACACACACAGACACAGACACAGACACACACACACACACCTGCCAGAGTCTGACAAAGGTTTACCACACACGTATGTACACTGCAGCTTCCTATGATGAGAATTCCATCCTGGGTCCCATCCCCAGGGCAGGGCTCTGAGGGGCGAAGGTGGGGCTTGTGCTGGTTCTGCAGGGCCATCTCCAAGCAGCCGGCTGTCTATCCCAGCCCTGGGCTCCTGGAAAATGCCCAGCTGTAACCAAGGAGGCCATCTGATCTGGTTTATCCCACTTTACAGAACGAAGTCCCCACTCCACAGACTGGCATTCAAGGCCTCAGCTTCTCTTTCTCATCATCCCTTCCTGCCTCCCCAGCATCCCAGCTCACACCAGTCCCCTCAGCCTCTCTGCCTCAGTGCCCTTGTACACGCAGTCAGTCCTACTTGCTTGGCCTACCCTTCCCAGCCCTGTCTCCCTGAGCAGACCCTTCCAGGACTTGGAGAGTCCCCGACACCAGAAGCAGCTCTGCTCCTCCACCTGCCCACAGCCAAACTGCTGGTGCCCCATCCTCCCTCCCACGACACCCTGCTCTGCTGGTTCTCCTCCTGCCTCTGGCTGCTCCTGCTCAGTCTCCTGTGTGGCTTTCTTCTCCTTCACTGACCTGTTAGAAGCTCCTCAAAGCTCCACTTTTGCTGGCCACTCTCCTCTGCCCTCTGGGTGACCTCGTTCACTCCTGGGGTTCCAGAGACGTCTCTATGCCAAATGTCAGTTTTTGGATCTGAGCTCTGAGACCAGACACATGCATCCATCCTGGGTGGCTCATGGGCAGCTTAGGTTTTCCTACTAAATAACTCTCAGATGATCCCATTTCACCACCGCCATGGCCTCCACACTGATCCAAGCCACTACCATCTCCCCCTGGAAGACCACATCAGCTCCTAGCTATTCTCCCTGCCTTGTCTCCCAAACCTCCAGAGTATTCTTTTTAAGATGCAAATCTGGTCACGCCCCCACTTCCCCTGCCTTCAGAGGCACCCTGAACACAGTTAAACATGTCTGCCACTTCTTACAAGGCTCTGCTCAGCCCTGCCCTGCCTTCCTCCCCAGCCTTATCTCCAGGCGCTGTCCCCCTCCTCTCTCTTTCTCCAAATCTCACTTTGTCTCTTCCTTGAATTGCACTATCTCACCTTCGCGGGTGCTGCTCCATCTGCCTGTTCAGTAGATGTGGTCAAGACCCCATTCAGCTGCTCTTTCTGGGCTGGGGCATCTCCCCCACCCAGCAGCTCTGAGTCTGCTGAGGGCCCACAGCTGTCACTTTCTCCGGAGACTTCCCTTGGGACAAAGCTGGCCACTGGGCCGCCCACACTGCCTGACATTGAGTACAAGAGACCAGCCCCTCTCCTCCAAGCGAGGTTCTTCTGTGGTGCAATTCATGTTCCAGATCCAACAGCCCTGACCCCACCATGGGCTTAGGGTACAGGAGACCTCCTCCTTGCTTTGCTCCTAAGCCTGCCCTATCCTGCTTCTCTGACGCCCTCACGGGGTTTTACTGACTGCTGTCCCAATAAATCCCCATCTCGGCTCCACTTCTATACTACTCATCCTAAGACTCATCCTCTAGGACAAGTGTGGCTTCCCCTGGGAGGTCCTGCTTGAATCCCCAGGCCAGGTCAAAGCCCTATTATCATACCCATTGCCATTGTTTTCCTTCATAATATTTAGCCTGATTGCGATTAATAACTACCTGTGCCATCACCTGTTCACATGTGTCTCCCTTGGGAGACTGTAAACTGCTTTGCATCCCCTGTGTTCCCAGCTCATAGCACACAGGAGGGTGGGGGTGGCACGGCTCCCCATGAGCGAGCTGCCGTGGGCTGCCTCCCATTTGCTCATTCAGAGGCAGGCGGCTGGGGTAGCTCCCCCAGTGACCTGAGCACCCCCGGAAGCCACACTGTTGACAGCCTGTCACAGCAAATCACTCAGGGCACTGCACCCCTCAGGGCTGCCCACTGACTGGACAGCTCGGGGCCTCTCCTGGTGGCACTAAGCTGCAGGCTCCAGGAATCCCCAGACCCTCCTGTGCGGCCATACTGGGGCACCTGCTGCAGCTGCCAGGGACCTGGGCTCCAGAAATGCCCCCTCCCTCCTTGTGCCCACACCCCAGGGCAGGAGCACAGACCCTTCCCTCCCCCTTTAGGTGCCTCTCCACTTCAGACATTGCTTCACTGTGCACAAAGCCTCTGCACTCCTCACTTTCCCCGACCCTCATGCGAGACCCCCTCAGCCACCCTGTCTGTTCCTCAGAGGAGAAGAAGAAGCCACCAGCCACAGGACGCCGGGTCCCGGAGCTCCTTGCCCAGCCTCACTGCATGAAGGGCGGTGAGGCGCGCAGCTGAGCAGAGGGGAGGGCATGATGGAAGCCCCTGCTGTTCGGGACTTTCAGTCTGTCTGGATTGCGGGGTCTCTTTCTTGTCTTAACAGTGAGGAGATACCCGGGAAAAGATCCCCAACAGGTCTCCCCCGAACTAGGCCACCGAGTACTGACCCTGCCGGCCACTGAAGGCAACCACGCTCTACCCCAGAGTGGGGGGCCGGCCTGTCAGCGGTGTCCCCAAGCCCCGTCCCCGCAGGCACACCAGGCTCTGAGGCCCTGGGCGGCAGCGCCTCTGCAGAGAGGCAGGGCCCGGAGAGGGGCCATCTCCGGGCTGAGCTGGGCAGCGGCGGTTTCCTGGGAATGGCACACCCCCCAGTGGCCAGCCTTCTCCGTGTCTCCCTCCTCCTCTTCCTCCGCAGACTCTCCCGGAGCCCACCAGCATGAGGATTTGACTTTGACTCTGCGTGAGATGGGGACCACGAGACAGTTTTGAGCAGAGCAGTGATAGTAACTGAATTTCGTTTTTAAAGGATCACAAAAATTTTAAATTAATAGCAGCAACTGACATTTATTGAGCTCTTACTATATACCATGCATTCCACTCAGGGCTTTGACCACATTATCTCCTTACAGCACCCTGCGGATCTGTGGGCACCATCTCCTCACAGCCACCCTGCATGGCGGGCAACATCGCCTTGCCTTTGTACAGGTGAGGAGACCGACGTTCTGTCGACTCCAGGCCTGGGTTCCCCTCCTGATTCCCACCGACTGGCCATGTGACACTGGTGAGTCCTGTCTGTCCTTGTCACTGCCAGCAGAGACCTGAGAAGGTCCCTGGGTTGAGACCTGTGGTCAATCCCAGCTGTGCAGCTTTGGGGGGGTCACAGCTCCACCCTCTGTAAGATGGGTAGAATCTATCCTCTTCTCGGAGCTGCAGGGAGGGCGCGAACACAGGGTCCAGGCACGGTGACAGGTGCAGAGCAGGGGGCCCGAGAGCTTTGGGGGCCGTGTTCCAGGGATCTGGTGAGCCACGTTAGCCCAGTGCACCACTGCACCTCCACCTGGTGCCGAGCTGCAGACCCTGCTGCAGGGGGATGGACAGAAGCCCCTGGCTGGAGTAAGGCCCTGGAGAGGACGACCCGAAGAGCAGAGCCAGCCTCGTCTTCTCCCCAAGGAGAAGCAGGGAATTTGCTCTCCCCTTATGTGGTGCAACTTGCTGCTGCTAAGAAGCCTCCCCCCACTGCCAAGGTCAGAATCATCCCCCCACCCAGATATCACAAAGCCTGAAATCCCACCATCAGCAAATTATTCCATCAGGTTACCTAGTCATCTTTTATTGGTCAAGTTCTCCTTTTTCATTTAGCTGCCACCAAAATCCATGAACAGCAAATAACAGCAATTTCCATTCTTTAAATTCTCTTCTGATGCTTTTCAATACGCAAGCATCCACTCCTCCATGTTTATACAAACATATGAATCCTCTTCTGGAACCTGTTTTAATCTAATGCTGTTCCAAACATGCGGGAAGGGACGTTGGAGATTATGTGGGCCTCGTTTCTAACAGCCGTGTGGAGTGCCAGTTAGGATGTGCATTTTGGAGGCAGGCAGACACGGATTCGAATCCCAGGTCAGTAAGCTCTGTGACCTTGGGCAAACCACCTGTCTTTCCCAAGCCTTAGTTTCCCCCACTGTGTAACAGGGATAGAAACTCCTCTCACCAGGCTAGTAGAAGGATGAAAGGGGATAATGTGTGTTACACTTTAGCCAAGTACCCTGCACAGGCAACTTCCCAATAAGCTTCAGCTGTTTCAGTGTAATCCTTCTTATTGAAATAGGTAGCAGGCTGGGAAAGTGTCCCTGTTTGTGACGATAGGTTTATTAGCTATCTATTGCTATGTAACAAATTACCCCACAACTTAGTGGCTTTAAACACACCCGTCATTGCCTACAGTTTCTGTGGGCCAGGAGTCTCAGCATGACTCATCTGGGTTCTCTTCTCCAGGGTCTGTCACAAAGCTGCAGTTGAGGTGTCGGCCAGGGCTGGAGTCTCATCTGAAGGCTGCACTGAGGAAGGATCTGCTTTGAAGCACACGTGGTTGTCGGCAGAATTCAGTTGCTCAAAGGCTGTGGGACTGAGAGCCTCAGCTCCTTGCTGGATGTTGGCTTGAGGCCACCCTCAGTTGCTCGCCACTTCAGCCTCTCCAACATGGCAGCTTGCTTCGTCAAAGCTTCATGCAAGTCAAGAAGACAAAAGAGTCTATCAGCAAGACAGAAGTTACCACCTAACCACAGAAGTGACATCCCATCACATTAGCGTACTCTGCTGGTTAGCAGGATGTCTTTGGGCCAGTCCACACTTGTGCTGGTTTGAATGTATTATGTCCTCCCAAACGCCATTATCTTTGATGCAATCTTGTGTGGGCAGACATATTAGTGTTTATTAGATTGTAATTCTTTGAGCGTTTCCATGGAGATGCGACTCACCCAACTGTGGGTGATAACTCTGATTGGATAATTTCCATGGAGGTGTAGCCCCACCCATTCAATGTGGGCCTTGATTAGTTCACTGGAGTCCTATAAAAGCTCAGACAGAAGGAGCAACCTTGCTACAGCCAAGAGGAACATTTTGAAGAACGCATAGGAGCTGAGAGAGGCGCTTCAGCTTACAGTGACATTTTGGAGACAGCCTTTGAAAGCAGATGCCAGCCACGTGCCTTCCCAGCTAGCAGGTTTTCCAGTCGCCATTGGCCATCCTCCAGTGAAGGCCTTAAGACTGTAATTGTGTAACCAAATAAACCCCTTGGTGTTTTGCATTCTGGCAGCATTAGTAAACTAGAACAACCCTCAATGGGAGGGAATTACAAAAGGACATGAATCCTAGGAGGCCAGGATCTTCGGGGGTGATCTTAGAGTCCACCTGACACAGCATGGTTCAGTTCAACTACCATTTTCTGGTGCTTTCTAGGTGCCAGGCACTGGACTGGTACTGGGAATACAAAAATAGATGAGTTGGAGTTCCTGCCTTGAGAGTCAGATTCAGAAAATCTGCATTTGAGTCTTTGTTCCAACACTAACTGGAAATCCACTTATTGCCTGGGCAGCAATTTCTTCATCTATGAAAAGGGAATAAGAATACTACCTGTTCTTCTTATTTGACAAGGGGTCATATAGAAAAATATCAACAGTTCATTTCCTTGCATCCAACGCTGACCATCTGGGGATATGCTATAGTAAACACTTCTCATCACTCTATGTGGGTAAGTACCAATAATTCATCACCCCCGTCAAGTTCAGCACCTAAGGGTGACAGCAAGTGAGAAGAAGGGCTAGAAACAGGTTTGAGGAGTGGACATCCAGCTATAAGAGCAACTGGGTCAGTCTGGACTCCCACTTGGTGTGCATCCTGGGCAATTGATATATTTTCTTCATTTCTTTGAGCTTCTTTAATTCTAGCTCATTTGATTTCTAAATTTCCTCTTTCTTTTCATTTTTCTTTTATTTAACAAATGCAAAAGTATTTCAAACAATAGAGAGAAGCATAAAATTAAAATAGTCCTCTCCCCCAACCCTATTCTCCTGAGATAACTGCTGTTAACCTTGAGTATCTGCCCACAGCCTTTTATCTGGACATCAACATTTACTTCCACAGAAGGGTCTTAGTAAAGACACTCTGTCCATACTTTGTTGTTTTTGTTCATTAATTAACTCTTGGAGACTGTTTCAGTTTGCTAAAGTTGCTGGAATGCAATATACAAGAAATGGGTTGTTTTTTTCAATGGGGATTTATTAAGTTACAAATTTACAGTTGTAAGGCCATGAAAATGTCCAAATTAAGGCATCAAGAGGAAGATACCTTCTCCGAGGAAAGGCTGCTGGCAGGCAGGGTTCCTGTGTCACATGGGAAGGCACATGGCAATGTCTGCTGGTCCTTCCTTCCTGGGTTCTGATTTCAGTGGCTTTCTCCAAAATGTCTCTGGGCTTCTGTGTATGTTTTTTCTCTCTTTTATCCTCGTAAAGGGATTAAGACCCATCCTGAATGGGCTGTGTCACATCTCAACTGAACCAAAAGGTCCCGCCTACAATAGGTCAGCTAGCACAGGGATGGATTAAAAGAACGTAGCCTTTTGTGGGATGCATAACAGCTCCAAACCAGCACAGAGACCTTTACATATCAACACATAACAATGTTTTATTTTTACTTTTTACTTTTTAGATTAGAATTCGTCCATCCCCAACGTGCTGGGTGTGCTGGATCTGGCACCCAGTAGAGGGTTCAATGCATACTGTGAAAGAGAAGCAAGGAAAAGGGGGAAGGGAGGGAGGAATCGGGGAAAGAGGGATGGGGGTGATTAAAAAAAGAAAGAAAAGAAAAAGGAAGAAGGGAGGGAGGGGGGATAATTTTTAAAAAGAAATGAAAAACGGAAGCAAAGAGGAAGGTAGAATGATTTTTAAAAAATAATAAAAAGGAAGAAAAGAGAGGAAGAGAAGTAGAAAGGAAGGAGGGAGGGACAAAAAGAAAAGAGAGAGAGGAAAAGAGACAGAGCCAGGAAGACAAGGGCTGGGGGCGGAGAGGGAAAGAGAGAGAGGGGAAGGGAGGGGAGCGGGGTCTTCTCGGACATCCACACCCTGGGTTCCGAGCTACCCGCCGGGTCCGGGCGTGGCTGCCCGCTGCGCTGTGCCGCCGGCCGAGACCCCGCCCCAGGCCCGCCGGCTGCAGCGCCCCCTCCGGCCGCCAGGGGCCGCCACGCGCAGCCGGCCGCCCTCCGCGCGCGCGAGAGGCCCTCTTTGTCGCCTCTGCGCGGGTAGCCAGCCGTCCCGCCGCCGCTCTCCGGCTCCGGCCAGGCCTCGCGCCCGGTCTCCTCCGAGGGGCCTCGCGCCGCTTGGCGCGCGCCGTCCCCCTGCCTCGCGGCGCGGGGTCTCGCGGGCCCCGCTCCCGCCCTCCGCTCGCCTGGCCCGGACCGGAAGCGGCGCCGCACGGCCTGGGCTTGGCGCGGGGGGCGGGCACCGGGGCCCGGTCGGATATGGGCAAGAAGCACAAGAAGCACAAGTCGGAGAAGCACCTCTATGAGGGTGAGGAGTGGGCCGGCGGGGGAGCGGCGAGCCCGCGACCGGGCGTGGTTTTGTTCCAACTACCGACGGGCGCCCGAGGCGGACCGGGGGCCGCAGCTCCCAAGGGCAGGCCCAGACCCACGAAGGGGGCGCGGCCCTCCGGAGGCCGCGCAGACCCCAGGCGGGGAGGGATTCGAACCCCAGGCCACCGGGTCCCGGGGTGGTCCCTTGGCGGGAGGCGTCCGGAGAGGCCCGGGAGCGTTCGGGGCGGGCGGCGGCGCCGTGTCCCCTTGGCGAGTGCCCGTCATTCAACAGGTGCCCGAAAGGGCGCCCACCGCGCGCCCCTGCTTTAACCGCGCTTCATTCCTTTTGTTGAAGAGTATGTGGAAAAACCCTTGAAGCTGGTGCTCAAAGTGGGAGGGAACGAAGTCACCGAGCTCTCCACGGGCAGCTCGGGGCACGACTCAAGCCTCTTCGAAGACAAAAACGGTCATGACAAACACAAGGACAGAAAGCGGAAAAAGAGAAAGAAAGGAGAGAAGCAGGTTCCAGGGGAAGAAAAGGGGAGAAAACGGAGAAGAGTAAAGGTAAAGGTTGTTGCATGATTTCAGCTTTGCTGATGACATCACTTTAAAGCATCCAGCCTCCCAGGACTGACGTCACTTTATTTTGTGTTTAGCGTGAGATGCTGAAATGCCTGTAGAATCTGACAGGCAGGGCAGAGTAGAAACATGAATCATTTATGGGTTTCAGCAGATCTTTATTTGACTATTCTCTTAGACAACGGTTGTACCCACACACACCAGGTGAGTAAGCGGCTAAGTCCTGATTTTCAGGAGCTGCTTCAAAGAATGCTTTTTCCCTCTACTAAGGATAAAAGTCATGCCCAAGAAGACGTCAGTATTTGAGGGTTGTCAAAAAAATGAATGGGATCTGTGGAGGTTCATACTTTGTTATGAAATGAGTAGTGTAATGTGGAATATATAATGAACAGTTCTCATTTTTTAAAACAAAATCTATTGAAGGGAAAATTGGATCAGATATCTTTAAGGGATATAGCACCAGTAATAAAAACAAGCATTTCTTTCACCATTTACAATTAATAGAAAAGGATAAGTAGCTGCCATCTTGGTTTGAAACTGGTCAAAATAATGATAACTATGAATTTCCCTTTTAAGAGATGATCATACACTTACTAGGAGTCATCTTAGACTCCTTCAGCACTCCCTAAAATTAACTTGTCACTAAATGATTCTTAGTAAACCAGTTATTGGATCTTGAAGGTATTCTGTAGATCAGTTTTCTAAACTGCTTTCTGTTTACGTATACAACAGAAGTGTCCTGCTCTGTTGGGTTAAACACATTGGTAGATCACCAAGTCTTAGGGGATTCTCTTTGGAACATCTTAAATCTTGTTTCTTTTCAGCCTCAGCTTCTATTGCATTTGGCTAGACAGTGACAATATATAGAGCAATTTAATGTTTCCCTTTCTTTTGTTTTTGTTTTGTTTTGTTTTGTTTTTTAATCATCTTTCACTCTGGAAACAAGCCCAGTACACAAATACAGATCTGATCTTGACCAGTGAGTTAACTGCTTTATTTGATTGGTTATGTTACTGAGTCTTTAGACTCTTTAACAGATTGACCCATCTGACTTTTTGACTTCTGTTTTCCACACGGTCAAGCAACACTTTTTTTTTTAGACAGCACTCTGTCCCCTCCAGTTCTAGTCTGGACTAGTAAGCCTCCTAGGACTGTCCTCTGCCTACTTCCTGAATCCCATGTCTTCCTCTTCCTTGATTACTTCTGTGTTTTGTGGAGTCTAAACTACAGGAGCTTCCTAAAAAAAGATGCCCAGGAGGTAGATTTATTGAGTTCTTCTGTGTTTTAAAATCTTTATTTAACCCTCATACTTCATTGATGGCTTGGTTTGACTCAGTATAGAATTCTAGATTGAAAGTTATTTTCTCACAGAATTTTGACAGCATTGCTATATTGTCTTCTGGCTTTTAGATTTGCTATTGAGAAGTCCGTTGCCATTTTCATTCTCAGTTCTTTGTATGTGACCAGTATTTGCTCTTTTGAAATGTTTAGTATCTTTCCTTTATCTTCAGTGTTCTAACATTTCACAGTGAATACTTGTGACTTCAGGTTTGAGGTGTTTGCTTTTACTATTTCTGTGATAATTTCCTTCATTCCGTTTTGTCTCCTCTCTCTCTCTGGAACCCCTGCCGTTTAGATACTGGACTCCTGGACCCATCCTCTAATTGTCTTATGTTTTTCTCTCCTGCCACCCCATCCCCCACCCCCCTTTGTTTTTTTGTGTTCTTCCTTCAAAGAGAGTTCCTGAACTTCACCTTCTGACTGAATTTTAGCCATAGTTTTTTCAGCTGATAGGCTCCACTGTAGGGTGACTAAACAGGTACCTGATCATTTTGGTGTGGAACCCCCAAATGTCTATACTTGCAGATATTTTCTCTGAGGTTCCCCTTCCCCCAAGAACGTTTTTATCGGGCTGCCAGTATTTCCAGAGTTAAGCAGAGCAAGGGAACTGAAGGTCTTGTCATCTATCCAGTTCTCTGCTTTCATTCCAGCATCTCTCCCCATTTTTGACTCATCTCCAAGTCTGGAGCCTCTCTGGTTCTTTGTGTTTCTAAGTGCTGAGCTTTTCCAGGTTCTGGGTTTGTACTCTTCTCATCGTTGTCCCTCTTTGTAGGCAAGAGGTATTTTGCTTTCGCTGTACTGAAAACTCTTCCCTCTGCCTTCCATCTCCTAAGGTAGTTGACATCTTCCATCCCCTTGTCTCTTCTGTTCTCTTTGTTTTTGCCAACATCTTGTTTAACTAGAAGCTGAGGTAACCGGGTTTTGGTTCTGTCAGTTACTGCCATAACACCTACTGATAGGCTTACATTCTTCATTTCTTGTTTGATCGATTATCTCTTTATTGACTCTATATTGTTTGGTTATATAGGTGTACCATACTTTATTTTATTTTATATCACCTTTAAGTATTACAAATAATACTGCAGTACGCCTCACTGTACATATCAAGTGTACATCTTTGTACACTTACATAAGGGTATCTTCAGAATAGTTCCTGGAAGTCCCCCTCTGTGTTCTAGCCACTCTGCCCTTTCTTAGCTGTGGCTCTGATTATTGTTGGCCACTGTTAAAGTTTGATGCTTTGCAAATTAAGATGTTGTTGCATCCACAGATGTCAGTTGCATATAACACTGTTTTGGTTTACTAAAGCTGCCAAAATGCAATACACCAGACATGGACTGGCTTTTAACAATGGGAATTTATTAGCTTACAAATTTACAGTTCTAGGGCTGTGAAAATGTCCAGATTAAGGCATCAACCTCTGAAGAAAGGTTGCTGGCATCTGGGGTTCCTCTGTCAGATAGCAAGGCACATGGCTGCCGTCTGCTGGTCAGTGGCTCCCAGGTTTTGTTGCCTTCAGCTCCTGGTACCAGTAGCCTCCTCTCTGAGCTTCTGTGGGTCCTCTCTTAGCATCTCCAGGGCTTTTCTTTCTCAGTCCCTCCAGAGGCTTTTTCTCTAAGCTCTCTTTTGTCTTCATAAGGGACTCCAGTAAAGGGTTAAGACCCACCTTGAATTGGGTGGGTGACATCTCAATTGAAACAACCTAAGCAAAAGGTCCCACCCACAAGAAGTCTGCACCCACAGGAATGGATTAAAAGAACATGGTCTTGTCTGGGGGTACATAACAGCTTCAAAGCAGCACAAACACCTTGCAGAGTAAACCAGGTAGATGGATGGGTTCCATTTTATAAAAGGTAAAGTGGAAGCTCAGAGAGGTAAAGTGAAATTGCCATGTCCCAGTTCCCCAGAACTCAGGACCAAGGGGCATGGGGCATTTTCTGGGAAGATCTCTGGGGGAGTCCTTGGATCCTTAGAGGCTACTTGGATCAACCCATTATTTCAGGTCAGTTCAGAGATGGAGAGTGGGGGATTCTTTTTGCTAGTGTTGTCTAGGAAGGGAGACTCCTCCCCGAACTGTGTTTTGGATCTCCAAGAAGTTTTAGGAACAGCAGTTGCCTCCGGTCTCTTCTTGGGGGGCATCAGCTGTGTGACACCTCTGGGCCTGGGAATGGCTGGGATCTGTCTAGTCCTGAGGGCGTGGTGACTGTTCAAGCTTGGACTGTCATCTCAGTCCCTCGCAGCAGGAAGGAGGAGGGGCATAAGAAAAAGATGCCCTTTCCCTTTGGAGAGGTTTTCAAAAAGGCATACAAAACTTCTGCTAGGGAAGCTGAGAAATGTCTTTGGTGGGGACAGGGAAGGGGCACAGTGAACCCTGCTAAAAATAAGGACCATGTTACTTAGGAAGATAAAGAAAAGATGAAAGATTTGGGGAAGGACCCAGCTTGCCTTCCCAGGAAGCTTGCCTACCAAGTAGTGGATTCACCTGTTACCTCTGATGCTTTCCCCCATCTCACCAGGGCAGAATGAGAAAACACTTCCCCTGGACTCGCAGAACACTTGACTCAAACCTCTAGTAGGATTTACCAGGGCATGTAGTTTGTTAATCCTTTCTGTTTGGTTTCCCAGATAACTCTGAATTCCTGTAGGAACTAGGAACTAGGTTTTCTTTATCTTTATTATCTGAGCCTAGTACAGAGTCTGGTGGATTAAAAGAAGGTGTCCGGAAAATATTTGTTGACTAAATAAATGAACAAATAGCTCTTCTCTCAAAGGAGCAACCGTACTCATATAGCCTTAGTCAGAGTCCTGCCTTCTCTGGGAAGGTCATGATCTCTAATTAAGAAGACCGCCTTGGGTGGGATACACATGGAGCAGCAGGGTGGGAAAGCCAGCCAGGGAAGCCATAGCAGCCCTGAGATCCTGGGTGTGGCAGGCGTCATACCAAACAAGTCAACGAATTGTGTGGACAAAATCCCCATTTTGTTCAATATGATTATATTCATTCTTTTCACCTCCTGTATTCTCCTCACCACCTATGCAGTTCCTTTCTTAGTCACTTTGGGCCTTGGTTAACTTGGCAATAAAATGAGATACCAACAGTATCTACTTCATAGAGTTATTTGTAAAGATTAAAAGAGCACAATTACATGAAGGACTTAGGACAGTGTGTGGCATCTAGTAAACAATCAAATGTTGGTTTTTATGAATATGTATCTCCCTTGGGACCTAGTATAGTTTCTTAAATAAAGGAGTTGTTTATTGGAATTTATTGTGTATGAATAATAGTTTTAATTTTCATTAAAAATTTTACTTGAGCTCATCTTCATAAATAACTATATCCTATATCTGTTAATGCTTTTGATTTTTCCTAATGACTACTGTTTTTCTCATTTTACTCTAATAACTTCCTTGACAATAGAACTAGCCTTACCTCGAGCATATAAATCTGAAGTTGACTTGTGAAGCAGTTGAGGCATAAATTGAGTTACAGCTGTGTTTTCAGAAGAACAAGTTGGGTTCCGTAAAGGAACTTAGACCTCTCTCCTAAGCTATTTCAGTGAACAACACCTAAGCAGGTCTTCTAACACACAGTCTCTGCCCTCTTCAATATACTGTTAACAGATTTTACCAAGATTTTAATTTTACTGAGGCTCAACTCTTATTATTCCTTCACTCAGAAACTGGCTTCCCACTGTCTACATATTCAAGTTCAGTACCCTTTTCTGATCTCTAAAATGCCTTTCAGATTTTATACTGTACTCTTCTTCACGTAGTCCGTGCTTTAAATAAAACCAAAACTACCTTTTGTCCACTATATACACCCTTACCCTCACCCATTATGTGCTGTTATTTTTAATCCACTACTTGGTAGGCAAGCTTCCTGGATCCTACCTGTTGGGGCATTTCAAACTGAACTAATAGATAGTCAGTGCCTTGCCACTCAAAGAAGAAAATCACTTAAACTAAGGCACCTTTGCAAAATTACAAGGTGATGTGTGTGTGTGTGTTTTTATTTTGCATAATAGTTTATCTACATAGCTGTTGATATTTATGGTAAAGCCTCTCACAATTACTTGGATATCATCTGCTCCTCCAGATTGTGCTTACATATATAAGGTGCATATTGCTAAAGTATATAATGCAAATTTTTAAAAGCATGCTGGTTTTACATTCTTCCAAGTAGTCTCCATTTGGAGAGTATGTACACTTATTTAAAGATTTCTCAGAATATTTTTAGAACTCTCCTTTTGATACACACTGGAAATCAAGAGTTATATCAAATCATTATCTTTGGGCAGTACATTTGATTTTGGAAATAGCCAAAAGTTGTATAGCACTGAGCCAGTTGTGACCAAGGCCAGGTGATTCACACCTAGGGCCAAAAATGAGGTGTAGCTTCGAAGTAATAGCACTGATTTTTCAGGTAGATTCTTAAATCATTTGTTAAAGGAGAGTCTTGAAATTGTTTTGTGTATTGAAAGCATCATTGAAATACATATATAGCCTCCAAAAGTAGCTAGTCCAAAGGATAGTACTTACCAAGGACTTCAGCTATTAATTCACATGCTTTCATATTCCTATTTCATGCCATCTCATCTAATGCGTGAATTCTGTGTATACTTATTTAGCAACTATTATGTGCTAGGTGATGCTGAGTTTGCAGGTACAGAGTTATTTGGGGACTCCAGTGAAAAGCAGGTGTGTCTATGATATAGGGCAGTGAGTGTTGTATAGTAATAATAGAAGCAGAGATTTGCTTCAAAAGTGTTACTCACAAATTAATAAAATAACGTGCCATTAAGTCATGAACAAATTTCAGCAAAACTAGAATCTATTCTGAAACTACAGTGTGTTTGTAGTTACGGAAGTAGACACTCTTTCTTTCTCCTGTCTTCAGATCTTCATGTACAGGGTGTCTCCTCTACCTAGAATGCTTTCTCCTCCACTCTCAACCAGGCTAAATCTTTTATTCTTCAGATCTCGACTTGGATGTTACTTTTCATTGAGCTCTTCCCACACTTCTCCAACCTAAATTAGATTCCACAGTAGTTATTTTTTCCTCATGCTTTTTTTTTTTTTTTTTTTTTTGAGTTGTTTAGTGTCAGTCTCTGTTGTTACACATGAGCTTCCTAAAAGCAGGGCCATATGTTTTATCCACTGCTGTATATCCACACAGTAGAACCTTATTTATTTGTTGAATGCGTGTTAGTGCCCATTAGGTGCTAAGTACTGTGCTAAAATTTCACATACACTATCTTATTTAATCCTTAAAACAGTCCCCTGAAGTAGGGTATTATTGTGTCTATTTAAAAGATGAGAAAATGAGTCAAAAAAATTATATAGTTTGTCCACAATCTTATAATTAATAGGTGTCAGAGCCAGAATTGGTACTCATTTTATAAACCATAACTGTAAACCCTTTTTCCTTGGATTCTTGAAGTTAAATAACATTAGTATTTTCATTTGGTTTTTTCTGTGTAATTAACAAAGTGCACTATCAAACTGTTAGCCAGAACTCTGTTAATGTGTGGTTTTACATATCTGTGTTTTATTAGTAAGTGAGATTCACAGTAGGAGTCTCTTGTATATTCTGAATCATAAAAAGGAAGATTAGAAAGTTGGAATCAGAATTTCAGGTGGAGAGAGAACCTTAGAGATCAAAGCCTCTTGTTTTGTAGATGAGAAACTGAGACTAAAAGAGGTCTCCTGGTTCCCAGTCCAGTAGTAACATGTTACAATATCTCCATTCAGTTTAAGGTAGTTTCCAAGTATGTTTTTAGATTCTCTTTCTCTTTTGGACTTCCTGGACCAGAAGTCTTTGTTCTTTTACAACACTGAATAATAAAGTAGTTTGTGTAGCCCAAACTAACTAGGTTAAGTTACAAGGTAGGGGTTATTCAAAGATATTATACCTCATTTGATACTTTTTCAACTTTTCTATTTCATGACCTTATTTGACCATCTCAGTGACCGTATAAGATCAAGTCATTATAAGGCCTGGTGAGAGTGAATGAGTTTCCGTAAGGACACAGATTGTTAAGGATTGTTAAGGATGAAGCTGGAGCTAGAACTCAAGCCTCTAGATCAAGGGTCAGCAAACCGGCCAGCACCACCTGTTTTTGTAAATAAAGTTTTCTTGGAACATAGCCACACCCATTCATTTACTTATGGCTGCTTTCATGCTACAATAGCCAAGTTTAGTAGTCGTGACAGACTTTGCAAGTCACAAAACCTAAAACATTTACTCTCTGATGCTTACAAAAAGAGTTTGCCAACCCTTGCTCTAGACTCCTGGTTTTGGCATCAGGGCCCAAGTTCTTTACATCTGGGAGAAGTACTTATTGCCTTTCAAGTTGTCTTCTCTTCCTGTTTCTCATTTTTTTTTTTAATTCATATTTATTGAGATATATTCACATACCATACAGTCATACAAAACAAAGCGTACATTCAGTTGTTTACAGTAACATTATATAGTTGTGCATTCATCACCAAACACACAAAAATAATAAGAATAAAAATTAAAGTGAAAAAGAACAATTAAAGTAAAAAAGAACACTAGGAGTCTTTTTTTTTTTTTTTTTTCCTCTTTTTTCTTCCCCCGTTTTTCTACTCCTCCATCCATAAACGAGACAAAGGAGAGTGTGGACCATATGGTGTTCCCAATCACATTGTTACCTTTCATAAGCAACATTTTTATACAATCGTCTTCAAGATTCCTGGGTTCTGGATTGTAGTTTGATAGTTTGAGGTATTTACTGCTAGCTATTCCAATTCATTAGAACCTAAAAAGGGTTATCGATTTTGTGCTTAAGACTGCCCGCCAGAGTGACCTCTCAGCTCCTTTTGGAATTTCTCTGCCACTGAAGAGCTTATTTCATTTCCTTTCACATCCCCCTTTTGGTCAAGAAGATGTTCTCCATCCCACGATGCTGGGTCTAGATTCCTCTCTGGGAGTCACACTCCACGTTGCCAGGGGGATTCACTTCCCTGGGTGTCAGATCCCACGTAGAGGGGAGGACAGTGATTTCACCTGCCAAGTTGGCTTAGTTAGAGAGAGAGGGCCACATCTGAGCAACAAAGAGGCATTTGGAAGGAGGCTCTTAGGCACAATCATAGGAAGGCCTAGCCTCTCCTTTGCAGCACCTGTTTCTCATTTAATAGCAAGCGATCTGTGTCTGTGGGGGTCTTTTTCCATAGAACAGATGTTCTAAACCTGCCAGCCTGTGCCAAGATCCATGCCAGTTTTTCTGGGCCAAGAATTCAAAACTCTCTAAAGTCTAGAACTGCTACAGACTATGTCTTGAGGTTGTAAAAAGCAGACACAAACCAGCTTACATGAATGGTAACTGGGATCCACTGCACACCTGAGCACAGTTTATAGCATTGTTCTCTCTAGCTTTAAAACCAGTCATGTGTTCGTCTTAGGTGCTTTGGACCCTGAGAATAAAGAACGTGAAGCTCTGTATCGGTGATCCTCAAAGTAATCCCCAAAGCAGCAGCTCCATCGTGACCTGGAAACTTGTTTAAAATGCAGATTCTCAAGCTCCACCACAAACCTGGATCCAGACATGCTGAGGGTGGGGTACAGCCCTCTGTGGTTTAACAAGTGATTCTGATACAATCTAAAGCTTAAGAATCATTAATGGATCCGAGAATTTGCATTTCTAACAAATTCCCAGATGATTCTGGTTTATAGACCACACTTTGAGAACCACTGCTCTAAATTCTAAAACAAGAAAGTAGGATATAGGCCAAGAGGATAATTGTTATCTTATAGAGAATTGATCTTACAGAGAATCTTAAAACTCAGTTTGGTTCTCAAGAGCATAAAATGTACAATAAAATAGACGTTTTTGGCTGATTTTACTGCATGTTTAATATATTGAATTTTTAAAAATTCAATATAGAGAGAATAATAAAACTACCACTTGGATACCAACCATCTAGCTTTAACAGATCTCACCATTTTCCCTTTTGCTTATTTGTTTTTATTTTATTTTTAAAGATACAGGTATACAAATAGAGATGAAGCCTCCTATTTTCCCTTCCAGGATCCCATTCTTCTTTCTTTCCCTAGGGAGAACCACTATTATGAATTTGGTGTGTATCACATGCATAATTGTTTTTTGTTGTTGTTGTATTTCTCTTTAGTCTCTTTAATTGCACAGATTTTATATAGTTGGCATAATAAGTTGTGTATATCGTGTATACATATTTTTTTAGCTAGCGCTATAGCAAGCATTCTCACATGTTATTTGCAACTTAATGTCTAAACATTTTAAAGCAAAAACCTTGAAAACTTTTTCTATATTTGGAGTTATAATTGTTTTCTTAGGGATAATTCCCAGAAGTGAAATTAGTAGGTATAACTTCAGATATTTTAAATCCTTTTGGTGCGTATTTCTAAATAGCTTTTTTTAAATTCATTTTTATTGCGATATATTCACATACCATGCAGTCATACAAAGCATACATTCAGTTGTTCACGGTACCATTATATAGTTGTGCATTCGTCACATACTTATTTTTATAATTTGACCACTTCTGCATACACCTGTAAACAGTATACATTTGCAGATTTTCAAACTTCACATAGCTGATCTTGTAACAGACACTTCATTCTGCAACTTTTTCTCTAGACATTGTTTCTGTATACTATCCTTGCTGATGCAGTATAATTTTAGCTCATAAATTTTACCTTCCATACAAATGTACCATAATCTATTAATCCATTTTCCTTTTAGTCAGGATTAGGTTGTTCCTCTTTTTTACTCTTTAAAACAGTGCTGCAAAAAGTATTCTTGTACATGTGTCCATGTATACTGTGTGAAAGGAAGTTTCTCTAAGGTATACACTCAGGAGTAGAATAACTGAGAAGTAGGAAAAAGCCATCTTCAGCTTTACTAGATATTGCTAATTGCTCCCCCAATGGTTGTGCCTGTTTACTCACCCATCTGCAAGGAATGAGAGTTCCATTTTCTATCTTTTTATCAAAACTTGACATTTTCAGGCATTTTAATTTTTGCCAGAGAGATGTGAATTGACTTCTAGTGTTTAAATTTATAATTCCCAAAGTTCTAGGAAGCTTGAGTAAATTTTCATATTTCTTGGTATTTCAAATTTCTTCTGCAAATTACCCGTTTTCTGGTGAGTTATCTTTTGGCATGGATTATAGATGCTCTTTATGTAATCTTTGCTAATACTTTATGAGTTATTCGTGTTTCAGGTACTCTCTTATCTGTAACTTGTCTTTTAGCTTTGCTTATGGTTGGTTTTTTTTTCTTTTCTTTTTTTCTTTTTTTTTTGAGTTACCAAAGTTTATAATTTTAATGTTAAATTTATCAAGCTTTTCCTTTTTGATTTATCATTTTTGTGCCTTATTTAAGAAAATCTGTACTCTTGGGTCATAAATTTTCTCTACTTTTGTCTGAAGTTTTAAAGCTTTGCTTTGTGCATTTAAGTCTTTAATCCATCTGGAATTTATTTTTGTGTTTTGTATAAGGTAGGGATCTAATTTTTATTTTATTTTTCCATGTAGATAAACCAGTTGTCCTAGCACCATCCTTTTGTCATGGATTTATAAAGCGACCTCCATGACATCAGAGTTTTTCTGTGTGCTGGGGACTGTTTCTGGGCTCTTTAGTCTGTCCTTTTGGTCAGTTTATCTCCTGTGTCAGACCCACATTGTCTTAATGATTATCACTTTATATAAATATCTAATATCTGGGAAGGCAAATTAGTCTATTGTGACTATTTTTAAAACTGTTTTTACTCTTCTTGGCCATTCACTGTTCAAGATAAATTATACAATGAGCTTGTCGAATTTCATGAAAAATCCTGTTACAATTTTGATTGGCATTACATTGAATTTATAGATCAATTTGAAGAGACTTGACAGTCTTTCAATTCATGAACATGGTACGCTGCTCCTTTAGTCACATCTTCTACCATGACCCTCAAGAATGTTTTATAATTTTTTTCCATAAAGGTCTTGAGATTTTTCTGTTTAGATTTATTCCTAGGTACTTTATATTGCGCTTAAGAATAGTATTATTTTTCTAATTGGTTATTGCTGGTATAGAGGAACACTTTTTTTTTCCTTTTTTGAACATGTTGTTCTCTCCTTTTCCAGTAGATGACAGCAAAATACGTTTAAGATTTCATTGTTAAGAATCTGTTTTCTAAAAGAATAGTGTATTTTTTCCTCTGAAATTAAAATGATTCATGTATTTAAAGGTATTGATTTTGAAAGATTTTTAAATTATCTCTGTTTATTCCTCTTAGGAGGATAAAAAGAAGCGAGATCGAGACCGTATGGAGGATGATGGAGAAAAAGACCTCCAGTGTCAGACCCCTATAAGATTAGACTTGCCTCCTGAGAAGCCCCTCACAAGCTCTTTAGCCAAGCAAGAAGGTTGGAATCACTGAATTAACTGTCCTCAGTGAGGAGGCTAAAATTGTCTTAAGTGTTGTAGCCAGGGAAAGTGACTGGGTTTTTAGCTTCTAAGTTCAAGTTTAGAAGTTTTGAATTGAGATTAAAAAAAAAGAAAAAAATTTTCTTATTTCTATCTCACTGCATAAGAAAGAGCTTTAAATTAGCTATACTTTTGAATTGATATTCTCTAACTTCAATGTATCTGTAAAATAACTGGCATTTCTGTGAGATTTTTAATAATGAATATGAGATAAAGAGAAAGAAAATAAACTAAACATTATACTCTCTAGAACCCTCCTTTTAAAAACACCCTTTTCCATCCTTGTTTGCTTTAGAAGTAGAGCAGACACCCCTTCAAGAAGCTTTGAATCAACTGATGAGACAATTGCAAAGGTAAATGTTTTTCCAGCATTTTCGTAACATGGAAGTTATGATGGTAAAAGTGTAGGATCCAAACCACCTCTCTTTTTCTGATTATTTAAAGCCACATTTTGCTGCCTAAATCCAAATGTACTTGATTTTAAAGTAGGTGATAAATATTTTGCCTGGCAGTAGAAGGCTGACTTTTAGGTGTTCTCATTTGATTTGTTTTAATTGGCAACTTGAAGGCTGTTTCATAAATACTCTTAATGACAAATTTCTGTTTGATCTAAAGTAAATATCTGATGTTAAAGCTTTAAGCCATGGATAAACGATTCAGATATTTTCACTTGTGCTAATATTTGGAAGTAGTTTCTGTTTAGTACTTGTCATGCTGTGAGTATTTGGCAGTTACTAAATCTGGGAGAAGAAATGCCATAAATAGAATTGTGACCCTGCATAAATTTATTCAGAAAACCTCAATGTCTAGATTACACCAGATTTAAGTAAAAGTTCTTAAAAGAGAAAAGAATAACTCACTTTTTATTAAAATATTTTTATGCCTCTCCTTACTCAGAATTTGAATTTTCAATTCAAAGACATTTCTGGTATATTTGTGGAGGATTCATGGTTGTAGGTCACGCATTCTAATAGTGAGTGGGCTTTATTCTCACTGTGTTATACATCCCCGGAGTTAATCATAAATATTTTTTTCAAGATAAAGCCTATTTAACTTTGCAGTTAAGATCAGAAGTTACCAGCCTCTCTCCTTTTTGGTGTTAGAATAGTTGAGAAAACTTTTCATGAACTCAGATTGAATAAGTCATTTATTACTTGTCCCAGGGGAGTAAATGAGTGAAAATTGGGCATCGCATGCCTGTTAGGAGGTATGATTGTAATGTTTTTTGGCTCCCTGTTTTGGACAGCGCATGTTTGTTTGTACAAGTTCCAGGCCAGGCTGAGTGTTACTGCTCGTTCTCATTATTTTATAGTCTTTCTGCCTAAGCATCTTGCTGGGAAGAACAAAGGTAGATTCAGAAAGATCTGCTTCAGATTCCAGCTCTATCCCTTATTAGCGTTATGACCTAGAACGAATGATTTAACCTTTAAGCCTCAGTGTCCTTATCTGTGAGGATACCACCAATTTATATGACTTTCGTGAGGATTAGATTAAAAATGCATCAAGTGCCTGGCACTTAGTAAATACATTTCAAAAGCTCCTTCTGGTATTATTACTTTTTAGACTGTTTTTAGTGTTGTTATCATCTGGTGTAAGAAAACTTAGGTGTGCCAGATTGCCAGTGGAAAAATCAGTCTAATGACCTAATCGTAGACAGTGGTTCCCAACCCTCGCTGTGTATTCGAATCGCCTAGGCAGCTTTTAAGAACGATGAGTAGAAAAAAGCCAGAGAGCTCAGAGAGAAATACCCAGAGAGAGAGCTCACAGAGGGAGAAAAGCCCCTGAGATGCTAAGAGAGGACCCTCAGATGCTCAGAGATGAGGCAGCACATGGAGAAGAATAATGAACTGAAATGAAAGCACAATCTGGAAGAATAACTTCAAAACTATGCACTCAGGGCTCCAGCCCTGCTGCTACTGTTTATGATTCCCTCCAAGCCCAGTGCTCACATCCTCTGCGTTAATGCCTTGGCACACTCCTAGGCAACACACAGGTCAGGAGGTGCCGTCTCTGGATTCTCACAATGTAACGGGAAGAAAATATCAGTCTTCCAAGGATGATACACTAGAACTGTAGGCCACTAAACACTGTCAGCTCTCTGAGACCCTTGGGACTCGAAAGGAGATTTCCAAAAATCACCACACCTCAAAATTTGGCCCTTTGGTTGAAAGCATATACTGTATTTTATATTTCTGCCCATTTTTACCTATATAGGTGGTAGGAGGGGGAGAGGTATGTTCAGACTGGATCAACTCTGAGTATTCTTGTTCAAAAATGCCTGCTTTATGATACATCCCAGGAATTCCAATCACAACAATGAAGAGTCTGCTCTACTGACACCACCCCACCCCCCACCCCCCAAAAAAGGAACTATCAGTGCCTGGACCTCTGGCCCCTCTGCCTGAGATTCTAATTTAATGGGTCTGGGGTGAACCTTTGCACCCCGCTACCTCCGCTGCATTGGAATTTCTTTTTAAAGCCCCTCTGATGGTTCTAACGTACAGCCAGAGTTGAGAACCTATGATAAAAAAAACACTGATTCTCAAATTTGGAGATATTATGAAGACCTTTTCTGTTGTCAGTTTTTTGAGCAACACAAACACACATGGTAGATGTTATATCCATTGATTGAGAAAATACGCATATTCACATGGTTGTAACAGTTCTGTGGCCCACCAGGAGTCTACAGCCTAATAGTTGGAAACCAATATGGAAGATTACAGATGTGCATTTTTGCTATTCTTTCTGCTTTTCCCTTCACAATTGATAAAAATAAACAGTACTAATCTCCCAAAGGACAAGATGTTAATCTACATTATTTATTTTGCCTTATTTTTTCTTTTGTAGGAGTTGCTACTAATTAATTAGGCTATATGTAAAAGAAACTTCTCTGTCTTGAGGGTTTAGCCCATGTATAAAACTTCTGAAGCTTGTTATTGAATAGTTTTTAGTCTTTAAAAATCTTGCCTTCAACTTTCAATGAAAAACATGTTCGCATACTAGAAATTCTTTCCACATCTGAAGGATTTTCCTCTGACTTCTGTTTTTAGTAGATTTGTTTGTAGTAGAAATAAAATATAGCCTTGCCTTTTTTCTGCCTTCACAGAAAAGACCCAAGTGCTTTCTTTTCATTTCCTGTGACTGATTTTATTGCTCCTGGCTACTCCATGATCATTAAACACCCAATGGATTTTAGTACCATGAAAGAAAAGATCAGGAACAATGACTACCAGTCCATAGAAGAACTAAAGGTAATTATAATTACTTATATTTTGATTGGAGAAATTGACTGAGCTATGATGCAAAATAAAACATCTTTGTTCAATTGAGAGTCAAACTCTTAGAGCTCTTGGATTGAGAGTCAAACTCTTGGATACATAAAGGCTTGGTAGAAATCTCCATGTCTGGTATTCAGGATATTTCTCACTGACCTTTTATTTTGCAAAGAATTAAGTTTATTTTAATATCCAAAATCTTGGTATTTTTCAATCTTAGAAAACTTTTCATGAACTCAGATGAAATAATCTATCTGCCATCTTTTATTAATATTTTTGTTTTTAGTGAAATTTCGAGTTTCACATATGTTCTAAAATAAAATTTAACAACCTTTTAAATGAAAAGATGTTAGATTTTTAACTTCAGATAACTACCAGTAGAATTGAATTTTAATGGACTTTTAGTTTCTTTTTTTATTTCTAGACCTATAAAGTATGAATATCTTCTAAATTAGAGAACAAATTGGCTTCTGCAAAAATACCAAGCAGCAGATTAATTACATTTTCTAGTTTGATGAAGGTCAGTTGCTCCCTGAGTTAACTTAGGGTATCATTGTTGAGCAGATTTTCTTCAGCTTTAGGAAGAAGGGAAAAAAACTTAGAAGTAAACGGCATATAAGCCACAAGGATAAAGTATATGCCTAATGTTACAGTTGCAGTTTTTTCCATCTTTAAGTAGTCATGGTATAATGTTGATTTCAGGGGTCTACTTCTCTTCTTGTCAGTCTTCCAAATAAAAGGAACCATGTTTTTTTAAACTTGGTTTGTACCAAACCACCACATACTTAAACTGGTTTAGATACCTGTTTTTTCCACATGAACTTAGAGCACACTGGACATAAGGGTTAGAACCTAGTCAGTCACAGATGGAAAAGTAAGACAGATTTAAACATTACTTTGTCTCTTTTTTTCATTCACCTGTATGTGGAACAGCTGAGATTTATGAAGAATGCCGGTATATAACTCTATCTTCGGTATCAATTTGAGTCTGTAGATAATATTCTCCTTACTCTGAAAACCTGAATTGAATTAACCATTCTCTCGTATTCAGAAAAATAGAAACTTTTCCCAGCTGTTCATCCAGATGAAAATTGGGTTAGAGATGTTTGTTTCAGTGTATTTCTGACCTTATTGTTGCTTAATGAAAAAAAGTTTCACGGTTTTTTTTGTGTGTGTGTGAATGATTTTCCTCTGATCTTTCTCTGTACAGTGAGTGGAGAGTAGAAATGTGTCCCCTATTTGAACAGAGGGCATTAAAGTTTTATAATTGAAGTGAACGTGTATTTTTAATTTGGGGTTGTTTTTTTTTTTAATGCATTTTTTTATTATGAATGTTAACATATATACATAAAAGTGATAACTTTCAAAGTGCAATTTAACAAATAGCAAATTTCAAAGAACGTCATGGATCACAACTCCACAACTTCAGCTATTTCCGTTATTGTAAAGTATAACATACACACAGAAAGGTATTGACTTTTGATGTACAACTCAACAAGCAGTTATATAGGTAATTTCAAAAATTGTTACGGGTTATAGTTCCACAGTTTCAGTTCTTTCCTCATTATGAAATATAGGTTATATACAGAAAGGTGAACTTTCAAATGACAATTCAACTAGTAGCGATAGAGCAGTTTCAAAGACCGCTATAGGTTACAGTTCCACCATATCATTTACCTCCTTCCAGCTATTCCAACACCCCAGCATCTAAAAAATGTATATATGTTTATATGAAGTTTCAGTATTCGTAGACCTTTGTTAAGTCTTATCTTGTTTGTTGCTACTCCTTTCTCTCACTTAATCTCTTTCTCCATCTTCGGGGGTGTCTAGGCAGTGAGCACCCTAACTTGTTCATATTGAAAGGAGGGGGAAGGAGGCTGCATCTGATTGTTGCTCTTAAAGAGGCCGTTGCCTCTTGGTTTTAGTACTTGCCTGGCATAGGAACACTCTGATGGATTTAAGTTTCTGAGAGATAAAACTTAGTGAGTGCATCTTTTATAGAATCTCAGGTAGGGACCTAGGTATTTGGGGACTACTTTTGGTAAGAGCATGGCATGCTGTGGCCATTTGAGACGTCTAGCTGGAGTTTGCATAAGAGAAACCTCCAGAATAGCCTCTTGACTCTGTTTGGAACCTCTCAGCCACTGTGACCTCAGCTTATTACTTTCTTTTTTTCCCCTTTTGGTCAAGTAGGCATTTTCATTCCCTTGCTGCTAGGGCCAGGCTCATTCCTGGAAATCCTGTCCCACATCACCAGGGAGATTCATTTCCCTGAGAGGGGGAGGGGGGAGGTTAATGAATTTATTTGCCGAGTTGGTCTTAGAGAGAGAAAGACCACAGCTGAGCAACAAAAGACATTCCTTGGAGGTGCCTCTTAGGCATAATTATAGGAAGGCTCATCCTGCCACTTAACAGCCCTAAGTTTTACAAGAGCAAGGCTCAAGTCAACGACCTGATTTATTAAGTAGTGGGTTCCTAATTTCACTTAATGTATATTCTATCCCAAGATAAACAGTTTCTTACATTTTCTTCACTTAGTTGTACAATCATCATCATTCTTCAACTTCAAACAATTATCAAAACATGGAACATCCCAGAGCTCTTATCAGCTGCTGATTATTCATCCCTAGTATTGGTGTAATGTTGGTAAGATATTCCTATTAAATATAGTCTATAATATGTAATGGGTAGTTTTTCCATATACCACTCTGTTGTTAACTCTCTGCACCAGTGTCATACCTTATAAGTGTATCATGCTAACACTTATTTAGGTTTGTGGTGCTACTCTGTGGGTTACATGCCTTTAAACAACCATTTATGAGCATGTTCGCCTTCAGTGCACCACCAATCCTCATAATCCCATTAACAAACTGTAGTCACACCTGACCATTTCCATACCATTTAGTTTACCCTCATTATTATAACAGTACATATTAGATTATCATTCCCCCTTCACTAGCTTCTAACTCTAGGTACCCTATATTCTACATTATAAGACACTTATGTTACATTTTTCACGGAGCTCACGGGTGGTAACATACTGTATCTCTCCTTTTGTGTCTGGGTTATTTCACTCAGCATTGTCTTCAAGGTTCATCCACATTATCATGTTTCACAACCTCATTGCTTATTACTGCTGCATAATATTCTATAGTATATACCACATTTTGTTTATCCACTCATCTGTTGAAGGACATTTGGATTGTTTCCATCTCTTGGCAATTGTGAACAGTACCACTGTGAACATCAGTGTACAAATATCTGTTTGTGTCACTGCTTTCAGATCTTCTGGGTATATACCGAGAAGTGAAATTGCTAGATCATAGGGTAACTTGATATCTGGTTTTCTGAGGAACCACCAAACTGTCTTCCACAGTGGCTGAACCATTATACAGCCCCACCAGCAATGAATATGAGTTCCAGTTTCTCTACATCTTCTCCAGCATTTGTAGTTTCCTGTTTGTTTAATGGCAGCCATTCTTATTGGTATGAGATGATTCCTCACTGTGGTCTTGATTTGGATTTCCCTTACAGCTAGTGAAGGTGAACATTTTTTCATATTTTTTTTTTTAGCCATTTATATTTCCTCTTCAGAGAAATGTCTTTTCATATCTTTTGCCCATTTTATAATTGGGCTGTTTGTAATATTGTCATTGAGTTGTAGGATTTCTTTATATATGCAGGATATCAGTCTCTTATCAGATACATGGTTTCCAAATATTTTCTCTCGTTGAGTTGGCTGCCTCTTCACCTTTTTGACAAAGTCTTTTGAGGCACAGAAGCTTTTGATTTTGAGGAGTTCCCATTTATCTATTTTTTCTTTCATTGCTTGTGCTTTGGGCATAAGGTCTAAGAAACTACCTCCTAATACTAGGTCTTGAAGATGTTTCCGTATATTGTCTTCTAGGACTTTTATGGTACTCTCTTATATCGAAGTCTTTGATCCACGTTGAGTTAATTTTTGTATAGGGTGTGAGGTAGGCGTCCTCTGTGATTCTTTTGGATATGGATATCCAGTTCTCCTAGCCCCATTTGTTGAAGAAACCGTCCTGTCCCAGTTTTGTGGATTTGGGGGCCTTATCAAAAATCAGTAAGATATTTGTTTTAAAACTGAGTAACTTTTTATTAATTACATGAACTACTCAGCTAAGACTATTTTATTAAGTATAAGATTGAAGATTTTCTTCTAATTCCTTTGTGTGCAAGAGTTTATCATGAAGAAACTTTTAAAAATTTCACTCTGGAATTTAAAGTTTAAGAATTTGGTAAAGAAGTTTGTTGCATATTTAAAGTAAGAGGATTTTTTTGGTGCTGAATCCAAAAACATAAATTTCTGTTCGTGTTTCTTAGTGAACAGTGAAAGAAAATGGTTTTGTTTTGTTTTGAGAGGACCTGTATGTTTTAAAATGGGGATGGGGAGAGTACTTTGTTTTGTTTTAATGCATTTTCCCCCTGAATATTCTCTCTGCAGGATAACTTCAAACTAATGTGTACTAATGCCATGATCTACAACAAACCAGAGACCATTTATTATAAAGCTGCAAAGAAGCTGTTGCACTCAGGGATGAAAATTCTTAGCCAGGTAAAAGAACTCTTTGTCATAAACAATAATTATTTAAAAATCTATATCCCTGTGTATTTTGGTTGTAGTGTTACAGATCCAATACAGTACTGATTTTATTTTGTTAGCAGATCATATTAAAGTTAGATACTAAAAGAAAAAAAAAATTAATAAAGAGAAGAAAATTAAGGCGGGAAGATTCTCATTTGGAATTGGTGCAAATAAAAATTGACTATTTCTTTAGAGGCTCTTGAATTGGTAGTCACCACATAGATTTATTTTTGCTGTGGGCAGCAAAATTTTGGTGTGGGAGAAACAATCTGAATTCCAGGATAAAAATGATTGGATGAGTTATGAGACTGACCTTTTAGGATGGAAGCTCTCTATTTCCCTTGTGCTGACGGAATCTAATGTTCTGTTCTGTTCCTTTTGGGTGAAATATGGGAACTTCTTTTAGTGGAAAGACAAAATTTACAAATGAGAAATAACGTGGGACTGTCTCAAGGAATCTGTCCACATGAGAAAAATTTCCTTGAAGGACAAGAAATGTGTAGTGAGGCATTTGAGATGGGAGAAACATGTGCAGAGGCCCAGATGCAGCATCATCATTTGTATGAGAGAGCTTGAATAAGACTTAGGCCAAACAAAAGCGATGTATAGATAGTGCCATGGTATCATGAGTGTCCTCCCAGTGTGACAGGTGAGAAAGACCTTGATAGGTAAACTAAGGTGATCACCATGGATCTATTGGGAGAGAGGGGGACCTCACAAGGTAAGACATCTTTTGATGTATTTTCTCAAAGCCCTGAGTAGGATAAACCACATTACTATGGTTCTACATGTAGGAAAACTAATTGAGGCTAATTCTGGCTCCACAGCAGAAAGTCAGAAGACTGAGTTCTCATTTTAGCTCTCTTCCACTGACTTGTGGGCCTTGAACATAAACCTCATTGTTCTCATATGTAAAGAAGGGTTTAATCTGTGGTCTCCAAGATAATTTCCAGCATTAATGTTCTGAATCTCGGTAAGAGCTAGACTAGGGAAGAGATTATGAAAAAGGACAGCAAGATAGCAAAAGAATTTTGCAAGGAAGTGAGTCGTCACAAAACACAGAAAGAGAAAGGAATGGAGAATTGAGAGTTTGAGCTGAGAACCCAGGGTGTTAAAGGATAGTAGAAATGAGTCGTGTAGTTGCATATGATTTTTCAGTTTAGTGATTTTTATAGTGATCATCGTATTACAGTTCTGCATTTAAAGAAATGCTTTGGTGTGCAGATGTCTGAATATCTCTGTGCTTGACTCTGAAAGATTCTTGGGTCCACTTAACTGGGGAATGAAAAACATTTGGATTGGTGATTATTCTTGTGCTCCTAATATTTAGACAACATCAATTCCCACCTTTTCCTAAAGACTTGGGAAACTGTAATGTAAGCCGGTTACCATCTTTGGCAAAATTTGCAGAGGAAAAGGGAATATAAAATGTTTATCCCACTCTGCAGAAAGACTCTTTGAATCCAGAACCAAGCCATATTCCGGGTTTAAAGTCCTGCAAATGCTTGTTATTGTGTTTGAACTAAAAGTGCATCCAGCAAATGTAGTCTTTTGTCATTCCAAAATATATGCACATTGTATTGGGGGAAAGAATTTAATATGCAGAGATAACACATCTAAAATAGACTTAGTTTATCAACTTTGATTTACCAGTGTTTTCCCTTCTTGAAATAATATAGTTACTATAACATGCAGAAGACTTCACTGGTTACACTATCTTTTGAGTTTTACTGGGGGTGGGATGGTTGGAAGCAAAGAAAATAAACTTTCTACTCCACTTTCCCTTTTCTCTCTTTGTTGTCTTCCTTCTTCTCAGATCTCTTCCTGTTGAGGAGCCCTACCCACCCATCCTGTGTATAGCTTCCTGTTGACTGTTCTCTCCACCCTAGATGGCAGGGATCCTTACAACAGTGATTTTAAATCATTTTAAATTTAGACCTTCTGAGTTAACTCTTCTAATAGCATTGTTCCCGAGAGAGCCTACCACACCATTCCACAAATGGTCTTTTTTAATACATAATGTCCTGAATGTTCACTGTTAAGGTTTTAGGCCAGTCACTCATCATTTTTTTGGTTACACCAAACAGTAACTGTTAGTAGAGGTGTATCTTTATAAAGAATGAACGTATGTAAGATGCCTCTTTTGATCTCCTAAATAAATACTTGACTAGAATGCTTCATTTAACAACCAGTACTATATACAGCATAGTGGCTTCGGAGTCAGACTAATCGAGGTTCAAGTCCTTGCTATGCCATTTAGAAGTTGTGTAACCTTAGGCCTTGCAACTTTTCTCAGCCTTTTTCCTGCCTGTGAAACAGGAATGATGACAGTACTTCATAGATGTATGCCTGGCACATAGGTGCAATAAGTGCACCTTATGTATGCCTGGTACAATAGGTACAATAAGTGTTAGCTGTTACTGATAGCAAAGAACCAAGCCCTTTGATAATTAATATTGTAAAATTGGAGGAGTTTTAATTTTGAAAAATGAGAAAAGCATTGCTTTCAAAATAAAATTAATTAAACTTAATTTTTTCCCTTGACTTGTTTCTAAATTTAGAAAATTTCTCTAATGAATTATTTTAATTTTTGGCATATTGTGTTTAAAAGTCCTAAAATGTTCTCAATGTAGGTTCTGCTTCCTTTGTACTCAGAACTTTGTCACTAAGCCCATTAACTTAACTAACATTTATTGAGTACCTACTATGTGCCAGCCCCTGTTTCAGGTTTAGGGATAGAGAGATGAGTGAAACATGGCACAAGTAGTATACACAGGGGAAACACATGGCCAATGAGCATTTATAGGAATAATCTAACTTACTGAAATTTTTTAAGTATGTATTAAAATAAAATATGTTTTTAAGAATGAAATTGCCAGTTTTTTTAATGATGCTATTCAGTTTGGCAAGGATTCAGAGAAACTCGCAAACACTGGTAATGGTAATTTTAATTGGTACAATCTTCTAGAAGGCATTTTGATAGTAAGTGTCAAAAGCCTGAAAAATATTCATTTCTTTTTGACCTAATGTTTCTACTTTTAAAGAGATAGTCAGAGATTCCTAAAGAAATATGTGTACAAATGTTCCTGAAACTTTTATTTGTAGTGATGGAAACTTGAAAATAATTCGAAATGTCCAACGGTAGACTGCTAAGTAAATCACGGCTCATACGTAGAATGTAATATTATACGGTTGTTTAAAATGTTTTAAAAGAATATTTAATGATACGAAGGGAAATGTTTGTAATTTATTAACTGAAAAGAATGCTTGTTACCAAATATTCAGTATAATTCCAATTTGCTAAAACTATAATCCTAGAAAAATACTAGAATGATAAACCTGTTAATTCTATGCCTTTCTGGATGATAAATTAAAGCAAGGTTTTAATTTCTTCTCCACCCGTACCTTTGTCTACAATAAAGTATGTTACTTTAGCAGTTTTAAGAGTGCTTTAAAATAAAAGTCCAATAAAAATAGCAGGATTTATATTCTTGAGGATCTCTCAGCCAAAGGCGTGCGCTGTTAGCATAACATTGTGTGGTGAGAAAAAGCCTGTCCTGAGAGATAAGAAGCCTAATCTAGTCACTGGTTCTTTGACCTTAGGTGAGTCATTTACTGTTGCTGGGCTACATTGTTCTTACTTGAATGACTTCTGGACATTTCCAGTTCTTCTACAAAAGTCTTCCCTCCTGTTGCTGTGCAGCCCTGAGGAGGCTAACCTCCGTATCTTACCAAGTGACAGCTCTCAGAGTTAAAAGCAAAGTAGTCACCAGGAACAGATCTGCTTCTTTAACGTTTGTCCAGAAACTGCAAGCCCTTGACCACGATGAAAACTGCACAGCATATCACTGCAATGGAAAATTGAGCACACGTGCCCTTGGTTAATAGGAACTTCATGCGCTCTGAGAAAGGAACTATGCTAACAACCTTTTATTCCCCTCAAGTTGTGTGGATTTCACACAGAGAGAAAAGTGCCAAAATCATCATGGATCACCCTAGGATACCAGAGTGTGGGGGTACTTCACATGTTCACATACTCTAGGCTTTACGAATATTTAAATTTATATCCTTAAGTTTCAGAAAATAAGCCATTGTGTTAAATACAAAATTTTTGTGTTCTGTTGAATTTTATATTTTAAATTAAGAAGTGCAAAGAATACTTAGTCTCAACTCATACTTGCTCTTCTCTAAACTTTTTTTTAAAATAGTGATTAACTTTTTTAATGCAATTTTACTGAGATATATTCACATACCATACAGTCATCCAGAGTGTACAATCTGTGGTTCATGGTGTCATTATATAGTTGTGCATTCATCACCACAATCAATTTTTGAACATTTTCATTATCCAAAAAAAGAATAAAAATAAAAAGAACACCCAAAACATTCCATTCCCCTTATCCCCCTTATTAATTAATTAATTAATTATTGTCTTTATTTCCTTACACTAGATAAAGGGAGTGTTAGTCACAGGTTTTCATGATTACACAGTCACACTGTAAAAGCTATATAGTTACACAGTCATCTTCAAGAATCAAGGCTACTGGATTACCATTGAACAGTTTCAGATATTTCCTTCTAACGATTCTAATACGCTAAAAACTAAAAAGAGATATCTATATAATGCATACAAATAACCTCCAGATTGACCTCTGGACTATTTGAAATCTCTCAGCCATGGAAACTTTGTTTCATTTCTCTTCCCCCTTTTGGTTCAAGAAGGCTTTCTCAGTCCCACGATGCTGGGTTCAGGCTCAATCTCCAGGAGTCGTGTCCCATGTTGCCAGGGAGATTTATACCCCTGGGAGTCATATCCCATGTAGAGGGCAAGGCAATGACTTTATCTGCAGAGTTAGCTCAGAGAGAGAGGCCACATCTCAGCAACAAAAGAGGTTCTCTGGGGGTGACTCTTAGGCAAAATTATAAGTTGACTTAGCTTCTCCTTTGCAGGAGTAAATTTGATAAGGGCACACCCCAAGATCGAGGGTAGTCCCCAATGCTTTCGAGAATATCAGGAATTCCCTAGGTGGGGAAGTTTAACATTTCCACATTTTCCCCCAGTCCTTCAAGGGGGCTCTGCAAATACTATTTTATTCTCTGCCCAGATACTTCTGGGATGTACCGGGACATCACACTAACCTCTGTAAACCAACAAGATCTCACTCCCTGTTCCAGTAATTATGGTGTTTGAATGAACTGACCATAAAGTTAAATTAGATAGCGTGCTATAGAAAATATAGATTTGCACCAAAAAAAATCTCTTCTTTGGTATCACACAGAAATTGAAGTTTTAAAACATAGTCAATATCGTCCTTTACCCTTTAGTCTGATTTGCCTTAAGTCCTAACCAGATAAGCTTCACTCATATCTCTAATTAAAGTCTGATCTTTTTTAGCTTTTGAAACAGTTGCTTTATGGGGTAATGTGTAGTGATTAACTTTTTTTTTTTAATTGAAATTGTTCACATGCCATAGAATTATCCAAAGATCCAAAGTGTACAATTAGTTGCCCCTGGTACCATCATACAGCTGTGCATCCATCACCACAATTAATTTTTTTTTTCAATTTTTAGAACATTTTCATTACTCCAGAAAAGAAATAAAGACAAAAAAAGGAAACTCAAATCCTCCCAGACCCCTAACCACCACCCCTCCATTATTGACTCATAGTATTGGTATAGTACATTTGTTACTGTTGATGAAAGAATGTTAAAATATTCCTAACTAGTATATAGTTTGCAATAAGTAAATTTTTTCCCTATATGCCCCTCTATTATTAACTTCTAGGTATAGTGTCATACATTTGTTCTGGTTCATGAAAGAGATTTCTAATATTTGTACAGTTAATCACGGTCATTGCACACCACAAGATTCACTGTTTTATACATTCCCATCTTTTAACGTCCAACTTTCCTTCTGGTGAAATACATGACTCTGAGCTCCCCCTTTTCACCACATTCACGCACCATTCAACACTGTTAAGTCAGTCTCACAACGTGCTACCATCATCTCTGTCCATTTCCAAACATTTAAGTTCAACATAGCTCCTCATACTAAGCAACCGCTCCCCATTCTTTAGCCTCATTCTATATCCTGGTAACTTATATTTCATGTCTATGAGTTTACATATTATAATTAGTTCATATCAGTGAGACCCTGCATCACTCAATATAGTGCCCTCAAGTTTTCTTCATCAGCTCATTTTTTTTTAAGACAGTTTTGTTCACACACCATACATTCCATCCTAAATAAACAATCATTGATTCCCTATATAGTCATGTATTTATGTATTCACCACCATTACCACTCTATATAAGGACATCTCATTTCTTCCACAAAGAAGGAGGAAGAGTCAAAGAAGGTAGAGAGACAAAAGAAAAAGAAAAAAGAAAGAGAAAAAAAAAAAAGCTAGGAAGCAACAAAAGGAAAGATAGCATTCAACTAAAGTAGAATAAAGAGACATCACCAATGCCAAGAGTCACATACCTCTCCCTTATGTCCCCCCCTTATATGCTTTTAGCTTTGGTATCTTGCCTTTGTTACATTAAAGGAAGCATAATACAGTGTTTCTGTTAATTATAGTCTCTAGTTTGCATTGATTGTATTTCCCCCCAATACCTATTTTTAACACCTTGCAAGGTTGACATTCATTTGTTCTCCTTCATGAAAAAACATATTTGTACATTTTTTCACAATTGTTGAGCCCTCTGGGTTTCACTGAGTTATATGGTTCCAGTCTTTATCTTTCCTCTTTCCTTCTGGTGTCCCACATGCTGCTAACCTTCCTCTTTCAACCATACTTACAGTCATCTTTGTTCAGTGTGCTTACATTGCTGTGCTACCATCACCCAAAATTGCGTTCCAGACCTCTCATTCCTGTCTTTTCCTATCTGTCTGTAGTGCTCCCTTTAGTATTTCCTTTAGAGCAGGTATCTTGTTCACAAACTCTGTCATTGTTTGTTTGTCAGAGAATATTTTAAACTCTCCCTCATAATTGAAGGACAGTTTTGCCGGATATAGGATTCTTGGTTGGTGGTTTTTCTCTTTCAGGATCTTAAATGTATCACCCCACTTCCTTCTTGCCTCCATGGTTTCTACTGAGAAATCTGCACATAGTTTTATCAAGTTTCTTTTGTATGTGGTGGATTGCTATTCTCTTGCTGTTTTCAGGATTCTCTCTTTGTCTTTGATGTTTAATAATCTGATTATTCAGTGTCTTGGCGTGGGCCTGTTCAGATCTGTTCTGTTTGTGATATGCTGTGCTTCTTGGATCTGTAATTTTATGTCTTTCATAAGAGATGGGAAATTTTCATTGATTATTTCCTCTATTATTGCTTCTTCCCCTTTTCCCTTCTCTTCTCCTTCTGGGGCACCCATGACACGTACATTCATGCGTTTCATGTTGTCATTCAGTGCCCTGAGATGTTGCTCATATTTTTCCATTCTTTTCCCTACCTGTTCGTTTGTGTGTAGGCTTTCAGGTGCCTGTTCTCCAGTTCCTGAGTGTTTTCTTCTGCCTCTTGAGATCTGCTGTTGTATGTCTCCATTGTGTCTTTCATCTCTTGTTTTGTGCCTTTCATTCTCATAGATTTTGCTAGTTGTTTTTTCGAACTTTCAATTTCTACCTTATGTACGTCCAGTGTTTTCATTATATGCTTCATCTCTTTTGCTATATCTTCCCTAAACGTTTTGAATTGATTTAGCATTGGTTGTTTCAATTCCTGTATCTCAGTTAAAGTGTAAGTTTTTTCCTTTGACAGGGCCATAACTTCGTTTTTCTTAGTGTAGGTTGTAATTTTCTGTTGTCTAGGCACCTGGTTTCCATGGTTACCCCAGTCATGTTTTCCCAGACCCAAACGGGCTCAGATCCCAGAAAGGGGCAATATTCAGTATCAGGTTTCCCTGAGGGTGTGTCTTAGAAGATTGACACCCTGTGAGGCCTCAAGCCACTATGCTTTTCCTAACCTGCCCAGCAGGTGGCACCTGTCAGCCTGTAGCTCTTGGCTGGTGTAAAGAGGTATGGCCCGCTTAGTTTCTGTTTTCCCCGTTTTCCCCCAGGCTCTGGGGTCTCATTCTGAATAGAAGACGGGTAATAGTGCTGGGCACCACCTCCTTCCTCTTAGGGAAGATACACCCCCTAGGTAGTTTTTATCTGCATTTAAATAGGTTCTTTGTCTCTCTGACTCTGCTATCTCCACCCTTGTCTGGGTCAGAGTGATGCGAACTGAAAATGGCTGAGGCTTTCTCCACTGAGCAGCTCAAGTTGAGAGAGAGAGAAGGGGACAAAAAGCCTCATTTCCAGGTCAGTCCACAGCCCCCAGTTTCACCCGTCAGCCAGAGATAGCACCTGGTCCTCTGGGCTCCCCCTCCTAGGACAGAGAAGTCCCCTGGCTCTTCAAGGTCAGTTGTCACTAAAAGCCTCCGTCTGCTGGTTGGGGATTTGTAGCTTGCATTGAACAGTCCACAATAAAACTCCAGTTGGAACTAGACTGAGGTATATTTGCTTGTTCAGAGAGTGCTGCTCTCTAGCACAGCGAGGCTTTGCAGTTCTGGCTGCTGTGGGGTAGGGATGGGGCTCCCATCTCGGGTCTGCGGTTTCTACTCACAGTTTCCACCCTGCAATCTCAGGCATTCCTCCCAATCCAGGTTGGTGATTGATGTGTGGACAGTTGCAGTTGTCCCCCAGAAGTTATACCAGATCATTTACTAGTTGTGTCTGGTTGTTTATTAGTTGCTCCAGGGGGACTAACTAACTTCTACTCCTCTCTGTGCCGCCATCTTCTTCATCTCTCTAAACTTTTTAATAGTGAGATAAAGTTATAAAACCTGTCTTAAGTTGGAAATTAAATTATCAGAATTGAATGAACTTCATTGTTCTGGTTCCTAAATATAGTGTTCTCTTGGTATAATTTGTTTTTCTAATGACAGGATAAGTGTAAGCGCTTGTGGGGGAAAAAATGCATTACTTTAAAAATTAACATACAATAAGAATATTCCTGAATATTTTTAGGAAAGAATTCAGAGTCTGAAACAGAGCATAGACTTCATGGCAGACTTGCAAAAAACTCGAAAACAGAAAGACAGAGCAGACACCTCGCAGAGTGGAGAGGACAGCAGCTGCTGGCCCAGAGAGAGGGAAGACTCTGGAGATGTGGAAGCCCAAGCCTTCAAAAGTCCCAATAAGGAAAACAAAAAGTAAAGAACCTTTGGAATATGAAAGTTAAACCACCTTTTTCAAGCTAATAAGGGGAAAATCTGAGGTTCTCATCTGCCAGTGGTTGTTTTTGGCATGTGGGTGTCTGTCACCAAGGTCCGTTTTGCTGCTGTGCTGCCCCTTTTCTGACACTCAGCACTGTGTGGAATTGTCCAAACTCAGTTCAGTTTGCCTAAACTCAGTTCTGAATGTGTGTTCTTATTAAAGTAGTTTTTAAACCAACAAGTTATCTTTAAAGATTCATGACGTCAGAAAGTTTATATGAATAGAAGTGTTTGTTTAAGGAAAACTGTTTAATTGTTCTTTACCTCATTCATAAAGGAGTTGAGACAGTAGATAGGCAGACACACACTGAAAGCTGCTTCCTAAATTGCTGGGCTGTTGGGAAGTGTGCAGGTTTTCACTGGACGCCAGCCAGTGTGAGCTGTGAGGAACCACGGGGACAGGCGGTCGACAGCCAGTGTGAATGGACAGCGGTTGTGGACGTGCCCCTGCCCTTCACTGACCACAGCCCTGGACTGCCGAGCACCTCACTGTCAGTTTTGGAGAAGGATTTAGTTAACAGTTTGGGATTTCTGCTGTCATAATTTACTTTTGCAGAGAAAATAACAAAACCTATTTAAATTTTGTCTGTGTGACAAGAAATTTCTTTGTTCTATTTCTAAAATTTATCACCTTTTTAATCCACCTTTTAAAAATTATGTGCCACCTGCATTCTCAAAATATGTTTGAGGTAGAATTCGTTTTGGGGAATGTGCTCAAAAAAACGTTTAAGGCAAATAACACTGGACAGAAGTGGGGAGGAGGAACTATTAGGTTTGCCTTTCTGTTTTTGCGCTATTAGGGGCCCTTCACCTGACCATTAAGGGACAAAGTTTTAGTTGGTGACGGTAGTGCAAATGTCTCCTCTTTGGTTGTATTCAGATTTAGAATTCATTTGAACATTTTCATCTTACGTATTTTTTTTTTTTGTGGTATTATTGTGTATTTCAGGAGAGACAAAGATATGCTTGAAGATAAATTGAAAAACAGTAATTTAGAAAGAGAGCAGGAGCAGATTGACCGCATTGTTAAGGAGTCCGGAGGAAAGCTAACCAGGCGGCTTATTAACAGTCAGGTGACTTCGTTTGTTCTCTCTTTACAGACTGTTAGCTCTTCTTCAGGTAGTCTGAAATTTTAGTTTTTAAATTGCTTGTGTACTTCCATCCATTTGTTTTTTTAATCTATATCTGCCATGGAGCTCTTCATCCATATAATACTCACAGAAGAAAAATTAGTATGTTTCTCAAGTACATGATTAATCTTATTACTATTACTGCATTCTTTCTTTTGGTTAAGTTAATGTGTTTTAAAATTGGAAAATAAACTATATACTTCATTTTAAGCTTACAAGAAAATATTACTCTGGTCTTTTGAAATCACGTTCTTTAGCATGTTGGTTTTAAAATCAAATAGCTTAATATATGACTTTGGGCAGATCACTCCTGTCCCCAATCTACCGTATCCTCCTTTTTTAATAGAGTGGGCAGAACTAGATGGCCTTAAGGACCCACACAGCTCTTTAAAATTCTGAGATTTTTTTAACCTGCGCTTTAGCTTATCATCAGCACCTGGATACGTGGAGGTAGGTGTGAATGTCAGTGTTTGAGTTTAGTGATGAGAGCCAGCTCTAATATTAGTTTAATTAAATGAAAGTAAGTGTTTCTAGTATATATTACTTTAAAGTAAGTAGGTGTAGAACAGTTGATTCCATTTGAATACATTTTGGGTTGTTGCAGTGCGAATTTGAAAGAAGAAAACCAGATGGGACAACAACATTGGGACTTCTCCTTCCCATGGATCCCATTGTAGGAGGTAGGTTCACCGAATGAGGCTGTGCATGAACTTAATGCTGTTAAGCAAAGAGCAGTAACCTGAGTTAACATTTTAAAGCAATAAGCCTGATGATAAGTCTAGCTGTTTCATCATCCACAAAGAACTTGGCTACAACACGTATTTCATGCCAGCAGCTAGACTGACTTGCACTTCAGCCTAAAATAGGTACCATAGATCTAATTTTCCTTAAAGTACAAAGCCCCTGAAATATTTCTCATGCCCACCATTAACAAGATTGAAAAATTTAGGTGGTAGTTTCCATCCCTGGTTTTGAGAAACTGGGTATGCTTGGTTATTTCTGGAGATGTTGCAAAACCCTCAAGTTAAGATAAATTTAACTGACTTTTAAATTTTCAGATAAAAGAATTAATATAATACTTTATAATAATGCAGTATTTACACTTAAATCATTATGTCTTTCACTGTGGTCAATAGAAGGTTTTTAAAGGTTGGGAATCACTGTTTTCTGAGATGATACTTTAATGGAGATAGTGTAGGGAATATTTTGAAATTTGATGTAAGAAATAGGAACTTTTTGTCAGGCAGATCCACTGAGATTGTGATACGCAAAAACAAGAATATGAATTTATTTTATAAATAACCCATTTTCTTGCTGTTATTATAGGAGAGATAATTGATACACAAATGAATGCAAATGAATGACAGAATTCCTACACTCAGGAAGTAGTATCCAGTAATTGTTTGCTATGGGCAAAACTTTGCATTCAGAGCTGGAGGTGGAACTAGGCATGTAGTAGAGGACAAGGCAGGGAGAGACACATCCCTTCCCCTTCTGATGTAAAGAAATAGGAACTTGTCTACCATGACAAAGGAAAAGAATGGCTGTGATAGTGAATGACAGCAATAACCTAGTATTTGGGGTCAGGGAAGGCTTCTTCAAGAAAATGATATCTAGGTTGATCTCAGAAAGGTGAGTGGTGGATGGGAGAACAGCAGATAAAGAAAACCTTGAAGAGGAAAGAGCTTGGTGCGCTGAGAGACTGAAACGCAGCCAGTGTAGTTATCAGGATCTTCAGTGGCCCTGGAGGAGACTGGAGAGAGGCAGGGTCAGATCACATGAAGGATGTTGAACTTTTTCCTGACTACTGTGGGAAAAAGCTTATGGAGAACTAAATAACTTCCAGGCACTGTGGTTTTCATATATTATCACGTCTAATCATCTCAGTAGCCCTGTGAGATTGAAACTACTATTGTCCTCATTTTACTGCTGAAGAAACTGAAGCTCAGGGAAGTTAAGTGACTTGTCCAAAGTTTATAGCTGTTAAGTAATCAAGCCAGGATTTGAATGCAGTTCTGAATGACTTAAAAGTTTTAAGCCCTCCAAAAAGTGGGAGTGGGCTTGCAAAGAATAAGATAGATAACCACGTAACTCTTAATACTAAGCAGAGTGTGAGTATTATTGACCTCCCTCCCCAAGAGAGGGACAGAGTACTGTCTGGGGTGCTTGGAGAAGGACAGGTCTTCAAATCTGTGAGCCATGGAGACCTCTGTGTTAAATAAGCAGCTGTGGAGGAAGCCCTGCCCTGCAAGGCTGCCCATTAAAATGGGCCCAGGGCCCAAGCAGTCCTCTTGCATGCCACTCTTAAAATGCACACTGAGTAGCCTCGTTTACTTAGAATATAAGGAACAAAAGGCATGTTTTCAAAACAAAATTCATTTTTTGCTTTTATGTGAACTTCTCATAGTGGAATTTTATATGGTGTTAGGTCAATGGAAATGTCACAGGATTGAGAACATTGCTCTTTCTAGTATAGCTGTGGTGAAAATTTGGTGATAGGGGATACAACCAACTTGATTTCAGTGAGACTGTAAGTTCTGCCCCCTTCTTTGTGCCCAGGGATCTGGTTTCTGCTCTTGGCTCCCCCAGAAGGCCAATTTAGTGGTTTGAAGTGGGAGATGCCTCTGTGCATCTTCTCGGGGCTGTCTTCCTGGGGAGGCACACCATTAGGAAATCAAAGTCCAGACTGCTGACTGAGAAGAAGAGAGATCTGAGTGAAGGTTTGCAGTTTCTCACAGATGCTTTCATCACACTGATAATGCGTGGCAGTAGCCTCTGTTCTGGGGAATATCATGTTACTGAAACCAGGACTCTTCTTCAGGAAAGAAACACCCTTTCTCTTAGATATTGCCAGAGACCACACTTCTTTCCTGATAACATCCTTTTTGGTCCTCTTAGGTGCCTATCTCAGTTCTTCTACTTATATCCCATATTCCCATTATCATCGTGGGATTCATTCCTGGTTTATAGAGGCCACATTTTAAAAGGCTATTCCTCATTGCTCTGACAGATACTCATTTATTCTTAATGTATTATGAGGTTTTGTATTTAATCCAGGTATGTTTACTTATTGGGTCTTTCACTTTTTTTTTTTTTTTTTTTTTAATTTATTTTTACCTGGCATCTGTGCCAACTCTTGATCAAGGAAAAGCATCATGAACGAATATTTTAAAATAATTTTAGAGAATGTCCTCAATCAAGGTTAATTATAGCCAGATGTAAGAGAAAATGCATCACTGGGAATTTGGCCTCATTCCACCAAAGTATGTATTAAGTGCAGCCTGGTAATAAAGAATTCCAGGATGTAGTAGAGTGGAGTGAAAAGATCCAGGTTTTGGTCCTGGCTACTTTCCTGCCATTCTAGGCTCAGATTTTCTTATCCTAAAAGTGAATATGAAGTAACAGCTGCCCATCCTCCTTCCTAGAGTCCTGTGGATGGCGGGAAGTAATGTGTGGGAAAGCATTGCTGCGTGCCATGGGGGTCATCCCACCCTCGCCTCCTTCACACTGCTCGGTTTTATGTTTTAGATCCAGGCTACTGCCCTGTAAGACTGGGGATGACAACTGGAAGACTTCAGTCTGGAGTGAATACTTTGCAGGGGTTCAAAGAAGACAAAAGGAACAAAGTAACTCCAGGTAAGGCTGGGACAGATTGGTCAGTGTTGTTTCTCTTCACTTCAGGGAGTTGGGGAAGGGAAGCATGATCAGCATTCACTGCTCTGTTTACCAGATCTCTTAGTATTTTCACAACATCAGTTAGCTATTTTATTAACTTTGAAAGAAACTGAAGAATCAGGTAGTATTTTCAAAATGAGTTTTGGTCTTTTTTTTCCCCCTTTCCCCTTTGTGGGGAAAATTCACTTGAATTATGACTTCATAAGTATCTGTTTTGGGGACAAAGTTTAGAGTTTTATACCAGTCAGTGAGGTAGTAAAGTTTGAACAGAACAATCTTTTAATAAAAGAGAGTAGATTGATACATAAGTTAAAGAATAGTGTTGTAGTACTCAATTTTTTTATCAACAGTGTTATACTTGAATTATGGACCCTACAGTTCTTACGCACCACATTATGACTCCACGTTTGCAAATATCAGCAAGGACGATTCTGATTTAATCTATTCGGCCTATGGGGAAGACACTGAGCTTGCAAGCGATTTCAGGTGAGTCACCAGTTGATCAATATTCTGAATACCGCATTTTTCTAAAATAATGATTTACATATGTGACTTGTGATTTGGATAACAAAGTTATCCAAGTGGGTAGAAAGTGGGCTCAGGCATTATTTCCCCCAAAAATTGACAGAAATTGAATAGATCCTTAGTTATCATCATCCTTTAATGGAAACAAATACAGAACATAGCTCTGTGATTTATTGGCATCTGCAATATTTTAATTCTTACAAAAATATATTTTCAAAGATGCTGCATACTTCAACTAATACTAATGTTCAGGAGCTCTTTACTTCAAAATGTCGATGTGTCATCTGATCTACTTTAATATTTTTGTGTGTCAGCAAGTTGTATCGCAAACATGATCAAATTTTAGAAGTCAGTGCATTTTCCCCAAGGTATGAGATAGGATCTGATAACTTGATTTAAGGCAAACCACATACAGGCCTGTTTGTTGATAGATCGACTATTGCCATTGCCCTCAACCATCCGTATTACATGTTTCCGTGGGGAGATACTTTCTGTGTTCCTGTTTAGGGTGCTGGACACTTTGCCTCCATGAGCATGATGAGCTCTCAGCCTAATTTACTCAGGGTGGAGCACTGACCTCGGGTTATTCCTGCATGGCACTGCTAGCTTGTTAACATTCATTACCTCGTTATGTGCAAGAGAGAGTTTAACCCTGTAGATTAACCAGTCCCCTGGTTCTCTGACAAATGGGAAATCTGTTCACTTTCATATATGTGTGTTTTGTTCTGTTTTGTTTTGTTTTACAAGACAGGGGTCCCTAAGTCAGAGATTGGCTGTAGTTTAAGATTAAGCCATATACTTTAGACCTCATCTCACCAGCTTGAACAGATTCTTTCTGGAGTATACATCCACGCATCCCACAAACAGGCGTTACATGCCCACTGTGTGCCCAGCATTGTTGTTGACGCTAAGGATTCCACAGCAGACCAACACTGACAAAAACCCACACCCTCCTGTCAGATGGTAACAGGAAGACAGAGGTTGCTGGGATGGGAGGGGACAGAGCACAACTAGAGTAGTCAGGGAGGATCCTGCTAAGAAGGCATGAATTGAACCTTCTGAAATCAAAAAAGGCTCACTCTGGCTGCTATTTGGGGAACAGTCTGGAGGGATGAGGGCAGAAGTAGGAAGGTGCAGGTGGTAGTAGCATGGACCAGGGGAGTTGCAGTGAGGTAATGGGGAGGGATCCACATAGAGCCAGTAGGATTTCTTTACCAATTGAAGTGAGGTGTGAGAGAGAAGTCAAGGATGATGTTTTAGTTTGCCAACTGCTGAAACAAATACCATCAGTGGGTTGGCTTAAACAATAGGAATTTATTGGCTCACAGTTTTGAAGCTAGGAGAAGTCCAAAACTTGTCAGCAAGGCTATGCTTTCTGCCAGAAGACTATGGCATTCTGGTGCTGACCGCTGGCCATCCTTGAGGCTCCGTGGTGTTTTCATCACATGGCAATATCCTCTCCTTTCTCTTCTGGGTTCCATTGACTTCCAGTTTCTTGCTCTTCCTGTGACTTCTCTTTCCAATTTCCTTTGCTTATATGGACTTCAGCCATATTGGATCAAAACCCACCCTCATTCAGTTGGGGCACACCTAACTGATTACATCTTCAAAGGTCCTATTTACAATGGGTTCACACCCACCAGGACCAGGGGTTGGAACCTGACCATGCCTTTTGTGGGGAGCATGATTCAGTCCTTAACAGATGACTTCAGGCTTTTCAGCCTGAGCCTAGAAGGATGCAATTGCTTATTTACCGAGAAGGGAAAGGTTTTGGAAGGAGCTTCTGGAGGAGGGGTGGACAAGCAACTCAATTTTGTTCATTTTCAGTTTGAGATACCTGCTGGACATCCAAATGGAGCTGTCTGAGGGCTGTCACCCAAACTGGAGTTGAAACTTTGAGTATCTTTTCGTACGTAGTGAAAGTCCTGAGATGAATCAGATCACTTTAAGGAGGAAGTGAAGGGGTGGAACAAGGTGCTCCAGTGACTGAGCCCTGAGCCCCTCTATCACAGAGATCTTATTTTTCTTTTCAGAGCATTTCATTTTCACTATGTTCTTGATATTGTTTAATTCTTTCATGATGAGCAGTTTATCACTAATAAATATGTAAATACAGTTTTTCGCCTAGACAGAAAGTTTTACGTCATGGTGTATGAACTAAGGGCATTTCTTGGAAACATTTGGTGATGTGGGAAGATTAAGCCAATGGAGGTGATTTATATGGAAGTGACTTTCCCAACGCACACTCTCTCTCTCTTCCAGCATCCATGAGTTTCTGGCCACTTGCCAAGATTATCCATATGTTATGGCAGACAGTTTACTGGATGTTTTAACTAAAGGAGGGCACTCTAGAACCCTACAAGAGTTGGAAATGGTAAGAGCTCTGCTAAGGAAACAGGCTTATTAATAGGCTCTCAAACATTAGTCATTCAGTGTTATGAAATCATGGGATTAACCAGTCTGACAGCTGAACTCCATTCCCCCGAAAAGTCGGCCCAGCCTGGGTGGAGGCCATGGGTGGAGGACAATGAGCGGAAACAAGTCACTTGGCTACTGGGATCTGTGAGGGCCAGGGGAGCATCTTTATTTCCTAATCTTGGGAATGTAGAATTCAGAATGGGGTTTACAACTCAGAATTCAGCAAGTGCTATGTGCTCTAACAAAAAGGTAAAAGTCTTGCTTCACTGGCTTGAAATTAAGTTGGCTAAAATGATGTGGAGTGTCCTTTTCCTTCTTATTATGCAGCAACAGCACAGTGATGGGAGCCTTAATTAAAAGCTTCCTTTTTGCTGTCTTCTGTGAGCATTTATAAACTCTCTCTGGTTCAGTTGAGGATAGTTCATAGTCTATAGTAGCTCAGCATCTTGACTCTAAGATTAGAACCAGCAAATATTCCTGCTGACGTAGAGGAGTGTTGATCTTCCAGATGCCCTCCTCACCATGGTTAGAGGGACCTGGACCTCTTGGAGGTCATCAGTCTGAACGATGGCTGCGGCTGTGCTTGCCTTGTCCTCTGTCCACGGCTCCCATGGTGGCTGCTCCTCTGGTGACCTGTCAGCAAAGCTAAGTCAGCACCTGGGTCACTGAGAACAGCTGGGGCGTTGTAGCACGTGAACAGCTTTCTTCAGATGACTAAAAAAATACTGAACTTTACATCAATTCAAGACTATCTTTACCATATCCTTCCCATCAAATTTGGTTAATATGGCAATATGTTTCAAATTTTAAAATTTATTTGCTCTTTGAGCCAGCAGTTCTTCTCAGAATTTGTCCTAGAGAATAAGAAGATAAGAGTTACATACTTTTGGATAGATTGTAACATTGGATACAGTATATAAAAGGATATAATTGTAATGTTTATAATTTTTAAAACTTGAGAATTGATTAAATAAATCATGGTACAACTGTTCAAAAAAAGGTAACATTGTTACTGGTTGACGTCTATGATACGTTTCTGTGTTTTGTATGTATGCATTGTCTGAAGAATAGGATTGTAGGAAACACTCACATTTTCTGTAGTGTTTGAATATTTTATAATAATCCTCTCTTATCTGAGAATATTGCCTCTGTTAATACAAAACAATCCCTAGAGTTCCTTCCTGTTGTCTTGTCAGAGATACACCTGTTCTTGAAGACAGATTCCATATATTTAGGTGTTTGCACACTGTTTACCAGATACGTCCTTAAATACGCATACTGCTTTTTGATCGGGCATGGAAATATCAATCTTTAAGTCACCAGTTAATTAGATACCCAGACTCACAAATACTCTCAAAATGCTAATAATTGTATTTAATTGATTTGGGTTTTAAAAATATTTTCCAATAATCCATATTCTTATTCCTTTTTTCTTGTGATGAAACTCCTGATATTTTCCTGTTTTCCTTGATATTTACCTTTTCATATATGTTTTAATGAAAAGTTGTTTTTCTTTGTCCTTACAGTCATCACCTGAAGATGAAGGCCAGACCGGAACACTCGACACAGCAAAAGACATGGAGGTGACTCTAGTTTATTCTCTCTACAGGAGATATTTAAATGGAGAATAAGCTAAAATGCCTAAATGATAAAATTGTATTTACTTTAAAGAAAAGTATGTATTGATACCTCCTGAGATAAAAGACACCTGTGTCTGCTCAGGGGCACTCAGTAGTAGCGAGTGCAGTTGACAAGCACGTGCCCAGGGAACCAGAGCCAGTGCCTGCAGTGTACGTACACAGGCCGTGAGGCCACAGGCTGGAGAGGCTCGCTGTCTTGGGGAGCCAGGAGGGCTTCACTGAGGAAGTGCCAGGTGAACTGGGTCTGGAAGGATGAGGCAGCATTATGGAAGCAGTAGGGGCAGGCATCTGAAGTAGGCACAACTGCATGTGTCGTGACATAAGTAGGTCTAAGAGAGCAGGGCCCGTGTGTGGAGAACTCAGAAGATGGGGGACCAAGGGACACTTGGAGAGAGGAAGGAAAGGGATGAGGCTGCGTGGGTGAGGACCAAATGATGAAGAGTCTTGTATGCAGTACTAAGAAGTTGAGATTTTATTCTAGGAACTAGGGTGCTATGGTAAAACATGGAATGGGGAGCAAGGCTGCAGGAAAAGAGACCAGTGAGAAGCTATGAGACTTGTCTGACTAGACTGTCAATATTAAAAAGAGAATAAGGACTCAGGAAATTCAGTGGAACTAAAACAGACAGGACCTGGTATATGAGGTAAATAATAGTATTGTTAACTCACTTAGGAGATGCAGGGAAGGAGGTACGTCATTGACAGGGAAAGAAGTTACATTTGTCCAAATGGAGTCGAGAGGTCACTCTGGTGGGCACTCTTACGCACTCTGTAGATAACCCTTTTTAGGTTTTAATACATTGGTGGAATAGCTAGAAGTAAACACCTGAAACTATCAAACTGCAACCAAATAGCCTTGACTCTTGAAGATGATTATATAGCAATGTATCTTACAAGGGGTGACAGTGTGATTGTGAAAGCCTTATGGATCATAATCCCTTTATCCAGTGTGTGGATGGATGAGTAGAAAAATGCAGACAAAAAACTACATGAGAAAGTAGGGTGAGGGGTGATTTGGGTGTTCTTCTTTACTTTTTTTATTCTTTTCACTTTTTCTGGTACAAGGAAAATGTTCAAAAAATAGATTGGGGTGATGAATGCACAACTATATGATGGTACTGTGAACAATTGATTGCACGCTTTGGATGATTGTATGGTATGTGACTGTATCTCAAAAAAATGGAATTTAAAAAAAAAAAGTTACATTTGGTTTCAGGTGTGGTGAGTGTGATTTGGGACATTGTTGGAGGTAGCTCCAAGATGTGGACCACAGATGTGGATCTGGAAGTTGTTGACATAAGGGCAGAATTTTATTTTAGTCATTAGAGTGGATGAGACTGTCCAGGGGGAGCATTTAGACTGGGAAAAGGTCAAAGGAGATAACCTTGGAGAAGACTGGTAGTTAGGGTAGGGAAATTATGAAAGAGGAGAGGTGGGTGAGCAGTGTCAGGTGCTGCATGGAAGCTGATAAGAGGAAAAGTGGTGAGAGTCTTTTGTAACCTTAATCTTATAATTTGAGTAGAATGGTGGGGGCAAAAGGTAGACTTCAGTAAGTTAAATGAATTGAGAAAAAGTGGGTTTAGGGAACATGTAAGATTGGCAAGACTTAGCACTTTGAGGGGAGAGAAAAATTGAAGATATGAGATAAAGTACAGTTAGATGTGCAGGTGTAGATGGTGAAGGGATTTACACAACCATGTTATTTTCAAGGAAAGAAGAGGCAAGCAAAGTCATGTGCTTAGTGAGGGGGCAAGAGGAAAAAAATCTTGAGAATGGGAAAGGAAGTTGGGTAAGTCAAGACATTAAATTAAGTTGAAGACCCAGCTGAAATGGCAAGCCAAGTATGCACTGGTGCCAAGTTGTACAATTAGACATTTTTCTCCACCTCCCACCTGTACTGTATATGTAGGTAAAGAAATGAGGTGTTGAAATCAATTCCGCTTGAAGAGTTAATACCATAGTATACATAGTGGAACCATTAATTTTCATTTACTTCTTATCCTAAAAAGCAAAGTTGATATTATAGAAACTCTTGAGTTTTGTGATTCCAAAAATAAAACTCCACCCTTTGTGGCCTTTTGTTTCCCATGCAATGCTGATGACCCAGCTTTGGGGCCTGGAGAAGACCCAGGAAGCATCAAGCATCTTGTGCAAGCGTATGGGCTGGGTGGGCAGGAACACTTGCTTTTGCAGTCTCAGAAACATGGGACATCGTCATGATCACCGAAAGCTCATCACAAATTGCTTCGAGATCTCTTAGAATGGTTGCCTTACAAAACACATGGTACAGAGTGTATATGACACGTTATTTATGGACACTTTTTTGGCCAGGATTTGGGAAGAGCATTTTAAAAGGGTATTCTGGGGAGACATTTTTTGTAGGCATCAAACTTATGACTCCAAAGTAAATGGATGGAATAACTGCCCATAATTACAGCCATCGTACCAATTTCTAGTTAGCAGTGTTGTGGCTTAGCAGGCTCAAATAATTGCCCTCTTTATTTTTTAAAGCAGGTTACAGAAATAGAAGCTGCAGAGCATTTGGACTTCAGTAATCACGACAGGCTCACAGCACTGAAAGCAGTAACAAACTTCGGCGCTCCGGTTGAAGTTTTTGACTCTGAAGGTGAGCATGCCTCCAGAGGATTTGATAGAAACACCACATAACACAGGCAGTTAAGATTTAATGTCCGATCCTCCAGATTAACATAGCCATTCACCACAGGAACATCTTGGTGAATGCTTACGTGAAAGGCAAGCCCACGTGTTTATTCCGATTGAGGAGAGAAGACATCAGTAAACAACAGAGCCCCAGAACACAGGACTCTATTTACTACACAAGATCGAACGCAAGTGTGTCCATGCATGGCCTCTTATCTCTAGTGTGTTCTTTTTCTTTCCACACAGAAGCTGAAGTGTTCCAGAGGAAACTTGATGAGACCACTAAATTGCTCAGGGAGCTCCAGGAAGCGCAGAACGAGCGTCTGAGCACCAGGCCCCCTCCCAACATGATCTGTCTCTTGGGCCCGTCGTACAGAGAAATGCATCTCGGTATGTTGCCCCTTCAGGAAGCTGAGAATCGGGGGGTGCTTAAAGGAAACAGCTTCTGCACGGTGACACCACTACCCCAGCAGGCTACAGTGAACACCATGGACAGCTTATTTTTTGCATTACATTACTGTTCTTACAGATATATTTTCTCAATTATTGAAGGACCCACATTTTGGTTTGTAGAATTGTTTTTGTTTTTGTTTTCTTTCTAGCTGAACAAGTGACCAATAATCTGAAAGAACTGGCACAGCAAGTAACTCCAGGTGACATTGTAAGCATGTATGGAGTTCGAAAAGCAATGGGGATTTCCTTTCCTTCCCCCATCGTAGAAAACAACTTTGTAGATTTAACAGAAGGTACGTGCCCTGTTTCTCTGCGGGTGGAACGCTATTGTGAGTACGAGGAACATTAAGCCTTGCCCTTCAAAAAACATTCTAAAGGTTTTGTCTCTGTGTATTTTTGATGTATAAACTACTTTGTTTTCTTTCCATTTTCTTTAAAAAATTAGTTAAGATTTCATACGTTTCCCAATAAAACTCCAAAGATAACCTGATAATGCACCTGGTCTTCAAACTTGAATGTGCTAAGGAAGGGCTGTGAGCAGTTATTCTGGATGCTAGCTTACCCGTCACTTCTCTTTTTTCAGTTTTAAAAGGGGAAAAAATACTCGGTGAAGTAAAAGGAAATCAGTATGTCCTTTCTTTCAGGCTTTGAAGAACCTAAGAAGACTGATACTGCTGAATGCGGCCCTGATGGAACGCGAAGCTGACTGGCCCTTGTTTATATATAATGTACATATTTTTTTCATTCCTAACTTGGATATGCTTTTCAGATATTAAATATTTGTAAATTGTGTTTTTAATTAAACTTTGGAACAATTAATTTTAATGTTCCAGAGATTGGACGTCTGTGAAGTAATAAAGCTGAACATGGGTCTCTGAGCTGTGTAGTGCACGTCAGCTAAGGTACCCCCAGACCTTTTTCTCAGGGGTTAGGAGTAAGAGTTAAGAGAGAAGCTCAGAAAACAGTCTTTTTCAACCATCCATTTAAAAAAAGTCATCGAAATCCCTCGTGTTTCACATTTGCCACACTCCCCCTTACATAAATCGTAACCAAATAGTTCCTGACTTTTCAGACACCACCTTGAAGGAGCGTGGCGGTGGGCTGTTGGCCTGCCCAGCAGAAGGCGTGAACGGGCTTGGGCGACATTGTTTCAAAGTAATGATGACACTTCTTCCTGTGTCCCATGGACAGGAGCATAGCTCAGAAACTTTTTAAAAATATCCTTATCCAGTGAGATTTTTCTGTTGTTATACCATGAAGAACAAGTAACACACTTAAAATAATTTAGAATTTACTGCCATGGTTCTGCCCCCTAAGTACCCGATGGAATGATGTTCTGTAGTTTCACAGCGTAACTTGTCAGGTGTGCGTTTGGGTTTTCCCTGCTTGAGAAGGTTATTTGGTACCATACCAAAAGGATAAGTCAAATAAGAGAACCTAAACCATCCTTGAACACATCAGAGACTGGCCGAGCTTAAAGGAAAGCTTACATTTCTATTTCCTGTTTCTCAAAGGTAACTGTGCCTCAGCCATACCCACAGATCCATACTGATCTACTTTTTTTCTGAAATATGAAGGCCAAGGACCAAGCATTTTAATGATTTAAGTGGGGAGGACCATGAGACGTGGCCCCTTCTACAACCAGTTCCTGGACTGAGATGATTTTTTTTTTTTTCTGAATATGGTTCAGTATATAACTAACTAACTTGTTTAAAATTAAATGCAAAGAAAAAAAATCAGGATGTACATAGTATAGATTGGTGAACAAATTAAGTGACAGATCCTTTGAGGATTAGGCAGTAAAACACCCAAGCAGGAAGCCATTACATTGTGACGATTACTTAATATGACTGTTTTGAATTTGAAAATTAACATTTAGCAAGGACTAAAGGATGAAGGACAACTGAGTGTCTCCAGAAAATTAGAGATGACCTAATAATCTTTTAAAGCCCTACTTAAAAACATATGCCAAAAGAATCAAAAGGTCACTTCAAATCTGATGTTTTATCAAGTCTTTCCAGAGCTTAATGCTAATGTCTAAAATATAATCCAGGCAACAATTAGATCCTTATACTTTAGATCTGCTTAGCCAAGGTGAGTTCCTGAAAACCAAGAAAATACTGAAATTCAAAACACTTTAAGGCATTCAAGATTTTCTAATTTGCTCATTTAATTTATGAAAAGCAGCTAAACAGAGCTATCAGTTTAGAAACCTGGTTCTTTAAAAAAATTTTTTTTTGAAATAAATATTAAAAATCTATAAATATCAGTGTACAGAACAAACCCTAGTTATTTGCATGCCCTTTCTTCAAAGCAGATTTCTGTACACTGACCTGTTACATACACATTGAACACATTGGTTAATGTTCTGGTAGGAAATTTTCTTTTGTCAACCAGGAAACTAAAGGCATTATTTTCACTAGAGTCAGTGAGGCTGCTTTAGTCAAAACTTTAAGCAGGACCTTACCCATCGAGAAGGTCAGCATTAGAAAGGATACTTGTTCCCTTCATAAAACAACATTATTCTACTTGGTAATTGGGATATAGACACAAAAATAGCTGCAACTTTTATGGTCAGTTCAGTGACCTGAATACTGAAAACTAAAAACTTAGAAAATTATTTCCAATTCAAGCACTAGGCTCAACTAAGAATAAAGAAAATTACATAAATGGTAACCAGTTATTCTTAAAACTCCCAATTGGGGTTTTTGTTGCTGGAGAAAAGTAGTGACTTGCTTGTTGCAGGAGCAGAAACCTGCGGGCCATACAGAGGCACGTGCCCTGATGTCATCTCTGGTGTCTGCAGGCGAGACCTCCCCCACCCAGGCAGCCCTGGTCACTGCTGGATTTTTAAAGCATCGATTTCAGTACCACACTTGCTTGAAACCAGCTCATGACATGGAAAGTTAGTGTGTAAAAAAGGCAATCTGAGCAAGGTTTATTTCCCTTATCAGCGTCTTCGCCATAAAATTTCTTTAAACAGCAGGTTCACCTGTATTCATACCAATTCCCATTACATGCTGCACATCGGCACTACCACTAACCTACCTGGCACCTTTGGGCAAATTTGAATAAGTCCCCCCTGCTAGGGCCCCCCAACAGCAAGGGGAAGCAGACAGGTTCAATTTCTGTCCTCATCCTAGGAACCCCGCGGTCCCAGGCACACGGCAATCGTTAGTCCTCCCAGCTGCAACTCTATAAGCTTCAGAAGTCTCCTGTGCAAGATATTCTGCATAGCTTCATGGGGTTCGCAGATGATTTGCAGTGAAGACTCCCTGCTGAACAGGGTGGGAAATTCAGCTGCATTAGAATCCCTGGGGCTGCTCTGTTTAGGAGGCAGTGACGTCAGCTCAGGAAGGAAGGGGCAGTCTGGTTATTTCTCACCTAGAAACAGGTTGACCTTTTGCCTACCTGTGGAGTTGGAGCCATTTCACAAATCCGGCTTTTTCACTTGCCCTTGACTTCCTTGGGTTCAGAACAAGAACATCTTGACATTTGTGATAGGGCTGGCTTCTCAGACATGGGACCTCTACTCGTGCTTATCCTAAGTTGATCTTAGTTATAAAGCTTGTAAAGGTTAGCTATGAAGACTAAAGCAAAGGAAAGAAACACTACATGCGTCCAAGTTCTCTCTACATAGACGCCATTCCTTTCTGATACAAAAAAAGAGTTGAAGATAGCAGAGCTCAAACGTGCACGGGCAGTCCCCACTACCTACAGGGAAGGGCTAAAAGGTGGTGCCTTATTTTCTAGACCTTCAACTTCTTGAACCTAACCCCATAATGCTTGTATCAGGGTTCTCCGAGTCAAAGCCGTGGCTCCTTCGCCCTCTTGCTGTCAGCCACATTCCTCAGCTCTCTGTCCCCCAGCCGTGCTGACCTCAGACCATCCCCAAGCTGACCCCGTCAGCCGGTGCTGGACAGGAGTCTGGTGATGCGTCATGGGTGGAAGCTAAGAATACACTGGAGGGAAGAGACTAGTCCAGCATGTGAGAAGTCATTAAAAAGGGAGAAAGCCCCATTAATTATGTATCCATTTAAAATAAACACCAGAGATGGCAAGAAGTAACAAGTGTCCACTGTAGGTTTTTTCTCCCTAGTGTGTGAAACCATTAACAGATTGAAAACACCCTTTACAACTCCATTTACCAGAATATGCTCACATGGGAAACAGACTCCCATCCCAGACAACTTGTCCCAGTCCTCTGTCCCTGGGCGTGCCTGTAGACCACCAGGTATGTGTCTGTCTAGGTCATGCCCCGAACTCGCCTCTGTGACACTTTGGGTGCACGGGTGTGAAATTCCCAAGTACAGCTGTCGTGCCTGTGAGCTTTTTTCCACTGTCCTGGAGCCCAGCGTGGCGAGTCTGGCTGTCAGGATGGGTTAAGAAGGCTCCGTGGTCAGTTCAAGCTGGGATCTGGCTCACATGTCTGGGAAATCCTTGAATGCAATTCCAAGGAAGCCAGCATAGCTGTCTGTCGGGAGGTGGCAGCGGCCAGACCCTGTGAATGCCTGTGTGACTGGCATGGGGCTGGTTCTTCTTGGCTCGCTTCAGGGAAGGAAATCGGCTTCTCACCATCTTCTAAAACCACCGAAAGCCCTCAGTTCAGCCCCAGCCCCTGGAACTTGGCAGTGTCTGTGCAGACAAAGTAAGTCCTCAGCTCGCCTTTGCCTTTGACGTTAATCAGTCCGCGGCACTCACAAGAATAACCCAGTCCCTGGAGGATGGTGCACGTCTCTTCAGTAACCTGCAAGGGAAAAGAACCCCAGGTCTTAAGCAGCAGAAGGAAAACTAGTTGTAGGGACGGAAACTGGCCAGTGAGCAGCACACACGTCATTTCACTCGAGGAAGTTACGGCTGGACTCAGCAGCTGGCTAGTGGGGCCAGGTCTTCACCCCAGGCCCCAACCCCTCTGGGAGGCTCTTTCCTCGCGTTTACCTGGATTTTCCCGAGCTCCCCGGTGCTCTCCATTCGGCTGGCAACGTTGACCGTGTTTCCCCAGATGTCATACTGAGGTTTTCGTGCCCCAATCACTCCAGCAATCACAGGCCCGTGGTTTATGCCTGAAGAGGGAGGGTGTTCAGTTAGCCAGTCACCGGAATCCATCCCCCAAGCGCAGAAAGCACAAACGGGGCAGAGTGAAATGAAGGGTAGGTTGGGACAGCGCTTCCCAGATGTGCAACGTGGTTGTACTTGGGATGGGCGGAGGGCATTCCCTGAGCAGTTCTTGGGCAGGTTTTCCAAGTACCCAAGAGGCCTGGGTTTGATGTTTACACTATTCTAGCATCTGCTCATCCCCCTTTTAACAAAGAACAAATGGGCTTTGAGCACCCTTTGGGCTATTGACTCTTTTAGCTAACAGTGACTAGTTAAAGTTTAATAACTGCTTTGTTCTCAATGAATTTTAAGATCACTTTCTGTTCTTGGCAGGTGATTTTGGTTCTCCATTTCCTGTAGAGTTACCTGCTTTTTTTACTTAAAACTTGCAAAGGTAACTTCCAAAGATAGTCAGAATAATGACTCATCCAGTGGGGGTTTTAAGATCAGAAACGGGGTTCTAAGACTGCGCAGAATGGACAGCAAAGCTCCTCCAGACAGCGCCGAGCGCAGCGCCGCCCTCCCCGCAGCCCTGCCCGCCCCGGCCTCACCGACGCGGAGGCGGAAGGAGTTGAAGGAGTGCCTGTTGATGCCGTCCAGCTTGCTCATCAGGGCGATGCTGAACTCCACCGTGATGCCGATGTGGGCGTGCTGCCGCTCCAGCTCCTGCGGGGCAGAGCCCTGTGCACGCGGCCGCGGAAAGGCCGCCCCTGCCCGCCCAGACTGGGGTGGAAGGTCGGAGGCTCCTGAACCCCCAACCTGGGGCGCACGTGCCAGCGCCTCCCCCAAGGGGCACGTGCTCCCCTGCAGGGCAGAGGCTCTGCCTGCCCCTCCGGTGCCCGGGATCAGGAGGGAGGGGGGCATTCCCAGGGATCTCCCGTCTCCCACCACCACCACCACCAGCCTCCCGCTGCACCTCCACGTCCCCCAGCCCCTCCCTCGCAGGACAGGGCTGGGAAGGGGCTCCGGGCTGTCTCCCCTCCAGGGGGGCTCGTTCTGCCGCACCCGGGCGGGCTCCGTACCTGGTGCTCATGGCCCGGAGTGACGCTGAGCCCTGCCGCGGCCATGTAGGTGCTGCCGATGGTCTTGATCTTCTCCACGCTGCTGAACTTGGGCTTCAAGAGCAGCTGCAGGGCAAGGGGAGAGAGCGAGCCGGATCGGACTCCAGGTCCTGCCGCAGCAACTCCAGGGAAGGGTGTAAGGTGTAAGGTGTAGGGTGTAGGGTTCCTCGCGCCCCGCCCAGCGTGAGGCTGCAGTCCAGGGGGCCACAGCCCCGGGCTCTCTCGGACCCTCCTGCCCCGTCGTCCTGAACGCTCGCCACCTCTTCCTTGCCCCTCCCACTCTCAGCTGCGCTCATTCTTTTTAAGGAACAAACACACAGCTCAGCATTATCGACGCAGGAATTTGTCTTCAGCGAAGAGTTAAGCCCAAACTGATTCCTGGCACACACACTGGCAGCAGGGGCTTAGCTGGAAATGGAACTATCCTACCAGGACCTCGAACCCAAGTCCCGTCTCAGCGAGGAGCTGGGCCCAGAGAAGGTGATCACGAGAGAAATTTGCCGGATGAAACCGAATGGGAAAGGGGACTTTGTACCTCTGTGCAATCTGTGTGAGGTGTCCTCCCTGCCAAGGGAGTTGGGCCACTTGTTTTAGTTGTCTGGGGTGGGGACACCCCCCCACCAATGCCCCCCCAGCCCAGGTCAGGAGCCGGAGCTGCCCCCGTGCGGGATGGGATCGGGGGTGCACCTCGTCGAAGTCGGCGATGATCTCGTTGAGCAGGCGCAGGCACTCCAGCCCCTCCTTGTTGATGTTGCACTCCGTGTAGAACACTTTGAAATCGGGCACAGATGCAAACATGACGCAGACGCAGTCGTACGACTGATGGTACCAGTCCTGGATTCAGGGAGGGGAGAAACGGAGTCTCAGGGCTGCAGGGCCTCTTGAGAGCATGGGAGATGCAGACCGAGGGGGCCCCTCACACCCCGGGAACTGGGGTCACTGACTGCCCCGTGAAGCTTTCGGGAGGGAGAAGGGGCTAAGCCACGGGGCCCAGCCCTGCCGTACATGAGAATCATCCAGGGGCCTTTAAAACAGGGTGACTCTGAATCATTGGGTCAGGCTGGGCCAGGCTCAGGCTGTTTCTTCAGAGCCCAGGTGGTTCCACTGTGCCCCCCTGGGGCTCAGAACCCCTGGGGTAGATGGAAACAGTCAGGAGACCTGGGCACTAGACCCGCTGGACAATGGGGGGAAGCAAGCCACAGGGCCTGCTTCCTTAGCTAGAAAACTCCCTCTATGCAGAACTGGTGGACGCAGAGCCATTTCTACCAGTACAGACCATCCAGAGTACAAACACCTGGATACACACTTGATCCATGTGACAATCCTGCAAGGCGGCACCTTGAGCCCCATTTTACAGATTTGAAAGTCAAGGCCCAGATAGGTGAGGTTGTGTCCACAGCCACATCTGAACCCAGACCTCTGACCCCAGGCCCCGTCCTTGTCTCCCGGGCAGACGGTGATAACCAGGACCCGGAGGCGTCCCCACGGACCACGCGCTGGGCCCGGCAGCTTCCTCCCCCGAGCACCCGAACCCCTGCCCCCCTCACCTCATTCAACTTGTCCCCGATGAAGTGCGCGGCCACGTGGGCCGGGAGCACGTTCTCCAGAAGAAGGCGGTTCACGTTCTCCATGGTTTCGTACTCCTCGTGCTCCTTCTTGAACTTCTTCTTCCACAGGCAGTCCAAGCGGCAGTAATAGTCGATCTGCAGATGCAGGCACGTCAGTGGCCTGCCCACAGGCGAGTGAGAGCGGACGGACACCCCCAGAGGGCGCTGCGGGGGGTCAGCTGCCACCGGGGGACCCTGAGCCAGCCCAACGGTACTGCCCCCCCATGCCCAGGCAGACATCCCAAACTGAACAGGGATCTCCTGGTAGCCACCACATTCCCACGTGACCCCGAGACTGGATCTGTCACACGTGCCCTGACGGGAGGTGGCGCAGTGAGGAAAGGATGCCGGCTTGGAACCCTCCCCCGGGGACCAGCGCACGCCTTCCGGACCATGTGCTCCAAACCTGAGGCCACCCCCACCCCCTCATCCTCGCTGCAAGTGGAGGAGGACAGAGGAAGGCCGAGCGAGCTGGGGCTGCGCCGGGGCATTTGATAATCTGTACCTGTCTGGACAGCATGATGAGGGTGACATAGAACAGCACCAGGTAAAAGTTAATCATCGTCTTCACATCCCTCCATGAACAAGATGGGGAGCTGGTGGACAGGAGGGGAAAGGCAGGGTTCATATCCAGCTCTGACGAGAGGCCGATGCAGGAGGGGCTGTGGACCCAGCACTCCACTGAGGGCCTACTGGGTGCTCGGTGCCGGCTGCAGGGGAAGGGCTGTTGGACGAGACAGACGCACGCTCGGCCCTCACAGGGTTCACATCTGCATGGGGTTGACCATCTCAGAGCAGGAGGGAAAGAGGTTGCAAGGTAGAGGCTGCCTGGGAAGTGGGGGAGGCCTGGCTGCGGTGACATCTGAGCTGGTGCCTGATGATGAGGGGTCAGGCAGGCAAGGGGGCAGCCGAGGGTGAGCCAGGCAGACGGCCAGGCTGCACACGGACAAGAAGACGGGCGCAGGGAGCATGCAGATGCTCACACGCCAGGCCCAGAAGAGCAGACTTGGGCCTGAGTCCCTGAACTTCCAGCCTCTACATTCCAAGGGAAACCCCTCTGCTCCATCCACACGGGGCCCAGCACCCTGGAACGAGGCCCATGCCGGCCCTGCCCACACCACCCGTGCCACCCACCCATCCAGGAGCAGACCAGAGGCAGCCGCTCTTTCCAAAACTCAGTGGGATCCAGGACATGACGCAAAGAGGGGGCCCGAGCAAGAGCTAAGGCCTCCGTCCCTCCCTCTCCTAGAACGGCCTGGAAACAGGAGGCCCGGGGTAGGGGCCCCATAGGACCAGGGACTGCCCCCCAAGAACCTGCACACAAGCCACATTCCCCAGCCCCGAGTGCTGGAACCCGGGGCCTGGGCCAGCCCTCTCCATCTCCATCTCCAGGCCTCCACTTCCCCTTCGGTAAAATGCCAGCCCTACCCCAAATGGGACCAAGGAGGCAAATAGACCTTAGTTAGAAATGGGGCGCAGGGGAGGCAGCGCAGCAGGGCTGGGCCCCTGGCAACCAGCTGCTGTGCTGCTACCTGAGGGCCTCACTGGTGTCGGTGAGGTTGTCCGGGCCGTGGCCGCAGCAGTGCCAGTGCTGGCATGGGACGATGTTGAAGGTCACCAGGTAGGCCACCAAGGCCACTGTCAGCAGCACGACCTTCAGCTCCAGGCTCATCCTCAGGAAGACGGAGCAGGCGACGAAGCCCAGGATGCAGCTGCAGGTGTAGTACTGGGGGGGATGCGAGGGACGTCACCCGGGCCGCGGCGGCTCCCCCCACCCTCTCCTGCCACCAGGGAGCGTGGCCACCAGGGAGGGGCCCACAGTGCCAGCGCTGAAGAGGGGGGCCCGGCGTAGAGCCACGTGTCCGCCCCGCTCTCACCTCCCTGCGCTCTCTTTATAGCAAACAGCAGCCACGGAGGCTGAAAGTGTATAGGACTGTTTTGTTTTCACCATATTTTTATTTCTATTTATGGCAAATGAGTCCATCCAAAGGGGAAAATGTAGGGAATAAAAATGCAGGCAGTGTGGTTATGACAAACAAAAGTCAAGGCAGTGAAGAAGACACAAAAGGACAATACTGTAAGGTACCACTTGTGTGAATATCTACAATAAGCAAATTCACAGAGACAGGAAGTAGGCCAGGGGGAGGGAGAGTTCCTGCTACATGGGCAGAGTTTCTGTTTGGAGTGTTTGAAAAATTCTGGTTATGGAAGTTGTTGACGGCAGCACAATGTTGTAAAAGTAATTGAACAACTTAAAAATGGTTAAAATAGCAGATGAAAAAAAAACCCAAAGGCAAGTGGCGTGCACACGGCTGGGCGGCCCCTGCCTCTCAGCCCCCCGTGGAGACGCTGGCCTCGCCCCCACATGCCCGGTCTCTGGGCTCCGAGGCCGTGACTCACCGGGAGGAGCTCGCACAGGGTCCTCTCCCTGCTCCCCGCAGCCCCCGGGCTCGTGTCATTCCCACCAGGCATCGCTGGCAGAGGCGTCAGTGGCTGGAGAGGAGACGGTCCCCATTAGGGCAGAGGGCGGGGGCCCGGCTCAGCGACAAGCAGGTGGCAGCGGGAGGGGGAGAGGGTGTAGGGTGGGGACCCCTCGGCAGGGCATGGGGGGTGCAGGGGCACGCTCCCAAGGTGAACGCTCTAGAGTGCCTGGGAGGCGAGGGGGGCGGCCAGGAGCCGAGGGCAGGACAAGGGACACGGACCGCGAGCGCACAAGCACAGAGTGGGGGGCGCAGGGGCTGACATACACCCCCACTCGGGCCCCAGGCAAGTCACCTCCTACTGAGGAAACTGAGCCTGAGAGAGTGGGAGCAGGAAGGACGGCTCCCCAGGGGCCGGGAAGGACGAGGGGGCGAGCGGACGTCGAGGGTGGAGCAGTGGCTCCAGGCATGCGGCCCAGCAGGGACCCTGGGACCTCCACTGCAGCCTCTCCGCTTAACCCTGACACTGGGGAACGCGCGTCACCCACCACCGGGTGCTGGAGACGGTTAGACAAGATGCAGCTTGCAAAGGCCGCAAGATGTGGGGGTTCTAGAAGCTTGAGGCTCCCTCTCCCCGGAAGCCCCAGCACGAGGGGGGGAGTGCTGTGCAGGGCTGCCCCCCAGGCCCAGCACCTACCAGGTGGACGATGGCGATGGTGAGCAGGCTGCCCACGGTCAGCACGGCCAGCGCCACCCGCAGCAGGGGCTGCGTCTCCACCCTCTCGGACACAGCCCGGAGCACCCCCCAGGCTGGGCAGCACCTCTGTGGGGTCACAGGCTGCGTCACCCGGGGCCAGCAGCCCAGACAAGGGGGAGAGCCCATCCGGGGACCCCGTGGCCCGGGAGGCCGGGAGACGCAGCCTTCTGCTCGGGTCATGGTGTCGCTGAGCACCCACTGGTCCCAGTGTGACATGTGACGTGCAGACAGAAGAGGTGCGGGCACAGCCACTTGGGGACCCCCAGCAGGCCCGGGAATGCGGGACCCTCAGGAGAGGCCTGCAGAGCAGTGAGGCAGAGGGGTGGGCCCCCAGCCCCTGGCCAGAGCAGAGACTCAGATGGCGAAGGTCACCAGGGAGGGCTCCTGGGGGCAGCCCAAGGCAGGAGGGGAGGTAGTGGGGCTGGGGGTGCTCACAACACTGCAGCTCTGCCCCCTAAACCCACCAGCCCCTGGCCCAGCAGGGCCCCCACTCACCAGGAACTCTTCAGCAAAGCACAGGCTCAGCACCAGCCCCAGCACGCAGGCCACCAGCCCGAAGGACACGCCCAGGGGCAGCATCCTGGAGCGGAGGAAGAACGCCCAAGTCCTGGGGGATCGTCTGCCGCAGGAGGGCACCTCACCCCTGCAACCGCCCCACTCCTCTGCTCACAGCCGCCTCTGCCCCCTCCCCCAACAGCATCCTGCACACAGCAGTGGGGGTCTTTGAAAACCGTGGTCCCCTGACCCCACTGATAACACAGGAGCTGGCCCAGACATGAAGGTTATCATCACCATCACATCCCCCTTTGGGGGGACTGTGACGAAATGAGTAAGAGACGAGTGATATCCGGGCCACCTTAGACTCACACGTCGCACAGAGGAAGTGCGTGTAAAATGTGCCCTGGTCAGTCTTCACTACGACCCTGGCTGACCTCCAGCTCACCCGCCCTCTCCGACACCTCGGCTGCCCTCCCCCCGGCCTCGCCCCAGCCCCTGTGCCCACCACCAAGGCCCTGGAGCCAGGGTGGGAACCCAGTGGTGCCCGACACGCTGGCTGAGCCACCTGGAGGAGGCATTCCCCCCTCGAGCCTGTTTCCCCCACAGGGGAGGGAGTGAAAGGGACTGTGATTCGGGAAGCCCCCCTTCCAGGACGCTCAGCACCGAAGGTGGAGGCTGCAGACTCAGCCGCCCGCAGGGGCCAAGCAGACGCAGGTGACTGAGGAAGCAGAGAGACGTCAGGGAGTGGGGAGGCCAAGTTCACTCAGTAAAACAAGTGAGCAAATACATGTTGGCAACTCCAAGTGGGGGACTGTGATCCCTGGGCCAGTTTCTGGGTTCCCAGGGTCTGAATACCGAAGTCGCACGGCCACCCCTCCCAGCCTGACTATGCAGCCCCTGGCCAGCTCTCCGCTGGGCCCAGCCAAGGCCACCTCCTCTCCCAGCCTGGACCCCTCTGGGCTGGCCCACCCCCCACCCAACTGACCTGGGCATCAGCAGGACGTGGATAAGCAGGATGCAGAGGAAGACGAGGCCAGCACAAGCAAAGTAGTTGCGGGCCCGGGGGATGGGCGCCAGGCGGTACTGGGGGCGACAGACACCATGAGGGGCAGCGGGCGGCCGACACCCCACCTGCGGGCCTCCCCCGTCTCCAGTCAATTGTGTAAAAAAAACTGACATCCCGCCTTGAGCTCTGGGTGATAGGGCTGCACTGAATAACTTCCGTTCATTTCCACTTTGCAGCTTCCTTTCCTATTTGGAGGCCGTGCCTTCCCCTCCCTGACCCAGGTCTCAACTTTTATCTGCACGGCGTCTGAACAGCTCACAGCCCCGTGGCCCATGCCTAGTGCAAGAGGTGGACATGAACAAGTCTGGGCTCCCGGGACTGCCGAGAGGACTTATGCTCACCCCAAACCAAGGAGGACGGCTGGGCCTGAGCCCCGGGGTGGGGGGACATGACCACACCCCCGAGGGGTCCTGGCAGACAAGAAGACCAAGGTTCAAAGCACATGGTGCCCACAGAAAGCCCACAGGCAACTTCCAGGGAGACAGCAGCCCACACACCTGCCTCCAGACCCCAAGCTCCTCACCTAGGGAGCCCCCAACTCAGGGAACCCCAACAGGGAAGGGAAGGCCCTCCCGTCGCATCCTGGCCACTGCCACGGACCGCCATTCCCTGTGGCTGAGGAGGGCAAGACGCCCCTCTCAAACAGGCCACTCCGGACACCAGGGACAGCCCTGCCCCTTGCCCGGGCCATGCGGCTAGGCCCGTCCTTTCAACCCCGAGAGCCATGTTTCCTCGTCTGTGACAGGGGGATGACAGCACCCACTCTGCCCAATCCGAGGGGGCTGAATTACACAGCGTGTGCCCTTGGACGGCACCAGAGCCCAGCAGGTGCCCCACAAAGGAACAGTCACTGTTAGCACAAAGCCACGTTGCTGTGGCCATCGGACGCCAGCACGGACCAAGTCCCTTCCAGCCTTGATGCTAAGTGTGGGGGGCTGGTGTTTAATTATGAGGCCAAAGCGGCCAGCCCGAGGTGTCCACCAGCCCCTATCCCCAGAGGGTCTGGCAGTACTGGGGAGCAAGAGCCTCTGAAACCCGTGTGGGTGAATCCGCGTGCTGGCCGCAGGATAAGAGCCCAGCTGGGACCGGACTGAGCCTGCACCACCCACCAGCCAGCTGCGGAGAAGCCCCTCAACCCTCCCTTTTAATGGGTATTTTGGGGGTGTGGGCTGCCCTGGGGCCCAGGCTGCCCACCCCAGCCCAGGCCTCAGAGCCCCTGCTACCCCAGGCTGGCGGCTGCCCCGGGGCCCTCTCACCTCTTGCTCCACGTCCTTCTCCAGGAAGATGGACCCAAAGGTGTGGAAGTCACCAGACTTGGTGCAGCAGGGTCTGTGGGGTGGCAGTGGGAGAGGGGCTGGGAGGTGGGGGGTCAGACTCTACGCCCTCGGAGGGGTCCCAGGGGATGGGGACTGAGGTTCACGTTGGGTCTGCAGGTGTGAGGGTCCCCTCTGAGGAGGTGGGCAGCGGGCAGAGGGCTTGGAGCCCCACCTGGTGGAGCTGAGCCCCTCAATGGCCGACAGCATCGCCTCGTCATACGAGTCGTCCTCCGACCGCCCCTTGGGAGATGCGCTTCTGGAATTAGACACCCCAGCTGAGCACCCAGGGGACGCCACGTGCACCTGCTCAGAGGCAGGGTATAGAAGAGACGACCCACGTGTGTGGGGGTCCCGGGTGTCTGGAAGCCATGGAACCTCGTGCAGGATGGCTGAGGGAGGCCTGGTGCCCCTGAGGCCCGGAAAGTGTGAGTGACAGGCCTGTAGCACCCAGCTGGCCAGGGGCCCAGCCGGAAGCAGAGGGCAACCCCAACCCCCATGAAGGGCCTTCTTGGAGACACCCACAGGGTCGGCCTCGAGACCAGAGCACGCAGCAACCCCCACCCCAGTGCCCCCACCACAGGGTGGGTACACAACAGGTGCTCAACTGTTGCTCGAGGCTATCTGAAAGAGCCACCTGCCAAGGAGTTCTGGGTCCTGGAAACACTTATGGCCCCAGCCACGGCAAATTCCTGGTGGGGTCGGCCTGCCCGGAGGCCAGGAAGGCAGGGCACGGCCTGGCAGGGACAGGGCAGCACACGTACCTGTCAGGGGCCCGGTGGCGCCGCAGGGGAATGGCCTGAAAGGGAAGGGCAGGCAGGAGGAAGTGAACGAGCCCAGGAGTCTGCCCCCAACGAGGTTTACATCTCCCCCCTCGGATGTGCGGGCAGAGTGCTGGGGACTCTCCGAGCCGTGGGTGCCCTGAGCTAAATCTTTACTGGCCTGGGGAGAACAAGGGCGTTCCCCGCCGCCCTGGGGCATCCTGCGAAAGCGTCACTGGCCCCAGCCCAGGAGGGAGGCGGCCGGGGCTGCACCCAGCAAGCCGACCGAGGTGGGGGCAGAGAGCGGCCCCAGGCAGGGACGCCATCAGCACAGGCTCCCTGCCCCCACCCAGCTCCCGGGGGCAAGGGGGGTTACCTTGGGCCTCCGCCCGTTGGGGACAAGGGTCTCGCTGCTGCTCACGCTTTCACGGTGGTTGAGGTGCGCGAAGGGCCGCGCGGCCCCCCAGGACTCGAGGTAGCGGGTCATGCGCACGGACGCCCGCATCTTCAGCGCCGCATCCCCCTTGGGCCTTGTGAGGTGCTGGCTGGGTGGGGGCGGCTGCTGGCTCTGCGGGTGGACACAGACACGGGCCTGACACCCCCTCCTGCCCTCACCGAGGAGGGGAAAATGGCAGCCCCCTCGAGGGGTGTGGGCTGCCCAGAGGTGCTTGCTCAAACCCAGGGCACTCCGGGCCAGAATGCAGGGGGCTCTGGGAGCAGGCCCAGGAGGGTCGGCACACTGCGCACGGCCCCTCACACCCCACTCCAGCTGCGCCCTCGCCCTGCAAACCACGGCCCGTGTCGTGAGTGGCGCCGGCTCAGCCAGGCGCTCCATGAGGGGCTGCAGCGACCACCTCTCAGGTAGACACGAGGGCCCTGCCCACAACTGCTGTCTCAGAGCCAAGATCCCCCATAAGAACGGCAGGTCTGGGGCCTTCCTCAGCTGGGGTGGCCGGCTGGGCTGGGAAGTGAGGGGGAGGACCCCCAAGGCCATCTCGAGGTCTGCAGAGGCCCCCATCCCAGTCCCCCACAAGAGTCCCCATCTCCCCAGCCCCCTCGGACAAGAACCTACAGCCTCAATAGCCACTAAGCCGCAAGTGCTGACTTCCTGGAAACTTCACATCACAGGAGTCTGCTTCATCTTCTCGGGAGAGGAACATTTTTCAAGCCTTAGACACATCTGTCTCCCCCGCCAGAGGGAAGGCTGTGGGACTTGGCCCCTGTGAGCTCCCAGCGCCGTACACGCCATGCCCTGCGGTGAGCAACCCGAGACGTCTGTCTTCCCTCCACCGCGGGCCACTCCGCCTGGGGCGGCACCAGCCATCCAAGGTCGCTGGCACCACGCAGGGGGCAGGGAGGCCACCCTGGCTCCGTGACTGACCAACAGGCGCCAGGTCAGAGCCGCGGGGCCCGCAGGAAAACGCTCCTGCTGGGAAGCATGGGTGTGCACGGCACCCGCTGCACGGAGGGCCCCCAGCAACCACCTGTCTGTACTGCCCACCCCCCAGCAGCAGCCGGGTCCCCTCCGGCCCCTTCTGCGCTGCAGGCCCGTACACCCGGCAGACAGGGCGGCACTCAGAGGCCCCGGAGCAGAGCTGGCAGACAGCCGCAGCCTCCCAGCAGGGACGGGAGACATGTCAGGACACCCTTCAGCGGACACTGCACGGTGCAGGACGCGCTCTGCGTGCGGGAGAGGGGAGGCCCCAAGGTAGGCTGTGGAGTGAAGAAAGAAAGGGCCAGACCACGTGGGTGGCACACGGAACGAGGAGGGGAAACAAGCACATTCCAATTTGTGCGTTTGGGCATAAAAATGTCTGTGGGAGGAAATCACAGAAACACACAGCGCCGGGTCTTCTTAGGGAGGGATGTACAGGGGTGGGAGGGGAACTTCCCACGGCGTGCCCTTCATCCCTTTTGAATCTTCCACGATGGGAATGAATCACCTCATCGAAAGTAAATAAAATCAAGGTGGAGGTAGGCTGGCTGGATAAAATACAGGATGCCCAGTGAAACATTGCATGGGACATACTTCACTAAAAAAATCGCTCATTGTCTTTCTGAAGCTCAAATTTAACTGGGCATCCTGTATTTTTATTTGCTAACTCTGGCAGCCCTGGGGGTGAGGGAGGAAAGAGGAGGCTTAGGGCCAGGCCTTCCTCTGGCTTTGGCTTAGGAGCTCGGCTTCTTTCACTCGAACACTCTCTGAGCAGCTGCTCCACACCAGGCCTGGCTTTAGGTGCAGGTTTGGCAGCTTGGTGAAGAGAAAGGACCCCCGGGCCTGCCCACGTGGAGCTCATGTTGACGATAAGGGGTAAGAAAGGCCCTGAGGAGGGGAAGGGCAGGGCAGGGGCAGGGCTGGGGCAGACGGCGGCTCGGGAGAAGGAGGGGATGGGAGTGGTGGGGGGGCTCGGGGCAGCGGGAGTCCAGGGGAAGGGGCTTGGGTTTTAAGGTTTGAGTAGGTTCCCAAGAGGGGTTTTCCCCAAAGCTAACTCAGCATCTGGAGGGCACCATGGGGGTCCTGGACTCCCCACATCCTGGGAAACAGGCCACTGGGGAAGGCCAGTGGATGAGGCCCATGGGGGGATAGAGGGATGCTGAGGACGGGAGCAGAGGCTCAGAGGGGACCCAGCCCTGAGTCACCAAGGCCAGGGCGAGAGGAAGCTGGAAAGCACCTGCCACAGCCAATATTCTTGAGCAAAACCCAAGGATGATTCACCGAGGGCCACCAGACACGCTGGCCTCCCGAGGGAGGAAAAGAATGGTCAGTGCAGTTGTGGGGTGGGGGGTGGACAGGCTGACCCCACCTGGCCTGCTGCTTGGGATTGGCCCCCAACAGGGTCCCAGAGAGCGGAGCCTGCAGAGAGGGGGAGCAGTGGACGTCGCGGGGGTCAGAGTCCAGGCCCCAGAGGTTCCCTGGTGGTTCCCCACTTCCTGATTTTTCCCCAAGGTGTGTGTTGAAAATGTGTCTTTTGGAAATTGGGGGACTGGTATGACCTCATGGAGAATAAATGAGTAATGGTGAGTATTTAGAGTGCCTGGAAGTGTCCACCTTCACCCTCCCCTTGTGACGCTGACACGCCTGTCAGTCCCCCTTCACGGAGAAGGACGCTGAGACCAGAGAAGCCGTTACCAGTGACAGGGAGCTCGCCCCTGCCCCGACCCCCTTCACAGCCTGGCAGGTAAAACACCCCCCCCACGGGGTTTCCAAAGCCCCAGGGCCCCCCTGGTGCCCCCCGAGCGCTCGTACCCGGGGATCGATGACCAGGTAGGTGCGGATGTTCATCTCCTTCAGGTAGGGGTCCCGCTGCTGCCCGTGCCCGTCCTCCACCTCGTACGCCCTGTCCAGGTGGTTCAGCGTTGCCTCCGTGATGTGCACTCGGCTGGGGAAACCGAGTCAGACAGGGCCGCGGGGCCCAAGGAGGGCTGGCACCCTCACAGGGAGGCACCGGGAGCAGGGCTGGGCAGGGAGCCCCAGGCCGCCCCCCCCCACCCCCGACCCCCTCCTGCCCAGCCCCGGCCGTGGCCCTCCAGCCCTGCCGGCCGAGCCCGGCTCACCCCGGGACTCCGGCCGCCTCCATCCTGTTGGCCAGGGACACGTCGTGGGACCACACGTCGTACTGCCACTTGCGCAGGCCGATGACCCCGCAGAGCACGTTCCCCGAGTGAATGCCCACGCGCATGCTGATGTCCACGCCCGTGGCCTCCCGCACCTGCCTGGGGCAGAGGGGCCGGGTCAGCCCAGCCCACCCCACCACCAGGCTGCCGGGGGCCCCACGGCTCCGGGATTGGCTCGCGGCCCTGGGTGTGGGGCATGGCACGGGCTGGGGACAGAGCGAGGGAGGGCGCAGCACGGGAGCAGGGCAGGCCCAGCTCACAGGAGAGACCGTTCTCACACCAACGCGGCCTCCTCCAGGGGAGCCCAGCTCCCCGGACCTGTGAGGGATGGTGCAGGCAGCTGCAGCCGCCCCTGGGCCCAAAGGCCAGCTACGGAGGGGGAGTTCCAACTGCCACTGGGCACTAAAGCTCAGGATCCTGGGCTAAAATGCCCCCCTACAGACCCTGGAGATCTCTTCGAACCCACCCAGGAGCTGTGCACGACATTTCCAGCAGCCCAGCCCTGCCCCAAACACTGGCCGAGCCCACGCATCCCTGCACCATCAGCCTCACCACGGAGGACCTCGCTGGGAGCAGGATGCCGGTGGAGCCTGGGAGGCCCTGAGGGCCTGTCCCCTGACTCCGGTGTCTTCAGAGGGGAGCCGGAAGCAGATGGAGCCTTGGAGTCGGACCCTGAGTCCAAGAGCTCCCCTGCTGCCTGCCCCAAAACCCTCTGCTGATGCTGAGACTCAGCCCCTCGGCCCCTTCCTTAGCTGCCCAGCTCTGAGCTTCTGAGACCCTTTGCTGGACTTGGGGCCCTGTCACAGGTGGGCCCAGCAGGGAGGTGCAGAGGGTTCAGACCTCCCGGCTGGCTGAGTGACCCGGGCAAGCTGCTGAGCCCTTCTGAGCCTCGGTTTCCCCATCTGTAAAATGGGGGTGCTGCCTGCCTGCCCCCCACACCCCAGGAGGCAGGAGGAGTCCATCACGGGGACAGGACCCACCACCCCAGGCCTGGCCATGGCACCTACTTAATAGCTTCGCACATGTCCAGCCCCATCTTCACGCAGTTGCGGGCGTGGGTGGGCAGGGACACGGGCAGGCCCGACACGCAGTAGTAGCAGTCGCCCAGGATCTTGATGCGCATGCACTCGTTGGCCTGCGGGACCCAGAGAGGCTGGTCAGTGGGGGGCTAGGGGCCCGGGGTCACGCACACTGGCCCAAACCCACCCCCCACCCTGTGAGCCAGGCTGTTTCCTGGCGAGGGGCTGCCCCCAGTGCCCCAGCCACCAGAAGACTCTTCCGGGCTGCTGAGAGCACCAGGAGAACGGGGGGCTCTCCAGCAGGAACCCCCAGCCAAGCAGCAGGGGTGGGAAGAAGTGTCACTCGGGGCAGCCACCCGAGTGCCTCTGTGGGTGGGGCTGCCTTTGTTTCATTTGTCCGTGCAATGTTTGAGCACCTACTGAGTGCCCAGTCCTGGGACAGGCGAGCAGTGAACAAAATCCTTGCAACCGTGGAGCTCACGCTGGGCACTACACACGATAAATAAAATCTACAGTACACCTGAAGGTGGTAAGTGCTAAGAGAAAAATGAGACACGGGAGGGGAGATGTTCCTTGGAGGCCAGAGAAGGCCTCTCGGAGAGGGTGGCATTTGAGCACAGACCCAAAGAAATGGAGGGAGCAGCTCTGCCTGTCTCAGGAGGAGGAACATTCCAGACAGAAGAGCAGCCCATGCAAAGGCCCTGAGGCTGCAGCAGGTTTGAGAAACAGCAAGGAGGCCAGAGTGGCTGAAGTGGAGCGAGTCATGGGAGATGAGGGCAAAGGGGTAGTGGGTGCCGTAAGCCAAGAGGTCTGTGGGTACAAGGTGACCCAAGAGAGGGCTTCACGGCTGGGTGGGTGTGGGAGGTGGCATGGAGCAGAGGAAAGACGGGTGGGGAGAGAGGAGTCAGGGAAAAGTGAGGCCAGGGCCACGTGGTGAAATGGCCCCAGAGGGGAAGGGGAGGCCCGGGAGGGCTGTCCAAGGGTCCACTGGAGGACATGCTGCAGCCACGGAGACCCTCGGCTATGCCTCGAAGAGGGGGTCACACAGACCGAGGCTCGGGGTGGGGTTGGAGCGAATCTGAAGAAGGAACCAGACCTCTGCCTTGGTCCTCTCATCCCACTCTCCACCCCCACCCCAACTCCACTGACCCCCGTGGGCTCATGAACAAACAGCCCTGGCCTCTGGTGGGAGGGAGGCAATGGGGCTGGGACACGATGTCCCCATGCCCTCCTGCAGGCTCACTCTGGGAACAAGGGCACCCCTTGGTCCCCAGGACCCAACACCCCTCCAGGGCTGGGGTAATGGCCCGGCCACACCGACCTGGGCATGACGCCATCCCTCTCGGGCAGCTCCCAGAATCTGCCCACACCTTTATGAATAGTCCTTTGCTAAACCCTCCTCCAATTACCCCACCTGAGTGTGCCAGGTGTTTCCGGCCCGGTACAAGCTCCGAGTGGCCAGAGGGATGGGAGGACAGTGGCTTTCCTCGAAAGCAGCAGGAAGCATGGAGAGGACACAGACACGGGCTCAGGGCTCCAGCTGCCCTTACAGTCCAGGCCTGCCCTCTGGGCCCAGTCCCGGCTCTCTGCCAAGGGATGTGTGGGCCCGGGAGAGCTGGGCAGCAGGCCATGCTCCCAGGCGGCTCCTCCCCACAGCAGGCAGGCCCGCTGTGTCTCAGCCACAACCTGGCAAGTTGTGGAGAAGTCCCTGCAGGCCCTAGCTCTCAGGGGGGATGTGACAGTTCTGGATTCTGGCTGCTGGTAGGAGAAGAGGCTGGGACCGAGGCTGGGTGCTGTAGCTGGGAGGCTAGCACCTGCCATGGCTCCCTTTTCCCACCTGCACCGTGGGGCTGCTCACCTGGACTCCCCAGAAGGGGAGGCTGTGCAAGAGGGGAGACAGATCCTCGAGCTTTGCAGCAGAGAAAGGGCCTGACCAGGTCCCCACCCCACATATGGCATAACCTCTGGGGGCCCCCAACTGTGGGGTCAGGAGAAGTCACACAGCTCCTAAGGAGGGCTCCAGCCAGACCTCTGAGTCGCTCAGTGCCCCAGGTCCTGAGCAGGACATCTCTCCACAACACCCCGTGTCCTGCCAGTTTGGTTACCCCGTGCAACGGGGAGCTCAAGCCTGGTAAGGGAGTCCCTCCCGGGGCTGAGCAGCTCTGAACCAGAAAAGGTTCCCGCTGGTAGGGCCAGGACTTGCCTCCCACCAGGGTCTAGACTAGTGATTCTCCACACGGAACCTGTCGGGGGTTCCTAAAAACTCTGACTGTGCTTTGCTTAAGCTTCCCATGCGATTCAAATACGTGGCCAGGGCACAGAGGCTCTGCCTTGGATCCTAGGCTTCAGTTGGCTGCCCCTCTTCCAGGAAGCCCGGCCTGACCACCGCAGACCAGTCTAGGTGACCCCCAGGCTCCCTTGGCCCCTGACCCCTGACCCTCTTCAAAGCACATGGCAGCATCCTCTTGAGGACAGGCCCAAGGCCCCAGCTAGCTCAGAGCCTGGAGCTTAGCAGGACTCAGGAAGTATTTGGTGAATGAATGAATGACTTGTACCCCCACAACACACACACACACACACACTGAGCTGGGTGCTACTCAGGAGGACAAAACAGGAAGTAAATGAGACCCCAGACCCCAGGCAAGCCTACCTGGTTACCAGATCCCAGCCCACTCAGCAGAACCCAGAAGCCCCTCTTTGCCTGATGTCCCTCCCCTGCTTGGCACTGCCCGTGCTCCCCAGCATCCTCAGGTCAAGTCCCCACTTCTTGCCTCAGTCCTCGGGTCCTTGCACACCTGACCCTCGTGACCCATCCCACTCACCCTGAACTACACACATTCCATGAACACACCAAGCTTTCTCTCTACTCTGGATGTTTACACATGCTGTTCCCCTGCCCAGAACACTGTTCCCTTTCCTCTGCATCTTTCAGGTCTCTTTTTAGGTTTCTCAAACTGTGCACACAATTTTCCTGGGGTCTGGTTAAAAGGCCGAGCCTGATTTGGGAGGTCTGGGAAAGGCTCAGCATCCAGCTGTCCTCCCAGGCTCCAGGGAAGCCAAGGCTGCTGCCTCCACAGGAGGCCATCACCTCCTCCAGGCAGTCTTCCCGAGCCCCGTGGAGCTCCCACAGCCCACAGGTGTTCCCCAGGCTTGCCGTCAGTCTCCCTGGACCAGGATTCCTTCCTTCCACCTGGCACATAAGAGGCACTTGGGAGCGTTTTCCAACTGAATGCTAAAACTCAGCCCAGGCCTCCCTGTCCCAATCCCAGCACAGCATTGGGCCCATGGCACCCTTAGGGATACAACGGGGGTGGGACACTTTCCTGATGTCAGGGCCAACAGCGGGGAGAGGTGTGGCAGCCACGAGGGACAGCTGGACGGCCACGGGCTCACCTTGGCGATCTGGTCAAATTTGCCGAAGAGCTCGTTGAGCACCACCACCAGCTCCTTGGGGGAGCAGTCACTGGCCAGCCGCGTGAAGCCCACGATGTCTGCATAGAGGATGCTGGAGGGTGGGGGCAGCAGGAGGGTCAGAGCCCCTGAGCACCCTCCAACCCTGAGCCAAGGGCCTCGCCAACCTGGGCCCCACCTTGTTCCCCATCAGCCTCCACAGGGAAAGGACAGAAGCTTCTGGCCACAGACGTGAACTCAAGTGCCAGAGGCTTAACATTAAAGCAAACGGGAGCAGACCCCAGAGAAGGCAGGGCCCTTTCAGACTCCACCAGGCCCCCAGCTGCTGCAGAGGGCTGACCAGCACCCTCGCAGGCAGACGCCGGGCAACACAAATTCTTCTCCTTTCCTGCTCCTTGATTTCCACCTTAAGCACAGAGTTCAGAATGAAACCCCCTGGTGAGTTGTGAAGCCAAGCTCCAAGGCCCGAACTACACAGTCTAGTCCACACACGCCACTCGTGGGCTCCCATTCTATGACGAGCCAACTGAGGTGCAGGAACGTTGAGACTCACTGGAAGCCAGAGCCATCTCTGGCACCAGATCTCCCAGCTCCAGGCCTGGGAGCTCCTGGATGGGCCACAGCCCAGAGGCAGAGCCCACCACTCAGGTGGGAGCTCACAGGATGCACATCTACCTGCAAGTAAGATCCTGCAGCCCCTTCAAATCAGCCACGAACAGGCGAGAGGATGGGAGACACTTGGCAGTCACTTGCCTAGCCCTGGGGGGTGCTGGGGGGGAAGTATTTCCTTTTGGGGGCAAGGCACGTGCCCCTTTCAGAATCATCTGAAAGTTAGTCCCTTTTCTTCCCAACAGTCATGTCTGCTCATGCAGAGTTTTGCAACATAAGGGGCCTCTGGGATCTCCCCCAGCCCCAATCTGAGGGCCCAGATTTAAGAACCCTGATCTGCTCCCACCCCTCAGAAAACATACAGGACAGAGCCCAGAGAGGGGCCAGGGAAGGCCATGGAGGGCCAGGTCTCTGCCCCTCTCCCTGATCCCTGGGTGAGCCAGGGTCTGAGCCTCCTGTGGGGCCCCAGGGCTGGGGGGTCATGGGCCCAGCCCAGGGGGACATCGCCCACACATGCACAGCCCCGGAGGCACCGCCTACACACATGCTGCCCCTGTGCTCACCTGACATTCTGGTGTCGCTTGACGTAGAGACTGTGGAAGTTGTTGTCAGGCATGTAGCGGCGGTCCCCCCGCTCCTTGAGCCTCTCAATGATGGCCAGCTTCATGCCCATGGAGATGTGGGCCGGCAGCACTGACAGCAGCAGGTTCTCCTGGGCACAGCGGGCAGACCAGTGGGGGGACCGGTGGGGGACAGGAAGGTGGCGTCAGGCCTGAGGCCCGGCCAGCCTGGCCTCCATTCTCCCTGCCCACACTGCCCACCATCTCCGCTGGCCCATGTCCTGCTACCCACCCGGGGTTCCCACCCTCTCAGGTCCCCAGCGGCCCTCAGGGAGACCTGCGTGGGTGCCTGCACACTCCCCAAGCACGTGGCTGCCCTGTGAGAGTCTGACGGTCCGACAGAGAAAGGAGGAGGAGGATGTGAGTGTGCGGAGTGGCAAGGGGGACAAGGGGACAAGGGTGGAATGAGGGGCTGGGGGGGAGTGGGGGGGGTTGTGGGAGGGGGGAGGTCTAGGAGGTGTGGGGCCCAGGGGGTGGTGGGAGCCTGGGAGACTCGGGGGTTTTGTGGGTGGCATGGGGGGCTGTGGGGCAGTGGAGGGCCTGGGAGACGGATTAGGGGGCACTGGGCCGGGGCCAGGCTGTGGCTCTGGGGGAGGCGGGGGCCCCACCTGCTGACGCTTCTTGAGGCACAGCTTGCGCCAGATCTGGATGCACTTCACGGCGTAGGTGAAGAGGTCCCGCGCGGCGTCCTGCATCTGGTGCTTGTGGAAGGCGCCCGTGAGGTTCCCGCACAGGAAGGCGGCGGTGTAGGCCAGCAGCTGGGGCGGGGGCGGTCTCAGCAACCAGCCCGGCCCGGGTCGCTCCTCCCCTTCCCTGACCCCCACCCCCTCAGGGTGACACCCCGAAACTGAGGCCCAGCCAAGGGCTGGTCTCCTAGTGAGTCACTGGGGCCATGGGAGCTGGTCTCGGGCCCCTGCTCCACATCTACCTTGCTCGGCCCGGGTGGGCTGGGCACCAGAGACCAGGGAATCCGTCCTTCCCGGGGCAGCAGAAGTGGCACCACTGCACAGTTCCCAGAGACCAAAGGGAGCGCCAAGGGCACACCCGGGGCACAGCACCCAGCCACCCCCAGAGCTCTGGCCACCGCCCCCAGAGCTGGGACCCAGGCTGGCTGGGGAAAAACACATCTCTAAGTCACCAGTAGGTATCGGTAAAAGGCTCGCCTCACTCAAGGCAAACACACAGGACACACTGCCCAGGGAGGCTCCCCCAGCCCTGTCAGGGTGGGGATTTGGGGGAGAGAGGGAGATACCTGAGAACCTCACCCCACAACTGGGCACTGGACCTGGGCAGGAGGGCCAAGGCTGCAGGGGACCCTAAGCCAGCAAAGAAAAGGCTGGATGGCGGGGACCCTGCCTGGGGGCTTCCTGGGGGTCTCGGGCCAACCGTCCCCAAACACTGCTCCAAGGACTTGGCAGACTCAAGTCACCCGCCTGGAGCCTGGGCTGCCCTCCAGCCCCCCAACCCCGCCACCCCAAGGCCACAGCCCCCCTTACCTGCTGCCCCACCAGGACACTGGGCGCCGTGAAAGCCCCCATCAGCACACTGAGCACCAGGAGGTGGGACACAGTGGAGAAGATGCCCACGGCGACGGCCCCCTGCGTGCTGAAGGGCAGCAGCGTGTACACCACGAAGACCACGAACAGGAAGAAGGGCACCTGGGGGCGGGACCTCGTCAGGGGGGGACCCCATCCCGGGCCACAGCCCGGCACACGGACTCCCGAGCCCTTCCACACCACCCCGGCCCATCCAGGGCCCTCCAGCCTCAGGACAGCGCCTGGCAACCCCCACGTGGTGACAGCCAACAACAGGGACGGACCTGATGGAACCCGATGGAACAAAAACATGCCAAAACGGGGCCCACAGTCTGGCCCAGCCAGCCTTGTTCATTTCCCATGCACTGATGCGGCGTCTGTGGCCAAGGCTGAGCCTTCCCGCCCGTCATGACTGGAGAACCCCCCGCCGGTGCCTGCGGCCACGCAGCCCTCCCTGGGCAGGACCGGGAGCCACCTGCCCAGCCCCACCCGCCCTGCATCCGCCTCTCCTGCATCCGTCCCCTCCAGGAACACCAGCTGAGCTTCCCTGCAGGGGCCCCTCTCCCCCGTGAACTTGGAGCCCGGGTGGTTTATCCCACCCCAACAGAAGCGCAGCCACATGGCCGGGCCTGCCAGTCAGAGGCCGCCCCTTGGCAAGGGAGACTGGGCCGGCCAGGCCCATGACTCAAGCCTGGGACTGGTGCTGGTTGAGAAACAACTCTTGCTTTCAGGTGGGGGGCCAGGCTGGCCTGTGAGCAGCCGGAGCTGCTGGCACCCCTTCCTGCACCCACCTGGGGATGGCCTGCCTGGAGGAAAGCAGAGCTGGGAGCTGGGGCGGGGGGAACCTATCGGAGCCCCAGGACTGAGTCCTCAGCTTTCCTGGCACACGAGCCAGTGTGGGCCTTTTTGCCTCTGTGAGCCAGGGTTCTGTCACTTCCAACCAATCAAGGGTCTACCCAAAAACACTACAGCCAGACACCCAAGCGGACACTTGTCCCACCTCACCCCCATCAGCGCAGAAAACTGAGAGGATGCAGTCAGCCCAGGCTTTGGGCACGGAAGGGCCCTTGACCCCACGCTGATTGCAGTGCCATTCTCCAGAAGGGACCTGATACCCAGAGGGCAGGAGCCGCCCCGGAGCACAGGCAGGGACTGGGCCACCAGGGCCCCCACCGGTTACCTGCTCCCAGGCACAGGCCGCGTGCATCCGGGAGTCGAACACCAGCACGTAGCCCAGTGCCAGGAGGCAGCCCCAGACGAGCAGCGCCCAGGTGCGCAGCCACCGCCGGGTGGTACACTCAGCGTACACCAGCACATAGAGAGCGACGAACACAGCAAGGGTCAGGAACGCCGTCACCAGCACAGCCTGGCGGCCAGAGGGTTCCTGGATGGGAGAGACACACACGGTGATGCCACAACTCTCCCCAGCAGAGCATCCCCTCCTCCAGGGAGACTGCCTGGGTTAGCCCTGACCAACATCACTTCTGGCCGCCTCCATGTGGCAAAGTCCATGCTCCCTCAAAGCCCCAGCTTCCTTCTCACTTGCAGGCAGTTGTTTGGGCTGTTGGCTCTGCAGGGGCAGCTTTGCCCAGTCTCCTTAGGAAACGAAGCACCCTGCACCACCCAGCCCTGTGATGCTGGCACTGCTGCCCCACCCCCCAGCCCTCCCCACCAGGCAGAGGCAATCTCCCCCTCCTCCAGGCTCCCACAATGCTCTGTGTACACCTGCAAGTGACAGTTATAACGGGGTATGCAAGCTCAGGCTTAACCGTGGGGAGAGAAGGCTTGGAAAGCTTCCTGGAGGAGGAGACACTGACTCTTAAAGAACAAACAGAGATTTATGAAGGAAGAACAAGAAAAGGCGTCCCAGACAGGGCAGAGCATGAGCAAAGGTGCAGAAGCATGGTAGCCAGGGGAAGAAAAGGACTGGGTCACAGGGACAACAGCCAGTAGGTCCTGCTTGCTGAAGTGTCTGCTTCTCCAAGTAGATCCTAAGCTCCATGAGGGCAGAGGCTGCCCAGGGGCCCAGCACAGAGCACATACTCAATAACTGTTTGTTGAATGACAAAAACAGATATCCTGGGGTCTCTATCTACAGAGACACAGGCAGCCCTGATGGAGCACCCACAGGGTGCCGGACACTTTATACACACACACACCCGCCCCTGTTAACACCCTGCAGGCTCTGGGGTTTTCATCTGGAATGCTGCTGTACGATATAGTAGCCACTAGCCAGAAGTAGCTATTGAAAATCAAATTTCCATTAAAAGTAAAATAAGGGGAGAACCTAAGATGACGGCTACGTGAGACAGGGCAAAAAAACACCTCCGTGAAAAATACTAGATAAAAACCAGAAAGTGACCCAGAATACCAGTTTCAGCAATGCACCAGCTGGACAAGGTCTGCTAAAATCACAGGGACTGTCCACTTGGTGAAACTGGGAGCCTGCATTCTGAAACGAGTGAGTAAGCCAGCTGAAAGTCCCATGGCCATGCTGTGGTGTGGAAAAACCAGGGGCTGGCGTTTGGAGATGGACTAGTTCTTAAAAAAAAAAAAAAAAAAAAAAAAAAAAAAAAACCCAGCAGCGGCTGCAGTTACGACGGTGAGAACCACGCAGTGAAGCACGGCAGGAGCGGGCTGTGGGAACCTCTCACTGTCTGGCGTGGAGGATAGACCACTGCTGATTCCCTCAGGCCAGGGGGCAGAGGGGAGAGCCAAAAGGAGAAAGAAACCACACCGCTTGCAGCCAGCTCCCTGGCGGGCTAGAGACACTCCTGCCCGGGGCCGTACCCACAATCCAGAGCCGCACCAGGAAACCCAGTGTGACAGGGAGTGTTTCCCACGGCACCGCACACACGCCACAATATCGGCCATGGACAGTGGCCTTGGGTGCATTCACAGCTAGTTGTCCCAGAGCTGGGAAGGCAGAGCTGTGCAAAAAGGTGGGGGTGGAGACGCCCCATTCAGCCATCTTTGCATCAGGCTGGGAGCGGCCCTGTACGGCCCAGCAGCCTGGGGCTTCCCTTGAGGGACAGCGCACACTTGTGATGTAGCACAGCCTTCCCTCAGCAGAGGTCCTGGAAGATCACAGCTATCAAGCAAAGCAAATGGCAAGAGGCCAAAAACAACAGAAAATCTTAAAGCATTTGATAAAACCAGACAATATGGAAAACCCAATCCCAAACACCCAAATCAAAATATCAGAAGAGATACAGTACTTGGCACAATTAACCAAAGAATGAGAGCATGGCACAGGATATAAAGGACATTAAGAAGACCCTAGAAGAGCATAAAGAAAAAATTACAAGAGTAAATAAAAAAATAGAAGATCTTATGGAAATAAAAGAAACTGTTGGCCAAATTAAAAAGACTCTGGATACTCATAATACAAGATTAGAGGAAGTTGAACAATGACTCAGTGTCCTAGAGGTCCACAGAACAGAAAATGAAAGAACAAAAGAAAGAATGGAGAAAAAAATCAAAAAAATCGAAATGGATCTCAGGGATACGATAGTAAAATAAAACGTCCAAATTTAAGACTCATTGGTGTCCCAGAAGAGGAAGAGATGGGTAAAGGTCTAGAAAGAGTATTCAAAGAAATTGTTGGGGAAAACTTCCCAAACCTTCTACACAATATAAATACACAAAGCATAAATGCCCAGCGAACTCCAAATAGAATAAATCCAAATAAACCCACTCCAAGACATATTCTGATCAGACTGTCAAATACTGAAGAGAAGGAGCAAGTTCTGAAAGCAGCAAGAGAAAAAGCAATTCACCACATACAAAGGAAACAACATAAGACTAAGTAGTGACTACTCAGCAGCCACCATGGAGGTGAGAAGGCAGTGACATGACATATTTAAAATTCTGAGAGAGAAAAATTTCTGACCAAGAATACTTTATCCAGCAAAACTCTCCTTCAAATTTGAGGGAGAGTTTAAATTTTTCACAGACAAACAAATGCTGAGAGATTTTGCTAATAAAAGACCTGCCCTACTTCAGATACTAAAGGGAGCCCTACCAACAGAGAAAAAAGCTGAGGGACTTCACCACCAGTAGATCAGTCCTATAAGAAATGCTAAAGGGAGTTGAGCAGGCTGAAAGGAAGGGACACTAAGCAATTGACTGAAACTACGTGAAGAAATAAAGGGTACCACTAAAGATCACATGGTAAATATAAATATCAATACTATGGTATTTTTGATTTGTAACTCCACTATTTACTTCCCACAGGATCTAAAATACATAAACTGTAATGATAAACCAGTGGTTTTGGAATTAATGTAAAATATGTAATTTTTGACAAGAACTACATAAAGGTGGGGGATTGAGAGAGTATAGGAACATAGTTGATGTCTCATATTGAAGTTAAGTTGGTATCAAAGAAAAACAAGATTGTTACAGATTTAAGATTGTTAAATTTAAGCCCTACGGTAAACACAAAGAAAGTATCAGAGAATATGACCATAGAGATGAAAAATAGAGTAGGGGTTCTGAGAAGTGGGGAAAGGGGCAACAGGGAGTTAAGAAATGAGTGTAGGGTTTCTGTTTGGGGTGAAGGGAAACTTCTAGAAATGGATGGTGGGAAGGTGATAGCATTGCAACATTCTAAATGTGATTAATCCCACTAATGGAATGCTAGGGAGGGGGTGGAATGGGAAGATTTAGGCTGTATATATGTTTCCACAATTGAGGAAAAAAAAAAAAAAGACAGTCTAAATAGATGACAATTAAATGCCAAGGATGATCCTGGATGGGATCTGAGCATGGAGGAGAGGAGGCGCAAAGGGACACAGATGAGACACAAGGGGAAAAAAAAAGGAAATATAGATTGTAAGCTTTGTATCAATGTTGAATTTCTTGAACTTCTTAGCTGCTCTTAATGGGATTGCATAAAAGAATGTTCTTGTTCATGGGAAATGTATATGTGAATTACAGTGTTTGTTCAAGGATGTGTGCAGCTTGCTCTCATATGTTCAGAGGACAGAGCAATAGATGATGGATGATAGATAGGGAGGGAGGGAGGGAAAGAAAGAAATGGTGGTGTGACAGGATGTTAAAGGTGGTGGATCGGGGTATTGGGGGAGGGTGGTCGGGGTATGCTGGAGTTCTATGTATGGGGTCTGTACTGTTTTTGCAACTGTTCCTGTAAGTTTCAATTTATCTCAAAATAAAATTTCTTAAATAAAAAAAAAAGTACCCAGAGGAAAAGAAAAAAAATAAAAAATAAATAAAAAATGCATTTCCTCAGTCATGCTAGCCACATTTCAAGTGCCTAAAAGCCGCAATAGCTAGTGGCTGTAGCAGGGCAAGGCCTAGGTCAGCAGCTGCCTGGGTCACTGTGTCAAGAAGGATTCTGAGGCCCAGGCCAGGTTCCATGAAAAGGAGTGCTGGGATTGCCATACGCTGTCTGCCGTGGTGCAGGAAGAAGGGCAGCCGTGCACAGGCCAGCCCTGACCCAGGCCTTCCATATAGCCGCATTTCATAGTGGAGACAACTGAGGCAACCTATTTGGCCAAATCAATGCAGTATCTAAACCACCCCAGACTTCAAAATTAAAATAAACCCCTCTGATTTTCAGCAGCACAGGGCATTTTACAGAGGAGGAAACAGGGGCTTAGAGGGGATCGCAGCTTGCCCAAGGCCTCACCAGCACAGGTGCAGAGCTGGGATATGTGCCCGCACTGCCGCCGCCCGCCCCACTCACCCAGGAGATGAAGGCGATGGCGATGAGGGCGACACAGGCAGCGATGGCCACCAGCAGGAGCGTGAGCAGCAGCGGCCCGTGCTGGCTGGTAAGGCAGTACTTCTCGTACAGCGCGTCCTGCTCCGGATCCCCCTCACCCTCATTGAGGAAGTAGCGCCCCTTGGCCGGCATCCTCTGGTGGTGGCCCGCCCGGCAGCCTGTCCACTCGGGGGGCCTGCGGCCCCGGGAGCATCTGTGGCCTGCAGGCCTCAGCCGTGGGCTCCCCCGAGGCCGACGAGCAGGGCTGAGCGCAGCCCCTGCTCACGGCCTCACCGGCATCTTCCTTGGCATCTTCCTTGGCATCCCAGCCGAAGCAGTCAGACAGGAGGGGTCCTCAGCTCTGCAAAGAGACAGGCAGACCCAGACTTCACCTCAAGAGGCCAGGCCGGAGAGGGGCTGGCCTCAGGGGAGCAGAGCGCAGGCCTCAGGGCCACGGGTCCAAGTTAGCAACCTGAACCCTGACCCACCTCTTATGCCCTATTTGAAGAAACCCTGCCTGCCCCAAGGTCATGAAGCAAGTCCCCTGTGCATCCTTCTAGAACTGCACTGTCGAAGACAGTTGCCACAAGCCAGGAGTAGCTATTTAAAATTGGATTTAATTCAGTTAAAAATAAAATTCAAAATTCAAAACCACAATGAGATACCACCTCATAGCCACCAGGATGGCTATTACTAAAAAATAAAGATTAAAAATAAAAAAAACAAGTGCTGGTGATGATGTGGAGAAACAGGAACCCTTACTCATTGCTGGCGGCACTGGAGAGTGTGCAGTCACCATGGAAACCAGTTTGGCAGTGCCTCAGAAAACGGAAAATGGAATTCCCATATGAACTGATTACCCCACTTTTTGGTATATACCCAAAGGAGCTGAAAGCAGAGACTCACACCAACATTCATACACCAATTTTATAGCTGCATTATTCACAATAGCCAAAGACGGAATCAACCCAAGCATCCAACAGTGGATGAATGAGTAAACAAAATGTGGTCCATACAGACAATGGAATATTATTCGGCCCTAAAAAGGGATGAAGTTCTCATACATGCTACAGCATAGATAAACCTTAAAGACAATGTTAAGTAAGATGAGCCAGACACAAAAGGACAAATATTACATGATCTCACTTACATGAAACAGCTAGAAGAACCAAACTGCATGGAGACAGACGGTGTCTCACTGGTTACCAGGAGCGTGGGGGGGTGGGAGGACATGGAGCAAGGAGAGGGAGTCAGAACTTAATGGGTGAATAGTTTGGTTGAGGTGATGAAAAATTAGGGGTAATGAATGTCAGTCATGGTAGCACAATACTGAGGATATAACTACTACTGATTTGCACACTTGAGTGTGGTTAGAATGGAAATTCTGTACTATATTTGTTTCTCAGTGACACTAGTCCCATTTCCAGTGCTCAATGGGCCCACGTGGCTGGAAGCCGCCAGGCCGGGCAGCCTGAATCTGCACCGTTCCTACCACAGCAGGAGGTCCCATGGCTGGGACTAGGAGTGTGACCACTTCACTTTCACATTTAGGGCCCCGATCCATCTCGATTCAGCTTTGTGTATGATGTGAGGTAGGGTTCAGGTTCATTTCTTCCCAGTATGGCTATCTAATGCTCCCAGCACGTTTTACAGAAGAGACCGTGCTTTCCTCGCTGAATTGTCACGTGTCAGAGCTGGCCTGTAGGTCTGTTTCTAGACTCTGTCCCATTGGTCCTTTGGCAGATGCCACATGTAATTTATTACCGTAGCTTTTAGTGGGTCTCGGGCCTCCAGGTTCAGGGGTTCCACACTGTGATCCCGGGAGCCCTGGGATTGCGGGAGATGTCTCGGGGCCCAGATGGCATGGGGAGGCCCAGGGGAGCAGGCTCAAGCCCCCACGCCCACCCCAGCCAGAGCATCCCCTTGCATCTGTTTTGTCAAGCCTCAGGCTAAGACGCACATTTTTTTAAAAGGGACCCTCTGAAAGGAATTTAAGAAGTTGGCATGACCCACCCAAGCCCCACTTCAAAGAACAGGGACTGAGCTGGACCCTGTGTGACAAATTTGGGAGTAGAGCCCAGGCTGGCATGGCTCCCTCCTTCCCCAATACCGTTCACTCATTTGCTCACTCATTTAATCCAAAAAGGCTTGTTGATGACACCCACTGTGCCAGGCCCGCTATACTCCTGCAGGTTGGCTATCTCTCCCGGTCCCCAAAGCAAGAAAGTTCCACAAGAGTTAAGCAAAAAATGTGCAATCCTTAGACACAGTGCTCAGGGCTTGGGGTGGCTGCCATGTTCTCAGGAGGAGCCTGGCGTTAAGGAGCAGCCCTGGGCCAGGCGGCCAGGCCCCCACGGGCCTCCAACCCTGCCTCGAGGATCAGAATCAGGACAGACAAGAGAATGGGGGGACAGGGGACAGAGGGCAGAGAGGCTCAGGGTAGCCACGAATCCAGAGAGGGAAGGCACTCAGATGAGGCTGAAGCCCCCAAAGGGAGAAGAAGAGGATACACGGAACCCTGGAGGCCAAATGAAGCCCCTCAATGAGCACCCACTGCTGTGAGGTCCCTGGGGTGCCATTTGCCCTGGGAGTTTCCCGTTCCCTCCCACAAGCCCCTGGAACAAAACAGAAAAGCCACATATCTGGGGGTGGAGGGAGGGGCTGCTTGCCAGGGCCCGGCTCCCTCTGCTCCTACAGCCCTGGACATCTGGTTTAACCAGGGGCCACCCTACGGGGGTCGGGCCTGCAGTAGCAGAGTCCAATGTGCTTGGCCAAGCTACAAATTTGATTCCTATGTGAAATACCAATTTTAAAATATTGGTAGCTAATGTAAAAAATCTGAGTGGTGCAGCCCACTAGTTTACTACCTCTAAATCTAAATTAACCAGGCTTTAATCCCCAAGAGGCATTTACTGGGCACTAACCCTGTGTCAGAGAGTTTGCAAAACAAGATAAGGTGTTTGTCCTGAGTAGCTGCACTCCCAGCACCCCTGAAGCAGCTCTTTGCAGTAATAAGAGCAGCAGTTCCTGTGGGCAGCCCATGCCAGGCACCCACACACGGCCACTCTCATCTTCAGGGTCCCGCTAGGCCACGGTGTGACGGCCACATTACAGATGCGGAGCTGAGGCCCAGACAGGCAAAGTGGCTGCCTGAGGTCACACAGCTGGAGCCGGTAGGTGGAAGGGCCAGGATTCAAACCCAGGTCTGCTTGCCCACCACCATCAGTGCTGGTCAGCCTGGCCTCGCCATCTCGCTGAAGGGAGAGCCCTCCATGCTGAGTTCCTTCCAGTGGCAGCTCCTGGGGAACGGAGCGAGATGCCAGGAGTACACACTGCCTGCCCCTCTGGCCTGACACAGGACCCCAGAGCACCAGGAGAGCCAGGCTGAGAGACCCCAAGCAACAAGGGGCCAAGGCAACTCCCAGCAGCTGCTCCAGCCTCCAGACCAGAGCTGCAGGCAGTCAGGACTTGCTCGCCAGGCTCAAGGAGGAGCACACACACACACACACACCCCACGTGCCATCTTTCATCCCCTATACGTCTGACCTGCCCTTCCAGTCACAGAGCCCAGCTGAGCCAGGCAGGGAGAGAGGAGAAGCTCCGAGAGGCTCCCACAGGCCTGTGGAAACCAGGCCCTGTAAACACTCCTCTCGGAGATCTAATTAGGCTGCCTCCTGGGCAACAGCAGACAGGAATGGAGAAGGACAATGGGCAGCATGGGGCACTGGGACTTCGGCCCACCCGGGGTCTTTGTTCAGCTCCCGGAACAAGCCGGGAGGAGCAAGGCAGGGCTGGGAGGCCAGGGGATGGGGGGTAAGACTTCTCTTATCACTCCTGGACAGACAGCCTGGGAAGCCACCATCAACGGGCATCCCACAGGCCAGCTCCTCTCGGAGTCCCCTCCCCCAGCCCGTCTGGTTGCCTGTTCTTCTGCCAGCTACTTACTCAGCTTGTGACTGGGAGGGCCCCTCTGAGGTCCCTGGATGAAGAAAGCCATCTGCCACATCTGCAACAAACAGCCTTGTAGCCTCAGCTCGCACACCCCAGTGACGGGGAGCTCACTGCCTCTCAGGGCACTCCTGTCCATCACTGGGCACTCTGGGCTGTGAGAAAGGTCTGTCTTAGGTCAAGCCAAGACCTGCCTTGCTGTCACTCTGCCCTCCTCCACTGGTCCCCTCTGACCTCCAAAGCCATCAGCAGCAGGGGACGTGCACTCAGGAGAGTCATTCACACCTCACAGCCACCCCGGTGGGGGGCAGGGCAAGCAGCCCCATACAGAGGAGTCTGAGGCCTGTGAGGGTCCAGCTTGGGGTGGACAGTGTTCTTGTTCTGGCCAATCAATGTCCCCTCCCCCACTCTCAGTCCCCGGGGGCCACACGATAATCAGCATGGTCTGGATAATCAGCATGGTCTCTCACAGTCCCCAGCGATCGGCAGCCCAGTGAGAATCCTCTTCAGGACTCCTGCTGACACACGGGAATGGGGCACTCTCTCTCGCCGGTGGCCTGGAGCTGCTGGCAGCTGCCTGGGGCTACCACAAAGGGAAAAGCCACCTGAGGAAGAAACCAACACGGAGAACCGGAGAGAGCCTCCGGGCTCTCCAAGTTCAGTCGTCACCAAAAGCCTCTGTCTGCTCATTGGAGATTCATAGCTTGTATCAAGCAGTCCATGTTTGCTAATTAAAACCCCAGTTGACGCTCAGCTGAGCTATATTCGCTTGCTGGGAGAGAGCTGCTCTAGCACTGCCAGGCTTGCAGTTCGGCTGTGAGGGAGGGGCTCCTGGCTTGGGTCTGCAGTTGTTACTTTCAGGTTTTATGCTGCAATCTCGGGCATTCCTCCCAATTCAGGTCAGTGTATCATGAGTGGACAGCCACGTTTGTCCCCCTCCGCAGTTATTCCAGATTATTTACTAGTTGTCCCTGGTTGTTTATTAGTTGTTCCAGGGGGACTAACTAGCTTCCATTCCTCTCTATGCAGCCATCTTCTTCTGCCCCCATCCGTGTGATTTTAATTACGTGAGACAACCAATGCCCCTTTCAGGTTTAAGCCAGTCTGAGTTTCTGTCACTTGCAACCAAGAGTCCCAAGTTCCAGTCAGGCTTTCTGCCCTAGTCTGCCATGTCCAGGAAGCCCGCGTGGCCCCTGGCTGGGTCCAGAATCAGTGGAGAGGGTTCCACTGGGCTCACAGATGAGTGTGAGCCCCTGCAGATACAGCCAGCCCTGGCTAAGACCTCTGCTGGCAGGGGCAGAGCCAGGGTACAGGCACACCAGTTCACACGCTGTCACCCATGTGTAGCCCAGGCTCTGCTACCCACCAGAAGGCAGAGGACCTGGGGCAGTGGGGAAGAAGGAAGCTCAGGGCTGCAGGACACTGCGGGGTACAGGGGAGCGCCCAGCATCCTCTCCAGCTGCCCTGGCCGAGGAATTAGAACACACAGAGGCATACTTAGCCAGAGGCACATACCAGCGGAGTCAACCTTGCTCCCCACCAGCAATCTCGGCCAGCTCTGAGCTCCCTGTGGACCCGGGGTCTGACATAAGACAGGACAGACAATGCATGAACAAGATCTATTGACCACTTACTGCATGCCTGGCGCTGTCATTTTTAAATCAGCACACCTGCCCTATAGGTGGGTAGGACCAGTGCTCCCACTTTATGGATGTGAGAACTGAGGCACAGAGAGGTTCAGTGACTTACCCAGGGTCACACAGCTAGTTAAAGAGAGAGCTAGAATTTGAACACAGGTCATGTGGAATCCGCCACTCATGCTGCCCATCCATCTCACGGCACTGATATCCACAGAGCACATAACATCTCAAAAGGACACCTTCTCATCTTCTTGACCAAAAGGGGGATGTGAAAGGAAATGAAATAAGCTTGAGTGGCAGAGAGATTCCAAAAGGAGCCAAGAGGTCACTCTGGTGGGCACTCTTACACACAATTTAGACAACCCTTTTTAGGTTCTAAAGAATTGGGGTAGCTGGTGGTGGACACCTGAAACTATCAAACTACAACCCAGAACCCATGAATCTCGAAGACAGTTGTATAAAAATGTAGCTTATGAGGGGTGACAATGGGATTGGGAAAGCCATAAGGACCACACTCCACTTTGTCTAGTTTATGGATGGATGAGTAGAAAAATAGGGGAAGGAAACAAACAGACAAAGGTACCCAGTGTTCTTTTTCACTTCAATTGCTCTTTTTCACTTTAATTATTATACTTATTATTTGTGAGTGTGTGCTAATGAAGGTGTCAGGGATTGATTTAGGTGATGAATGTACAACTATGTAATGTACTGTGAACAATCGAATGTACGATTTGTTTTGTATGACTGCGTGGTATGTGAATATATCTCAATAAAATGAAGATTAAAAAAAAAAAAAAACGACACCTTCTGCCTGCCCTTTCCCCCCACAAGGCTGAGGACAGAGCAGTGGACAAAGGGTAAGGGCCAGAGGGGACCCTGTCTAGGTACCTCCCTCAGCCTTACAAGGCTGGGATGGGGGAAGCAAGGCCAGGGATTCATCCCAGGGAGACTTCTCTCAGCCAGGGAGATCCAGGAGGGCCTCCTCTTCCAGGAAGCCCTCAGAGCTATCTATGCACACCCTTCCCTCCCTTCTCTGTGACCGAGGCAGGACAGGGGTCTCCTTGCCAAATCCCAGCTGGTGGGTCCAGGTTCACCAGCAAGAAAAGCCACTGGAGGTAGGCGCCTGGGATGTCATATTCCGACCGTGGGGTTGGGCCTCAGGGTACTTAGGAAACCCTTCCCTAGCAGAACAGCTGATCTGACTATACCCTCTGCCCCACCACATGCCTTGGGGAGAGTATGTCCTGGACCACCCCAGCTTTCCCAGGGAGACACAGACAGACACAGATGGGGGACCCACTTCCTCACCCAAATGGTGCTTGCAGGAACCCCAATCTGGCTTCATTTCCTCTGGCCCGGCCCCGGCAGGGCTCTGAGCTGAGCAGGCCTGGGGTGCGGTGGCCTCAGAAAGGGGAAGTGGGGGCCTGGGGGTGGGGGTATGGGTACTGGGAGGCCCGAGGAGAGGACAGGCCCCTACAGGCCCCTGGGGCCCACGTGCACAACCAGACCGCTGCAGCAGGAAACCCACAAGCACGGTCTCGCCTCCCAGGCCACTGGCTCTCGGCCCCTCGGTGGGCTGGGTCACAGGCAGAGCTGACAATTGCCAAAGCTGTCTCCACTAATGCCACCTCCCTCAGGAGACACTGAGCTGTGTGAAGGCAGTGCTGGCAGCTGCTCTGCCCAGCAGAGGCCTGGCACAGAGGGGCACCCAGGAAGGCTGGCATCTGAGGTCTCCCTTCCAAACCCAGCCTCCCCCACTGGCCCCCCCTTTTCAATCCCCCCCATCCCCAAGCCCAGCAGCCCTCGGCCTCCACCTGTGATCACACTGCCTCTCCCAGCAGTCCCACTCGCCCTTCAAGGCCCCTCAAATGTCACCTGCTTGAGAGGCCTTCCCAGCTCCAGCTTGTCAACCACCCCAAACTGTCATGGTAGGATCTGTGTGTCTGTGTGAATACTTGTTGAATGAATGAATGAATGAACCAACCAGCTGGAACCCTGAGGCGGGCAGAGAGGGGGAAAGCAAGCAGGATAGCTTTGGTGAGGAGGGGGAGGAAGACCAATAGCAGAGGATGAACACAGATGAACTCAGGGTCTCCCTCAGCACAGGATACGCCACCAGCCTCCCACCCTCTCCTCAGAAGCTCCGGTTCAGACCCAGGTACACCTGGCCTGGGAGTGAGGAGACCTGGGTTCAAATCCTGGCTCTGCTACCCACTGGCCGCACACGCAGGGCCTCGGTGTCCTCACGGGGTGTGCTGATGCCCAAACTGCCCGCCCGGGTCATGACGGCCGACAGGCCGACAAGTGAGCACGGAGAAGGCCCAGTCCCCAGAGCTGAGAAAGCCCCAGAAGACCATGGCCCAAGAGTGGGGTCTAAGTGGAGCAGGCCAGCCTGCACTGGCACCCTCCATGCCAGCTCCCCGTCACCTGGTGACAGCTGCTAAGCCTCCCTGGCAGGGGCAAAAGCCAGAATTCCCCACTGGCATGAGCCCCCAACCAACCCTACTCTCCCTCCAGGCTGACTCCACCACAGCCCCCAGGAGTCCCAGGCTGCCCACCAGTCTTGGGATCCAGAGACCTGCGTCCAGTCCCAGTTCAGCCCCCAATCTGTTCTGAGACCCTGGAAAGTCCCCTGACCAACCTGGGCCTCAGTTTCCCCCCTTGGAAAGGAGCAGTTGGGTCAGATCTCTGAGGCCCAACTCTGGGCTGGGCTGGAGGCTGAACTATAAAATGAAAAGGAAAAGGGATGAAGAAAAACTGGAAGGGTACAGCCTGGCCCCACAGGGCTAATTCTAAGGATGGGGTAGGGAGTTGCTCTTTGGACCCTGAAATTCTCCCCTGCGCTTCATTCCTTTGAGTTAAGCTTTGCCCTGCCCAGTCTCTCCTGTAAAATGCAAACAATTATTTAAACAGATTTCCTGTCTCTTATGCCAATTCTAATGATGGCTAGTGACTGCCTGGGAAGAGTTCATCCATTTGTTCATTCCACTTTAGAAGGATTCATGCATTCATTCCTTCAACAGATGTGCACTGAGTACCTTCTGTGTGCCACTCACCAGCCACAAACTTCCAGAAGGCAGAAACCTTGGCTCAGATCTTCAGCACCCCCAGGGGGTCTGCGGGGTCTCTGCACACAGTGGGAATTCATGTAACAGTGCTTTTTAATTGACTAACCAGTCAACAGTTAGAAGGCTTATTAATATCTTTCTTCTACTGTTGCCTGAAATTCCACCATTATTGATTTATTCCTTTAGCATTCTCTCCCTTTCAGCTTCCCCTTCAGCATGGAAATACTTTCATGCCCACATTGAACACACTTCTGATCCCTTTGCCTTGATAAGGAGGAACAGAAAGGGGAAGTCTAGTCCTGCCCAAGACAAGAGGGCAGTGGGGTGCCCACTGACCACGCTTTGCCCAGTCAGGGCAGCTCCTGCCCCTGAGCCTCAGCCTCCCCACCCGGTCAGTGGGGTTGATGGTGACAGCAAGGCATGAAGAGACCCGTTTCACAGACCTGTTGATGAACAGAAACAGGAATAACCGCTGTCCTGGAGCAGGGCAGGAAGGATACACACTCGCGTCTTAACGCCTATGCTGTTGATGGCCTATTTATAGAGGCAGCAAAGCCCAGTGGAGACAGAGCAAGCTGGACTCATAATTTATACCAGGAAGACATCCAAAGAGAGCAAGAAGCCATGAGAGAATTCTCATATCATGTTGTAGTGGATAAGACCTTACTAGCCTGTCACAAAATCCAAAAGCCATAAAGAAAAGATTGATAAATTCAATTACATAAAAAACAGACAAAAAGAAATTTCCTACATGGTAAAAACCAGCAAAAGCAAAATCAGAAGTCAAGTAACAGATTAGGGAAACATATTTGCAATTCATACCACAAGAAGCTAATCACTCTCATATGTAAAGAGTTCCTACAGATCAAAAAGAAAAAGACCAATAACACAATAGAAAAATGGGGGAAGGCTATGAAAAGAGTTCACAGTAAAGGCAATGCAAAGGGACCTTAAACATCAGGAAAGAGGCTGACCTCACTGTAACAAGACAAATGCAAATTAAAATTGCAGTGAAAAACTATAATTTACCAAGCAAATTGGCAAAGATCAAAGTATTTCATAAGTCTGTGTTGACCAGGCTGTGGGGAAACAGGCACTCACATTCCTGGCTGGCAGAAGCGTGACTGGGTACAACCCCTGTAGAGGGCAATTTAGTAACACCTAACAAAATTACTAATGGGCACACATACCTTTTGACTAGCAAACCTACTTCAAGTAATAATCTAGCACTCGCACATATGGGAAACGATGTGCGTGCAAGATTAATTGCAGCATTATCTGTAATAGCAAAAGATTGAAAGCAACCTATATATCTATCAGTCAGGGACTGGTGAAATAAATTAGGATACATCCTTACAATGGAATATAAAGCATTTGTCCAAAAGGGTGAGGCAGCTTCAAATGCAGGATGGCACAGAGCACCCTGCAAAAACCCCACATGGTAGAAGGATTCACCATCTCCACATGGAAGGGAGAAGGGCTGAACCAGGACATGGGGGAACTAAAACTGTGGCTTTACCAGAGTGGACAAATCTTACTTCTCACTTTTCAATTTTTATTTCTGTTGTCATAAAGAGCAATTTTTTAAAAATGTTTTTGGGAGCACAACGTTGTGAATGTATTTAACACTACTGACTTGAACGCATGAAAGTGATTAAATGATTAATTCTAGATTGCATGTTACCAGACTAATTTTTTAAAAAATCAATAGAATTCTACAACCCTGGGGGTGAACCCTATTGTAAACCATGGGCTCTAGTTAATAATATAATTAGGATAATATTCTTTCATCGATTGTAACAAAGCTACCACACTAATGCAAAGTGTTAATAACGGGGAAAACCGACAGTGAGGGGGCAGGGACGGGACTCTGTACTTTCTGCATGATTTTTCTGTAAACCTACAACTGCTCTAACTAAAAAAAAAAAAAAAAAAAAAAATGGAGGTTTTAATAGAAAAAACAAATCCCAGGTTCAACATGTTGCATGACCTGGAGCAAGTTAACAGGGCTTTGAGGGTCTTCGAGGGGGATACCGCGAGCAGAGCCCACGCGTGGCACCGACCGCCAGGCCTAGGCAGCAGACCTCGTCACAGGCACTCACAGGTTGGCAGAAGGGCCCCGAGGTGTGGAAGGGAGTGGACTGGAACCCAGGCCCAGGCTCGCTGTTAACTCTTCTCCCTGCATTTCGTGAGGTGCTGCCATCCACCAGTGGGGCCACGAAATGCTACACATACACAGTCACACACACCCCAACCAGGTCCCTGCTCATAGGCCTCCTCCACCTGCTGCTTTAAAGACTCCCAGTGCACATCAGGCCCTGACAATGCCTGCAGGGAAGAAATCTGCTGAATTAAGTGCAGTAAGACATCCCCCAGTTTTTCTGGTTTGCAGGACTTTTTGCATTAACACACAAAGCTCCTCCTCATAAAAGCTGTGTCCCCGAGAGGCCATCCTCCCCCCCTTTTCTGACAGCTACTCCCCACCTGTTCACGGGCCAGGGGCCCAGGACTGAGCTTGGCCTCCGCTGGGGTGGGGGTGGGAGGGAAGGGGCAAGAAGAGCCCGGAGGAGGGGCTGAGGGAGCAGCACTCAGGGGTTCAACAGCCCCTGCCCTCCAGCGGTTTTCAGCTGGGGAAGCAAACTGCCCTGGGGAAAATAAGCTCCCAACACCAACCAGGTAGACTCTCCCAAGCAATGCAGGGAAGTGGCCTGCTTGCCTCAGCTTCCCCATCTGCCCAGGCAAAGCAGTGCCAAGCACACAGAGCCCTGGGCTGAATGTCAGAGCACCCAAGGTTCAGCCCCAGCCCTGCCTCTCAGCAGCTGTGTGACTTAGAAGATTCCTCACCCTCTCTGGGCCTGATTCCTCAAGGCCTCCAGGGTCCCCAAAGTTCCCAGCAGAGAAGCTAGCCACAGAGAGGTCAGTGGGAGAGGCAGCCAGAATTCAGCAGGGCACGCTGGGGGTCACAGCCTCCCCTGGGGCACCACAGCTCCCTTGTCCCAACCGCAAGCCAGAAGCTACCGCCTGGCCCAGAGGCCCCCAATTTGGCCCCCACAGAGCCAGACACCAGAGTGCCCAGCCCCAGTCCTACGGGCTAGAATCCCACCTCCCCCCAAGGCTTCCTAAGAAGCCGAATGAGGCCGAGTGGGGGCTGCCGGGAGCGGGGCTGCCTCATGAGGCCGAGCTGAGAACCCGGAAGAGCCCTCCTGCAGGGGAAGCAGCCCCACCCGACACCACCCCCAAACCACAGCCCCGGTTTCCGGAGCTGCGCCCACACGGGTGCAGGAGGCCCTTGCGCCAGCTATCCCCTGGGCTTGGAGCCCCCATTCCCGGTCACTTGCTCCCCTCACGAACACTCACCTTCTGGAGCCAGACTCCAGGCCAGGCACCAGGAGACAGCCAAGGCGAAGTCTTGTTCCACGGCCAACTCTCTGGCCCCCGAACCCAGGCCTCCCCTTGGGACAGTCCACCAGGGCTCCCTGCACCTCTCCTGTACCCCAAGAACGCCAAATCCAGTCCTTGCTCACCCCCTGGCCGAAAACCTCCTCCGTGACTGCCTGTGGCCTTCTCTATGGCTGCGTGATTTGACTTATTTCGGTTCCCCAAACAAGCCCCACCCTTGCATCTCCAGGCCCCGACAGCCTAAAAACACTGCCCACCTCCCGGCGCCCCAAGACCCCTCTGCCTGGAGAACTGCCTGCCCTTCAGAGCAGGGTTCAGCTGCCACCCCTTGCGAGACAGCTGCCCAAGCCCCCAGTCCTTCCCCAGCGCAGCCCAGTCACCTCCCCAGGCTCTGGACAATCCGTCACTTGCCACTGTGCTCCCAGGTCCCCGCGCCCTGCCTGCCCGGTGCACAGGAGGCACCCAAACCCTGTCCTCACTGCACCAAGGTGTACATGATCAGCGCTGACCTGGCATCCCCAGTCCCATTGGCGTGAGCTTAGGCAGGTCACCTGCCCCTCAGGCCTCAGCTTCTCACCTGTGGAGTGGAGATGACAAACCCCACCCCAGGCCTACACTGGCAGTGAAATGAGCCCGTGGCCATAAAAATTCCTCATAAATCAGGAAACTTTACACTGGGAAGGAAGCCCATCCTCACTGCACCGTTTCTACCAGGCCCCTGTTTCTACCCAGAAGCAGGCACCTCTGGGGATGCTGAGTGCACCACCACCCCTTCCGTTAAGCAAGTGCTCAGTGGGACCCGGCCGTGAAGCTGGTGCAGGGCGAGGCACTGAGGCTACAAGGCTCCCCAGTGGGGCTCAATGCCGGGGCGGGGCGAGGTGGAAGGCAAGAAGCTGAGTGGTTGAGAGCACAGGAGCTGAGGCCAAACAGCATGGGTTTGAGACCCACTGCACCTCGGGGAGCTGTGTGACCTTGGGCATGTGAATTAACCTCTCTGGGCCTTGGTTTGCTCACCCACAGAAAGGACTGGAATTCACCCAGTGAGTTCCATCCTTTGGGCTCACCCCACCCAGCTGAAACATGAGGGATCGGTAGCCTGACAAACCTTGATAAAAACTGGCACTGGAAGACACACTTCAAGTTCCAGGGGTCTCAGTCTCACTTCTTGTCACCCCCAAAGGCAGTTGTTTTCTCCGCCGGCAACCCTGCCCCTAGGCCTGCCTGGCCCAGAGTCCCCTGCTCCCCAGGGGACTCAGTCATGCCAAGCTGGGCCACAATGGTGGCTCCAGGGAGTCTGGGTGTTTCAAAAGAGGACACCTCCCCATCAGCCCAGCTCCCCCATTAAAGCCACACCTCAGTGGACTTCAAAGGGCTCCTCCTTCCCCAGCTAGATGGGGCCCCGCAGGGACAGGTGTGGGAGGCCTGGGAACAAGATGGGCAGATCCTGAGGTCCCGCCTGGCCCCACACAGGCAGGGAGATGCACAGGTGGAGCAAGCCCACTGACTGCAGAGATGGGGAAACTGAGGCCTGGAGGAAGAGGGGACAGCCCCCTGAGACTGCAGCCCCAAACCCCACATTCCTTCCTCTGAGTGAGACCAAATAGCTCAGGCCCCCCTCTCCAACCAGGGGAACTCGCACTCACCCCGAGGCTGCAGAACAGACGAGGCCTCAGTTTCCCCATCCCCAAAGAGTGCAGCTGCACCCCAGGATCCTGGGCCTCTTCCTGCTTAGCCAGCCAGGGACCCAAGAATCATCACCCTAGGTCAGCCTGAGGTTTCGAGATCGGGCCACTTCAGAGCTGGGGAGCTGGGTAGCCGGCTGGCCAGGGCACCAAAGGCCCCGGAGGGGCAGGAAGGGCTGGATCCTGGGGGATAGAAGCCCCTAATCGGGTGTCCTGGGCCCAGATGACCACCCAGGAGGCTGGGCCCTAAGAGGTGGACCGGGCACCACCCACTGTGTGCACTCCCTGTCTCCTGGGGGCCTCCTGCTCCTCCCTGGGGGCACACCACGTGTCTGAGGCCATGCCCACTCCTTCTGCCCCTGTCGCCTCCAGGTGGGGTCCCAGCACCCAGGGAGGAACCTTTAGGCCAAGAAGCAGGACTGAGAACTGTGACGAAGGCTTCACCTTGCTTCCCCTTCCCTCAGGCCCCGTTCAGGGATAATACCCTCCAGTGGTCACCTGTGGGGTCGGGGGACAAGGGAAAGGCAGGAAGGGGAGGACAGAGAGAGCAGGGCGCTCCTGGTGTCAACAAAGGTGAGGGGGAGCTGACTCAGGAGCAAACACAGTGGAGCCCCCTCTTTTTGCCCACTTGAGGAGCCCTGAAGCCAAGAGGAAGCTGGGAGGTAGGGAGAGGCCTCTGGGCAGAAGGGACCGCCCAAGCAAAGGGCGGGGAGAGGCAAGAGAGGGCCAAGAGCCTGGTAAACAAGCAGTGGGGCTGGCCCAGGGGGCCAGGGGAGAGGCTGGGAGGGGGGGTTGGAGCCAGGTCCGGGAAAGGGGCTCAAGGGGCTCAGACACGCACCCGAGGCCAGAGAGGAGCCCTGGTGGGCTTAACCAGGCCAGGGGCAATGTGGAAACCCTGCAGGCCTCATTTCCCAGGCCCAAGGTTGCCCGGTCACAGCAATGGGGTTGGCTCAGGTGTACCCCCACCAGCACAGCACTTGGTGGGGGCTCAGAGGCCAACTGTGGAAATGACTGTCACTGAGAACGGCGGGTGTGCGAGGAAAGCCTACCCCAGGGTCACAGGGGAGGGGGCTCCCACAGAGGCACGGAGCACCTCTGCTCGAGCAACCGCCCTGCCCTGAGACCTGGTCCATTTAGAAGGGCTGTCAGGGTGAAGAGGGTGTGGAGCAAGGGGAGTGCTGGGACGGGTGCTTCAGCCCCCCAGGTCTGCCCCTGGGCTGGGTACTGCCCGCAGCCGTGACGTGGCCCGGCTGTGAAATCCGTGGGCAGTAGCCAGTCGGGCCAGATGCCTATGGCTGATGGGTGCCCTGCCACACTCCGTGCGGGGCAGGGACAGGAGGAGCCATAGGTGGGCGAGGGGAGGCACACACCAGGCTCGCCGGGGGGCAGCTGAGGCAGAGCTGGAGGCCACCAGGCAGAGGAGGTGGCTAGTGGGACGCCCCCCATGGACTGCAGGGGCTCAGGGCCTTGCTGAGAGCCTCCTGGCCTGGACTCACTAGTCTCAGAGGCCATAGGAAGCATCTTGCATGCATTCAACCCTTCCGGCAACCTGCAGCCCCTGGCGCTGCCATCAGTTCCATTTTACAGAAAAGGAAACCGAGGAGCCAAGAGATAAAAAGTAATTAGCCCCAGAGGTGCAGGCTGCCAGGGAGACCCCTCAGCCCAGCACCATCCATCCTCATCGCCCAGTTCCTCCAGGAAATCCACCCTCCCTCTGGAGGCAGGACAGACAGGGAGGCAAGGCAAAGCCTGGAAAGTCGACATGGCCGATACCCACCCCCCAGCTACAGCAGCCCCCGTGCTCCCAGAAGGCTTGGCCCAGCCAGGGCCCAAGAGCCCTGACCTGCCCCGGCCATGCTGAAGGCCTCGTCCCA